>NC_065877.1:3750000-5000000 GCF_933775445.1 Argentina anserina | reverse complement strand
TTTTAATAGAAACCCACATATTTTTTCTTCATTATGCACTGAATTATAACCATTCGTTTAAATCTAAATTACAAAATGCCACCATTAAAATCTGATAAAAATTAATAATTAGTCAATCAATAAATTGTGCTCTCATTAACTACCTTAATTATAGATTTTCTTTTACTCATCACAAATTTAGAAATAATGAAGCATGTCCTTTTTGACATATCTAGAATTCATAAGTTTTTAAAATTTAAATCAATTCAAAATCGAAATCACTTTATGATGCTTTGAACTTTCCTTCTTTCTGTTTGTTGAATAATTTAAAATTTAAAATTTCATAGGTAATTTAATTCATTTCAACTATTTATTTACAACCTTAGTTTGAGGTAGAGATAAGTTTTTTTAATTCCTATTCAATAGGTTTTTATTTTTAATTACAACCTAAAAATTAGGTATTTATCTTTAAAGTTAACATCTCTTATAGGAATTTTTACATCAACATGTTTTTTAGGTATTTTATCATTCCAAATATCTCTTTCGTAGGTTAAATTTGAAATTTATACTAATATGCATGTATTTATCTATTAGGTAATTTTTACATCAACTTGTTTGTTAGAGATTCTCTAATTTTAAAGATTTCTTCGATATGTTGAATATTTATATTAATATGCATGTTTCTATCTATTAGGCAACAACATAGAGTGAAAAAATATGAAGAATGAAACGTAGAACAAAAGATTTACCACACGAAAAATATTCATGGTACAATTATACGAAAAGAAAAGATTTGAGAAAACATATATATATAATGGATAACATACGTACCTTATTGATAGATTCAAAAGATTGAAAAAATGACGAATGATACAAGTACACAACAACCTTTGTGTTCTCTCGTACGGTCTATAAAAGTTGGAGTAGTGTTTGTATTCTGAAACTCTCATATGAGCTATATAAAAAAATTTCTCAAAAAAAAAATTGAAATTAAATCTTTCAACAATTTTAGTGAAAAATCAATGGTAGGATTGAATTAAACATGTACAATAAATAGATGCTACGATTAAGGAAACTAAAATGATCAAAAGGGCAAAATAGGGTTGTAGAAAAAAAATTGGGGTTAGATTGAAAAAACATTTGAGTGTGGGTTTGATTTAAAATAAGGGGTCCGATATTGGGTATATCTTCAATTTTCTCTTCTTTTTTTGCCAAGCGGATATGTTAGATGAAGTCTGGCCCCCAAAATTTTATCCCAACAACTGCTGCGAGAGCCGTAGCTAACATCCGCCACTGAAATGACCTCATGCACACATTGTATCATTTGTGTGCAACATAAATTCCAAGCTGTTAAAAGAAAAACTTCTATAATATTTCGTACATGATAGTTGGCGGTTTAATTCTCTTCAACAAAGTTTATATCATGTTCGTTGTTCGGTAAGAACAAACCATATGATATGGTTGAATATGTAGTACCTAATTTACATTTTCAAAGACAGCTGGTGTTTCCAATAAGCAATTATGCTTGATTCTTGGCAATGCATCAATGGCGTCAAAGCTAATATTGGCTAAGCGTATAATAAAGCTAAGTAACCTTGTTGTCCCTCGTTAAGTTTTGCAAGCATGCACATATACACTCAGTACTTTTGAAAATTGTGGCAAAAAATTGAATGCAGAATTGATATAGAAGTGAATTGTAATATTTCAGTACGAGGAATGTGGTGACATGACTTAGTACCATGATCACCAATTTATGTGCAACTAGCCAGTATCATCACGTCAAATGTGTAAAAAGGATAAGTACATCTTAGAATTAAGGTGCAAACATGTTATCTACCAAATGATAATTTCGACAATTGATAAGTTTACCTAAGAACTCAGACCACATAATTTGTTTGGTTTCAAACAACCTTTGTCAACGTTCAAATCCTGTCGATAATTAATGATCTACACTAAACCTAGTCACGTACGTGCCTACTATAGTACTATAGGACCTGATCAACCTAAGCATACATGCACTCGCGCTCCTTGATGATGTCTGCTTTGCCGTACGTGGCTCGAGTCTACTCCAGCTGAGGCCTCCCTTGGCCTACAAGCTTGCACCGGCAACATTGCCTACGGTAACTCAGTGTTAATTAGGTTATTGTTTAGGCCAATTAATACTCAATGTTTAGCGGTGGGTGCACTTGCTTATTAGGATATCAAATGCGCATATCCGAATAAAATTATTTAAGATTGTGATTCGAAATTTTAGCTTCATTGTCAAGACTAAGCATCTTACCTAATTAGTGGCCAAGCCTGTCTCTCTTCAATTATGGAACTGGTTGTTGTGACCAACCCTTAACCAAAGTACTATCTATTAATTCTGATGATTATATTTAACAAGCATCTGATGCCAGAAACTACGACGACTAATTGGAACTCGACACCATAAAGAAATATGAAAAAGCTGGATACATATTCATATAATATGTTAGCTTGCGAGGTTTTCGTATTCGACATAATGTACTTAGCTGGTAAGGTGTTGTTGATACAGGAATATAATTACACCGAGTTCTTGGGTCTTTTAAGAATCTTTCATTTCTCTTTCTTTTCTACACTTTGAGTTGATAATGACTACAGCTTAAAAGTTCGGCCGGTGCGCCATTACATCAATTTCATATAAAGACATACATTTCCATTTTTCAGCTGCTAGCTATTCTGAGCTGTAATATATTCCTTTCCTCAGTTTCCTGCGTTATGTGATTTGCAAGTTTGCAAGTGAACCTTAAAATGAAACGATCCAGTAAAGATCATCTCTTTGGCAATCAAGATATGTACTATTCTCTCCTGGGGACAGCTTAATTATAAGGTCGGATCGATTAAGTTGAGGTGATCATCCTACGTGCTATCGACACGATAGATATGCCTCACTGAAAATGAATTAATTAAGTGAAGCATGTTGATTACAAACACTAAACCGAAGCCCCACTAATTAGTGTCCGGATTCATGGTTTTGTAGTTTTAATTTATGTAGGGTACTAGGGTTTGTGTGGATTGCTCACAGAAAAAATGTAAGAAATATCTTCAAGTCGCTTTTGATGGCATGCGGCTTAAATAGTTGAATGACTAATGGTTTCCCTAGGTCATAACACTGTTTTAGCGCCCACTAAGACAAACAGTGTTAGATCAGACAGACTACCTCATTTTGATCGGAAATAAATTTGTCACACAAAATTCAAAGGCTCCTTAGACAAATGATTGGAATGAGAATGCTTAGTACTATTATATGTACTTCTTCTATTTTTAAAAAGGACGATAATCTATATTAACTGAAGAATTAACAGTACATGGAGTGACACATCAACATCGAAAAAAGAAATAAAAATAACGAAATACACAAATGCATTTGTAAAAGCAAGAAAGGATAATAAGACGCACAAGAACGTCTAAAATTGGTAAAAACTTGATGATGTCGCACAACATCGCTGCACTGCATAGGTCAAAACAATGTAAAGTTTGTATTATAACCATAACCATAACCATGGATACGCTCTATAAGATATGCAAAGAATCGAGAGTCGGCCCGAGAGACACGAAGGTGATCAAGGGCGTTCAATCCCCTCGAGGGACATGACCAAACGACCTCGAGAGGTTCCCTCGTGACGTTAACAATCGAACTCTCCAAACCAAGAAACAAGGATTTGGGCCTCCAAGCCAATAATAAAATGGAGTCCAAATCTACCACAACCAACCACCAGGGTCCCAAATTTTGACCCAAAACTGATCATGCCTCATCTCCAAAGTCAAACACCGGCCCACAATGAGCCAAGCCCACCAAGCACTGACAACTTCTATGGGCACCCGCCCCGCAGCTCCAGCAGACCGACACCCAAACTCCTCGCCGGCGACTGTCATCTTCAATCCAGTGTAACAGCCCCACCATCACCCAACTCTTCCCTGCACCGCCGGACCTCTCCCGAACTTAAGGAAGTTGTAAGAGGCAAAATCGACACCGCCAACAACACCCCGATCTAGCCGTAGCAACCCCGCACAGAGGCACCCAAGCGCAACTGGTCACATCCTCGAACAGACAGCGCCACCATGAGATGAAGCATCCTGGCGCCGCAAGACAACCGCTAAAGTCCATGAAAATGGACCCGGATCCCAGATCCAGCACTTAAAACTCTCCTTTTGACGTCAGCACAACCCAATCGAAAAATTCTTCGATCTACAACCACCACACAAAGCAACCGTCCATGCCCTCAACCACTCGCAGCCACCAACTACAACCATTGAACACCAAAGATCGATCCAAGTTGTGAAGCCAACTTCGAGCTCTCCTGGAAACATGAATTGACAAGAGCAGAACTAACTGTGAACAACACAAGGGTCGAAGTAGACGTCACTCGAGGAGAAGAGGCGGTGCCGGAGTGGAAGGGAAACCAAGGAAAAAGCCACTGCACACCCAACCCTAGCAAAGAGGCTCCGCTAGGTCTTTTCATTTTTTAAAACAATACTATTGTTAATTTCATTTTATTTTATGTACGTTTTCTTAATCTTACACATAAAATTTCCTATTTCAAAGTCAAACAGTTATTTAGAAATTAGACATTTACTCAAAGTAAGAATTGAATCAAAATATTTCATGGGCATGATGACATTTCTTTCACAAAATGTTTGAAAGGGTTTTCAATTTTTCACAAAGGGAAATTCGTCCAAAAACGGTACCTCACCTTTCCAATCTTATAAACTTCAGTATCTCATGTTTTTTAAATTTCACATCGGTACTGTTTGGACCCCGACCTAATTTTGGTACTTTTAGCCGTTAGTTCCGTTACGGAGACTATATCAAGGGTACTTTGGGTAATTCAATCACGGGATAAACTATTGAACCCACTGATTCCCAGAAATTCCAAATTTCTCCACTCTACTCAACCTCTCTCAATCTCTCAATTTTTCACCGTACTCATTCCCTATGGATTTGAGTTTGGGGTGTGGCGGTTGTCGGAGATACTAGAGTGGCGTGAAACTCATCAAAAGGCCTTGGTAGGTTCTGTTTGTATCAGTGGCGGATCCACGTTTGGGCAAGCTTAGGCAGCTGCCTATACTGGGATTTGCTGTTGGCCTTAGTGCAGGAGTTATTTTGGACAAATGCACGGTGAAAATGGCAGATTCTGGCATCTTGCAGCAGCTAATCCACCCAACTGTTTCTTCCCCTTATTTCAGCCCAAAACGACGTCGTTTTGGCTTGAAATAATTAATTAATTCACTGCCTAAAAACGACGTCGTTTGCTCACATATTTCTTTGCTAAAACACACGGCTTCTCAGACCTAATATCCTTCTCAGCCTCTCATACTCCAATTGGTTCATTCCCAGACCCCAATTCAGCAATTCCCAAAATCAAAATTTTTTTTGAGTCTTCTCAAATCTCAACTTTGATCACTTGATTCACTCCCAAAGGCTGAATCTCCCAACGCAAGTAAGTGTTTAAGTGAATCTATTCATATGATCATCACTCATCACTCATCAGATAATATCATTATATCAATCATATTTTTTTCATTTTTTTTCTAATTCGTTGGTTAATAGTTCTAAGTTCTTTAAAGGTTTGATTATGTTGTAACATTGTTGCTTGAGAATTGAGATTGAATGTTTTATAGTGATTATCTGTTCAAAGCTATGATTGAATTGCAGTGAATAATGAATAGACATAATATTGATTATTGAACTTTCGAAAGTTGATCCAATTGATTGTAAAACATAGGTGATAGGTCGACTTAGAGTTTGATGTTTGCAGAATTAGATTTATTAAGAAATTGATTCAATTGTTAATTACAGTGCTAGAGAAATACTTTCAAAAACTATCAAGAACAGATGAACTTTCAAATCCTTCATCATCGAAGAAGAGGAAGGCCAATGTTGATAGTGAAAGTTCAAAGAGAACAGAACTTGAAGAAGTGTTGGAAAATCTTCCTTCAGACCCTGCACGTCGAAAGCGTATTTTGGATTATGATCCAAATATTCGTGATCAAGTTAGACGAAGTTATCTGCTCAAGGGTCCTTGTCAACCTCGAAACCATAAGTTTCCCCAAAGAGAAATAAATGGAACTAAACGGAAGTTTAACTCTTCCTGGTTTGATGATCATTTGGAGTGGCTAGAGTACAGCATAGAGAAAGATGCTTTATTTTGTCTGTGTTGTTATCTTTTTAAACCAGAACATGGTGATCAAGGAGGCGGCGATACATTTACTGCTAAAGGTTACAACAATTGGAAGAATAAAAAAGGGCTTAAAGATCATGTTGGAACTACCAGTAGTGTTCATAATCAAGCTCTATTGAATTGCCATGCTCTAATGAATCAGAAGCAGCATCTTGAATCAGTTATTAGTCGTCAAGTGGAAACCTCTAAGCAGGACTATTATACTCTTTTGAATGCTTCAATTGATTGTGTTCGTTTCTTGTTGCGACAAGGTCTTGCTTTCCGTGGCCATGATGAATCAGAATCCTCAAACAACAAAGGAAACTTTCTAGAACTTCTAGAATTTCTTGCTGAACACAATGACAATGTGAAAGCTGTCGCCTTTGAAAATGCTCGAGGAAATCTACAGTTGAAATCACCTGCTATACAAAAAGATATCATAAATGCAGCTTCTGTTGAAACTCTTAATACAATCATGTTTGACATGGGTGATGCACCATTTTCTATTCTTGTTGATGAAGCACGAGATCATGCAGTAAAAGAGCAGATGGCAGTTGTTCTTCGATATGTAGATAATAAAGGTGAAGTAATTGAAAGGTTTGTCGGCATCGAACATGTGAAAAGTACTGATGCACGGTCCTTGAAACTTGCAATAGATGAGCTATTTTCCAGAAATAGGTTGAGCATATCAAATCTTCGAGGACAAGGCTATGATGGGGCTAGTAATATGCGAGGTGAGTTCAATGGTCTTAAGGCACTTATTTTGAAAGAAAATAATTGTGCATTTTATGTTCATTGTTTTGCACATCAACTTCAACTTGCTCTTGTTGCTCTAGCTAAAAACCATGTTGCAGTTGCTTCATTTTTTTTCTTAGTCAGTAGAGTGATTAACCTTGTTGGAGCATCATGTAAACGTCGTGATCTTCTTCGAGAGCAACAACAAAATGAACTGTTAAAAGCTCTTCAAAATGATGAGCTTCAAAGTGGAAGAGGACAGAATCAAGAAACTACTCTTAAACGTCCGGGTGATACACGTTGGGGGTCACATTATGGTACATTACTGAGCATTATTTCTATGTTTTCTTCCACAGTTAAGGTGATTCAAATGATTATGGAAGATGGGACACATGATGATCAAAGAGGGGAATGTAATCTGTTGCTAGCACAAATGCAATCATTTAATTTTATATTTTGTTTGTTTTTAATGATACAAGTGTTGGGTGTGACGAATGAGTTATCACAAGCATTACAAAGAAATGATCAAGATATTGTCAATGCTATGGATTTAGTTAAGGCAAGCAAGCAACAACTACAAACTATGAGGGAGGAAGAATGTGAATGGGATAATTTCCTTGACAAGGTCTACTGTTTCTGTAACAAGCATGGTGTCAAGATTCCCAATATGGATGATCTTTTTGTTGCTCAAGGGAAATCACAACGTAGGGCTGAAAAGTTGACAGTCATTCATCATTATCGAGTGGATATCTTTTATTCTGTGATCGATAGACAACTTTCAGACTTGAATGATCGTTTTAATGAGGTAAACTCTGAGCTTCTAATTTGTGTTTCAAGTTTAAGTCCAGATGATTCATTTTCTGCTTTTGACAAGCAAAAGTTATTTCGTCTTGCTCAATTTTATCCAAGAGATTTTTCTGAAAGAGATGTGTTATCACTTGAAGACAAGCTTCATATTTACATTAATGATATGCGATCCAGAAATGATTTTTGTCAACTGAAAGGAATCAATAGTCTTGCAAAAAAATTGGTGGAGACTAGAAAGCACATAACACATGCATCAGTCTACAAGCTTCTAACTTTGGCTTTAGTTCTACCAGTTGCAACAGCTTCAGTGAAAAGAGTATTCTCAGCTATGAACATTGTGAAGAATCCACTTCGTAATAGAATGAGAGATCAGTGGCTGAATGATAGTTTGCTTGTTTATATTGAGAAATATATGTTCAATAGTGTTAGTAATGATGCTATTATGCAGCGTTTCCAAAATATGAAATCGCGCCGTGGACAATTACCGTTTCATTGTTGATTGAAGGTTGTATTGTATTTTTGTTTTAATTGAAATTGATTATATTTTCAAGTAACAAGTAAATTTTGCCTTGGCTGGTAAAATTTTCTGGATCCGCCACCGGTTTGTATGGCTTGAATCTTGACCGTTGCATAGGAGCTGAGCGGTGGTGGTCAATTCGCCATGATTTGATCTGAATCTTGATGGATTTTGTTTAAACTATTAAGCAAACCGTGGAAATGATAATTGTGATATCTAATGATCAGAAGAAGCTTGAAGAAGAACGCAAAAATCTGCATGTTCTGGGCATAGTAGGTTCGGATTCATGACTTAATCAAACAAGTGAAGGTGGGGGTATGTGTAATAAAGAGAGGCTCAAAATTGATTTTTTACTGGGCAACGCCTCTACCTTTTTGTATCTGATTCTGGGCATTACATGTAAAAAATTGATATTAAGTTTCTTTAACATGCATTTGGCAGTAACTTGAAGGCAAAACTGACGATAAAAAATTATGAGGCGCTCGATCTTTTCCGGCGACCAGATCAGATCGTAGGTCTTCAAAACAGGGTTGCCGGAGTTGAGGCCTGGACGGGTTTCGGCACAGACAGTGAGAGCGTGTGCCGGTGGAAGGGGTGCGCGTGGGATGGAGAGGAGATCGTAGTGGAATGCGACAGAAGAGGTGAGGTTGGGGGAGAGTTTGAGGAGGGAAGGGACAGTGAGGAGGGGGATGGAGCATTGATTGCGATCGGACATGATTCCTTTGATCATACGGTTGTAGGTGACGCTGGAATAGCTGAGCTCGAGGGCCTTGGCAAGTCAACTAATGGACAGAAATATCCTTGTAAAATAGTTAGTTGGCAGTTCACGTAACAGAGCTGACGGCTAAAAATACCAAAATTGTGTCAGGGTCCAAACATGAAGTACCGATGTGAAGTTTGAAAAACATGAGATACTGAAGTTTATAAGATTGGAAATGTGAAGTACCGTTGGCACGAATTTCCCTTTCACAAAAGGGGTAATAGAGGTTGAAGCATACATGATGTTCTTATAACAAAACTTCCCAACAAAGCCTCTTTCAACGACCCTAACTCCCTTAGTATAGTATAAATGAACCAATCCATAACGTTAAGCGAGGCTGTCCATCATATATACCAATGCCTCATCCCTTCCTTTGTTTGTTACCAGTACATATATGTCTGCCTTAAATTTTCCAAAATAAGAAGAGAAAAAAGGCAGCGAAACCAAATGATGCATGATGGCATGAACGTCACTGATTGGCAAATGGCATGTGGATGGATGACGATGAAAGCCAAGTCCACTAACAACTCCCCACCAAACGTACCATCTTGTAAGTGCATACCAGTTAACCTCTTTAATACTTTTATATCCATTCACCTTCTTGCCGGCGGCATTTCAACTCAGAACAGTTCCGTTACGTTGATTTAGTAAAGTTTGGCATTTCTATGGACTTAATCAAACGGCTCGTATTGTTCTTGCTACCGGATTTTGATCACATCGTCGCTGTCTGTGTACTATTATACCAAGCAAAACGGCCCATGCTTATCACTTGCTGCATATGACAACCAAAACCAGTCAAATACCGTGACCCTAATCGTTGCATTATAAAACACATATACGAACCAAAAAGCCAACTCGTTTGTTTATATTCTACTCCAAACTCAAGACCTTTCCCCTTCCTTCTTCTCTCTTCTTCAATCTTCATCGAGCCACACAAAAGAGATTTTTTCTGATAATCGATATATTCATGGCGGTTTCTCCACAAGCATTCCCACCCAGAAAGCGGCGACCGTCTGCCGGAGCCTTTATATCTCCCAAATTCTCCGACCAGAGCCTCCTCCACTCCCTCCTCCTCCTCTGCCAAGAAATCTCCTCCCTCGAATCCCGCGGCTTCCTTCTCAGACGAACCACCCTATCCATGACTCGAAAGGCCAAGCTTCTGGCTTTCCTCTTCGAAGACCTAGCTCGATCTTCGATCACCTACCTCTCTCCCTCAGCTTTGTTATGCTTCCAAGAAATGTACATCCTTCTCCAGAGAATCCAAACCCTCATCGAAGACTCTTCCAACGGCAGCAAGATGTGGCTTCTGATCCAAAACGACTCCCTCGCAAACAGCTTCCACGAGCTAACTCTTGATCTATCCACTTTGCTAGATATTCTCCCCATCAAGGAGCTTAACCTAAACGACGACGTCGAGGAAGTCGTCGCCTTGCTCCGCGGTCAGTGCGCGCGAAGCAGAGACGCCTTTGTTGATCCTAAGGATGACAATCTCCGACTCGAAGTCTGCTCCATGCTCGATCGTCTCAAAAAGGAAATCATCCCAGACCACTCCAAGCTCTACGAGATATTCATCCAGTTAGGTATTCTAGACTCTTCGAATTGTAAAGAAGAGCTAGAGTCTCTCCAAGACGAGTTTCAGAACCAAGCCGACGACAAATTCAAATCCCAACTGGTTTCCCTCATCGGCCTCGTCCGCTACGCCAAATGTGTCCTCTTCGGCGCTTCAACTCCAAGCTCCGATCTCACTCGCCTGAAATCATCCTCGGAGCTGAATTTCCCGGTGGACTTCCGGTGTCCGATCAGCTTGGAACTCATGCGGGACCCTGTGGCCGTGTCGACCGGTCAGACGTACGATCGTGAGTCAATCAAGCTGTGGATCGAGTCAGGTCACAACACGTGTCCCAAGACAGGTCAGGCCCTGGCCCACACGAGCTTGATACCGAACCGCGCTTTGAAAAATCTTATCGCCATGTGGTGCCGCGAGCAGCGAATCCCTTTCGACCACGCTGAGGGCAAAGATAAAGTCAGCGCCGTCAAGAAGAACAAGGCGGCGTTGGAAGCTACGCGGATGACCGCGTCGTTTTTGGTCAATAAGCTATCCCTTGCGGCCCAGTCAATCGAGGCTGCCAACGTGGTCGTTTACGAGCTCCGAAGTCTAGCCAAGACTGATTCCGATTGCCGAGCCTGCATTGCCGAAGCTGGAGCCATTCCTTTGCTCGTACGTTATCTGAGTTCGGACGTCGGACTGGATCACCCTAACCTCCAAGTTAACGCCGTCACGACGATCCTCAACCTTTCGATACTTGAAGCCAATAAAGCGAGAATTATGGACACTGACGGAGCCTTAAACGGAGTCATTGAGGTGCTCCGGTCTGGTGCGACGTGGGAGGCCAAGGGCAACGCGGCGGCTACGATATTCAGTTTATCCGGTGTGCATGCGTACAGGAAGAAACTAGGGAGGAAGGGACGTGTCGTGAAGCCGTTGGTGGAGTTGGCCAGGGAGGGACCCGGGTCTTCCAAGAGGGATGCAATGGTGGCAATATTGAATTTGGCGGGAGAGAGAGAGGCGGTGGCGAGGTTGGTGGAAGCCGGGGTGGTGGAGATGACGGTGGAGGTAATGGAGGGGCTACCGGAAGAGGCGGTGGCAGTGTTGGAAGTGGTGGTGAGATGTGGCGGGATAGTGGCCATTGCGGCGGCGTATGGTGCGATTAGGCATTTGGGGGTGGTGTTAAGAGAAGGGTCGGATAGGGCGAGGGAGAGTGCGACGGCAACTCTTGTGACGATTTGTCGAAAAGGGGGGTCGGAGATGGTGGTGGAGTTGGTGTCGGTTCCGGGGATAGAGAGGGTAATATGGGAATTAATGGGAACGGGGACGGCGAGGGCAAGGAGGAAAGCGGCATCGTTGTTGAGGATTCTGAGGAGATGGGCGGCGGGAATGGAGGGTGATCATGTACCTGAAGGTTATTCGACTGTTGTGAGTTCCTCAACGACTGCAGTCAGTGCAATGGTGTCTAGCTAAATTTGATTCAAACGTGTAAATCACAATGATGAATTTTTCTTTATTTTTGTTTGGTGAACGATTAATGAAATATCTCATTCATTCATTCAATATTAGTAGCAATCATGTTTTGTTATAGATGGAAAGGAATATGAAATGTACCAAAACAATTGTTGGAACTTGTAAGCATTATCGATTTACAACTAGTGGATCTAGGAATTAGAATTCCGAAACATTAGCAATTAGAAACCATAGTGATTTGTTTGAATCCCTTTGGTTTCGGCAGTGAATGAGACATTTTATTAGAGATCACATATATAACACGTTTGTTACACGGGACTGTACTGCTGTAGACCAACTTACGGAATCCACATGGAGTTATCCCACGTTTGGTGCAACATGGACTCTCCAAGACGAGTCTTCCGGAATCCATAATTCACCCGACACGTTCTTACGGAAAGACACCAAAAACCATGGGGCTCTGTAAGCCTTGGTTCTATCTCCCCGCCTCAATTAACTCAATCATTTTTTTCATCATTCTCAGAACCTCACCACCTTCTACTCCTTTGTAGAATGAGATTTGAATTTTGGGTTGATGCGAATGATCAATTTTACTAGTTTAAATTTTAGGTTTGAACTTCTTGCTGTCTAAAATTCCAATTTCATGTGTTTAGAATTCTGGGTAATAAATGAATTACCTAAAATCTATTGAGCTTACAGAAGTACGTGTTGCTGGTGATGGAGAGCATGTAGGTTTTAGAGAGATGTGGGAGAGAATAGAAAGAATCAATGATAATGGAAGTTGGAAGAGAAGTGGGAAGTGCACCAAACATGGGTGCTATTACATTAGAATAAGCTGAGTTTCAAGTCTAGGCTTCCAGTAGAAATTAAGCTTGGGTACAATCATGGGGTAACAAACGTGCTCATGGATCGAGAAACAATGCTTGTATTAAACAAAATATAGACAAACACAGAGCAATAACCATATCAGTAGAACAATATCATATTAATAATTGTGATAGACCTAAAAAGCTAAAATTAGACTACCGTAAATCAATAAGAGTATAAACTAAATTTAGCAATAATCATCTAGAAAAAAGCATAATAAAATTCCTAATTCAGTATTTAAATGGTGACATTTCCGACAACCCAAACATCAATGCACCCCAAGCCAATTAGAAAAAAAATTGGTATTAATTGTTTTTAATTGGAGCTAGTATCCCTTACTCTCTCACACACTCAATCTCCTCACCAACACTTACACCTACACACACCCACATTCAATCTCCTCCCACACCAACCTCTCTAATCTCACAGGGATGACCCAATTTTTCTTTTCTTCGTCTTTTTTTCCCTCACTATGTCTTCTTCCTTTTTTTTTTCTTCATAAAATTAAATCTCTAACCCTAAAAACTAAAGCCTAATTCTTAAATTAGAGTGATAGATCGCACTTGGGATTTGACTCACTCCACTATTCCACCAAAAAGTTATGCACGGCCTCCAGTCCTCTAGCGAGCACGGGATGTCATGATCGAATTAGAGATTTTCTCATTTGGGATTTCTGACTTTCTGCGTTTGCTTTCCATCCACCCTCAATTACATATGCTTGGAGGTATTTTTATGCAGATAATGTAAAACAATCACTTCAAAAGTGTGAATCACAAATTATTTTGTGTACATTGGTTGAATGTCATCTCTTGTGTATACTGTCAAAAATTTTTTTTTAGCCTTCGCCCAAATTTCAAATCCTCCTTAGATTACAATTCTAGATCAAACATCCCCTAAGCACTCGTCCATGATCCGCCACTGAATGCACCATTATTGATTCGTCTCACTCCATGCATGCTTCTATCTAGGGATTCTAGGCAAAAACCCAACAAACTAGAACATAATCAGATCAAATAAGAAAACGCAATTAATAGTTCTCCCTAATTTGATTATACTTACAGTATTTTAGCTCTCTAATTGGCCCTTGAAATTGGGCAATTTTGGAACTGGATGCAAAGAACTCTCCAAAACGATGGAAGACAGATATACAATTGGATATGTGACCAGTAAGGGTGCGAACAACTAGATTGCAAAAAAGAAAGTAATCAGAGGATGAAATGAATATGGTGGTGGGAAATGAAAGCGTACTCTTAGCCACCTCTAAATCTCAAAGCTTAATGGTACCACTTGTAGCCCCGACCGCGACTAAGATCTCTGAGGAATCAAAGCTGACTAAATCAATGCCACTGGTGTGTCTAGACAAATTGAGGACTGAAGAAGATAGAGTTTCTGTCGAGGATTTAGGCTCTTTGCCAAAGAGAAAAGATTGGGTACATGGTATCTACTTTCATGTTTTAATAATTATGCTTTTCATTCATCGAATAGCTTCATTAACAATCGGATGGTTGTGAGGCTGTCTGGACTTCATTAAAAATTAGTATATACCTAATTTTTTCCCCCCAAAATCTTCGGTTGGGCTTGAGCCCTACAGGGAAAGGTTTGGATCCGCCCCTATTTACAACGCTACTGGTGACGAAAGTTTTCATGAAGAGAGCATGAAAGCAATCAGGGTTGGAAGACAAGAAAACTGCAAAGCTTGAGCTTTCACCCATCACTTACATATATGATATCAATTTTGCCATGGATACCAAGCTTTACGTCCCGGATTGAAGAGTGTGGAAATATTACATACGCAACCTATCGTAGAGGAGCATTAGTCGTAATCGATCATTTTTAACAAAACCCATAGCTGTCTGAAAATGAATACCATACTCAATAATGGATCGTTCCTTGCAAATCATCTCAAGAGATCGATAACACGTGAAATTTCATGCATGTAAGACGTAGGAATCGTACTTAGAACATCTCTAACAGCTCCTCTGAAATTCAAATAATATATTATAGAAGAAAAATATTAATTTTTTACTCCAACAACTACTTTAAATCGTCCTCTATAATAACCAAAGTGGGAAGAGAGAGACAAAATCTCTAAATTTGTAGAATTTTCAAAATCTATAAAATTTTGAAAACAATCTCTAAATTTTATTTCTTACTAAAAACAATTTCACTCTACATCCTAAAGAAATAACAAAAAAAGGAATAATTTATCACTCTGGTCTTGGTATAAATTATGATATTATAAGATTCAATTTGATTTTTATTTAATTATATCACATTTGTATTTAATTTTATACAATAGAATATATGAGTTAGTGGAGTTGAGGTTTTTTTTTTTTTTAGAGATTTAGTGTTTTCATTCTATGTAATAGAGAATTTTGAGATGAGCTGTTAGAGATACTCTTAGGAGGGTCAAATTTTATTATGAAGAAACTAAAATCATTTTCACTTATTCTCGAGAATGAGACGATAACAAGGAAAAAAACTAATAACACTAGCTTTTGTTAAGAACATTATTGTACAAGAGACTATCAAATGATTTTAAGGAAAGTCTCAAATGATAAATATCACAACGAATGTATTTGTTTCCATTTAATTAGCTTAAATAACATTTAAAGCATATATCAATAAGGTAAGAAACCTTCGAAATGATTTGTATTGATTGGATTATGCATTTTAGTGATATAAATTTTTATTTCATCATTAATGTCATAAATATTTAGGTCTAATTGAGTATTTTCTAAATTTATATATCATTCCGTTAATATTCAATAGAATTTAAGGCAAATTAAACATTTTTAGAAATTGAGATGGGTCGTGTCAATTTTCTCGCCCTTAGCTGGCTACGCCCATTAAAACCAGCATCGATCTCTCCATTATTATTAGGGTGCGGCTAGTGCCACCTCACTATTTACTTTTTTCACCCCCTCTACTCATTTCACCCCACATTTTGAATTTAACATTAAATTTGCTTATTTCACCCACTTATTTTTCCAAAATTGTCCTTAGATGACATATCGAATTGAAAAAGATAATTTTTAGAGACAATCTTTCAATTAATTTACAGCAATATAAAAGGAATGACAATTTCCAAATAGAATCATAATCTGATTCATATATTTATTTCTTAATTATATATATTTATTTTTAATTTATTCTAAAAACATTAAGTGTTTATCTAATATAAATGCTAAAAAATTCATAGATTAACAACTTTGAGTTGTGGAAAAAAATCATAGATTATCAACTTTGAGCAATGAAAAATTTTGATTTTGGTGTTAGAATTTTTATTTGTGATGTTCACCAGGTATTATAAAGATGTTGTTAAGTTAACAGTAATGATTTATGATTTGAATAACGAATATCATATGAATATCGAACAGAAAAGATGAAAATTTTCAATGAATAAGAGAGAAATATTTTTAGATCAGGTGGAAAAGATTAATATTTTATGACAAATTAAGTATTTTTTTTGTATATATATAATTAATTGATTATTTATTTTTAAAAATTGATATACTTAATAGACATTTTATACTTGAGTAATATAATATTTTAATAATTAAAATATTTGTCGGGCAATAGTCGTAACCTTATTACTATGATCGATTGATCGAGCACATGTTTTGTGAAGATTATCACGTAAGTAACAAACAACCATGCATAGTGAATATAAAAGTAATTGAGGAGAGTGTTCAATGGAAATAGTGATGTCTGACCTATAGGTCTTCGAGTTCGTAAGTATAAATCCCTATAGCTGCCACACGCAGAGCATTCTATGTGACTGCTTCCACTGCTTTAGACGCCTATAACGTACCTTCAACCAGTTCGGTTTAATAAGACAAGAAATGGGTGAGATTCGTAGAATACACATGTGCCAGGCAGTTTGGGAAGCCCATATTCGACAACTTTTGTCGTCCCTTCCAATTGAATGTCGAACCAAAGTTACCAGCCTCTCACCAGGAAAATAAAGGCCGGACCGTTTCATGTCGCAAACCATTTGAGCGATTTTAATTTTATTTGGTCAGTAGCAGTACTCTCTTTCATTTCCCTTTCGTTGGTGTATTGGTGCAAAATAATAAATAGAATTTTTATTCATACCTTCAAAATCGGCACTTACTCAATGTACATCACAAATTTTTTATTTAGACCTCTCTTAATTTCTCACAATACCCTTGGTAATGATTTTTTTTTCTTCTATTCATATCTCTAAATCTGTACCTCCTTTCTCACAACATATGACTCTCATCTCTGTATTCAATTGAATAATGTGTTTTTATTGAATCAATTCGGATCAATACAATATAATCAAGATTCTTGATAAGTCTAATGGAGAACGGAAAAGTTGATGAAATCAACAATTCATTAGGTTAGATATGAGTTAGGTTTCTCTACTAGTTTCACATTCCGTCAATGTGTAGGAATCTTGCACTCTCATGAATCATCAATTATGATTGATCTTATGACTCCAATACATCAATTTGCAGTACTCCCCCAAAGAGTAATGTCTGGCTAGAGTAAAACATACTTACATTTGATATAAAATGATTGAAATTGTGATTGGGTGAAGTGGCCTGACCAATTTGATGAGAATTTGATCGAAATCTTCTTTTCATAATGGTTGTGGAGGAAAATTGAAGTCTCAAGGAGTATTAAATAAATCTTAGATCCTGAATCAATCGAACACTTCTTATTTCTGTGAACAGTGTCATACCCATGCTGCCATTGATAAACATATACATCCTTTAGAGTAAGTTAAAAAAGAAATCCAGTAAAATTTTAATACCATGCCATCTGCACAGCTGCATACCCACAAATATACATTCGTCTCATGTGTGATGAACAAAAGCTACAGTAGATTCCGATCAGCATGACCACATTGACTAAGACTAAACACATACCTCCGTCAATTTTTGTGTGTAGAGTTTTAGGGTTTACTTCGTACTGATTCATTGAATCAAAAACGATTTGGTTTCCTTTAGTTTTTGTACTTATTGGTAAATAAACATGACTCAACAAAATCAAATCAAAATTGAAAAAAGAAAGAGGTGTAAGTACCAATTTTACGGGTATGAATAGAAGCTCCCAACAATCAATAGTGTTGAAATTTTAAAGGCTTGGAAGAGGAGGCAACCATACAAATGCACCTACAAGGGAGCAAATAAGGAACATTATCTCCGGATTAAGAGAGATAAATAAAACCAGATATTTGGTGGAGAACATAATTTTGTAAGTATGCATATAATGAAAACACGATACGCGCGCTATGATAGTCGTCGGAATTTTCTAATTAGATATCTTATTGTTGTGTAGAAGCTCATACTAATGTCTATGCATTTCTTTTGTCATTATTGAATATCTGATCATGACAAAAGTGTCATTTTTTATAAAATCATTTTAATTGGTTTTTATCTTCATGATATCTATAATAAATTTTGATATAAAATGAACTGTATGTGATGTCTACATCTTTAATTTATACGTTGTTGTAATTTAGGGCATTCGTACTCAATAATTTACAATTGTCATTACTTCTGCAAGTGCTGTAGTTCTGTAACTAAGGCACGGAATCAACGCTGAGGAATACGTTATTCAAAAACTAAGGAACAGCCAACTTCGTATGCAAGCTCAGAGAATCGCATATATATATATAAGATTATTGAGATATCATTACGACCAGATTATCGTTAGTAGAATCAAATCAATCGATCTCAGCTGGGTGCGGGTTAGTTATTCAGAGATTATCAGCAACATCTTCCAGCTAGCTGTTAGCAATGAAATTTGTTAAGGTCTGCAAATGCCGTAAACGTAACTAGCAGCTATACTAGCTCACTCACGTTTCATCAATCGATCATTCATGGCCAAAACCGAACTCGAACATTCTGATCAGCCAAACCTGCGTTTTTCGGTGATGTTATTGCAATTGGGACCGCAGTGTAGTTTGGTCCCAAAATATAAGGCTTTCATTGCCATGGCCTGCATGTGCTGCACAATTGAACCCTACAGAGCAACCCTTCACTACATGATGATATCCACGTACATGCGACTGGTATTACCTGCAGAGTAATTCTCTGTCCTGCTAGCTCCAATATGATTACGAGTGTCGACTGGTATATTAAACTCCTCAACATGCTTTTTAAGAGGTTAGGACGACAGAGATGCAATTCGATAAAGATCAGTTGGAATGGTCCCGCTCTTTCTGTACAGATTATCAAACCAGACTGTGGCCCTAGCTTGGTGATTTGGTCATGTTGCTTTCAGCTTCAGATCGATCTGCGCAGTTTGGGACCAATTGACCAGGATTATAGTACCCATGCCATTCTGTAGAGCTTTGTCTCTGCCGCAAGCAAGGTTATTGTGAATGTCCTGCGCTCTGTGCTTCTACAATTATTTTGACTGTACCAAATATAAAGGTTTAATGTGAAAACAATGTAGCATATGATCGAACAAATTCAGATCAAACAAAAAATGCGTACAAACTATTGATTGTTTTCGCCTGAACTGCACATTTGTCTGCCATTGGCTTTAAAGACATCTTCAATTATTGTTCAACTTTTAGAATATAGAAAGGTTAATATTTTGATTATTACACCGAGAGATTGCAGTAGTATCTACCTTGGAACCCCAATTAACCACTCGATCTACAGCAATCCAGAATTGCAAACTATTTTCCACTTGATGTATGCATGTGTATGTATTTGTGCCTAAAGTTAACTGGATGATCGAACTTGGGACGAACCTGGTTACATTTGAGGTTCCTAACGTTTTGATGATAATTACTTAAATTTTAGTTAACCTAAAACTAAAACACCAAGGAAGAGAAAATGTTTGCAGTACTATTTGGTTTAGTGTCATAATCTCTCATTTGTAAATACGAGGTTTTGAATTTAAATTTGACTTACGATACACTCGTTGTAGCATTTCGATAGTTTATCTGCTATTATTTTATTGTAACAAACATTCAGTTCCAAATTCTACCTAGTTGGAGCAAATAATTTAGGCATCCCTCTTTCATGAAAATCATGCAAGTGTGGTACACTCTCCTAAATGCTAGGCTGACCTTGGCTGAAGTTGAACTTGACACCGTAGCTTTTGGTGGAACGCAAATGGCATGGGTATGTATGTCCGGATCAAAGGGATTTACAGAAAATGAAGAAAAAAGTCGTCATGCAAAACAGTAAAACTAGACTTATTTGGTCAGTTATTTATGAACGCACTCCATGTGAAGAAACTCAATAGGTCGGAGATGGTCCAATAGCCGTTTAAAATCAAGGACTCCGTAAGACAGAGGCAAAATCCGTAAGTTATACATGTACGGACGATCTTCGGTCGAATCACGAGATTAATGAGCTTGTAAGTGTATAAAAAAAAGATTAAAATCTCCGAACAAGCATAACACGATTAACTCTTTATTTTGACGAGAATGTCATATGCATTCAATTACCCTTGCATGCCCTAACAGTATCCGCACCCATAAAATGGGTTTGCTCAAGCAAATGGTGGGTCTAGAAGCAAATTTTATTTCAAGCAAATCGATTTTAAAATTTATTCAAGCAAATCGATTTTTCCACACATCCATTCACAATTTACTTAAGCAATTCAATTTTGTCTTGTTGTGAAATGATTAAAAAAAATTACCGGATATATTTACAATCAATAATAATGTGCAACGTGTCGTTATCGACTCGATATTTTAAAAGATTTCTGATAGATTTTCGACTAATAGAGAATTGACACGTGTCATTGTCGGCAAAATAATTGGACCAGATTTTCGGTGAGATTTTTGACCAATTGGCTATAAATTGTCTAATATCACTCATTCTATACTCACACCATTGTGAAGAATCAGAGCAGATTTAGGATCATTCTATCTAAACACTTACCAGCATTTCCTTGTTCATGCACCAACGAATCCTTTCAGCTTCCACCAATTTTTCAGGCGAAGACAACGTCAACAAGAAGAGGATGACCATATGGAGCAATCATTCGTCAATCAGGTGATTATGGCAGAAGCACAACACAACGATGAACCAGCACGGCCTAGCGGTTCACGTCGCGGTAAAAAACCAAATAAGCCACGTCAGAGGCTATCTAGGGGACACAATCTCATGGAAGATTACTTCATCGAACGTCCAATCTTCGACTCACAAGACTTTCACCGGAGGTACAGGATGAGCAGAGACTGATTCAACATTATCATGATAGACCTCTGCAACCACGACCAATCTAGCACCAAAGAGAAGACGCAACTGGTTTGCTAGGGCTACTTCCCTAACAAAAGATAACCGGGGCTCTATGAATGCTGGCATATGGGTCAGTTGCAGATCAATGTACTGAAATTACAAGGATGGGGGAATCGACTACCCTCCATTGTATGAAGGAGTTTTGCAGGCAAGTGGTTCACCTCTATGGTCCAAGATACCTCTGTAATCCAACACCGGCAGACCTCACGCGATTACTAGCTAAAAGTGAACGCCGAGACTTTCTAGGTATGATTAAAAGCATCGACAACATGCACTCGGAGTGGTAGAACTGCTCAACCGCCTATCAAAGGGCATACTCAGGTCGAAAGGGTCGCCTAACAATTATCCTGGAGGCCGTGGCCTCTTATGATACGTGGATATGACATAGTTTCTTTGGGTGTCCTAGAGCTAAAAATGACATTAACGTGCTCCACCTATCAAATGTGTTCTTAGAGATCCTTGCCGGAAGAGGCCCTACTACCATTTACGAAGTCCACAGACAGATGTACTCGACAACTTATTATCTGGCTGACGGAATATATCCAAGGTACTCTACATTTGTCAAAACAATTCACAATCCCCAGACGCCACAAGATAAGCTCTTTGCAAAGAAACATGAGGCATACCAGAAAGATGTGGAGAGGGCCTTTGGCATCTTGTAATCTCGATGAGCAATTATACGTCACCGTTGTACAATGCACCACAAATCGGTAATGACTACCATCATGTTAGCTTGCATTATATTGCATAACATGATTGTTGAGGAAGAGTACGTGCAGGATGAGGAGAAAGAATATGAGGAAGAAGAAGACTTGCAAAAATTGAGGACTTTCTGGGTTTATGATGGGCCGGTGGATGTATGAGAGAATCAAATTCGTTTTGAGCCAATCAGTAGAGATAGAGTCAATATACAACGATTTCACGACCGTGTTTCCGATCTCAAATATGTTTACATCCATATAGAGTTTCAGAGAGACTTAGTGAAACACATTTGGAGGGTGGAAAATGGAGAAATACTCTAAATATATTTTATTATGTGTTTTCATTCCGTTTGTATTTATTTATTAAGCTCGCATGTGTTTAATTTAAGTATGTGTTTAAATTAAAATGTGTGTTTAAATTTAATGTGTATTTCAATTACATCTTAATAATTAAATTGCATTTTTATTTCTCTAAAAATTGAAATTACATAAAATTTAAATTGTATAAAATTGAAATTACATAAAAATCCGAATATGTTCCATCACTAGGTTGATCTTGATTAGCTCCTCCTTCATTAAGGATTTCAAGTTTCCTCTTGGTAAAATACATTTTCGAGATTGGGGTCATAGCCTCTAGGGGTGGATAAACTAACCCGAAAACCGAAAAAACCGGACCCGAACCCAAACCGAACCCGAAAAAACTGAAACCCGAATAAAACCGAACCGAAAATAAAAAAACCGAACTGAACCGATTATGTTTGGGTTGGGTTTTGGGTTCAGTCCCTTAGAAACCGAACCGACTCGAAAAACCCGAAGTCAATGGTCAACGTTACAAAACGACATCATTTTGTCATATTTATAATTTTACATTATTATTATTATTTTTAAAATAAAAAAAAATAGTGTTATCGGCCTCACAACCGCACCTAATTTCGAACTTAATTGACCTAATGTATAAGAGGCGCATTATTTAGCCGTCTTGTTTCCTTCATATAGTCGCTTCATAATGCGATAGTTTTATTTTAAACCTAATATAAATATTATGATACATTAGTTGACACTTAGGCAATCGCCAACTCTAATTCGAAATATGGTCGATCGACACAAGCAGATGTGATCGGTATATATATCTAGGGACCACGTAAAAATTTCATTCATTTTGGACAGGGTTTGACCGTTCGTATCTACGGTTAACTAAAAAATAGGCGTTTTGACATATTGAAACCCCATTGAACGGGGTTTTGCCAAATAGATTTCTTCAGTGCGACCACGCACGATAGGTAACAAAAATTAGGTGATTTCAGATATGCAAACGGCTTTCGGCGTTCGCATATTTGTAATAGGTCCTCCCTTAAGGCATAATAGTGGTGTTTTCGATTTACCGAAAATTCCGACGACCAAATAAGGTCTGAATTGGATGAAATTTTTATAGGGTAACTAAATATATATACCGATCACATCAGCTGGTGTCGATCGATCGCTATAAGTTTTCTTCATATAGTCGCTTCATAATGCGATAGTTTTATTTTAAACCTAATATAAAGGTTATGATACATTAGTTGACACTTACGTGATCGTCAACTCTAATTCGAAATATGGTTGATCGACACTAGCAGATGTGATCGGTATATATATTTCGGGATCTCGTAAAAATTTCGTCCGTTTTGGACATGGTTTAACCGTTAGTACCTACGATCAACCAAAAAAGAGGCGTTTTCACATAATAAAACCTCATTGACCGGGGTTTTGCCAAATAGATTTCTTCAGTGCGACCGCGCACGATAGGTAACAAAACTTAGGTGACTTCAGATATGCAACGGCTTTCGGCATTCGCATCTTTGTAATGAATCATCCCTTATGTCATAATATGGTGCTTTCAATTTACCGAGAATTCCGACGGTTAAATGAGTTCTGAATTGGATGAAATTTTTATAGGGTCACTGAATATATATACCGATCACATTGGCTAGTATCGATCGATCCCTAGAAGTTTTCTTCATATAGTCGCTTCATAATGCGATAGTTTTATTTTAAATCTAATATAAAAGGTTATGATACATTAGTTAACACTTAGGTGATCGTCAACTCTAATTCGAAATATGGTCGATCGATACCAGAAGATGTGATCGGTATATATATTTAGGGACCCCGTAAAAATTTCGTCAGTTTTGGACATGGTTTGACCGTTCGGACATATGGTCAACAAAAAAAAAGGCGTTTTCACATAATAAAACCTCATTCACCGGGGTTTTGCCAAATAGATTTATTCAGTGCGACCGCGCACGATAGGTAACAAAAATTAGTTGACTTTAGATATGCAAACGGCTTTCGGCGTTCGCATCTTTGTAATGGATCCTCCCTTAGGGCATAATAGTGGTGTTTTCAATTTACCAAAATTCTGACGGTCAAATGCGGTCTGAATTGGATGAAATTTTTATAGGGTCACTAAATATATATACCGATCACATTGGCTGGTGTCGATCGATCCCTAGAATTTTTCTTCATTCAGTCGCTTCATAATGAGATAGTTTTATTTTAAACCTAATATAAATGTTATGATACATTAGTTGACACTTAGGTGATCGTCAACTCTAATTCGAAATATGGTCGATCGATACCAGCAGATATGATTGATATATATATATATATATATATATATATATATATATATATATATATTTAGGGACCCCGTAAATATTTCGTCCGTTTTGGACATTGTTTGACCGTTTGTACCTACGGTCAACCAAAAATGAGGTGTTTTCATATAATAAAACCTCATTGACCGGGGTTTTTCCAATTAGATTTATTCAGTGCGACCGCGCACGATAGGTAACAAAAATTAGATGACTTCAAATATGCAAACGGCTTTCGGTGTTCGCATCTTTGTAATAGGTCCTCCCTTAGGGCATAATAGTGGTGTTTTTTATTTACCGAAAATTCCAACGGTTAAATGAGGTATGCATTGGATGAAATTTTTATAGGGTCACTAAATATATATACCAATGATATCGGATGGTATCGATTGATCCCGAGAACTTTCCATCATATAGTCGCTTCATAATGCGATAGTTTTATTATAAATCTAATATAAAGGTATGATACATTAGTGGACACTTCGACGATTGATAACTCTAGTTCGAAATATGGTCGATCGACACCAGCGGATGTGATCAGTATATATAGTTAGGGAACCCGTAAAAATTTCGTCTGTTTTGGATATTGAGTGATAGTCCGTACCTATGGTCAACAAAAAAAAGCGTTTTGACATATTAAAATCCTCATTGACCGGGGCTTTCTCAAATGGGTTTTTTTGGTGTGACTGCACACAATCGGTGACAAAAATTAGGTGATTTCATATATGCAAACGGCTTTTAGTGTTCACATTTTGGTATTGGGTCTTCCCTTATGACATATTAGTGTTTTTATAGGTAAAAGCCCATCGGGCTTGCGGGACTCGGCGAGCTTTTCGGATCCACGGGCTAAATGGTGAGGCATAAGTCAATTAGGTATGGAATAATCATTAGACCATTAGTTTTTCATTTTTATGTTAAATTTTGTATTTTTAAAATTAATATATAATATTACGTATTTTACATACGGGTAAAATCGAAAAAAATCGAACTGAACCGAACCGTACGAGTTGGGTTGGGTTGTGGGTCACAGTCTCTAAAATAAAAAAACTGAACCGAACCGAATTTAAAATTTGAGTTGGGTTATGGGTTTTGTCCAAAACCGAACCGAATGGACCCGTGTCCACCCCTAATAGCCTCCAAATCCATTATCATGATCCTTGTGTCATTCTCTTGTTTCTTCAATCGTAACTCTTCTTCCACCCTTGCTTCCTTCCGCTTTTGAATGTCTATGTACTCGGCGTAATAATTAAGATCACTTTCATTATGCGCTAGCCTCTTGACGTGCCATGATACTTGGTCACTTGCAATGGTATGTAAAACCTCAACTCGTTGCTCAATCGGAATCTTACCCTGTTTCTTTTGGCGCCTAGATTCATTTTCCGCCTTAGTTCCATTGGTCTAGGTGGAATCGAGGAAGCTGCCGCGTTGCTTTGTGGTGTCTCATTCACTTGGTCGTCATCCAAATTGATGGTTGGAGATGATACGGTTGCGGAAGGAGTAACATCATAACTACTTGCGTATAGAGATGGAGTAGTAGGCAGCACCACAACAAAAGATGGATGATCTTTAACCACTTCCCAACATTCAAAGTGTGTAAACTTTTTCTTCTTGGCATTATAGTAACATGATTGAGCTTGTCGTTCCTAATGAAAAACTTATATTAGGTACATATTTAATTACATAATTTAAACAAATTGGATAAAACAAATAATGTAACCAAATTAGATATATTAAAAAAAATTAATGTAAACAATGTTACATATTTAAACAAATTAGATATATAAATTAAATAATTTAATTTTATATATAATCAAATAAAAATTATAATATATGATAAAACAATGTAAACTTACTTCATCCATTAATGAAGTGCCGCTAGCTACACGTTGTCGTGCCGCCGCCAAACATTCGCTCCATTTTTGCAAAGTAGCTTGAATTTGTTGTAGTGAGAAGCGAGCACAATTTGGGTCCTCGGCTCCTTTGGAGGTTTTACACTCGGTGCTAGCACCCAATTTTGCATATAATCGGCATGAATTGTCTACCACAATTTATCTCTCTTTTGTTTGTTACCGTCGTATTCATCAACGCTATGACGAACAAAAGAGATGCACATTTGTAAATCTTCGAAAGGAAGCCAAGAGGAGCCCATTGTTTTGGAAATAAAATGCTAAACAAAATGAGAGGAGATGGAGGAATATGTGAAATTTTGTTGTGCACAAATTAGTGTGAGTTGATCTAAAATTGAAGTAGTATTTATAGGCAAATTTTTGAGAGAGTTTTGAAATTTTTGGGATTTTTTACTATTTTTTAGGTCTGTTTTCGTACTGATCAAATTATAGCTGTTGCCTATGAATTTTGACCGTTCGATCGAAATTTCTGATTCACATGGAAGACCCAGATCTATTAAACCGTTGCAGTTTGAATGAGACAGTCCGTAAGGCATGTGTCATTGCATCATTGGTCCGTAATTTGGTTTTCACTTTTTACTGGCTGACAGAAAAAAGAAAAAAAGAGACGTCACCCACGTGATGTGGGCTCCGTCATTTAGTCGAGCGAAAAGCCGAGCAAAGTTTGCTCGAGCGGAAGATGGAGCAAAACTGGAAAATTGACTGGGCGAGCAAGTCAAATCTCCATTGCTGCCGCCGTGGGCTACGATCTGGGTTTGCTCGAACAAACTCAGGTGGTCCCACCTCATGCTCGAGCAACTCTTCCCCGTTTGTTTGCCGGTGCAGATGCTCTAATACAAGAAAATAATAAAAGCAACGATATTGCCTCTTAACTTTGTTGCCCACATCATCAACATAGTTGTCCTCTCGATTGGCATCCCCGGATTGGTGAAGATGCTTCACTTACTAATTTGAATCAAGAACTTTGGAAAGAGACATGTAAAAATATTAGTTATACATGTCCGGACAAGCTTTGGTCGAATAACAACATTAATGATTTTTTTCACTTTTCGCCTCTTCGGGTAAAAAAGATATCATAAGAATACACATATTGTAAACACACGATTAGTAACTATGTAGGTCACGCCGAAAAGTTTAGACTGAAAAGATTCAATTACTTTTGCATGCACTGGTATAAAAATAACAAAAGTAATAATTTTGTTTCTCGACTTCATTGTTCACATCATCTGCATAGTTGTCCTCTGGTCGACATCTCTCTTATTGCCGGTGTTATCACGCCTATGTTCCATACTTTTCCTTTTTCTATTTGATTTACCAATCCAAAATTTCTTAAGGTGGTGTTCTATTTGTTTTCCTATTTTTTTCATTGAACTTAGGTTGTATTATCTTCACATGTATATGAATGAAGAGTTGTAATCAAATGATCACATATAGAGACAGTTCATTATACTAAACCAATCGATTAATGTAGATAAACAACTCAAAAACTATCCTATATACATCTTGGAGTACATAAATGGGGAGACACCAGGGGCGGATCCAGCCCAGGTGAGATTTCTGTCCAGAAAAAAAACTCTTTATTAAATTTTTTTTTTAACCAATCGATTGTACGGGGACTCCATGCTCTCATCTATACTTCTACCGTTCTACTGTATAACTCACAAATTTAGCTATTCTCCAGTTCTTTTCTAAGTTCTTTTAAAATTGAATCAGATACTGATTAGAATAATTAGATACTAATTATGGAATTATTAGATTCTAAAATTTGGTGGGTATATGAGTTTGTTCACTTTGTTGGTTAAACAGATTTTATTGGAAATTTGGAATATGATTATATGAAATTGGGTGTTAATGTGTTAGTCTTGCTGCTGTCTTACTGAATATATTATAATCAGAAATTGAGTATTTTATTTGCCTATTTGAGTTTGGTAAGATTGTAGGGAATTAGTGCCATCGATTTGAAATGATTGGAAATTTGGTGGTATGTTAGAGAATGGCCGAATGAGAGATTGAGTATTTGTCTATGTGGATCAGTTAAGAACTTAAGATTATAGGGAGTGATATAAATATTTAGGTTTGATTTTACTTTTAATTATATGAACTTTATACATTGTATATTGTAAACCTAAAAAAAAAATTTTGGCATTCGGCTAAAGTTGTAGTCCGCCCCATAAAATTTTAGGTATGTCTTTAAAATTAGTCCATGTAACATTTTTATCCTTGATCCGCTACTGAGAGACAAAGTATTCCTTGAAAACATTGCGAAGCCTTTCCGGCTCTTTCCCTCATTAGAGAAACATAGACCTAGAGCTCACTCTGAGTTGAGTCATCGATTTAGTGGCACAACTCGAGGTTTCGAACATTCAAGTTTCCCTTTGTGGGTCGTTTTTCTGCGTAAGAATCTGAAACAAACTAGCAGAGGAAGCCAAGAAGATCACAGCTGGGACCCTTAATTAGTTAGTTCATGACCCCACTGCCCTAGCCTTGCCTTGCATGCAAGCCACTTTGAGCAAAGTGTTGGGGATTTGGGTTAAGAAATGTTGGACCCTGATAAGCCTCTACTGTAGTCGCATTAAATAGCACACCCTACAAAATCTGGGCGTCTTAAATTAGAGAATCCTCTACTCCCACTCTCCAGAGTCCCAGTGCTTTTCCGCAAGTGACCAAAACTTCATAATTGAACCCAAAGTTTGTTTTGGGCAAAGCCACAGCGTCATTAGAATAGAAGCCAATTTTGGTGAGTTGACTACTATGTCCAGAAAACACACAAAAAGCTTAAAGCCCCTCTCTCTTTGTTTATTCATCTTCCTTCAACCACAGCAGAGTGGTAGGTTGCTAAAGTCTCTATCTTTCTCCAGAAAAACCAGCGAGGGACTGAAAGAGAGAGAATAGGGTGTTGTTTTTGAGGGTTGGTGATGGGTAAATACAAGTTTAGATTATCTGATATGATTCCCAATGCCTGGTTTTACAAGCTCAAAGACATGAGCAAACCCAGAAAGAACCAGAGCAGCAATTCTCATCATAAGAAGAAAAACCAACCACCAACACCCACATTTTCATCTTCAGCAAAGCCAACAAGCCCAGCAAAGCCAAAGCAGGTGACCTATCACCACCACCATTGTCCTCAATCAAGAAAGTCGTACTACTTCACCAGGGAGCTGAATAACACCACAGGTGAGAACAGACCACTCTGCAACACCCCCATAAACCCAACAGAAGTCGCCGACACCAGTTTGCCTCATGAGCCGACTAGAAAATCGTCCAGACAGAAACCAAGGAAGAGTCGAATTGCAACAAGCAAACCCTCCTCCGATTCGAAGCTTGCCACGTCGACCACCTCCTCTGTTTCAGCCGGGGGGCGGGCCTCCATTGAATCCGTCTGGACAAAATCGGATTCCCCACCGGAGGAGCAGCTCTGGTCTTCTTCGTCTCTTGACAGCTCCGAGCTTGAGTTTCATCACCCTGAGCCTCTTGAATTCCGATGTGACCGTGTTCTTGCTACAGAGACAGATGGTATGATATCAATGACGAATTCTTATGAGAAAGACATTATCATTGACGTGGGCGACTCAGCTGAGAAGAACTTTGATTCGTTCTCCGAGCTTCAGCTTCCTCGGATTATAACCAAGCCGGAAAACTTCAGTGAAATAGTGAGTGAGACCAAGAAGAAGAAGAAAGATAACGCGGAGCAGCCAATCAAGTCAAGAAAAAGCTCGCATGGATCAGAGAACAATAAAGACCATCGTGCAAGTTCTGATAAACGAGTATGTTCGAGCACACCGGGAATTAAGCTTCGTGCTAACTCTCCGAGGATCGCAAACCGGAAACTGAACCAGGCACAAGTGGCACGCCGGAGTGTGTCGTCGAATTCGAGCTCAAAAAGAAGGAGTCTTTCGGAAAGCTTTGCAATTGTGAAGTCCTCATTTGATCCTCAAAGGGATTTCAGGGAGTCAATGATAGAGATGATCATGGAGAACAACATCAAGGCATCAAAGGACTTGGAAGATCTTCTTGCATGTTATCTATCTTTGAATGCAGATGAATACCATGAGCTCATCATCAAGGTCTTCAAGCAAATCTGGTTTGATCTCACTGACATCCGGTCAAAGTAAATCTAAATTATGTTGCATCAAAATGGATGAATGTACATCAATCTTTTCTAATATGTCTCTCTGTTTCTAATAAACCTTGTTAGTTTAGTACTGCATTCTTGAATTACCAAAGATGTAGTCTTTAATTGAAGTTAGAAAAAAAGAGTAACAGTTTAAGCTAGTCACAGGATCTTTCAACCCTTTTTCAGACCATGTGATCATTGACAAGATGGGATTCTTGTCTTCCTGGAGTGAATTGGAAATCGGAAATTGGGTTTTGTCCATTTTATGTTTTTGCATCATAAAAAAGAAAGAAAATATGTGACGAATTTTTCTGAAAGCTAAAGGCTAAAGGGTGTGTGGTTATCCTTGTATTGTGGCTTTTCTTTCTTCCTATAGAAAACCAACAAAATGTTCTGGTGTTTCTGAGTTTGTGTAAATCATGGACCCAGCCAAATTGTGTATGATATTAGCAACCCTTAGCAACTATAACCCATGAATTGATGGTGGAGGACCCCAGGAACAATGACAGATGATAAAGAAGATACACTTTGAGGACAACAAAGTCCAGGTTTTTAACTCTTTCATCCCCAAAATTTTCAGAGGTTTTCTCTGGCAGTTTGTTCTTCGGCCACCCCATTCCAGAAAAGCTCTACCTTTGGAGGTGAGCCGTACATGATTCTGGGTTCAACATGTACTTAAGGTTCTCTGAGAATTCAAATTGTAATGCTTTTGCTCGAGACTAGACCAAGAGACCAGGCTCTGTTGAACTGTTTGAGTTTGATTTTTGAAAAGGAAAAGTTACTTCGAATATTTCAAAAGCAAATTAATCTTTCCTTCAAGCATTGGGTAAAGGGAAAATTGTGAAAGGAGGAACCATGCGGCCTACCAAAGAGGATTTGTTTGGTTATATTTTATGTAAATTTAGCAGAGTGGGATGATTAGATTGGCTTGGAATAAAAACCAACTGCTGGTAATATTGGGTGAAGCTTCCTTTTGTGTAAGTATTAAATGGCATTCTTATATGTGGCAGTAACAGTTTTAGCCAATACAAGAGCAGAAAGCTCATGGAACAGTGTAGTGTCTTTCTGGGACATGGAGTTCAATTTCAAAAAAAAAAAAAACTTAAGTGCTTTGCTAAAAAGAAAGGTATAAAGCTAGTTTATAATAAGATTGTTTATCACAATCTCCACCTTATAAGACATGTCTTATGCATTTTACAATTAAATTTGTTGAGATATAAATCTTATGTTGAGAATTTGGATTAACTAACATGTAAATTTATAAGGGTTTGAGTCATTTTATTAATTATTAATTAGTTGAATGTGTTATATGAAAATTACTCTTCGTAATTTTCCGATGTATCTTGTCCTAATTAGTATATATTAGTCTAGTTAAGGAAGGATATATAATCATTGTATCTACATGATACTCAATGTAATGCCTATATATAATGTCTCATTATCAATGAATAAATATGATACTTCTCCATATTCGATGTATATTACATTGTTTTGTAACATGTTATCACCACGTAGTTAGGCCTAGAACCCTATGAAAAAAAATTTCTTCTATCATGAAAATAATTCGACAAAAGAAGACATAAATTCCTTTTGTCATGAAAAAAAATCGACGGAAGATGAAGACAATTTTCCTAATAATTTTCCTTTTGTCGAAAAAATATTTGCAGAAGATGAAAAAAAAAAGAAAAAAAATTCGTTTTCATTTTCGGGCACCCATAAATTCCCTCTGGGCACCCTTGTCTTCCAATCCCCCCCCCCCCCCCCCCGCGAGATATTTCTGCGTTGCAGCCTTGTCCCGCACCACCCCACGAAAGCCCATATTGATGGCTTAACTACACAAGCAGCTAGACCGTGCCGTCCCAGTCCTTCCTGATCGAATTTGATCTGGGCATCCAATGGCAGCGCCGCCGCTGTGCAACCCCGCATCTAAGCTTGCCGAAGCCCTTGGAAAGACCGTCATCGCCCTTCCTCTTCTCAGAAACGCCGCTACTCCTTGCAATCCCGATAAGAACCCGACGATTTGTGGCATCGACGTAATTCCAACGCCCCTCTTCTGGCTGGCGTGTCGATGACGACTTGTGTCGAACTTCTACGACACCAAATTCTTTATCACTACTTTAGCTTATAGGAATTTAATTAAGCATTTTATCCATTTTATCCATTATCCTAAATCATAATGGTGTGTTTGGATAAGGGAAAGAAAGATGAAATTTAATTGAAAGAGTTGATTTTATAAGGGAAAAACTCGCGTACAAACTAGTATGTACACGTGCGTCCAAACTCTCATTTATTTGCACACTTTGGGAATATAAATACATGATTTTAACCGTTCAAGAGTTTAGTTTATTACTAAATATCATTTTTGTAAAAGATCAACATAAACAAAAATCGTTTGTTTTGTCGATTGCATCAAACAAATGAAAGTTAGTAGTCTCATGATCAACCGTCAATTTGTTTGATGCAATCGACTATGAAGACGATTTTTGTTTATGTTGATCTTTTACAGAAATGATCTTTAGAAATAAACTAAACTTTTGAACGGTTAAAATCATGAATTTATATTCCCATAGTGTGCAAATAAATGAGAGTTTGGATGCACACGTATATACTAGTTTGTACGCAAGTTTTTCCCATTTTATAATTCCAAAAGACAATTCATTCTTTTGGCAACTATAAAATGGAAATTCTATAATTATGTGGAAAATAAAAAAAAGGAATTCGTTGTTCAAATTCCCCACAAAATAAGTGTAATTTTACAAATTCCTTTACATTGTTCAATTATCTTTCCAAAACATTACTCTTTTAATCTTTCATCTCTTTAATTTGTATCAAACTTTCTTAATCTATTAAGCATTTGAAATCTCACTTAAATATATCCAAAACAGTAGAATTTGCAATTGACGGATTTTAGATTGATGGATTTTAAGATGTTATCATTTACAAACTCTATAAAATTTAAAATTTCCTCATCCAAATACCCCTTAAATGAATCAAGAGAGGAGGACGAGGATTCTCAATTATGAATTTCTTAAAGAGGAGTGCTAGGGAGCCATAATATGATTTCAAATTCGGCACCGCAATCCTACGTGGTATGTCACGTCATATTACCACATCAACAATTAAAATTATATAAAAATGTGATTTTAAATAAAAAGACAATCATATTCTTATTAATCTAATAGTTATAAATTATTATAAAAAAATTATTTTTATTCTTTTTATCATTTTTTTTCATCACAATAATGCTTCTAAAATATAATTTAAAAAATTTAAATTTACGAAAAATATGCTTGAAATATGTGTGCACGCGCGAAATGTATATATATATATGCACAAAATATATTTTCAAAATAAATATATATAATATTTATTTTAAAATTTCAGACGATATAAGGTAACTACAACATTTATATTTAGATGAAAAATTTTAGTATGATTCTTTTAGTTTTTTTTTTCTAAAAGTGAATATTCTTTTGTTATGGTATAATCGATTTAAGCTCATATGTAATGTAACAAATATTGTTTTTCCTAGAGTATACATATCTTAATTAATACCATATTTTACATCGATGGTTTTCTTTCTAGTGACAAATATACCAAGATTTATGACTTTCTTATTTAATTAATTTACTTTTATGTTTAATTAATTACTATAATTAATTAATACAATTATCATATAGACACCTCATACACACACACACACATATATATTTATATACATATATATATATAGTCTATATCCAAAGTGAACCTATGAAATTACATATATATATATATATATATATATATATCACCCGCTCGCACAGATACACACATACACACATATATCTATATGTTTTCAAGCATATTTTGTATATATCATATTTTTATTATATTAAAATATGATATAAAAAAGAACTACGATTTTTTATAATAATCTAGAGCGTTGGATTAACAATGATATGATTGTGTTTTCATTTAAAAATGACATTTTGTGATTATTTGTAATTGCTGACATGACAATGTGATGTGGCATGTCACATGGAATTGCGGCATCGAATCTGACGTCATTTTATGATACTAAAACATTTTCATTTCTTAAGTAATGTGAGATTTGTTTAGATTAATCAAATGATTAACTAGTAGTGAGGCTTCGAAGTACAATGACACATCATTCTTCTTAGATCGTTGGTTCAAACAATCCATTTATTCTAGTTATATATTATGTTAGTTGATATTATCAAATTCTCAAATTCAGTATGTTTTTCATAGCGTATCTCCACATTAGTTTCGGATATTAAACATTGGCACAAGAGGACATCAGAATGGATCAATGGATACATAATGAACAAGTCATGTCAACACTAGCTACCTTAGCTAGGCCAATTCTCATCCATCTTGACTTAACACTACTAATTGAATTTATATGACAGACAATCGGTCTACATATTAGCTAGGTTAGACCTAACATGGTTGAATTGGATCTAACACGTAAGTAAATCTATAGCTCCCTTAAAAAGAAAAAAGAAAATAGCTATATCTAAGCTAAGGTACTTCGTAATAGGCTGAAGAGATGAGTGTTAGAACAAGCAGATCGAAAAATATTGTGGTAGTTTTAACCGTTTCTGTTAAGTCAACAAAACACACTGGCTCTGCGATGGTGATAATGAGAGATGATGATATTATTATTGCACAACAACGTACCCGGAGAGATATGGGTATATTTATTGAAACCTATTCCATGGGCGATTTGACTAGCTAATTAAAATTTAGCTACCACAAATATTTTCTTATTCGCAACTGCACACTAACCAGATTAGGAACAAAGAAACATGATCGATGCCCATGATACAGGAACCTCTTGGTGTCCAAATTGAAAGATTGAGTTTTTGAGTTCTTGGTTTGATGAGGGTTCAGCTCAGGAAGAGGAAAATCTTCTCCAATCTTTACCGAAGTCTAAAAAAAGAAAGAGTTTAAAGCTAAAAAAGATTCACCAGACCCTTACCTTGCCCGCACTCAGAACTCTGGTTGTGCGTCTTGGTCTTTGATTTAGTCACTGATGATTATTATTCAGCATTCCCTTGTTATTTTCTTTCTAAGGGGTTTTGTTTTGAAGTCCCCTAATTAGTTTATTTCCTTTTTTCATTTAATAATTTGTTTGTTTTTGCCATAATATATATATATATATATATATTATCTATCCAGAGTAAAGATTCACTATGAAATTACATAGTAAAGTTCCAATTTTGGCACACTTTTCGGTTAAATATTTTCACTATAAGTGATTCAATATTTAGGTATGCTATTAAAGATCATCTCTACAAAGTATCATCTAATTTGACAATGGTTTGAGCTTTTAAAATTGAGATTTACACGAACGGTTCACGTTAAACAGTTTTAATTCATTCACTGATTTAATCTAATTTCAATACTTTAACGTTATCCGAATTAAATGAAATTTTGTAGAGATGATCTTGAATAACATACCTAAATATTGAATCGCTTAAGGTGAAAACATTTGACCGAAAAAGTGTGCTAAAATTTGAACTTCACTCTGTAATTTCATAGTAAAGCTTCACTATGAATAGAGACTATATATATATATATATATTCATTTCCTAGCGTTGAAGAACAAAAGACATCTAATGATTAAACATGTAATATACGTAACTTCCTTTAAAAAAAAATTTGAGTGAAGTGTGTGCATGCATTTGTTAGTCCCCCACATAGTTTTGTTATATTCCAATTGAATGTGTTTTGATTATTTCAGTCAGAATATGGAAAGTCGATCATCATTGGAACATCCGTACCTATGTGAACAATTTAGATTTTAAGTTTATTTTAAAATGAGAAATTTAGTTGTCAATAATGTGTTTCACAACATCTATTTTGTGTGAGATTTTATTTATAGATAGCCATATTCATGTCAATAATTGATAAAGTGATATGAGATTCACATTCAAAACCAATTAACAATAGGTTTAGCCTAAACTCTTATAAACCCACATATTATGTCTCAATTCCCAATGTGGGATGCATATTCTCAACACTCCACCGCAGGTGTAACAAATTTTAAGTCACATATGTGAACAATATTTAGGGTGGCGTGGAGCCCGTGTGGTCATTTGGGCTTCACACGTGGATATGAGTAATCCGCTCTGATATCATGATAAAGTGATATGAGATTCACATCTAAAACCAATTAGTAATGGACAGAGTGACATAAACTCTTATAAACCCATATGTTAAGTCTAAATTTCTAATATGAGATGCATATTCTCAACACGCTCCTGCATATGTAGCAAATTTTCAAATCATACACGTGAACAACATTTTTGGTGATGTGAAATTTATGTAGACATTTGGGCTTCATACATGGACATGAGTAACTCGCTCTGATAATGTGATATATGGATCACATTCAAAACTAATTGGAAATAGATGAAGTGATCTAAACTCTCATAAACCCACACACTAGGTTTTAATTCCCAATGTAGAATATATATTCTCAACAATAATATATCGAGCAAAAGTCAAAACTTGTTATACGTAGTACAACATACCATCAAAATATTCGATAACTAAAGACTAATGTAGATGAAATATATTAATCTGGATTGAAAATTGATTCAACCAACATAATTTGAGTGCATTTTTCTCTAATAAAATAATGGTATGGATTATGGAGGTGTGTCTTACTACCGCTAACAAATAGGTGATAGAAACGAGTATAGTCGTCAATTAATCTTGTTATTTTACTGACATAGTTTGATGATCTTATCCGATCAAAAACAAACGGGAAAATTAATAGAGGTCAGTAATGTTTATCCTAGGTCTTCCTCAATATGTAATAGCTAGGCCTGGCCAGTAACATATACGATAAAAACTTAATGACCATGGCAATCTTGAGCCAACCCCAGAAGCCGTTATCTATGGGATTGGGCGGATATATATTGATTGGGGAATCATGGTAAAAATGATGCGAGTGAGAGGAGGAGGTTTGAGATTAGATATATCATTATTGGCAGGTTAGCTTGGTTGTTGGGTCGGCGAACCGCAAGGAATAGATCACGGACTAAAATATCTATAATTTTCTCGATATTTTCGCGAAAGTTTTTATTTTTCAGTATATGGATATATCTGTTACATATTAATTATTTTTCGATGGAAATTTTTGAAATTTCCCGATATTTTCATAATATCGTCATGTGTCAGGTAAACTTCAAATAAAAAAATCATTGGTTAGGATAATTGAACATCTGATCCATCATTTTGTAAGCACAAAGTTATAGTCAACTCTACTATACAAACTTATTGTTATATATGGCTCTTTTTATTATATATCCATGTCTGAACATTCACCTAAAATTGAAATAAAACTGAACTAATTGTTGAGGGGAATCGAACCATTTTGGTATAAGAGGAAGCAATGATAGACCTTACTCTTATGAGAGAAATTCTACATGCCTTATCTACCATATTCTCTAATGAGATGTAATTAAGTGAAAACATATGAACACAATCTGATGCACAATCTTCACAAAGCTATGGTTATGGTAAAAGTCGAGAAATGCTTGATCCGAATGGAAACTACTAATACCACAACCCACAGTCAATCACTCACAACCCCTATGATTGGCATATAAGTCAGTATATGCAAAAGTATAAAGGGACATTATTATTTAATAATTATTCTTCACAATATACTCAAGTTTTTACTCAAGTACATGAAGATACTGAAAATTTTGTATCTCATAGATCATTTATGTGATTCTAAACCACTCATGTAATTTAAAATATATCATATGTAAATAAGACGTGATGACCTATCTTCTATTTGGGTATATATACATATATACGGGGATTTTCAGGTAAGGAGATCCTTATCTTAGCTTAAGGTACGGATTTTCATTTTTGACCAACTTTTCGATTGAGTTTTCACATCTCCACCGTCAAAGATCTAGGTAATAACGTATAGATCATCTCCACAAAATTTCAGCCGATTCCATAACCGTTAAGGTACTCATAACTTCAATTTTCCACTCAAAATATGAACGGTTCAGGTTTGACAAATTCAATACGTCCATTGGTTTTGATTAGTTCGATACCTTAACGATCATGAAATCGGCTGAAATTTTGTGGAGATGATCTATACGTTATAACCTAGATATTGGACGGTGGAGATGTGAAAACTACATCGGAAAGTTGGTCAAAAATGAAAATCCGTACCTTAAGCTAAGATAAAGACCTCCTTATGTGAAAAGCCTTGTACATATATATACGTATGTTTAATAATGCTCGATGATTATTTCATCTCAAATTACTATAACTCACCATAAATTAATAGTTATATAATAATTTCTTATGACATATAATTGATAATTGATCAAAATATTTCTCAAAATTTCATTCAAAATTTTCAAATTTTTATATATTTTTTTTATCAAATTACTTAATTGCCGAAATTTTAGTCATTGGAATAGATAGTCAAATTAAGAACACAGACTAGGACAAATCTATCGGAGTGATTACGTAGAGATGCAGCAGCACAGAAACAAGTACCCGGAGATTCTGGGGCCTTTCCCCTAGCTCTGTCCTCGACGACCCGTCGCCATTCTCACTCTATTCCCTCTATTCATTTTAGTCTTAGGGTTGGCAGGGGCCGCAGGGCAGGCAAGCAAGGCAAAATTTGTAGGGCGATGACTCTAGAAATCTAGAATAATATTTCAATTATTGCAGCAATGCCGACCATTTTGAAATGCACGTGTGCGCGACTCCATCAGTGACTACCAGGGGTACTGTAACCTTCTTCTGGCTTAGGGTCAGATGGCTTGGCAGGAGTGAATAGTTCTGTTTTTGTTTTATTCATCTTCATTTTTCATGCTTTTGGTGTTTTGTTGCTATCGTTTTGACATACTGTTCTCAGTTTTGTTTAATTACTTTGTCTTGCTGCATGGCTTGTTGTTAGGACGTACTACGACGACGTGGACCAATTTATGCAACACATTCCGTGCACGGGGTAGAAGACAACACTTACCAGGGCAATTATGCACGACTACCTCTAAGAGACTAAGACCAATTAGCATATAGTTGCGTCCAAGCAAAGTAGAGAAGTGAGCCTAATCCTTGTTTGCTTTACAATATGGATCAAAATTAATTAAGAATTTCATAAGTTTCTTCAGGTAATTAAAGATTTCTTCAAATTGAACAGCCACTTATACGATTTAGTAAATTTATTAAGAATATATGGAGCTATTGACGACTACCTCTAGGTAGACCAATGCAAGCATATAGTTGTGTGCAAGCAAATTAAAGTGAGCCAAATCCATTATTTACTTTACAATATGGATCCAACTTTATCAAGAACTTCATAAGTTCCTTCATGTATGTAAAGATCTTTTTAATTATACTACCACTACTACCGTGATTCAGTAAAGAAATTTGCTTCAATACAAACATGTCCAAAAGAAGCATAAGAGAAACTAAAGACCCATAAAAAAAGAAGAAGAGAAACTAAAGAATTTCCCGATGTACAACCATAAGAGAAACAATATAACTGAACATCCATGTAGACAACAGAACTTTACGTGATGGAATTTAGTGGCTTGTTTTCCCGAAGTAAATGATATTTCATTTATGGATGAATCTGCATGTCTGGGGGACAAAAATCTACGTACAGATAATTACTGAATGGATAAGGGATCAGCATCATGTCGTTTACATTTTAGTATTTACTATATATACATCACTGCCAAATTAGGAAACAGACGCTAAATGTAGGGTACAAAGGATTTCTCTATGTCAATGAGTATATTTCCTGCTAGCAAACAGTTACACAGTTGAATGATCCAAATGAAATGAGTCCGTTCGAAGTGATAGTCTGAAAGGTGTCACATTAGCCATCAACTCCCTGACTTTCCATCCAATCTGGGAATTGGGAAGCAACTATTTCGTGTGTCCTCCTTTCTTGGCTGTACATCATGTACATATAGTGTGAGTGATAATCACTAATTATGGTCCACTACATATATATATCATCGGCTTGCAACTTCTCAACCATTCGTGGAGTCAATCTTTCTATTTTGTCGGCAGGGATTCAAGTGCCAGAACCCGATCTACTTATATTTGCTATGTTAAAAATTACCGTGGAATATGTCTCTGGCCGAACATCTGCAAAGAGAATACTTAAGGTTGTGCATGCCTTATAATCACTAATTATGGTCCACTACATATATATATCATCGGCTTGCAACTTCTCAACCATTCGTGGAGTCAATCTTTCTATTTTGTCGGCAGGGATTCAAGTGCCAGAACCCGATCTACTTATATTTGCTATGTTAAAAATTACCTTGGAATATGTCTCTGGCCGAACATCTGCAAAGAGAATACTTAAAGTTGTGCATGCCTTATTCATGAAGAAAAACTATGTATACTATTACGTACTTTCACTCTTCCGATCCCTCTTCATATATGGCGCATAGTGTGATACTGATATTGATCAGACAGCCTAAAGTCTAAACTAATAAATTTTGAAGGACTCGATCATGTTTGAATGAGTTCGACGTATGCATGATTGAATATCCTTCGCGCGTTCTCAATTTTCTGCTCATGCACTCTCCTGATACTACATAACTCTTAACAATATATTTTGATACATAACTTTACAATATATCCAACGACAATAAATAAACGAAATGAAATAGCGGTGTCATCAGAGCCGGTCCTAGGGCGATCAGACAGTGCGGCGCACAAGGCCCCCTGACCGGGAAGAGCCTTTTTTTATTTTTCATTAACAAATAATGTTATATATGTATATTATGTGTTGTCAATATGTGACAACCTTATTTCTTAATCGAGTTGGTTCTGACGTGATTCCCACAACATAAGGGTCACCTCTTCGAGGCCCCTCATCCTTTTTTCCTACTTTTTTTTTTATATCCGAAACCTTTCATTTCCTATAAGTTTAACTAACTATAAAATATAAGCCTAAAGAACTTTGATTTTTGTTATTGCTTTCTCTCAAGCTTCTTCTGCTAGGGTTTGAGCGACCAAATCCCAACGGCAACTGTTGTTAAAAAATTGACCGGTCTCGGTGAATTCCCAGCTAGGATGAAAGGGTTTTTACCCTCTTTCTTCTCTGGCGGGCTGGTGTTGGGTGATGGAGTTGCCCTTTGGATTTTTCTCCTCTCCTCTTTGGTGGTGTTGGGAGGCGGTCTTAGTTCCAAGTCGGGCTTTCTAATGACGAAAGTATTCATATGTGGGTTTTGGATCTTCTTCCCAATAAGTTTTCGTGATAGCTTTGTCTGGCAGGGTTGGGATTGGTGGCGATTCATAATGATGTAGGCGGCTTTGGCAGTGTTGGTGGGAATCTTTTGGGTTGTCGTGGTAGAGATGCTGGTAGTTCAATAGCAGATGACTTTTAGCTGTGTTTGGTAGAGCTTATTGGCTCAGGTGATTATAAGTTCAGCCCATCAAAGTGTTTGGTAAGTTGGCTTCTTCCTTCTGGCTTTCAAAAGTCTTGGCTTTTTTCCTTGGCTTTTAGAAGTTAGTTCCCCCAGCTTTTAGAAGCAGAAGCCTGAAAAACACGGAAAAGAACTGTAGCGCGATTAAATGAAGTTTTCAAAATACCTCTGGGTACCCCTCGTCTATTTCATTAATTACATTATCCAAATTCTTATTCGTCTATTCGACCTCCACTCAACATGTTCTTCTCGTGGATTCCCAACTGAGCCTATCAATTTTCTCTGGCGGTGCTCCTCTTACAGCGTGTTCCCTCCGGTCGTTCAACGCCTCCATGACTAACTTTTGGTAATTGGTTATGATGTTGATTCTCTTGGTGAGCTCTACATGTCCATATTAATGGTTTCCATTTTAATTAAGGTTTGATGGATTTGGTATTTTGGGATTTCTATGTTTACTGTACGTGGAGTTATGCATGTATTCCTTGATTGGTTTCTACTTCGATTTTTACCTGGGAAAAACATATTGGTTTATGTATATAATTGGGTTTCTGTTCGGTTGAGAATTGAAGATGTTAATGATTTGAGTTTCGGGTAGTGGTGTAGGACAGTGGCGGCTGCAGTGGTGTCTTGAATGTCAATTAGTTAACTCCAGTCATTGAGAATTGCAGAAAATGAGTTTAATGGTTATGATACTAGACTTGGAGAGTAGTTAGGTTTCTGTGATTTTGGTATTCATACCTGTAGTTGGTGTAAAATATACTATGGAGCCTTGAATCCAAATTTGCAAATCCTCTCTCGGTATAGATTATCACTGTATATGCAAGTCTTTTCAAGCACAAATATTAACTAGCAAAAGCTATGATTTGCCATACTGATCTTTGTGTTTTTCATTTGTTCGTTTAATCTAGGGTAAATGATTATTTCAATGGAAAGTTTTGGATCGCACAAGATATAGGGATTAAGGAAATGACTTGTACTGGGATGCAAAATGGTTTCATGAGTGTGAATGTATTCTTGCAAGCAAGAAAAATTAACTTAGATGCAAAAAAAAATAAAGTTTACTGGAGGTAGTAAAAATTTACTAAAGTTTACTAGAGATAGTAAACTTCTACTGGGGGTATTAAACTTGAAAAACAGTATTTCTAAAGGCCATAACACACCTTAAAACGGAGAAAAATCAACTTAGATGCAAAAAAATAAAGTTTACTGAGGGTAGTAAACTTCTACTGGGGGTATTAAACTTGAAAAACAATATTTCTAAAGGCCATAACACACCTTAAAACGGAGAAAAATCAACTTAGATGCAAAAAAATAAAGTTTACTGGGGATAGTAAAAATTTACTAAAGTTTACTAGAGGTAGTAAACTTCTACTGGGGGTATTAAACTTGAAAAACAGTATTTCTAAAGGCCATAACACACCTTAAAACGGAGAAAAATCAACTTTGATGCAAAAAAATAAAGTTTACTGGGGGTAGTAAAAATTTACTAAAGTTTATTAGAGGTAGTAAACTTCTACTGGGGGTATTAAACTTGAAAAACAGTATTTCTAAAGGCCATAACACACCTTAAAACGGAGAAAAATCAACTTAGATGCAAAAAAATAAAGTTTACTGAGGGTAGTAAAAATTTACTAAAGTTTACTAGAGGTAGTAAACTTCTACTGGGGGTATTAAACTTGAAAAACAGTATTTCTAAAGGCCATAACACACCTTAAAACGGAGAAAAATCAACTTTGATGCAAAAAAATAAAGTTTACTGGGGGTAGTAAAAATTTACTAAAGTTTACTACCTCTAGTAAACTTCTACTGGGGGTATCAAATCTATGATGCCTGCATCTGTAGTATTGATTTAGGCCTTACATAATAAAATGTATGAAACTACATGATGAAGGCTTTCCATGAAAGAGAAGGTGGTGGAGATGAGGAAGATGATGATGATGATGATGATGAACAAAATCATCATGGGGCACAAGAAATTGATATATTAAGAGACATGATTGCTCAAAGTTTGATGAATGCACGTGATTGAGTATTTATGTATTGACATGATCCTAATCAAAACCAAATTATCAATATCAGAGTATATTGGTTTAAGATAATTTTAAAATTATCCAATATTAATATGCCATATATTTTAGGCATTGTTTTAAACTAAAATTAACTAAAAATTATCTTACATGTCTAAATTGGTCATTTGACAAATTAAAAGCATAAGCTAGTTTGAGTTTACCAAACGCTTTGCCATTACATCTGTCACTAACAGCTACTTATATAAGCCAGTTTACCAAACAGTCTGCAACTTTATTTATCAGCCACTTATTTTCAGAAATCAGCATAAGCCGACTTTTTTTATAAGCCCAGCTGTACCAAACACACCCTTTGACTTCAGTGGTTTATTGACGGGGGTGCTTGAGACGGTGGATCTCAAGCGTTATTATGATGATGTTAGGGACGTCAACGACAATGGTGGCAGATGGTTGGCGACGTCTTGGATCCGTACGCTTGGTTCTGGTGATGGGCTTGCTAGGTGTGGGTTGTTTTGGATCTGGGCCTCACTCTTTTGGCTTTTGTGGGCTTACGTTTGGTGGACTTGCTTCTTTTAGACTAAGATGATGACTTTGGTGGGATTGCTCATTTGGCTGAATTAAGTCTTTATGGCCCATAGTTTGGTCTAAACCTTAAAAATGCCCGATTTTTTTGTCGACACCGGACCCTGTAAAACCTAGGGCAGGCTCTGGGTGTCATTCATCAGTGTTACCAAAGTACGTACGTAGAGAACAGATATCTTGATGCAGTAGATTCCCAATAGTCCTATAAGTGCTGCGACTGCTGCCCTACTAATGCTCCTGGTATTTAACCACAACTAAAGCTGCACAATTCTGTTATAGATGATTCAAACCAACACTTAATTTCGCTATTAGAGATGGGAAACTATTCAACTTTATATATAGGCCGGTGACTCCACTGTCTCCACATTCATGCTCCACATGTATATTTGTCATATTGGAGAAGCATGGGCCACAACTAATGTATGATTAATTAGTTGACAATGCTTGCTAGACTTAACAAGATCAATTTTCCAAATTAGTTGATAATTGGGTGAATTACTCAATATGACAGTAAATGACCCAATGATTAAAGTAACCCCGACAAGCATAAAAAGTTTTGGATTTCTCTAATGTTTAGATGTTTACAGGCGATCTAACTAGGAGCAAAGAAATCTTAAATTTGTATTCTCGTGGGGTCTACTCCAATTAAACAGTGACATTTCAACTATAAAAAAATATTTCTAATCTGCCAATGCGATTTTGCTGGAGGTAGGCAAGTAGGAGCTAGTAAAATGACATATATACCTTGACTAATGAAGCTTCACTCTTCATTTTGTTCGCTAATTATCAACCTAACAAGTATGGGAAATCATTCAAGAATCTTTGATGAAGAAAAATGTGACCAAATCATGTAAGAGTTGTTTGGATGGTTCTTTCCAAAATGCATAATCATGAACAACAGATCATGGAGCTTTCCTAGTCATGGATTTACCTGTTACCTAGGCTAGCTAGCGCGTCTTCATCTAGCGGACAAAATGTGTATAGTGAAACTTAAGAGTGGAATTTTGTCAGTTGTCAATCTTCTTCCCTCCCCTTGTACAATTGCCTCCCTCGGCCATTTTGAACATTTCATCATTAATCTTAATTTTTTTGGGCTCATGTTATTGCGGCTAATGTAATTTTTGCTTGTTGCAGTGGAGGAGCGCTAAAACTCAGGTGGTCATTGAGCTCCATATTACAAAGCTCCACAGTCAACACGATCTTCACCGTTCAAGCTTCAATTCCATATAAAGATCATTTTATAGCCAAATGATTAGCGGTTGGGTTTTTTAAACCGTGATTTACTAACAATGAAAACAATGAAACACGAATGATTCTCCTATTAATTTGATCTAGTTGAATTTGTCAGCGTGAGTCATAAAATGTATTTTAGGAATGTACATCATATAGTTAATACTTATCTATTATGTATATTGTAGTATGTAGTACATAAAGTTGCAGTACAATGTAAACTCTATACGTAGCCTTGAGTGTGAGATGAATAGATTTTAGAAAATTCATTCTCTAAATCGTGCCTTATTTGACTTGGTATCAGAACAAAGATCCGAAAAGACTTTGTCTCTTTATATTTTCACTGCAATTTATTCGTGGAATTGAACTCTTATGGTACTTTTTCCTCATAGTTTCGTCAACGTCAACGTCGTCTTCCTCAAATTTGTTCATTGAAGTTTGTTTTGGGCACCCGTTTGTTATGGGCACCCAATCATATCGTCCCAAGAATTCTTAGGCTCTGACGTAGTTTCTTCAACAATCTGGAGGTGATATCGATTTCATTCTTCAATTGACAGTCCGACGTTGGGGTCTAATCTTGACCCGCATCGCCTAAGTCTCCAACATCAAGTTTTTCTGTCCAAAATTCCTAGAAATCGTTTGGATTCATTCTCTGTTCTCTACCTTCAATCAATCCAGGGTGTTATTGTCTGACGCGGGACCTCTGTCAGATACAAGCTATAGTTTCGGCGGCGGTGGATACAAGCTCTTCGACAACATGCTAATTCCCCCAATTCGGTGTTTTTCTCAACCCAGTCCGATAGCTCATCTAGGAGTTAGCCCGTCATTTCTAGTCTAACGCCCTATTAAGTCGCAGTCGTATATTCTGCGTCTCTAGTCCGGCATCAAATTCCAAATCCAACCTGCTTCAGTTCAGTCCAATCCGCTCCACCAGTTAGGCTCGTTTGAGGTATGTCCATCCACTGGTACTAGTAGTGAGTCTGTTAGTGGGCAGTATGTGTTAACAAACAGGTCTAATAGAGGTTAACCCCCCAAAAGATATGAACCGAGTTTATAGGCTAAATCAAAATATCCAGTAGCTAATTATATGTCCACTAGGAGATTATCAAAGTTATATGAATCTTTTGTGAATCAATTATATACTATATTAGTACCTAACAGAGTGCATGATGCATTGAGGGATCCAAAGTGGAGGAAGCAATGGAGGAAGAGATAGAGGCATTGCAGAAATATGATACTTAGGACCTTGTGCCTCCACCACATGACAAGAAATCTGTAGGGTGTCATTGGATGTTCACTGTGAAGCATAATGCGGATGGAACAATAAACCAGTATAAAACACGGCTTGTTGCAAATGGGTCTACTCAGACATATGGTATTGATTATGATGAGACTTTTACTCATGTTGCAAAGATGAACACTATTCGAGTTCGCATTTCATTTGCTGCTAGTTTGAATTAACCACTTCGACAGTTTGATGTTAAGAATGCATTTCTTCATGAAGAGTTAACTGAATAGGTGTATATGAGTCTTCCTCTAGGGTACATAACTACCTCTTCTAGTGATTCTGTGTGCAAAATGAGAAAGTCTCTATATGGTCTCAAACAGTCACATTGTGCTTGGTTTGAGAGGTTTTCACAATTTATGCGGAAGATTGGTTACAAATAAAGTAATTCGGATAATACCTTGTTTCTTAAGCACTAACAAGGGAAGGTTGTGGCCTTGATTATATATGTTGATGATATGGTGATTACTGGCAATGATACTGTAGAGATGGATCAGCTGCAGAGACAATTGTCATTTGAGTTTTGAGATGAAGGATTTGGGTGATCTCAAGTACTTCTTAGGGATTGAGGTAGCAATGGGGAAAAAGGTATTTACTTGTGCCAAAGGAAGTACATACTTGATTTGATGACAAAGACATGTATGTTAGATTGCTCACTTATTGACACCCTCGTTAAACAAAATCATCGTCTATGTAATACCCCGAAATTTAGTATTTACTATTTAGTACTCTAAGACTATATTAACTTAGAATTAATTCAATTTGTCTTCTAATAGTTCTCTTTAGAACCCAATGATGCTAAGGTACATACTTTCAAAGATAGAAAATTTCTTTTTGTAAGTAATAGACAACGATTTGAATACGTTAGCTCATATTCTTGCGTATACTCGATACTTTATAATCGAGTTTAAGACTAATACTAATAGTATCTTTTATGCATTATATTAGTATTAGATAGTGCAAATATATTAAAAACCTTATGAAATGAATATACTAAATTCCTGTATTTTTTAGAATAACACATATAAATGTGTTTGTTATATATATATATAGGCATAAATGCCAATTTGCACCCCAAACTTGTATTTGAGTCAATATACCTCCTAAACTTGGTAAAAATTGCCGATTTACACCCTGAACTTGTATTTGAGTCAATTTACCTCCTAAACTTGGCAAAAATTGCCAATTTGCACCCCATCCGTTAAATTTAACTGTTTCTATCCAATTTTGCGTCACATGTCATGCATTTAAGAGGTAGTATTGTCATTATATATTTATTCATATTGAATAATGAAATAAATGAATAAAATTACTTAAGAGGAACACTTGCTACAATGTTTGTTTTTTCGAAACATGTTATTGATTTATATATTTATTATTTTATGTGATATGGTATGTTAAAAGATATTAGAAAAAATATAAATAAATAAATACATTGAAAATTAAAAATAAATGTGTGTTCCGAGAGAATTAATATTCTACCATTGTGTGTGTCTTAGCCTTATTAGGTTTTCTGTTAGAGATAGATTCGCATCTCTGTAATAGATTAGGACTCCGAATCCTACGGGATTGTGGTTATGTAATGCCTATATATTGGCCTCATTATCAATCAATAAACGGTTACGTTCTGTTCTATTACGTCGTTATTATTCTCGTTTTGTTCATCCTCCAACATGTACGTATAAAAATATATTTATACACAACACACTATATTTGAATGGGTGGGTATATTGAATATATAATTCAAAGTAGGGTTAAGTAGGTAGAAAAAAAAATGTAAATACATAATTTGATTAACAAAATAATCCTCATTTTAAAGAATATTTTTATTTGTTTTTAAGAAAAATAAAAATATATAATGACAATACTACCCCTTAAATGCATGACATGTGACGCAAATTTGGAGAGAAACGGTTAAATTTAACGGATAGGTGCAAATCGGTAATTTTTACCAAGTTTAGGAGGTAAATTGACTCAAATACAAGTTCGGGGTGTAAATCGGCAATTTTTACCAAGTGTAAGAGGTAAATTGACTCAAATGCAAGTTCGGGGTGTAAATCGGCAATTTTTACCAAGTTTAGGAGGTAAATTGACTCAAATACAAGTTCGGGGTGTAAATCGGCAATTTTTACCAAGTTTAGGAGGTAAATTGACTCAAATGCAAGTTCGAGGTGCAAATTGACAATTTCAGCCAAGTTTGGGGTGCAAATAGGCATTTATGCCTATATATATAATCCTTATGCCAATATGTTTTGAACCTAGCTAATTTATTTTTATGTTTTACCCCATTACACTATTTGTTTTCTTTGCCAACAACCACACCAACTAGTTATGTCATCACTCAATATTAATTATTGAGAATGGTAGGTGAGAATTGTACTTTTATGTTCCTTCTTGGCCTATTTATAGTTGTGAGCTGCCTCAAGTTTTCTTCACACTTCAAAATCAGAAATCATGCAAGTCTAGAGTTTCCTTAGTTGATAGAAAACTCAACCATCAAATGTTTCTTAAGCTAAAATTCTAGCCTTCACTCTTTCTCTCTTAAACTCACTAAAAATCTTTTATAGCACTCACAACTTTAAAAACTCATATCTCACTCATTTCTTAACCATTGTCCACAAACTTTATATCAAATTAAAGTATAAGACCTTTACTTTTAATCTGAAAAGTTTAAGAAGAAATAATAATTTTTTTGTTACAAGTAGAATATGTAGAGATCTAAGATGATAACTTGATGATCGGTTTCTGCACTGCTACTGTGTTTGAACTTTTTGGACTCAATGACTTTGAACTGAACTGTATGACTTATCCTATTGGATTCTTTACGAAAAATCCTTGAACATAGACTCCTCAATTGTCTAATTTGGACGTTTATTGATTGAGTTATCGATATGGAAAGTTGACGGACTTTGACATTATTATTTGAATAATAATTGCTACTTTAGACAAAGAGTTTTCTTATTATGGGAGAAATAATTATTAATCCTTTGACTACTAACTAATATTATTTAATTATTTTTAATTTAAAGTACATTTACTTTATTTGCGCATTTACTCTCAAGTTTAATAACTTGTTTATTTCATGCATACATTGAGTTATTAATAAGTATTTATATCTTGGTGTTAGATTATATTTTTTGTTTAGTATTTAAATATTGTCTTAATTACTAAACTTTGTAATATTCTATTGACGTTATTGAGTTAGAGGTGTGAAGCCGGTTGATTAGTACTACTCCGTGCTTAAGTGAATTGCTGGTAAAATTATTTTGTACTTTGTGAGTTAGCATTGAGCCCTAGTCCTTACATATAGTGCACTATTATACTCATAGGAGAATTGACTTTGAGTATACATACTTTGATATTGGCCTCGGTATGCTGAGGCTTATCCGTGTTTTGGGTAAAAGTGAACCATAACATGTGACTTTGTGATTAATTGCCAGTTTTCTTGAAAATTCACACAATTGATTGAATATATTGATGTTGATATGTATATCTATATGCATAAGTAAGAATTCGTTTGACTAAATACTCTTGGTTCTTGGTACATTTTACTTGGTTGTTCATATTTGAATTTCCCATTAGCCAAATTATTATAAGAATGTATTATGTACTTATTGGGTATGTGTTACTCATGATGCTAAACAATCTTATTTTCATGTAATGAGTAGATGTTTGGGGAATGAGATGAATCTACTAAATAAAATGAATGTTTTTCTTCACTTATTAATTCAAGACAATAAATGCGAGACTCGTGTATTTTCGCTAAATTTCAGTATTTCTAAATCCGCTGTATTGTAAAATAACTCTTTTTTCTTAATAAAAATATTATTCAGACATATATTTATATCAGTTTTATTGAGGAAATTTTATTGGTTTTAATATCACATCTCTAATTCGGGAACCATATTTCCATATAATAGTGGACTTGGATTTGTGGGCGTGATAGATTGGTATCAGAGTATTCGCTCTCTTAAGTTTTTGTTTTTAAAATAAATCTACATATATTTTCAAAAACTTAACAAGAACGGGGAGGGTTATGTATTTATGTTGTATGCGAATGTGTTTCTCAGAGTTAGAGGAGTTGCACATAAGTTCTCATTTATAATTTGTTGCATCTTGAAGTTTTGTGCTTGATTTGAATCGTTGTCTTTCGAAATTAGAGTTGAGTTGTTTAACTAACAATGATGCTTTGACAGTATGGATCATCGGTTCGTAGAAGCACTACGAAAGTGATTTTCAATTTGGTAATGAGTATTTGGAACTACATGCTAATGCTAGGCAACTGACATATAATATGTGTGTTTATATTTCTCTAAACAATCCTGGTATCAACCTAAATAATAAGCACTACATGACTACTATGTATGTTAATCAAGGAATTAATCATTTCATGGAATGTACGCTAGTAGCATATAGTATTCATGCTCATATACTATTTGATAATGATGCATCTAATTCGTTTATGTATGTTGCATTTGTCGCAACCTTGGGCTTAAACGCCAATTGAACAAGATGAGCTTCTAATAGTCTCGACACCGTTAGAAAAATTTGTCATCTTAACCAAGGTTTGCAAAACATTTCCTATACATGTTTTGGATACAAAATTTCTCATAGGACCTTATAGTTTTAAATTTGAGGCGTTGTGACATAATTCAAGGATTTGATTGGTTAAGCAAATATCATGCTCTTGTAGATTGTCGTGAGAAAACTATCACTTTTTTCGATACCTGGCCAACCTATTCCAAAAATCGATTGTGACTTTCCAAAATCAACTCCTCCCAAATTTCTTGCCAATGTTGAATCGAAGAATTCTAAACCTCAATAGACCAAATTCCTGTGGTGAACTCTTATAAAGATATTTTCCAAGAAATCACTCATTTACCACCAAGCCGAGAAATTGAATTCAGCATTGACCTAATACCTGAAGCTAGTCCAATTTCTGTGACACCCTATAGAATGGCACCGAAGGAATTAGATGAGCTACATAAGCAAATCAATGGGTTGCTCGATCTAGGATTTATTCGACGTAGTTCTTCTAGCTAGGGAGCACCTGTTTTCTTCGTGAAGAAGAAAGATGGATCCCTCCGTTTATGCATCGACTACCGATAACTAAACTAGGTGACTATCAAGAACAAGTACCTATTGCCGCAAATTGATGATTTATTTGATCAATTACGAGGAGCTCGAGTATTCTTAAGGATAGACTTACGCTATGGGTACCGTCAACTTCTTGTCAAAAGGATGATATCCTTAAAACCGCATTCAACATGCGGTATGGACAATATGAGTGGTTAGTAATGCTCTTTGGGTTAGCCAATGCATCAGCCATATTCATGGACTTGATGAATAGAGTTTTTAGTTTATTTTTAGATAAGTTTATTATCGTATTCATCGATGATATTTTGATTTATTCTAAAAATGAAGCAGACCACACACAACACTTGGAGACTACCTTACAATTGTTGAGAGAACACAAGCTATATACAAAATTTGAGAAGTGCGATTTTTGGCAACACAAAGTGAAATTCTTGGGCCACGTTGTCTCTCAAAATGGAATGGCAATGGACCCTGCAATGATCGAAGTTGTGTTTGAATGGAAAGCTCCTACCACTCCAACTGAAGTACAAATTTTTCTTGGCCTTGCTGGATATTATCGGAGGTTCATTAAAGACTTTTTAAGAATTGCTATACCGTTGAAAATGTTGACTCGAAAGTATGTGAAGTATATTTGGGACACCAACTGTGAAAAACATTTCAGAAGCTAAAGGAAAGGCTGACGACAACACCAATTCTCACCATTCCAGACAATGAGATTCCTTTTGTCATATATAGCGACACATCCCATCAAGGACTCGGTTGTGTTCTCATGCAAAATGGGAAGGTGGTAGCTTATACATCTCGAAAATTGAAGGTGTATGAGAAGAACTATCCAACCCATGATCTTGAGCTAGTAGCTGTGGTTTTTGCTTTGAAGGTTGGAAGGCATTATTTGTATGGGGAGAGGTTTGAAATATTCTCTGGCCACAAAAGTTTAAAGTATATTTTCTCCGAGAAGGATTTAAACATGCGACAAAGATGTATGGAGCTTATCAAGGATTATGACTTCACATTGCAATACCATCCCGATAAAGCAAATATAGTGGCTGATGCTTTAAGCCAAAAACCCCAAATTCACCTAGCTATAATTATAAGAGAGGATTGGAGCATGTTAAGAACTCGAATTGAGTACAATCTTACTCCTTCAACGAACATGAATGAGATGTTTATTGGAAACTTAGTGGTGCAACCCTCAATAATAAGCAAAATCATTCAAGCACAACAGGAAGATGAAGGGCTCGTGGAATACATTCAGGAAATGAAAGAGAAGCACCCTGAAGACTAGAGCACACATACGGAAGAATGGATGCATTTTAGAGGGACGCTTTGGGTGCTAAATGTTGCATCAATAAAGGAGAATATCATGCAAGAAGCACATCGTTCAAAATTCACAATCCACCTAGGAGGAGTAAAGATGTATAAAGACCTACGGAAGAACTATTGGTGGAACAACATGAAGAGAGACATTGCTGACTATGTCTCTAGGTGTCTTACATGCCAACTTGTGAAGGTGGAGCACATGCGAAAGGGAGGATTATTACCTAGAAAGCACGGAAACGTGCCTTCACCCACGTTTCCCGCTTCCGAAGCGGAATCACTCCGGAAACATGAGCAAAACGTGACGGAAACGCGCCGAAAACGTGCCGGAAACGCCCGGAAACGTGTTTCCAGAAAAATGTGTTTTGGAAACGCGGTAGAAACACGTTTCAAAAAAAAATAAAGGTTTTTATGTTTTTTTTAAATGAAAGGCTAGACCTACCTTCGTCGAATCAAATGACTTATTTCGACATATTTTTGACCTCCCGCTGAGTCGCCGACCCTCATTCTCTCTTGTTGATACCTATATCTCTCATTATATTTGTATTATTTCGAATGTTGAACACCAGGTTATTTAAGTTATTTGAGATTTTGAGTTACTTAAACTAAAAATTTGTTATTATATTTATTTTTTGTATAATTTATATATTTTTTATTATTTCGACATTTCCAAAACGTACCCGCTTCCTAAAAATTTTAAAAAACACGCTTCCGCGTTGCCAAACGTTTCGCTTCCACGTACCTGTACCTGATTCCGTGCAACCTAGATTATTACAACCTCTCAAAATTCCAGAATGCAAGTGGGAGCACATCACGATGGACTTCGTTACTGGATTGCCATGGACGCAAAGAGGCAATGATGCAATTTTAGTCATTGTTGATCGCCTTACAAAATCTGCCCAATTCTTACCAATAAAGGTAACAGATTCCATCGATAAGTAGTATGTCTGCACGGATTTTCTGTATCAATAATGTCAGATCGTGATGCCCAATTCACCTCAAGATTTTGGGTTAGCTTACAAAGTGCAATGGAGACGAAGATAGACATGAGCACTGCATTTCATCCTCAAATTGATGGACAAACTGAAAGAGTTAATCAGGTGATGGAGGATAGGCTTAGGTCTTGCATTTTGGATTTTGGAAGGAGCTGGGAGGATTACCTATATTTGATCGAGTTTGCTTACAACAACAGTTATCACTCAAGCATAGGGATGGCGCATTTTGAAGCTCTGTATGAGAGACCATGTCGTATGCCAATATGTTGGGCTGAAGTAGGCGAAGCCGTTCTTCCCGGACCTGATGTAGTTAAGCATTATGCGGAGGTTGTTACTTCAATTAAGGAGTGCTTGAAAGCTGCACAGAGTCGACAAAAGACCTCTGCAGATCGATATAGGAGGAATGTAGAGTTTCATGTCAGAGATCGTGTCTTGTTGAAATTCTCACCTAGGCGAGGCATTGTCCGTTTTGGAAAAATGATTGCCAAGTTGTTACCACGGTTTATTGAACCTTTCCAAATTATAGAAAGAGTTGGTGATTTAGCCTATCGACTAGATCTACCACAACATTTGTCCAACGTGCATAACGTTTTCCATGTATCTATGTTACGAGAATACAAGACAGAAAATTCCCATAACATAGACTATAGTACCATAGAACTCGCGGAGGATGTCACATATGACGAAACACATGTTCGCATATTAGGCAAGGAATAAGAAAACTCCGTACTAAGGAGATTACAATGGTGAAGATACAATTGAATCAACATGATGAAAACGAGGCTTCATGAGAGTTAGAATCAAAAATGAGAAAGAAACACCCGCATTTGTTCATAGAACAAATGGAACAAGGTACGTAAAATTTGAGGACGGATTTTCTTTTAAGTTGGGTAGACTGTAATACCCCGAAATTTAGTATTTACTATTTAGTACTCTAAGATTATATTAACTTAGAATTAATTCAATTTTCTTCTAATATTTCTCTTTAGAAACCAATGATGCTAAGGTACATACTTTCAAAGATAGAAAATTTCTTTTTGTAAGTATTAGATCATGATTTGAATACATTAACTCATATTCTTGCGTATACTCGATATTTTGTAATCGAGTTTAAGACTAATACTAATAGTATTTTCTTTAATGCATTATATTAGTATTAGATAGTGCAAATATATTGAAAACCTTATGAAAGGAATATACTAAATTCCTTTAATTTTTAGAATAACACATATAAATGTGTTTGTTATATCTACATATATATATATATATATAATCCTTATGCCAATATGTCTTGAACCTAACTAATTTATTTTTATGTTTTACCCCATCACACTATTTTTTTTCTTTGCCAACAACCACACTAACTAGTTAGGCTATCACTCAATATTAATTATTGAGAATGGTATGTGAGAATTGATCTTTTTGTGTTCCTTCTTGGCCTATTTATAGTTGTTAGCTGCCTCAAGTTTTCTTCACACTTCAAAATCAGAAATCATGCAAGTCTAGAGTTTTCTTAGTTAATAGAAAACTCAACCATCTAATGTTTCTCAAGCTAAAATTATAACCTTAACTCTTTCTCTCTTAAACAAGTTTTTTCTTTACTAACGTAATCCAATTTTGGATCCACATCAAAACCTTCATTTTACCCCTGAAACTTCAAGGTAAGTACATCTTACATCCTTATAATCTTTTGCCTCTTTAGATTTATCAAAGTGCATAGCTAAAGATAAAATAGAAAAGACCATGTTTTGGTAGGAGATATATTTTCATATTTTATACCATCTGAGTTTGTCCAAGGTAACAATAGCATTAAAATCCTCATAAACAATGCTTCAATTTAGGCTTTTGAACTAAAAAATGTTTAGAAATGGATAAGTTATGGCTAATCAAAGTTATAGTTAATTAACTCACTGAAAATCTTTTGTAGCACTCACAACTTTAAAAACTCATATCTCACTCATTTCTTGACTATTTTCCACAAACTTTATATCAAATTAAAGTATAAGACCTCTACTTTTAATCTGGAAAGTTTAAGAAGAAATAATAAAAAATTTGTTGAATAACTCCGATTCAGTATTTCTAAATCCGCTGTATTGTAAAATAACTCTGATTTTGTTTCTTAATAAAAGTATTATTCAGAGATATATTTCTATCAGTTTTATTGAATTTTTTTATTGGTTCTAAGGTCACATCTCTAATTCGAGAACCATATTTCCATATAATAGTGGTCTCGGATTTGGGGGCGTGACAGTCTAGCAGAGTATACATACCAAACACCAACTGATCGAGCTCGCTATTAGAGGTTAGTTGAGCGGTTGATTTATTTGACCATAGACTAGATATTGCTATGCAGTGATTGTAGTGAGATAGTTCATGCATAATCCCAATGATAGTCATATGGATGTTGTTGTGTGAATTTTGAGGTACTTAAAGTCAGCTCCAGGGAGAGGAGTAATGTTTTTTAAACACAACAACATTCTTGAGGTTAGTGGCTTTACATATGCAGACTGGGCTGAAAATATTACAGACATGAGGTCAATATCAGGTTGCTTTACTGTCTTTACCTTTGTGGGAGGTAATTTGGTCACATGGACGAGTAAGAAGTAGAAAATTGAAAAGTGCTATGCAATTGTATTGTGACAACAAAACAACAATTGATATATCACAAAATCCAGTACAACTTGTGCGTACTAAACACGTAGAGGTGGATTGTCACTTTATAAAAGAAAAGCTAGATGCAAAAATTATTAGCTTTCTTTTTGTTCATACTAAAGAGCAGCTTGCAGATATACTCACAAAAGGAGTTTCTAAGAAGGCGTTTTATGACTTACTTAGCACGTTGGACATGATTGATGTATATGCGTCAACTTGGGCGGGGGGGGGGGGGGAGTGTCAGCGTGAGTCATATAATGTATTACAGGGATGTACATCATATATTTAGTACTTAGCTATTCTATATATGGTAGTACGTAGTACATACTATACATAGGGTTGTAGTACAATGTAAACTCTATATGTAGCCTCCAATGTGAGATGAATAGATATTAGAAAATTCGTTCTCTAAATCGTGTCTTATTTGTCTGAATCTCAAATGGTGAAATGGCAATCAATTTGGCTAAAAGCTTTCATAAGTGATATACTCATAAAAAACTAGATACATATTGGTGATAGCAATAGTACTCACCGCCAAGCATAAGTAACGACCTTGTAGATCGTCGAACCGGTGCGAGGAGCCCCACCTCCGACGTACATCCCGTATTCCGACACTTGGGCTACAATATCATGGTTGGAGATTATCGGTACCACACCCGGAAGTCACTCTTCCATGCTCCACAATATGCTTCAAGAATAGTGAATATGTGTTATTTGTACCATATTGGAAACATGGATTGTGAGGGAGTTTTCCTTGGCTATAAAAGGATAGCTTCCCATTGATAGAAAAAGGCTGATCTGATCCCAATTCCATTATCCACACTTGTATAAAACAAAGACTATTCGGCCTAACATAATGGAACCTTAAGTGGACGTAGTCATGCCCATAGAAGGCATGGTGAACCACTATAAACATCGTATCGATTTATTTTTATGCTTCTTACTAAGTCTACGGGTTTACACAGTTACAATGCCCAACGATGAATATGACAATAAGTGAACAAGAACATAATTTATATAGTGGTCAACTTCGTATTAAGAAGCTCACATCCCTCACCAGATTAACCAGTGTGATTTTTCATGTTATGTTTTTTTTTTTGACATGTTATGTTTTGTTGTCTTTATTGTCATTGTCCAAGATGACCACGGCTCATAACATATTTTTTTTCCAAGTCTAAGCTTGTTTTATTTTGTGATTTACGTATCATATACTTTTTCTTGAAATTTCTCTGTTGTCGAGAATATAAAGAATTCCTCGATTCATTCATTGTATTGGTGAGGAAAAGTACATGCACCCAACTTTTCTTCTTATTCTCATTCCTCACACATTAAAATTTTGTTTTCAAATATGATTTGATGCTTCAAGGACGGTCTGAGGTAGCTGGACTTTAACATTATAAAACTAATGCCGATGCACAACATTTTTCATATATACACACGTTAAGATGAAAAGCACCAAAGCAGTATAGTACATCGTTAAGCTAAGATATGTTCGAGCCCATAAAACTGGGCTTAATAGCATTCTGTTTGTATATGTACTAAGGGTCAGTAATGGGTCGGGCTTGTTCTGACCCGGCCCACTACCACCAGAGTTGGGCCGGACTTCGATAATTTTTTTCTTCCATTTTTAGGGTCGGGCCGGGCTTGTCAATGAAATCAAGACCTACTAGTTCGGCCTTACGGGTTTTTCCGAGCTGGACCGAGCCGAGCTTTTTGAATGGGCCGGGCCGAACCCATGATATATATGTATTATGTATATTTATTAAGAAAAAAAATTAGGATGTCGTAATTATTGAACTAAATATAATACAAAATATAACAAATATAACTTAATAATTTAATTAGTTGACATATTTAGTAAATAATTACATATTAAACTATTGATTTTAAAATTAAATGGGCTTTAGACGGGTTTTTATAGAGCTGGGTTGGGCTTTGGGCTTATGGATTCTAACGGCCGGGCCAAAACTTTGAAATCTTGGCCTTTACCTAGCCTTATGCCCATAAACCCGGGCTTGAATGGACTTTTCACTCAGCCAGGCCGTCCGCGGACCTAAAATGATGACCCTTGCATCTCGGAGATAACTTTGCAATCATATGATCATATGGAAAATTCTCACAACTCCATAATTGTTTACAAACTGTTTCTTACAAGAAATTCACGACAAGGGACAATAGAACTTCATTCGTTTAATCAAACCTCAAGGCAAGAGTTTGAAGTCTGCAATCTGCAATCTGTATATTCCAATCGGTACCAAGGAACAAAATCTCCCCGATATTTCCGATATATCTTCTGATATCTCTATTTTTCAAAAAAAAAAATATATATATATATATATATATATATCTTAGGGGTAAATATCTTATTTTTTCCCGTATCTGCGATATTTCTCCGATAACATAAAATATCTCCGATATTTCTTCGATATTTTAGAGAAATATTTGAAAATTTTCACCTAAAAAAATTTAACTCAATTTGATGATGTCTCAGATTCTCCTTGACCTAGATTTTTTGATTAATTAATCACCTCGAGCCTCGAGGGATATAAAAAATAAGACTAGAAGAGTAGTCCTTCAATCGGCTAATTTTTAATTTTTCGTAAAAGATATCGAGATAAGGAGTGAAAGTTCAAGTCTTAACTCTTAAAAGTCAAGTCATATCAGTGACCAATGCTCTCCTTGACCTTAAGAGAATCCAAAATAAATGGTCACAACATAGTCTCACACTCTCATGACGATTATAAGAGAATATCCAGAATTTTAATAACAAGTGTTCTCCTCGAGGAATATAAAAAGAGTAGTAATCTTTATCTCCTTGACGTCCTCTCAAAGGATATCTAGATAAGGAGTGTTCTCCTTGAGCACTATTGGGAAAAGTAAGAAAACATGAGTCACATTGTAGTCTTTGTCTCCTAGAAGTTCCCTCATACCTTCATACATTGCTAGCAACCTGTGAACCTATCATGGAAGGATGATAATATTGAAATTTGACATGCGTATTTTAGCACAAACGACTTCCTCTTCTGCTTGTGAAAGAAAGTAGAGTACTTTTGCTCTTATTCATACAAAGCAAAGGAACCGTCTTGCATATCAGAAGTTGGAAAAACTCGTATACTACTACTATAACATGAAGTTACGACTACGTGATAAACGAGCAAAGGATAATGTAATCAATGAAAACAACTATATCGATCTACTTCATGTTGCTAGTGAACCACTTCAGAATGACATTGATCATCTTCATGATTGGATTATGCATGCACACCTCGATGATAAAAATGGCAACCCTTCTCCACATGTCATAGAAAAGGTAACTGATTTTGGAATTGATGTAAACAAGGTATTATCTGATGAAGTTGGAGACCCGGGAGATGATTATGATAATGTTAGTGTGTGGGGCAGTGTAGCAACTCCAGATAGTTCAGATAGTGATGATGATGGTGGTGGTGGTGGTGGTGGTAATGGTGATGGTAGTGGTGGAAGTCGACAAGGTGGTGGAGATATAAGGTTTGAATATGGACAATTTTATGTAGGTGGAGAATTTGAGCAGTTTACTTGTGAAAGTAATTTTGATCATGCTACCCGCCTACCCAAGATGAGAATCATGGATCTAGAGCAGGCGGTCATGATGCGGAACAGCAAAATAGGTGCAGGAAGAGGATAAGAGGAGCCATTGATGATCAAAATATTTCATATGATGTTAATTCAGTTGCCTTAAGTTTTGATTCTATCAGTTTAGACACATAGCACAGTGGGATGTCAAACGAATCACATGAAGTCAACTATCAATTTGGTAATCCTATTTACAATTATGGTCAGTTTGGAGACGTTTATGATCAATTATCAAGTTTGGTTAATCCTTACTATCCTCTTCTCGGAGAAACTATTAGTAGTTCAAAAGAGATATATAACTATCATGTTAACCATTACAATTCGTATTATATGGCTCGTATGTTTTGGACAAAGTATTGTAGTTTTGTTGACCAACGTCCATTTTTTCAAGCACCTAGAGCCTCTTTCTAATACTAGATAAAATTAATAATTGTATTTGTTTGTATGTAATTCAATAATAAATAAATAAATAATTTCGGAAGAGGAACGATATTTTTTTCCAATATCCCCGATATATCTCCGATATATCCGATATCTCCCTTTTTCAAAAAAACGATATATCCCCGATACCGATATTTTGAACCTTTATCGGTACTAGCTTCTATAATTCTATATATGAACAAACCAAACTCTTCAAGCCACGGATATCATACTACATGTATATCGTTTTAATGCACAAAGAAACAGGAGCAAAAAAAAAAGACCCCCCCCCCCCCCCCCCCCCACAAAACCGAAAACCGATCAATGTCACTTATAAGCCGTATCAAAAATATATGTTATCGATCTTCACCCCATAGCTTGCCAAAACAAAAATGAGTGTATCTATGTAGTTGTAACGTAAGTGTACCCGAACACGACAACTTTGTAAAGTAAGCAGAGGAATAATGCTATGAAAACTTGATCAGCAATGGAAATTCTCTTGGAATCTTTTCTGAAATTCGACGAAAACGGAACTTTGAGTTGCAAGGAGAAAGAGGCTTCGCTTGTGCGTATGTCAGGCTCACAGATCATTTCCCCTGATACGCATTTAAATCCCTGAAAAACTCCAAAATGAAAATTAGAAGCCAAACAATTATGAGCATAATGGCAAACATATAGTAGAGCAAGGGCAACCCAAGTAGTCACCTCTAGCTGCTTTCCAATCGTAACGACAAGCATCTCTGGCCCTGCATCAAACGTCAATGGACCTCGTTCCGATTGAATGTAGAACTGAGAATGCTCAAGCGGAAAGTGGATGCATAAACCATGATCATCAGACTCACGGGCACAGTCGATTTCATTCCGTGAATTACTGTGGTTTTGCTCGATTGTATCTTGGTCATGCTTGCATCTGTATAGCCTAAAAACCCAATCTTTCTCTTCAGTTCTTCTCACAAATTCAACTTTCGGATTTTTATAGAAAACTTGACTCAATTGCTCTGCAATTGTTCCAATTTTACTCGCAACCTTCTCCATATTGTTACTGCAAAAGAGAGGAAAAACCCTACGTCAAGTTACGGAGAAGTAACCACTTTCAATGGTGGACTAACTACCTTGCTTCGATTAGATCAGACTCATTCTAATCCACCACTACTATATCATTAAACTGGAGATGTGCCGATACGTTAATGCATGCAATGATCAAATAATCAAATAAATAAGAGTTTAGGGCTATACCAAAAGCTGTCGTATCTTAGGTCTGATTTCTTCTTTTGATCTCGAACCCAAGCAATCACCTCGTGGCTACCAACGCGCTCAATGAAATGTCTCGATTGACGATCGGCATTTCCGAAAACAGATTCGGCTTCTTGAACCACGGAACTCACCTGATCGGCCGTTATTCCATGACCGATGATCCTAAACGCGCCGAGTTGCTTGGCCGAGACGAGAAGGCTGGCGATGGAGTCAGCGGAGAGGGATCGGAAGTCGACGTCAGCGATTTGACGTGGGCCTATGCTGGGAAGGCGAGAAGGGGGCAATGCGATGAGCTCCGGGATCTTGAGGCAGTTGTCGAGGAATTGCGAGAAGGTTTCGGAGGCTGCGGAGCGGGAGCCTTTGGCGGTTGGGATCGGAGAGGGTGGCGCCGCCGCCCCCGCTAACCGGCTCCTGTGGTGCATGGCCGACATGAAGGTGTAAGGTATAAGGGAAATGTTGAATCGGAGCGGTGGTCACTCTCAGTGGTGGTGAGGTTGATCGGTAGTCGATGTTGAGAATGAAAGGGTAGGTTTGCGTGCAAGGTTGAGTTGTGCTTGGGGTGTATGGGGACCCATGGCCACCGTGGCGTGGTGGTCTCATTTGAGGCGGGCCACTACTTTATCAAATGACAAAGTCATTAAGTGATGGCCCAAATTAGTGCCGGATAAAAGAAATATAACAAATATATATCGCAAAATAAGAAATTGGTTCGGGTGTTTTTGAACTTTTGATTGTCTATGCATAGGCTCTGACCGTCACAAGACAGAGGGGCGCCGGACGGTGGGACACCGGCCAGATAATCTGACGGTGGCATAACTGACATTAGTGTCCCAGGTGTCTCTGGGCTCCCGCTGGTGGTGTTGGGCTGATGTAGGCCTATATGGGTGATGATGATACTTTAAAAATGGACAAATAAAAGGAAAATACTAGTCCATACTAGTATGGATGTGTGTATCCATACCTTTTCTTATTTCTATATCTTTGGCAATGTAAACTCAAAATTTTAACCATTCAAATTTCTATATCTTTGGCAATGTAAACTCAAAATTTTAACCATTCAAAAGTTTAATAGATTAATAAAGATCATCTCTGCAAAATATGGATTGAAACAAAAATCATTTGATAGGTTAATTGAATCAAACAGATGAACAATTATAGTGAAAGTTAGTAGTTTCATGATCAATCGTTCATTTGTATGATTCAATTGACATATTTAATGATTTTTGTTTCAATTCATATTTTACAGTGATGATTTATATTGATTAACAAAACTTTTGAACGGTTAAACTTTTAGATTTACACTACTAAAAGTATTGAAATAAGAAAGGGCATACGCACACGTCCATACTGGTATGGACATAAGTATTTTCCCAAATAAAATACAACTGATTATACTTATTATATTGTACTTATAACTTTTTTAATTAAAACTTTTAACACTTTTTTTAAAGGAAATATATATTTCACCATAATAAAATTATAACAAATTGAACACTCGGTGGTGGAATAAAATTCCTCACACTCTGTCCGATCAACATTGTTAGTCACGAAATTATCGCCAGAAGCAATAGACATAAGTTAAAAAGACTCCAATCCTGAACCAATAACAAATTACACACTCAATAACTTACTTGCCACTAATCTCAAGAAGAGAACCGTTCCAAAACCTCCAGTATATTTGCAGAGACAACCCCCCATTATATTGACACTTAAAAAGAACTAATATTTAAATAATTCTCGGACATGACATACACTCTAAATATGTGAACTCAACGATATGACCAAACCCTACTTACTGACAAACCTAAACCCTCGCTCAATGAGGAGGGACGACAAAAATCTGAAAAAAAACAAACCTAAAAAAAACAAAATAACAGACTTGAGCCAAATGGCCCAAGCCCTACAAAGACCCCAACCCAGGCCCATCTACATCGAGTCGCAAGAGCTCATCTAAGCCCCCGAATTATTGATGAGCTAAATTGAGATCGTACAATGATTATTTTATGATCTCAGTGATTAATTCAATAAATGCTCAAGAATGTTATTTGTGAGTTTCGATCCAGTGAATATGTTGATTAAAGACGATGGTATTATCGTACACGTTACGACGAGTGCGTAAGAATTTTCAAAAAATTTTCTGGACTCCCGAGCGATTATATATGATTTTCCGAAGTTTGGAAATATAAAGAATTTATTTGAAAATCAGAAATTATTACGATGCAATCGGGACCGTAGGATTGAGATTGATTATTCTTAGCCATTGTATTTTAATGGTTGGTTACATGTTTAACGATAAGTTGAAGAGAAAAGGAAAAAGAAGGAAAAAAAGAAAGAAAAGAAAAGAGAATCGAAGAAGGAAAAGCATCGTGACCGCCTCTTCGTCGCCGTCCTCCCCGTGGCCGTGTTCCTTCCTATCTCCAACGGAGGAGAGAGAATCAAAGAAGGAAAGGCCGACAACTCCTGCATGACTCCGACGACTTTGCAGCTTCGGTCTGGCGTCCTCCGGCCACCGTTTGGGCCGATTTTGGGTGTTCTTCATGTCATTCGACGTCGGGACTGACTTGGCTTTCTTGGCTCGATTTCTTCCTTCCTTGTGTCCTGTGGTTGAGCTTGAAGTGGCTTAGTATCTGAATTACAAGGTTCCTTAATTAAAGTGAAGGTAGCCGAGAGTTTCTTGCCCATCAATTCGTTGGAAATTTCTCCGGCTAATTGGGATTTTCCAAAGGTAAATTGCAGCTTTTATTGGAAGGATTGGTTTAACTATATGGCTACTGTGATTTCTGTTTTGGAATAGAATCATGTAGTTGTCAGAGAGTTTGCAAGATTGGTTAATTCCATGTTGGTGGAATTATAGCATTAAATTCAAGTTGGTTTCATTGTAATGCTAATGTGGTTTCCTATTTTATTTGAAATTGAGTGGCAATTGGGAAGTCCTTTGTTCATTGTTTTGCCCAGTTAATTAATCTGAAGATGAATTGGACTTGAGGGAATATTTTCCTTGATTGATTTCTGGCCAGTATCCTTGTTAGAGTGATTGAAGTGTGATCAGTTCCATTTTATTATGGAAATTTGGGAGATTGCTTTTATACAGGAAGTTAGTTGCAGCTTAATTGAACTGTGAATTGAGGACTTTGGGGTTATTGCTTTAGGCTGTGTTTAATATCGGATGAGCTTATAAAAAAAGTTGGCTCATGATTTTTAAAAATAAGTGGTTGATAAGTAAAGTAGCCGATTGTTTGGTAAACCACTTATATAAGTGACTGCTAGTGGCAGAAGCAATGACAAAATGTTTGGTAAACTTAAATTTGTTTATGCTTTTAATGTGTCGAATGACCAATTTAGTCATGTAAGATAATTTTGGGTCAATTTTATTTTAAAACAATAAAAATATATGACATATAAATATTAGTTAGTTTTAAAATTATCTTAAATAAATAAATATTCTTATATTGATAACTTAGTTTTGATTATGATCATATAAATACATAAACACTCAAACATGCCCATCCATCAAACTTTGAACAATCGTGTTTTTTAGTGTATCCATTTCTTATGCACATGATTTTATTCTTCTATATCATCATCTAAGAACTACTTATCAAATTGTTTTACCTTGGGGCATTGACTACTAATTTTATTCTTAATATATTTTTATTTTTGTTATTGTTTAACTAGTCAAAGTGGAAATTATATGGATTTTCAGAGTTAGCAGTAAAGACAATTTGCATTGAATTGAGTTTTGATTTCTGACATAATAACTTTATGTGAATTTTATTGCTTCAACAGTAAATTAGATGACACCGACAACGAATATGAGAACAGAAGAGGATGCATTTGTGTCATTTGATGACACTTCTTATGCAAATTCCTGACAACTAATTTGAGAACAAAAGCAGCTGCATTTGTAGTTCACGTATTATGTACAACTCGTCTGTAACAGAAAACTAAATTAGAAAGAGGAAACATAAAAATCCATAAATAGGGTAAGAATGGTAAAGTTTGTAGAGCGGTTTACCACATTAAGCAGGGCGGTAAACATTGCTATCACATCGCTTAAAACTCTGCTACCCAAAAGCAGTGTATTTTGCATTTAGTATCCTTCCTAAATTCATCAGCACATCTAATAAGTCTAAGCTTTTCAATTCTATGATTAACCATATGTATTATTATGGTTCATGGAAAACAAGAACAGATGCTCCTGGTCTTTGGCATGAAAAGGTCAGCTGTCTTTGAATTGTATTACTTTATGTCATTCGATTAAGCTATATGTTACTTCAAGGACATAGATGTAAACATACGCCCATTGGTGCTATGTGGCTTCTCTTTGTATCAATGAGGGTGTAGGTGCGGCCATAGTTCCATCCTTACCTGTTGGATGTAATTCTTCTTGGACCGAGAAAAGTGCCCTATCTGGATTGCAAATGTTGTACATGCGACATATCCAGGTTTTTCTCTGTAGTCCACCATCACACAAAGCAAAATGAAAGTTCCAATATACCAGGGGATGCCACCAAGAAAGAATCCCATTATAAACCTTCAGAGACGGTTATGGTGTGTATACAGTCAATTACAGCCCGCAAGAATATGCTAATAGAAATACACATTCAAAGTCAAATGAATAATTTATGATGTCTATGGTATCAAATATCATGATCCCTTTTTCTTTTCTTTTTTTGCTCAAAACACATCATATTCTCAAATTCTAAAACTAGCAACTCAAATTTTGAAACAGACTTATTTGAAAAGATAACTCAGCTCCTGTAACTCTAAAAGCACATACCCATTTTATAAGTACTTGGGAGTTGGGGATAAAACTGTCACCAGCCAATGCGGCACTCTTTCACTGGTGTATCACCCTTCTTGAAGAGTCACTGAGTGATAAACAGACCTTCTCAACATCAATAGGCCCAGAATGCAATCACTCAATGGGTACTACAATATAGCTAGTTAAAAACCTCATCGTCTATTGTAAAAGAATGAAACTTTCCCATTGATCAGTACAAAAAAAAAACTGGATTTCACAAAGCTAATCGAACACCAAATCAAAATCTAATCGAACATCGAATCAACAGCTAATCGAACACCAAATAAAAACCTATGTTCCCTTACAGGTCTTCCCTCAACAACAACATAATCTAATCGTATGCTCAAAACTGGATTTGTAAAAGAATCAAGTACATATCATCATCAATTGAGATCGTTTACTGGTGACGGTCTGGTAACCGTGGTGGTGGTGGTGGTGATGGTGGCGCTGTGGAGGTAGAGGAGGCCGTCCGGAGACGCCGCGAGGAGGGATTGGCAAAGGGAAACCGACTATCGGAATCATCAATGTAAGTCTCACAATCTCGACTCTTTGCAATATTGAGCCCATAAGGTTGTATAATCTCTACCTCGTACTCCTGATATGGTTCATCTCTTCCTCCTTCACCTTCACTTGTAGTTGTTGGAGACACAGTTTCTGATGCTCTTCTGATGCGTTGCCTGCTTGAACCCAGAATTTTGATTGATGATTCATGAATTGTGATTGAACCCAGAGTGTTAGATCGATGTCATTCAAAGAGAGAAGGAAGAGAGAGAGAGAGAGAGAGAGAGGTTCATGAGAACGGCTCATGCGTTAAGAGAAGACGATGGTCATGATAATTCTCTGTAATTCATTGAAACTGATGAGGGTACCCATCGGTATTACACAAAAATCATTTAACTACAGTGATCAGCACTTCAATATTTCAACGAGCTTTTGCTTTTAAAAGAAGGTGCCGAGCAGCTTTGGATTTTGGACAGAAAAAGCCATGGCTTCTGGAAGCCACGGACGAGAAGTCGAGTTACCAAACACAACATATGGCCTAGCTTATAATCACCAGAGGCAATAAGCATTACCAAACACAGCCTTAATCAGTGATTTGGATGAGATGTTGCTTCACATTATTAGTCTAGAACTTGATATACTAATGCTATTTGACATTCAGCTAAGTATACGAATGTCAAAGGAATTGATTTGGATGAAGTAAATTGGTTGGTAGGTGTGGTAAGAGAATTAGTCAGGAAAAGTTAGAACACTTGTGGAATATATATAACAAATGTGATGTTACTGTGTGGAACCTGGACAGATAATTGAGATGATTTCATGCTGGGATTATGCAAAGAAAAGTTTATTGGGTGGCCTTAGTAATTGGGCACACCTAGTGAACTTTAAATTGGATTAAGTTAATTATAATGGGGAACCATGCTCATGCTTTAAGAAGTTGATATGGTACTTGTGTACCTTGTTTGTTTATTTATCTTATGGTGAAATGGTAGAAATTGAATGGGTGCCCATAGTCAATTTTATTTAATTACTATGCGACAAATATTGAAGATAAAGTAAATACATGAGTATATGTCGATATTATATTATAGATTTGTATTCGGTCAATTCTCGGATTAGACGATTTATTAGTCGTCGTGATAATATATGACGGTGGTCAAGTCATTAATAATTGTAATGTCGAACTAGGGACTCCAGTTACTCGGTGAGTGAAAAAGTGGAAAGCTTGTGACTTGCGGAGTGCGTGAGGGAAAGCATTGGAATCCAGGTAAGGATTCAGTATTTATCTCGATTAGAGCTTTCCACATTTTTATTTATAAATGGTGCATGTTTTGGTTTAGTTGTTTTAATACCTTATGTATTGACCGAACCGTGAGTGGTTGTGATGGCTTAAGAGCAAGGGGTGGCACTAACTTCCTTAGGTTTGATCCCTTTAACCTCCGGAGGATTTTAGTTACACTAGTCGTGCAGGTTTCGATCTTAAGGACGGACTCGAAACATTGTGTAGCTGGTGTGGTAGTGGACGCTCTTGCTACGCTCACCTGGTACAGCTTATCTGAGGTAAGGTCGTGTAGTGGGTCTATAGGACCGGCCATCAAGAAATGTTGGATTTTGGGCCCGTATGTATTGAGAATCTTGCACCGGTTCTCGAGTCAAAAGATGTTTATGAAAGTTTGTCATTCATTTACTCATTTATTTAAATTGGTTTTATACTGGGTACCCAATAATGTTTTCAAAGCTAATCGAGAAACCCTACACCAATGTGTCTGCATGTATTGTGCACTGATACAAGATAGTGAAGAATGGGGCAGGGTGGGTTATACAAGTTCTGTTAAACTGTTTCTCGGTTTTCATTGTAGATTCTATCTCATTGTTTGTAGTCTTCAGAACTTAATTAAAGCTAGTTCCTTGTTTAGCTTTGTTGGTATTTCTTTCTTCCAGTTCGTTATACTGGAATATTAATTGTATCAAGTAGGGCTGGATTGGTTGGTATACCAGTCTTAATTTTCCAATACCATATACCAACCAATATATATTTGGTATGAAAAATCCACAATTTATACCAACCAATAACGTTGGTATACCAATTAAGTGGTACGGTTGGTACTCGGTTGGTACGGTTGGTAATGGGCTTGTACCAACATATTTAAGGCCCAAAAATTTTAAGGCCCAACCCAAATAAATAATAATAAATAAGTGAAATAACAATAGAATTCTAAAGTTTTATATAACTTCAACCAAATTACCAAATACAAAGCCATAAATAGAAAGTCAAAATCCAAATAGTCAAACTGTTAAAGTACTTATGAATTCTCAAAACAATTGAAAAAATAAATGATAGGTTTAAATGCGATATATGTTGACATGTTGTAAGCAATGATGGTGCTACTGATAGGTCTAAGCATTTGTACTTGGGAATTCGATTGAATCGATTCATTCATAATTAAATAAAGAAATTGAAGACGAGAAAAATAGTGTACTTGAGAAAGAAACTCAGAGAGATTAGATTAAGGTTAGTAGATATATATGGTTTGAATTTATTTTTCAATAAATCTATAATTTAAATTTAAAGATATAAGTTGGTAGGTACGATATACCATGGTATATGGAAAATCTATACCACCTACCTACCGTATTTTTAATATTGGTACGGTATACTGTACCATATACCATGTACCAAGTATTTGGTATACCAACATATTTGGTACGGTTGGTATACGAATTGGTTGGAATAGTTTTCTATACCATTGCCACCCCTAGTATCAAGTTCTGGACTGACAAATGTATTTCCTATATGAAATGATTTTCACCTCAAAATTATTTTAAGCTTCCATTGCGATACTTGTAAATTTCTTTATACAAATTGTCTTGTGTTTCTTTAAAATATAAATCCAGTTTTCGGTATACGTTTTATCGACTCGCAGCAGTGTGACGTACTTAAGCCGGTGAGGTGCAGTTTGGGACATTACAACTCAGCCGGCCAAAGACCCAGCCAACCACTTCCACTTTTGATCACAACACTGATCTCTAGTCATCAACCCTAGTCGCCCCTATAAAGCCACCATCCAAACCGACAGCGGACATGAAGCACCCATCGAACAAGAACCACCACAAGCAGTAGAGTACCTAGATCCGACCCAGATTGGAAGATCTAGGCAAACCGGCCAGCACCACCACGCCCATCTTTGACCACCACCAGACCCCACTCCAATCCGCTACCAACTCAACCAGAAACCCTATGAAGCCACCCCTGCATCGCCGCCATGCACCAACACCAGAAAATCGCTAAACCAGAAACACACCAGGCTCCTCCCAGAACCGGCTAACCTCTTCCGATCGACCACTAACAGACCACCTAGCTCGGCCACCGATTGACCCAAGCACAACTCACGTCTGACAACAATGTAAATGGACGCGCCCCAGGATGTAAGCGAATTTTTTTGTAAAACCCTAAAGAGATCTGGTTTTGACCGAGCACTTAGGGACGACCAACTTCTTTTGTTGGTGGCTAGTCTTTTGGTCTTAGCTTGGCTTGAGGGAAGGGTTCTGCAGCTATGGATATAATGCATCACCATGCACAATGCTTAACATTATTAAAAAAACTAACACCTCTAGAGTGGCTAAGTTGAGAAAAAAAAAAACATGCATAAAACGAAGGATAATATTTTACAAAGATGAAGCCGATTCTGCGGAATTAAACCGGCAGACTCATACTTCTCTAGCACTTGAACTTGGTCAAAGTGCATAAGATATGCATTTATACATTACATAACAAAATCCGCTGTTCAAACCAGAGGCCCGCAGCATAGTCCGGATTGGTTATTTCATGAACCTTATAGTTTGCCAAGGCTCAAAATTTTTACAAGCATTAGTTAATTACCGCACTTGTAAATGCTGCGTAGTCTCAAGAAACTTGTTCATAGCACCCTGGCTTCTGAGCATCTTTGGACAACAAGTTCAAGCTTCAGAGGAAATTAGCTTCAATTTTCTGGAGCTTGAAAACCAATGTTCTCAACAGCTCCGACGGTATTGCACAAACGCCTCTTGGTTATCTCCTCTACCAGTGACCGGTGCAACAATTGGCTACGCACGTCAACAAGTGACCGAATTCTCGGTAGTTTCCCCTGATGATGGTGATGCTGATGGCCATGATGATAATTCAGTGCTTGATAAGCTTTCCTATTGTGTTCATGTGGATCACAACGTTTGTTATGATGATCTGTAGTAGTGCTCTCCGAAGGACAAAACCTTGTTGACATGTTAGTCTTTCGAAAGCAGGAGGAGGGTTCTTTTCCTGGACTAACTAAGTCATAGTCATCTTCATTGCCTGAGTGATAATTCATGTTGGAGTAGTTGCATGAGGTTAAAGAACTTTGAGAACTTGCATCATCATTGGTAAGCAGATCACCTGCATTGTAACAGATTTGACCAAATCAAATCTAGTTTGAAGTTAAAAAGCAAGGCGCATCTACATGATTTACGATATCTGACAACTTGAACATACCATGAAACCAGTCTTGATCACTAGTCATGTTCTTAGCACTATGAGACTGGACTAAGCCGAAAGCGGGTAGAGAATTTTGGGAGGAAGAACATGAGGAGAAGGACTGAAAAGGATGGCGGGAAACATCCGCTTCACAACCATCATCATCTTCATAGCTATAGCAGTGCTGATTAGAATGATAATCTTGAGGAGAACCCCATTTGTTATAACTTGGAACTAGAGAAGATATCTCCTTTTCTATCATCACAGCAATCTCGGATGGTTCCCAGTCACTAATTTCCAATTCTTTCACCATCTCCACTGCTACATCCATTGCAGTGTCATTTACAATGTCAAAGGGGAAATATATGTTCCTAGCATGACCTGCATACGAACCACTCATATGAGTATGCTAAAAATAGTGACTTTGTACGTAACTTTGACATTCATGCATATATGAAAGAAATGGTTCAGGAAAATACCATCTTGGTTGTCAGAAATCCGAACTTTGAGATAAATAGCATCATCTTCTGGGTTTCTTGACCCTGTAATGATCATCTTTGTGCTTCTCTTTATATTTGACCCCAAAGACAAGACTGGTTCGTTCACTACAGTACTTTCATCAGGAACTATCTTTTGAATTGGGATTGATCTTGAGATGGGCATCGGCTTAGGCTCTTCATCATCAGATGCTAAAAATGGATCGAGCAAGAGCTCGTGCGCAGGCAACCTTTTTGAGACATCCACCAAACACTTCCCTACAAATCTCTGCGCTTCCAAATCTTCGATCTTGTAATATGCCTTTGGTAGTTTGCCCTGCAAGTAAGTGCCAATTCTATTAAGGAAATGAGGCATCACATATTTAAACTATTGAAGACCAAGTAAACTTACTGAAGTAACTTTCTTGTAGATTTGAGCAGGATTAGAGCACTCGTTATACGGATATTCTGAAGTAACCATCTCTAGCACACACATGCCAAAGGCATATATGTCTACTAGCTCATTGTATTCCTCATCGTATAACTCAGGTGCCATAAATTCTGGTGTACCTAATGAAATACAAGTACATAAAGCTAAATGAAAATTCGAGACATCAGATGGATTCCTTTAATCCGGTTCAGAGAGTTAGCTCTTAGAAGTTACCTATGACACTATGTGCTTGTTTCGTCCCACGGAGAATAGCTGCCAAACCAAGGTCACCAATCTTGATTTGTCCAAGATGACCATTAACAAAGATGTTGTCACACTTGAGGTCTCTGTGAATAACAGGTGGATCAAGTTTGTGCAGATAAGCCAGACCACGCAAAATTTGGCGTGCCCAGTTTTTCACTGCTCCAATACTCACTCGTTGGTACTTTTGCCTGTACCTATTTCCAGTAACATACAATGTCAGTAAACATATTTGCTGTTCTGTGATATTAAATAGCGTCTAGATCGATACTAGTTCTTTAGTTAATTACTCTCTGAGGGTGCCGGAGGTGAACATTTCAGTGATGAAGTTGAAGGTTCTTCGATCAATATCAATCCAAGACGTGTAGTAATGAATGATCGAGTCATGATTGAGGTTCTTAAGTAGGTGAACTTCGGAGTAGAGTCTCTGAAGTTCTTCTGGTGAACCAAACATATTGTTAAGCTTGACTTGGTTCCAAGCCACCTCCATTCCGAGCACCTCATCGAAAGCCTTGTAAACCGTCTTCATGGCTCCTTTGCCAAGCATATCCCTGAACTGCATATTAGAAAATTAGGCCCTATTAAAGGACTCATCTGACTTCTCATCACAATGCAGTAGCACACTTGTAAGTTTCATAATGAAGAAAGGCATACATTCAACTCTAATTACCCCTTCCAAACTCGGTCTGTAACTTGACACTTCAATTGTAATAACCCTAAATTTCAAACAATATTAGTTTGATTTGGATTCTATAAAATTGCGAATTTTAATTGAACGAATGTGATTGGTTGCGTTATTACGAAACGAAAACGGAAACGTTCTCATAAACGTTTAATTAGAAAAACGTTACGTTTCCGTGACGTATATATATGGACTTTTATCCCGTCGCTCAGTTGCAAAAACTTTTTTCCCGAAAGTTGTAGAGCTCGTCGATACGAGTTCGTGAGTATGTGACACGTTCGAATCGGACGTCGGAGGTGAAAGTTATTAATGACGGAAGTTAGTTTCCGATTTTAAGAGGGGGTATAAAAGGAAATATTTTCAGTTAGGGTTTCCATAATTGGAAACCCTTTCGTTCCTCTCTCCCCCGCCTCCCTCGGTTCTCTCTCTCTCCCTGAAACCTTCTCTCTCTCTCTAGTCACTCTCCCTCCCCGATCTCCGACCTCAGCCTTCGTGGCTAGCACCGCCGCTCCCTACGGCCTCGCAAGATCCCCTGCACGCGACACCGAGCTTGCGGCGCCCTGCCTCGCCGCCGAGAGCTTCACTCGTTTCCCCGAGTCTCCCTCTGTCTCGCGCCTCACTCTCTGCCTCCAAGCCGCCGTGACCTCCACCGCCATCCCCAAGGACATCGAGAGACTTTCAGCCGCCACCCACAAGCACCCCGTGCATCGTTTCGCCGCCAAGGAGCCGGATCGACGATTGAAGATCCTGCGAGAAGCTTGTCGACAACTCTATCGTTTCCAACGCGATTTAGACTCCGATCTAGGTAAGGTTGCGTTTAAATCATGTTGAGATGTTGTGTGACGATTGTGTGATGATTTTGGGTTGAATCGGATGGTTTTTGGGAGGAGATTCGGAGGGGTAGGTGAGGGTTGAGCACCGCTGCCTTAGGCGGCGTGTGCGAGGGCGTGGGGTGGCCTGGAGGGGGGCATGAGACAGAGGGAAGGAAGGAGGGAGGAAGGAGGATGATTTTGGGGCGGCGGTGGCGTGACACGCGCCGCGGGTGGCGTCGGCGAGTGCACCCCACGCGCAGCCTGCCGGCGGGTGGCGCGTGTACCCCACGCGCCGCCACGTGCGGCGGTGTGACTGTGTTTCCGGTAAGGGTATTTTAGTAATTTACTGAAATGTAAATGTAAATTTTATTTACTACGGTAAATGTAATTAAATTTTACCTACGGTAAATGTAAATATAAATTACTTTCAGTAAATTTAAAAAGTAATTTGTAAAAGGGTAATTTAGTAAATTTTATTTACTGAGATTGTATTTACATTAAACAGTACGTATACGTACAGAAATACGTATATAATATTTATACGTACAGAAATACGTATATAATATTTATACGTACAGAAATACGTATATAATATTAATACGTACAGAAATACGTATATAATATTTATACGTACAGAAATACGTATATAATATTTATACGTACAGAAATACGTATTAATGGTATATTTGTACAATAACCGTGAATAGTAACAGTGAACAGTAACACTGAACAGTAATTTCGTAAAACCGAAAATTGCTGAACAGTAACCGATTATTACTGTTTCGGCATTTAAAGGTTTACGAAACGATTCTAAATTCTTTTCTTATCTTTTCAAGGTGATCGTTAAATCGAGGAAAGGAATTATCATCGGGAATTGTGGAATTACGCTCGGGTCGATAAGGTGAGTAAAATCTCACTTATTTACGAATCTACCCTTGCGGTGATTCCAAGATTTTTGCAAGAGTTTTTAATATTGAATTACGACACGTATACAATATAGTGGATTACGTATATATCGTATAAATGGTAATAAGTACATATATATATAGTTTGCTATATTATATACTGTTATGAATTCATTGGAATTGGTCATTTCGAATGACGAGAATTAAATGTTGAGCATGCGATGTGATTTTTGTACAATATGAGGTGTGATTATTGTATGTGGTTTTAACATGAGTTTGTTAAAATGTTTTGTCTTCGGACGAGTTTCGTCTTCGGACGAGTTTTTGTCTTCGGACGTGTTTATGAAATATGACATGTATACGATATAATGGATTATATATATATTGTATAAATGGTAAATATGTACATATATATATAGTTTGCTATATAATATACTGTTATGATTTTATCGTGATTTATGTCATTTCGATGACGAGATTTAAATATCGAGCATGTGATTTTGATTTGTACAATATGATGTGAGATTATTGTACGTGATTTTAACATTGAGTTTGTTAAAATGTTGATTTGTCTTCGGACTTGATTTTTGGTACAATATGATGTGAGATTATTGTACGTGATTTTAACATTGAGATTGTTAAAATGTTGATTTGTCTTCGGACATGATTTTTGGTACAATATGATGTGAGATTATTGTACGTGATTTTTAACATTGAGATTGTTAAAATGTTGATTTGTCTTCGGACGTGATTGGTACAATATGATGTGAGATTATTGTACGTGTTTGGCAAGTCGGAACCTAGCCTTTGGCCGGGCGAAAGTTACGATACAGTTAGAGCTCTAGTCTGTCTGCCTTAGTACTGCATGTGAGGTAACGGGTGGTTATCTGCTCATGGGTACTCAGATTGTTTTGGATGTTGGGTAGCCGGTGGCTATCCAATATCGGCGGTGTATTACGAGAGGGGTAACAGATGTGTACCAGCGTTCTTGGTACCCGTATTATAAATGCATTTGGGTAACCAGAAGGGTTACTTAATTTCTCATGAGCGCTTTTTTTTCTTTGGGACAACCAGATGGGCCGTCCACTGACTCATGAGTGCATTTATATTTGTTTGATTTGTGGATTTTCGTATATATTGATATGCGAGTTATATGTTTTCATTTTACTCATACGAGCTGTAAAGCTTACCGGGTTTGTGTTTACAATCCCGGTGCACCAATTCGATGGTGTAGTGGATAACTCCGCAGGTGTGGATTAGCGGGAATTGACGGACCACTCAGAGGACTTGAAGTTATTTATCTCCAGCATGCGTGAGGATTTGGTGTGACTATCTTGTGAGGATTATACATTTCCAATTGATATAATGTTGAATTATATGTTTGGTTTGTAATAATTGGTTTTCTGAGTTGTATTGAGAACTCAGTGATGATCCGCTGTGCACTTAAATGATTTCGATTTTATTGAGATTATTTTGTGTTTAACGACTTTAGAATTTTGAGTTTTTAAGCTCGAAATTTTGGGGTCGTTACATCAATTGCTTTAACATTTACACAATTACTTTAATTCTTCCGCAGAACATAGTTTTAATTATACATGTACTTTCATGTTAGTGAATCTAGCTTTTCATTTACACGTTTCTGCATATATGCATTACAATTTACAAGGGATATAAGTAATATTGGAGGAAGTTATTCTTAGTTTCTGAATCAACATGCACATATACGGACATTACTATACGTGCTTATACATTCCATTACCTCGCTCCTTTGCCAAAAGGATGCTTATTACAACTCTATATGAATAGTTAGTGTCTCTTTAAACCATCAATAGCCAGATAACTGGACAAGGTTAGGGTAGTTGCAACTTGCAACATCGATTCGAACTTGGCTAACTAAAATAATACAAGTGAATTTTGTAAATAATAATAATCATGTTACTCATGTTCAATCAGATTAAAACACTTTCACACATAAGAGTTGACCAGCAACAGAAAATGAAACAACCCACTTTAGCCTTCGAACTAATTCACTACTTTGAAATGGATTTGTGATTCATTTATGCATGTTTCAAATTAAAGACGTGATATCTGAAATTTTCCTTTGCATGCAAATATATGCTACTTTTTGTTTGATCTATTGCTTCAAGATCCTAAAAACTTTGACGGCTTTGCAAGCAAATATATGCTGCTTTTTGTTTGATCTATTGCTTCAAGATCCTAAAAACTTTGACGGATAGTAATTATAATATGATTAGTTAATTACAAACAAACTGATCGAGCAAGAAAAATAATAATTAGACACCAGAACTTATATCACAGATCATATACACAAAACAAAAGAAAATTACTTACACGTCCATAGCGACCAGATGGATCTGTTTCGACGTACTCAGGCTGCTGCTTAGCTCCAACAGTGCCCCTTCCTATCCTGGTCTTGTTGTTCATGGTTGAGAAATCAACAAGCAATCGCACTTTGTGTTGGAGTGTATATCAATATCTATATGTATCTTAGCTACAGATTTAACAATACGAGGACACTACTTCTATAGTATCGAAATGCAAGGATTTGAAAAAGCTAGGGTGGGCGGGTGTTAGAAAATCCGAGGCTTTCCTTCATGGTTTTCATAAGAAAATACCCCAAAGAGCAGCCAGAAAAGCCTAGAGTAATCAACACTGAGCATGATCGAGGCCATTTCCACAACTCCCCTTGAAAGCTCGTAGTTCGTCTTGGCAACCATTTGTAGATTTCTCTAGGATGAAAGACAAAAGCAAAACACTTGACAGAGACTAAGATTTTCAATGGAGGAAACTGTTGTGAGGCGGGTGGTGCTGGTGGTAGGGAAGAAAGAATATATTTTGTCAACTAATGAATATGCTTATGTGGAGGAAGATTGGTTTCGACAGAAAAGCTTTTAGAATATGATCAATGATCAACTTAATGAAGGACTAGGAGAAGTTTTGCATGAAACAAGGTCGAGTCTAAACTTGAAGAACCTGTGGATACGCTTTGATAGTACCATTTGTGGATCTAAGAGCAACCCTGATTAGATTTCAAGGAGTCAGATGAGAGTTATCTGAAACAAAGAAGATGGGATTTGATGAGTTTTGAGAGAGACTGTCTAGTTTGGAAAGATGTGGGTGGCCTGCAAATTGTGCAAACAACAAACTTAGTGGTGGTGGTGGTGGAAATGGGATGGTGCTTGTTATAGAACAGAAGAGGCAGGACTCTTTGTTTTCTTTGATATTTTTCTAATGATATCTGTTTTGGGGTCCCCGTATAACAGAGATGGCCTTTGAAGGAGTCCAATTTTACAAACACCAGAGTTGCCAAGAAAAAAGAAAGCAGAAAAACCTAACTGATTAATATTAATTGTGCCTATTGATTCAACGAGTCAGTGATATAGGGGGAGGTCTAGGTTCTCATTATGTGATAGGAACTAGACTGTAACTGAGCAACCTTGCAGAATCCAGAAGAAGGTTCTCTTCAATTCGAGGCTTTAATTCGCACATATCTTTATCAAGTTGTTTATGAGTATCATCATACACAATTACACATTTTTATCAGACTTATGAGATCAAAATCGCTCTTTTTGTTTTCATTGTCTCTGAACAAGTTAATCAGATTAAAAGTCGTATAGTTATGCAATTTGTGTTAGCAGATTTCAAGCCTAAATCATCTATGCATTTGATAACAAATAGCTAGATTCAGCTCTAAGGTGGAACTGCCAGCCTTGTGCTGTTATATCCTAACATGATTCAAGAGATCACCAACTAAGAAAAGCCTCAAAGTCTTTTATCTGATCATACATTCATGCATGTACTAAGTGAATGTTTGACAAATTTACAATCTTTCATTTTCAGGTTTTCCATTTTCTTAAGCATTCATATACATCTCTCTGAAAGAGTCGGATCAACTTTTTTATTCTTATCCCCTCTATATATACAAATGTGTCCTCTAATTGGTTTTCAAAATCATAAAGAAAATTTGTTGACATCATGATCTTGTCCCATATGTGATTAATCTACAAACTGTTAAGTTGACCTCACTAATTTATTAGTGATTACTCTTCTGTATTTTAGTGTTCTGTTATTGTCATAATTCATTTGAGGAAATAGACTAGTCATGTATCAAGTGGTGATACAGCGCCCCCAATTTGTGAATAAAGTGTATTCGGCACAATTAGCATTAGATGTAGTTATAATAATGGAACTTGCATGAGATAATCAAGGTAAGAAAGATGAGTTTTGTTGGTAACGAAGTGCAATATTATCCACAATCAACTGTGACAGGCAAGGTTTATGTTCATTATGTTTGCCTGTTTGGCCAAAGAAAAATGAATGTTTGCCACATTATCATAGACCTAATATTTGAGCTTTCAAACTCAAGAACTACTGTACTTTTATCACCATTGTTGAAGGAAAAATAAAACACTAATTTAGAAAATGAAGATCATGGTAGTATCATCCAGCGAGATGTCAGCGTCTTTTTTTCATCATCTTGTATAAGATTGGATGAATCAAGGATTTGACCTCTTATTAATAACCAAAAAGATAGGATATAACCACTATATATGTCATCGACTTGATGATTGGAGCTGTTTGAGTGTTTGTTACTTTGTTTCAATAATTCAAAGTAGTAAGCATATCTATACAGTTCCAAGCTTCTGGGTTCAATACGAAGGACCAACATCAGCAGTGTTAGGGGAATCTGAGCATCAGCAAAATGCAAGCTAAAAAAACTCAGAAAGGGATTCAGACGCAAATAAAGATATATGGGTGGAGCCATGGAGCCAAGAAAGATATCAAATTACACTAAATCTGCGCTTTATTGCACTAAATGATTTCACCGGCCCATGTTTTACTATTGCTGCATCATCAGTACAACATTTTAGTCCCACACTTAAGCACAACAGCTGGAATAATGAGGGCAATTCAACTCCAACAAGCTAATCGCCTCATGATTTTATGTCAATGCTTGTTGTGACTTGCCGTCACGACAAGATATCTCAGGACCAAGTCCAAAAGGAAACCTTTAAGACATGATGGGCTCCTACCGGAGTGAAACGGCAGATTTGAAAGAAATGGTGCCCCTGTAATAGAAAATCCTTTCAGAAAGGGCGTACAGGATTTTTCTCTCAAAACACAGCCTGGTTTGTTTTACGAGAGAAGCTCTGCCGCATATGCCACAGTTTCAGTTATAGTAAAGTGCACTTGCAGCAACAAAACAGAACTGGAAATCATATAAGTTATATCAGACATAACCAACAATAATATCTTTGTTTCTACAATAACCCTGTGGGTAATGAAGACAACAAAACCTGGGGAGAGGATTAACCAAGCAACCTATACAAGAACTACACACTTGAGAGAGATTTTAAAAACGGCGTTAACATATTAGTTGAGAATGTACAACTGGCTTCCAGCAGACAGAGTATCTAACTCCATATGTAAAGCTTTCAAAAATAGTTGTGGCCCAGAGCCATATGAGCAGTGTTAGCAATTACTGTAACACTTCCATACTACCATCCATAAAGATCATCAGTCACACTTTCATCAGGCTGATAATGGTGGGAAATCCTCTTCATCTTTCAGACGATATGACTGCACAGAAATCCTACATAATACGAAACCAATGAAGAATTAAACAGTCATATCTGAGTTTATTAGTAGAGAAAAGCTTGTAAACCAATGAATTTCTGCGTACCTGTCTTGTTCTGTACTGGAATCTGAGTTTGTTGAGGGTTGACCAACATTAGAATTTTGACTAGATGATGATCCCAAGTTTGTTTGCCTGCCACTAGGAGGTGCATCTAATGGCACATGCTCAACTGGCTCAAATTCTACAATTTGATCAGAAGGATGTATTGAGCCATTGGAATTGGGGTATGCTTTCGTCCGATGAGAGCTGGTAGGGCTATCCGGGAAAACAAACTTTCCCCCACCTTTTTGAAGAGGCATTTGGGTTTGTGATAGATCATGATTGTTTCTGTCAGAAAAAATATTCTCTGGATATGGCATCATGGCATGGCCATTGTTGCGAGGAGACCTCACAGGTGCTTGATTTCTTCCCCTTGTTGTCATGGGCCTATCTCTGTAATGGTTCTGCAAAAGTTTGTGCATTACAGCACTCAGATGAGAAGGCCCACCAACTGAAATAATTATTAGGGAAGAAAAACTGAAAACTAACACCAGATTGATAAAAAACCGAACCAGAGTAAATTCAGATTTCATAAACCATAACTTTCAGAGGTTTAGAATGAATATACCGTATTGGGAAAGTATGTTCCAGTTCCTCGGGGTTTTGGCATCTCCTCCATACCAAACCCAGCACTGTTAGGTAGCATTGATTGGTTCATATGGTAGAATGCTTGCCTCGGAACAACACCATTGGGACTCATTGGTGAAAATGCATTCTGTCTGTGCTGCACAGACTGTCGACTTGCATCCCATGACTTGCTTCTCTGGTATTGTGAGGGCATTGAAGGTGGCAAGGGACTATGGACTGCATTGAGCTCAAACTCATAGCATGAATGGCCAAAACGTAGACTATTTAGATGACTATCATAATCCCCACTGAGATCATACAAAGGGTTAGAAGTTTCAGGACTTCCAGTAGTGCTCATTAGCATCCGGTAACCAGAATAACTAGGATAAAAGTCTTCAGAGGAACCCACAATGGAATGCAGGCGTGAAAGTTGGTGCTTTTGTCCAACTGGAGGCAAAAGCTCCTGATTACAAGCTGATTGACTCCCATCCTGGTTACCAACCCCATTCTCAGCTGATCCAAAGCTTTCTGGCAGTTCATGATCTTCATATCCGTTACTTAGGTTTCCATTTCCCATTGATGAGTGAGAGAGATAGAGATGACGTGCAAGTTTTTTTTTACCCAAAGGAGATAATCTCATCTCACCTCTGGACGGGGACAGTTTCTGAGCATCATTTGAAATCATAAGGTCATGAAATATGGAAGTAGCTAAGTCTTTTGCATCCCCAACTAGGCGGCATTCTGAAACAACAACTCCATTTGAGGAACCGTCAGTTTCCGGAAACATTGCTGGGGATACTACCTCTGTATCACTTTTGGGTGGAACATTTATAAGTGGACCAGGTACATTAAAATTTGCAACTCCATCATCCCAAGATCCCTCATGATTTAACCCAGAATCCCCAACCATGCCAGCTGAATATGCAGATTGGGATTCATAAACTGCATTATCTTCTTGCAACTGTGGGTCCAATACAGAACCAAACCCATCATATCCGGATAATGGAATAGGATCCTGGACATCTGGCCTCTGTCCACTTCCATGCCTATCCAATGTGTTTGAGAAAAATTTTCTAATCTCATCATCTATGTCATCTTCTGGCTGTGACAGGATGCGCCCTAGTTTTCGAGCACCATATGTGAAAGCACTCCTTATTCGATAAAAGTTTCCTGTATGAATGAACGAAGGTTATAGTAATCAACAGAACATGCGACCCCGAGGGGAGAAAATAAGGAAGCCTCTTATTTCTCAACTGTAACATCCCAATGCTTGAAAACAATATCTGATAATTAAAATGAAAAGTAATAGAAAGGAGAATCTACTTGTTTTAGATATCAGTCCAAAAACATCAATATATCATTCCGAATAGAACCAAAAAAAAATAAAACAACAGAGACAGGCAGTTCACCTTTACTCACGCTTCTGCCAAGGTTGTTATTTTCTTTAAGTGGATCAACGATATTAAGATGCTTTGGCTGGAACGTTCTAGGAACTGCCTCATATCCCCTTGAAGGAACTGAGAATCTATCCACACAACTCCTGAGAAATTCATTACTAAGCAATAGATCAGCCCCACCATTATCTGGCATCTCAGCTGTAGATAGGACCATAAGATTCACAATCAAACACCTACCCTGTATTGAGCTGTTATAAAGGAAAATAGATGTTGCTCACCCAAAAGTTCAGGAAGTGAGGATATGCGAACTGGACCATTCAAGCTGATACAATAGTTGTCCCAATCAAATTTACTGAAGTAGTCCAAGAATTTATACAGGACCTATTAACATTGAAAATGAGTTAGATTTACACCATGGATTTGTGGCAAATAATAAGGTTGATTCCTTCAAGCACTCACCGCTAGAGGACCATTCAAAGATGAATGGAATAGATGGAAGATAAAAAGAACTAAGGTCTCCAAACCATATGTAGATATCAAACCGTGATGGGCGCCAAGAATTCGACTCTCATAATAGCACCAAGCCTTGATCAGTATGATACTACGTTTAAAGAGATGATCTTTGCCAATGAGGCGATCAACCTGCATCGTAAGCAGCACCAGAAATATGATCAAAATAAAATTAAAAAGAGAAAAGTTTCAAAATCACAAATGAGTAAGAGCACCAGAGTCCGACATATTTACTTGCTATTATAGACCAGAAAAGAAAAGAAAGAATAACTTGAAAATTTGAATTGAATTTGATCAACCAGATCTTCCCAGGAAAACCCCCTGTACATGAGCTATATCTGGTGACTCATTAAATCATATGTAGACTAAACTAATGCAACGCAGCGTGAAAAACTACCTGTTCAAGAAAGCACAATGTACATAGCCCTCCTAGCTGATTGAAGGATATATCAACCACAATATTTTGCACAAGGCACTTTACAAGCTTAACCTGCCACCGCAAAACATAGTATTCTTTACTGCAGAGTGCAGACAACTAAAATTAAGTAAATCTGAATAGAAACAAAGGTTAGTGTGCCATAAATACGCATGCATTTCCTAAAGGTTTCACAGGACAAGCAAATTATGCGACATACAAGCAGTGAAAGAGAAAATTTTTACTGGACATAATGATGCTACCTTGAATACTAGATGATACTAATCATCACTTATTAAGTAGTACATTTGGATGTAATAAAATTAGATGATAACAAATTTACCATGCAGGGGCCACAGATTGTTGTTTAATAAAGATAGAGTTGTGATAATATATCAGGTAACATGGATGCTGTGAGGCAATATGACTGTTCCATAAAAAAAACCCCCACATATTGAACACAGACCATGTGAAAAACACTCTACTCTCACTCACTCACTCTTGGGTATCCCAATTGATCTCGTTGTTCTATTACTCTATGATCCTATTCATAATTTCTTAGCTAGGTACCAAAGCCACCTATCTTATCTGCAAAAAAATAAAAGTACTCTAAAGAAATGCCAGGCAAGTAATAATAAGCCAGCAACCATGGACTCACTACAAGGCTTGCCTATGTGAAACATTTCACGATCCATCCATCCTATCTATCTCTACATTGTTAATTGGTCCATACTCACGATATCCCTGATAGAAAGTCGAATTCTTTAAGCACCATCAATGTGGTTAGCTTCCACCAGCGCTGTTCCCGTCAACTTTGGAAGACAGAATTTGTTCATGTATAAACTAAAATAAAACTGGTTAAACTGCTACGGAAAAACAAAATTGACTGGTGCCTTGAGAAAACAAATGAAATCACTTCAACATATCCCCCAATAATCTAATATAATACACAACAAAGCCAACAAACCTCTGCTCGAATTAACTGCACGTCCTTCACCACAAACTCAGCAGCCATATTCTGATCCTCCCTTTCAAGAACAGCACAGACATCATTGGCCAGTGCCTCTTCAACATTGAGACCGCCAAAAGCAGTCAGATCAATATCCCCATCAGGCAGATACGTCTTCAGTGGCACTGATCCAAACGGGAACACCTGAAACCAATTTGTTTCAATACAAAAATCAATACTTCCCACCTCATTACCACCCCTTTCACTCTCCAGAAGCATAGTTCAAATTATCTGATGTAAAAAAAAATTGTCTAGAAGCACACCTTAATTATTGCGTAATCATACACTATTTCTTTTAATTCACAGTACTCATTAGCTGCTATTTCTTTTAATTCAATGAACTGAATTAGTTACAAACTCAAACTTAACTTCCAAGCTTTCAGCACCGAAAAATATCATAAATCAATCACATTTCCATCACCAAATGAATAAAAATGAGTTCTTCATTTCACACATACAACTCTAAACTCTAAACCCTAAATTCAACAAATAATAAAGCAAACGGTGCGTTGTGTATGCACGTAATTTCTGACCTCGCAACGGAGATATCCTCGAATGAGGCGCTGGACGTAATCAATGACGTCTCTCCTTCTCCGCTCGGACACGTCAGTCGGCTGGACCTGAGCTATGACCCCCTGCGTCGCCTCCTCCGCTCTCCGCCAGTACTCGGCGGAGACGCCGGCCGGAATTGATAGCAGAGACGAAGACGATTGGGAGGACGGTAGCGATGACGAAGACGAGGACGAGGTCAGCCTCTCCTCCAAAACGGCGCCGTTTGGCACAGGCGAGCAGCCCCTAAGATCGCCCATTCAAAGACGTGGAAATTACCAAAAGACCCAGTCACGCGGCGGCAGGGAGGCGTGTAGGCATTGAGCGACGCGGCGAGGGAATTCGGATTGGGAGACGGAAGAAATGGGGGGGGGGGGGAGGTTTGATCTTTCCGGCGATCAGGGGGTTAAGATTGGGAGAGGGCAAAACGGCGGGGCGATTGGAATGAAACGACTTGGGATTTTCGGGTGAGAGAGAGAGAGATGATGAAGTTGGTTTTTTTTTTTTCCTTTTTTTTTTTTTTGGTTTTAATTTTTGTCTCCAAAAGATCCCAGAGTGCTTAGTAGTTGGTGATTTTATTTTTTATTTTTGGGCTGTAAAACACAAAAACGCATCTGTCGTTGTTGTTGGTCTTCTCCTCTTTCTTTTGTTCCCACCTATGTGTACTTTGGCAACATTTCTAGGGTTGTTATGGGCGATATTGCGTCCTTGGTACTTTGTCCACATTTTAGGGTTGGTATGGGCTGAGTTGGTTCATATTTGGATTCGAAACTGCCATATCACGTTGTGAAGTTGGGAATTATTGATTTAGTTGGTCTGCATGTTCGATTGGTAAACTTTGCTTTTAAAAAACAAGACAGAATGAGAAGTAAAATGTAAGTTGGAAATTTTCAAAAGATCAAAAAAGTCTGGAAACCACGGTCTAGTTTTATCCGATTGGTGAGATTTTGTCCGTATTGTTTAAGTGGGGAAGACTCGCTTCAGAAATTTGCTTGTATTGAGTATCAAGTGTTGGCATGAGTGTCTGGTTTGCTAGATAACATTAGGGCACTTGTGTCTTGTTCCTATTGAGCTAAGTACTGTTGATCAAACCTAAGGTACAATGACGGGGAAGGAGGAGCTGAGATAGAAGCTAGGATTCCTTTCCGGGGGTCTGCATAGGAAGAGAAGTGAAGAAGATGGATTCCTAAATAAGGGATTGATAGTTACCTCCAAGGTTCAACAATGGATTTATTAATGGTAAGCAGTTTTATCCAAATGCTCCAAGTTGTATATGACTATGATCGAAGCCGACAATTAGTTTCATCTAAGGCTCCAACTCCGGATTATCAACTCCTCAACAACCTCATAAATTCATTATAAACCAAATGAGCATGTTCTGAATAATGTTCTTATGAACATCATACAAACTATATGACCACAGTACTTCAATTGCTCCTCTTCTACAAATGTTAGGTCATCTCTGATCATTGAAGTTTCAATTGATTATAGTCTAAAATTGTAGACCTTTAAAAATTGATATTTTTATAAATAGTATGAAATGCAAATTTTCCAACTCAAATCGTCTATGGTCTAAATTACGCATTCTGATATATGTTACTGTCTTTTCCAACTCCAATTGAATCGTTTTGAGCTAGTGGGCTACTTGAGGCCCTCGTCTTCATGGTCTAAACTAAGTCTATATTTAGACCAACAAATAGACTTTAGACCCTCCGTATGAGATTTTTATGATAGACGCAATCCCCCAATCGAGATGGATTTTGGATTACAAGGGTCTATAATGGATCGCAATCAGGGATAGAGAATATTTGTATGAGGTGTCTTGCTCTTTTAACTTAAAGGGAAAAGACATGATCCACTATCTCTTTACACTGAAGTTTATAAGTATGTCATTGTTGTTAGAACAAAACTTTAAAAAAGAAAAAGAAAAAGGTAGACGATATTCTTTATGCATTTATTGTAATAAAAAAATTGTAAGATGCCGTCGCCTTTTAGAGTCAAAGAGGTGATCTTATCAGAAATTCGTGTTTGGGCGACGTACAAGTGCACAGTGCAATTTGAAACCATGCATACGTAGTATTACTATTGTACACGGGCAAAGTCTATTAAAGGCCTGCTCTCCGAGCGCCGGCCCTTAATTTGCAGACGGTTTTTAAACCAAGATCAACTTGTTGTTCTTGTGTTCTAGCTTTTCGTAGGTGTGTGGTGAGACTCCAAGAGTGATACAGAGTAGGGGAGAGATGGAAGGCGGAGAGAGCAACAGTGGCGGCAGTAGTAGTGCCGAGGGTTCTTCTGTTTTGAATCGGATAATGTCCAAGTACCGCCCGATCGTGCCGAAACCCTTCACCGGAGGCTCACAAGAGGAAGTACGTCAGGAAGAATAGGGAAGAGCATAGCGGGAAACACGAAATGCCGAGTGAACAGTGCGCGGCGCTCGGAGAGCAGGCGTTTACCAGAACTTGCCTTGTACACGCCGTGAAAATATGGTTAATAACTTAGGACAAGAGACAACCCGGCCCACCTTCATAAAACGCCCGAACCCGGTTTGACATCACTTCACCTTCAAGCTCGAGTCTTCCAACTCCAAAGTTCCAAACTTCAGAAAACTCAGTGAAATTTTCAGAGCCGTATAAATCAGAGAATGACGGCGGGAACCGGAGAGAGATCGATTTTCTCTCTACTTCTTCTGATTCTCTTATCTTTCTCCATGCCCAGTTTCTCTGTTGCTTACAGGCCAGGTGACATCGTCCCCATGAGCAAGATGGGACTCTACCACTCCGTCAGTACTCTCTCTATCTTCTCTCTGCGCAACCCTAGATTCAATTAGGGCTCAATTTTAATGGGTTCGGGTTTAATTTTGATTATTGCAGATGAAAACTGACTGGCACGACATGATCGGACGACATTGCCCGATCTTTGCTGTGAATCGTGAGGTGAAAGCTCTTCAAGTTTACTGTCTTCATTCAATAAGGGCTTGATTTTGGGGTTTTTACCCTTTTTTTAAACTGATGTGGTGTGTGGATTTCACAGGTGTTGATTCCTATTGTGAAGCCGACGGGTTATACTGGAGCGGATGCATATAAAATGTGAGTATATAAGTAATGTTGGACTGTTTTACATATGAGATTGTTTGTTTAGATTTAAAAGCTTTGATCTTTGAGGGTTTTAGTATAAATCCTTGTGACTGAATGTGGAATTCAGTTCGTGTGGTAGCAAAAATGTTTGAATTGAAATGGTTAGTGCCTAATTAGTAAGTACATTGCGAATGTGGAAAAGATTCTGAACAGAGAAGCCTTAGATTGTTATGTTTTCTTCTGGGATCGGTTGTGTGTGATAATGGTTCGATGTTGGAAATTGTGGTCGTTGAAAAGTGATGGTTATGATATTCATGCAGATCATTTCAAGTTGGGAGAGAAAAGTTCTTGATTCCATGGCTTTATTTGATAAATCGTAAAAGCTCAGAGGTCCCAATGCTTGAGGTGCATTTGGTGAGTCTTGGTTGTGAGGAACTTAAAACGATTTTACTATGTCATCCTTGTACCAAAGAGAAGATGCTCAATATTATAATAGCATACCTTGACAATTTATAAAGCTATTGTAATTTTTATCTGACCAATCTGTTACGCAATACAGAGATACTCGGGAAGTGATTTGCATGGTGTCACCGCTAAAGTTGTAGATATGCCTCACCACTGTATGTGTTGCCATTTCACTCATTCATTTATATGCCTCAGTAATTTGCTTTAGCACCACATTTAGAAGGGCTTGTCTTTCTTTTCTATTCATTTACCTTGCTATTAATCCAAGTCTATTTACACTTGGGTTAGTTCTTAAATAAATCATTGAGTCCCCATCACTTGTTGTACCAGAGGAAAGGAGTCTCCAGTCTCCACCGTTATTTGTTAAACTTTTAAGGCACACTTAATTGAGAGATTTAACTTCTATCTGGCTGGAACAGTTCATTCCATGGTTGGTTTCTTATGTCATGTACTCTTGTGCAGATGTAGAAATTCATCCAGATATTCGTAAACAATTTTGGGATCCTCAGAATTGGCCAAAGCATCTGCTGGTCAGATATACATGGTTAGTATTTAGTTATCGTTCTAGTTTTATTTTTCTTTTTGAAGTAATCTTTTAGCTCATTGTAATTAGATTTCATTTTATAGTTGAGAAAAGTACCTGGTGGAAAATGGGAAGAGAAGAAGAGATGATTCTTCTTTCTAGATAGGATTCATGATTTCTTATATTTGCTTTCTTCTCCGATAGAATTAATTTGTGTATGGCGAAAATAGGATTCATAAAATTTCTTTATTCAATTTCTTCTCACAACCCAATATATTATTTATCTATGGCATTACTGTGTGTAATATATATATATATATATATATATATATATATATATATATATATATATATATACCTCCATTACTTGTAAGTTCAGCTTTGGTAAAAGTTTTTTGCACCCTGGAACTCCATTGACCTGTGTGTTGGTGTAGTCGATAATTATGGAGATAGTTAGACTGTCCTGCTGAACCATTCAGAGTAGCTTCTTAGGTACATTATGATGTTAGCCGTGTGGTCTTCAGTTAATAAATGTACTTATCTGCATGCTAATGTACTCATATGCTAGGATGGTGTAGGTGTCAAATAAATGAAGTAATTTTTCTTACAAGAAAACTTGCAATCTTTATTTCAATTATTGTTTGAATAAATCCAATAAAATCCAGATTTTGAAGTAGCAGTAAATTGTGAGATTAATTTGATGTGTGTATACAGGGAGGAACAATCGGAGATAGACGTCACTTCTGGATTTTATGTACTATTTGGATCAGGTTAGAATCTGTGTTTGATTAAAATTGTATAATTTAGCACTAATGATTCATGATACATATTCAGCTCAACAGTAAGTTCATTTATACTTAGTGTTCAACGTAGAATGAACTATACATAAATTGGAGGCCTACAGATGTAGTGCTTTTCTCACATAATAGCTACTTACGTTCATACATCTTACAGGTCTCACCCTGTCTTTTATTCTCTCAATATACATCTTGCAATCATCAAAGGACAAATTCGCAAGGTAATTCTTAAATAATTTGGGTGTTTTTGTTGACTTGAAACTACATTCGACATTTCAGAAACTGTTGGAGTAAAAATCAATGCTTTGGCTTACTGGTTACCTGTAAATGCATATTCTGGTATACAGGTTTGTGATGGAGAGAGTTGCAGAAAGCAACATGCCTGCTGGAGGTGTGGCAAAGGTTGAATGATAAACTGAACCCTAGAAAGCTTTTACAACATTTTGTTCTCACCATTATAAAGAAATGAAATTGGTCGGGGAAGAGGTATGTCACGGTGAACTTACTTTGTTTACATTTTCGCTCAAGATGAGTGAAATTCGAGCTATGTAGAAGGCAGCAGAATGGTATTAGATTCCCCAAAACCTGGACAGAGTTAAACCTACTCAGTGTTTTTTTTTAATACAATAGTCTAGATTGATCTGGTGCTCTGTAAACTCTCATAGATGTACACCTAGAAAAACTGTTCACAATGCTAAGCCCGTTGTTCGTTTTATCTTTGGTGAAAATGCACATAGCAACTACATGACTGCGCTGAAGTTCCTCAGAATCTCTTGATTCATTAATAGTTTTCCATTTCATCAAAATTAAGTGTTACTTTGTATGTATCCTGTGGTAAATTCATCATCAAGCGATTTGATACGAGCTTTGTGCCAAAACCTCATTTGCGGGCAGAAAATAATTATATTCATCGTTTGCTTAACAAGGAAAGTTAAATTTTAATAATTTTGTAAGGTCAAACATCGTTGATGTCTTGCTCGAAGTGTTGGGATGTGGAAGTTTGGAGTTGGATCAGATCATATCTCAAGTTGGAAGCGGACGCGTTTCAGATCTTGCACTTACAATACACAAATGTTCAGTTTTGTCATGGATGACTTGTAACTGATTCCCAATCACACTAAAACCCAATTACATTTTGATAGATTATGAAGTGAAGTGAAACTTTTGACTTGCAAAAGAAGAAACAACAGACCGCCAAACCAAGACGGAAATAAACGCCATAACTATCAGGTAATCCGCGTTCTGTATCGAATATTGGACTGATTGACTTGTATGGTGAATAGCTGTACATGGTAATAGTGAAGCAATATAACGAAATGGAAAATACTTGTATTTATACCAGTATGGACGTATATGTCCAAATTCCTTTTATTTCTACATATTTAATAGTGTAATACAAAATTTTAACCGTTCAAAAATTTTGTTAATCAATGCAGATCACTTTTGTAAAAAATCAATTTAAACAAATATCGTTTGCATAACCGATTGTATCAAACAAACAAACAAACAATTGATTATAAGACTATTAACTTTCACAATTACCATTCATTTGTTTGGTGTATTCGACTTAGCAAATGAGTTTTGTTTCAATTCATATTTTACATAGATGATCTTTATTGATCGTTTAAACTTTTAAACGGTTAAAATTATGAAATCACATTACTAAAAGTATAAACATAAGAAAGAATATAGACGTGTACATCCACACTGGTATGGACATAAGTATTTTCATAACGAAATTAAAGACGAACAATATGTCCTACTCAATACAATGAAACACTCTGAATCTAGTCCTTATCAATGGAAAAAAAAAACAAAAAGGTTCCCTCCTTTTATTAAATATCAAGCGAAAAATATCAACACAATGAAATGCATCATCGAAATAAAAACAACGAAACGCTGCGTATCTAGGCATTTAACATAGTTACATCGCATTTGGTAATCTGAAATCTCTCACCAGCATTTTTTCCATCGGAATTCAAAGGGACCTTCAAGGTGCATGTCACCTCCTGCTTAATATTAAATGTCTTCCCAGTCCGAGTCGAATACTCACTGTGAATCTTCACAGCAATATCAAAGGCATCAGCCTTCCTGAAATCAGAAGCCTCCTGATCCCCGAGAGCCACCGAGTGGTTCCCGGTGAACACTACCGGGAGTGTCACATTGGTCTCGTGCCCCAGGTAGAAAGGCTTCGAAATATTGGTCATGTCGTATAGGTTTTGGCCCTTGAAAACCAGCCCGGCCTCCAGTCGGTCGAAGTTGTAATTCACGGTGCTAGGGTTTTCAAGGGTTAGATTGAGGGTAAGGTTGTAATAGAGGATGGTGTTGTTGGCAGCAGCGAGGTCGAACTTGGTCAGGGAGGCATTGGTGACCTCGTAATGGACCAGCACCTTCATCGCAGCCTTGGCGAGATGGAGAAAGTACACTAAACCGCCGCAGACAAGAAGACATATGACAATGGCGCCGATAATGATACACCAACAACACTTCCCGACCATGATTTCTAGAAATGGAGAGTTAGAACGCGAGAGGAGAATATAAGATGGCGCACGTACATGTAGAGTTGTACGTAGTAAAACCTAGAGCTTCTTCGAGGGTTAATATTTATGGCATGGAATCATGGATTGGGATTTATAGGATTGGGACGATGCGGGTGACGTTTATTGAATAGATCACTCAGATCAGCTTAATTAGTAAGCAATTATACGCTGGAATCCACACATAATCCAGAATCTGAGTAATTTTGGTAAGTCTCAGCTGGTATAATTAATACATGCATTCAGATACATATTATGCAAAGCCCGCGTATTTGTATTGTCACTGAATTGGAAAAGAACCATAAAAACATCAAATGACTAAGCTGGCAATGTCAAAAGAAATTGAAGTTTCCTTTTTCAATGAAAATTTTATGATAACGCGGAGTATAGTATTTGTTGAAATACTATTAGGAAATCAAAACATAAACTCTACATGGTGGGTGAAAACAAATGGAAATGATAGATTGATAGAACACTCTAAGTTGCAGACTCTTAAATAACGGATTCGAGTTTGTAATAAAGCTGAGTTTGAGAATGTAAACATAATGATGGAAAAGTCATTTGATAATTTGCATATAATTCAGCGGGAAATTTCTAGTTTGGGTCCTTCTGATGACTTGCTTTCCAAGGAGAGTGTTGCCAATGCTGAAGTTCATGAGGCTCTTCTGCTTCAAGAGAAATTTTTATGTGATAAATCAAGGATAAAATGGTTTACTGAAGGTGACCGAAACTCTTCTTTCTTCCATGCAATGGTTAAAGTCCGGCATCTTAAACAATCATTATCAACTATGAGAGATGGAAACAGTATTATTGATGACCCAAAATAGATTAGTGATCATGTGGTAAATTATTTCAATGGCCTCTTCACAGCAGATTCTTTTGTAAGAGACACTGGTCTAGTTTCTCAGGTAATTTCTAATCTCGTGACTACTGAGGATAATGCTATGTTAACAGCCATTCCCACATCTTAGGAAATATTTCAGACTATTTGTTCCATGGATCATAATAGTTCTCCTGGTCCAAATGGTTTTGGTGGAATTTTTTTTTATGAAGTGTTGGTGAGTTGTTGGTGCAGAGGTAGTCCAAGCTGTTCAAAGTTTTTTCAATACTGGATACATTCTCCCCCACTTAAATTCTAATTTAATGATCTTTATTCCTAAAGTCCTTGGAGCAGACACCGTAACGCAGTTGCGTCCTATTGCTATGACGAAATTTATTTTCAAGCTTATCACAAAGATTTTAACTGACCGTTTGGGAAGTATTGCTACTCAGATTATTTCACCCAACCAAAGTCTTTTCGTAGAGGCCGCATTATTGCAGACCCCATTATATTGACTTCAGATGCATTAACCTCCTGGATCGTAATTGTAAGGGCGGTAACATTGCAATTAAGTTTAATGTGCAAAAGGCATTTGACACGCTTGATTGGGGTTTCTTACTTCGGGTTTTGAAGGCTTTTGGTTTTTCAAATCCTTTTTGTGACTGGATTAAAGCAATTTTGGGGTCTGCACACTTATCAATTTTAGTTTATGGTGAGATGGACGGGTTTTTTCCTTATTCTCATGGTGTTCGTCAAGGAGATCATCTGTCACCTATTCTCTTTTGTCTTGCGGAAGAGGTTTTAAGTAAAGATCTCACTAAGCTGGCTGATGATGGACTTATTGATTTACTGTCAACTCCTCTTGGTATTACTCCACCCTCGCATGTTCTATTTGCAGATGATATTATGGTTTTTATGCGGGGTACCGAGAGATCTTTGAAGAATCTAATGAAGTTTATGGAGGAATATGGCTTGAATTCAGGACAAAGACTCAATAAATCTAAATCACTTGTTTTCCTTGGGAAATATGCTCATGGTAGACGTTTTGTTATCCGAAAATTTTTGGGTGTCAAGCAAGAGTCTCACTGTAGACACTTCTGACTTTCTTTTATGGTCGCACTCCTCCTCAAGAATTCGGACAGCAAAAGAAGCTTTTGTTTTCTTCTCAAATCATGGTGAGCATAAAGATTGGAGTAAAGTGATCTGGAGTAAAGAAATTCAACCCCACAAAACTCGTGTTGTTTGGAAGGTGTAATATCCCACATCGGCCAACGGAGAGGGGGTGATGCGTCTTATATGTACATGCACACCTCTATCTAACGCGAGGCCTTTTGGGGGCTCAACGGCTTCGGAGGAGAGGAGAACTCCGAAGTTAAGCATGTTTGGCCCAGGGCAATCCCAGGATGGGTGACCCACTGAGAATGTGCTTCTGAGCTCCCAAAAACAAAACCTTGAGGGCTATGCCCAAAGCGGACAATATCGTGTTATGGCGGAGCGGTCCGGGTCGTGACATTTGGTATCAGAGCCACTCTTCCGTGTGGTGCGAGTGTGCCGACGAGGGCGTCAGACTCCCAAGGGGGGTGGATTGTAATATCCCACATCGGCCAACAGAGAGGGGGTGATGCGTCTTATATGTACATGCTCACCTCTATCTAACGCGAGGCCTTTTGAAGGCTCAACGACTTCGGAGGAGAGTAGAACTACGAAGTTAAGCATGTTTGGCCCAGGGCAATCCCAGGATGGGTGACCCACTGGGAAGGTGCTTCTGAGCTCCCAAAAACAAAATCGTGAGGGCTATGCCCAAAGCGGACAATATCGTGTTATGGCGGAGCGGTCAGGGTCGTGACATTAATGTAATAACCTGATTTTTCGGAATGATGTTTGGTTTGTTTAATTTCTAGTAAGTTGTGAAATTCATTAAAATGGAATATGGATTGTTGGCAACATTACTAAACAAGAACGGAAAGTTCTCGGAATGTTTATTTAGAAAAAAACGTTATGTTTCCGAACGATTATATCGACTTTTATTTCGTCACTCGGTCGCGAAAACTTCCTTCATGAAAGTTGTAGAGCTCATCAATACGAGTTCGTGGACGTGTCACGCGTTCAAATCGGACATCGTAGGTAAAAGTTATTATTGATAGAAGTTAGTTTCCGATTTAGAAAGGGGTATAAAAGGAAAACTTATCAGTTTAGGGTTTCCAAAATTGGAAACCCCCTTCTCTCTCTCCAACTCGTGCCTCCCTCGAGCTCTCTCTCTTCTCTCGAGCTCTCTCTCCCTCCGAACGACCCCGTCGGCGACCTCGCCCTTCAGCCCTCCGTGGCTCGCACCGCCTAGCTCAAAAGGATCGCGCAACCTTCCTCTCCAAACCCCGAGCTCGCGTCGCTCTGGCTCGCTGCCGAGACCCTTTTCTCTCTCCCCGAGCCTTCCTCTGCATCACACCGCGATCTCTGCCTCCAGGTCGCCGAGTCCCTCACCGCTGGTCCCTGAAGCACCGCGTGACCCTCCGCTGCAACTTTCAAGCTCGTTGAGCCTCGCACCCGCTCGCCACTGCTCGAATAGACGTCGGCGGCCTCTCAAGAATCACCGACGACGAATCGAAACCTCCACCGTTCGATTTAGGTAAGGATTGATGAAACCGATTGTTGTGTGTGATTGTGTGATGTTTTGGGAGGATTGTGGATCGATTGGGAGGATTTTGGAGAAGGATCGGAGATGTAGGTGGAGAATGGAACACCGCCGCCTTAGCGGCGCGTGTGAGTGCGTGAGGTGGTCTGGAGGTGGCCTTGGGCCGTGCAGGGGCGGAGGAGAAGGAGAAGGAGAATGAGAGAAATGGGGCGGCGGTGGCGTGATACACGCCAAGTTTGGTGTCGGCGCGTGTGCCTCACGCGCTTGTACGCCACGCCCCACCACGTGTACCTCACACGCCGCCACGCCCAGCGGCGCGTGCACAGTAATTTCAAAATAGTAAATGGTAAAATTTATTTTTACGACGGTGAATGTAAAAATGTGATTTACGTACGGTAAATGTAAATTTTATTTTACGTACGGTAAATGTAAATGTAAATTACATTCAGTAAATGTAAAAAGTAATTTTGGAAGGGTAATTCAGTCATTATTATTTACTAAGATAGTATGTACATTTGAATAGTATTTATACGTACAAAAATACATAAACAATATGTACTCGACGACTCGTACAGAGATACGTAATGGATGGGTATTTGTACAGTAACACATGAATAGTAAATACGTGAATAGTCACAGTGAATATTACTTAGTGAACAGTAAATTTGTAAAACAGATTATTACTGTTTCGACATTTAAAGGTTTACGAAACGTTTCTAAATTTTTTTCTTATCTTTTCAAGGTGATCAATAAATCAAGGAAAAGAATTATCTTCGGAAATTGTGGAATTACGCTCGAGTTAATAAGGTGAGTAAAATCTCACATATTTACGAATCTGTCCTTGTGGAGATTCAAGATTTTGCTATATTATATACTGTTATGAATTCATTGTGAATATGATCATAGTGGTGATGAGAATTATATATTGAGCATGTGATTCGATTTATACAAATAATGAGTAGATTATTGTACGTGGTTTTAACGTTAAGAATTGTTAAAACGTTTTGTCTTCGGACGTGTTTATGAAATATGACGTGTCTATAATAAAGTGGATTATATATATACTGTATAAATGGTAAATAGGTACATATATATAGTTTGCTATATTATATATTGTTAGGATTTCGTTTGTGAATATGATCACAGTGGTGATGAGAATTATATATTGAGCATGTTCATGCGATTTGTACAAATAATGAGTAGATTATTGTACGTTTTATATCTTCGGACCAGTCTTCGGACGTGTTTGGCATGCCGGAACCTAGCCTTTGGCCGAGCGAAAGTTACAATACAGTTAGAGCTCTAGTCTGTCTGCCGGAGTACTGCATGTGAGGTAACATATGGGTTATCGGCTCATGAGTACTCATATTTTTGGACGTTGGGTAGCGAGGAGGTTGCCCAATGTCGGCGGTGTACTACTTGAGAGGTAACAGAGGCGTACTGATAGGAGCATTTTGTGCGACGTTCTTAACATGTTTTTACCTCAATTTGTACTTTGTTTAACCCTTATTGTTGTACTATTGAGTCATTGAGTCGTAGTAAGAGTCTTGAGCGGTATTGGATGCATTTTTGTGCTTACATGAGTTAAAACGCATAATTGGTTTAGAGTCCTAGTTTGACTAGGAATCCTTGTTAGGTTTTGAAACTAATTATCTCTTACTTATGATTTTATTTTCTTATTTTCAGATTGGATTGAAGAGATAATTAAAGAAAAAAAGATGGAGCAAAGTCATGCAACAATTAAATATAAGATGATCATTAAAGGCATAAAACATGGCATGTTTTAGGGATTAAAGCATGACATGTTTTAGGGATTAAAAGATGGCATGTTTTAGGGAATAAAACTTTCCATGATTTAAGGGATTAAAGCATGGCATTATTATAGGAAGAAAGAAGCAATTTCAAACCCTCAATCTTTCCTCTATATATAGATGGCTTCACCTCTCAAATATGATCACTTCTCATTTGCATTCAAGAGCCAAATCTCTACCAAAATACTACCTCAAACATCCTTCACCAAAACAGCAAGTCATTCTCCCCATCTACAAATTCTATCTCCACCGAAATCACCATTGAAGACACACCCCAAGGTTCCTACAACGTGTGATTCTCGCAACTCTTCTCCACGGGTTTGTTCGTTTTTGATATTTTTACAATACTTTGTCTATGAAGATTGTAGTATGATGTTTGTGTGGGATTATTGTTTTGTATTAAGAATCGAAAGTTTCAGATTGTTTTATTGGATTTTTGGTTCTTTGCCAAATTGATGGTTTCCTATAATTAATGAGTTTGTATTTATATTGTTGTGTTCTAATCATCTTTCTCATACTTTTAGATAATTTTTAGATATGTGCATATGAATTTAGTGCTTGGATGCAGTCTCTAAGATTGTGTTTGAGTGATAGATTCATCAACCATATTGACACAAATCGAATCATGCCCTAAGTAGGTTCGATTTGTGTTGATTAAAAGTGGTAAAAATTCTGGAAATTTGCATGTGAAACCATGGTAGGTGACGCCATACATGAAACATGTCTCCAACAAAGATTTGGTGCTTAAATGTAATCTTGTTTGATTTCTACTCTAAGTGTTATTGAATTCGATTGCATGCAAATTTAGATTAGGCCCTAAGTCAATCTAAATGTTAATTGAAATCTTGCACGATTAGATGATCCCCTAAGGCTCTAATTGTATTGGTGTCTAAAAAGTATGTAATTGGTCGAATTAGAATGCATGATAGGTTCGAACTTGTAATTATGTGGTGTAATAGTAAATTTGGTTTAAGTTTGTTAAAGAGAAGTCGATCATGTAAATAATAATTTAGGTTTTATTTTAGTAGTTAATAATCAATCTCAAACCCCCCATTATTTGTTAACACTAAAAGTTTAGAGTTCCCTTCAATTCCCCGGAAAGAACGATCTCTGCTTATTCTATACTAACGATGATGTTTTACAGGGTTTATTATAGACGTTTTAACAAAACGCTCTATCACGTACCAACGCTCATTAGTACCCGTATTATAAATGCATTTGGGTAAACAGAGGGGTTGCCCAATTTCTCATGAGTACTTTCATTTTCATATTTTTGGGACAACCAGATGGGCCGTCCATTGACTCATGAGTGCATTTATATTTGTTGATTTGTGGATTGTCGTATATATTGATATGCGAATTATATTTTTTTTATTTTACTCATACGAGCTGTAAAGCTTACCGGGTTTGTGTTTACAATCCCGGTGCACCAATTCGATGGTATAGGGGATACTACTGCAGGTGTCGATTAGTGGGAATCGAATGACAACTCTGGGGACTCGAAGTCGTTTATTATCCTGCTTGTGGTGAGGTTTCTATTGTGGATTTGTGTGAGGACTTGTGAAGATTTATTTGTGGGTTTTGTGAGAGATTGTGAGGATTATTACATTTCCATTTTTATATAATATTTAATTATAAATTTGGTTTGTAATAATTGGTTTGTCTGAGTTGTATTGAGAACTCAGTAATGATCCGCTGTGGCATTTAAAATGATTTCGATTCATTGAGATTGTTTTGGTGTTTCACGATTTTGAAATTTTGAGTTTTTATGCTTAAAATTTTGGGGTCGTTACAGAAGGCTCTTCATGGGCGTTTACTAGCTGATGAGGTTTTACAACGGCGAGGTTTTTCACTCCCATATCGTTGCTCTTTTTGTGGAAGTCATGCGGAATCAGGTACGCATCTTCTTTTGCATTGTTATGAAATTGTGGTTTTATGGAAATGAGTTTGCCTTGGGATACTCTTGATGAAGTGTTTAATGGTGTTGGTGTTTCAGCGTTCCCAAAACCTAAACGTCAACTTTGGTTTCTAATCTCATGTAATCTAATTTGGTTTATTTGGATCACTAGGAATCTGGTGCGTTTCGAATGTAAGATTTTTAATGTGTTGAAAACCCAACGTCATCTTTTGGAATTGTTCAGAGAGTCTAATATGCATTATTTTCATCCTTACAAGAAGCATCACAATCTATCTATTTTCTCTATTCTTGGTATCTCACAACTGTCTCCCAATGTTATCAGCTTCATCTCGTCCTATAATTAAGGGTTTCTTGGCTGAGGGTTTGCTTTTTGCTAGGAGTTTTTTATATGTGTGTGTACACATTCCCGATTGAGCTTTTGTTTATTCTCTTTGTTGGAGTTTATTAAACATAGGAGGTTAGGTTATTTTATCCCCCTCCTTTATTAGTTTGATTTCAATAAATTAAGGGCAGTTTGCCCTATTAAAAAAAAGACGGATAGAACACAAGAATGGAGGAGTACTTGAAACCAATCACTTAAAACAATAAACATACGTACGTAGACCATATTAGGATTATAGGTAGACCATACTCTCCAACCATTCCTTCTCAACTAATCAATACAAGCACAGTAGTGTGGTCTTCATTAGTTTTATGCGCTTTTATTTGCTTTATTTCAAAGTGCAGGAATTCTTCTGCAAACCATTTTATTTGAAGCTTTCATATTCTACACGGGTATTTGCCATTTAGCGTTGAGATACTTGACATGAGAGTTCGAAGTTAATTTTAATGTCTACTGTTTCTGAGCACAGTGGGTATGTAAATTTTTTTTTTGTGAGAAGAAACGTAAATACATTGGGTAGTGGGTACGTAATCCTTAGACAGTTAGACTAAAAGTTCATACCAATTGCGTACGTACCACGTACTGCTGAATAAGTTCCCTTCACTGAAAAATACGTTTAATTTTAGTTCACGTTTACGAGAGCGAACATGACAATACTATTATCGATGAAACCGGCTATAATCCACATGCAATGACTAACAGGGGCAGATTCAGCCTAGACTTGACTGGGCCAGAACCCAAGTGAAATTGAAACCCAAAACAAAAAAATCCAACCTTTTATAAAAATATATATATATTTAAGAGCACGGGCTGGTGAGTCTCTCTCACTCTCTCTCTCTCAAACTTCTTTAGTTCTTCAATAATGAGGATTGCTCAGACCAATCTAAGGTCAACGGCGTATACTGAGCTGATCAATAATTATGCCGATGTTTCTAAGAGTTGGTTGTATGTTGTGGACAAGTAATTTAGGTACACACTCTTAAGTCTTAACTCTCTTTCACTTTCTTGTTGCTGGTTTTGTTCTAAACTTCTAATTTAGATTGAATGAATGAATGATGATCAGTGGCGGGAAGATGTTGGGTAAATGGGTAATGTTAAAGAAAGCTTTTGACTACTGTGTGATTTCATTGATTTGATCTTGGTCTCCTTTAATTTCGATATCCAGAAAAATAGTTCATATATACTTCAGTACAGTTAGTTTGACACCGGGTCAAAAGGCCATGCTTGACCGGCCTCTAAGCATGCATGCTTAATTCTCATGTTTAATTATCTGAATTAGAGTTTTTATGCTTAATTCTCATGTTTAATTATCTCAATTATAGTGATGATGATAATCAGATACAAGTCATAAAATAGGCTGTAATCTACTTAGGTGCTTTCTTTTCTGCACTCAACTTTACAGTGCAAATAAGCGGTTGACAATGATTATGTGATTCAGGAGTTTGAAGCTTTGACTACTCGTAGAGTTAAGTTTAGTTAGTTTTTATTAATAGGTTTGAGGGTAAGATTTGCAAGTCCCCTATGTATGTTTATTATTTTCAATAAATCACAACATTTAATACTGTTGAGCAAATTTTTATCTGCTTAAATTAGCCCATGTGACATTCCAATCCTGGATCCGCCACTGATGACTAATGTCATACTTCTTTTCTATCATGTTGGATCAAGATAAAGGAACCTTGATACACGATATAGTTATGAAACTTCATTAAATCTGGCATAAAAAACAATCAAGATCCGAGATTAATTGACTTGTTTGCAGCTCTTGATGTTATTTTTGTAATTGGACAAAAAGTACTGTGTTTACATATACATAAAGGTTATAATCGATCACTAGTTGTGTCATAAGCACACGACATGCAGAAAGGAAAAATACAGATCGATGCCTGCTAACTTTTCCATCATCTGAGCCCTAGCTAGTGGCTCTCAATGCAAATCGCAGCACTATAGTATTCATCGGCCTCGCCTAGTACCTGATATAAATTCTCAGTGGTGCAATCCGGAAGCTCGATAGCTCCTTCATCTCTTGACAAATCCAATATCGCCTCCGGACAATTTTAGAATCAAATCTTCCAATTTATGTGATATATATTGAAATACATTCATATTTCATCTTCTGTCGATCCACCGGTGGGAACAGGTACGTATCCTTCCTGCATTTGGCAAGTCTTGATTTTGGCAGCTGGATCACCAACTCACTAAGTCTCTTGAAGTTGTTTCAGTCACTGGACTTACTTTGGCAAAAACTTAGCTTTCATGAGATCTAATGTCTCAGAGACGTACTTCAGCATATCCATGATCGACTACCAGTATGTCTAACCTTAAGAGGCCTTATATAACGATGAAAAAGCTAGCTAGAGCGGGAAGATTAGACTAAGACGTGAGGATACGTTGATAAATAATGGTTTTCTACTTTTGTACGTATTTATTTGGAAGTCCAGCAATAGCTTCCACAATGGTTTTCCTACTTTAATAATCCAGGTTTTAGCTTGAACCTTGGAGGATGATTTTTCAAAATAGACTATCGTTTTTTTTTTTTTTTATCTCTGCTACGTTCAAGTTAACATGGTTACGTGCCTAATTACGATATACTATATCTCCTACAGTTGACCTATTTGTTGTAGCAGGCTAAACTCGTATTATTCATTTACCGTCTCCAACAGTAGTGTACTGATGTTTAGCATTATAGATATATAAGCATCATTTAGCCCACGGATCCAAAAAACTCGTGGAAGCCCGTAATCCAATGAAACTCTAATTTCGAAGTCATGAAAAACGCTAAAACAAATCTTAATAAATAGAAATCGTTTTAATGTCTCAGTGGATCATTACTGAGTCCACAATACAACTCAGACAAACCAAATTTATAATTCAGCATTACATCAAATGGAAATGTAATAATCTTCATAATTTCTCACACAAATCTACAACAAATCCTCACCAAAGTTGGAAAATGAACGACTTCGAATCTTCAGAGTTGTCCTTCGATTTCCACTAATCGACACTTGCGGAATTATTCCCTACACCATCGAATAGGTGCACCGAGATTGTAAACACAAACCCGGTAAGCTTTACAGTTCGTATGAGTAAAATAACAAATACCACTCGCATATCAATATATACGAAAATCCACAATCAACAAATATAAATGCACTCATGACAAATTACACGGCCCATCTGATTGTCTAATAATGTGAAAATATAAAAACTCATGAGAATTGGGAAACCCCTCTGTTTACCCAAATGCATTTATAATACGGGTACTCATGAGTGCTGGTACACCTCTGTTACCCCTCGAGTAGTACACTGCCGATATTGGACAACCATCTGTCATCCAATATCAAAAATATATGGGTACTCATAAGCCGATAACCCATCTGTTACCTCATATGCAGTACCCCGGCAGACAGACTAGAGCTCTAACTGTATCGTAACTTTCACCCGGCCAAAGGCTAGGTTCCGACATGCCAAACACGTCCAAAGACTGGTCCGAAAACATAAACACTTCCGAAGACAAAAACTCGTCCGAAGACAAAAACTTGTCCGAAGACATCAATCACGTCCGAAGACAAAAACTCGTCCGAAGACAAAATGTTTTAACAAACTCCATGTTAAAACCACATACAATAATCATCACTTCATATTGTACAAATTAACTAGACATGCTCAATATATAATCTCATCATCAAAATGAATATATTCACAATGAAATCATGACAGTAAATAATATAGCAAACAATATATATGTACCTATTTACCATTTATACAAATATATATTCCACTATATCATATACATGTCATTTTTCATTCTTTAAAATTCTACATCATCTTGAATCTCTCACAAGGGTATATTCATAAATAAGTGAGATTTTACTCACCTTATAAACTCGAGAGAAATTCCACAATTGCGACAGTAATTCATTTTCTTGATTTATTGATCACCTTGAACAAATAAGAAAAACATTAAGAATCGTTACGTAAACCTTAAATGCCGAAACAGTAATAATATGTTACTGTTAAGCAATTTTTGGTTTTACGAAATACTGTTCACATATTTACTGTTCACGTATTTTATGTACAAATACTCATCCAGTACGTATTCATGTACGTGTACATACTGTTTAAGTATTTTCATGTACGTATGTATACTATTCAAATATAAATATTGTCTCAGTAAATAATAATTACCGATTTACCGTTCTGAAATTACTTTTACATTTACTGAAAGTAATTACATTTACATTTATCATATGTAAATAAAATTATCATTTACCGTACGTAAATCTCTTTTACATTTACCATATATAAAAATAAATTTTACAATTTTACTGTTTCGAAACATTGTTCATGTGCCGCCGCATGATTTCTCCTCCTCTCTTCCTCCCCACTGCCTCACGCCGCCTCTAGGGCACCCCAGGCCCCCACACGCGCCGCGTAAAGCGACAGTATCCTCCCCACCTTCTCCGACCTCCGATCTGCACCAAAACACCATAAATCAACCCAAAAATTCAACAACATCATCACAACAGTATAGAGGTGTGAAACCCGACCTGGCCCACCAAAAGCCCGTAATGTCAGCAAGGCCCGGTCCGTAAAAACCCGTAAAAATAAAATATTATACATATATCAATATATGTTTTTTTTAATAATTATACATAAAATATTATATATGTTAATAATATTATATTTAAAATTTTATATTTCTTTATATTATAACTTTATACTAGATTTAAAATAAAATTATAACATTATGAAACAACTATATGAAATATATGAAGTAAATTTCTTGGGATTAATCGACACCATCTGATGCTATCGGTACTAATATTTAGGGACCTATTACAACTTCATCTAATTCGAACATCGTCTGACCGTAAGAATTTCCGGTAAACAGAAAACACCACTAATATGCCCTAAGGGAAAACTCATTACTAAAATGCGAACGTCAAAAGCCGTTTGAATACATGTTTAATAACCCGAATTTTTCGGAAACTATTTATCGAGTTGGTTTCATTTTATAAGTTGTGAAATTCATTTGTAACGAAACCCGGTTGTTTGCGACATTACTAAACAAGAACAGAAACGTTTATTTAGAAAAACGTTACGTTTCCGCAACGTGAATATCGACTTTTATTCCGACGCTCGTTTGCGAAAACCTCCTTCACGAAAGTTGTAGAGCTCGTCGATACGAGTTCATGTACGCGTCCCGCGTTCAATTCGGAAGTCATACGTGAAAGTTATTAACGACGGAAGTTAGTTTCCGATTTTAGTAAAGGGTATAAAAAGGAAACTTATCATAAGTAGGGTTTCCATTTATGGAAACCCACTTCTCTCCCTAACCAACGCCTCCCTCCCTCTTCTCTATCTTACCCTCGAGCTCTCTCTCTCTCTCCTTCACTGTCAACACCAGCGATCTCTATCACCGGCTGTCCGTGTCATGCACCCCCGGCCCAGGAAGCACTGTACGGCCCTCCTCAGTCGACCCCGAGGTCAACGCACCCTCACACGCAGCGCCGGAGCTCTACCAACGACGCTAAGGTTCTGCGATTTCACCGACGGATTTCAAGCTCTCCAGCGACGATCTGATGGTCCAAAAGCTCGTTTGAGGTGAGGGTTAGCCTAGGTTGATTATTGTGATGCCTTGATGTGATTTTTTTGGTTATTTGATTCGTATTTGAGGAGATCGGAGGAGGAGGATTTTAGGGGAGATGCCGCCGCCTTAGGCGGCGCGTGTGGTAGCATGGAGGAGGCTAGGGGCGGCGTGAGGCCGTGGGAAGGAAGAGGAGGAGGAGAGGAAGGTTTTGGGGGCGGCGGTGGCGTGCTACGCGTCGGCCTTAGGCTCGGCGCGTCTGCCCCACGCGCGGCCTGCCGGAGGTGGTGCGTGTACCCCACACTACCACATGCGGCGGCGCGTGAACAGTGTTTCCAAAGGGTAAAATTGTAATTTATTTTTACATGCGGTAAATATAAAAGTGATTTACGTACGGTAAATGTAAATTTATTTTACATACAGTAAATGTAAATATAAATTACTTTCAGTAAATGTAAAAAGTAATTTCGGAAGGGTAAATCAGTAATTAATATTTACTGAGACAGTATTTACATTTGAATAGTATTCGCACGTACAGAAATACGTAAACAGTATGTACACGTACATGAATACGTAATTGATGTGTATTTGTACAGAAATATGTGAATAGTAAATTTGTAAAACCATATATTGCTTAACTGTAACATATTATTACTGTTTTGGCATTTAAAGGTTTACGAAACGATTCTAAATTCTTTTCTTATCTTTTCCAGGTGATCGATAAATTAAGGAAATGAATTACCTTCGGAAATGGAATTACGCTCGAATTGAGAAGGTGAGTAAAATCTCACATATTTACGAATCTACGCTTGCGGAGATTCAAGATTTTGCAGAGTTTTAAAGATTGAAATACGACATGTATATGATATAGTGGATTATATATATAATTGTATAAATGGTAAATATGTACATATATATATAGTTTGCTATATTATATACTGTTTTGATTTCATTGTGTATATGTCATTTTGATGACGAGAGTTACATATTGAGCATGTTGAGTTAATTTGTACAATATGAGGTGATGATTATTATATGTGGTTTTAACATGGAGTTTGTTAAAACGTTTTGTCTTCGGACGTGTTTATGTCTTCGGACCAGTCTTCGGACGTGTTTATGTCTTCGGATGTGTTTCCATGTCGGAACCTAGCCTTTGGCCGGGCGAAAGTTACGATACAGTTAGAGCTCTAGTCTGTCTACCGGAGTACTTCATGTGAGGTAACATATGAGTTATCGGCTCATGAATACTCATATTTTTGGATGTTGGGTAGCAGGAGGTTACCCAATATCGGCGGTGTACTACGTGAGGGGTAACAGAGGTGTACCAGCGTTCATTAGTACCCGTATTATAAATGTATTTGGGTAAACAGATGGGTTGTCCAATTTCTCATGAGCACTTTTATTTTCATTTTTTTTTGGGACAACCAGATGGGCCGTCTATTGACTCATGAGTGCATTTATATCTGTTGATTTGTGGATTTTCGTATATATTAATATGCGAGTTATATTTTCATTTTACTCATATGAGCTGTAAAACTTACCGGTTTTTTGTTTACAATCCTGGTGCACCAATTCAATGGTGTAGGGGATAATTCCGCAGGTGTTGATTAGTAGAAGTCGAAGGACAACTCTGAAGACTCGAAGTCGTTCATTATCCTACTTGTGGTGAGGTTTTTATTTTGGATTTGTGTGAGAACTTGTGAAGATTTATTTGTGGGTTTTGTGAGAGATTGTGAGGATTATTACATTACCATTTTTATGTAATGTTGAATTATAAATGTGGTTTGTAATAATTGGTTTTTCTGAATTGTATTGTGAACTCAGTAATGATCCGCTGTGGCATTTTAAATGATTTCGATTCATTGAGATTATTTTGGTATTTCACGACTTTGAAATTTTGAGTTTTTATGCTCGAAATTTTGGGGTCGTTACAACATGAAATCATCTAATTTTTGTCACCGATCGTGTGCAATCACACCAAGGAAACTCATTTGGCAAATTTTCGGTCAATGGGGTTTTAATATGTCTAAATGCCACTTTTTTTGTTGACCGTAGGTACGGACAGTCAAACTATTTCTAAAACGGACGAAATTTTTACGGGGTCCATAAATATATATATCGATCACATCTGCTGGTGTCGATCGACCATATTTAGAACCGGAGTTGTCGATCGCCGAAGTGTCTACTAATGTATCATAACCTTTATACTAGGTTTAAAATAAAAATATCGCATTATGAAGTGACTATATGAAGGAAACTTCTCGGGATTAATTGACACCAGCCGATGTGATCGGTACTTATATTTAATGACCCTGTAAAAATTTCATCCAATTCAAACCTCGTTTGACCATCGGAATTTCTGATAAACCGAAAACACCACTAATATACCATAAGGGAGGATTCATTACAAAGATGTGAACGCCGAAAGTCCTTTGCATATCTGAAATCACGTAACTTTTGTTACGTATCGTGCCCGATCGCACTGAGGAAACCGATTTGGCAAAGCCCCGGTCAATGAAGTTTCAATCAAAACGTCTTTTTTTTTTGTTGATCGTAGGTACGAATGGTCAAACTATGTCCAAAACAGACAAAATTTTTACGGGGTTCCTAAATATATATACTGATCACATCTGATAGTGTCGATCGACCATATTTCGAACTGGAGTTGTCGATAAGTGTCTACTAATGTATCATAACCTTTTTATATTATGTTTATAATAAAACTATCTCATTATGAAGCGACTATTTGAATGAAATCTCTTGGGATCAATCGTCATTAGCCGATGTGATCGGTATATATATTTAGTGATCCTGTAAAAATTTCATCCAATTCGGAACTCGTTTGACCGCAGAATTTCCGGTAAACCAAAAAAACCACTAATATGCCATAAGGGAATACTTATTACCAAGATACGAACATCGAAAGCCATTTGCATATCTGAAATCATCAATTTTTGTCACCGATCGTGCGCGATCGCACAGAGGAAACTCATTTGGCAAAGCCCCAGTCAATGGGGGTTTTAATTTGTCAAAACGATTTTTTTGTTGACCTTTGGTACGGACGGTCAAACCATTTCCAAAACGGATGAATTTTTACGGGTTCCTTAAATATATATACCGATTACATTTGCTGGTGTCGATCGACCATATTTCGAACTGGAGTTGTCGATCGCCAAAGTGTCCACTAATGTATCATAAAACCATCGCATTGTGAAGCGACTATATGAAGGAAATTTCTTGGAATCGATCGACACCATCTGATGTGATCGGTATATATATTTAGTGACCAGTTTAAAATTTCATCCAATTCGGACCTCGTTTGACCGTCCGATAAACCAAAAACACCACTAATGTGCCATAAATGAGGACTCATTACCAAAATGCGAATGTTGAAAGCTGTTTACATATTTGAAATCACATAATTTTTGTCACCAATTGTGCATGGTCGCAACAAGGAAACTCATTTGGCAAATCAATGGTAAATGAGATTTTATTATGTTAAAACGTCTCTATTTTTGTTTACCGTATGTACGGACGGTCAAACCATGTTCAAAATGGAAGAATTTTTACAGGGTCGCTAAATATATATATCGACCACATCTATCGGTGTAGATCGACAATATTTCGAAACTAGAATTTATTTGTGACTTTTTTTTAGAATGTTTTATAATAATTCTTATATTATTTCAAATCCTTAAATAAAAGTATTATATTTTTTTTTTCTAATAAAATCCCGCAAAGTCTGTTTTAGTTGTGTGGGTTTGAATATTCATATTTATGAAAATACTCAATCCGTCACTTATTTAAATTTACTAAAATTCGGCTCTGACCCGCTACTCATGGGCCTGTTCCGACCCGTTGACAAGCTCTGACTATAAATAATATAGCCATGCCAAAATCAAGGATGGACGATTGAGTGTCCTTGGTACCCCATATACTGACATAGACAGATGTTGCCGTGTGACTACAAGGCAGGGGTTAGGGTTGTCTCTCAGCTTTGTTTTCATTAACTAAACTCTTAATAAGCATATCAACATGCTATGGACTGATTGTTTCCCGGCTACTACTGAGAATCTGAGAATCATGGTACAACAACGAATAGAAAAATGATGACACTTGGCCTGGCCTTCGGGCATCCTTGTAATCAGAAAAAAAAATACGACGACTTTATATATATGTAAGTTCGGTGACTCCATCAGCTTCCTGTTCTCCCAGTCAAAGGTTTGTAGATCTTGAATGAACCAGAGCAGAATAAGTGGGTGCATGTCGATCAAGATATACTAATTAAATAAAATAATTACTTAGGATATGCTTATTAATTGAAATCTGGTTATTTGTTTTATTTTAAGCTGGTCGAAGAATGGATTACTGGGGAAGGTACGTACTGCCTTGAAATCAAGAGATAGATATGAATCATATATATGATTAATTAGCTAAGCCATATATTACCGTGGCGGCACTGCCCATAAGGGCAATATGTGTCATATAGCTCATGGGAGAAATTAATGACCGCAGTTTTTAAGGACTCTTCTGAGAAGTTCATAAGAAGCTCATCATAGTTTCCAGAACCCTAATGTCGATGTATATATCTCAGACATGCATGCTGAACAGAAACCATTTAAAATGGAAGTCTTGAATTCACATAGTTCATACGTAATATTTTAATCTAATTAGTTCTAACCAACCGCGATAATATAGATTAATTACGACAGTAGATGTAGATATTATAAATTTTCCGCCACCTTCATGATTGTTTAGAAGTACAAACAACCAATGGTTGTATCAAATAGTGTTATGCATTACAGCATTTAAAAAAATCTAAATCGATACTAATAACCTTGTTCTAACGTGTTCTCTTCCTTTTTCAAGTACAATGATAATATAACTATTTCATGATCTGGTAAATTATTGCCTCAAACTGCTCCTTTTCAAACAGTTGCTACACGCGCATATCTAATCTAAAACAAAAAACAAAGATAAAGAAATCACCAAACGTCACATATTTTAATCCAGAGTATATAATGAAACTGAACTTCGATCATGACAAGTTGGTTTCTGGTGCTTTAAAACTGGTCAAGTCCATATGCTGAAGCTTTGGTTGGTTCGAACGGGCATCAATTTGTGAAGGGTCCCAACTGAAGGGTCTCAATTTGTGCTGGTCCCAACTGATTAGCAACGTGCTTTGTGATTCTCAGATACCACGCTCGCCTTAATTTCTCTCTAAACCAGTATGTACGGCTTACTTAACCTATGCATCAACCTCTCAGCTGTAATTGCACATTTGCACATAAACTAAAGTAATTCAATTATATGAGGCTGTGTTCAAGTTGCAATGAGTTTAGATTCAAGTTGCAGAGAAATTAGAGTATCACTCAGGTAGTTCCTTTTAGATGCATGAACCTAGTAAGTTTTTGAGTTATTAGGGTTTAGGTTCCAAGCTCCTTTCATTAGCTTCCAAGTTGAAGCAAAGGCAGTGGGTCGCGAGCGTTACTGCCGGTCGTGAGCATTACTACTAAGGAATTTTGCTTTACGGGTCGAACCGGTTGCAAACACGCGGATCCGGTCTCAACCAAATCCGAACTCAAGAACAACAACCCAGAAAATTTTTAGCCGTTGTGTTTTTCACAACGTTGAGTTTCTGGATTTGGGAAGGCGACTGGATCGTAAGCGATTGAGACCTTTACATCTCTTACTGGATTCATGTTCCAAAGGGAATTGCTGCTGATTCAAAAATTTGTTCTATGCTTCCGCTAAAAAAAACTGCAGCATATTTGGGGAAAAAGCAAAACAGGTTTTTCTTAAAGGTTTTCCTATTTCAGTTCAAGTAGATTATATGAAGTATATATATATATATATATATATATATTTATATATGTATATGAATATACATAAGAACCCTAGAGCACACCCAGCATGCATATAAGAGTAGCTTAGAGACTTGGATTATGGTTGACGTGTGGTTCCTGTATGGCTGGGAAATTTAATTTTCTATGCAAATATATACTCTATGGTTGAATTGAATTATTGCATTCTATGTGTGTGCTGTAATTGATGGACAATGTATGCAGAAGTTTAAAATCTCCCAATTTTATACATTGTAAAAGGTTTACAAGGCACAAAGCTTAGTTTTCTTATAAAGATTATCTGGGTAGAAAACAAAGTTATAAGCTCAAAATTGGTTTGTGATTTCCTGTTGGTATAATTGAACATATTGCACAAAGCATTCTTCTTTGATATCTGCAGGGAATTTTCAAGATAACAAACTGAAAAGTTGTGTTATGTGTTTTTAAATTCATATTTTATTCTTCCAAAGAAGTGGTTAAAATATGATTTTAGAATACAGACAACAAAAGCATATTTGATGAAAATAAATTCGGATACTTGGAATTAGATCTTATGTCTAAAGATGTTGATTTGATTCTTTGAATAACATGTTTTTATCTTGTGTGGCTTATTGAAAAGAATTACAGGATGTTAAGTAATTGCTCAAAAGTATTGCTTAATGTTGATTAAAGTTATGGATTGAATTACATGCAACTATATGACTATGTTGTTTTATGGTATTTTTGTTTTTGTTTTATGCTTGTCTTGATTGGCATTGTATGACAAAACAGAAAACACTGAAAGTTAAGAACTCACAAAATTTTCTTTTGCTCTTTAGGTAGCACATACCACACCTTCAACAGTGTTTTAATGCTTACTGGGTCAAACTTTAGAGTTTTGAAGGATTCTGTAGAAACCTATATCACCATGAATGATAAGATAGGCAATTATTTTCAAGAGGATAGACCTGAAACCCCAGCAGAAGATGATAAAACCACAATCAAAGCTAACTATAAGAATTGGATGCATTCAAAGATAATGGTTAAGAATGTTATTAGGCAGTCTATGTCTAAAAGCATTAGAGGATGCGTGGCTGAACCAGAATTTGCTACTGATTTTCTGAAGGTCGTGTCAGCTAAGTTCAAGGAGAGTGAGAAAGCTGAGATAGCTAAGCTAAACAAGGAATATCATAGCCTGCAATACTCAGGAACTGGAGGAGTCATGGAGCATTTTATTAAAGTTGATTAATATCAACAATAGGCTTAAAGAGATGATGGTGGGAGTACAAGACACCTTGCTAGTGGATCATGCACTGGACACACTCCTAAGCAGTTTTGACCATATCAGGACTAGCTATAATGCTCAAAAGGAAAACTTGACTCTAAATGAACTAATAGCCATCTGTTCTAATGAGGAGGAGAGAATTAAGAAGCAAACCCCAACTATTTACCTGCTTGAAAAGCCTAAGAAAAAAAAGTCACATCCACAGAACAAGCTTAAGCCTAACAAGATCATCTCTAAGACATCAGCAACCACAGGGCCAAAGGATAACAAACCATTCAGATTCAAGTGCTACTTTTGTAAGAAAGTAGGTCACATGAAAAATGATTGTACTGGCTATAAGGCTTGGCTAGCTAAAAAGGGTAAGCTTATTTCTAATACAGTTTTTTCTTTAGAAGTTAATCTTGTTAATGTCAATCCACAATCTTGGTGGATTGATTCCGGGTCACCTATTCACATAACTAATTCCTTACAGGGGTTCAAAAAGACCAGGACTCCAAGAAGTGAAGATGTTAGCTTGCGTGTTGGAAACGGGATGAAGGTGGCAATAAAAGCTGCAGGATGTCTTAGACTTGATTTAGGATCTGGAAAATTTCTAGTTTTGAATAATGTTTATTATGTACCTTCCATGAGAAGGAATTTAGTTTCAGTTTCTCAATTGGTTAAAGCTGGATGTAGTTTTTTTGATTGAAAATAAAGGAATTCTTATTTTTCGAAATAAAGAGAAAATTGGTTCTGGTGTAATATTAGATGATCATATAAAGTTAAATTGTTCAATATCTCAACAAGATATTGCTTTTGTTGAAACAGATAACACTAAAAGTACTAGCACCTTAACTGGTGTTAATAGAACCAGGAACAATGAAAAATCTTCATATTTATGGCATAGAAGATTAGGCCATGTATCCAAAGAGAGACTGAAACTATTAGTAAGGGCCAACATTTTAAACGAGTTAGACTTTTTAGACCTTCATGATTGTATTGAATGTTTTAAGGGTAAGATGACAAACAAATGGACAAATACTGCAGTAAGAAGTAAAGAGTTGTTGGAACTCATACACACTGATATCTGTGGTCCATTTAAACACCAAACTATCTGTAGAAACGTGTATTTCATTACATTCATTGATGATTTCTCTAGATACGGTTATGTTTCTTTACTCTTAGAAAAATTACAGGCACTTAAAGCCTTTCAAATCTATAAGGCTGAGGTAGAGAATCAACTAGAGAGAAAGATCAAAACAGTAAGATCAGATAGAGGTGGGGAATTTTATGGAAAATACACATAAAAAGGTCAACAAAAGGGTCATTTTGCCTTGTATCTACAAGAGCATGGAATTAAAACTCAATATACAACACCTTATAATCCCCAACAAAATGGTGTTGCAAAGAGAAAGAATAGAACCCTTCTAAATATGGTTAGGTGTATGATGTGTACTACTGGGTTGCCAAAATTCTTATGGGAAGAGGCTTTAAAAACTGCAAATTATATTTGCAACAGAACACCAAGTAAAGCCATAGAGAAAACTTCCTTTGAATTATGGTGTGGTAGAAAACCAAGTCTTTTTCATTGTCATGTATGGGGTTCTCAAGCAGAAGCTCGGATTTATAATCCAAAAATGAGCAAGCTCGATGAAAAGTCTGTTAGCTGCTATTTCATAGGTTATCCAGATAAATCTAAAGGTTACAAGCTATATTCTGCTAAACACTCACCCAGAATTTTTGAAACTCATCAAGTAAAATTCATAAATGAGAAAATTTACAATACAACTTATGAGGATTTATCCTCATACTTTGAAGAACTTGTGATGGATGAGGATTTAGCAAATACATTACCTTTTGATAATGATAATGAATTAGCAGATGACATCATTAGAGAAAATCAAGATGCAGATGATCAAGAAATTGATCAAGGAATGCAAATTGACAATCCAGAAAACAATATAGTTGTTCAGAATCCTCCCATTGCTACAGTGGCACCTGTAGCAGAACCTAATCTAATTCCACAACCTCAAAATAATCTAATTCCAGCTCTTCCTCAAAATCCTATGCTTAGAAGATCTGAAAGAGCTAGAAAAGAAAATTTGGGGGGGGGATTGTCCTTACATTGTCAGTTATCTAACTGAGGCAGACGTAGTAGAAGATTGTTCAGAGGACAATGATTTTGAGTCAATGGAGAAAAATGGAGATTGGGAATTAGTTGAAGCTAATCCAAGTCAAAAAGCAATTGGCTGAAAGTGGGTTTACATAACCAAGAAAGATGCAACAGGAAACACTGAAAGACACAAGGCAAGGTTAGTTGCAAAAGGATTTACGCAGAAAGAAGACATAGACTACACTGAGACTTTTTCTCCAGTTTCTTGTAAAGATTCTTTTAAGATTATTATTGTGTTAGTTGCACACTATGATATGGAGCTACACCAAATGGATGTCAAGACAGCCTTCTAAAATAGAGACCTTGATGAAGTGATCTACATGAAACAACCAGAAGGATTTATTGAAGCAGGGAAAGAGAATTTGGTCTGCAAGCTGAAGAAATCAATTTATGGACTCAAGCAAGCTTCCAGGCAGTGGTACAAGAAATTTGACTCAGTGATTTCCTCTTTTGGATTCACTGAAAATCTAGTTGATGAGTGTGTTTATTTAAAAGCAGTTGGAGATCAATTTATTTTATTAGTACTATATGTTGATCATATACTTTTGGCTAGCAGTAATCTAAAACTGCTAAAAGATACCAAAAGCTTTCTGTTAAAGAATTTTGACATGAAAGATCTAGGTGAAGCATCATATGTACTAGGGATTGAGATTAAAAGAGATAGAGCACAGAAACTGTTGGGATTGTCCCAAGAACATTACATTTCTAAAGTTCTGAAGAGATTTAGTATGGAACAGTGCTCTGGAGGAGAAGTTCCAATGTCTAAAGGTGACAAGCTCACAAAAGGTCAACAGCCACAAACTGAAACTGAGAAGGAGAACATAAAGTCAAAGCCTTATGCAAGATTAGTTGGAAGCCTCATGTATGCTCAAGTTTGCACAAGACCTGACTTAGCTTTTGCAGTTGGGATGTTATCAAGGTTTCAATCTAATCCAGGTTATGAACACTGGGTTGCAGAAAAAAAGGTGTTGAGGTATCTACATAAGACAAAGAATCACATGCTAGTTTACAGACAAGTCAAGGATTTGAAGGTTATTGGATTTTCAGATTCTGATTTTGCAGGGAATGACCCTGATTCAAAGAAGTCCCCTTGTGGATACGTGTACATGCTAGCAGGAGGAGCTATTGTTTGGAAAATCATGAAGCAGGGATTGATCACAACCTCAACCATGCAAGCTGAGTACATAGCAGTATATGAAGCAGTGTGTGAAGGGGTATGGATAAGAAATTTTCTACAGCAAACTCAAGCACTCAGTCACATTGTGGAAGACGAATTGGAAGCTTTTTGTGACAATGAGGCAGGTGTGTACTTCTGCAAGAACAATAAGAGATCTAGCAATTCCAAGCATATAGATTTAAAGTATTATAGTGTTAGGGAGAGGGTTAAAAAGGGTGAGTTAGTGGTTCTAAGCATATATACAAACTCATAACTAGCTGATCCTTTCACAAAAGCATTACCAGTTAAAGTGTTCAAGAAACACATAGAGAGCATATGCATTTTGCCTGTAACGACCCCAAAATTTCAAGCTTAAAAACTCAAAATTTCAAAGTCATTAAACACTAAACAATTTCAATGAATCGAAATCATTTAAATGCACAGAGGATCATTACTGAGTTCACAATACAACTCAGACAACCAATTATTACAAACCCAATTTATAATTCATCATTTCATAAAATGGAAATGTATAATCCTCACAAGAAAATCGCACAAAAATCCTCACACAAGCTGGAACTAAATATCTCCAAGTCCTCTGAGCGGTCCATCAATATATACGGAAATCCACAAAACATCAAATATAAATGTACTCATGAGTCGATGGACGGCCCGTCTGGTTGTTCAAAAAATATATGAAATGAAGTGCTCATGAGAAATTGGGCAACCCTTCTGGTTACCTAAATACATTTATAATACGGGTACAATGAACGCTGGTACACATCCGTTACCCCTCATGTAGTACACCGCTGATATTGGGTAACCACCTGCTACCCAACATCAAAACAATATGAGTACTCATGAGCAGATAACCACCTGTTACCTCTCATGCAGTACTCCGGTGATATTGTGCAACCACCTGCTATCCAACATCAAAACAATATGAGTACTCATGAGCAGATAACCACCCGTTACCTCTCATGCAGTACTCAGGCAGACAGACTAGAGCTCTAACTGTATCGTAACTTTCGCCCGGCCAAAGGCTAGGTTCCGACTTGCCAAACACGTACAATAATCTCACATCATATTGTACCAAAAATCAAGTCCGAAGACAAGTCAACATTCTAACAATCTCCATGTTAAAATCACGTACAATAATCACACATCATATTGTACAATTCAAAATTTCATGCTCGATATAATCACGATAAAATCATAACAGTATATTGTATAGCAAACTATATATATTTGTACTTATTTACCATTTATACAATATATATATATATAATCCACTATATCATATACATGTCATATTTCATAAACACGTCCGAAGACAAAACGTTTTAACAAACTCCATGTTAAAATCACGTACAATAATATCACATAATATTGTACAAAAATCAAGTCCGAAGACAAATCAACATTTTAACAAACACCATGTTAAAACCACGTACAATAATCACACCTCATATTGTACAATTTAAATCACATGCTCAATATAATTCTTGTCATCGAAATGACCTATTCACAATGAATTCATAACAGTATATAATATAGCAAACTATATATATAAGTACTTATTTACCATTTATACAAATATATATATATCTTCCACTATATCATATACATGTCGTATTTCAATATTTAAAACTCTTGCAAAAATCTTGAATTCACCGCAAGGGTAGATTTGTAAATATGTGAGATTTTACTCACCTTATCAACTCGAGCGTAATTTCCACAATTTCTGAAGATAATTCTTTTCCTTGATTTATCGATCACCTTAAAAAGATAAGAAAAGAATTTAGAAACGTTTTGTAAACCTTTAAATGCCGTAACAGTAATAATCTGTAACTGTTCAGCAATTTCTGGGTTTACGAATTACTGTTCACTGAGCTATTCATTGTGTATTATTCATGTATTTACTGTACAAATACTCATCCATTACGTATTCATGTACGAGTACATACTGTTTTACGTATTTCTGTACGTATAAAAACTATTCAAATGTAAATACTGTCTCAGTAAATGTTACTAACTGATTTACTAAAACACTGTTCACATTTACTGTTTTTACCGAAACACTGTTCACGGTGACTGTTTGCCATGACACTGTTCACTGTTGCAGACACTATTCATAGTACTATTCATGCGGCGTCACTGTTCACCGACCGCCACCCATCATCACCAAATTTCACCACCACAACCTAAACAACATTTCCAACAACTTTCTAGTTGACAGCAAGGTCTAAATCCGAGCCTAAACAGTCCAAACAACGAAGAACATAAATTCGGCACTATTCACAAACCCTAGAAATTGAAATTTTGATTCGGGTACTTACACTTCGATTTGGCTCGATTCCTTTTGTGGGAATGTTGCTGGGACTGAGACAAGCAAAACCCCACAAGAATCTCGAGCTATGGTGGCCGGAGGAGGCGGCGCCGACACAGCAGTAACTTCCGGCGGTTTCTGCACCGTGTGTGGTTGTCGCCGGAGTGCAAGGGGTAGCCCAAAAGATGGAGATCGTCGAGCCCGTCAGTTTGATAGGTGGCACGACACGAGGCAACGTCGGATGGTGGAGAAATCGGCCGGAGAAGATTGTTGGGTCGGGTGAACAGTACCCGAGCTGATTTTTGGAAAAAGACTGATTTTCTGATTTTTAATCTCTTCTCCTTCCTTTTATACTATTTCCAAAATCGGAAACTAACTTCCGTCGTTAATAACTTTCACGTCCGACGTCCGATTAGAACGCGTCACATCTCCACAAACTCGTATCGACGAGCCCTACAACTTTCATGAAGGAAGTTTTCGCAAACGAGCGACGGAATAAAATTTGATATATATATATATATATATTCGTTCAGAAACGTAACGTTTATTCAATTTAAACGTTCCGAAAACTAGGGTTATTACATTGCCTAACTTAGATGCTTGAGGTCAGTAGGAGCTAAGTCCAGTAGGAGCAAACTAAAATTTACAAGTTTTGAGTTCTTGTTTTAATTATCCTTGTGATAACAGTTTTCTTTGGGTTTAGTCTTGAGGTATTTCAGAATTGTTATGTCATGCTACAGCTTTACATTAGTTTCTGAAAAACTTACGCAAATAAGTTACAGTTGTATATATACTTGCATATCAGATGACTTTAATCATGTCTAGCATGATGATATGGTTCAAGCAAGTTATAAAGTCATTGGTGTCCAGTTTATTGCTTGAAGTTCTGGTTTTAGAACATACGGTAGGACTTGATGTATATATATATTCTATACTTTTTAATACACATTATATATATATATATATCTCAATACTGAGTTTTTGGACATATGTATTTTGCAGGAGCGTATGTTGTAGCAAAGAAACTCTGCATTTTTGTTAAAGTGTAACTTGTTTCTTGTTCTGCATAAGTAACTGCAAGGTGACCATGTTGTGATGAGATTTTTGATTCAATTGTTTCTGATGCGCACTACAGTAGATAGTATAGTTTCTGACATTACAGGAACTTGATTTTCATAAACCGGAAGTGATTGTCCAAGTGGGAGATTGTTAGATCAATTTTGGACATATCACATATTATATGATTGTCATGTTTAATGTCATAATCTATTTCTACATGGAAACAAAGATAGTATCAAATCTAGTTCTTAATGATTTCGTTTATTATATCATTATGGTAAGGAATCCTAATTTAAGTCTAGAAGCAAGACTACAAATCAGTATTGAATCAGGAATCTAAATAAGATGACTTAACTTACAAGATGTCTTTAATGGAACGACTCTTAAGGGTTAAAGATTCTCTATATATAGATGGTAAACGTCTCTGTTATCACTACGAGTTATTTGCGTAAGTTTATGTCCATTGAGAAAGCATAGAGTAGTGACTAACAGAAGACCTTACCTAGCACCTTGTGACTTTGGATTAAGACACAATGGATCACGGTGTCGTCGTTCATGAAGATGGTAAGTTAATTTCATTCACTAAGTTAACGATTAGTTGTTATGCATATGATCTTTGGTTTTGTACTCATATCATGTAATTTAATTTAATGTCCGGCGGTGTGCTCCCGCCGTCGTTGGACAGGCCTTGTCGGGCTTGTGCGGGTCAGAGATATGCCAGAACTCCTCACACAAAGGTTTGGTTCGCTGTAGGGAGTTTCCGGCGGAAGTATGTTGGGTGAGTAAGAGTGGAGATACGGCGGCTGCTAGGGTTTGGTTTGCTCATCGTTTGTTGGGTAGGCAGTGGGGTTTAACATCGCGGATCTGGTGGCAGATGGGCAGTAGAAGGATCATGAAGGAGCATCGTCACTCTGATCGGGTCTGACAAACCGGATCTAGGGACAAGATTGATGGGTGGTGGCTGCACAGGTGTGGGTAACGACTTGATGATGGTGACAGTCCTTCGATGCAGGGAAGGCGACGTAGGTGATGCGCGACCTCTGGTGCCCAGCGTTGGGTGGGGTCTGACTTGGCCGGCAATCCATTTCTCTCTTGCCCTCCGTAATAAGGCATGGGCCTAGCCACCTCTTTTGGGCCTGGCCTGGGCTATTTTTATATTTTATTTCTTATTTTTGCATTAAGTTTGGTATTGTTTTGCGTGTAATAAGCCCTTGCATCTATATTACAAGGTATGTCGGGTTGATTGTCTGTGTGTGCACTTTTAGACGTTTTAGTGTCTTGTCTATTATAGGTAGGCGGCGAGTTCATTGCCTCATCAAATGGCCATTGCCATCTAGTGACATGGTGAAACTAAGTGTCGTCGGAGTTATTTTCTGGTGGCAACATAGTTGTAGAGCTATTTTATTAAACATTAGGATATGTAATTGTTGCTTCATTGTTAATTGAGTTACATATCTAGTGATATCTCCACCATGTCACCGTTGTCTGCAAGCAAATAGAATCACCATTAGTGTGGTACTCTTTACTAGTTGGTGTTTTGTTGGGTACTTATTTGTATGAATATTTGATATTATGTCATATTTTTATAATTAGGGGTTTAAGCTTTACGTCTCTTCAATTTCATTCATGAGGCTCGAAGGCATCCGCACTAGTCCTTACATAAATAAATAAAAACAAATTCGGGTAAATGTGTGGGGAATTGAAGACATAGGCCGGGACATCCATCATTTTGTTCAGCAACCACAAATAATTGGAGTTCTTAATTTTGTAAAGTTATGAGAGTCAATGACAAGGAGTAAAGTTAAATGCAGATAATTAATAATCTTCTAGCAGGGAATCAAATTTGGTTTCGTAAATTAGTAAATTAAGCTTTGTTAGTTAATGGATGATAAGTGGTGAATAACTAAATACCTTAGTAAAGTCACAACTTGGATTTAGAGTGAATCATGGACGCCTGTCTATTATATATTAACTTCTGAAATTATTATATAATATATATAAGATTTTTCCCCTAAGGACCTCCTTATTTATTTTTAAAGTACAAAATTTCATTTTGATCAACTTTTCGATTGAATTTCTACATCTACACCGTCTAATATCTAGGTAATAAGGTATATATTATCTCTATAAAATTTCAGCCGATTTAATGATCGTTAAAGCATCGAACTAATAAAAAACAATGGATGAATTAAATTATGCCGAACCTAAACTATTCATATTTTGAGTAAAAATCAAAATTATGAGTATCTTAACTGTTATTAAAATGACTGAAATTTTGTGAAGATGATCTATATCTTATTACATAGATATTAAACAGTAGATATGTGAAAAACTTGATAAAAAAGTTGGTTAAAAATGAAAATTCATATCATTTGAATAAATGAGGAGGTCCACGGGAAGAACCTTAAAACAAATTTCCGCACAAGGCCTCTAAGTTCAACTGACTGGCCCTGTTGAGTTCCCAGACAATAATCAATTTGACTAAAAATTATCATAAGGGATCTGCTAATAGGAAACTAAAAAACAGAACAATTAATGAAGATGAGGATTTGTGACCGAATCTTAGTATAAAGGGTATTACCAAGCTCTCCAGTGAGTTGTACATGCAGCGATCCTAAAGGGAATATATATATATATATATATACATATATCAATGCATGCTTTCCAAGTTTTTTAGTTGCATACATGCTTTCCAAGATGAAAGAAAGGAATTACAAAGACTAATTGGTGCATTGTTTTAAAATATTACGTTAAAAGCTTCCAATATGATTCTGTCTTGATTAACTTTTGATTTAAGGGTACTAAAAAGGTTTAAAGCATCAAATTATTTTAAAAGCTTCATTCTGAAAGGATTGCCTCTTAAGTGTTCCACTTAATTAACGACTTTTAATGTTCACTAACCACGGTGCTGGCCATTAACCAGGGGAAGTATATAAAATAATTGATATTTAGAATGAAGTCAGTAAAAGAGACATGAATTGAAGTAGAAAATATTTATCATTTCCAATTGTAGTCAGCATAGTCAAGAATCCCCAAAATGAAAAAGAAATTGTATATGGCACAGCTAGAAAGGATATGATCTAAATTAAACCCATAGCTGCTTTGTGGTGGAAAGCTTTGTTGTAAAGCATTATTGAGATATATACGGCCCGTTGAGTGACCAAGAGGCATTATAATTAACTTTGGAATTTAGAAGACAAATGCTTTGTAGCCTTATGCAAAAAGCTGTTAACCGAGAGCAAGGCCACAAGTTAATTAATCTGTTTACAATTATAAGAAATTCTCATTCACAATGTCTGACATTTTATAAGTACACATGACTTTGTGACTCGGCGACTTTATGAGAATTTACAATATATCGGACAATTTATGAATGCGGGTCGGACTTGTTTAAATACTTAGATTTTTCACCAATCTCCTAACGAAATCTCGCATGCATAATTAGAGAATATGTTAAAAAAGAGAGAGAGAATATTTAAAATCTACTAATTACTAACTTTTTCAACTACTACGAATCATTTATGAATTATCTTGAGATTATAAGTTTAAATCTTATTGACATTCACATTTGTGAGTCTAGTAGATTCGATATATTATTTTTGTATTAGTAAAAATAATATCTAAAAAGACAAGAATAAGATGTCGGGGAATATAAAAAAGTATAACTCGTCTGCACATATATCTCGTTTATTTACAACCTCATTGGTAGGGGGGAATGTCCCATTATTTGGAAGTATAAGTGTCCTAAGTACTGTTCATATATGCCACGTAGGTGTAATTAGCTTTATTTAACCTTAAGTAAGGATAAATTACTATATTGATCATGGCCTAAGATAAATAAAACGTCTTCAACAGTATATGATATTAACGATCTCTGATATTATATTGAAAGTTGCCAAACCAATGTCCATTGATTATCAAGTAAATTATTTAGATATAGATAGATTGACAGCCATGGTAATTTTTAGGGGTGATATTCTCATTTTAATACTCTTTTCATGAGTCATATAAATCTGATCTTCAATAATAAGGTCTTATATGAGGTGTTATACTCAATATACTTGATTACCTTATTAATCTTGTATTGTTTTTTCAAAACAATGACTCACCAAACGGATGTAAGACTCATAAATTGCTTGAGTCTTGGTCTTGAAATTGACTTAGATTTATGACTTCAAATATGTCCGAGTCCTATATTTCAGAGACTAGCACCCCCTATATTTACTGGATGGAGATGAGTTCTCAATTATAGGACGAGTCTTGGTTTATAGAACCATGGTTGGAGTTGTCCAAAGGAAAGAACAACAATATATATACGTACATGTTACTTTTATGAAATTCATGATGATCGATCGTGATAAGACAAGAACTAGGCCCTAGAAATTAAAATCTTAAATGGTGCATGCATCATGCATGACATAGAAAAATGATTACTCCCCCAAACCTAATTAGAATTTACATTCGTGGCTATCAGGGTACAAAAATCTCGGTCTGTCCTTGGGTACCAAACTGGTGTAAGCAAACCTAATTAATGCCACATGCAATTAATCACTTGTTCCATGAATTAAGATGAAGTCTTAGCTAGGTCGTCCTGTGCATCAAACAATTTTGGCTCGAGCCAATGTAACTTGTGGAAGGTTTCAACAACACATCGATTTATATTTCAAACATACGTTCTGATGTATATCTTTCTTAGGTTCATAACGATTAATGTATTTCTACATTCAGATTCATAATATTAAGTATTCATGTAGTAACGAATCAAATAATATTTTAAAATTTCTCATGCAAAGTATTAATCTCGTACGATTGTATTCATCATAGATATTAATTATCATATTATTCGGTAGTCTCTGGATAAGACAACCAATATTAGCTTCCTATGACAACCCATGTATGCCCTACCGCGATGTATTGGGGTGACGACTGCCCCATGTAAGAATCTCTCCAACACTTGATCGCCCCAAACTTAAAACACAATGAAATATATAGCAGGCATCAACAAATCAAGGTAGCCGAGCTCAAGTTACGTTTGAGACACTATCAAATTTGATGGAGCTCCCAGTTGGATTGGAGTCACAAGATTTGGAATTAGATCAATGCTTTTAGTCGAGGTGAAACTATTCAGATCGTGAGACAATTAGTGATTACTTGAATCACGTCAACGTGGAGATTGTTGGAAAATGTTGGCTCAGATTATAGTCATGTAGAATCTCACATCAGAAAATGTGAAAAGTCATCATTGAGTTATAAGGATTGATACCATACACATTAATAATGCCGAGACATTTTGTGTAAAACCTCATACCCAAACTCTACCGGGTGACTAAAATGAGGAAAATATCAACATTATTAGACTCGTGTGTGTGAGATTGTTGACCGCGCTCCCGCATAAGAGTATATCATTAGCATATCACATACATATACACTAACCACCCCGCCAGTTAATTAATGTTGAATTATAGAATTAAGCGGCAATAGATTTCTTGGATAAAGCCAAAATTTGGGTGGACATAGTATTGGCTTACTGCGCCATGCTTAAACTATCTCTCATGCATACTGCTATATAATTCGGTTCAAAGCTTTGTTCGTTCCATGTTTCAATGCACCATTTCATCGTTATAGCGCTCTCCATCTTCTCTGCAATAATAATTCGAGGGCGGAAGAGAAGTGGCTGTCAAAGACCAACAGGGCCGGCTTTCCAAAAGTGACAGACAGCATACAGCTTTGAGGCTCTGAAGTACTAAGGTCTGTAATCATACCTCAATTCTTTTTAAGTAAACTTCGACAACACGACTATAGTTTTGAATATATGAAATAAAAGATGAGAAAGAGCTCGAACTAATTAATATGTTTTCTGATCTCTGGATGTGGTCCGAGGGCGTACTTGAAAAGGTTTGTTTTTGATCTCTGTTACTTTGCAGAGTTGGATCAACATGTGCCTTCCCGGTGCTGAATCTCGAGGAATTATAAATGGTCACGACCCTCTGATTCCGATGCTAGATGGAGGAGGAGACTATTACAATGAAGATGAATGCATGACAATGATGTCAAATAGGAGCGAAGGTGGGCGCAGCACTAGCTTCATACAAAACCTCCGTCAACGTCTGCAGCAGCAGCTTCCCGCAGAAGGGTTTCTCCGAGGACTGCCACTAAGCGAGGTACGTTCAACATTGGCAAGCGCCTCCTTCCTGATTACAATTAAGGCTTTTGATTAGGAATTTGTTAACAGTATCAGAGTCTCGGAACGTTGGCCGGAGGTTCTTTGTTCGCAACCTCAACTTCTTCATTTTCTTTCTTAGTTTGCATAGTACCCGGTGGAGTATGACCTTCCGTTTCTTGTGTCTCGATCCAATATCATCTCATGAAACTAGTAGGCATTGCGATGGGAGTTGTCTGTTTTGTATTGGTTTGATTTTCACTTTCATTGTGACATTATTGATGTGTTTAGAAGTCAGAGGAAGTTCAACTGCTCGCAATTACTTCACTTTATAAGGGAAACGACAAGCTTCTTCTGCTCTTGATGAGATGTTGTGAAAACATTTTTTTTTTCATTTGGAAAAAGTACGGTAAGGATGTATGTCTATATATATACAGTATATATGTATATCCGATATGTGTGTTGTGTGTGTCTTAGGTATCTTGTTGAAAACAATGTATTTTGTGTTGTTATATATGCATTCATCGAAGTACCACTATAACTTATTATTAGTTTTTCAAAAAGTTATATTACTCTGTGCGCAGGACTTTGTTTACTTACATATATACTCAGGTATGGAATGTAGTTAGCTACGCCAGCTCCAATATTGCTTGCTTTTTTTCAATGAATTTGAAGAATCTAAATCAGTTAAGTGATTGAAACACATGTTTCTTCAATAAATTTCTAATTAACTTGGATAACGTGATGATACTAATCCTTGTAGACATTCTCTTTTCCAAAATATTCACATGCACGTACTTACATACATTTTGACAGAAACAAAATCAATTTATGGGAGATAAGATGACAAAACTAATTTAATTCAAGGGAGATATTATAGACAGGACTTTTCAAGTAAGGAGGCCATTATCTTAGCTTAAGGTACGGATTTTCATTTTTGACCAACTTTTCGATCGAGTTTTCACATCTCTACCGTCCAATATCTAGGGTATAACGCATAGATCGTCTCCACAAAATTTCACCCGATTCCATCACCGTTAAGGTACTCATAACTTCGATTTTCTACTCAAAATATAAACGGTTCAGGTTCGGCAAATTCAATCCTTCTATTGGTTTTGATTAGTTTGATACCTTAACGATCATGAAATCGGCTGAACTTTTGTGGAGATTATCTATACATTATAACCTAGATATTAGACGGTGCAGATGTGAAAACTCGATCTAAAAGTTGATAAAAAATGAAAATCCGTACTTTAGCTTAAGTTACGGACATCCGCACCTGAAAAGCTCCGATATTATAGATTAGTATGTAGTCCAAACCGAAAAGAATCAATCATATGGCTACCTCATTTTCTTTTGGCGTACGTTGACAAACCGATACACTGAATTCTTTGTTTGATACCTTATCATTTCAGCACTAGCAGTATTTCTAATGAATAAAATGTCCCAAAGTTCACAACTAGAAAAAAAAAAAAAGTTTGTCGATAGCAATAATTATATGCATACGTACCCAAGGATTTGTAATATTATTCACACGGTAGAATGCTAATTTCAGGTTGTTTTGTAATAATTTTCAGGCGGTAGAATGTAAGTTCAGGTTGTCTGCGGGGTTTTCTGTTGTAATATATTTACTTTCTTTCAAAATTTTACTGTCAATATGTTTCTTGAACTTGTATATATGTTACATGAATCACATTGAAGTAATTGCATGTGATTAGAGAGAAATTGAGACGTAAGTAGAAAAATTCCCGTAACTTCTCTAAGTTTTAGTAATGCAGTTCCAGTTTCTTACTGTCTTCATATTGTTGAATCCTTGTAGATAGGAGAAGAGTTACGGTCGCTGATAAAGGTTGGAGGTCCAATAGTGATAACATCCCTACTTATATATTCAAGGTCTGTAATTTCAATGCTCTTCTTAGGTCGGCTCGGAAAAGCAGAGTTAGCAGGAGGCTCATTAGCACTTGGGTTTGGAAATATTACAGGCATCTCAATCCTCAGAGGGCTAACTACTGGTATGGACCCGATCTGTTGCCAAGCTTATGGAGCTCAAAGATGGACTGTTCTCAGCCAAACCTTCCAGAAAACCATCTGTCTCCTTCTGTTAGTTTCCATTCCCATCTCATTCGCGTGGCTCAATATTGAGCCAATTTTTCTATGGTTTGGTCAAGACCCACAGATTACAAGAGTAGCTAGGGTTTACTTGCTTTGCTCAATTCCTGAGTTGCTAGCTCAAGCTCACCTCAACCCATTGAGAGTCTTCTTAAGAACTCAAGGCCTTACCGCCCCACTTACTTTAGCTGCATGTTTCTCAGCCCTCATGCACTTACCCATCAACTATTTTTTAGTCTCTTACTTAAAATTGGGAGTGGAAGGCGTTGCTTTGGGACTTGCTTGGAACACTTGGAATTTGAATGTGGGATTGGTGATCTACTTAGTTATCTCAAACAGAGCATTAAAACCTTGGAGTGGATTCACAGTTCTCTCTACTTTTCAGGGATGGAGACCATTGCTAAGTTTAGCACTACCCAGTTGCGTTTCAGTGTGCCTGGAATGGTGGTGGTACGAAATTATGCTGTTCCTTTGTGGCCTTTTGAGTAACCCGCAAGCTAGTGTTGCAGCAATGGGTATTCTGATTCAAACAACAGGAATGTTATACATCTTTCCAATTTCATTAAGCTGGGCCTTGTCAACTAGGGTTGGACATTCCTTGGGAGCGGGGCAACCGAGCCGAGCGCGATGGGCTGCCATAATCGGTCTTCTTGTTGCGTTTGCGTTTGGGCTATTCGCATTTGTTTTCATGACTTCTGTAAGAAATGTGTGGGGGATGATGTTCACAAATGAACCACAAATTCTTGAACTGATTTCAACGGCACTTCCAGTCTTGGGGCTATGTGAACTTGGAAACACTCCTCAAACAGCTGCATGTGGAGTCTTGACAGGTACTGCAAGACCTAAGCTTGGAGCGAGAATTAACTTGTATTCATTTTACCTAATTGGATTGCCAGTTGCTGTCATTGCAACTTTTAAATACAAAGTGGGGTTTCTGGGGCTGTGGCTTGGATTACTATCAGCACAGGTTTCTTGTGTGTGCATGATGGTATACACATTGGTTCACACAGATTGGAAGCACCAAACTAGAAGAGCTGAGGAGCTGACTCTGGAAGTGGAAGAGGCTAAGATTGAAGACAAAGATGACGAAGAAAGTGGCCTATTAGCTCCTGATCTTTGAGTCAACCAAAGTTTAAGGACTTCAGGTTATAATTTACATAGTTAACCGAGTGTCCAAGTACAAATTAGTGTTTTGGTCAAGATATCCCTTTTTTTCTTCAGCATTGGGAAGAAATGAAAAAAAATGAAATTCAATTTATAAGTACAGTATGTTCAATGTCATGTCAATATTATATGCATAAGTTGTGCTTCATGGTCCCCACTCCCCGGTGAGTAGTTTAACTGTGGTTTGTTCCTGCTGGAGCGTTTCAGAAATAAACTAGTGAAATTACAGATGACTAGCTGAATATAAATTAGCTAGTCATCTCTGAGCGTCTTATATATTAGTGCTCACCAGAATCAGCCTGCAGGCTGCAGCCACTCCACTCAAAATTTATCTGTAATTTTTATCAAAGTTGTCAGACATCACTACAGAAAAACGGATTCTTTTATGGTGCAGCGCTGCATATCATACATACTGAATTATACATTCTTTTAAAATGCACGTGGGGTATGTGAGGTGTATGAACGGTGAATTAAGGACGTTGTACGAATGCAGCGCTACACCATATAATTTTCTTAGAGAAACAATGCTAAATAAATTCACATTTCAAAACACTATCTAAAAAGTATCTTATGATAATCGATGTGTGCACGGATCTAATTCACCTCATTAAGAACTTCTTCTCGATACAAACCTTATTAGAGACTTAAGCTCTATTGAGTACTCATGATCGAATTATGCGGATTAAAAATTTTGAGCAGTATAGAGTACTGAGTACGTATGGCAATTGAAAGTACGTAGTTTTGTCACTTTTGTGACTCTGTCATGGAGAGTAGCAGCTAGTACTCTCTCTCACTCTCGCATCGAAATGTAAAAGTGTATATAAGATACGTAGTCAACACAACAACTATAACTATTACATAGTCACACAACAACTACGCAAAATTACCCAAGCTAGAAATGATCAAAGTTCTTGGTTATTGCGTTTGTCAATTTTTGTTATCATTTTAGGTCTAAGTGATACCTACTGCTTCTACATGAAAATGTTCGGATATTTCCTCCACTGGTGCACAACAAATCTATCTGGTCAAAGTCAAGGGATGGAAAAACTATTAAGCTAGCTAGCTCTAGTCAACCAGCGTTATTATTAGTTAAGAGGATCAGAGAAACTGAGTAAATTCGCTTCCTTTATATGTTTTGTACTGCAATGTACGTACCTCACTTGATATAGGAATTGAGGTAGGAATATTGACTTTAGCACACTTTTTCTTCATTGATCGACGTCCTTAAGATCAACCGGCCCGAGTTTCCGAGTTTCCTTGAAGCTTCTACAGATAGCGCAAAGTAGTATGAAATATGCACCGTATGGGACTTAGGGGCGGATCCAGGATTGAAATGATGCAGGGGCTTTAATAACGTGGCTTATATAACAGTACAAATTAAATAAAAATAATGTAGCAAGTCTTTCTCATGAACACTCTGCGCAACATGCAATACAATACAATATAAAAGGTACATAAATAAAAACTAGATTTCATTATATGAGTTCCAGTTCGTAGAAACCAGGTTTTCTTCTGACAGATATATCACATAAACTAGCAATTCTGCAATTTCTAGTGGAACACAGTGATTGCTGCCAGAATAAGATAAGGTGTCACAATGAAAAACATACCTCCGATCCCCAGACAACATACTCGACGTCATGTTTCAACTGTTTCCACAAGGTCATTCAAACAATTTGGATAAAAACTGTAAACACAAGTAAACACATATGAGCATACCGTACTGCCGTCAATATATGAGGTATCATATGAAGCACTAATAAAGAAAGACATGATGAGCAACTTCAAACACAAGCAATGTCCGAAAGTCCGTCTTCCAGCTTCATACTAGAATCTTAAGTGTAACACACAATAGAAACCACCACACAACCAAAACTTTATTAGCTAATAACTTCAGGTTCATGCACTAATCGTCACAACTCACACCATGTAGTTAGCTATTTATAACATAAGCATAGCCAGCTGAAAGTTGCCTCATAAACCTTTTCTCCCTTGAATTTATACGTCAGCAACAGACACAACACTTCCCTATAATCCTCCACCAGGCAAGTTATATAGTCTCGACCGATCATGATCAAGCACGGATCACAAACTTCGGTCGCCCCATTATCCTATTTCCAGCTACATTAAGTGCAGGAGAACTGCAATTAATAGTAACCACCCTCCTTCCCAATGTCACAGTCTCACACAGGATCCGCCCCTGGATAGAGCCATAGAGGATTAACTATGAATGAAGTTGCAGATTTTCAGGTTACTAAACATAAGCCAAAGAGCTAAAACTAATAAATGAAAAAAATCCGATCTCGGAAACAAAACCAAACACCACTAGTTTCAAAAAGAGCTAGGGGCTTTCTTGTGCTGCTATTTCAATAGCCCAGTACATCAACCATTCATACATTAACAACTATAAACAAAAACCTAACAAACAATATGAACCAATAACTGCAAAGCTACACATCCTACAGCACGGCTCGATCTCAACCAAAGCATTTGCAAGAACAAGAACGAGTAAGGCAATCGATTCAGCCTAGAAATGGCAGTAACGAATTCCTACCGTATCAATTGGAAGTGTAACAAATCAAGAACAGGAATCGAGAATCAGAAGAGACTATATAACTTGCCTGGTGGAGGATTAAGCTTCAACGAGGTCCGCGGAAACCCTAGGTTTTCGAACACGGAGAATAAGAAGGAAGAAGAAAAGCCGATCGAAACGCAGCGGTTTAGGGATTGGAGAAGGATCGCGAAGGCCGTTGAGAGAGAGAGAGAGAGAGGGTCTCCGTGAGTTGAGAGCGATGGGTTTGGGATCGGAGAAGAAGAAAGAAGGGAAAATAGGGAGGCAAGGATAGAGAGAGCTCCAAAGAGTTCGAAGATTTTACGGTTTTTTGCAAAAGCCTTGTGATGTATCAAAACAGTGGGCTGCTGGGCAGTGGGCGCTGAGCAGCAGAGGGTTTCGCGTGAGGAGAGAGACGAAGGAATATCTAATCTGTTTTTTTTTCTTGGGCTAGTTAATATATAATAATTTTTTGAAACCCAAAATTTAAGCATGGGCTCCAGCCCAGGCAAGCCTTGGGCTGGATCCGCCCCTGATGGGACTCTTCTTTGTTAAGTTGATAACTGAAAGAAAATTATGAAACTCTGGATATGAATTCAAGTCATTTGGTCACCTTCACCAGTAACCACCTTGACATCGATCATCGATCGATGTTAGTGGTGTTCGTTTGTTCGAAGTACGTACGTTTTGAAACCATTAATGGATGTACAACTCAATGGTCAATCCATCGTCGAAACTTCGGAAATTAACGTAATTAGTAATTTAAAATCTAATTAACATGCATGCGTTAGAGTCCAGGTGAAACTAACTCCACGTTAGAGAAAGATGAGAAATATCATTTGGCCAAATTTGGCGACGTCAGCATTAGGTTCGTCATCCAATTGTAGCTATTTGAATGCGCGCAGGGACATATTTTCCTTGCATATATCCATTTCAGGCACTGCATGCGTGCTTATACGGGACTTGCCCACTCCAGCAACTTTCCGTAGTGCCATGTATAGTTGTTCAGTTCTTGCGCGTTTATCCAGTGCAGTTGACTTCTATCTTGTCCAATACCAAGCTCGGGACAATTGTTCTTCTGCCCGGTAATATGTTCGAGTGTGCACAGTGTGTCTTTATAAACACACAAGCTAGCTAGGGCTGGAGATCGATACTCGAGGATTTGGGAAGGAGACGCTAAGCCTAGCTTGTGTAAATTCATAGGAGCTTACTTAAGCCTGCTAGTGCACCATTACTTCTTCACTTGATGTACCAGAAACTCCAAGTCCTTAATTTTTAACGCAGAAGCTCACACAAATTTAAGGTCCAAGCTCTCTCTATCTCGTCATTCTTCCTGTATCCTCCCTCTGTCCTCTTTTTATTTCTCCTGCCTTCTCTCTACGAATCCAGCAGTCCTCAACTCTTTAGCAATTTGTTTGCTTTTATTTACCTAAGAAAATCTCATGATCATTTATCTCTTATTCTCTTTTGTTTTTCTAGGTCGAGTTCTAGTCAATATTGCAGCTTTTATCTATACATAATGGAGAGGGATTCATTCACGGCTTGGTTATCCAAGGATGATGAAGACCTATTTTCCTTCACAAGCCAATTATCTCCACTTGATTTGAGGTAACAACTTTAAATACGTTGGTCTGCAACTTTTAACATTGGAAGCTGGACGTCATATCTAAGTTGTCCTGCTTCAAGTTGAACAAGATTAGCTTTGAAGTTCTTTCTCTTTTTCCTTTTTCCTTGTTGTTTGGTTTTTGTTCAACCTACTATCTCTTCTGCTTTGCTTTTACGATGTTTCTCAGTGGAAATGAGTATGTTGCATCAGGTTGGCAAGATAAATTTCCTTTAGCGGATGATACTTTCCTTGGAGATGGATTTGGTTTTGGCATTGATGAAGAAGAGAGTATATTCAGCAATGACTGGTACTCTTGCAATACTGAAAAAAGTGGTGTTGCTAGTCCTTTATCAAAACCTTCAAAAGCTAGAATAATGTTGTCTCAAGGACCCATATCGCAATACTTCTACATGCCGATGACTCAAGCAGCTAAAGAAATGAATGTTAGCGTGACAACTCTAAAGAAAAGGTGTTGGGAACTAGGCATTAAACGTTGGCCTAATCGAAAGTTGAGCAGCTTGAAGAACTTAGAAGAAAGCATTCAGGTACGTGTGTGTTTACTTACGAGTGCTCGCGCGCTTAAACATAGAATGAGTAGATCCACTTGTGCAAATTTGTATCCTAATTTTTTGCTCCTAACTCATTATAAAAGTTTCATTATTAGTGAGCCGAAGTTATTCTTTGATAAACAAAATGGTTAAATACTTGTGACACCCTATATTTTAGGTGTAAAAACAGTTTTGTCTTTCTACTTTCAAATTTAATCTGTATATCTTTTAACTCTTATTTTTTAACAGTTTTGTCTTTTACTTTCAAATTAAATCTGTATATCATTTAACTCTTATTTTTTAACAGTTTTGTTCTTCTTTTTTTAACAGTTTAGTCAATTCTATTAGTTAACCGTTAAAAAATTCCGTTAATCCGTTATAATGACTAGAATACCCCCAATTCAAATCATATTTTTTTTCTTTCTTTTCTTATGCCTTTTTTATTTTCTCTTTTGGTTTTTCTTGTTTTTAAATTTAATTCATCATATGTGCTATCAAATATATATAATTGTAATCAACACAAATTATCAAATTAATTGTAAACAAGAGGATAATTAATGACAATTGCTTAACATCAAGTTGGAAATAAATAATTTGAAACTATTTTTGCATCAAAGTATGGATATGTAGTATAAGTATTTTTTGTCTTAGCATTGTAGAAAATAATCAAAATATGTTTGTAGAGCATCATAATATAAAGGAAGTTTCTAACTGGATTTGAGTACTGACACTCACATGTCATTTTAGGCATTATCTAATTGATTATAACATGTTTACAATTAATTTGATAATTTGTGTTGATTACAATTATATATATTTGATAGCACATATGATGAATGAAATTTAAAAACAAGAAAAACAAAAAAAAAGACCAACACAGAAAATAAAAAAGGCATAAGAAAAAAAGAAAAAAAATATGATTTGATTGGGGATATTCTAGACATTTTAACGGCTTAACGAAATTTTTTAACGGTCAACTAACGGAATTGACAAAACTGTTAAAACTAAGAGTTAAAGAATATACAGATTAAATTTGAAAGTAGAATGACAAAACTATTTTTACACCTAAAGCATTGGGTGTCACAAGTATTTAATCCTAAACAAAACTTTGAGTTATGAATTTTTCAAAAGTGACATTTAGCTAGCTTTATGAATACAAACAGTTCATCTTGGATAAATCTGGTTGATCTAGTTGTTTTGTTTCTAGCTATTTCAATGCCTTGATGATTCCTAATTCGGGTAAAAATTTGCAATCGACTTTGCATATTTCGGCAACGAAAATTCAGAATTAATGTACGCGGACATCTTACATATATGCAGGAGTTAGGGAAGAATGTAGAAGTACTAGAGTCTTTGGAGAAAAAGAGGAAGCTGATTGAAGAAGTTCCTAATTTGCAACTCGGTGGAAAGATGAAGCGGCTAAGGCATAGATTTTATAAGGCCAAAAGCTGCTCAAGATCGAAAACAGCGTTTGGGTGATCCTGCATCTAAGTTTTGTTGGATCGAGTATGTGGTTTTGAAGCATGCATGGAAGACCAAACTGGCCTGGAGACTTCGAGTTCTAAGGGCAGAGCCAAACAACATATATGAGGGGGGCCATTACATGCAATTTTCTCAAGTATGACTTAATTGAACCAAGTTAGAATGATGTATATTTAGCCAAAACTTTGTGGGGTGCCATGGCACCATGTAGCCCTAGTGTAGTTCCGCCTCTGTTCTAACTTCTAAGTGCTTACAGCAAGTTATATACAAGTACACAGAGACTTTAAACTACCCTCTTCTAGTAGTTTGAATTGAAATATTTTTCAGTCAATTAATTCCTTTTTTTGTCTTGCATTCTTTTTGCTCCCACGTACATTCAATGCATTTACGGTACTTACCCCCGGCCTCCGATAAACTTCAATTAAGACTCTACAGTCTCTACGACGACTTTCTCTACGAGTACTCTAGGGTTTGAAACCTGTTCTTGTTTTCTTTTCACCTTTTGCATTCCTTGCGGGGAGAACTAGGAATTAGGTCTATGAATTCTGCCTTCAATTAGCTGGTTTTGGATCAGCAGAAATGCCGATCGTGCGGCGGATTGTCTTGTATCGTTGGCTTACAAGAGGATTCTTCGGCTACTGAAATGTTCCTCTCCTTTCAGTCGAGTTGCTTCGCTCCTCTCCCGTTGGTCGATATTCCGCCATCCATCCAATGCATTCTTTTCGATCTTGTACACTGAACACCGACGTAATCTAGATGAATAAAAAGACCGCCGAGAAAGCTTTTTTTTTACTCAACTCGTAAAGGCGCCTCGAATCAACCAGCAGTCAGGAACGTCGACATCAGCAGAAGACTTCGCCGGAATCTCGACAGATTCGAATTCGAGCCGGTTGACGCGCTCTATTATCGATAAGTACATACAACAAATTAAGTGCAAAACTACTACGAATAAAAGACGTACGTACTTCAATCATCACTTCATGCATGCACTCTTTTTATATATGAGATCAACTGTCGACCAATTAAACTGCATCAATTAGTTGCTGGTTTCTGAAGATCGAGGCCAGGCGCCAACTGCCAAACGTGATCGATGCTCTTCTGTCCGGGCTACGAGCTTGGTGTTGCGGAAGCTAGCTATGTTCTGTTTTGATCTCACTACTGCTTTGATCTCTAAATTTGTATAAGCCAATAACTAGCTGAAGGAGATCAGAGACCCTGTCTGCCTAATCAGTTGGTCATTATGGTGATACTGATACGTATAAAATACAAGTTAGTTAATTATCTTGCATAATTTCAATGCCAAACCCAAACCTTCTTGTTGACCACAGACGAAAATTATTTATAGAGGGCCGGGTGTGTCATTCTCCACATAATAATTAGCTTTAATTGATTAACTAATAACAATGTGAGTTAAAGAGTTAAGTCACTATCATCGAATTGGAATTTTAATCGGAATTTAATCAAAAATTAATTAACATGTTACATAAGCTCAATTTAAGTAAACAACTATAATACTATATGATTCGTTATATTGACGTCAACTAAAGATTTGGACCACGCATAAGGTTATGTCTACCTAAGTTAAACTTTATGAATCTGTAATTTTCACAATATGAGTCAAATCAATAGTCGGAGTCAGGGACATAGCTTTTAGTTTTTGAATCTTTCATCATGCGGTATCTTCAAAGACTTTTATTTTCAGATTCCTGGCTCCGTTCCTGGTCAGAGTTGCCGACACTTTTAACTAGCTAGCTAGATTTGTCAAGTAAATATTTTTCCCCTTGTTTTTGGGTGAATTCCAATTTCCTCACAATTTGTCGTCAAAAAATGTAATGAGTTTCATGTACCAATCAGGATGCGGATGGCACACGTGGGACCACAATCCCACTGATTCACTGACACGTCAAAGTAAACCTGAAATTCGATTGGCGGGGACGTACACAATAATGCTACCCATGCCCCATACCATAAACCTATGCAAACGTCCTACTCACACGTGTCGTGTATCAATTGAAAGCGGTGTTCATTTTTTGAAAAGGAAGAAAGGAGCGGCTGGAGGCTTGCCCCATTTATAGCAGCGTGGACAAGTCTGAGAGTCGAACTTGTACCACCAAATCATCTAGTACTTCGGTTCCGAACAAATTATGCTATGTATTGCATGTCCCAAGAATATGGCTAACATACATGTTGATGTGAAATCGGCTAGAGTCATCGACTTATTTGTTTGCAAGAGCAAATTATATGGTACATATGAAATATTTAGCTTTCTAATTGCGTCAATTACGACCATAAAAAAAATTAGAAGAGGGAGAAGGATGCAACTTTAAAAATATTTACAACATATATGAAATTGCTCTATAGCGACTTATATCCTATTTATATAGATGAGAACAAACAATATGCATTTCATAATATGCATTTTTATATGCACAACATGCGTATAGTCTCTTTTCAAAATCCAACCACGATTGTGATTTGTTCATATGTATCCTCATTTTTCTTATTCTTCCGATTTTATAATTATAAAGGCAATGTCACGTATAATTTAGCATTTCCACTAATAATTAATAAAAACATAGTGTTACTATGACATACTTTAATGTCCAACTTGCTTAATATCCATTCAGAGAGAGACAGGGGCGGATCCTTTCACACTGTTAATGATGCTCAATATCTCCAAGTCAATTAGAAAGAAAAAAAAATGGTATTAATTCTTTTTTGTAATTTGAGCTACCATCTCATACTCTCTCCCACACTCAATCCCCCCACAAACACCTTCACATATACTCACCCACACTCAATCTCCTCCTACACCAATCTCTCTAATCTCACTCGGAACACCAATTTTTTTTTCTTCGTCTTTTTCTCACTTTGTGTCTTCTTCCCTTTTTTTTTTCCATAAAATTAAATCTCTAACCCTAAAAACTAAAGTCTAGTTCTTAAATTAGAGTGATAGATCGCACCTGGGATTGAGCTCACTTCACCATTCCATCAAGAAGTTATGCGCGGCCTCCACTCTTCTAGCGAACACGGGATGTTATGATCGAATTGGAGATTTCCCATTTGAGATTTTTTGGCTTTATGCGTTTGCTTTCCCTCCACTCCCGGTTACATATGCTTGGAGGTATTTTGATGCAGATAATGTAAAACAATTAGTTCAAAAGTGTGAATCACAAAGTATTTTGTGCACATTGGTTGAATCCCATTTTATGTGTACATTGTCAAAAAATTTTTTTTGCCTTCGGCCAAATTTCAAACTCTCATTAGATTACAATTCTAGATCAAGCATCCCATAAACACCTGTCCAGGATCCGCCACTGCAGAGAGATCGAGTCGTTTTCTTTGTTTGAGAATGAGTAATTGTTTCCAAAGAAATCTATTGATCCATAGGTGTGTTTGGATGAGAAAATTATAAAATTCATGGAGTTTATAAAAATGATGACATCTTAAAATTTATTAATTGTAAATTAGACTGTTTGGTTATATTTATATGGAATTTTAAGTTCGTAATAGATTAATAAATTAAAGAGATGAAATATAAAAAAAAGTATTTTTTTAGAAAGATAATTGAACACTAGAAATGAATTTGCACATGACACATATTTTGTGAGGAATTCAAGTGGGCAATTTGAACAACAAAATTCTTGTTTTTATTTTCCACATAAATCATTTATAGTTGTCAGACGAGGAGATTGCCTTTAGAATTATAAAATCATCTCTTTCAATTAAATTTTTTTTCCTCATCCAAACACACCATAAAGAAACACTACATTGCATTTTCTTTTGGCTCTATTTTTTTTTTGTGAAGAATGAATTATAACATATTAACAACATATTCATCTTGATAATCTAGAGTAAGGTATGAGAATTGGTCTTATTGAGTCTTCATATCATAATGTCAACTCATTGCATATATAGCATTACGTTCACGGTTCACCTCGATATGTAAATATATGTTTATGAACCAAATGTCAAACAAATTAGTGATATTACCTAATGAAAAGGGCAAGTTCTATCTAGCAACTATAGGATATAATGATACCAGTTAAATAAAGTAAAATGCCAAAGATCGAGCAGCATCTCAATTTCTAGAGGATCAAGATGAGAAGATGAACATCTGAAAAAAAACACAAAAAAAAGAAAAGAAAAAAGCTTTTATAATATTAGTGCTCATTATAATTTGGAGAAATATCAACATCCACATCACATACACAAGTATTCTCACTTATCTCAAATGCAACTTCAACACTGTCTCTTTCTCTAAAATCAATAACAAACCCAAAATATATGATAAAGAGAATAATTAATCGAAAAAGACTGGCCTAACTTTCAAATAAACATAATAGGCAATAAACACGAGGGAGAAAAAGGAGAAGAAAAAAGCCGAGCCGAGCCGAGCCGAGCCGAGCCAATCGATTCTCAACCAGGAACGTCCAAATCTCTGACGCTATACAAATACAATAACGAAAAGTCCAATTTGTGCCCTCCACGTGGCCGTCTCCCATTCGCCACCCCGCATTGCCCTTTTGAAAAAATTAAAAATAAAATTCGCTCTCTCACAACTTTAATCAAAACCCTGGTCCTCGGTCGGAACAGATACTCGGAATATCTATCATCATCATCGGAACTGTTTAGAGAGAGAGAGAGAGAGAAAAGGTGCTATTTTAGAGAGAGAGAGAGAGAGAGAGAAACTCCGAGACTTTAGACGCGCTTTTCTAGGGGGATAGGTTTCCATTTGAGTTTGTACAAGTCTAAAAGTAAGGCCAACTAAGGTCGGAACTTAACTAGAAGCTAGGAGATTCCGATTGTAGTTAGCTTTAATTTGTTTAGTCAATCTCATTTTCCTCGAAGAAAATTTTAGTGTGGTTCTTTGTTTGGTCTAGGATTTTTTGTTGGGTTTGTGTTTATCTTAGGCTTTGTCTTTGGTTGTTGTATGTGCACGGAAGCCGAGGCTTCTTCAAGCTCAAGCAATGTTTCGTTAGAAGAATCTAATCGGAGCTAGTTTGGTGGGGAGAAAGTTCAGTTTTTTTTTGGGTGATGTTTAGAGTGGAAGAGAGAGTTTTGATTTTCAGAAGAGTTGGGTTTTGGTGTTATGGTGGACTGAGAATGATATGGAAATTGAGTCAGATGTTTACTGAGACTGGATAGTTGGAGAGTTTAGTGGATAATGTCAATTGTGGGGGATCATATAGGATGAGGAGCTTAGGAATGATTTGAGGGTTGCAACATGAGTAGAAGTGGGAATAGTGGAGGAAGAGAGCAGAGGAATTCGGGTTCAAACGGTTCAATTACGGCCCAGCAGCTGAAAGTCGACGAGAGCCTGCTGGTTGATCCCAAGTTGTTGTTTATCGGGTCGAAAATTGGGGAGGGAGCTCATGGGAAAGTTTATGAAGGAAGGTAATGCTCAGTTCTTTGTTGGTCAAACCATTATGTTTGTTCTTGTTTGCTGTCGTGAAATGAAAGTATCTGCTGATTCCAGTTTAATTTTGGTGCTTATTTTGTTGATTATGTGGAAGCGACCTCTCTTGTGATAAGAGGATATGCTTGTGGCAATGTGGGGTGTTGGACATGTGATATAACATTCGTTTGAGTTTAAAACTTTAAATTGGTGTATAATTCAGGAGGAAACCATTTAAACACTGTTCTTGTGTCAATTGAATTAGATTTTGAGTTGTTTTTGTCTGTAAAGTGTAAACCAGTGGCAATTACCAGTTCTGATGTCATCAGATGTTTAGGACTGTTTTTCTTTGGCACAGTGTTCATGAGTAGCTTTTTGTCCAGGTATGGTAGTCAGATTGTTGCTATCAAAGTTCTTAATCGTGGGAGCACTTCTGAAGAAAGAGCTCAACTTGAGGATCGGTTTGCCCGTGAAGTTAATATGATGACTCGAGTAAAGCATGAAAATCTTGTCAAGGTTAGTGTCAGGATTAAACATGTCGTTACAAGTTCATTTTGCAGAAAACATTTCAACTGCAAGTTTGATATTGTACTTCTGCCTGCTTCAACTGGTGCAGGGTTTTGGCTGTTGTGTTAGTTTCACTGAGTAATACCTCATTTTTGGTTTCTACAGTTTATTGGAGCTTGTAAGGATCCTCTTATGGTGATAGTTACTGAGCTATTACCTGGAATGTCACTGCGGAAGTATCTCATTAGTATTCGTCCCAATCCTTTGGAACTTCACGTGGCCATTAGATTTGCTCTTGACATCGCTCATGCAATGGAATGTTTACATGCCAATGGCATTATACATAGAGATCTAAAACCTGGTATTTTACGGCTAGTTTGAGTTGTACTTCACTACTGTATTTTCTATTCTGGTTTATGTATTGTAACAAAATGTTGTTAACACTTACTGAGACTATTGATATAGTTGATTTGGATGACATTCAGTACTTCTAAATTTAACTTTAACTATAACTTTCTGCTCTAATTGGGATTCTCTGTTCATGAAGTTGTTATAAATTGCACCACTACTTGAGCCTTGCATTTACCTAGCTTTATTTTTTTTTTGTACTTTCATATTATTTTCTTTCTTGGTTATTTTTTATCAGTATTCTATGGTTATACTGAACTCTCTTGTCAATTATTGATTACGTTGGATTTTTCTCTTAGTTCAGAAATTTCTACCGCAGGGATCATGTCATGTTATCTTAGGACCAACAATTTAGATATAAATCTAGATAACAGGCAGTTATATATGATTGCTTCGTATGTATTACCTGGATTCTTTGTGTGGTTGACTTTGATAGAATGTTTGCTGCTTTTGTTTAGTAATTTTAATTTATAAAGCATTTGTTGTATTGCTCAGTGAGTATGATTTATTTCTTTCTAGTTTAACGATACATATGAAAATGTCTGATTGCAGACAATCTGTTGCTTACGGCAAATCAGAAATCTGTGAAGCTTGCAGATTTTGGTCTTGCAAGAGAAGAAACTGTGACTGAGATGATGACTGCAGAAACTGGGACTTACCGTTGGATGGCTCCTGAGGTTTGTCAACCTGTTTACCTTGATCTTTTTGATTTTTTTTTATCTTAATCAAGATCTGATTTTTAGTTCAGCAAATTGGTGAAGGTGAATGTGAATGCTTCTCCTATCTTCTCTTGCACGACACCTTTAATTTGTTTCTGCCTCTCCAGTCTTTTGGGTTCTCTTTAGATTCTTGAAAGTGGAACTAATATTTTCTTCTCCTGTTTTAAAAAAGCTGCATGTTTATTTGATTGAGTGCAGAATGACAAAAGTTATTCCTTTGTTTTGGGCTTTTGAATGTATTTATAGCGGCACTTGAATTTTTCACCTATAGTAGATGATGTTCCATTTTGTGCTTGCATTCTGTAGTCTTGACTACTCTAGGGGTGAAGAGTGCTTTTGGTTCTGGGGGACTATTAGCACCTTCCTGGTAAGATATAACTTTAGCTTAATGTTCAAACTTTTTCAGTGCTCGATTTTTTACTTTTCTAGGACTTGAAGTGGAGTGAGGTAGAGATGCAGGGTTGTAGAACTGGTTACTGACAATCTTTCTATCATTAAAACACAACTTTGGAGTCAATTTTACATCCCCTATTTACTGATGTTAGTAAGTGTTGTTTGGTTGTTCCCATGGGGTTACCTTGTGGTTTGTTACTGAATGAGCACACTATATATAGTGATTTCTAATAATGTTTCTCCTATGTTTGCACACTTGGGAGTTCACTTTGACCAACCATTAGCATTTGCAGCTATATAGCACTGTCACACTACGGCAAGGAGAGAAGAAGCATTACAATAACAAAGTTGATGTGTATAGCTTTGGGATCGTCTTATGGGAATTGCTGACCAATCGCATGCCTTTTGAAGGCATGTCTAATTTGCAGGCTGCCTATGCTGCTGCTTTCAAGGTTAGACTGATTATGTTATTTCTGCTATTCTGGACGTCAATATTAACGTATTTAGAAGAGTGTAATCCTTTTTTCATCTGTAAAGAGTTGTAGACTGATATCCCTGTTTGTTGCTTACTCTTGTACTGCGTCCATTTTGTATGCAGCAAGAGAGGCCTCGACTTCCGGAGGATCTCTCCCCTGATCTTGCCTTCATCATCCAGTCATGTTGGGTTGAGGACTCCAATGTACGGCCTACATTCAGCCAAATCATCCGCATGCTCAACTCTTTCTTCTTCAAACTCACCCCCTCACCACCCCTAGCGGACAATGACAGCAAGGAAGCAGCAGCTGCTGCGGCAAGTAACGGTACCATTACTGAACTATCTGCCCGGGCAAGAGGGAAGTTTTCTTTCATTAGGCATCTCTTCAATGCTAAGAAGAACAAGAACACACAATCAAGCTGACCAAACTTTTTCGAATCCATCTCTTTGTTTCACCTGACGCAACACCTTGCGGGAGATTTGGTATAAACAATGTTTAGTGACTTTATTTAACTACGGAGACAATGATGGAATCAAAGGGATTCGGGACGGTTCACATTGTGTAGGTGACTTGATTGTGAAGAAAAACTACTTGGTTTTGGAAATTTCTCCTCATACCAATGGTACCTCCCTCTCAATAAACATAGTGTATTTTCACAAATTCATTCGTTTTAGGCATCGAGTCTCCTAACTCAATTTTGTCGTCATTTTTTCTATAAAATCTCTCATTAAAATCTCTTGCTCATCTATTCTTACAACATTTGAGATTCAAACCCATGACTCCTATCATATCAGTTAGGCTATAACTAACCAACCTCACGTTAAGCTTACAATGCCAATGAGATTTAAACCGATGGATTTTACCGTGTCAGTTAATCTAGCTAATCGACACGACCTATCTAATCAACATGTCACAGCTCATCATGTGACAGACACCATACCTTTTAAAAAGTAGTATTTAGCTACTCAATTCAATTCGATAGTTGTACTCCGGGCCTCTAACAATGATACTTATAATTAGAGTTTAGGATTTATGATTAAATCAAAATTTCAACAAGCTATATTGCGATAATTTAGTTTAAAGTTCCAGTTATATTTAAGTAGAGTTTTTAACTTCCAAAACTAAACTATACCGCAATGCATTCCTACATTGGTCATCTTCATCGTCATCTCCAATCTATCTCCTCCATGAAACAAGTCGAATCAGCGCAAGCTCTCCTCACCAAAACCGGCCTCATCTTCACTCGCACACCTCTCGTCTCTAAGCTCATAGCTTTCGCATCGGTCTCGCCTCTCGGCTGCCTCACCCACGCGCAATCCTTGTTCGAAGAAACCACCATGGACGACTCCTTCATCTGCAGCACCATGGTCAGAGCTTACGCCAACAGCGACTTTCCCATCAGAGGGATTCATGTCTACAATCACATGATCGTGTCCCAAGTCGAGTGCGATCATTTCACTTACAACTTTGCGCTTAAAGCTTGTGCGAGACTCGTGAAAGCTATGAAGAGAGACGCTGTAGAGGTAACCGAACTGGGGACTGATCGTAAGGGAAGTGAGATTCATTGCCGGGTTTTGAAGTCGGGGTTTGATTCCGATCTGTATGTTCAGAATTCGTTGCTGTTTGTTTACGCTCAACTTGGGTCGGTGGGGCATGCACGCCAGGTGTTCGACGAAATGCCTGAGAGGAGCGTTGCGTCTTGGAACATTATGATCTCTGCTTATGATCAGACTGGTGATTTCGACTCGGCGGATAAGCTGTTTGGGCTGATGCCTGAGAAGAATGTGGCGTCGTGGAATACGTTATTAGGAAGGCATGTTAGATTGGGGGACATTGAGGCGGCGAAGACGGTGTTTGGAGAGATGGAGGAGAGGGACGCGGTGTCTTGGAATTCTATGATTGCTGGATATGTTCAGGTTGGAGATTATAATGGAGCGTTGGAGCTGTTCAGGGAAATGCAGGCTGCTGAAGTGGAAGCTACGGGGGTGACGCTTATATCGGTATTGGGGGCTTGTGCTGAAGCTAGTGAGTTGGAGATTGGAAGGAAGATTCACGAGTCATTGAATAGAAATGGGCATACGATTGAAGGGTACTTGGGGACTGCCCTTGTGGATATGTACTGTAAATGTGGCAAGTTGAGTTCGGCTAGAGAAGTGTTTAGTGGGATGAAGATGAGACCGGTTGGTTGCTGGAATGCGATGATTATGGGGTTCGCTGTTCATGGTCACTGTGAGGAAGCTTTGGAGTTGTTTGAAGATATGGAAAAGCAGGGTGGTGATGTGAAGCCTAATCAGATCACGTTTGTTGGGGTGCTCATTGCTTGTAGTCACAAGGGTTTGGTGGAAGAAGGGCGCCGGTACTTTAATTACATGAAAGAAGAATACAATATTGTGCCGGATGTTAAGCATTATGGTTGCATGGTTGATCTTCTTAGCAGGTGCGGTTTGTTAGATGAAGCCTACCAGATGATCAAGGGGGAGCCTTCCCTGGCAAGCTGTTTGTTGTGGAGAACCTTGTTGGGTGCTTGTAAGGTACATGCGAACGTTGAATTGGCTGAGCAGTGCTTTGAGCATCTAGCCAAATTGGAATCTCTTACGGATGCAGATTATGTTTTGTTGTCAAACATCTACGCTGAAGCCGAACGATGGCAGGATGTTGAGAGGTTGAGGGGTGAGATGGTTTGTAAGGGAGTTCCCAAAAGCCTCGGCTTCAGCCATGTAGAAATGAAATAAATGATTAGCGGCACAAGTTCATGCACCCCGGTACTACTCTCACGCAAGCAAGCTAACTTAAAAGTTTCAGCTGGATGCTTATTTCCCAACTTAAAGAGAAGCCATTTAGTTTGACATGCAAGTTTCGGATGGTTGATTTTTTGGTTTTATTTATTATTATTATTATTATATTTTTTTTTTGAGAATGAGAAGAGTTCTAGAATGTTATTGTGGAAAACAGGAGAAAACTGTCATTGTTAGCTAGATGTAATAACTCTAATTTACATTTATAGAATGTCATCATTGAAAGGCAACAATAGTCAATTATCGATGCGTGCATATCTGGGTTGGAACTTTAGTTTACTTTGAGAATTTGACTGGCAGCCTAGAAATTCAGTTCAGTAATGAACTTCTGCACACAACTTTTTACTTTGTGATAAACGGTGGTCCAAACCGGACCGTAATTTCTCCTCAAAGTTGAACTCATACCCTATATGCTCCCAGAGGTGTCACTATGCTATTACTTTCAGATTTTTGGCCATATACAATGATTCCCTTGGTAAAAGGGTAATATATTTCAGCATGGCCAAACTTATAGGGACAAGTCACAGTGCACGTACATGTTTCATTTGTAGTTTTCTGGATAAAATTTGAATACAAGAATCAACTCAATCATGTACCTCCGGAGTAAGGGGTTAAAAGGGAATTGTAGCTCGACTTATCCATCTGATAAATAAAGGTCTTAAGACCTTTAACTTAAGAAGCAAGCTACAAATGCAGAAATATTCAAGGGTCTAAAAACCCCATTCTCAAACTGTACAAATTTCCGAAGCCATAATTGGCAGCCCCCATTCTTATTTTGTTCATGGGAACACTAAGAATCCCAATCGGCTGGTCCAAGATTCTGATCAAATCGACATTGTTGAGTACTGAACAGACTATCGTGAAGACAACGTCGACTAGAATAGAAAACAAAACAAAACCTGTTAGCTTCAATCCCATAGCTCTCAGTCCCAACAGACCGAGTCAAAAAGACAACCTCAGACCTATCTAATCAAACCAGAGACACACGTGTCCAGATCATGATGGACAACTAGACCTTAAAAAAGTAAAATAAAACTTCAAGTCAATGGCACTTGTGACTTGTCCAAGGTTAAGACTTGAGAGGGAATATTTAACCGGGGAAAAAAGTGTGGAGAGGAGAAGCAGGGTAGGCAGCAAAGAGGGATTAGGTAATCTTTTTCATGGATTTTTGAGATCTAGAGAAGTTAAAGATACAGATTGAGTGGTTCACTGTATCAAAGTTCGAATCTTTATTGAAGATTTTGTCTTTGGTCAACTTACCAAGGAGGATTTGGATTACAGAAAGTGAGGGGAGACTGGTCAAGAACCAAGCTTTAGATTAGAAAATGGTAGAAAGGTGGAGTCTTCAGAAACCCAATACCGGAAAGTTCATGATTGTTCAGTTTCTGGTGGGCTTCCGGGAAAGTTGCCAGTTGGGTTCTGGTTATTGAGGTCTAGAAGGGAAGCAGGGAGCTTGGTTTTGGGTTTAGGTGAGTTTCCCAAACTGGGTCTGGTTCTGATTCTGAGCTGAGAAAGAGTTGGGGGGATTTTGGAGGTTGTGTCACTTGTGTGATGAGAATGGGGGAAAATGTGGCAGCTTTGCATACTGCTGTGAACTCTGTACAGGCACTGGGAAGAGGGTTTGATGTGAACTATGATACCAGGCTGCTTTATTGTAAGGGTGTGGCAGGGTCTAGGGTACTAGAGGTTGATGAGGAGCATACCAGGGAGCTCTGCCTTTATGATGATGTAGTTGTGCCTAATGTTTCCAGGGATATTAAGCTCTCTAAGGAGTCCAGGGAGCGGCAGAGCTCTGCAGTCTGCAGCTTTAATGAGGTAATTGCTTGGAATGTGTTTCTATTTTATGCTTGTGTGGCCTCAAATTAATGTGTTTGTTTTGAGGTGGTGGATGTCTGTATGTTGTTTGTACATTAGATTTTCATATGTTGTGGTAATCCATGTCAGATAGAAAGTAATCAAAGTATGTAATGAAATGGAACCATTTAGCAGTAAAGAGCTAGTTCTAAATGATTGGAATTTCCCACACACACACACACACACACATATATATATAAAAATTGTACCACATTGGTGCCATTTTAGGAATTTTGTGGATTTAGAAAACAGAGAAGCCATTCATCAGTTTTCAACCTCAGGTTGTTAGGCACTTGTTTGAGGTAGTTTCCAACTCAGGATCAAGTTATAAGTTCCAATGAACTATAGGTGGAGCAAGTGCAAGGGTCAACAACTCAAGATGAGTGTTTGAATCAAGAAAATTGGTACTTTCACAATATAATTCTTGAAATAGAATAAATCAGCAGTTAGGATGCACTGAAATATTGGAAATGTTAAGGTACGTTTGTCATTTAGATGTCCGACTATAAGGCATGTAATTCTACTCCAAGTGGTTCCATCTTTTTCCATCTGCCTTTGTTCACATCTGGAAAATATCTTACAATATTGCTGCACTGATAGCCAATAAGTAAATAAATCTTCTAATTCCATTATCTAACCCATTTTTAATGGAGATAGAATTGGATAGCTAATTTCAAGATTAGCTAGTTATGCAATTGTCTGAACTAGATTAGCTGCCTAACAAAGGACAGTATTTAAGTTTTAATGAAAACAATACAGCTTCAGTAAGTGTTAACAAGTGAAAGGATGAGCAAATGCTTTAACATGTGAATGGTACTCAGGCATCACTCGCATGATGATGAAGAACATCTGTTAGAACATTGGTCTGCACTTGTTTTTCAGAAGTTGAGGCTGCCATTAACTGTTTGTATTGAAGAGAGACAGGGAGGGAATGCTAGAACTTGACTGAAAGTTTACAGAACTTGAAGAACATTACTTTGTTTTCTTAAAAGTTCTTTTCATCCCCACTTCTTTTGAGTTTTGTTATAGGTCTAAGACAATCACATCTGGGATACAACGAAGTGTAGATCTTTCAGTTTAGCAAAAATCAACATTTCTATCTGTGCGTAAGGAAGCTGCTATATAAATTGAGAAGAATCAAAAGAAATAATTTGGTTTCGGTTTATTGTTGTAAGTACCATAGGCTGCTCATAAATGGGTGCCACTGCTCCTATTTGATATTGGAGAAATGGTATGGAGTTGTATGTAACCAATGCTTGCTTCTGTTGGAAAATATGTTACTCCAATATTCCTCGCATCTGTTAATATTTCAAATGTATGAGACTGTTGAAGGTCGCAACTTCATTATTAATCCTTTACATCCAATGCTGCACTCATCTCATCTATCAAGGTACATGTGTGTGTGTGTCTGTGTTTATATCCAGTTACCGATATATAAGTATATACTTATTTAAACACATGACATAAATCTTTGTCAATCAATTCCAATTTTTAAATGTGTTGGAATCATTCTCCTTACAACTACATCAGAGAACAGCTCTCATCCATATTCTCTTAGCATCCAGAATGATGTGTGCATTAGCCACATTAATATTATATATGTTTTGAAATTATTTGACATGATCCTCATGGTGAATGATTGCAGATGGTGGAGTATTTCAATGACAGGTGTTATATATCGGGAAGCTATCCTGTGGGGAGTTTCAATTTTTCATTTAGCTTCAGTGGTTCAAAGCATGTTGATATGGCAGGAACAAAGACACTCTCTATGGATGGCCTCTACATTCCACTTGCTAAGATCCATCTTCTAAAATCCCCATTGATGTTACAAGAAAATGTGAAACGGGCTATCCCAACTTGTTGGGATCCCACATCCTTGGCAAGGTATGAATAATTGGAACTCCTGTAGGAAATTCATGATGAAAGAATTTTGAATATAACCTAACTGTTGGTGTCTATAACTTCCCAGCTTTATTGAAAATTTTGGCACTCACGTCATAACATCTGTAACTATTGGTGGAAAAGATGTTATTTACGTCAAACAACACAAATCTTCTCCTTTGTCAACCATGGAGATCAAGAACTACATCCAAGACATTGGAAATCAGAGGTTCTTAGACACAGAAAGCAATACAAGTTCAGGTCAAATGAATTTCAAGGATAAGGCTAGTTCCACTTTGTTTGATTCCCTTTTTGTTTTATTTCGTACTTTTAATTTTGACTTTTTTCCTCCTCCTCTTCTTCTTTTTATTCTTCAGATTTTTATATTTTATATATGTTTTTCTGAATTTTTTTGTTGGACACTTAAATTCTGATTATTTTATTCTATTTTCCGAACTTTCTAGGGGTCTGATTCTGGTTTATTCAACAGTCAGGGGATCTACCCTCAACCGACTACTGCACCATATCTTGCTGGGAAAGAAGTATGTACCAACTACTCAAAACTTGATCACTGATGATATAAACATTTGTTTTAGTTTTGGTCCCAAGTTGCCCTACCTTACTGAATGTGACTGTTACTTTTCAGGAATGACCATAAGAGCTTAAACCTCATAATAATTTACCTTTTATTTATTTATTCAGGATGTTACTGTCATTTTCCGAAGAAGGGGAGGAGACGAGCTGGAACAAAATCACATCCGTTGGGCAAGAACTGTCCAGGCCTCTCCAGATGTAATCGATATGACATTTTTTCCTATAACAGCTCTTCTTGAAGGAATAATTGGAAGGGAGCACCTTGTTCGAGCTATTGGTCTATATCTTGAATGTAAGACGACCAAAAAATACATCAGGGATGGCTTAAATCTAATTTTGTGCTCTATCATTAGTATCAAAGTAGTCGTGCTAACTGTATTGAAATGTATCTTTCAGATAAGCCTCCAATAGAAGAACTCAGATACTTCCTAGAGTTTCAGATTTCTCGAATATGGGCTCCTGTATATGACCAAAATCTTGCCCACCAAAGAAAGGAACCCGTTTGCCCATCTTTGCAATTCAGCATAATGGGGCAAAAACTGTATGTCAGCCAAGAGCAGGTACCAGCTTTTATATTTTTGTGTGGCAATAACTACTTTGTTCACAGAGCCTTTCAACTTTTGGGAGGGTTCATAGCCGTCAAAGATGGATTTCTATCATGTAACGGACAGAAACGAGACAAGCATGTATCATATTATTCATATATGTAGTCCAAAAATGCTTATTTTTAAGTACTTGAAACTCGTTCAATCTCATGTTGTCATCTCCTTAATGCAAAAATGCTTCTTTAAATTACTTGAGACTCGTTTGATCTTAGTGGTCTGTTATCACCTCCTTAAGAATTAAGATACCTAAATGACTCTTTAGCATCATATGAGTAACACCTCAAAACATGAGATATGCATTTCATGATATCTCATTGCGGTTTAATACATCATTCAATGCCATATGTTCATGGTAAATATCACTTGTTGTTCAAGTTTATTATATGATTCACGTTCAGCAAACTTTTTGCATGCAGATTACAGTTGGACGGAAGCCAGTGACAGGCTTGCGATTATGTCTTGAAGGAAGCAAGCAGAATCGTCTTTGTATCCATCTTCAACACTTGGCTTCTCTTCCAAAGATCCTTCTACCATATTGGGATACCCATGTTGCAATCGGTGCTCCAAAGTGGCAAGGACCTGAGGAGCAAGATAGCCGATGGTTCGAGCCTGTGAAGTGGAAAAATTTCTCTCATGTGAGCACAACACCTATTGAGAATCCTGAAACCTTCATAGGCGATCTCTCTGGTGTCTACGTTGTCACAGGAGCTCAGCTTGGAGTTTGGGATTTCGGATCAAAAAATGTTTTGTTCATGAAGCTATTATATTCAAGGCTGCCTGGCTGCACTATAAGAAGATCTTTGTGGGACCATTCCCCAAATGAAAAGACAAAGAAAGGGAAGTCTACAAGTTTAAATGTCAATGCCGGTGACTCAAGTTCCAGTTCTAGAGAAAATAACACGGGCAGCAAGTTGGCGAAATTTTTGGATATGTCAGAGATGAGCAAGGGGCCGCAAGATCATCCAGGTCATTGGTTGGTTACCGGTGGAAAGCTTGGTGTGGAAAAAGGAAAAATTGTCTTAAGAGTGAAATATTCGCTGCTAAACTATTGAGTGTTGTAATAACCCTAGATTTTCAAAAACAATGTGTGATTTGTTTTGAATTCTATTAAGTCGTGAAGTTGATTTTTACCGAATGTGATTGTTTGCGAGGTTTTGAAACGAAAAAACGGAAACGTTTTCGGAACGTTTATTAAGAAAAACGTTACGTTTCCGAACTAAATTATCGACTTTTATTCCGTCGCTCGGTTGCAAAAACTTCCTTCATGAAAGTTGTAGAGCTCGTCGTTACGAGTTCGTGGATATGTGACGCGTTCTAATCGGACGACGTACGTAAAAGTTATTAACGCCGGAAGTTAGTTTCCGATTTGGAAACTAATATAAATAGACATTTAGGGGATTAGGGTTTCCTTATTCAGAAACCCTCCCTCTCTCCTTTCGTTCGCCGCTCTCTCTCTCTCTCTCTCTCTCTCTCTCTCTCTCTCTCGGCCCGACCCTCCTTTCTCCCCCTTCGAATTCCCTCGCCGATCTGCCGCCCCCAGCCCATCGTGGCTAGCACCACCGCACCCTACAACCTCGCAAGCAACCCGAGCTAGCGGCGCTGCCTCGCCGCCGAGAGGCTTCACTCGTCCCCGAGCCTCCCTCTGCCTCGCCCCTTGCTCGCTGCCTCCAAGCTGCGGAGACCTTCACCGCCGCCCACTAGGATACCGCACGACCCTCAGCTGCCACCCGCAAGCACGCCGTGCTTCGTTTCCGCCGCCAAGAAGCCGGGTCGACTATTGAAGATCCAGCGAGGAGCTTGTCGACGATCTACCATTCCTGACGCGTTTAGAGCACTAATCTGGGTAAGAATACATTCAAATTGATGTTGTGATGTGTGTGGATGGATTGGGATTTGATTGTTGAAGATTTGGGGAAGAATCGGGGTGGAGGCGATTTGGAGACACCGCCGCTTTAGGCGGCGCGTGGGGAGGTCTGAGGTGGCGGAGGGGCTGCCTTGGACCGTAGGAGGATAGAGGGAAGGGAGAGGGTGGTTTTGGAGGCGGCGGTGGCGTGATACGCGCCGTGGTTAGCCTCGGCGCGTGGGCCCCACGCGCGGCCGCCGGAGGTGGCGCGTGTGCCACACGCGCCGCCACATGCGGCGGTGTAAATAGTTTTGACTGAAAGGGGTATTTTGGTAATTTACGGTGTAACGGTAAATGTAAATGTAAATTTTAATTACTACGGTAAATGTAATTAATTTTTACCTTCGGTAAATGTAATTATAAATTACTTTCAGTAAATGTAAAAAGTAATTTGTAAAAGGGTAATTTAGTAAATTTTATTTACTGAGTTGTATTTACATTTAAATCGTACGTATACGTACAAAAATACGTATTAATATTTATACGTACAGAAAATACGTATTAATATTTATACGTACAGAAATACGTATTATTATTTATACGTACAGAAATACGTATTTAATATTTATACGTACAGAAATACGTATTTAATATTTATACGTACAGAAATACGTATTAATATTTATACGTACAGAAATACGTATATAATATTTATACGTACAGAAATACGTATATAGTATTTATCCGTACAGAAATACGTATATAATATTTATACGTACAGAAATACGTATATAATATTTATACGTACAGAAATACGTATTAATTGAGTAATGTACAGTAACCGTGAATAGTGAACAGTGAACAGTAACTTCGTATAAACCAAAATTGCTGAACAGTAACCGTATATTACTGTTTTGGGCATTTAAAGGTTTACGAAACGATTCTAAATTCTTTTCTTATTCTTTTAAGGTGATCGTTAAATCGAGGAAAGGAATTAGCATCGCGAATTGTGGAATTACGCTCAAGTCAATAAGGTGAGTAAAAATCTCACTGAATTACGAATCTACCCTCGTGGTGATTCAACATTTTTACAAGTGTGTTTATCAGATGAATTACAACATGTATATAATTTTGTGGACTACATATATACAGTATAATGGTAATAAGTACATATATATATATAGTTCATTAAATTACGTACTGTTATTAATTCATTAAAAATAGTCATTTCGGTGACAGAAAAATTGTGCATGTGTGTGATTTAAATGGTACGATATGATGTGAGATTATCGTACGTAATTTTCAGGTGTTTATGAAATATGACATGTATAGGATATAGTGGACTATTTATATATTGTATAAATGGTAAATAAGTACGAATATATATAGTTTGCTATATAATATACTGTTATGATTTTTATTGTGGATATATCGTGAAAGTTTTAAAACGTACAATATGATGTGTGATTATTGTACATGATTTATCACGGAAAATGTGAAATATTGTGATTTGTCTTCGGACGTGATGTGTGGTACAATATGATGTGAGATTATTGTACATGTGAGGCAAGTCGGAACCTAGCCTTTGGCCGGGCGAAGGTTACGATACAGTTAGAGCTCTAGTCTGTCTGCCATAGTACTGCATGAGGTAACGGGTGGTTATCTGATCATGGGTACTCAGCTTGTTTTGGATGTTGGGTGGCGGGTGGTTGCCCAACATCAGCGGTATACTAAGTGAGGGGTAACGGATGTGTACCAGCGCTCATTAGATACCATTTTGTGAAAGTATTAGAGTAACCAGATGGGTTGCTCGTTTTCTCATGATTTTTCATTATACTGTGTTGATGTGGAGTTGTGTCTTTTATGAGACTTGAGTTATTTTAATATTTTACTCATACGAGCTGTAAAGCTTACCGGGTTTGTGTTGCAATCCCGGTGCACCAATTTCAATGGTGTAGGGAATACTTCCGCAGGTGCTGAGTAGTGGTGATTGAGTGACGACTCCGAAAACTCGAAGTCGATCGCATCCAGTCGTGGTGAGGTTCCAGCGTGGATTGTGTGTGAGATTTGGTGTGATTTTATTTGTGAGGTTGTTGTGAGGATTATACAATTCCATTTGTTATATGTTGAATTATCATTTGGGTTTGTAATAATCGGCTTGACTGAGTTATATTTTAAACTCAGATGTGATCCGCTGCGACATTAAAATGATTTCGATTTCATTGAGATTATTTTTGTGTTTAACGATTCTAAGATTTTGAGTTTTGAAGCTCGAAATTTTAGGGTCGTTACAGTTGGTATCAGAGCCTAAGTGCGTATTTGGTGATTATCAATATCATCCGGGAGCGATGATCCGACTGCAGGCGGGCACCCATCACATGCTCCTCGGTATTGATATGTCGCCGGGTACGCGAGAGTGTTAGGAGCCATACCTTATGGTTTGGTCCTGTAGAGAGTATTGTGACGATACTCCGATGATTCACCTTCTTCTGAGATTTCATGATTGATATTAGTTGGATCTATTTTGTCGAATCCGAGACTTCACATGTATGACTGAGTGTTAATTGTTGAATGGTGATGAATTTGGAAAAAGGGCCGAGGACGGACGATAGGTCGCGGCCGAGGTAGGGTTGCAGGCCGAGCCCGCAATGTGGAGAACCTTTACGAGGAGGCTGTTCCACGGGCAGAACAGGTTGACCGTGCTACTGTCGTTAGAGACGACGATAGTCGTGTGTTAAGTTGATCAAGGACTTTAATCGTCTGTCAACGTCTTATTTCATAGAGGCCTGGATCATATGGTAGTGGACCACTGGATCGAGGGCATCATAATCTACTTTGAGATGATTGAGTACCCTGAGAAAGAGAAGAAGATGATATCGACACTTATTAGTGATAGTTCGGTAGAAGAGATGGTAGGATTGACTCCTACATCTATGAGAAACTCTCTATGTGTCACTTCGCATTTGGAGTGTTCCTCGAATTGGAGACAATGAAAGGCTTGTCCTATTGTGAGTGGAAGTGGAGAGTTCTCTGCCTATTTGATCGTGATTCCGGATCACACCTATGATGTGATCATAGGAATTGATTGGTTGAGTACGCAGTACACGGTGATTGATTGTTTTGACATGGTGGGTTCATTCGTAGACCCAGGAAATCAGAGTTTCGTATCTTTGACTCGAGGCGGATAATGTCATGAGAGTTTGAGTCATGGCATATGTTGAGTATGTGGATCTGAAGTAGCTATCACATACATCGTTGTGATATCAGAGTAAAGTGAGACATTTCAGGAGATACTGTGTTATAGCCCCTATAACGAAGACGACGTATGAATGAGACAAATGAATTCAAAGACTTAATGACTAGTGCGATCAGCTTAGAGAGGCTACAATACTCTCTGAGTTTGACATGCGATCCAAATACTGGAATGCTAACAGGTTTGAGTATATAGTTTCCTATCAGGGCAGAGAACTATCAAAGAGTCTTGATAGAGAGCGTTGACCCTATATTGAGGGATGTTCAGTGTTTAAATGTTAAAGACTAGATTTTAGTTATGCAACTAATCTAAGTTGAAGCCTAACAAGGTTGAGATATTATGTTCAGGTAAGAGATGTGTAGACCATAGGTTGGAGGTGGTTAACGAAAATTTTCGTGACTGACATCTCTAACGCTATTGGTAACAGAGTGGTAGGGCATATGATACGTCCATAAAGTGGTAATACAATTATTGAATTGAGATTCACATTTTGTCGACGTGACATTCCAAACTTGTTTTGGTTCGGCTATAGATAATTGATGTTACGCATTGTTCTTTGGGTGAGCAAGAAATATAAGGTGATGGAGAAATCTCAATGTGGCGATATGAATTAATTATTGCTAGATGAGCATTTAAATGAGAACACTGATCTTCGAGGATTTAATTATTGTGGTGTTGGGGATTGGAACTTCACAATACCACAAGTACAAATGAGACGCAATGGCGATGAAGTAACTCTATTGAAGGTAAGGTATGAGATGACCTTAGCTTAATGGTGTTTTGACGAATTTTTCGTGACAAGCACCTTCCAACCGGTAAAGAAATAGTGGAGAATCAAATTTTCTTTTCAAGTGCAAGTGGTGTTAGTGTTGGAGACTTAGAGGTTCTTTTCCCTCTATGCATCCGATTGTTTATTGTTGGATAAGGCGAAGTTGATTTAAGTGTTCAACAAGGGATAAATTTTACAAAAAGGAGTAATCAATTATATTGCTGCTTGCAGAGAAGTATGTTGGCCGAATGTGTTGGCCATGAGAGTTCTTAATGAAAGTAAAGAAACAACTGTTTAGAGTGGTGATGTAGCAACCATTTTTGGGTTGATTTTGAGGAGACAGTGGACCCACTAACCGGCTTCTGTTGTTGAATTAATTTCAGAACTTATTAGTACTACAACGGTGGGGGAAACCAATACGTTAGATGATGCCACTGGGGCGTTTGCGTGGGACCGTATGTCAGGAATTTGAGGCAGGTATGAACCAGGGGGTAAAGTATATCTCGGTTGTGTCTTATTGGATTTTGCCCTGTAAATTCACTTAATTTTCATGTCCCACCATTGGGGGATAAATACCTCCTTAGTCTGACTCGTAAATTGTGGCACACCACTCATAGAAGTAAGAAGCTGAAATAAATTTTCGACGGTAAGTTTTGATGAGGGTGGTAGGATGCATGACGCATCACTCTTGGAGTGGCGGTAGAGGTTCTCTACTGCCATGTGAGTATGTTAATCTATACTCTGGTGTATTGATCGAGAGTAATTCTTAGTCCAAGGTGGTGTTCTGTGGTGGTCGTGGACTTGATGAGTTAAGACTTCTTTACCGTGTAGCCGATACAAATATGGTACTTAGGTGGGTATCATGTACGACAACTTTTGATGGTTTTAATAAGACGATTATAGAAGCAGATTGTTTTGCGGTTTGAAAGGAATGGTAGGTTCATGGTCCTAGCTATGCGTTGAGGTGAAGTCATAACGGTACTGTTGTGGGTAAAAGTATGATTACCTTGAAAACCGATGTGTGTGATGCAAGTAGTAGGCATGTGTTAAACATTGATTTAGACTCGTGTTAGATGTCGAGAGTTTTTGACCATGCTTAGTGGTGAGGGGCAAGCTCATGACTCGAGAATTGTCTGATAACCGCAAGAGAGTGGTGAATTAGACAAAGGGGTATGTTGACATCGCTACCGAGAACATCATTATAGTTTGGTGACTCACATGTGGCTGTTAATGTTAGAACACGTGACAGACTGTTTGTTTGGAAGAAAGTTGAGGGAATTGAGGATATGCTGAGAGCTTATAGGCTGTATATTATAGGTAGCTGGGAAGATCATTTGGGAATCGATTGAGTTGCTTACAACAACAGTTACTGTTCCAGCATCGGTATGGCACCTTATGAGACTCTTAGGGTAGACCATGTCGATCACCTATCTGTTGAACCGAAGTTAGGTGTAGTGAGATTTGGCAAGAAAGAAAAGTGGGCTCCTATGTATGATGGGCCTTTGAGATTCTCGAGGAGGGGGAAAACTAGCATACCGACTAGCCTTGCCAACTATCATGTCGGGCATTCACAACGCTTTCCACATTTCTATGTTGGGAAAGTAGGGACCATCTGAGTCGCATGTGATCGTTCATAGCACCATTGAGGTGAAGGGAAATATCACTTTTGTTGTCGAACCGGTTCGTATTCTGGATAGATCCACAAAGAAGCTTCGGAGGAGAGAAGTTGAGCTAGTCAAGGTGCTGTGGAGTCACCATGATGAGGGTGACGCATCTTGGGAGCTAGAGTCAGACATGATGACCAGATATCCACAGTTATTTGTTGAGTGAGCCTGAATTTCGGGGCGAAATTCCTTTAAGGGGGGTAGATTGTAATAACCCTAGATTTTCAAAAACAATGTGTGATTTGTTTTGAATTCTATTAAGTCGTGAAGTTGATTTTTACCGAATGTGATTGTTTGCGAGGTTTTGAAACGAAAAAACGGAAACGTTTTCGGAACGTTTATTAAGAAAAACGTTACGTTTCCGAACTAAATTATCGACTTTTATTCCGTCGCTCGGTTGCAAAAACTTCCTTCATGAAAGTTGTAGAGCTCGTCGTTACGAGTTCGTGGATATGTGACGCGTTCTAATCGGACGACGTACGTAAAAGTTATTAACGCCGGAAGTTAGTTTCCGATTTGGAAACTAATATAAATAGACATTTAGGGGATTAGGGTTTCCTTATTCAGAAACCCTCCCTCTCTCCTTTCGTTCGCCGCTCTCTCTCTCTCTCTCTCTCTCTCTCTCTCTCTCTCTCTCTCGGCCCGACCCTCCTTTCTCCCCCTTCGAATTCCCTCGCCGATCTGCCGCCCCCAGCCCATCGTGGCTAGCACCACCGCACCCTACAACCTCGCAAGCAACCCGAGCTAGCGGCGCTGCCTCGCCGCCGAGAGGCTTCACTCGTCCCCGAGCCTCCCTCTGCCTCGCCCCTTGCTCGCTGCCTCCAAGCTGCGGAGACCTTCACCGCCGCCCACTAGGATACCGCACGACCCTCAGCTGCCACCCGCAAGCACGCCGTGCTTCGTTTCCGCCGCCAAGAAGCCGGGTCGACTATTGAAGATCCAGCGAGGAGCTTGTCGACGATCTACCATTCCTGACGCGTTTAGAGCACTAATCTGGGTAAGAATACATTCAAATTGATGTTGTGATGTGTGTGGATGGATTGGGATTTGATTGTTGAAGATTTGGGGAAGAATCGGGGTGGAGGCGATTTGGAGACACCGCCGCTTTAGGCGGCGCGTGGGGAGGTCTGAGGTGGCGGAGGGGCTGCCTTGGACCGTAGGAGGATAGAGGGAAGGGAGAGGGTGGTTTTGGAGGCGGCGGTGGCGTGATACGCGCCGTGGTTAGCCTCGGCGCGTGGGCCCCACGCGCGGCCGCCGGAGGTGGCGCGTGTGCCACACGCGCCGCCACATGCGGCGGTGTAAATAGTTTTGACTGAAAGGGGTATTTTGGTAATTTACTGTGTAACGGTAAATGTAAATGTAAATTTTAATTACTACGGTAAATGTAATTAATTTTTACCTTCGGTAAATGTAATTATAAATTACTTTCAGTAAATGTAAAAAGTAATTTGTAAAAGGGTAATTTAGTAAATTTTATTTACTGAGTTGTATTTACATTTAAATCGTACGTATACGTACAAAAATACGTATTAATATTTATACGTACAGAAAATACGTATTAATATTTATACGTACAGAAATACGTATTATTATTTATACGTACAGAAATACGTATTTAATATTTATACGTACAGAAATACGTATTTAATATTTATACGTACAGAAATACGTATTAATATTTATACGTACAGAAATACGTATATAATATTTATACGTACAGAAATACGTATATAGTATTTATCCGTACAGAAATACGTATATAATATTTATACGTACAGAAATACGTATTAATTGAGTAATGTACAGTAACCGTGAATAGTGAACAGTGAACAGTAACTTCGTATAAACCAAAATTGCTGAACAGTAACCGTATATTACTGTTTTGGGCATTTAAAGGTTTACGAAACGATTCTAAATTCTTTTCTTATTCTTTTAAGGTGATCGTTAAATCGAGGAAAGGAATTAGCATCGCGAATTGTGGAATTACGCTCAAGTCAATAAGGTGAGTAAAAATCTCACTGAATTACGAATCTACCCTCGTGGTGATTCAACATTTTTACAAGTGTGTTTATCAGATGAATTACAACATGTATATAATTTTGTGGACTACATATATACAGTATAATGGTAATAAGTACATATATATATATAGTTCATTAAATTACGTACTGTTATTAATTCATTAAAAATAGTCATTTCGGTGACAGAAAAATTGTGCATGTGTGTGATTTAAATGGTACGATATGATGTGAGATTATCGTACGTAATTTTCAGGTGTTTATGAAATATGACATGTATAGGATATAGTGGACTATTTATATATTGTATAAATGGTAAATAAGTACGAATATATATAGTTTGCTATATAATATACTGTTATGATTTTTATTGTGGATATATCGTGAAAGTTTTAAAACGTACAATATGATGTGTGATTATTGTACATGATTTATCACGGAAAATGTGAAATATTGTGATTTGTCTTCGGACGTGATGTGTGGTACAATATGATGTGAGATTATTGTACATGTGAGGCAAGTCGGAACCTAGCCTTTGGCCGGGCGAAGGTTACGATACAGTTAGAGCTCTAGTCTGTCTGCCATAGTACTGCATGAGGTAACGGGTGGTTATCTGATCATGGGTACTCAGCTTGTTTTGGATGTTGGGTGGCGGGTGGTTGCCCAACATCAGCGGTATACTAAGTGAGGGGTAACGGATGTGTACCAGCGCTCATTAGATACCATTTTGTGAAAGTATTAGAGTAACCAGATGGGTTGCTCGTTTTCTCATGATTTTTCATTATACTGTGTTGATGTGGAGTTGTGTCTTTTATGAGACTTGAGTTATTTTAATATTTTACTCATACGAGCTGTAAAGCTTACCGGGTTTGTGTTGCAATCCCGGTGCACCAATTTCAATGGTGTAGGGAATACTTCCGCAGGTGCTGAGTAGTGGTGATTGAGTGACGACTCCGAAAACTCGAAGTCGATCGCATCCAGTCGTGGTGAGGTTCCAGCGTGGATTGTGTGTGAGATTTGGTGTGATTTTATTTGTGAGGTTGTTGTGAGGATTATACAATTCCATTTGTTATATGTTGAATTATCATTTGGGTTTGTAATAATCGGCTTGACTGAGTTATATTTTAAACTCAGATGTGATCCGCTGCGACATTAAAATGATTTCGATTTCATTGAGATTATTTTTGTGTTTAACGATTCTAAGATTTTGAGTTTTGAAGCTCGAAATTTTAGGGTCGTTACAAGTGTAGTGTATACTGCATCATAATGTGCAGTTTCAGTTTTTTGTTAGGTAAAGATGCAGCTTCTTTACAGGTTCATCTAGCATACTTTTGGTGTGTAGTGCACTTGAGAAGAGGATGCATTTAGCGATCGTTTTGGACTTTCATGAACTTTTGCCATTTTCAATGGCAAAATTGGTCGAGTTGAATCTTTAGTCCAAGCAACCACCTGATCCTCTATTATAGTGAGTATATGCTGCTCCTGGAAATGTGATCGTAAATAATTTTTAGTAAATTCGAGTTAATTTTATGAAACTACACAGTAGATCAAGTAAATATATATGCGATTTGTTCCCTCCCATTTTCTTTTTAAAGGAGTAAACTTTAGTATATTATATGTAAACAACAACTAGTAATGGGTAAAGAGGAACAATGACTGCTGTATCAGCTTGCCATTGTCTCTCGAACTGTGCCATGACACATAGGTTGAAGATCATGGTTACAATACGTCCCTCCTTTTAGGACAATATATTATCAGGAGAACTCCCTAGAAGCCTAGGCAGTTGCCATAGTGTAGAAGTCCTACACTAGCAAGGCAACTTATTTAATGGGATCATCCCTTCAGCGTTACCAACTAGCGGTGTCATTAAGAATACACGGGCGACTTCAGTTGCTGGAAATGCTAGACTCTGCAGAGGTGTGACTAGTCTTCAACTTCCTCCATGCAAGCTTAGCAAGTTGGAACAAAATCACATTGGTGCTAATTTCCTTGGAGCCAATAATTTATAATTGCAATTGGACACCAAAAGCAGTCGCGTTTGGACAAAGATGCATGATTCCCACTAGTAGTACTAGTTTGAAAGAAGTCAAATTTTACTGCATTTTTCATTTCCTAAATGATTTTTTTAAGAAGAATTCATATATGATTGTTTGAGCGGATTTCCTAGAAAACCAGTTGGCTTCACCAGCATATATAATTGCTTTACAGGATAATAAGTTTTGCTTCAGAGATCTCTCCTTCCTTGGGGGATCTGTCTAGCAAGGATTCTGATCTTTCATGAATATATTGGAAGAATTTTCTCACTGCTTTACAGGAGAATGTCATGGAAAAACCATTCGTAGCGTTGGACCTTTATCAACAGCCGAGAACAGCTCAATTCTAGTGTTAATGTCACTTTGCCTTAAAGTCCAAGGCAATGCCCCATGCTGCAAAATACCTCAGCAAAGCTATTAACCTCCTCATCCTCGTCAAAGGAATGGATCCTCGACAGGAGCAGGGAGCATCCACATATAAAGATATTTTTCTTTCCTTTCCATCTTTACCTTGCAATTAAGAAATTAAGACATCACCACCACCATCACCATTAATGAAAATAGAAGACTTGAAAAATCAACAAATTCCAAGTTATGGACTGAACTTGGTATTGCTGTTCATGTATACTACACTAACCACAGATTACCATGCCGATATGTTTGAACCAGTTCACAAACGACTTCAGTAGTTCTCTGCTTCAATGTCATATGATAGCTGACACCGTATCAGTTTCATGGCAAACGAAACTTCCGACGAGAAAGAGATAGCAGCTGCCTTTGAGGAAGATAACGTACAGCTGAAATTGGACCCTGCACTTAATATGACACTACTTTTCTACTGAAAGTAGCTGACATTTAATTTACTTGCTTGACAAACAGTTGCATTTGGAAAACGAGAGTCGTCTCCGGTTGTAAGCATGCGAATCAAGTCAGTCTTCTGTTAGAAAAAAAAAAGAGAAAATTAGAGTTAAACCCAATAATAGAGTTAGAGCACCTTTTTAAATCTAAGCCCACATCTATTTTTTCTTTCATTTTACACCCAAAATCATTTATTATTATCAATTTTTATTTTTGTATAAGTCTAATCTACCCTTCTAAAATATAAAAGGTTATATTAAATAATTTTCTTAATCTTAGGTTTAAAAATCAATTTTGAATGTGAAGCTCGTCAATTGTATCCATAATTGTTTCATTGTATTTAATTCATACTGCTAATATCAATATGTATATATATTCATCACAAATTTTAGCTTTGCAACTTCTTGTTCTTCTTTTATCAATTCCATTTTGCAAAATTTTACACCAATTATTATTTTTCAAGCAATAGGAGCTAGTCATATGAAGATTATATGAGAAATTCATATGAAGGTATATAAGGTACCAAACGATCTTGATTCAGTAAGTGTTTCTCATCGTGAGGTATATATTGTTCTTGTTGAATTATCTTTTTTTCCTTCTTGTTAGGTATATTGTCATATTAATTCATTGTAAGAGGTATTAAACAATATTCTGGACAAGAATCATAGGTATATACATACACTATAATAACTAATAAAGAGGCATATTAAACTTCACTTATATATTGTCTTCCTCAATAAAAGGTAGATTTCTATAGATGAGACATATATATCTATGAACTAGGAATTCTACATGAACCTTCTAAATAGATATGCTTCTCATTCTTAAGTTGTAATTAAAGAGATACCTACTAACTAGGTTAAACACTTAAAGTCCCACATACCTTTAAGTTAGGTTATTTAATAGATGAATGAAACTTAAAAAATCAGAAAAAGACTGATATAACAAAGTTCTCCAAGTTAACAATCTAATCGAAAATCTTAAATCACTAAAATATAAGTTGTACATTCATTATCTTAAGGTATTTGAATATAATCTATTGGTAATAATGATGAGTTCAAAAGGAAACTTGCAAAATCGTACTCAATCTATAATTAAGGTAAAAAAAAATTAATACCAAAGTTGACTAATTAGAGTTAAATAGTGGCAATATGTAATTTTTGTTAAAACGAAAGACAATTTAGTATCTTATTTGACAATATTTGAGTAAAAATTATAATTAAATAATATGTGAGTTTATTTTAAAAGCATGCACCAAAAATAGGTATGAAATGAAATACCCAAAAAAAAAAATGCAATGAAGCAGTCGAGCGAATCAACTCATTCAACTGTGGTTCACATATTCAAAATCTTCTGACCTCTATAAATCGCATTGTCATGCCTCACTGAATACTATCATTCCACATTTCCACGTCCGAACACCACCCATATATATCAGTCTCTTTAGCCAAAAAACATATCGAAATGGGGGAATTTTTGGTAATGAAACTGATTTTGATATCCTCATTAGTACTGTTAAACTCTTGTAGCTCCATGCAACTGAACCATCCGACACTCCAGGGAAATGAGACGGATAGGCTGGCATTACTAGCAATGAAAGCTCAAATACACAACAAACGATAGAAAGATACTCAGTTTGAAAGAAACACACGCCCACACTGGAAACACTCTCAAATTCAAAAGAAACTCGCACCAGAAAGCCGTACAGAAAGATACTCAAAAGGTATATATTCTTGCTTAATTGATATGAACAATTACAAGGTATTTATAGAAATCTAAACTACTATTTATCAAGTATGAAACCAAATATAGATTTGTCAATTAGTATGGCTATAGATTTGGTTGGTGAGATCTGTTTGTTGTTTGTTGACTCATGCTAACACTCCCCCTCAAGTTGGTGCATACATATCGACCATGCCCAACTTGCTAAGTGAGTCATAAAAAACCTTCTTAGATACTCCTTTTGTGAATATATCTGCAAGTTGCTCTTCCGAATGAACAAAAGGAAAGCTAATGATCTTAGCATCTAGCTTCTCCTTTATAAAGTGACGATCAACCTCCACATGCTTTGTACGATCATGTTGTACATGATTATGTGAAATATCAACAGTTGTCTTGTTGTCACAGTACTGCATAATATTCTTAGGCTTAACACCCAAATCTTGTAGCAAATTTCTAAGCCGTAACAACTCGCATACTCCCTGAGCCATACCTCTGTATTCTGCTTCAGCACTAGATCGAGCTACCACCTTTTGTTTCTTACTCTTCCAAGTAACAAGATTACCCCCAACAAAAGTATAGTACCCTGATGTGGACCTCCGATCTGTAATATTTCTAGCCCAGTCTGCATCTGTGAAACCACAAACCTCAATGGTATTGTTGTGATTAGAAAAAATTACTCCTCTTCCTGGAGCTGACTTCAAATACCTCAAAATCCTCACAACAGCATCCATGTGATCCATACTGGGATTATGCATGAACTGACTTACTACACTTACTGCATACGCAAGATCTGGTCTGGTATGTGACAAATAAATCAGGCGTCCAACTAGCCTTTGATAACGAGTTTTGTCAATAGGTACCTGATTTAGGTGCTCTGCTAATCGATGGTTTTGCTCAATAGGAGTATCAATTGGAGTGCAATCCAACATACCTGTCTCTGTTAGTAGATCAAGGATGTACTTCTTCTGACACAGATAGATACCATCACTTCCCCGAGCTACCTCAATGCCCAAGAAGTACTTGAGTGTACCTAGGTCCTTCATCTCGAATTCTATGGCTAGCTGTTTTTGTAATCTGTCCACCTCAATAGTATCATTACCAGTAACTACCATATCATCAACATATATAATTAGGGCTGTTACCTTCCCTTGTTGATGTTTGTTAAATAATGTGTGGTCTGAATTACTCTGTATGTAGCCAATTTTCCTCATGAATTGTGAAAATCTTCCAAACCAAGCACGAAGAGACTGTTTAAGACCATACAAAGACTTTCTCAACCTGCATACACAGTTATCTGGAAAAGCTGCCACATATCCCGGAGGAAGATCCATATACACTTCCTCTGTAAGTTCTCCAGAAGGAATGCATTCTTAACATCAAATTGTCTAAGCGGCCAGTTTAAGGTAGCAGCAAAAGAGAGCAATACCCGAATAGTGTTCATCTTTGCAACAGGTGCAAAAGTCTCATCATAGTCTATGCCATATGTTTGGGTGAACCCTTTTGCTACTAGGCGTGCTTTATACCGGCTCACTGGCCCATCTGGATTATGTTTTATTGTAAACACCAAACGACATCCCACTGCCTTCTTGCCATGTGGTGGAGATACAAGCTCCCACGTATTGTTCTTATGTAATGCTTCCATCTCTTCCTCCATCGCTTTCCTCCATTTTGGATCTCCTAATGTATCTTGCACTTTGTTAGGTATTGATACAGCAGAAATTTGATTCACAAATGATTCATATGACTTAGACAATCTTTTAATAGACATAAAATTTGCCACATGATACTTAGCTTTAGCCTGAAGGGTAGGTTCATATTTTTTTGTTGGCTGACCCCGAGTAGACCTATTTGGCAAGATATATTGTCTACTATTAGCTTCACTAGTACTAGTCCCAATAGAATTACTAACCTCAGATGAGTGATCTTCTGTACCAGGGGAACGTTGGTCAGGGGTATAAATAACAGTAGGGGAGGCAGTTGTGTTGTCAGCTTCCGGTACCTGAATCTCTGGAGTGATTATACCAGAATCATCTGGTGGTGCATGTGTAGCTGACACATCAGTAATCCCAACCGAACCTGGCACCATATCTCCTGGCTGACTTGTCTCCCCCTTTCCATGATACAGTTATTCAAAATATGAAATCTCCCCGTGAAGAGCAGTATCAGAAGACGTAAAATAACTCATGTCCTCAAAGAAAGAAACATCCATAGTGACATAATACTGTCTGGTAGGTGGATGAAAGCACCTGTACCCTTTCTGATGTCCTCCGTATCCAACGAACACACATTTAACCGCTCGGGCATCCAACTTAGACCTCTGATGTTTTGGAAGATGGACAAAAGCAACACAACCGAAAACACGGGCTGGAAGATTATGAAAAGAGGGTAAGGAAACATGGGAAGCAAGCACCTCATATGGAACTCTGCCTTCAAGGACACGAGATGGAAGACGATTAATGAGGTGAGCAGAAGTTATGACAGCATCACCCCAAAGGTATTTAGGCATATGGGCACTAAAGAGAATACACCGAGCCATATCAAGTAAATGACAATTTTTCCTTTCGGAAACTCCATTCTGCTCAGGTGTGTAAGGACACGTTGTTTGATGAACAATTCCGTGTGTGTTAAAAAACTCCTGAAAGACACGATTCACATATTCCCCCCATTATCAGAACGAAGAATTTTAATTGTGGCATTATATTGTGTTTGGACAGTGGTATAAAAGGCTTGAAAAGCTGGAAAAACCTCCTTTTTGGTTTTTAGAAGAATAATCCATGAAAGACGTGTGCAATCATCAATAAATGACACATAATACCGCATTCCCGACACAGTAGATTCTTTGGAGGGTCCCCAAACATCAGAATGAATTAATTCAAAAGGAAGAATACTTTTATTAGAAGTACTAGGGGAATAAGTAGACCGATGACTTTTGCCCAAAACACCTGTTTCACAACGAAAAACTGACTCATCCACACCAATAAACAAAGTAGGCATGGATTTTTTCATAACACTAAATGAAGGATGCCCCAAGCGACGATGCCATAACCAAACTTCACTTAACTTATCAGAAGTGGAGAGCAAAGCGATCCGGGACTGTGCCCCTGGTTTTTTCCCCGCATATGTCTGATCCAGATGAAACAATCTGCCCCGTAGATACCCCCGACCAATTACCTCCCCGGTGAGAAGATCCTGAAATATCACATACATGAGAAAAAATGTCACAGAGCACTTAGCTTCAATGTTCATTTGTGGGACAGATATCAAATGATGAGATAAAGCAGGTACATATAAGACATTGTGAGCTCTATTGTGGGAGTAATACGAACTGATCCTTTCCCTAATACGGGGAAGGCCTCACCATTAGCATTAGTAACATATGGTACTGGTGGAGGAGATAATATAGTAAAATAAGATTTGTCATAAGTCATATGATCAGACGCACCAGAATCAATAATCCATGTATCAAAACCATCAAAGTGAGAAATATGTAAAGCCATACCAATCTTACCACGACCAGCTATTGATGCTATGGGTGTTGCTCCTCCTGCTGTATGATGATCATGTCCAACCACACCATAAATATCTGGTTCCTGGACCAGTTGAATAGCTGCTTTTGCCTTAGGACGATAAATAGGCCTTTGGGGCCTAAGGTGTGGATACAACTTCCAACAGGTTGCACGAGCATGGTTTGTATCATGGCAATAAGAACAAGGAGGGCGGGGCTGATTCCCGAAACCTAGTGGTGGTCCTCGGTGATGAAGTGGAGATGAAGTGGCCTGCTGAAGGGGTGGTGCTGAAGATCTAGCATGAATAGTAAGGCTGGAAACTTCAACTTGTGTCTGATGAAGACTTTCCTGGTGAGATTCATCCTTACGGATATAGGTGAAAGCTGTAATTAAGCTAGGGGGTTCGGTCTGGCGGAGTAATTCCCCTTTCGCACTGTTATGTTTAGTATCAAGACCTTTTAGAAAATGGTGAACTCGCTCAAGCTCCTTCTCACGTTGGTACCAAACAATATCCTCCTGATGTTTGATCATGCAAGGACGTTTCACATCAATCTCTGCCCAAATATTTCTTAGTTTGGTGAAATATTGCGCCACCGGTTGCCCATCTTGTTGCATCGCCAAAGCGGTGCACATTAACTCATGAACCTGTATGAAATCAGAATCATTAGTGTATAAGCCTTCAAGTGTCAGCCATATTACCTGTGCAGTGTCACATGCCTCCACCAGATCAATTATTTCGTCATTCATAGCTTTTCACAAGACGGACATCACAAGGCCATCATCTTCGTCCCATTTAGTGTAGGCAATAATATCATCTTTACTAGGAGCCTGAGTGACTCCGGTTACATGCCCCATCTTGTGCATGCCGCGAAGATGAGCCGCCATAAGTCGCTTCCATTTACGGAAATTGGTTCCATTGAGTTTAGTACCCCCAAAGGACCCACTGTCAGAACTCTTGACAGATACTTCAAATTTTGGAACATCAGCTTCGTCTCCAGAACCCATTGAAAAGGAAATGAAAAAACAGAATCAGGAATTATGCAGCGGAAACACCAAAAAACTGATAAGAACCTGTCTTCGGTGCACGTTCACTGTCAGTGCACCTACACTGACATTAAAGAGATATGAATTCTGGGCCGGGTCGGATCTTGTGCGGGTCGGATTTGAAGCCGGGTCGGGTCGTATCCGGGTCGGGTCGAACCCGGGATAAATCCGGGTCGGATCGAGTGGGCCGGACCACACAGTTTCTGGGCTGGGCCGGGCTTTAATTGAACCGGGTCGGGAGATGTCGATTTATGTCGATTTAGGGTTGATTTTGGGAGACTTTCTGCGATTGGAAGAGAACGACGTCCGGTGAAGAGCGGCGACTGAGGAGCGGCGAGCGACGTCGGAGCGGGGGGCGCGGAGACAGCAACAGCGGCGACGAGAGGACGACGTCGGCTTGAGTGCGGAGCGGACGGCGTTCGGCCGAGGGGAATCAGCGGGAGCGCTGGAGGAGTGTCGGCGACGTTGGGCTTGGCTCAGGTGAAGGGCGACGTCGGGGAGCGCTGGGGGACAGCGGTGAGGGAGCGCCGGAGGGGAGGAGGCAGCGGCGAGCACGAAGGCAGTAGCCTGCCGGAAAAAAAAACGGGAAAAAATGCCCAGAAAAAACAGAGCACGGAGGCTCTGATACCAAGAAGAAAGGTATATATTCTTGCTTAATTGATATGAACAATTACAAGGTATTTATAGAAATCTAAACTACTATTTATCAAGTATGAAACCAAATATAGATTTGTCAATTAGTACGGCTATAGATTTGGTTGGTGAGATCTGTTTGTTGTTTGTTGACTCATGCTAACAAATACAACATGATCCGAACAGGGTCACAAGCTCATGGAATGAAACACTTCACTTCTGCCAGTGGCACGGCATCACCTGCAGTCGAAGACATCACCAGAGGGTGACGAAGATTGAGCTTGGCTCTCTACAGTTGGTTGGATCGATATCACCATATGTAGGAAATCTAAGCTTCTTAAGAGTACTTGATCTTGAGAACAATAGCTTTACTCATCAAATCCCTCCTCAAATCGGGCGTTTGCATAGATTGCAGGTATTGTATCTAAACAACAACACACTTACCGGCACCATTCCTCCCAACATCTCCAATTGCTTCCAACTTAACTCTCTCGATCTTGGTAAAAACAAACTAGTGGATAATATTCCTCTCCAGCTCAGTTCTTTGTCAAGCCTTCACTTTTTGGTTTTGGATTTTAACAATCTAATCGGAGTGATCCCTCCTCTTTTGGGCAACCTTTCTTCTATCGACACACTTGGAATAACTTCGAATAATATAGAAGGAAACATCCCTAGTTCTCTATGCCATTTGAAAAAACTGATATATTTAGATTTGGGCATAAATAACTTGTCTGGTATCATCCCTTCCTGCATCTATAACCTCTCTGGGATAGTTGAATTCGAGGTAACATTGAACCGAATTCAAGGAAGCCTTCCCTCAAACTTAGGCAATGCTTTTCCCAACCTTCGATGGTTTTCCAGTGCCGGGAATCATTTTACTGGATCCATCCCTTCGTCACTATCCAATGCAACACATCTTGTGATATTTCAATGTGGTTTTAACAACCACACTGGTCACGTACATAATATACGAAATCTTCATAACCTTGTAAAATTCAGAGTCAGTGGTAATAACCTTGGAAGCAGTACAAATGGTGACTTGAGTTTTGTCTCAGACTTGATCAATGCCACAAAGCTTATATTCTTGGAGTTTGCCGACAACAATTTTGGAGGCACCTTTCCCACATCAACATTTAATCTCTCAACCACCCTCGAGAGCCTTGCAATGGGAGGAAACTATCTACACGGAAGAGTCCCAACTGGGTTAGGAAATCTTGTGAACTTGCTAGCACTGGCTATGGAGGGAAACAACTTCAGAGGTAACATTCCTTCAGATCTTGGGAAAGTTTCAAGGCTTGGGGCAATTACTCTTAGTGGGAACAAGTTTTCGGGGGGTATTCCATCTTCATTTGGTAATATAACAATGTTAAATGTTCTTTACTTGAATGGAAATAATCTCAATGGCAGCATCCCTGCTAGGCTTGAAGAATGTCACATGTTGATAAAGTTGGATCTTTCTCAGAATAAACTGGAGGGCAGAATACCTCAACAATTACTTATTGGTCTACAGTCTTTATCAATTTCTCTAAACTTATCAACAAACCTTTTTACCGGTCCACTTCCTGTTGAGATTGGAAATTTGCAGGCGCTAGGTCAACTAGACATTTCCAACAATATGTTATCAGGAGAACTTCCTAGTAGCCTCGGTAGTTGTCAGAGCTTAGAAGTCCTACATTTGCAAGGAAACTACTTCAACGGGCTCATCCCTTCGTTTATGGAGAAATTGAGAGGGATTCGAGATTTAGACTTTTCTCTAAACAATTTCTCAGGAGGTATACCACTGTTCTTTGAAGGTTTTTTATACTTGGAGAATCTTAATCTATCCTTCAATCATCTTTCGGGAGCAGTACCAACTGGTGGCGTTTTCAAGAATGCAACGGCAATTTCAGTGGCTGGAAACTCTGAGCTCTGTGGTGGTATTACTAATCTTAAACTTCCAGTGTGCAAATCTAATGGAGGAGGGTTGTCTCGTAAAATGAAACTAATGATCTCTTTAGTTTCTGGGTTCACTCTTTTAGGACTGGCTGTGCTGCTGTATATTTTCTTTCTGCGTAAGGAGAAGAAAGAAACTACAATAAACAGTTTGGGGAGCTCTGTTTTGAAGGTTTCATATGCTACACTCCTGAAAGCTACTAATGGTTTTTCATCAGAAAATTTGATTGGTGTGGGCGCATTTGGAACTGTGTACAAAGGAATTCTTGCTGATGATAGAGTTCTCGTCGCTGTGAAGGTGCTTAACATGTTACACCGGGGAGCATCAAAGAGTTTCATGGCCGAATGTGAGGCTTTAAGAAATATAAGGCATAGGAATCTTGTTAAGATCTTAACTGCATGTTCAAGTATTGATTTCAACGGCAATGACTTTAAGGCTCTTGTTTACGAGTTCATGGACAATGGGAGCTTGGAAGAATGGTTGCATCCACCTACCAGAACTGAAGAGGTGATAGAAGCGCCAAAAAGTTTAAGCATTGTTCAGAGGCTAGGTATTGCTATTGATGTCGCTAGTGCATTGGATTATCTTCACAACCATTATGAAACTACGTTCGTTCATTGTGATCTGAAACTAAGTAATGTTCTTTTAGATAGTGACCTAATTGGACATGTTTCCGACTTTTCTTTCAGAACCAAGTACAACTGTTTCTGGAAATCAATCAAGTTCCATTGGAATTAGAGGGTCGGTTGGTTATGCTGCACCAGGTAAATTTTCTCATATGGCATAGAATTTTTTTTTCCTAGTTTAACTCTACCATATTTTTAAAACTTGGAGCTATTGATTTATCATTTATGCAAAATTGTATTGATAAATTAATACTTGTGATATTGTTTAAACTGTAGAGTATGGTATGGGAAGTGAGGTATCTACAAAGGGGGATGTTTACAGCTTTGGCATTCTCTTGTTAGAAATGTTTACTGAGAAGAGGCCCACTGATCACATGTTTAGTAATGGCTTGAATCTCCATGATTATGTGAAGATAGCTCTCCCAGAACGTGTTTTAGAGATTTCAGAATCACTAGTTCTTCAAGAAGGGACCGCCAATGTTGCTGAATCTCACAAACGCAATCAACTGAGAATTAGAGCACAGAAAATTGAAGAGTGCCTGACTTTGATACTTGGAATAGGACTTGCTTGTTCTGCTGAATCCCTCACAAACAGAAAAAGATGTCAGAGATGTATTATCTGAACTGCAATTCATTAGGTGCAATCTTCTCGGCTAGAACTTTCAAATTATTAACCTCTTGTGATGGCCTTATAAAATTGGCGTATGGTTCTTATATTCTTTTTTGTTGCCAAGTCCTGTTACTACTATAGCGGACCTGGAAATGTAATGTTGCTACATTGTGTTGTGTTGTGTTCTTGTCATATCTTAGTTCCCTGAATATTAGAACATGCCATGTCAATATTATACGTGATGCTTGGAAGAATAAACGCATAGATAGTGAACTTTTAGTTGTCTTGAAATCACTGAAGTGCAAATTAGAAAATAAAGTTTTATTAAGCAAATAAAAATCAAAATAAAGGATTGAAAAAAAAAAACAGAGGAAAACAGCTGATTGCAAATGAAAATAGAGGAAAACAGAGAAGACCAGATACCTTAGAACATAATCATTGAATCAATATCGGGGATGCTTTACTGGAAGTTTCAGTATTTCACGACACCACTCAAGTTTCACTAAATTACTGCTTATTATACTCCTTCAACTTTTACAATTATACAAAGAAACTCCATGTACTTTAATGGAACAAAACAGAGAAAAACAGAGGATGAACAGAGATGTTAGAACAAAATCAACGTAGTTAGCTGCTAAACACGTAGTCGGATTGCCAGTAGTGCTTGAAGCAACTCAGCCGTTAAAAGGACATTTTTTTTCCCATACCTATTTTGATGTTTCCATTTAGATTGGAATAGGTAAAAATATAAAATGACGACCATCTCTCAGTTCTATCAACATCAGATATGGGATATGATTTAGGACATAGTTTTCTTATTTTTCTCAGCCAAATAAAATAAACTATCATTCGTTCACTAGGACAGGTGAAAATATTAGGTTGATTGGCTTAATTTCTTGTCATGAGTTTATGCTTGCTGACTCTGAATCGTTAATAGGTCTTTTAAATTATTAAGGAGCTTAGGTTTGTCTGATGCCAGCTTGTGATGATTTAACTCGGTTATGTTATATTTCAGTTACTTAGCTAGTCAGTTAGTTCGTTGGGATGTACTTCACTTGCATTTATCTCATTGATGTAACATTTATAACTTCATCTTACAAAATCAATGATGCAAAACAGTTTATTCATAACTTATGAAAAGAGATGTGTAAATATACATAAATCATTGCTCTCCGGATTAATCTAGAACTGACCACCTTCAAAGGTCTGTCCAAATTGCCAACCAGCAGGAACGACATTATTGTGGGTGAGTGTGGCTCCATCGCTGGTTGTGATTTTGAAGGAGAGGGTTTGGCCATTGAGGTAGGAATTGCTCTGCCAATTCTGTCCCCAGTTTCTTGACATTGGTTGCCACCCTGTCCTAGATCCCTTGATGGACACTGTTTGAACATCACCTGCACCTGCGACGTTTGTTATCAACACTAAGTTGAAGTATGAGTGGCCATTGATAGTGAACCTTATGCCTCCTTTCTTCACACATGGAACCCTGTCGAAAACAAACACAAAGTAACTCGATGTGTTTTAACCATGCAACAACGTTATCACCCTGCAAGTAAACCTAGATTCACTGTTGAGTGTAAACCTTACACTCAATGCGTTACAGTTTCTTCTTCTATGAGGAATGTGCTTCTAAATTTTGATGAAAAGGAAAATACAATTACCTGCGGAAGAGTACAGGAACGATCCCAGCACGATACTCAGCTATCTGCAAGAAAGCAGGCTGAGCCAAATCGAAGTGTTCGAGAGGAGGATTGCACCACCCCCCATTGTCGTTGGACAAAGCCAGATTAGGTGGGCAGAGATTAGTAGCAGTGATAATGATGTCACCATGGAGGCACCATTTTGGGTCGTCATTGCAACGCAACTGGTAACATGCACCGCAACTCAAACCACTGTTGAAGAGAGCAGTGCTTAGAGCTGCGGTGCGAGTCCCATACCCTTGGCTGTATAAGTTTCCATAACCGCATGCACCTCCTGCATTATTTTTACATCAACTTCCATCAGACCATCTCAGTAATCTTTACGTATGGAAGTACATAGAGATCGAGTTGAGTAGTTTGTAGCTTACCCATAGTCCCAGTAGCATCACTTCCCCCGTAGAATGTTGCATGTGCAGTTTGCCATTCGCCATATCGTACACGACTTCCCTGAGAGCTAGCCAAGGGGATCAGCATGAAGAAGATCAATTCCAGGATCTGCTTCTTACCCATTGTATTGGTCCTATATTCAGTTTATCAGTTATGTATTTGAGTGTCTGAAAGCGTGAGAAGTAAGTGTGAGTGTGAGTGTGGGTGTGGGTGTGGGTGTGGATCGAAGAAATGCCAATTATATAAGGAAAATAGAGATGTGAAGGAGCATTGAAATGAAATTAGTTGTTTCGGGCCTTTGCGGTTGTCACGTTTGAGCTGGCCTAACTGCCATAGTAAATGACTAGATTGAATATCATTTAACTCACGAATTGTTATGGGAGAATTATTATTATACCATTATGTGTGTCTTAGCCATATTAGGTTTCCTGTTAGAGATAGCTTTGCATCTCTGTAATAACTTAGGACTCCGAATGCTATGAGATTATAGTTATGTAATGTTTATATATATGCCCTCATATCATTCAATAAAGACACATGTATTCATCATGCACCACGTTATCACGCATTTTGCCTTAAAACCCTGCACTTTTAGAGCCCTAAAAAACCCTATTTTTTCTTCCCGCCGGCCGCCCTTGTCTCCATCCTCCCTTTTCATTCGACGCTCCTCATCGACGACTACCTTGCACGGCCCCGCATCTCCAGCATCCCCTACAGTCCCTGCCCGCAGCCCCCTGCAGTCCCAGCTGACCCTACAGCCCCTGCAGACCCCCCGCAGGGCCTCCTACGCATTCGCCCCGTAAAATCAACTTTTACCCCGCAAGACCCCGCATCAAAACATTCAAAAATTGCTCCTCCGGTATATTCACGCAAGCAACGCAAACTTAACAAGCAACATCTTCGCTTAAGAGAAACTACTCTCGCTTTCTCCACACCTTCAAAGGTAATTTTAATTAACGTTCCCGCTTTTGAACATATAGATATATTATATCAGGCAATATTCGCCTTACTTCAATCTCCCGCCGTTCTTATACCGTGTATGAGGCCAAACAAGGGAACTCTCCCCTCTTCTCTTTAGTCGATGTTTTTCGTGTGACGGTCATGTGGGAGTCACAATTGTTTGAAAGGGAAGTTAATCGATTTCATGTGCTCGCCTGAATGCACTACTATTTTGGGTGCGATCGTGAGTATCCCCGTTTGCATCGATTTTTCATGTGACCATATACGTCACCCCTTCTAATTATTGTTATATTTGAATGTAATCGATTCCGTATTTGTAGATGTCGTCGCCATCACGACCGGAGTTTGGCCTTCTTGATCTTGAAGGCAAGGAATACCATTGCTGGGTTTTCGACATGGAGCTCGATTTTGAGAGCCAAGGGATTTAAGGCATGTTTGCCGACCCTCCTGCTATTTTCCCATCTATGACCAAGACTCAAGCTCTCATCTTCAAGAGGCAATACTTGAACGTAAAAGATTCTAAAGAATTATAGGACAAACTTTGTTTGCGGTACATCAATTAGGATATGTTATGCCTGCAATCCGACCTTGGCACCGTTGGTGTCATCAAGACCAACCTAGATCTTCTCAATAAGACATTGGACACGTTTCCAATCAACTATGAGGTTCAAGCTCATATGTACCACACTCATGGAGAGGAAGGGAAGATTCGGACTTTCGCCGACGTAGTGGCACTCTTGGAAAAGAAAGAAAGGCATTATGAGATCCTCCTCAATAATAACAATACACCCGTTGGCACTAAAAAGATTTATATGCCACATTCTAACTATGGGAAAACTTCTAAGCAAAATAATAAATCCAGGAACGCTCCATGCTAGCAACAAAGCAATAATTCTCATGGTGGGAGGCAACCAGGCCGTTCTCGGCCCAAGTCCAACTTTTGAACCCATGATAGAGGTGGTGCCACACCCTCAGAGGGAGGCTGTCCCCGTCCTAAACCTCAAGGAGGCCGTCCCCGTCCCAAACCTCAAGGAGGCCGTGTGCCTCCTCATGGCTCCAGTTCCGGAAATGATAAGTCTCCATGCTTCAAATGTGGCTCCTTCAAGCAGTTTAATCACGATTGCTTCAAGCATTTTAATCACGATTGTTGAGCTAGCAAGGAGATGATTAAGGCATACTCCGCCTACAAGAAGTTTCTACAACCCGAATCGAACCATGTTGATGAAAAACCTGAGATCGAGACTCACCGCATCTCCATGAAGCCAGAGCCCCTTGCGTCCAAGGCTAAGCCTCAGGCCCATATAATGTGTAATAACCCTAAATTTCAAACAATATTTAGTTTGATTTGAATTCTTTTAAGTTGTGAAATTTAATTAAAAAGAATTTGATTGGTTGCGACCTTACGAAACAGAAACGGAAACGCTCTCGGAACGTTTAATTAGAAAAACGTTACTTTTCCGCAACATATATATCGACTTTTATTCTGTCGCTCTGTTGTGAAAACTTTCTTCACGAACGTTGTTGGGCTCGTCGATACGAGTTCGTGGATATGTGACACGTTCTAATCAGACGTTGTACGTAAAAGTTATTAACGATAGAAGTTATTTCCGATTTTGGAAACTAGTATATAAAGAGATTTTTATCAGTTAGGATTTCCAAAATTGGAAACTCTCTTTCTCTCCTCACTCTCTCCGCCTCCCTCTCTTCTCTCTCCCCGAAAACTCTCTCCTTCACCTCAGAAAATCGCCTCCGTGCGATCTGCCTCCCTGGGCCGCCGTGTCGTGCACCGCCGCTCTCTACAGCATCGCGAGGCCCTCCGCACCAAACCCCGAGCTCGCGCCGCTCTGTCTCGCCGCCGAGAGCCTCCTCTCTCTCCCCGAGCCTTCCTCTGCATCACGTCGCGATCTCCGCCTCCAAGCCGTCGTGTTCCTCACAACCGGTCCCTGGAGCACCGTGTGATCTCCGCAACAACCCTCAAACTCGCCGCTGCTCGAATCGACGTCGCCGCCTTCTCACGCATCACCGACAACAAATCGAAGTTCTGCAGTTCGATTTAGGTAAAAATTGATGTAATTGAATTGTTGTGTGTGATTGTTTGATGTTTGGGATTGATTTGGGAGAATTTTGGATTGAATTGTGGAAAAATCGGAGGAGGATGGAGGAGAGGGTTACCGCCGCCAAGAGGCGGCGCGTGGGGGTGCGTGGGTTAGTTTAGGAGGGGTCTGAGATCGTGGGAAGGAAGAGGAGGAGGACGGGAAGAGTTTTGGGGCGGAGGTGGCGTGATACGCTCCGGTGCCGGAGTAGGCGCGTGGGCCCCACGCGCGGTTGCCGGCGAGCGGCGTGTGTACCCCACGCGCCGCCACGTGCGGTGGCGTGTGAAACAGTGTTTCCGAAGGGTAATTTTGTAATTTATTTTTACGTGTGGTAAATCTAAAAGTGATTTACGTACGGTAAATTTAACTTTATTTTGCAATATGATGTGGAGATTGTTAAAATGTTGATTTGTCTTCGGACTTGATTTTTGTACAATATGATGTGAGATTATTGTACGTGTTTGGCAAGTCGAAACCTAGCCTTTGGCCGGGCGAAAGTTACGATACAGTTAGAGCTCTAGTCTGTCTGCCGGAGTACTGCATGTGAGGTAACGGGTGGTTATCGGCTCATGAGTACTCATATTGTTTTGGATGTTGGGTAGCGGGTGGTGGCCCAATATCGGCGGTGTACTACGTGAGGGGTAACAGATGTGTACCGGCGTTCATTAGTACCCGTATTATAAATGTATTTGGGTAACCAGAAGGGTTCCCGATTTCTCATGAGCATTTTCTTTTCATATGTTTTTGGGACAACCAGATGGGCCATCCATTAACTCATGAGTGCATTTATATTTGTTGAATTGTAGATTTTCGTATATTTTGATATGCGAGTTATATTTTCAGTTGACTCATACGAGCTATAAGCTTACCGGGTTTGTGTTTACAATCCTGGTGCACCAATTCGATGGTGTAAGGGATAATTCCGCAGGTGTTGATTAGTGGAGATTGAGTGACGACTCCGGAGACTCGAAGTTGTTCGTGTCCTGCCTGTGGTGAGGTTTCTAGTGTGGATTTGTGTGTGAGAATTGGTGTGGATTTATTTGTGAGTTTTGTGAGAGATTGTGAAGATTATTACATTTCCATCTTATGTAATGTTGAATTATAAATTTGGTTTCTAATAATTGGTTTTCTGAGTTGTATTGAGAACTCAGTAATGATCCGCTGTGCATTTTAAATGATTTCGATTTCATTGAAATTGTTTAGTGTTTAACGACTTTTAAATTTTGAGTTTTTAAGCTTGAAATTTTGGGGTCGTTACATAATGGACCTCCAGACTTTAATTAGTCGTTTTAGGCTTATTTTCGCTTTATGATTTCAAGTTATGGCCGACCGCCATTGTTATTTTCATTGACTTTGTAATTGTCTTTTGATTTTGGAATTAAAAGTTCGTGTGTGATGTATTAAAGATTAGCATTTAATAAAATTTCTCAATTTCTTTTTCACAAGTCGATCTCTTTGAGAATTTTATTTATCTTACACTTAGCATGATGGTCAACGTTTACAACTCGTTATGGTTCTTAAATTGACCGCTTTTGGGTTACATGAGACCCCAATAGTACTACATTGTGAATTTGGCACTTAACATTTGAAAAACGAACCTCTGAATGTCAAAATTTGACATCGTTATGATCTCTGGCATTTTCGGCACGTTTCTGGCCATTTTGGCCACATTCAGTTCATTTCTGGAGTTTTCGGCAGCATTGCCCAGTTCATGCCGATGTTTTGAGTCGGATATGAAGTCCGGCCTCCTAACCGATTAGATTTCGGCCACTGGCGGCCGATTTTCCAATCAACGGAACCATCAGTTTTTCGGTGATTCTTCGTCGTTTTCTCATTGTTTTTTCGGTATATTTCCAACATTCTTTGTTGAAGTATTTTCCCGCCAAAGTCTAATTTGGTTTTGAGTTATGTTGACATGATTTTCTAGTTTTCTCCAAGTCGTTTCATAGCTCAAACGATTTCATTATTATTGGTGACCACCCGCACCAATTGGATGATTTTTACCACCCTAACTGTTTGGTATTCAATTGTTCCAATACTTTGTTTTTCCAACTCTTAATTTGAAGAATGTAGTCATATTGTCATGTGATACACTTAATGAGATTTTCCTTTTGTTTCGATCCCCTTTCTTACAATATCCTACGATGTATTGTCTAGAAATGTTCTGACGTTGACTCTCTTAATTTTATATGGTGAAGTCTCCTGGAAATGTCAAGTGTCTTGCTAATTGCGTAACCCCCACACTGTCCTACGGCGCAAGTAGTTGTTTTACAAATCTTGTGCGGAGATTGTGTATTATATCTTCGTGTCTTACTAAGTTTTAAAAGGCCATATATGCCAATGAAACATTTTCATCTTAATGCTTGTGTTGAGAATTGAGAGGAATATCTTTGTGTTACCTCTGAGAAAGCAGGCTAGCGCCGCATCTTAGAAAAGATGATGAGTCTCGGGAATGGTTTGTATCTTACTTCCATTCGAATTTTTGAATCATATGTGGTTGAACACAACTTTTGTGATTCAGACTCTTATATGCTTTGGCATGCTTGTCTCGGGCACCTTGGACGTGATATGATGATTTGAATTATTAAGAATTGACATGGTCATCTATTTTTCAAGTCACGGAAGCGATTGGAGGACCACCTCACCCGTGCTCCACACGGTGAGGCTGTGCCTATATGTGCCATGCACGGTGAGGCCGAGCCCACCCTTCTCGGCAGCTCCACGGCATTCATGCCGTCGGTGGTAACATCCTCTCCTTCACATGAACTTGTGATGTCTCCCGTGTTTTCTAATGCCTCCATAACAATCTCTTATGCCCATCGCTCATTTTGCAAGCTTATTCTCTTGCTAAATTTCAAGGAAGTCCTTCATTTGTAAATACTCCAACAGAGAACATTCCATTCTTACAACGTATTTAAGGTGACATTAGTGGACCCTATCCAACCAAATGGGGACATTTTCAGTATTATTATGGTATAGGTCAAGAGCATCGACACGTTGGTCACACGTCGTTTTACTATCCACAAGGAATGTTGCATTTGCTAAGTTTTATCTATGATCATCATATCACGGGCTCACCACCATTCTCATCTACTCTAATCTTTTCAATTGGATACCGTTAGAGAGTTCACCTCCAAGACCTTTGATGATTTCGTTTTGCATATATACTTTGCAGATCTACTGGATCGTCGTTGAACATATAATTCCTCATATTCATTCACATAACGATCTAGCAGAGGCTCGGCCTGGGTTATGGGTACTAACCTACTGGTCTTTGCATGGAGATATGTAATGATGTTGCATACAGCGACACTTATTCATTTCTGATTCATAACTTGCCAAGCGTTTAGTATGTACCATATGGTTACTGGATACGATCCCAACATTTTTGTCACTAATGTCTATTTGGTTAAGTTATTTATGTGCCTCTATTGTAGTAATCTCAATGGGTCTACTTGAAATGCTTAAGTAATTTGTTGGTTATGAATCACCAACACTTGTCTGCTATTTTCAATCTACAACCATAGATCTCTATCCTGCGATATCCGCAAACGGTCACTTTGATGAGGCATACTTCCTGTCGTTAGGGGGGCGATATGAAATGCTCCCATTCCGGTTTTAATGCCAGAAATTGACGTGGTATGACACTATGTCTCATTAAGATCCCATACTACTCTAAGTTAGCAAGAAGTGCAATGCATTATCGTCCTCCAGAAAGTCAAAGATTCGATGCTCAATGACTTTACCGATATTGCGAAAGTGACGAGATCACACATAAATGTTGTGATGTGCCGGTAAGGTTGGAACTCTCAAAATATAGGAGAATTTCATATGACATAGTCCTAGCACAGTTGGCACCATCTCTAACAGTGGGAAAGCAGTCGGCGATGGCACCGTCGTACGTTGTGATGTTGTCAACGCCTGTGGTATTGCACAACAAAACAAGAGAGGCAAACACAAAGATGGATTAGTAAGGGTCATAGCTTCAGTGTTGGCTCGTACGTAGATGATGGGGAGACCATTATTCTCTGGAATAAAAAACCAGAAAGAAGCGAGGTGCGAAGGCACAAATTTTTTGCCCATTAGCAAGAGATATTCTTTGAACATGTCTATCAACTAAGTTTATGTGGGACGCTACAGACTCTTTTTGTTGATATTTAGAGAACAAAAAAAATCTCTCAATTGATCGTATACGCGCGCGCATGTTTAATAGATTGGTCTCCCATGATTGATGATGTATTCGCTTATACTCTTATTCCGTTGTAAAGTATCAATAATGAGTAACTTGACCGAAGTGGAAAGAATCAATACAGGTTGAACTAGACTTGTTATGTTAGTCATTGTTCGCAAGTGTAATGAGAAAGATGAAGTCATGTGATATTTTAAGGACTTATGGCGCCAAAATTGTCTCATTATCCTAGTATTGACTACGATGAGTTATATTCTCTCGTAATGGACATAATTGCTTTCCGCTACTTAATTAGTAGTAGTGTCCATGAAAACTGGTTTGCAGCATATGTAGTGATCATTGCATATCTGTAAAGGGATCTTGACACAGATATGAAAGTGTCTGAATGACCTTAATTAGTTAATTAAATGCCTCCAGACTACAGAGAGCTTATGCAGTCAGATTGCGACGTTCGAGAGAACGTAGTACAATCAGTTGCAAGAACTTATACCCATACGTGTTCATATGAAAACCAATTTTGGACTCTCTATTTCGTCTTAGTTAAGATGATGAAGAGATTCAATGAGTTATAGATTCATATATGTAAGTGTTGTTGGGACACTATTGCTTTCATCATGATGTGATTAATAATGCGCATATGCATCGTCATTAGACTTGAATTGTTCTTTTGACATGGGTTTAATTCTACACTTAGTGAACCAACACAAATCCATCCACACCAAGGCCGCCAGCAGCTCTAGCAACATCAACATACGCATTGGTGTAGCAGTCGACATTGGCAGGGTAAAGGATGCATACGGTTCTGTCTCGGACCAAAATAAGTCCTTCAATGGTTTATTCCCCCATTCCTTTGTGAAAGCACATTGAATGTGACAAATCAGAATCTATCCAGTTTTGTAGGTCAACGTCAACGAGACCTACATGACAACTCACACAATGAAATATAGTGAATTTAGTACCGTTGGAAAATTCTATGTGTCTAGTTTCCAAGGACGACAACCATTCGATTATATCTATCGTATTGAGTGAGTTATGGCTGTTTTAGCAAAATATGACAATTATGCTTGGAAATTTTCAAGTCAGTCAATTTCGATAGAGCACTGTGAACTGCTCTGGTTGAATTGGGTTGTGAACTTTATATCATTGGAAAGCCATGAGTGTCTACTTCCCAGAACATTTTATGGTTCACTAATACCTATTGTAATGAAGACGTTATGGCCGTTTGAGTGAGTGAAAGTCATTCTACCTGAGAATCTGATTTTCATTGCAAATTCTTGTTTTGAGTTGTTATGCAATCATGTTTCCTAAGATATAACTTTGGCTAAGTATAACATATATGATATAAGGATGTGTGGCTAGATTAATAGTTAATCATTAGCCCAAGACGACTTTTGAGAAACATGTAATGAATGTTATATACGTTGTTCTTTGTACTCCATGATTATGACACTAATCAGGGGTAGTTGTTTCGTAGGGTTCAGGGGGAGTATACCTCACATGATGCTATCAAATGTAGACAGTATGTTGTGTTGTTTTTCCCTTCGATCAAGTTTTTGTTTTTCACCCAAGAGGTTTTTATTTTGCTTGACAAGGTTTTTACCGTGGCAACGATATGTGTACCATGCAACCTAGGCATGCGACACAAGGGAGAGTGTTCTGGGAGAATTATTATTCTACCCTTGTGTGTGTCTTAGCTCTATTAGGTTTCCTATTAGAGGTAGATTCGCATCTCTGTAATAGATTAGGACCCTAAATTCTACGAAATTATGGTTATGTAATGCCTATATATATGCCCATATACATTCAATAAAGACACATTTATTCATCCTGCACCATGAATCAATATTTATCAGAAATTTTGGTTTACATGATATGAACATGTTTTATAAGGGAAATTATATGTTCTCAACACACCAGACATCAGAAATATCAAGATTCACCGTCAAGTTTTGAATACGATAACTAAACATTAAACTCACCATCGTACGAGTTAGTTCTAAACTTTATGAATTTGTTGTTAACATCCCGATCAACGAATTGGATATATATTTTAGAGCTTTTGTTCTCCAAATGCTTATCCTCATGGTTCAGCAGTTGGTAACGGCAACATCAGTAGTTGAGTTTGCTGATCTACTCTCTTCTTGTTTCAACGATATTTGTCTGAGGGTCAGCGGAAGGTCTCCATGGCCCCCAAGCAGGGCAAGCCACCATATTGAGGTGGCTGAGAACCCTTGTGGTCGGAGTTGGCCGAATCTACAATCGGAGAGGGAAGTTTGGGGTATTGGGCCTCAGTTTGTTTGGGCTGGGCTTCATGATAGAGCGTTTTATTAAAACGTCTATAATAAATCCTGTAAAACATCATTGTTAGTATAGAATAAGCAGAGATCGTTCTTTCCGGGGAATTGAAGGGAACTCTAAACTTTTAGTGTTAACAAATAATGGGGGTTTGAGATTGATTATTAACTACTAAAATAAAACCTAAATTATTATTTACATGATCGACTTATCTTTAACAAACTTAAACCAAATTTACCATTACACCACATAATTACAAGTTTGAACCTATCATGTATTCTAATTCGACCAATTACATACTTTTTAGACACCAATACAATTAGAGCCTTAGGGGATCATCTAATCGTGCAAGATTTCAATTAACATTTAGATTGACTTAGGGCCTAATCTAAATTTGCATGCAATCGAATTCAATAACACTTAGAGTAGAAATCAAACAAGATTACATTTAAGCACCAAATCTTTGTTGGAGACATGTTTCATGTATGGCGTCACCCACCATGGTTTCACATGCAAATTTCCAGAATTTTTACCACTTTTAATCAACACAAATCGAACCTACTTAGGGCATGATTCAATTTGTGTCAATATGGTTGATGAATCTAGCACTCAAACACAATCTTAGGGAATGCATCCAAGCACTAAATTCATATGCACATATCTGAAAATTATCTAAAATTATGAGAAAGATGATTAGAACACAACAATAGAAATACAAACTCATTAATTATAGAAAACCATCAATTCGGCAAAGATCCAAAAATCCAATAAAACAATCTGAAAATTTCGATTCTTAATACAAAACAATAATCACACACAAACATCATACTACAATCTTCATAGACAAAGTATTGTAAAAAATCAAAAACAAACAAACCCACGGAGAAGAGTTGCGAGAATCACACGTTGTATGAACCTTGGAAGTGTGTCTTCAATAGTGATTTCGGTGGAGATGGAATTGCTATATGGGGGAGGATGGATTGTTGTTTTGATGAAAGATGTTTGAGGTAGTATTTTGGTAGAGTTTTGGCTCTTGAATGCAAATGAGAAGTGATCATATTTGAGAGGTGAAACCATGTATATATAGAGGAAAGATGGAGGGTTTGAAATTGCTTCTTTCTTCCTATAATAATGCCATGCTTTAATCCCTTAAAACATGGAAAGTTTTATTCCCTAAAACATGCCATGCTTTAATCTCTAAAACATGCCATGCTTTAATCCCTAAAACATGCCATGCTTTATGCCTTTAATGATCATCTTCTATTTAATTGTTGCATGACTTGGCTCCATCTTTTTTTCTTTAATTATCTCTTCAATCCAATCTGAAAATAAGAAAATAAAATCATAAGTAAGAGATAATTAGTTTCAAAACCTAACAAGGATTCCTAGTCAAACTAGGACTCTAAACCAATTATGCGTTTTAACTCATGTAAGCATAAAAATGCATCCAATACTGCTCAAGACTCTTACTACGACTCAATGACTCAACAGTACAACAATAAAGGCTAAGCAAAGTACAAATTGAGGTAAAAACATGTTAAGAACGTCGCACAAAGTGCTTCTATCACTTCATGCTCCAATTCTCTTTTCTTTTGTTGTTTAGGTCCGCTTTTGGCCTCAAGGGGAAAGATCATTTCTCTCCCTTACCTTGTCTTTCCTTTTTCCACTGTAGGGTACGCAATTGATGCCTTAGGCCTGATCTGGTTGAAGGATTTCATGACTTGGTTTTGGGGTAGAAAGTTTTTATGCTTTAACTTTGATTCAGTTGTTTTTTCAATTTGAACTTTAGTTCTTTTAATAAGCGCGTTTGTACGCCGTTTTTAGCTTAGTTTAGCTTACATTTGGAGTGGTTACGTCACTCCATCTGTTTGGTCATTGTGTCCATTCATGGCTATTGCCAAATGAAGTCCTTCATTCCCCTAAAAAAAAAATTAAACTACATCAGTAATCTTATTGTCAAATGTCAAACCCCTAGCTAATATATCCATCGTAAATTTGATGCCATATTCTGTTTACGAGCAATTAAGGCATTTGGTCGTCGCCGATCACCAGTCGGCAAAATTCTTCTGGTGACCAGTTTGACGGCAAGTCCGCTCCCACTTCGTTTAACATCCTAGACAATATCTGACCTATTGCTAAATAAAGATTGGGCGGAGTGCTTTGCGCGTCCGACATTGTTTCCGAGGTACTTGATGTAAAAGAAAAAGTATTCAAACTCATAAAATGCAAATCACTTGGAGTAGGATCTCACAGAGCGGCCTTGATCGACGTCCACGACCGAAGGAATGAGTCACAAAGTAACAAAATGAAAGTTTCGCATGATAATGTAGACAAATCATCATTTTAGTTTGGAGGTGGTGTAGGTTTAGAAAAGTATAGTTTGAAGGATCAAGAGATAGTAAGAACAATAGACTAGCAATATTAAGTTAATTGCAAGAGGTTTGATATTGAGTGGTTGACCAACTGCTGACCGATTAGAAGTATTGATAGTAGGTGATCGATGACTGTCAAGCTAGCTGATGTTTTCCTTTCCCAACACCGTGTCATCAATTGTCTAACAAATGGTAAGATGTGGCGAAAATGAGAAATAAATACGGTAAAAGTAGTGTAGAATCGTCTCAAAGAAAATCTCTCGGTCTTCTTATTGTTATGTGGTTTTAAGGAAGAAAAGTTCCTGCATTTCCCTGTTTCAAATTCTATGTTCGAAGGCTAACAAAGTTACATGCAGAAAATATGGATATTTTGCAATGTTTTTTTCGATGAGAAGAAATGACATCATAATCCATGAATGAGATATGTGATGTGGTAGAATGAACATGATTACTAGTTCTCCTTGATGTCAAAGTTAAGAGAGTATAGATGCATTCAAGTTTCCTGATGAGAGACCAATGAGATAATATCAGATAGAAATCCCAAGTTATGATTCAAATTACTCCTGTAGCATATGTAACAACAAAGTTTCCATTGGAAATGGATGAGCAATTACAATCAAACTAGAATTGAACACACAGAGACTATCGGACACTCACTTACTGGATAAACAAACACAGTACGTAGATTAGTTTCTTCCATGCAGATTGTGAAGGTTTAAGGCTTTAACAATGTTTGATGGTGCTATTCATTTTCATTGAATCGTTGGTTGGATTTCGACAAACTATAATTGTTTTTAGGTGGGGAATAATTGTTCCATAAAAGCTCTTCTGGTGTAGCTGTTTGGTTATTGGCAGCTAATCAATAGAGCTAGTTTTGTTGATGCGCCTACCCTACTGGAAGGAGAACTCTAACATAACACTTCTAATTATACTTCCTCCAAATTCAGCAAACAGCAACGAAAATGCGGTAGAACCGTGTCGAAATCACTGAACATGCCTGGAAATTGTCTTTTAACTAGAACGAGTTGATTCACATCTACAAATTCTACTCATATTTTTTGAATATCAGGATGATATATGCTCATCCATTCTGCAAAGGATGTGAAGCAGAGAGGGTATGATCGCAGAAGCTGAAGAAAACCTGGCATTCAAGGATCCAGCAGATGCTTTTTGGGGAATCTGATAGATGCACTGGGATGTCCATTTCGACATTTTGTGAATATACACTATCTATAAGTATGGATGACAGCATAGGAGAACTATGATAGCTAGCAATTACAACACTGAGTTTCAGAGATGGAAATATCAGTGAACAGTACCAAAGTCTCCTGAGGCACATAGTCTAAAAGATTCCTCATCAGGTTTGAGAAGCTAACGATAAAAGAAAGAAGATAAGAAGAGTTAAAATCACACAAGTTAAATCACTTCATGGTCTTATCTACAAAAGAAGGATTCATTTCACAGCTTCGAAATGGATCTCAGACAAGTAAAAGGCTATGCTGTAACAGAGAGGCATGGAAAAGCAATTTGACATGACTTTGAACCCCTTGGCAACTTCTTTAATCCCTGCCATAATTTCTTCTCTTTTTTTGAAGACATACATTTGGTAATCCGATGAACTGTTACCTTGTTCAAAACTGCACCATGCTTCAACAAGTATTCTGCCACTTCCATCTGATCTGGCGTCCCCTTGTACCCCCGTATGCAAATTTTTTTCAAGTGTGACACCAAACAAGCAGGCACAAACTCTGGTGGATTCCATTCATGATGTAATTCATCAGAATGGTGTCGACATAAGCAATCACGATTCTGAAGACCAGCACAGATGAGACAAATTAATGTATCTCAAAATTCTCCTTTATCAATACAGTTAATTTGGTATAACTACAGGTGCACTTACCTTTTTCAAGACAAGAGATTCCAGATTTGGCGATGCATTCAGAAAACTAATCAATGGTTGCCAAGAACAGCAAGCTTGAAGAAGTAGCTTCAAGTGCTTCAGATTAACAAATGTAGGCAAATGATACTGATGTACAATATGGGGATCCTTTACAAATTTAAACATAAAAGTAATTACTCACCAAAAAAATAACATTCAAAACTATTACAAATAAACATTTTTCCCAGCACAATATAGCATTTTAGTTCATAAAGTTGACTGTCTTGAAGGAAATAATCTATAAGCACCAGTTAGAGCATACTTACCCCAAAAATTGGAGCTGAAACTGACAGGTCTGTAACATTCAAAATTCCTGTGAATAGCCTGTGCAAATTATCAGCAGCATCAGAGTGATAGTCCAGGTCTTGAACCGCATGCAGATCCGCACAATCAATCTTGGCTTCGTTCAGGGATTTTGCATTGCCCGAGGTATAGATTGCCAAAAGATTACCGTCAAAAGTGAACTTTTCAAGATTAGGAGCATTGGCATTGATATAAACTTTGTGCTCATATTCAAGTATCTGTAGATCATATCTATCCAGGAATAAATTTATGTGTAGTCTTTTCAGCTTCGGTGCAGATATGTTAATTTTAAAAACCGAATCATCATCATCTTCAGGTTCTGCATCAAAGTTCAACTCTTCAAGTACAGGGCAGCACGAAAAGAGGTTCTCCATCAGGTGAGAACCAGCAAATGAGACTGAAACATGGAGAAACTTCAGATTTGGGAACCAACTCGGTTCAGGAGTAATAGTAGTAAAAGATTGCAGGCTTAGCTTCAATTTCTCCAAACTTTTCAGCGTGAAAAGGCTTCCTGGCAACTCGAAACACTGGGGTGGAAGTGACGAGTACACAGAACCCATGGGAGTAATACCAAGATCAAGTTCAACAACATTACAGCCAATGGCAGTGCTAACCCAATAATCAAGCAGAAGGGGATCCACCATTTTAGTACAGAGAATACGGAACCGATGAACTTTCGAGGAGTCATGAGCAAAAAGTACACCATCAAGAAACATGGAAAAACTATCACAGTCGAATTTTATTGGATCATAGTCACATACATCAATAGTGGGCACAGAAGCCCACACATTCTCCCATCTATGCGATAAAACACTGGTCTTCACAGCCTCAACTGTTGAAAGGAAAGACAGAATGTGGCAAAGAATTGCATCTGGCAATTCACTGATTCTATCTTCAGTGCATCGTTTACGACGCTTTGAGCTCAAACCCATTTTCATGTGATACAATTTCTGTAAAAGCCAAACGAACTTCTAAGCTACTCCTCAAAATTTACCAAGATCCTTCCTATTAATTAAAGATTGAGTGGTTTTCGATCAAACAGTATAAATTGTAAGCCTTTGGTACAAAACTGTATGAATTATTAACCTTTCAAACTGGGTTTCTGCTTTCGTAGTGGCCAGAATGCATACAAAACCCAACCACGCAGAACAGAGGATATGCAAACTTAAGGGGACATTACAGATTTGGAGAGATACCTGATTGGTCGAGCCGATTCTGGGTACACTGTGTGTGGCTGCTGAGGAGGGCACTGACCGATCGAGACTGAAAACTGGGCTCAGGCTTGGATCGGGCTTGATGCCTCTCTGAATGTATAATTGCGATCAAAGGTAAACGGTTCGACTGATCATGGGAGCATATGCAGGGTGTGCATATTTGCTCGATGCGGTGTGTGGCCGTCTTCACACTAAGCACACGCCATATATCCTCAGCCTCAGGTTAGAAAACTCCCAACGCCACCCGATAAGGGTGGTTTGGTAAAAAACCAAAAAGTCTCTTTAAGTTGTAATTCAGAATGTTCGGTAAAGAGGACCGATCTAAAGCTGATCGGTTAGCTACATAATACGAAGCTAATTATCTTTATAAACAAATTTCGGTTACATATCGACAACTTTACCATTGAGTATCAAGTTTCTATGAGTAATTCACCTCAAAAAAACTACCATTACGGGTAGTTTTTCTAGCTTCTAGGTTCTAGGTTCGTTTGAATTTGGAAAAATACGACCAAATAAGAAGGAATAGAAATGGTCAGAGGCAGTGGCGGACTCATGAAATTTTATGTGTGGGGGCAAGTTTCATGTCATTCATATTCATGAACATAATTGCACCAAAATCACAATAGTGCATAAAAGTATGAAACAAATGAGAAAAAAAAAGAATCTAATAAAAAAACATGCATGGTGTCATGTAAATAAATAAAAAAGATGAACCTGGACAAAGATGTAAAGAAGCAAAATCCAAAATTATCAATTCATACAAGTTGCAAAAGATTACTTACCAGCATAAAACCAAGCACAAATAAATCTCCGTTTGCTTTCTCCTTTCTATGTCTGGACAAATAAATGATCTTTAGGATGATATGAGACTCTTAGCAGATATTCCCTACGCATTTGATCAGGATGATACTCTGATATTTTAATCCTTAATCCAAGATAAGAAGGAAGATCACCTAAATTAACTTCAATACAACTGTATTTTGATTTTTCAGTTTGTATTAGTGGTGAAGACAAATTTGATGATTTTCATTTGAAGAATCTCTCCAACTTCTATGATCTTTCAAATCTGTAATTTTAATAAGGATTAAAAAGGAGTCATTTAATCTACTCACAAATCACAATTCACCAATATGGGAAGAATACAGAGGAGATGAAGAAAGAATAAACATGCATATCACACGGGTTGACCAACTTGAATCGATTGAAGATCCCCCTTTCCCCCTCCCTGAAAGCCAAGCATTTGTGATCGACCTACTCAATTATGTATCGATCAAAAGGCAGGGTTCTATTATACTATTATATATGGATGGAAAATGGGATTAGGCACGGTATAAAAGTTATTTTAGTCACAGGCATGGCTTTCTAAACTGTAATAACCCCAAAAATTCATATTTAATTTCCAATGAGTTCACGGATATTATTAAGTTGGTCATTGTCCAATTTTATTAGCCGAGAATGAAAACGAAAGGGTTCGCAATATTAATTGTTCGGAAAGGTTCAATTTGACGAGTCTAAGAGTTGACTTTTGACTCATTGGGATTCTTAGGAAACCTCTTAATGAAAGTCGTAGAGCTCGTCGATACAAATTAGTAGACACGTGGCACGCCTAAATCGGAGTTCGTATGAAGAAGTTACGAATCAAAATATATTTGGACAATTTTGGAAAATAGTATAAATAGGGGAATTAAAGAGAAAAATGGGAGAAAAATCAGAAATTCGGATCGGTCCTGTTCACGGGTACTGTTCACCCGAAAAAAATCCAGAAATTTCTCTCCCGAGCAGCCGACTTTAGGCCGCCGGATCTCCGCCGTCCGGCCACCATAGAGCGGCGCACCGGTCACGTTTGAAAGGTTGCTACATCCCCTGTAGATTTGTGGTAGCGTCACCCGCCATCTCGCCGCCGTTTAGGAGCGATGAAGCCCGGAAGTTCTCCCGAAAAAGCATATTTCGCTGAACTTCAACTTGTCGGATCTCCCTCCTCTGGCAACCAATCGGTACGATTCTTGTTTTATTTTGAAGGTCTCATTCCATACTACAAACCCTCCAAAAGATTTAACCCCAATCGTTGTATGCTAGGAGAATCGAAGAAAAGAAATTCTAGGTTTTTAAATTGGGGCTTTTCGGTTCTTGTTAAATTGAAGTGTTTAAGCTCAGAATTAGACTTTGTGGTGAACTAGGAAGTTGTTAGGAATGTCATTTAGATTGTGGTGGTGAAATTTGGTGATCATTGGTGGCGGTCGGTGAACAGTGACGCCACATGAATAAAAATGTGAATAGTGTTTTTATGAATAGTGTTCTGTAACAGTAAATGTAAACAGAGTTTAGTAAGCAGTGCTATGGACAGTGTTTCGGTAAAAAAAGTACTGTGAACAGTGTTTAAATAAAAACAGTACCTTGTAACAGTGATTAGTAAAACATGAACAGTGTTCTGTGACCAATGTTTTATGAACAACATTTAGCTGTACTGAAATCGTCACCTGATATTTTACGTATCATTTTCTAAGCATTTATCATGCTATTAGGTGACTGACGAAACGAGTGAGGAAATTACTTTCAGTGTCGTGGAAGTTGCACGCAGGAAAGAAGGTGAGTAAAAATCTCACATATTTACGAATCTACCCTTGCAGAGATTCAAGATTATGCATAATTTTAAAAAATGAAATATGACATGTATATGATATAGTGGAATATATATGTTTGTATAAATGGTAAATAGGTACATACATATAGTTTGCTATATTATATACTGTTATGATTTCGTTGTCAATATGTCATTTTGATGATGAGATTTATATATCGAGCATGTGATTTGTTTTGTACAATATGACATGATGATTATTGTACGTGGTTTTAACATGGAAATTGTTAAAACGTTTTTATCTTCTGGCGTGATTTTATCTACGGACGTGTGATGTCTTCAGACGAGTTTTGTCTTCGGACGTGATTGATGTCTTCGGACGAGTTTTTGTCTTCGAACCAGTCTACGGACGTGTGATGTCTTCGGACGTGTTTTGTCTTCAGACGTGATTTTGTCTACGGACGTGTGATGTCTTCGGACATGTTTTGTCTTCGGACGAGTTTTTGTCTTCGGAAGTTATTTATGTCTTCGGACGTGATTGATGTCTTCGGACGTGATTTATGTCTTCGGACGAGTTTTGTCTTCGGACGTGATTGATGTCTTCGGATGAGTTTTTGTCTTCGGACGTGTTTGGCATGTCGGAACCTAGTCTTTGGCCGGGCGAAAGTTACGATACAGTTAGAGCTCTAGTCTGTCTGCTGGAGTACTGCATGTGAGGTAACAGATGGGTTATCGGCTCATGAGTACTCATATTTTTGGATGTTGGGTAGCATAGGGTTGCCCAATGTCGGCAGTGTACTACATGAGGGGTAACAGAGGTGTACCAGCGCTCATGAGTACCCGTGTTATAAATGCATTTGAGTAAACAGAGGGGTTGCCCAATTTCTCATGAGCACTTTCATTTTCATATTTTTGGACAACCAGATGGGCTGTCCATTGACTCATGAGTGCATTTATAATTGATGTTTTGTGATTTTCGTATATATTGATATGCGGGTGGTATTTGTTATTTTACTCATACAAGCTGCAAAGCTTACCGGGTTTGTGTTTACAATCCCGGTGCACCAATTCGATCGTGTAGGGGATAACTTCGCAGGTGTGGATTAGCGGGAATCGAAGGACCGCTCAGAAGACTTGGGTTATTTATTTACATCATGTGGTGAGGATTTTGTGTGGATTTCTTTGTGAGGATTATACATTTCCATTTGTTATAATGTCGAATTATAAATTTGGTTTGAAATAATCGGTTGACTGAGTTATATTTTGAACTCAGAGATGATCCGCTATGGCATTTAAAATGGTTTCGATTCATTGAGATTGTTTTAGTGTTTTTCATGACTTTGAAATTTCAGTTTTTATGCTCGAAATTTTGGGGTCGTGACATAAACAATCAATAACCAAGTCTCGCCTTTTTTGAGGATAGAAGCACATATTGGTAAATAAGCACATAATATGAAGATAGAGCGAGGTTGGATGTTTTTTTTTCCGACACATAGCACCTTGGTCCACTTGGAGTCCTAGAAAAAAAATATGAAAAGGTGTAGGTGATCTTTTGTAGTTGACATTGATTACTAAGGCAGCATACAATACATAAAACAAGTTGGTGCCTTAGTAATACGTGGGTGGGTTGACAACCTGCCTTATACAACCTTATATATTATTTAAATAAATAAAAAATCTGGTCAGTTTCCAAATGTCGAAACTTGAGTGGGGGCATCTGCCCTCACTGGCCCCCACGTGCGTCCACCCTTGATCAGCGGCGGACAGTGCAATGCTCAACTGTGCATAAGTGTATCCAAAAGTTATTGTCACGACCCCAAAATTTCGAGAATGAAACTCAAATTTTGAAGTCATGAAAACTCTAAAACAATTTCAATAAATCAAAATCATTTTAATGTTACAGCGGATCATTACTGAGTTCATAGAACAACTCAGCCCAAATGATTATTACAAACCAAATTTATAATTCAACATTATATCAAATGGAAATGTAAAAATCCTCACACAAATCCTCACCACAAGATAGGATAAAAACAACTTCGAGTCCTCAGAATGGCCCGTCGATTTCCGCTAATCCACACCTGCAGAATTATCCCCTACGCCATCGAATAGGTGCACCGGGATTATAAACACAAACCCGGTAAGCTTTACAGCTCGTATGAGTAAAACAACAAATACAACTCGCATAAAAATATATATACGAAAATCCATAAAACATCAATTATAAATGCACTCATGACTCTTTAAACGGCCCATTCTGGTTGTCTAATAATGTGAAAATATATATGCTCATGAGAAGTTGGGTAACCCCTCTGTTTACCCAAATGAATTTATAATACGGGTACTCATGAGCGATGGTACACCTCTGTTACCCCTCATGTAGTACGCCGCCGACATTGGACAACCACCTGTTATCCAATATCAAAAACATCGGTACTCATAAGTCAATAACTCATCTGTTACCTCTTATGCAGTACCCCGGCAGACAGACTAGAGCTCTAACTGTATCGTAACTTTCGGCCGGCCAAATGCTAGGTTCCGACATGCCAACACGTCCGAAGACATAAACACGTCCGAAGACAAAAACACGTCCGAAGACAATAATGTTTTAACAAACTCCATGTTAAAACCACATACAATAATCATCACATCATATTGTACAAATCGAATCAACATGCTCAATATATAAATTTCAACACCAAATGAACTTATTCACAACTAAAGTTTCGATAGTATATAATATAGCAAACCATATATATATACATATTTACCATTTATACACATATACAATCCATTATATCAAATACGTATCATAGTTCATTCATTAAACCTTAGCATATTCCTGAATCTCCGCAAGGGTAGATTCGTCATTGTGAGATTTTACTCACCTTAAAATCTCGAGCGTAATTCCACGATTCTAAAAGTAAATCATTTACTTGAATTATCGATCACCTTGAAAACATAAGAAGTGAGTTTAGAATCGTTACGTAAAACTTTAAATGCCGAAATAGTAAAAATGTTTTACTGTTCAGCAAATTTCTATTCATGTATTTACTATTTGTGTATTACTGTACATATACATAGTAATTACGTATTTCTGTCCGAGTACATACCGTTTACGTATTTATGTACATATGCATACTATTCAAATGTAAATACTGTTTAAGTAAATAATAATTACCGATTTACCCTTCCGAAATTACTTTTACATTTACTGAGTGTAATTTATGTTTACATTTACCGTTCGTAAAATAAATTTACATTTACTGTACGTAAATTACTTTTTACATCCACCGTACGTAAAATAAAATTTTACAAAATTACTGTTTTGAAAATACTATTCACGCGTTGCCGCACGTGGCGGCACGTGGGGTACACGCGCCACCTCCGGCGACCGCGCGTGGTGCTCACGTGCCACTCACTGTGGCAGCGTGTGGGGCCCACACGCCGACCCTAAGACCGGCACGGCCTCACGCAGCCTCTAGGCCACTCCACGCCCCCACACACGCCGCCCTAGGCGGCGGTATCTCCTCCATTGATTTCTCCTCCGATCTATCTCAAAACCTCTCCAAAACAACCACAATTTCACCAACAAGCAATTCAACAATCAAATTAACCAAACCCTTACCTAATTCACGATTTGGGATCGCGGGAGCTCGTTGGAGAGATCAGACCGACTGTGCTCGGTTCTTGTGAGTTGCGTCGTGGCTTCACGGCGACGCAGGAGATCGTGCCTTGCTCGGAGGGAAGTAGTGTCGAGTTGATGAGGACTTTGGAGCCGGCGGTGAGGGCCACGTCGCCCGGAGGAGGGAGATCGGAGGTGAGATTTGCCGAGATAGGGGGAAGCTCGGGGTGAGAGAGAGAGAAAGAGAGAGAGAGGGAGGCGGAGTGAAGTGATAGAGAGAGGGTTTCCGAAAATGGAAACCCTACTCTTAAAAAAATTTCCTTTTATACCCACTTCCAAAATCGGAAACTAACTTCCGTTGTTAATAACTTTCATGTACGACGACCGATTAGAACGCGTGACATGTCCACAAACTCGTATCGACGAGCTCTACAACTTTCGTGAAGGGAATTTTCACAAACGAGCAACGGAATAAAAGTCGATACTCACGTCGCAGAAACGTAACGTTTTTCTAAATCACATTTCCGATAACGTTTCCGTTTTCGATTTCCGACGTCGCAAAGTGAAACAAACACGTTTAATGAATTTCACAACTTTATAAAATTTAAAACAATCTAATAATTTGTTTCGAAAACTCGGGTCATTACAGTTATTTTCTCTTCTCTTCTTCTCTAACGACCAATATAGATGAAACATCATACGAATGTAGTTGAGAAAAAGAGATCGCAATAAGTCTACACCACCAAAGCATATTCTAATTGAGGGATTCTTTCTAACGAGGATCATCTTGTTAATGACTAGTTGAGGACATATGATTCACCCATTTTTCGATCTTATATTTATATTTCGAACGTTTAGTTTATAAATATATATGAGTAGATCATTCCTGTAAATTTTTAATCAAATTAAAAATCACAAAGACATTCATAAATATGATTTACTCATTATTAACTTGAACGGTTTATGTTTAATAATCATGATTCGTTCATTAATTTGATCTACTTTGATATCTTAATGATCACTAAATTAGCTGAAAAGTTTAATTAATAATTAAATAGAATGTCTTCAACTAATTCTCAACAAGATGGTCCTCCTTGAAAAAACTCCATTCAATGTTGAGAAGCCACTCTGAATGTGAAATGGTGAAGGCCGAGTTCTTCCAAAATATGATCAATTATGCAGCTATGATATACATAAGGACCACAATCCATTCATTGGCCCTGCATTTAGGTGGGTGGTCGGCATGGTATGGGGAAAATGTCAAATGCATGGTTGTTGGCTCACTTACAGAGACGCTGTGGTGCACTAATCCACACCACACAATATACGAGTGATTAATCTCCATAGTTGTGAGATCGAGGTGATTAATCGGAAAAACTGTTCAAAGCTGGTAATTTGATTGATAACAGTAAGAATCAGATGTTCCAGTATGGAGGCAATGAATGAGCTAGCTAAAATTCTAACACTACTTCAGAGTTTAGCCGCATCTTACACTGAGATATTATGAACAGATTCAAGGCATCGCTCCCCAACTCCTTTGTTTCAATACTTTAGAACACTATCAGAGATTCACTAATTAAGAGCTCCACTAGCTCATTCGGGAAGTTCTTTTCTCTTTTAATTTCCGAAATGGTTACATTAGCTGAAAATGATCGGACAGTTACATCAGCTCATAAGGAGATGTCAAGTCTGCCAATTAATGCTGCAATGAGCTCAACGACTCAATCGTGTTATCTATAGTTGCTGGCTTGCTACTGGCCGGTGTAGTCACTAGCCAGTAAAAGCTACAGGATCACTTCTCATGAATAATATAATTAAATAAGACCATTTTATAAAACAAGTAGTAAGTCACTGTTACTAACTCGTAATTTTCTTTGTTTGAAACTTCGAATCGTCCCGGCCAACTAATTTCTACTCTCTCTTTCGTTAGTCGATACTGTACGCGAACATTATTAGGGTTTTTGACTGTTGGTAATACCCTAACACATCTTTCAATGGATAATAGCTCACCGTTTTTAGTGCCGCTCATCGTGTCTCGATCTTCTTCTGCATGCGCTCAGGGCATTCAAACCGGGTCTCTACGTCCACCACCGATTCCAATGCATTGGATAGCTAAACGCTGCCACTTGCCACCACCATTTCCCCTATATAAGCACCACCAGCTCCATTCCGATGAGCACACAGTTCACTCAGTGATACTCGAATCATTTTTAACTAAGTAACAGGTCGATCAAAATGGCCGGTACCCTAGCTAAGCTTGCTTGTATGCTCTTCCTGTGCATGGTGGTTGCCAAAGCGGCCATGACATGCCCTCAGATCCGAGGAGGGATGGTTCCGTGCATCAACTACCTCAGCAAAGGTGGGAGCCCTAGTGCGGCTTGTTGCACCAACCTGAAAAACATGGTCAACTCGGCGACGACCACCATCGATCGCCAGGATGCCTGCAAGTGCTTGAAAGAAGCTGCCGGGGCACTTCAAGGGATCAACCCAACCAACGCTGCAAGGCTCCCTTCCAACTGCAAAGTTAACATTCCTTACAAGATCAGTATGAGCACCAACTGCGCCAGGTACCATTCGAAATATCACATTCATATATACATGTAAACTAGCTGCTCGTCTTCCTTATTATCTTTGTATATGTCTTGCAGCGTAAAGTGAATGAAGATCGAGTCGATAATGGAGCATAGCAGGATATGAAGCTAGCTAGTTTAGTAGGCTCATTGAGTAAAGAATAATATGGGAATTGCGCGCGTCCAGATAGGAAGAGTCCATGCACAACTTCAGCGACGTCTTTCGTTATAATTCTCTGCTTTTTTCATGTTTAGCAGTTTCGGATGTATGTCTATTATTTACAAGAAATTTGTATCCTGCTACTTTTGGTTCAGGTGGTTTATCTTTAATTTGTTCTTGCTAGAAGAATCGATCTCTTCCCTTGCTTTCATTACTGATTTGAATTTATACTTTATGTTTGCTTTGGTTATTCACTAGCCACTACAAATGATAATGCCAATACTATATAATTAATTGTAATTATCCTACATGCACAAATTAAAATTGTGGTAAACGGACTGTAGTATTTTCTTGATCAGCCTATCATGCTGACCTTGCGTGCTTAAGGGAAAATAAATTTATTGGAACTGTAACTTATCTCCTCTATTCTTAGTTTCTGACGCAACATAGATCGTACACTATGTGCATGTTAAAAAACATTTACACTGAGGAAAAGTATACATAGTTAATCAGCCGTATTGTTACTTATGGCATGGCGAAAATTGAATAATTAAACGACATCAGATGAAACATCAAGATCATAGAGCCCTGCTTTCGAGGGCTAGTATACTGTGGCAAGGATACGTGTACCGTAGGGCATATCTATTGGAGGAGCCCCATGGCCATCATCTGTCAAGGAAGTTAATGTATTTGCAATATGTGTGTATTTCGTTGAGAAAATTGATGATCTTGAAAGAGGGAAGGCAGATCCATACCATTTGAGTGACATGATCCATATGGCGATTGTTGCGCACCAGTTTCGGCCACAAAACATTTACTTTCGGTTTTACATGATTTTGGACAAGTGATTTCTGGTAGGGATTTCCGGCGCGCAACGTGCATGAACGTACAGATCTACAAGGTAACCAGACCAAGTTTTCATTCTTTAATTTCATGGGACCGAAATCTTAATAATGGTACCTAACTATTTTGCCCATGCTTACAAGTTTGGACAAGGACTTGTTTTGTTCTTCGGTTAGAGCCTTTTTTATAGATGCCACAAACTTTGATTATTTAGCCAACTAAAACCCATATCAAGGATTCTATGTATCGTAATGTACGTACGATCTTGGTTTAAGCTTTGACAATTATGAATTTGACAGGAAATGTTGTTTATGAACTCGAAACTTTGGGTAGGACGATGTTGATGAGATTTTGGCATGAAAAATTACGAAGGGCCCCTAATTTAATTCAATCCTTTGCCGACTATTTTTGGCCTTTTATAAAACCTGAACTCGATCCAGATCTAAGGGGAATTCTCATTTTGTATTTTTATGGCAAGAAAGGATTATAAATTCCACAATACAACTTATACAAGATACAATTAATTTGCATAGTGAAAGTTCTATAATATTTCTTTCTAGAGTGAAATTTTTAGATTTTTCGTCATTCGGTGTTCAAAACTAGCTAGTATTCGCGCCTTAAAGTAGTTGAACGGAATTTTTATTTCGCAAATTTAGTCATGTTAAACACTATATATGTAACACACCCCATTATATATGAGAGCTTAACTAGAGGTTTTTAATTTTCTCTTTGTCATCTGGACATCTCCTTTGTCATTCATTTAAGTGTCCCTTTACGTCAAACGTGTACAAGTCTGAATTTGTTTTTCACAGCATTCAAGGTGTACTTAATTCCCAACTGTATTACTCAGATCATTAATGTCTCTTAAGGATTTAATCGCTTAAAATTAGAGTTTAGAGGTATACAAAGGCATTCAATTGAGTGCAACTGCTGAACTGCCAACAAACTCCTTCCCAACTTGTTACACACGTACAAATTGAATTGTGTTATTCTTTGCTATCGAGCTATATATGATATATAGTTTGATACGTACGTACTAGACCAACTTTATCATATTGAAATGTGACAGATGATGTTTGATTAGGGAGTGGTTGAAAGTTATATCAAATGCCATACTTCACCATCGAGCATGCAATTACCTTATTAGAAGTCCTATAAATGCTTTCATATATCCAAAAGTGTTTCTAACCATTTGATGAAAGTTTACGTGCAAGTAATTTATGTTCAACCGAGCGCTTCCAGGAATTTATAATCAAGCTCATTTACCAAATATTTCAATTTCCTCCTGGTGTAACATGGATATATCATAAAGGGATAGATGCATATACTAACTAATTAGTTGAGTTAGTTCTTAAACAAAGACCTAGCTAGCTAGGATTCTATATATTCATATGATCGAACAATTTGTTATCTTTAAATCAGTATCAGTACATTGACGACTGAAGCTTAAATTTGTCATTACAGGAGAACGTGAATGCAAATTGTACGTTATTGTGTACGACTGAAACATTTTTGCTTTTAATAAACTTTTTAAGTGTTATCATATAAATGCTGTGACTCGGTATGGGGCTAGAAAATTAATTTTGGCAGAATTATTCACTCACACGAGTTAAGCTAGTAAAACTCACCCCACTCCCCTCTATATAAACCCAGCCCGTAGTACCATTCCAACTCACTCAAGCGCCCAACTCTAGTGATCAGAAAACCCATTCCTACACATAATTCCTTATCTTCTCGATAGTGCATTATGGCATCTGCAGTGATGAAGCTTACTTTGGTGGCTCTCATGTGCATTGTGGTGGCCGTCCCCGTCGCACAGGCCATCACTTGCGGCCAAGTGACCTCAAACGTGGCACCGTGCTTCAGCTACGTCAAGAGTGGTGGCGCTGTCCCTGCCGCTTGCTGCAACGGAGTCCGCAAGCTCAACAGCATGGCCAAGACCACTGCCGACCGCAAAGCAACTTGCAATTGCCTAAAGAACGCAGCTGGAAGTATTAAGGGACTTAACCCTAGCCTCGCCGCTGGTCTTCCCGGCAAGTGTGGTGTCAACGTTCCCTACAAGATCAGCACTTCCACCAACTGCAACAAGTAAGCATTGAGCTGCAGAATATCACTTGTTTTCACTTCCTTCATGTTCCATTATTTGTTTACTTTCGTTCTGATGAAGGTCGATGAAGCTAATTTCATGTCTTTTTTGTGGTACAGTGTGAAATGAAGAGCTTGACGGAGTCATTTTTCGGCCCGCAGAGATCGTATCATTATTAACGTGAGAATAAAATTATGGGTGTTTATGAGATCCATTTGAGATTCCTCGTGTGGGAATCTTTAAGTTCTTGTTCTGTATGTCATCTGCTAGGTCACAGCCTATGTAGTTCGTCAATTTAGAATCAATAATAGTACTTCAATTTTAAGGATGTTGCCTCTGTTCTCTTTTTCTCTTATGCTTTCTTCATCACTTACAAGTTACAGCCTTTTCTCCCTCTGTTACTCGTTTGAGCAGATGGGGAAAAATGAAAAGAGTTTATTGAGCTCTATAGAATTTTGCCAAGAAATCCGACTCGCCATCTCAGAAGTTGCAACTAGTTTATCACCGATGACCTGTGATTAAGCAGAGGATCGAACTGAAAGATTATACACCTAACGGTCCCAAATGTAGGCTTGAGCGTAGAATGAACTATGAATTGATGAAAGATTGTTGAATTGAAGAAATTAAACATTTAGAGCCACCTGCAACAGTGCCATAAGCCATGTGTATGTCGGTGTACTGTATGAGGGGTAACAGATGAGTACCTGGGTCTCATAAATACCCATGTTTTAAATGATTTTGGGTAACCAGATAGGTTGCCCAGTGTCTGTCGGTGTACTGCATGAGGGGTAACATATGGGTTGTCTGAGTCTCATGAGTACCCATAGTTTTTAGTGATATTGGGTAACAGATAAGTTGTCCAGTGTCTGTCGGTGTACTGCATGAGAGGTAACAGATGGGTACCTGGGTCTCATGAGTACCCATTTTTTTTAAATGATTTTGGGTAACAAATGGGTTGCCTAGTGTTACATGAGTACGTTTGTCTTTAAATGTTATATGTCATATATCTTTGGTATGCGATGTATGTTATACTGCTGGTTTACTCATACGAGCTGAAAAGCTTACCGGGTTTGTGTTTACAATCTCGGGGCACCAATTCGATGGTGTATGAGATAGTTGTACATGTGGGGATTAACATATTTGGAGGGCTTACTCTGAAGATTTCTTTCTTCTGTTTGTGGTGATGATTGAGTGAATTTTACATTTCCATTGGTTATAATACTGAGGTATAAACTAGTTATGTATTATTCAAGTCGACTGAATCGTGCTGTGGACTCAGATAATTTCAATATAGTTGAGATTGTTTTAGAATTTTCATGGCTTCGAATTCAAATTTTTATCATTCAAAATTTCGGGGCTGTGACATTATATGTTATAAACTCATTTACAAATGGTGTACTTAGACACTTAGTAATCCTGGCATCCATCATATACATTAATTAGCACTAGGTGGTATTAAACTTGTGTCGGTTTCTGGAGAAAGACATGCATGCAGGTCCCCGACTCTCCAGACCAAATGTTCTTCAAAAAAGAAAGAAGAAGAAGAAAAAAAAACTCTTCATACAAATTGAGCTGAATTCCTGCCTCCAACATTTTGCACTAAGCTGTTGCAGACTTGCAACCTCACCTCTTCATTGTGAAGAAGAAGTCGCTGATTGAAAAAACAACAGAAGGTGGGAGCACCTCTAAAGCATTTCATCGAAAACTTTTGCGAGGATCTTCGAGATTACTGATTCGACGGCTGGGTGTCTCTGTTTGCCAATCTGGGTGGGTGTTAACGTAGTGAATTGCTGGAGTGGCTAATCCACTTAGTTAGCTATTTTGTGAGTATTTGAGTGTGGGTTAGTGTTAGCTTGAGCACAAGAAGTATAGTGATTCATCTCCCTCTTTTGGGGTAGACTATTCTACTTGAAGCTAGTAGGTGTAGGCAAATAACCCTTAATTATACAAGTAGAAAAGATCTTTTCTAAATAGGAGGAGGGTTCATTTTATAAGGAACCCTCTCATTTACGTATTTTTTAATGTGAAACAAATGTCTTCAAGGTTTGTTGTGGAGCCATATTGATGAGGCCGGAAATGTGATTTTCCGGTATTGTCTTACCGACATCCAGTTATTGTTAAAAAACTTGTATGATGAGGTACGTTATGGATATTATGGTTGAGTCTAATAGTAATTTATAGATCCGCCTAGAGAGAGATATTTGTCACGACTCCGATATTTCGAGCATGAAACTCGAAAGTCGAAGCATGAAAAACTCTAAAACAATCTCAATAAATCAAAATCATCTTATCGTCACAGCGGATAATCACTGAGTCCATAGTACAACTCAGTCGAATAGATTATTACAACCTAAATTTATAATTCAAGCATTATATCAAATGGAAATGTAAAAATCCTCTCAATCCTCACCACAAAATAAAATAAGGCTACTTCGAAGTCTTCAGAGTCGTACGTCGATTCTGCTAATCCATACATGCGGAACTATCCCCTACACCATCGAATAGTTGCACCGGGATTGCAAAACACAAACTCGGTAAGCTTTGTAGCTCGTATGAGTAGAAAACAAAATACATGCATAGTAATACGAGAGTAAATATTGAAACATCCAATTATAAATGTACTCATGAATCAAAGGACAGCTCATCTGGTTGTTCAATAATATTTGAAAATATAAGTGCTCATGAGAAATCAGGCAGCCCATATGTTTACCCAATTACATTTATAATACGGGTACTCATGAGACCCATGTACTCATCCGTTACCCCTTATGCAGTAGACCAACGGCCATTGGGCAACCCATATGTCACCCAATAATCCAAAAAATGTGGGTACTCATAAGCCGGTAACCCATCTGTTACCTCTCATGCCAGTACACCGGCAGACAGACTATAGCTCTAACTGTATCGTAATTGTCGCCCGGCCAAGGCTAGGTTCCGACATGCCAACATGTCCGAAAACATGTCTGAAGACAACAAAAACGTTTTAACATAACTCAAGTTAAAATCACGTACAAAACAATCATCACATGTTATTGTACAAAACCAAGTGACATGCTCAAATAAATAAATATCGATGCTATAAATAAACTTATTTTGCAAACGGAAATATGACAATACATAATATAGTAACCCATATATATGTATCAATTTTACTAATTATACACATACACAACCCACTATATCACGTACATATCTTAGTTCAATCTTTTTAAATATGTGTAATTATGAATCTCCGCTAAAGGTAGATTCGTAACTGTGAGATTTTACTCACCTTAGTTTCCTGAGCGTATTTCCCACAATACTGAAAGCAATTCATTCACTCGATTAATCGATCACCTAGATTGAAGAAGAAGTGATTAGAAACATTACGTATAACCTCAAATGTCGAAACAATATTAATGTTTTACTGTTCAGCAATGGTCGGTTTTTTTTTACGAAAATATTGTTTACGTAAATTACTATTCACGTATTACTGTTCATATATGTACTATCTACGTATTACTTTTCATATTCGTACTGTTTATGTATTACTATTCATATACGTACTGTCCATGTATTACTTTGCATAGTAAATACAGTCAGTAAATACTAATCACCAATTTACCATTCAAAATTTACTTCACATTTACTGTACGTAAAATACTTTTACATTCACCGTACGTAAAATAATTTTACATTTACTGTTTGTGAATTACTTTTTACTTTCACCGTACAGAAATCACTTTTTTACAAAAAATTACTGTTTGAAAAATCAATGTTCAAGTGCCGCCGCACGTGGCTTGCCCACCGCCGCCCAAATCCCCTCCTTTCCTAACCTTTTTCCCCTCCAAGGCCGTCTCCTGCACCCCTCACTTTCCCTCATGCGCCGCCTAAGGCGGCGGCATGACTCTCCCCTCCTCCAAATCTCCTCAATTCAACCCAAATTTCATTTACAATCATCACAACCATCAAATCGAATGAACCCTTACCTAGATTGAAGCTAAGAAATCAGAAATGGTGCCAGAGAAGCTTGGATCGCCAACGGTGCTCGATTCCTCAAGAGGGTGTGTTGCGGCTCGAATCGAGTCTCAATCACTCGCATGCGGCGTCGGAGGGTGGAGAGGGATGAGAGCCGAGAGCTTGCATCGGCGGGAGCGGGGTTTGAACGGCGGCGGAACTCAAAGGGGCTCGGGTTGTAGTGAGGGCTTCACGGCGGCGAACGAAAGTGTGTCGAGCTCAAGGGTCGCTGCGGTGGACCGTGCGAAGCTTTTGGGCGAGGCGGTGAGAGCCTCGGAGGTCTGGTCGGCGAGATCACTAGCGATGTTTTCTGAGGGAGGGAGAGATCGGGGAGAAAGAGAGAGAGAGAGAGAGAGAGAGAAGAGAGAGAAAGAGGGAGGGAGGCGGGTGAGGGGTTTCCGAAAATGGAAACCATATTCTCTAAAATTTCCATTTTATACCCTTTTCTAAAATTGGAAACTAACTTATGTCGTTAATAACTTTCATGTATGATGTCCGATTAGAACACGTGACATGTCCACGAACTCGTATTGACGAGCTCTATAACTTTCGTGAAGGAAGTTTTCGGAAACGAGCGACAGAGTAAAAGTCGACTCTCGCGTTGCGGAACGTAACGTTTTTCCAATTTAGATTTCCAACAACGGTTCCGTTTTCGATTTAACAAGGTCATGAAGCGAAACAAATGCGGTTTATTAAATTTACAAACTTTGTTAATTTCTAAAAATTCAAATAATTTGTTTCCGAAAAAATCGGGTCATTACAATCTACCCCCTTAAAGGAAATTCGTCCCAAAATTCAAGTTTTCTACTCAACAAACAACTGCGGATATCTTGTCTTCATATCTGACTCTAGTTCCCAAGATGCATCGCCCTCATCATGCTGGTTCCACAACACCTTGACTAGCTCTACTTCTTTCCTCCAGAGCTTTTTTGTGGATCTATCCAGAATACGAACCGGCTCAATAACAAATGTGTCATTTTCTTTCACCTCTATGGAGCTATGATCAATCACATGCAACTCATTTGGCACATACCTTCTCAACATATAAATGTGGAAGACGTTGTAACACCAGACATGCTAGTAGGCAAGGCTAGTCGATATGCTAGTTCTCCTACCTTCTCCAGAATCTCAAATGGCCCAACATACCTCGGAGCTAACTTTTATTTCTTGCCAAATCTTACTACACCCCTCATAGGTGAGACTTTTAAGAACACATGATCGCCGATCTTAAATTCCACGTGTCTCCTCTTTAAGTCAGCATAGCTCTTCTATCTACTCTGTGCGGTACGGATCCTATCTGGAATGATTGAGATCTTCTCTGTGGTTTCTTGAACCACCTTTGGGCCCATTAATGCTTCGTCACCTATTTCGGCCCAACAGATAGGTGACCTGCATGGTCTACCATAAAGAGCCTCATAAGGTGCCATGCCGATGCTAGAATGGTAGCTGTTGTTGTAGGGAAACTCTATCAACCTCATGTGATCCTCACAACTTCCTTTAAAATCAAACATACAAGCTCTCAATATATTCTCCATCACCTGATTCACCCTTTCCGTCTGTCCATCAGTTTGAGGATGAAAAGTAGTACTCATATCCAAGGTAGTACCCAGAGCTTTCTGTAAACCACCCCAGAACTTTGATGTGAAGCATGCATCTCGGTCGGAAACAATAGACACCGGAGCTCCGTGGAGTCTCACTATCTCATCCACATATAGTTTCCCTAGCATGTCCAATGAGTACTTCATTGACACTGGAAGAAAATATGCCGACTTCATCAACCGATCGACAATCACCCATTTTGCATCGTGACCCTTCTTGGACTTAGGTAGTCCAGTCACAAAATCCATATATATATGTTCCCACTTCCAAAGAGGAATAGTCAATGGCTTCAACATGCCAGCAGGTCGTTGATGTTCAGCTTTCACTTGCTGACATGTAAGACACTTTGATACAAATTCAGCCACGTCTTTCTTCATCCCGTTCCACCAGAATTGCATGTATAGATCCTTGTACATCTTGGTGTTCCCTAGATGTACTATATAACAAGATCGGTGTGATGTGCGAAGGACCTCCTCCTTGAGATCAGTACAATCTGGAATGCACAATCTTGTCCCAAACCTCAACCCTCCATCGGGTCCAACTCTCCACTCGGATGGACATTCATCAAGCGTATCAACTACGAGGTCTGCCAACTTAGCTTGTGAGAATTTATCTTGTGCCTGACCATGAATGATCCTTGAGATTAATGTAGGTTGTACAGAGACACTACCAAGAAAGACCTTTAGTTCTCTTCCCGATGGCACCAAGTCAAATTCCGATGCAGTTGCAAGCATAATCCATTTTTGAACGATAAGAGAAGCTATCACACCTCTCGATTTCTTGCTCAAGGCATCGGCCACCACGTTTGATTTCCCAGGGTGATACTCTAATGTGAAGTCATAATCCTTGAGGAGTTTCATCCATCTCCTTTGCCTCATATTCAATTCATTCTGTGAGAATATGTACTTCAAACTCTTATGATCAGAAAAGAGTTGAAATTTCTCACCATACAAGTAATGTCTCCAAATCTTCAAGGCAAAAATAACTGCAGCGAGCTCAAAATTGTGAGCGATGTAGTTCTTTTCATGGACCTTTAATTGTCTAGAGCCATACGCAACCACTCCTACATGCTGCATCAACACACAACCTAAGCCTTGGAGCGAAACATCACTATAAATGACATAGCCGCCCCCACTAGTGGGAATTTTCAACACTGGAGCCGTAGTCAAGCTAGTCTTTAGTTTGTTGAAGGTCTCCTCACATGTTTCTGTCCACACAAACTTGACGTCCTTCTTGAACAACTTGGTCAACGATGATGAAATACTAGAGAACCCTTCAATGACCCTTCTGTAGTAACCTGCCAAGCCAAGGAAACTACGAATCTCAGTAGGGTTCTTTGGACGACACCAACTCTTCACTGCCTCTACTTTTGACTGGTATACTAGTACACCCTCATTTGAGACTACGTGACTAAGAAACTTGACTTCTTCCTTCCAGAACTCACACTTCTCAAGTTTGGTGTACAATCTTGCTTCCTTTAAGGTCTGTAACACCGTTCTCAGATGCTGATGTAGTTTCCGCAAGTATACAGGGTGGATGTAATATAGTATATGGAAGAGAGGGGTTGTCGTTCCCACGAGGATATTAGCCTAATTCAAAGTATGAAAACCTAAATTACTCACTACTAAAAACATTTAAATCAAGAAACACACAAGAACTAAAACAAACAAAGCGACTCTAAATAAAATTGTTCTTATGATTTTTGGATTTTGAGAGACTTGAATATAACAAGAAACTAACTAGAAAACAAAGTTACCAAGTGTGAAAACAAACTAAGTCTAAAGATCAGAAGTGATTATATGATGATGATGAGCCTAGGGTGTCGGAATCAACCACAAACAATCTTATCTACTGTCTGACATAACTAACGGATTCTTTCGATTCTAAAGATAAAAATTCCCGTATCTAAGTCCAGGTACGACACTTAGACCAAGTTTTCCTTACGTATGATACTCTTCAGGTACGACAGAGGTCGTATATCCTAACATGCAATCTATCCATGTACGGCATAAATTTAACACATAGGACTCATTAAGTTTAGAAAACAAGGGAATCATGCAAACCACTACTCCAGTTACGGCAATAATGTAATTCACAATACTTAATCTCAAGAAGCTAAATAGAATTATATTGCAAGTACGCCTCAAATTCTTCTTCTAATAGCTAGATGCAAAGTCTAAAGGTCGCGAATCAATAGAACTTTAACATAAGCAACAAATCATGTAGAGATTAAGAATTTATCTAAAAGAAACTAGCAATCCATCAATTGAATATCAAAACATGTAGACAGTCATGCTAGGGCCTCATCCTAGCCCTAGAAAAGGAGTTTAGCTACTCATGCTTTTTAGAAAACATAGCAAATATATTAAAAACATAAGAAAACTGAATGAATGAGTAAGGAAGGGTTGTGATGGCAGCAACACTTTTTTCTCCCTCTGTTATGGAATGGTCTTCGTCCCCCCTCCCTGTCCTTGTCACAATCTTATATATATAAGCACATCTTTTCCTTCTTGCACAAGGCTTTGATGATTTTGACTCCAATAGGGTATTGCAGTACGGGTTGGACTCCAAAAAAATATGGATTGGGCTCTCATATTTGCTCTTCACAACTACATGACATCAAGTTAAGTAAATGAACCAAAAACATGAAGAACTAGACATAGATATCACGATTACGAGGCCTAAAAGTATAACACATTGTGAACATATCAGATGCACCACACGCTCTTCTTGAGACTTGGAGTATATCAGAATGTTGTCCACAAAAACTACAACAAACTCATCCAAGTACGGGCTAAATATTTGGCTCATCAAACTCATAAAGATAGCCGGTGCATTTGTCACGCCAAAGGGCATGACCACAAACTTATAGTGTCCATACCGGGTCCTGGAAGCTGTCTTCGATATATCTTCTTCCTTCACCCTGAGTTGATGGTATCCGGATATCAAATAAATCTTAGAGAATACCGTAGCCCCTCTAAGCTTATTGAACAATTCATCAATCCTATGCAAGGGATACCTATTCTTGATGGTCACCTTATTCAGTTCCTTGTAGTCCACACATAACCGCAAAGAACCATCTTTCTTATTCACGAACAGAACCGGTGCACCCCAAGGTGAGACGCTAGGTGTAATGAACCCTTGGTCTAATAGTTCATCTATCTGCACCTTCAACTCTTTAAGTTCGTTTTGTTCCAGTTTGTAAGGCGCCTTTGACACTGGTGCCGTACCGGGTACCACATCTATGCAGAAATCTACAACTCTTCGAGGAGGTAACCCTGGTATCTCTTGGAACACCTGACTATACTCAGATACTACCACAATGTCTGCAATAGTTACTTTCTGATCTACAGATTCCACATATGTCAAAACTCATATCCTCGTGGCATTATCTGACTTGAGGCAACGATAACGAAACACTAGTTCTCCGGGCTTATGGAAGAACACTACCATGTCAAAGCAATCAATCAATGCGTGCTACGGCCTCAACTAATCAATTCCTAGGATCACATCATAGGTGTGGTCCGGAATCACTATTAAAGAAGCAGAGAATTCTCTACCTCCAATCACAATAGGACAAGCCTTGCATATTGTCTCCAATTCGATGGACACTCCAAGAGGTGAAGTGACACATAAAGAGTTCCCAAGAGATGTGGGAATCAATCCTAGCATCTTCACTACTGAACTAGCAATAAAAGAATGTGATGCTCTTGTGTCAAACAGTACCCTAGCAAGGTAGTCAAAAATAGATAAAGTACATTCCACTCCTGTATCTGCTGATATTCCTGTCTACCCTACGGGGGTCGGGTGCAGTCTCTAGCCATATGTCCCACTTGCCCACACTTAAAGCAGCCTGCTCTCTTCGATTTCGGACAAGTTGTGGCGTAGTGCCCCATTTCATTGCAAAAGAAACACCTTACAAAAGCTAACTGTCTAACAAGTGCAGTCCTAGTAGATGGCGATGCTGCCATAGCCGGAATCTGGTAATGGGTTCTCGGTCTTTTCCAAGATCCACCTCTTGGTCTTGAGGACCCGTTGCCTGAACTGATTGCCTTGTCTTTTCCTCTAGTATCTCTATTTTCCACATCTCCTCCGTGAGTCTTATTCGCTTGTTCCAAATTCAGGGCACTCTCATACATCAACTCCTTGGTAGACAGACAAAGTGCTGACATGATGGTCTTGTACTCTTGCTTAAGTCCCCGTAGAAATTTCTAGGCTAAGGAGGTTGGACCCATTGGTCTGACAAACCAATACAACTGTGTAAAATGGGCCTCATACTCCCTGACAGTCATATCTCCTTGTACTAGCTCAAGGAACTCAAGTTCTAAATCCTCCTGCACTGTAGCTGGAAAGTACTTTTCTCGAAAGAGTGCCGTGAAACCGTCCCTGGTCAAGGTCTGCCTCGTGCTCTTCCACCAATCCATAGCATCATCCTTTAAGAAGAATGTGGCTATCATCCTTTTCTCTATCTCAGAGCACGCCATCATCTCAAAGTAGGTTTCCATACTCTCAATCCAGTGATCCGCTACCATATGATCCAGGCCCCATGAAATGATGGCACTGACAGACTACTGATGTCCTTCATCAGCTTTAGCACACTACCATCGTCTCTAATAACTGCTGCGGGGATAACCTGTTCTTCCTTTGGCGCTACCTCTTCATAGAGATTATCCACATTGCGGACTCGGCCTCCAACCCTAGCTCGACCTCGGTCTCTCGCCCGTCCTCGGTCTTGTGCACGGCCCTTCTCCAAATTCATCACCTTGAAATATTTAAACACTTAGTCAATACATGTGAAGTCTTGAATCCGAATAAAATAGATCCAACATAAATTAACTTAAGATTTCAGAAAGAAGGTGAATCATCGAAGTATTGTCACAATACTTTACTAGAGGACTAAACCTTATGGCGTGGCTCCTAACACTCTTGCGTACGCAGTGACATATCAATACCGAAAAGCATGTGATGGGGGTCCGTTGCAGTCGAGTCATCTCTCCTGGATGATATTGATAGATCACCAAATACACAACCTACGCTCTGATATCAACTGTCACGACCCCTAAATTTCGAGCATGAAACTCGAAAGTCGAAGCCATGAAAAACTCTAAAACAATCTCAATAAATCGTAATCATCTTATCGTCACAGCGGATCGTAATTGAGTCCATAGTACAACTCAGTCGAATAGATTATTACAATCCAAATTTATAATTCAAGCATTATATCAAATGGAAATGTAAAAATCCTCTCAATCCTCACCACAAAATAAAATAAGGCTACTTCGAAGTCTTCAGCGTCGTCTGTCGATTTTGCTAATCCACACCTGCGGAACTATCCCATACACTATCGAATATGTGCACCGGGATTGCAAAACACAAACCCGGTAAGCTTTGCAGATCGTATGAGTAAACAACAAAATAACATGCATAGTAATATGAGAGTAAATATTGAAACATCCAATTATAAATGTACTCATGAGTCAAAGGACAACCCATCTGGTTGTCCAATAATATTTGAAAATATAAGTGCTCATGAGAAATCAGGCAACCCATCTGTTTACCCACAATACTGAAAGCAATTCCTTCACTCGATTAATCGATCACCAAGATTGAAGAAGAAGTGATTAGAAACGTTACGTATAACCTCAAATGCCGAAACAGTATTAATGTTTCACTGTTCAACAATAGTAGTTTTTTTTACTAAATTACTATTCACGTATTAATGTTCATATACATACTATCTACATATTACTTTTTATATACGTAATGTTTACGTATTACTCTTCATATACGTACTATCCACGTATTACTTTTCATAATAAATATAGTCAGTAAATATTAATCACTGATTTACCCTTCAAAATTTACTTTATAATTACTGTACGTAAATTACTTTTAAATTTATTGTACGTAAAATACTTTTACATTCACCGTACGTAAAATAATTTTACATTTACTGTTCGTAAAATTACTTTTTACATTCACCGTACAGAAATAACTTTTTACAAAAAATACTGTTTGAACTATCAATGTTCACGCACCGCCGCACGTGGCGGCGCGTGGGGTTCACGCGCCACCTCCGGCGACAGCGCATGGCGCTCACGCGCCTCCCCACAGTGGCAGCGCGTGGAGCTCACACGCCGCTCAAACTTGCGAGCGTGGCTCACCCACCGCCGCCCAAATCCCCTATTTTACTTCCATTCTTCCCTTCCACGGCCCAAGGCCGCCTCCTGCACCCCTCACTTTCCCTCACGCGCCCCCTAAGGCGGCGGTATGATTCTCCCCTCCTCCTCCTCCGAATCTCCTCAATTCAACCCAAATTTCATTTACAATCATCACAACCATCAAATCGAATGAACCCTTACCTATATTGAAGCTAAGAACTCAGAAATGGCGCCGGAGAAGCTTAGATCGCCGACGGTGCTCGATTCCTCGGGGAAGGTGTGTTGCGGCTCAAATCGAGTCTCAATCACTCGCATGCGGCGTCAGAGGGTGGAGAGGGATGAGAGCCGAGAGCTTGCGTCCGCGGGAGCAGGGTTTGAATGACGATGGAACTCGCAAGGGCTCGGTTTGTAGTGGTGGACCGTGCGAAGCTTTTGGGCGAGGCGGTGAGAGCCACGGAGGTCCGGTAGGCGAGATCGCCGGCGATGTTTTCTGAGGGAGGGAGAGATCGGGGATAGAGAGAGAGAAGAGAGAAAAAGGGAGGGAGGCGGGTGAGGGGTTTCCAAAAATGGAAACCCTAATCCCTAAAATTTCCATTTTATACCTTTTTCCAAAACCGGAAACTAACTTCCGTCGTTAATAACTTTCACGTACGATGTCCGATTAGAATGCGTGACGTGTCCAAAAACTCGTATCGACGAGCTTTACAATTTTCGTGAATGAAGGTTTGGGAAACGAGCGACAGAGTAAAAGTCGACTCCGGCATCGCAGAACGTAATGTTTTTCCAATTTAGATTTCCGACTACGGTTCCGTTTTCGATTTGTCAATGTCGCGAAGCGAAACAAATGCGGTTTATTAAATTTACAAACTTTATTAATTTCTAAAAATTCAAATAATTTGTTTCCGAAAAAATCGGGTCATTACAATACTTATGCTTGATGGCATGACATACTACCTCTATGCTAGTGGAGGTATAACACTGGACATCTTAACTGTTCTAGTTTTGATCGGTTTGAAGCTAGGTTTGATTGATTGTGAAACAAGACCTAGGTGCCAGTTTGTGGTAGCTTTTGGACCCGGCTTTTGGACCAAAAGCGCTTTTGGCATTCAGTGGGGATGTTTGGTGAGTTCAAGATTTTGGCTTTTGGGCAAAAGCTATGTTGCCAACAGCAGGAAATCAAAAGCTACTATAGGGTAGCTTTTGGAAACGGTTTTGTGGAACCGGATGAAAAACACGGAGGTTGATTAAATGAAATTATTCAACTACATTTTTTCTCTTTGTCTTATTTAAAAATTACATTGAACCTAGAAATTTAATAGTTATTTGAGACTTTAAATTGACTCATGCATTCACCCATAAACCCATAATTCAAACCACACCCATCCATTAATTCATTGGTCCAATCTCCATCTTCTTCGGCATATCTCTCCCCCTTTTTGAATCTGCATCTTCATTTTTAACATGGGAGATGGATCTCGACAAAAGGGAGATAAGAGCATAATGAATAAATAAAAGAATTATCTTTAACAATTGATATAAAAAAAATTAACTATATAAAGAGATGAATTAACAAATAGAAATATTTGTTTTTCAATGATATGCCAAGAGAAATAGTTTTTGAATGTATAATAGTTAGAAACTTGAAAGTTACATTATAATTTTGCATTCATATCTTATATAGTAATTATGCATTCCAACAGCACTTTCGGAGAACAGTTTACTAAACACCTTAACTACTTCATCTCACAGCTACTTCAAAAGTCATTTTGCTCACAGCTGCTTTAAAAGTCATTTTGCTCACAACACAGCTGTCCCAAACTGGGCACTAATTGCTCACGAAAATCTTCACAAGTGCAGTATTTTTTGTTTTTGTTTTTACTTTAAAGAGTCAGAAATTTTACAAGCCCAGAGGAGCCTGTGGCTAATTTCTCCCCTGACTATATCCCGTTGAACAATCATACATATTGCTGAATCGAAAACAAGAGTTCAATAACATATAGGTCCAAATATATATTGGCATGCATGGGGCCTAAAATTACAACTTAATTAATTTTTAATTTAGCACATTTTACATTAATAGCTTTTGAAAGATATCCCTTCTGTTGTCGACAAATATGTAAATAGAAACTCTCTTTCTTTGAAATCATCGGCGTCAAGCAATACCAGTATAATGAACGAAAGAGGAAGACCGATATTAACACGGTACACTTACAGGAGCACGAGACAGTTGAACTAGCTAGGCCAAACTATACATAACCTAGACTCCTAGCTAGAGACCTAGAATGAAACTCAATTTAGTAACCATGCATGCCAGTAAGTCACTACGTAACTATTAAGAACAAACCGGAACAACCTCACGTATGGGTGGCCACCCCAGATTGAGCCACAGACACAACGAATTGGGCAAGGATATGGTATGTACGTACGTAGTTAACATTTCAATACTTTTTGGGACTCGTGAATGATATTGTTACTATTTTAGCTAGAGATCGGACAGTGTATGTCTCGGGTTCATCTGTTGTGCAGCAGTGTATGTTATACATATACTGATGTGTGGTATAGATTAGATGTCATAACATGCACATAGGGTGTGTGTGATAATGTGTGGAAAATGAGGCTGCTGCATAATATGCAGTAGCGTAGGCTAGAATTTTCCGCATGTCTCGGCTTTGTGTACAATTGTAAGGAGCGAGATTTTCAGTCCAACTTCTTCAATTTGTCAATTAGTTGAATTAATTAGACGGCAAATGTGTATATTTTTCAACAAACAGGTTGAAATATATCGATCGAGGTTTTTTTTTGATAGAATGGCAGGCATATTGCTACTTCATAGTGAAGGGACGTGCTCAACTGTAATCTAAAAACCAAACATATATATTACCGAAGCATTAAACCGAGCACAACTGCCAACCGAGTCCTTCCCAACTCCTCTTACACGTACACACTTTGAGTAATGGCATTTATAGTTTGATAGAGATAGCACACTAACCTTATTCTGGGATGTGGCCAGTAGTGATGCTTCAATTAATTAGTTATAGTGATGAACGAATGCCTATTCTGTTCAAAATTATTCTCATTAGGTCTAACAGAAATAATTGAAAGCATTTCCTACGTTGGAGATTTATTTTCAATTTTTTCATCATGAAACAAGAACAGAATATAACAAGTGAAATTGCACCCATAATATCATTTTTACAAGAATCTAACTGAAAGAAAAATATTCCCTGCACGGACTCGGTTATGCATGCAACTCTCACACCTAAATTACTTATAGTCGAGAAGTTTCTAATGGTTTGAAAACATGTGGCATGTACAATTTTATTTGTGTTATCAACAGAACATTATCAGATCGATGGAATTGAAACACTAACGTCTAACGTACTAAGAAGTAATGATTGATGTGATCGTCTAACGTCTAATTAGAGACTTACCCCATGCCATTCCATTCCCTATATAATACCCCATCCGGGTTACACCTTCAGTACTCACTCAAGAATCCAGCACAAGTATTACATATACATTACAATCTCAACATCATCCTCAGAGTGCATTATGGCTACCTCTACCGCGATGAAGCTTACTTTGGTCGCTCTCTTGTGCATGGTGGTTGCTTTGCCCATAGCTCAAGCCATCACATGCGGCCAAGTTGCGAGCAACGTTGCACCATGCGCAAGCTACGTGACGAGTGGCGGTGCTGTCCCTGCCGCTTGCTGCAACGGAGTTAAGACCCTCAACTCCATGGCTAAGACCACCAGTGACCGCCAGGCCGCCTGCAATTGCCTCAAACAGGTTGCCGGTGGAATCAAAGGACTCAACCCTAACCTTGCATCTGGGCTTCCAGGCAAGTGCGGAGTTAGCGTTCCATGGAAGATCAGCACCTCCACCAACTGCGCCAGGTAACTAGCTACATTATTTTTTTTCTCGATCGTTGGCAATATATCTTGTACCATCGTACGTGTTTTTCAAATGGAACCCAAAGTTAATATCATGGCTTTCTTCTTTTGGTGCTGCAGCGTGAAATGATCAGCTAAGTGATGGACAGTGAACTTCCGATGACATGATCGAAGTGATAGTATCGATCGTTAAATAAAGTGGGGGTGATTCCATCCTTAGTGTAGCATTAGCAAAAGTTACTCTACATATATGTCATCTACTATCGCTGTATTCTACTCGTCTATTTATTAATCAATCCTACGAGTTTGAACTTTGTTTATGCCTTTTGCAGTTTTGCCTCATGTCTTTGCTTAGATTTTTTTTTTTAATCAACGAGGTCATAGATTAACAAGCCGTGCAAAAACAACGCACGCCATAGATTCTTTTACAAAACTTCACAATAATAAGTTACAAATCTCCCAGTTCATCCACCTTCAAGCAGATAAGCACCATTATTAACAAGAAAGCTAATTTATACTCGTGATTTCATGAGGATGCTTTAAAGTGAGAATACTAAGAAGTGAGAGTGAGAGACAAGCTAGAGTTTTCCATCTCGCTCCCACACTCGTTGTGCTTGAGATAACGAATGCCTATGAGTCAACAAAATGCTTCTCAATGTAATCTTGTTTTGTCTTCCAGCTATATATGGGCGTTTTACACAAGGCGATCAAATAATGAGGAGCTAGCTAGGAGACTCGCTTGTTCTTGCTTTTCCCAATTTGAAGGATAATATATACTACATTCGATCTGTTGACATTAACAAATAGGTGATAACAATAAAACTGATCGGAGAAACAATAAGCTAGGTGATGGAATCGACAGTAGAACCACTCCCGGACCCGTTCATGAATATTTCTTTCACCAAACGTCTGCATGGGATAGAGGCATCTGCATGGGGTAGAGACTAGGAGAAATAGAGTACGTTAGAAGCTCCAACTCACGTATTAAGGTCGAGACAACCGATAACCTCTTTGTAAAAATGAGTATCAATTTCGCGTCTCAACAAATATTGCCATCTAATTAGTTGTCATGTAAGTTGTCCTCGCACTTTTTTTATTGCAAGAATTTGCAACATAATTTACAACTCCATCTATTAACCATAGGGTTCTCTAGTGTTTCTCAGTACATATATCATAATTTTTTTTCTATACTACACAAAGTTTCATAACATTGACAATGTTATGCAAATGGAGGGTGATATATCTAAACAATATATTGACCTGCACAAATGACCGACTCATTTTAAGGTACTAATTAACCAAATTATTTCTTATGATACAGGTCATGATCGATGTTAACATTTTTTAATAGGTCAACTGTGTATCACATAACTAATAACATACATGTGATCTAGAAGAGCTCTGATATACATAAAATTTCTTGCCCTTTAGAACATAATCTGATTATATTCTTTGTGAAAAGATATAGACGTGAATACGGTGGAGACGGAAGTTTCTGGTTAAGGATATTTATTGCCTAAGGTGCTAAACAACAAGTATAATTAACAGATTTCAATCTATCGTGCCGAGCTAGCTAGCTAGCTCCCAAGTCCCAACTAATACCACCCTATTCCGTAAGCACATGGACGTGTCTTTCTTTTACATTCCCACGTTTTCACATTTTCATTTATAAACCACCATACCCAAATGTTCATGGATATACCAGATAGTCATAAATCGAGAAACACTAACTAGCCAGGTCCGGCCTTCCCAACCGACATATATTCATGACGAGTTCTGTGGCCTCTAGGTTGGCCATCGTGGTCCTCATGTGCCTGGTGGTTGCTCGTTCACCGTTACCGGCCTACGCCGTCACGTGTGGCCAGGTGTCGCAGAGCTTGATCCCATGCATACCTTACCTGCAGAATGGTGGGTATGTCCCTGCACAGTGTTGCAGTGGTGTCAGATACCTTCGCAACTCAGCTAAGACCACCGTCGACCACCAGTCTATTTGCCGGTGCTTGGTTGCAGCTGCTCGAGCCACCCGGGGACTCAAGCTTAACCTCGTGGCCGGTCTCCCGAACCGATGTGGTGTTAGGCTTCCTTACACAATGAGCCCTGACACCAATTGTAACACGTACGCAGCTGAACCCTACTTTGTTATTTTGGCTTCTCAGTTTGTTGCATGGCATTCATTTTGATCTGTCTGCCTTAACAGTTAAATGTTGGTAACGAATAATTTTTGGGGTGACCACATATAATTACTAATATGTATGAAGAACAATTGCCGCATTGAGCTAATCCAATTAAAATGTCTAATTTTTAATTTATTGTGAATTGTAACGCAGGATCGGCTGAAGTGCTTCAAGTGTGCAACCGAATAAAATGGATGTTTGTGACGTACGTCCTTCTTATGAAGAGAAGCTATTTGTACGATCGCGAATACGAATATGTCATGGCTCTTAGAATAAGTCTCTCCACAAGATCTGTATGCTATCTTTCAATTATAATAAGATATATGTTCCAATAGTTATCCGTACATATCCTGGAGGTGCTAAACTCGGTTGTGAATCAATAATCAACTATCTAGCGTACAGTGTTACTTGTGGTTATCTGTGTATTCTACTACGGTGTGCCACCCTGTGTGCTTGGTTGTAATATACCTTGCAAATAGGTATTCTCGATCTGGAAACAATTCATTTCGCGTACGTTACGGTATGTTAGATGTGAGGGGCTCAGAATATGGCAACATGGGTGCCAATGGCAGACAAAAGGTATAAAAAGATGTTAATCTTTGATCTCCATTAATCAAACTTCAAATTTAGTTACAAACTTTACTAAACTGTACTTGAAGTAGGATGCATGTCAGTGGATTAAGTGCAAATCACATAAGATTAAATTAAAATTTGGACACTTTCAACAAAATGACTCGATAGAAGATTTGAAATTTTCCTTTTACATACTCGTCCATAAATCACAGAAGATTAAATTGTCGAAAGAAAGAAAAAAAAACAGAAGACTAAATTGTGAATACGCTTAATGTTTTACTCACCCACCAGTATGAGAGTATGAAAGCTTTTGCTATCATTTAGTCCTGTACAGTGTGTTATGTCATTTGGTTCACTAATGAGTAATGACTTATATGTATAATTAAACTGATAACTCGTTGTCCCAGATCGAGTTATCAGTTCATCTCTAGACTTAGATACCATTTATGGGGCATGCAAACTGAATATCTTGTTGTAGAGGGAACATAGACCAACAATCCTATATATAGCGATCAACTCGGCATCAAGGATTTCCCATAAAAACATGACTTGATTCCCAAGTTTAACTCTAATTAGGTTTCCTGATGCAATACAAATATAATTACCTTATTACATGTTGATTGTGGATTCACTTACCTTGTAGGACTAGATATACTTAATCCTAAAACAAACCAACATGAACAAGAATTATATCTCCTGCAATTTGATTCTTGTTCAGATTAATACTATAGAATCATGATGATGAGTTCACTTTGGTTCTAACACCAAAGTTTTGAATTCTTGCCCTGCTATTATAGAGTAATGCCTAAAATATTATATATAAAGCCATACCCTTCGATCAGCATTCTTACTCACAAGTAACAACAGCGCTCTCCAAACCTTGCTCATCAAATTCTAGTGATCGATCTCAAGCATATCAGTAACACTTGGTCATGGCTTGCTCAAGGACTTTTACACTACTCTTCCTGGTGGTGATGTCCCTGACGGCGATTTCTCCTAGCGGAGCGAAAGCATCCGTAAGCTACAGTCGGTTATTAAGGGGCTGACGCCGTGCCTTCCCTACTTGAAAACCGGTGGGAGACCTGACGTAGGTTTCTGTAGCGAGATCAAGACCCTCTACAAAATGGTACCCACCGCCGCCGAGCGCCAGGGTGTTTGCAGCTGTTTGAAAGAAGCAATTACCAGTATTCACTACAGAGGCAAATCAGGCAATAAGGTCCGATTTGCTGCCGGGCTTCCCGCCAAGTGTGGAGTCAATATTCCGTACAAGATCAGCCCCTCCACCAACTGCAAGAGGTATGTAAAGAAACCTGAAATATGAATCTCATACCATATTATTAGCAAGGTTTAAGCTCTACGTACCTGCATGCATATGATCTTTGGGTACGTAACTGATATTTGTTTTCGTATTGTTGCAATATCAAGTAAGAGCTAGGGTTTCTGAAAGTGCACCTTTTGCTTAATTTTCTCTGTATGGTATAATTATAATAAATGGCTGGTGTACATACGTACCGAGCAACTCTGCTGATGAAAGTTTCAACTGCCGGCGAGTATGTGATACTCTAGGTCTCTAGTGTAGTATATCAGTTGTGGTATCAATGTTGTACTTCATTTGTTTTCTGAGTTAAATGGTAATGGCACCATTATGTAGATATGTCCTGGGTTTGATTCAAGACAAGGGTTTATGTGTGAAACCATTTGATTCTCTTTTGAAGAAAAAGTATTGCCTTCTAGGCTAATTCCTTTGTTAGACTATTTTGGACTACGTAATGTCACAATCTCTCGGTCTCCATGTAGAAAGAGAGATGACCTCTGATAGATCCAATTTTTAGTTTTAATTTGGAGTTTGTTGATGAAGTAATTGGTTAAATTCAAATTAAACGGCTACGTACTATTTATATATTATTGAGGAATCCCCTTGCACTAGTGATAGATCGATTAAGCTTAAACTTGTGCCTGCTAGAAGTCGATGTAATAACCCGAAAAATTCATATCTAATTTCCAATGAGTTCACGGATATTATTAAATTGGTCATTGTCTAATTTTATTAGCCGAGAATGAAAACGAAAGGGTTCGAAATATTAATTGTTCGGAAACATTCAATTTGACGAGTCTAAGAGTTGACTTTTGACTCATTGGGATTCTTAGGAAACTTTTTACATGAAAGTCGTAGAGCTCATCGATACAAATTAGTGGACACGTGGCACGCCTAAATCGGAGTTCGTATGAAGAAGTTATGAATCAAAAGATATTTGGACAATTTTGGAAAATAGTATAGATAGGGGAATTAAAGAGAAAAATGGGAGAAAAAGCAGAAATTCGGATAGTTACTGTTCACGAGTACTGTTCACCCCGAAAAAAATCCAGAAATTTCTCTCCCGAGCAGCCGACTTTGGGCCGCCGGATCTCCGCCGCCCGGCCATCATTGTAACGACCCCAAAATTTCGATCCTAAAAAACTCAAAATTCTAAAGTCGTTAAACACAAAATAATCTCAATAAATCGAAATCAATAAGGTGTAACAGCGGATCAATTCTGAGTTCTCAATACAACTCAGACAACCAATTATTACAACCCAAATTTATAATCCATACATAAAATGGAAATGTAATAATCCTCACAAATCACTCACAAATCTCACAAATAAATTCACTCAAATTCTCACACAAATCCACGCCAGAAATCTCACCACAACAGGATAAGAACGACTTCAAGCCTCTGTAGTCGTCACTCAACCCCCACTAATCAGCACCTGCAGAATTATCCCCTACACCATCGAATTGGTGCACCGGGATTGTAAACACAAACCCGGTAAGCTTATAGCTCGTATGAGTAAAATCAAAATATAATTCGCATATCAAAATATACGAAAGATCACAACAACAAATATAAATGCCCCCATGAGCCAATGGTCAGCCCATCTGGTTGACCCAAAGAAATATGAAATATAAAGCTCATGAGGAAATTAAGTAACCCTTCTGGTTACCCAATGCATTTATAATACGGGTACCAAGAACGCTGGTACACATCTGTTACCCCTCTCGTAATACACCGTTGATATTGGATAGCCACCCGCTACCCAACATCCAAAATACACCGAGTACCCATGAGCAGATAACCACCCGTTACCTCGCATGCAGTACTAAGGCAGACAGACTAGAGCTCTAACTGTATCGTAACTTTCGCCCGGCCAAAGGCTAGGTTCCGACTTGCCAAACACGTACAATAATCTCACATCATATTGTACCAAATCACGTCCGAAGACAAATCAACATTTTAACAATCTCAATGTTAAAATCACGTACAATAATCACTCATCATATTGTACGTTTTAAAACTTTCACGATATCACCACAATAAAAATCATAACAATATATTATATAGCAAACTATATATATTCGTATTTATTTACCATTTATACAATATATACATAGTCCACTATATCCTATGCATGTCATATTTCATAAACACCTGAAAAATTACGTACAATATTCTCACATCATATTGTACCATTTAAATCACATACTCATGCACAATTTTCCGTCACCGAAATGACTATTGTTAATGAATTAATAACAGTACGTAATTTAATGAACTATATATATATATATGTACTTATTACCATTATACTGTATATATGTAGTCCACTAAATTATATACATGTTGTAATTCATTTGATAAACACACTTGCAAAAATGTTGAATCACCACGAGGGTAGATTCGTAATTCAGTGAGATTTTACTCACCTTATTGACTTGAGCGTAATTCCACAATTTCCGATGATAATTCCTTTCCTCGATTTAGCGATCACCTTAAAAAGATAAGACAAGCATTTAGAATCGTTTCGTAAACCTTTAAATGCCGAAACAGTAATAATCGGTTACTGTTCAGCAATTTTCGGTTTTACGAAATTACTGTTCACGGTTACTGTTCACGATTTATACGTATTTCTGTACGTTTATACGTATTTCTGTACGTTTAAATAGTATATACGTATTTCTGTACGTATAAATATTATATACGTATTTCTGTACGTATAAATATTATATACGTATTTCTGTACGTATAAATATTAATACGTATTTCTGTATGTATAAATATTATATACGTATTTCTGTACGTATAAATATTAATACGTATTTCTGTACGTATAAATATTAATACCTATTTCTGTACGTATAAATATTAATACGTATTTTTTGTACGTATACGTACGATTTAAATGTAAATACAAACTCAGTAAATAAAATTTACTAAATTACCCTTTTACAAATTACTTTTTACATTTACTGAAAGTAATTTATAATTACATTTACCGAAGGTAAAATTTAATTACATTTACCGTAGTAAATAAAAATTACATTTACATTTACCGTACACAGTAAATTACCAAAATACCCCTATCGGAAAACATTTTCACACCGCCGCACGTGGCGGCGCGTGTGGCACACGCGCCACCTCCGGCGGGCCGCGCGTGGGGCCCACGCGCCGAGGCTAACCACGGCGCGTATCACGCCACCGCCGCCTCCAAACTCTCCCCCCACTCCTCCTCTACCTTCCTACGGCCTCCGACTACCCCTAGGCTATCCCTAGCCTCCTCACGCGCCGCCTCTAGGCGGCGGTATCTCCTCCTTCTTCTCCTCCGCTCCCCCTCTCCGATCTACTTCAAACTTCCCCAAAACATTCATGATTACAACAACAAGCAATCCACAATCGATCTAACCAAAACCCTTACCTAAATCACGAATTGAAATCGTTGAAGTTCCTTGGTAGATTCGGACCGCCTGCGTTTGCGTCCGAGAGTCACGCCGAGCTTCGCGGCGTCGCCGGTGATGCGCCGTGCTCGTGGGGTGGTCACGTCGTGGTGGTGAGGTCGTAGCTGCCGGCGGTGAGGAGCGAAGCTCGGAGGAGATGGAAGAGACTCGGGGGAAAAGAGGGAACCGAGAGAGAGAGAGAACCGAGGGAGGCGGGTGAGAGAGAGAGGGATTTTAGGGTTTCCACTTATGGGAACCCTAATTGAAACATTCCCTTTTATACCCCCTCCCAAAATCGGAAACTAACTTCCGTCGTAAATAACTTTTACGTACGTCGTCCGATTAGGACGCGTCACATATCCCCGAACTCGTAACGACGAGCTCTACAACTTTCGTGAAGAAAGTTTTATCGACCGAGCGACGAAATAAAAGTTGATAAATTCGTTCGGAAACGTAACGTTTTCTTATTAAACGTTCTCGGAACGTTTCCGTTTCCGTTTCGTAACGTTTGCAAACAAATCAAATTCAATTAATTGAATTTTCAAAACTTTATGGAATTCAATTCAATTCAAATATCGTTTCAAAAATCTAGGGTTATTACAATCATAAAGCGGCGCACCGGTCACGTTTGAAAGGTTGCTACATCCCCTGTCGATTGGTGGTAGCGTCACCCGCCATTTTGCCGCCGTTTAGGAGCGGTAAAACCCGAAAGTTCTTCCGAAAAAGCATATTTCGCCGAACTTCAACTCGTCGGATCTCCCTTCTCCGGCAACCAATCGGTACGATTCTTGTTTCATTTTGAAGGTCTCCTTCCATACTACAAACCCTTCAAAAGATTTAACCCCACTCTTTGTGTGCTAGGAGAATCGAAGAAAAGAAATTCTAAGTTTTTAAATTGGGGTTTTTCCGTTCTTGTTAAATTGAAATTTTAGGCTCAGAATTAGACTTTGTGGTGAACTAGGAAGTTGTTAGGAATGTCATTTAGATTATGATGGTGAAATTTTGTGATTATTGGTGGCGGTCGGTGAACAATGATGCCGCATGAATAGTATTGTGAATAGTGTTTTTATAAACAGTGTTCTCTAACAGTAACTGTTATCAATGTTCTAGTGAACTGTGTTTCGGTAGAAACAGTAATGTGAACAGTGTCATGGTAAAAATAGTACTGTGAACAGTGTCATGGTAAAAATAGTACTGTGAACAGTGTCATGGTAAAAAAAATAATGTGAACAGTAGTTTGGTAAAACCGGTAACTGTGAACATTGTTTAAATATAAACAGTTCATTGGAACAGTGATTAGTAAAATATGAACAATGTTCTGTGAACAATGTTTTATAAACAGCATTTAGCTGTACTGACGTGTGATGTCTTAGGATGAGTTTTGTCTTCGGACGTGATTGATGTCTTCAGACGAGTTTTTTCTTCGGATGTGATTGATGTCTTCGGACGTGATTTATCTTCGGACGTGATTTATGTCTTCGGACGAGTTTTTGTCTTCGGACGAGTTTTTGTCTTCGGACGTGTTTATGTCTTCGGACCAGTCTTCGGACGTGTTTGGCATGTCGGAACCTAGCCTTTAGCCGGACGAAAGTTACGATACAGTTAGAGCTCTAGTCTGTCTTCCGGAGTACTGCATGTGAGGTAACATATGGGTTATCTCTTCATGAGTACTTATATTTTTGGATGTTGGGTAGTAAGAGGTTGCCCAATGTCGACGGTGTACTACATGAGGGGTAACAGAGGTGTACCAGCGCTCATGCGTACCCGTGTTATAAATGCATTTCGGTAAACAGAGGGGTTGCCCAATTTCTCATGAGCACTTCTATTTTCATATTTTTGGACAACCAGATGGGCCGTCCATTGACTCATGAGTGCATTTATAATTGATGTTTTGTGATTTTCGTATATATTGATATGCGAGTTATATTTTTATTTTATTTATACGAGCTGCAAAGCTTACCAGGTTTGTGTTTACAATCCCGGTGCACCAATTCGATGGTGTAGGGAATAACTTCGCATGTATGGATTAGCGGGAATCGACGGACCGCTCAGAAGACTTGGAGTTATTTATTTACATCATATGGTGAGGATTTTGTGTGGATTTCTTGTGAGGATTATACATTTCCATTTGTTATAATGTTGAATTATAAATTTAGTTTGTAATAATCGGTTTGACTGAGTTGTATTTTGAACTCAGAGATGATCCGCTGTGGCATTTAAAATGGTTTCGATTTCATTGAGATTGTTTTAGTGTTTTTCATGACTTCAAAATTTGAGTTTGATACTCGAAATTTTGGGATCGTGACAGTCGCCGACTCTATTTACTTTAACTTAGAAACAATAATCCTTTCAGGAGTTACTGGGAACCTTCCAATTTTGATTTTCTCGTGAGCTGTTAGGATGCAAGACAAATCAAATCTAGATGATCGACCGTAGTCTTGATTTAATTGATCGTTTGAAAAAAAAAAAAAAACAAATTAACATAATAGTGTTGTGAAAGTAACCTCATTCGATCACCTGGCCGGCCCATAAATACTGAACAGGTACATTGCTATAATGTGATGGCGATATATCTATACTCGTACGTACATTCATGATTCATCGATCTTCCAATTCTCCTCCAAATAAATTGGTTCTCAAGTTTATTTTCTGTTCAAGTCAGTGATGAAATTAAATTTGTGACCACACAAATGAGGACCTATGTCAGCAAAGTTCACTTGCTAGCTCCTAGATTTTTAGAGATTTAGTTGAGGAGTAAATTACGGTAGGTGCGCACACAGTGTATAAATAATTTCCCATACATGAATGAAACTTCTTTCTGGAATGGTATAATATAATATCTATGAATCCATGTATTCAGGACCTCTGACATTTAACATGCTCAACCAATCTCCTCTGAAGATTTCAATTCTTCCAACTACCGATTTACGTACCCATCAACACGAACAGAGAGTAATAAGTTCTATTTAAACCAGCATTCCTTGAACCTTTTCACTCACTACTTCACTAGCTATCTAGCTTCAATTCTCTAACCTAGCCTCTTGAGCAAGTTCTGGTATTTTGAAGCATACAATCTAACCGTTGCTATGGCATTCTCTGGAGTTCTTAAGGTGGTTTGCTTGGTGGTGTTGTCCATGGCGGCACTATCATTTGGTGGTGGGAAAGCAGCGATCACGTGCGGTCAGGTGGTGAACAAGCTGATGCCATGCGTACCTTACGTCCAAACCGGTGGGACTCCGGCGGCAAATTGTTGCAACGGCATCAGGACCCTCAATGGCATGGCTAAAACCACCCCTGATCGCCAAGGCGTGTGTAACTGTTTGAAACAAGCAATCACCGGGATTCCCTACACCGGAGCTAACACCGGTCTTGCTGCAGGCCTTCCTGCAAAGTGTGGTGTCAACCTTCCCTATAAGATCAACCCTTCTACAGACTGCAAAAGGTATGTAACTATATATTATCGAGGGTCTTAATGTAAGTTACTCAAAACAACGTACAACAAATACTTCAGACATCTCCATCTGGACTAATATATGTTTGTGATTTACTTTGTTTGCAGCATCAAGTGAGAGCTGACTGGGTTGCTGATGTAGCTCAGCAGATGGCTACTTGATTTCCTCATGCAGGAACTTAATTAGTGTGGCGTAAGAATAAGGTGGTGGTTTACTACCTGATGTGCTGGTAGTGGTTTCGATCAGTAGTATCACTGCTCATATCTAGTGTTGTGTTTTTTTTCATCAACTACTGCGATGTAACCAGCTTAAGTTTAAGTTTTACTTAAAGAGTGTGGTTGGATATGGTCTATGTCAAATCAACCAACTTTCTTTGTTGCAATGGAGTCGACGCTGGTTTATATATGTCTATTATCTGATTAAAAAGTAATTATTGATGAACTCTTTACAATATTTATTTGCGTAATACGACTCATTGACTATTAACCCGAACTGACTCAATTAAGGTTTGAACTTGATAACGAGGCCGAGATAGACATTTTTATATGAAAAAAAAACTCAGCAATGAAAACAAGACGTACATTATACATGTAGGTGGATAATGGCATGCACTCGGTTATTGCACAAACGATAACATAAAACCTCTAGTTCGGAAGAGAATAATAATCACTTATTCATGTTCGTATTTTCATATGTACGTATGCGTCTGATCCGGTATATCTGTTACGTACAAGCCAACTTACGGTGAGGGCTTGTTCCCCAATAGGAAGGAAAAAAGGATCTCGGACTTGCAATTAAAACCCATCTGTAATTGGCACCTTAACGAGAACAAACAGTAGTACGGTACCTTCAGTACGTACACTACCAAAATATACTTGCTTTCCAGATCGAGACATATGCATTCTCAATGGAGTTCCTTGTATTATGAACATATATACTGGAATCATTCATGATCCCTAGAACTAATATATAGCGTGGGGTTTATTTTCACAGAATCGCCCAGAAATTAAGAGGAAGCTAGAGCGAAGGAGAAGGAGTATTTGTTGGGTTGCTTTAGCTGGTACAATAGTAGTTATCAATGAGAACTTGTCAAACTAGCTACCATTAACAGATTATAGTATGCAAGTATGTAACAGGTGATTGTATAATTAATTATCCTTCGTACCTCACCAGGAACGTACCATCATATTCGTATCAGGAACCTCGATCAGTACATTTAGATAAGCTAGCTAGCCGGTAGCCACTGGCATACAAGTACAAATCCAGCCGGCCGTCACAAATTGACGAGGACGCATGTCGAGATGTGGTACTAGCTAGGAGTCGATCAACATGCTTCATATGATGATACTATTTCAGCAAACAAGTGTATATATCCAAACTAGTAAAACAACCATTACATCATATTCAGACTACAACATATATAGATGCCTCAATTTGATTAGCCTTGAGACCACAAACTCAATCTTGCGTTCAACAGAATTTCTACGTACATTTTTTTGTAGATTTACAGTTTTTCTGTATATATTTGTCCATTGGTTTCATCAATACGTTATGAATTGATGGTATACATCGATCCGTCAGCCATTCATAAATATTAGACCCAGCTCATTAAGAAACATGTAGCCGTAAGAGAAGGTAGCGTCGTAAGAGGCAGTAACAGGAATTATCTAACTAAACCATGACCTAACTGCCGGAGCGGTCGGGGAGCGGTCGGGGAGCGGTGGTGGCGGTGGACCCTAAATAATTTGGTTCGGCTCGAGCTTTGGTTGTTTCAACTGCCAGCTGATTTTTAATTCTTCAATCTTTTTCCTACCTAACCCAACCAACATGATCAATGAGATCGATCGGGTAATGTAGTAGTTCAAATCTCACGCATCAAATTTCCACAAGGATAAAACTTAGCATACCATGGCCGGTCAGCTATAGCTTACCCAAGCTTAGCAGATGGCGGGTCAGCTATATGTCAAGAACTTACTCTTTTGTTATGCTACATGTGCGGCTTTAGTAACTCACTTATGCTAAGTCAGCTTTAATCTCGCAATCGCCCTGCTAAAACAATTGAAAAGGCAAAAAGGATATCTCTAAAGAGAACTTGTATTGAACAAAGAAAGAAAGCTTACAAGTATGCTTGATGACTTCTTGCTTGATGCCTCAAATGTGAGGGGTGTCTTGTTATTTATAGGCCTCCTCATCCAACCTCTATAGTTCTAAAGAATTCTAGGACTATGTACAATGTAGATGTCTTTAGAGAGTTTTATACAAGTCTACACAACTCTAAAATGCACCTTGAGTATTGTAGAGAATTCTGGAGTGGTCTTGTCCTCTTAGCCTCTCTATGGTTCTAGAGAAATCTGGAGATGTCCCAAGACTTCTCCATTCTTCTAGAGACCTTCAACTCCTTGTAGAGTCTTCTATGAACTTCCAAAGATTTCTAAAGAGTTCGGTCATTTTCCGGATCCGTTTAGAATGCTCAAGTGTTTTTCGTAACCTTCCTTGAGTCATGCTTGCTTCAAAAATACTCAAGGTAAAATGTGACTAAGTTTGGCGGGATCTAACATATAGCTGACCCAAGCTAATAAAAAATGACAAGTGCCTTTTTAAATTGTTCCCCGGGCTTTCTCCGAGATATGAATTTTTATAGCTGCAAATATGTTAACAAAGAGACTGACGTGAAACCTCCAAGTACCTCTTTTAGTCGCTGCTCTCGAAGCCCCCAAGGAGTTTCAGTGTGTTTTGAATATCACACAAAATTCATTGTGTTGCCACTGCAACTATGTGTGAGTGTGTGAATCAAGAGACTTCTTGAGATGTGTTAGTCTGCTAGTGAGATAAAGGTTTTGTGATTAGTGTTGCCTCGAGAGTTGTGCATTTGGGTATGCTTCAATTTTGGCATATGTATGATTGAGTTTGTGATTAATTACGTCTGTGATTTGGAAGCAAAGGAAAGCTGATTTTGGCCCGGTTTCAATGAAATAGGAAAATTGGTGAATTTGACCAAGTTTGAGAAGGATAAAGATTGCTCAGATTGGTTGGTTATAAAGATTGCTCAGATTGGTTGGTTATAAAGATTGCTCAGATTGGTTGGTTATAAAGATTGCTCAGATTGGTTGGTTATAAAAAAATCTGAGTTGGTGAGGAAGATCAATGACTGTTCAGTTGAAAAGGGTTTAATGGAGTGAGGGCTTAGTCTCAATCGATTCAAGGTTTACTATTGGGTTTGCCACAACTCTGCAGAAGGCTAAGGAATGAAGAGAACTGGAACTTGGAGATTTTCACCGTTAGTCTCTGTTAGCATGTTTACAGCTATACACATGATTTGTATTTTAGAAAAAAGACATTTGTCATTTTTTTATTGGCTTGGGTCAGCTATAGCTAACCAAGCCATGGTCTGCTAAGTTTTTTCCTTTACTTATGAGTGAGCTAGCTCGACTAATATAGGCATACATCTTTCATTTCCAGAGGGTCCACCCCACCAGCGTCGACGAGCTGACACCGATGAAATGTGTCCCCATTCATGATTCACGACGGATCGGACCCAGCATCCATGTTCTTCAGCCTTCCATGTGTTGTCTTCACTAACCCAGCAAGGTAGATACTCTGAGATGATAATGATATCAGTGGCCTCTAAGATGCTCCTGGTCCTTTTCGTATTATAAATTTATCATTATACAGCATACAACAGAAGCAAAGACACCGACGACGTAGGCTAACGTTTATACAACTCCACGCTATACGGTGGTCATCAATTAAGGATATTTGTAAACATCCATCGTTAAAGATAAACGTATTGTCAGTCTGTCACTATAAAACTTTCACTCATAAGTTTTTCTCATTTTACCGTGGACTCTCAAAGTCTCAACTTATCATTGATAAGAATAAGATGGTACTTAAAAAAATTGAAAAGTGTTTGAGGAGAATTACTCTCCGTAATCTTCCGGTGTATCTTGTCCTAATTAGTATAGATTAGTCTAGATAACGAAAGATATATAATCTTTTATTCAACAGGATACTTAATGTAATGCATATATATAAGACATTTTTATCAATGAATAAAGATGATGATTCTCCCTATTTGATGCGTATTGCATTCTTCTATAACACGTTATCAACACGTAATTCTAACCCTGAGTTCTTAGGTTATAACCTTGATTTCTGAAAAACAAATTCCTTATGTCATGAAAATAATTCAATAGACGAATATGTAAATTCATTCTGTCATGAAAAAAATTCGACGGAAGATGAAGAAAAACAAATAATTTTGCTGAATATTTATAGAAAAGACGAAAAAAACTGAAACCGTTTGAACTGGGCACCCAAATTTCTTATCTCGGCACCCATCTCCTCTGATTTGCTTTTATCGGACTTCCATTTCCGGTCGAAGACTGAGGTCTTGCTCCCGAACCCCGTCGTCGTCCATGCGTCTCCACTACGAGTCCCGCGGCCGCCCCCCCTTATTGGAACAAGGAACGCCATCGCGGTCTCCTTAGTCCGGCGAAACCCATGCTCGATACCGGCGTCTCCTGGCTCGACATCGCAAGCCAAATCATCAGCAGCTGCTGGGCACCACTCTGGCGTAGTACTGCCCTCAACCCAGTGTACTTCGAGCCCAGAATGACAACAAAGCCACCACAGGATGTGGCTCAACCCGGATCTGCACCACCCAGATTCTAAGGTCCGACCCGGATCTTTGTGGCATGACCCGACTCAGTTAGAGAGAGCTTACCTCTCATTAAATGGTAAAAATAGGGCCATGGTAACTTTTCTTCAGGGTAAAAAGTGTTTTACTGTTACAGTAACCTTTTTATTAATTTTTACAGTTCTTTAATATGGTTTATGATTCTAACCATATGTTTTATTTTTATGAAATTCATCGAACGACGATACAAAATCGAACGGTGAGCGTTACTTTGCGACGCATTCGTGGATTCAAGCATGACTGTGGAATTAAGCAAGAACAATTATTACGCTGTTTATTTGGCAAACAACCAAGTATGTTTTATTTAACGTTGTTGTTTTCATGCAAATTTAAATTCTTCTGAATTTTGTCTTTCATTGGGGACTTTTAAACTGTAATATCCCACATCGGCCAATGGAGATGGGGTGATGCGCCTTATATGTACATGCCCACCTTTAACTAATGCGAGGCCTTTTGGGGGCTCAACGGCTTCGGAGTAGAGGAGAACTCCGAAGTTAAGCATGCTTGGCCCAGGGCAATCCCAGGATGGGTGACCCACTGGGAAGGTGCTTCTGAGCTCCCAAAAACAAAACTGTGAGGGCTATGCCCAAAGCGGATAATATCGTGTTACGGCGGAGCGGTCCGGGTCGTGACATAAACTCCCTTTCCTTTTCAACCAGATTCTTTTGCTTCTCGGGTGGTATACAAGGATATGATTCCCCTAGTACCGAGTTTTAGGAGCGGTTGGGAGTGCCGCTGTTACCATTCGTAGCCATTGTGTGTAGCTACAATGTTTGAAAAAAATGGAACAAACATCGGTTTCCGACAGAAATTGTCGCTTATACCATTGGTTTATGACGAAAATTGTCACTTATACCATTGTGACAGAATTTGTCACGGTTTATTCAATTGAGTTACCATACTTTGGGACTTGACCTACAATTGAATACTTAGAAGTTGTATTGTACATTGATACATAATGAATCGTCCTTCTTGTTGACTGCAACATGCGCATGAAATTTGACATTTTCATGTTGGATTTGTTTATTCACCTACTCCAGATTAATTTCTTTTGGTGAAACATCGAAAGACAAAAACATTAGGGTCAAAATATACAAGAGCGAGATATGAGAAGTTCTTGAAACAAGACACTCATTATATGGAAGAACGTTAGAATATCTTCTCACTATTACATGGATTACAAAAGCAATTATATATTCCGGTTATTTTAAGAAAATAATGAAGCATAATGTTTCGGTTAATAGTCTGAATGTCTATAAATCCGTGTATTTTTCCAAGTTTTTGTGAATATATTCACCACACAAGTGTAGTTACTTAGTCATTACACTTTGAGTTGATTCCATGGTCAAGATTTCAATACAATTGTTGGCTATAAAATTCTCATGTAGTTCAAGTAAAGGAACATACGAGAATGTCTCGATGCATTTATGGTTTCATAACCAAAAACAATATGTTAATACTATATAACGCATTACATACTACATGACACTACCTACATAAGTCCACGATTTTAATTGTGGCATAAGTCTGGCTTACGCGATATTTGTGTGGCGCAATGCACATTTATATAGTCTTTGATGTTGTTATTATACATTTATTTCGGTTCTCCATAATCTTTGGCGGATTAGGTCATCATCTATTGATTTTGATCAACACTTTGTAAACTATCATTGCAAAACGCCGAAGGACTCCGAGCCATGAGCATTTGCTCTCGGCTTTATTTTGAACCGACAATGCTTGTTGTAGCATATTTGTGCTTCATTGGCATGATGAAGCCTTGATTGATGTCTTGTTATGACATGTTTCCACCTTGTTTTGGTGATGATTTGTAGTGTTACACGTCATGTAATGCACTCTATATTCCACCGTTTTAAAATATGGTGATGTTTTCACAAAGTTTGAACTAACACTCGAACAAGATTAGGGGAGTGTCAAACTATAACAAGTTTGTGATCTACGGCCTTGGCAGTATCGCCAAGATGTTCTGTCCTCCTCCCGGTTATATCCCTAATGGCATCACAAATTGGCCGAGCTCTTGTCTCGGCCCATAGGCATCCTGCAACCCCTACAAGACCCCCTGCACAGCCCCCCACACGGCCTTCACAGCCTCCCCCGCATGGCCTCCTCACGAACTCATACCTTTTTTGGCTCTATTTTTTTACGCTGGAAATCGTTTTGAGTATGTCTAGGCAACACTGATCCTTATATTTGAATCTATAGTGTATATACATAATATTTGCATGTCAAAATCACTCATGAATGACGTTTGAGGGTCTAAAACCCTTAAGTAACGTTAAGCGGTCATTTAGGACTATATCAGTGCACTTGCTGAGTTTTATATTGTGATATTTATATGTCTTGACCTAAGACTACTTGTCTCTATATTCTTATTTATCAATATGTTAAAAAGATGTTGAGTGCATAGCTAAATGAAAACTATTAATGGATTTAGTTTTAATCCATTGTAACTATGATGACAAGATCATCACACATAAATCAAGAGCGGTTTAGGTGCTTAAGTTTAAATGTCTTACGCCATTATGATTCAAGTCACATGATTTTATGCATCAAGAGAGCAATTGAACCTATGAAATGGTTTTTGTCATAGTAGTTGTCTACATTGATGAATTCACAATGGTACTATATATTAAACTTCGTGAGACGATAAACTACTTGATGTATCGCTTCTAATGATGTAGCGCATCTCATGAATCAAAATCGTGTGAATTGTATTCTTTCACGATACTATGATTCGAAATAATGAATCGATGACTCGTTTAGGCTATTCTTTTGAGCAAAGAAGTTAATCGGATTAATAAAATTCCTCCAAAGTAATGGAGATGTAATCTATGCAATATCATGTGCATAAGCCCCCTCTATGATCCTTCATTGACTATGCTCAATCTCTAAACCTATTCTTTAGCAAAATTTAAGAGTGACATACACCCTCCTACGCTAAAGAGAATGATACATAAGATGGAAGCCTAGATTGGCTTATCATGTTCACTTTGAGGATAAAATATATTGTGGTGATACATATATCATGGTTAAACTTAAACCATAACACTTAGATGTTATGGAGCACCCAAACAATGACAAATGTTGAAAAGGCCTAAAGTTTCAGGATATACATATTGCGGAGTTGTCGTTGTGAGGACCGGTTCACCTAATTTTTGGTAAGCTATTGAGGTACTACTTAGGGTCACTGATTCCTAACATCCAAGGCCACCTACTCACAAAATTTAAGCTGATTTGGAGACCTGAAACATGGTGAACCACTCGACACAAGTGGTCACTGACCTCCGGTGAGTATTTCGGCCAGTTCGGTACTTTTCCAACCGGTTCCGGTAGTGAGGCCGGTGACATTGGATTCCTAACACCCTTATTTACTTGCTCATTCAAATTTTCTAGCATTCGGTGTTCGAAAAGTCAGTGAACCATTCACGGGAGTGTAATATAGAGGTTCGGTATTAGTCGTTGATATGCCTAGGTTTCCAACGAACCAAAAATTCGAACCATAAGCTATGGCTTGTAGTGTGTCTTGTTTTACGGTATACATCTATACCACCATTGACGTTACGGTTGTAATGATTCGCATGTTAGTGTTTCAAGTCTAACAATATGCATGTTTGTTAACCAATTATGTTAACGGTTTATCGTCCACATATTTTATGTGCCAAATTGCGCCTCCACAAGCACAGAATGATGGGTTTTATTGATGTTGAATTTCATCTTTGAATAAGACATGAACTTCCACCTATGTTCGCTTATATAAAGACCTTAACATGCGATCTCGTTTAGTCACTTTTGATAAGTCAGTCTCCCCGTCGTTAAGGGGAGAGGAGAACACTTATAGAGCTGAGCCAACTCCATAGAGCTTTGTGATCAGCTCAGAATGAACTAGGTTGTAAGCCACATATCACTGGAAAGTCATAAGTGTCTAATTTCCAGAACATTTTACGGTTCATCCATACCTATTGTATCGAATGAGTTATGACTGTTTAAGTACGTGAAGGTCATACCACACATGAATATGTTTTTCATTGCAAACTCTTATTTTGAGTTGTCATCCAATTCTCTTTCTTTTGATCCATGCACGGATAAATGTACATGTTTGATTTAAGATTGTTTGGCGAGATTTGATATTCAAATCATTGACACATTGCTACTTTTGAAAAATGTGAAGAACGTTTGTATACGCTATATATCTAAACTCCAAGATTGAGTTACCGATCAGGGAGAGTTGTTTTGCAGACTTCATGGGGAGTCTATACCACGTGTTATCTTCAATTGTAATTGGTGCGTTGTGCGCTTTTTCCCTTCGACCAAGTTTTTATTTTACCCAAGAGGTTTTTATTTTGTTGGCAAGGTTTTTACCGAGACAACAATATTGCACAATGACACATTAGGATCGTGATACAGGAGGGAGTGTTGTATGAAAATTATTCTTTGTAATCTTCTGGTGTATCTTGTCCTAATGAGTATATGTTAGTCTAGATAAGGAATGATATATAATCTCTTATTCAACGAGATACTCAATGTAATGCATATATATAAGGCCTTATTATCAATTAATAAAGATGATGTTTCTCCCTACTTGATACGTATTCTGTAACAAAAAGAGAATTATGGGATATTAATGAGTTATTCGGTAACAGTCTTCGTGTGAGGCATCAATCCTCCCCTAGGGGTTTTAAAATAAAAATAAGATTTATGTGTTTAAAGCTAAGTAGCACGGACACGTGCTCATGGCACCGTATTGCGTGTCCGACACGGACACGTACACGCTCGGACACGCGAATTGATTTTGGACACGGCCCGGACACGCGAGTAACCGAATCAGACACGTGAACACGCACCAACTTATAATAAAAGTGAAAGTGCTTATGGTGAGAATCGAACATTGGTCATCCAAGGCACTCAACAACTCCTCAACAATTTCAACAGATTCAGTTTTTGTTATATTTATACACACTTTAATATATATATATAAGAGAAACTCGGATAAAAATAAGAATACTTATGGTGAAATTCGAACCTTAATTATCTAATGTACTTATCAAGTCCAAGACGGCATAACCATCAACTATGTTAAAAAATTGCAGACATCCATTTGCACACCTCAATCAAGGGCGTGCATATATTACCACTAATCTTTGTCGGACCGAGATTATAAACATCCAAGACGGCTTAACCATCAACTATGATTCTATGAAGGCCAAGGCGTTTAACCAAAAATAAATAAAATGAAGGCCAAGGCGATCCCATTTGAAAGTGGCGGGCAAGATCACCGTACCACCTAATACTTCAAGCATCTCAGTATCGACCTTGCAAATAAACGAGTTAACTGGAATGAAGAAGCTCAAGAATGAGGCACAACAAGGAGAGCAGCGGAGCCTGATGGAATTCTTGCACCTGATCAAGGCCCGAGGATGGTTGTCCGCACATTTTCATCTCGACGGACGTCCTCGTTCTTATACGCTCTGATCGAGCCTATGATCGATTTGATACATAACGAACTTTATACAGTATTAACGTTATATATTTCGATATCAAACACTCTTGAAAATCATATTACCTTATTGCACTTATATCTTTGAGAATCAACAAAATGAAGAAAAACAGTTATGAAGTAGAGAGAATCTCATTCCATGGACCATTGAGATATTGCTTGCCCATCAAACGAATTATATATGACAACATTTTCCAAAGTACAAATCTCTTAGTCATGGTGGGAAAAGGCACCAAGATAATTACAAATTCTAGGAGATGCTAAGTCGGACCATTTTTCCTGGGTTTAAAGTGCGAATTGCAAACTTTGAATAGATGTAACGAATCCCTATGGATAAACATGGATGGATCGATCGATCAGTTCAAAATGCGTTTCCATGATCATCTTTTGCAGGCAGAAAAGGTGGAGATATTTCCTGGGGGATTTTTATATCTTTCTTTTTGCTTTTCTGCTTAAGAATATCGATAATACTTATCCATCTGTACGTATGATGTCAAAAGTTAACGTACAAACCGAATGGGGTATCGGCAACGAAATCTCCACTATGCCTTTTGATTCTGCATCTTTTGGTTGATACCACATATGACTTACTTGTCTGTATCTACACTTGCTTACCTTGGAGTCAAGATTTGATCTTTAACCCTAATTGTGGGTTATTATATTCTTAATCATGCTTTAGGTACGTCAAAGATGACACTCCTAACTTGGGAGTTCGGATTCTCATGGCAGATCAGATGTTGACGGTCCAAAGGAGAAGATCGAAGGGATGAGTTAGCTAGTATAATCAAGTATTGTACGTTAATGTAATTTTGAGAAAATGAAAAACTTCATTCGGTCTAAGCCAATTACGACCAAATATTGCTAAGTCTGGCAAGGGCAAACTCCAATACGAGAACAAACTCATTATAAGCTACTAACTACGAAAGGAATAACCAAAACTAACAAAAAAAAAGTCCAACAAAACAAAAAAAAATGAAAAGCAATACGAAAAAATAACCTACAATTCAAGAGAATGACTTGAATGCGAAGGTATCAGGTTTTAGACCTAGCGGTGTACCTTTCAACCAACACGCATCAAGTAAAACCCTACCCTCAAATTGAAGGGATCATCCCCAAGCATAGGGACTACTCTCCGCTGGCTTCCGAAGTCTCTCCAAGCTCTGAGCTCATGCCAAGCTCGAAGCCCACCTCCAACGCACATCCGTCTGATTCCACTGTTGCCAGAGGTGTTTTCAGCACCTACTCAGCTGCACAACCCTCCTCCGCCTCCAAAGCCAAACACCTCAGCGTTTTATTGTTCCCACTTCTCCTAGGTTTCTCAGGCTTCTTAGGAGACTTCTTCAAGATACCTAGGGCACCATTTACCCCAATGACAAACCCTAGGGCTTCCGGTTTGAGTTCAAACGACAACACCTCCAGAGAATGCTTGGACTGTTTGCCAGAATCTTCACCATCCTCCTCCCTTTTGCGACAGAGTCCTATTACCTTCACTGGTGACAGAAACTTAGGCAATCGCCATATTTGAATTGATCTCTTCTCCACATGGAATATAGATGACAACCTAGGCATCTCAAGAGTAGTAAGATTCATCAGAGCGTTGCCACGAAAGATGACCAGAGGAGGTAGGCTAACCCTAGCCAAAGGAGCCGACGGAGCAGCCTCAGAACCCTATCGGTCTTCAAATTCAAGAGGACATGGACTACCATAGTGATTCACCATCATACAGCCTTGACAATGACCAACCAGCCGCTCATAGTGGTAAAGCATAGTGATGACATGGTTCGGCGACACACGGAGGCAGTAATCAAGCCTCACCGGTTCGTTGAGGGAGAGAATCAACTAAACCCTAGCAGGACCCCTGTTGTACCTCGACCTATCAACCTGCAGCACTGGCCCAATTTTTTTACCTACAAGCCGGGCAGTCGGCGTTGTGAGAAGGGCTGCCGGCAAGTGCTGGATCTCAACCCAAATTCATACGAAGTCGAAAGGAACAACGTTGATGTCAGAGAAGCCATCATAACCATTGATCACGATCATATCTCGTTGAATACTCCATGGCCCTCCCTTCTTAACTCGAAGCAAATCACGTTTAGAAGTAAAGGTAAATAGGTATCAATCGCCCATTGTTGAGACTTCAACAGGAACGGAGACTCTCCACATGGCTCTCACTGCACCTCGAAAGGAATCAAATGGTACAATTTGAGCCATATTCAATCTACTAACCAGGTAGAATCGTGGAGCAACAAAACCCTTATCCGTACAACAAAGGTCGCCGTGATCCACAAGTTCGTCATGGTGAGCAAGAGAGAGTTTGGAGGCTAGGCGAGCAGTCATGGAAGACAACTGAGCAGCCATAGGAGAAGGACGTCACATAACAGTTGGTTTTTTTTTCGATGTAACCTTAACCCTAGGTATATACGCGAGGGTGAGAGACTAAAGAGAGAGAAAACTAGAGCCGCGGTATACTCTGTTGATTATTCGTTAATGTAACCGAAGAGTGACCAATATTTTGTTCTTGATTTATCTTTATATATAATCTATGTGCCATATTATGTAGGCAATAGTACAAACTATAAAAACATTAACTCAAGTACTCAACTATGGAATGCATATGTGATTCGGTTTTTGGTACAGTACCTCAAGCTTACAAACTAATTGTTTTTTCAGTTAAATAACATCCGCTGCTGGTCAAGGTTCGCCTGCAACTTGACGTTCGCTTTCTGAAGGGGTTTTATTTGGAGTTCGTCTCTAATTTTCTGGCCTAGTTGAATTCTGGTGCTTAGAGTTGTTTCTTCTAGCTTGTCAGTCTACGTTTCACGAAGTGGAAGTTCGCTTTGGAGCATATGCGTCGTCAAGCTCCTTCTTTATGCTTCAGACTTGCTCATCAGATGTTATCGCTCGTTGCTAGGAGTTCATTATGTAATAACCCTTTTTTTTTTTGAACAATATTTGGTGTTGATTTGAATTCTATAAGTTGTGAAATTCAATTAAAATAAATTTGGTTGTTGCGACTTTACGAAACAAAAACGGAAACGTTCTCGGAATGTTTAATTAGAAAACGTTACGTTTCCGAACGAATATATCGACTTATATTCCGTCGCTCGGTCGCAAACACTTCATTCACGAAAATTGTAGAGCTCGTCGATACGAGTTCGTGGACGCTTCATGCGTTCGAATTGGAGGTCGTACGTGAAAGTTATTAACGTCGGAAGTTAGTTTCCGATTTTGGAAACGAGTATAAAAAGGGTATTTTTATGATTAGGGTTTCCATTTCTGGAAACCACACTCTCTCACCTCTCACCCGCCTCCCTCAGCTCTCTCTCCCCGATTTTCTTTCTCTCTCCCTCTAAAAATTCTCTTCGTCGATCTGCCGCCCTCCGGGCCGCCGTGACGTGCACCGCCCGGCTCAACGTCGTCGCAAGGACTCCCGTAGCCACCCTTCAGCTCGCCAGCCTGTGCCCCGCTGTCATGAAGTCGCTAGGACATCGCCAAGCTTCTGCAGATTTCCTCCGCCGCTGCCTAGCCACTCTGCCACCTCTCTAGTGCTCCCACGGCTCAAACAAGGTAAGGGTTGATTGAATCGAGTTGTTGTGATGTTGTTGTTGTGTTTTTGGATGGATTTGTGGAAGATTGGAGGATATCGGAGGAGGAGGGATTACCGCCGTCTTAGGCGGCGCGTGTGGGTGCGTAGAGGGAGTAGGAGGCGGCGTGAGGCCGTGGAGGAGAAGAGGGAGGAGAAAGGAAGAGAAATGGGGTGGCGGTGGCGTCATACGCAATGTTGGTGGTGTCGGCGCGTGGACCCCACGCACGGCCTGCCGGATGTGGCGCGTGAACAGTGAATTGACATAGTAAATTGTAAAAAATTTATTTTATGACGGTGAACGTAAAAATGTGATTTACATACGGTAAATGTAAATTTATTTTACGTACAGTAAATGTAAATGTAATTTACTTTCAGTAAATGTAATTTCGGAAGGATAAATCAGTAATTAATAATTACTGAGACAGTATTTACATTTGCATAGTATTTTTACGTACAGAAAATATGTAAACAGTATGTACTCGTACAAGAATACGTAATCGATGCGTATTTATACAGTAATACATATTTAGTAAATACGTGAATAGTACACAGTGAATAGTACTCAGTGAACAGAAAATTCATAAAACCTGAAATTGCTGAACAGTAACAGATTATTACTGTTTCGGTATTTAAAGGTTTACGTAACGATTCTAAATTCTTTTCTTATCTTTTCAAGGTGATCGATAAATCAAGAAAATGAATTACCTTCGGAAATTATGGAATTACGCTCGAGTTGATAAGGTGAGTAAAATCTCACTTATTTACGAATATACCCTTGCGGAGATTCAAGATTTTGCAAAATATTAAAGAATGAAATGTGGCATGTATATGATATAGTGGATTATATATATATATATATATATATATATATTGTATAAATGGTAAATAGGTGCATATATATATAGTTTGCTATATTATATCTTGTTAGGATTTCGTTTGTGAATATGATCATAGTGGTGATGAGAATTATATATTGAGCATGTTGATGCGATTTGTACAAATAATGAGTAGATTATTGTACGTGGTTTTAACGTTGAGATTTGTTAAAACGTTTTGTCTTCGGACGTGTTATGAAATATGACATGTATATAATATAGTGGATTATATATATATTGTATAAATGGTAAATAGGTACATATATATATAGTTTGCTATATTATATACTGTTAGGATTTCGTTTGTGAATATGATCACAGTGGTGATGAGAATTATATATTGAGCATGTTGATGCGATTTGTACAAATAATGAGTAGATTATTGTACGTGATTTTAACGTTGAGATTTGTTAAAACGTTTTGTCTTCGGACGTATTATGAAATATGACATGTATATAATATAGTGGATTATATATATTGTATAAATGGTAAATAGGTACATATATATAGTTTGCTATATTATATATTGTTAGGATTTCGTTTGTGAATATGATCAGAGTGGTGATGAGAATTATATATTAAGCATGTTGATGCGATTGTACAAATAATGAGTATCTTTATTGTACGTGGTTTTAACGTTGAGATTTGTTAAAACGTTGTGTTTTCGAACGAGTTTATGTCTTCGGACCAATCTTCGAACGTGTTTGGCATGTCGGAACCTAGCCTTTGGCCGGGCGAAAGTTACGATACAGTTAGAGCTCTAGTATGTCTGCCGGAATACTACATGTGAGGTAACAGACGGGTTATCGGCTCATGAATACTCATATTTTTGGACGTTGGGTAGCGAGGAGGGTGCCCAATGTCGGACGTTGGGTAGCGAGGAGGTTGCCCAATGTCGGCGGTGTACTACTTGAGAGGTAAGAGAGATGTACCAGCGCTCATTAGTACCCGTATTATAAATGCATTTGGATAAACAGAGGGGTTGCCCAATTTCTCATGAGTACTTTCATTTTCATATTTTTAGGACAACCAGATGGGCCGTCCATTGACTCATGAGTGCATTTATATTTGTTGATTTGTGGATTGTCGTATATATTGATATGCGAGTTATATTTGTTTTATTTTACTCATACGAGCTGTAAAGCTTACCGGGTTTGTGGTTACAATCCTGGTGCACTAATTCGATGGTGTAGGGGATACTACTGCAGGTGTCGATTAGTGGGAATCGAAAGACAACTCTGGGGACTCGAAGTCGTTCATTATTCTGCTTGTGGTGAGGTTTCTATTGTGGATTTGTGTGAGAACTTGTGAGGATTTATTTGTGGATTTTGTAAGAGATTGTGAGGATTATTACATTTCTATTTTTATGTAATATTGAATTATAAATTTAGTTTGTAATAATTTGTTTGTCTGAGTTGTATTGAGAACTCAGTGATGATCCGCTGTGGCATTTAAAATGATTTCGATTCATTAAGATTGTTTTGGTGTTTCACGACTTTAAAATTTTGAGTTGTTATACTTGAAATTTTGGGGTCGTCACACATTAGATCTCTGCATGTCTGATCAGTCAGATATTAATTACCGGTCGCAAAGATTCAACATTTGACTGAGCCTGACGCCCTGTGATCAGCCGTGTGTTTAGGGTTCGATCGACATTTGTACCGAAATTTTCTTTTCGCATGCTGTTACTTTTTTTTGTTGCTTTGGTTTTTGTTAGTTTTTCTTGTGTCATGACTGTTCCTATATCTTGATGATGGGTCGCCAATTCTGGTACTGATGGTCACAGGTTCACAGCGCGCTACTTCCAGAATTGTGTTCCGTTCGCATGCATGTGACGTTGTGATGATAAAACACTTGCAATAAACAAAATAATCAACTCATCATCAGAATTCAACTAAAATTTTGACTAAAATACTGACTATAGACTGCATTAAGGAAGAATTTGATACTTGTACATCTGTCTGAAACACTAAACAGTCTCATGAACACAATTGGAGTTAAGGTTTGTGAACTTTATGGAATTCTTAATCATGATTAGGTACCCCTAATAGTTGAATTGAACAGATTATTACTTAATGATTCACTTACAGATTACACTTCATTATATAGGCTAATTCTAGCACTATTGTACCTACTAATTTCCACTAACTATTCCACTAATTTCCACAAATCATGGGCATTTCCACTAACTCTGACACTCCCCCTCAAGTTGGCGCATACATATCAACCATGCCCAACTTGCTAAGTGAATCATAAAAGGCCTTTTTAGACACTCCTTTTGTGAGCATATCGGCAAGTTGCTCTTCTGTAGAAACAAAAGGAAAACTGATGATCTTCGCGTCTAGTTTCTCCTTTATAAAATGACGATCAACCTCCACATGTTTTGTACGATCATGTTGCATCGGATTATGGGAGATATCAATGACTGCCTTGTTGTCACAGTACAGCTGCATAGCACATTCAGGCTTAATACCCAAATCTTGTAGCAAACTTCTAAACCATAATAATTCGCACACTCCATGAGCCATACCTCTGTATTCTGCTTCAGCACTAGATCGAGCTACCACATTTTGTTTCTTACTCCTCCACGTAACAAGATTGCCTCCAACAAAGGTAAAGTACCCTGATGTGGACCTCCGATCGGTAATATTTCCAGCCCAGTCTGCATCTGTGAAGCCACAAATCTCGAGGATATTGTTGTGATTAGAAAACATTACTCCTCTCCCTGGAGCGGACTTCAAGTATCTCAAAATCCTCACAACAGCATCCATATGATCCACACTCGGATTATGCATGAACTGACTCACTACACTTACTGCATACGCAACATCTAGCCTGGTATGTGACAAATAAATCAGGCGTCCAACTAGCCTCTGATAACGAGCTTTGTCAGTGGGCACTTGATCTGGATACTCTGCTAACCGATGGTTCTGCTCAATAGGAGTATCAATTGGAGTGCAATCTAACATCCCTGTCTCCGTTAGTAGATCAAGGATGTACTTCCTCTGACACAGATAGATACCATCACTTCCCCGGGCTACCTCAATACCCAAGAAGTACTTGAGCGTACCTAGGTCCTTCATCTCAAACTCTGTGGCTAGCTGCTTTTGTAATTTGTCCACCTCAATAGTATCATTACCAGTAACTACCATATCGTCAACATATATGATTAGAGCTGTTACCTTCCCTTGTTGGTGTTTGAGAAATAATGTGTGGTCTCAATTACTCTGCATGTATCTAATTTTCCTCATGAATTGTGAGAATCTTCCAACCCAAGCACGAGGTGACTGTTTAAGACCATACAAAGACTTTCTCAATCTGCATACGGAGTTACTTGGAGAAGCGGCCACATATCCAGGCGGAAGATCCATGTATACTTCCTCTGTTAGTTCTCCATGAAGGAATGCATTCTTAACATCAAACTGCCTAAGTGGCCAGTTCAAGTTAGCAGCGATAGAGAGCAATACCCGGATAGTGTTTATCTTTGCAACAGGTGCAAATGTCTCATCATAGTCTATACCATATGTCTGGGTGAACCCTTTTGCTACTAGGCGTGCTTTATACCGGCTTACTGACCCATCTGGATTATGCTTTACTGTAAACACTCATCGACATCCTACAGTCTTCTTGCCATATGGTGGAGGTACAAGCTCCCAAGTATTGTTCTTTTGTAATGCTTCCATCTCTTCCTCCATTGCTTTCCTCCATTTTGGATCGCCTAAAGCATCCTGCACTTTGTTAGGTATTGATACAGTAGATATTTGATTCACAAATGACTCATATGACTTAGATAATCTTTTGGTATATATAAAATTGGCCACCGGATACTTGGCTTTAGTCTGAAGGGTAGGTTCATATTGTTTTGTTGGTTGACCTCGAGTAGACCTATTTGGCAAAACATATTGTCTATTATTAGCCTAAATAGAATGACTAACCTCAGATGAGTGATCTTCTGTACCAGGAGAGCATTGATCAAGGGTATAAACAGTAGTACGAGATACATGAGGGGCAGTTGTGTTGTCACCTTCCGGTGCCTGAATCTCTTGAGTGACGACCTCCGGTGGTGCCTGTGTGGCTGACACTTTGGTAATCTCAACAGAACTTGTTACCATATCGACTGGCTTACTTGTCTCCCCCTCTCCATGATACAGCTCTTCAAAATAGGAATTTTCCCCCTGAAGAGCAGTATCAGAAGAGGAAAAATAACTCATATCCTCAAAAAAGGTAACATCCATAGTGACATAGTACTTCCGAGTAGGGGGATGGTAGCACCGGTACCCTTTCTGATGGCCTCCGTACCCAACAAACACACATTTAACTGCCCAGGCATCTAACTTATAACGCTGATGTTGCGGAAGATGAACAAAAGCAACACAACCGAAAACACGGGCAAGAAGATTATGAAAAGAGGGTAATTTGACATGAGATGCAAGCACCTCATATGGAACTTTCCCTTGAAGAACACGAGATGGAAGACGATTAATAAGGTGGGCGGAAGTAATCACAACATCATCCCAAAGGTATTTAGGCATGTGGGCACTAAAAAGAATACACCGAGCCATATCAAGTAAATGACGATTTTTCCTTTCAGAAACCCCATTTTTCTCAGGTGTGTAAGGACATGTTGTTTGATGAACAATCCCGTGTGCGTTAAAGAACTCCTGAAAGACATGATTCACATATTCCCCCCCCCATTATCAGAACGAAGAACTCGAATGGTAGCATTATATTGTGTTTGGACATTGGCATGGAAGGCACGAAAGGCTGGAAAAACCTCATTTTTATTCTTAAGAAGAACAATCCAGGAAAGACGTGTGCAATCATCAATAAAGGACACAAAATAACGCATTCCTGACACAGTAGACTCTTTAGAGGGTCCCCAAACATCAGAATGAATTAATTCAAAAAGAAGAGAACTTTTAGTAGAAGTACTAGGGGAATAGGTAGATCGATGACTCTTGCCTAAAACACATGTCTCACAACATAAACAAGACTCGTCCACACTAAGAAATAAAGTAGGCATGGATTTTTTCATAATACTAAAAGATGGATGCCCTAAGCGACGATGTCATAACCAAACTTCACTTAGCTTGTCAGAAGTGGAGAGTAAAGCGGTCCGAGACTGTCCCCCTGGTTTTTCCCCTGCGTATGTCAGATCCAGATGAAACAACCGGCCCCTCAGATACCCCCGACCAATTGCCCGTCCGGTGAGAAGATCCTGAAATATCACATACATAGGAAAAAAGGTCACAGAGCACTGAGCGTCAGCGTTCAATTGGGGAACAGATATCAAATGATGGGATAATGCAGGTACATAAAGGACATTGTGAAACTCTATGGTGGGAGTAATACGAACAGACCCTGTCCTTAATACGGGGAATGCCTCACCATTAGCATTCGTAACATAGGGTACGGGTGGATGGGACAATATGGTGAAATAAGATTTGTCATAAGTCATATGATCAGATGCACCCGAATCAATAATCCATGTATCCAAACTAACAAAGTGAGAAATATTAAAAGCCATACCAATTGGACCGCGGCCAACGATGGAGACTGTAGGTGCTCCTTCATCAGTATGATGCTCATGCCCAACCACACCATAGATATCGGGTTCCGGAACTAATTGAAGAGCTGCTTTCGCCTGGGGTCGATAATGAGACCGATAATGAGGCCTCTTAGGCCTAAGGTGTGGATATAATTTCCAACATGTCGCACGAGCATAGTTAGAATCATGGCAATAAGAACAAAGAGGACGAGGCTGATTCCCGAAGCCTGGTGGTGGTCCTTATCGGTGAAGGGGAGCGGAAGCTGCTGGTGGAAGAGGTGGTGCTAGAGAACGAGCATGAACAGTGAGACTGGAAACGACACCCGGTGCCTAAAGACTACTCTCCTGCTGAGACTCATCCTTTCGGATATAGGTGAAAGCGGTGAGAAGGCTAGGTGGTTCGGTCATTCGGAGCAATTCGCCTTTTGCACTGGTATGCTTTGCATCGAGACCTTTTAGGAAATGGTGAACTCGTTCAATCTCCTTCTCTTTTTGGTACCAAACAATATCCTCTTGATTTTTTATCATGCACGGACGTTTCATATTAATCTCAGCCCAAATATTCTTTAGTTTGGTGAAATAGTGCGCCACCGGTTGCCCATCCTGGTGTATTGCCAAAGCTGTGCACATTAACTTATGAACCTGTATGAAATCAGAGTCATTAGTAAATAAGCCGGCTAGTGTCTCCCATATTGCATGTGCAGTAGCACATGCTTCCACCAGATCAACTATCTCATCATTCATAGCCTTCCACAAGACAGACATGACAAGACCATCATCGTCATCCCATTTATTGTAGGCAACAACATCCTCAAGACTAGGAGCCTTAGTGACGCCGGTGACATGGCCCATCTTGTGCATGCCGCGAAGATGAGCAGCCATAAGTCGTTTCCATTTACGGAAATTGGTTCCATTGAGTTTGGCGCCCCCAAATGAACCGCTGTCAGAACCTTTGACAGATACTTCGAAGGTCGGAACATCAGGGAGCTGAGAACCCTCCGCTTCATGTCCAGAACCCATTGAAAAAAGGAGACAATGTAAAAATCAGAGATTAGAGAGCAAAAAGATGCAAGAAATGGAGAACAATTTGTCGCCGGTGCACTTACACTGTCGGTGGGTATGCACTGATTGAAGCTGAGTTGACCGGGTCGGGTTGAGTGGATTTGGGCCGGGCTTCTCGGATCTGGGCGGGTCGGTTTCGGGCGCGGCAGCTGTGATTTTTCGCAGCGTGATGCGGTGGTTTTAACGCGGTGGAAGCTGACGAAAAGAGATGCCGGTGGTGGAAAGGTTGCAGCAGCGGGAACAGCGACGAGATCGGAGCTTTGTCGAGGCGCCGAGGGGCTCGCCCGTGTGTCGTCGGTGTCGAATAGAACGGCGCTCGTCGAGGCGGCTCGTCGGTGTCGAGGAGAACGGCGCTCGTCGAGGCGTCGAGGAGGTGAGGTCGCAGCAGCGGGAGCGACGAGGAAAGCGGCGCTCGTTGGTGTTGACTTCTGGAGCTCGGGTGAGCTGCACGTCGCCGGGAAACAGTCGGTTATTCCGACTGATTACGTTGCAGTGGTGTGTGCTCCGAGGAAAAGGAGGTGACGTCGCCGATGATACCACGATGTGTGCTCCAAGGCAACGAGCTCAGCGGCTTGGCACCAAAAAACTGCAAACAACAAACCCAGGTAAAACAGAGCACTGCTCTGATGAAGGCAGAACCCGGCCGGAATAAAACGGGAAAAAATCCCAGAAAAAACAGAGCTCGAAGGCTCTGATACCAAGTTGAATTGAACAGATTATTACTTAATGATTCACTTACAGATTACACTTCATTATATAGGCTAATTCTAGCATTATTCTACCTACTAATTTCCACTAATTTCCACTAATTTCCACAAATCATGGACATTTCCACTAACTCCGACACTAATAACACCTTTATCCAACTTTAGCTTTTGATACTCCATAAATATTGATAGCTCCTCACACCACTTGACCCCTTCAAACACTACAACTGCTACACATGCATTACCTAAGCTAGGCTCTCTCTCTCTCTCTCTCTCTCTCTCTCTCTCTCTCTCTCTGTGAAAGCTCAAGCTCAACTGGGCATGTCACAGTTTCTTATGAGGACGAGTACAAGAAGATCTCTGTTAGGCTTTCATCTTCTGTGTTCTGTACGAAGATGAATCACAGCCAAAACGTACAACGCTCTATTAAATTGCTGATTACTTCTCTCAATCTTAGCCCCAGAGGAAAGGAAGGAAGGACCATCTCTGATTAAGAAGCTGGAATCGGTCCCTGATTCGGATAACACAGCCATGCCACTCACGTAAACCTAATTTCTACTAGCTACAAGTTCTCCCCAAGAAGATGCTCTTTCTCTCTGTCCCTTCCTAGCTGTAATCTTCACAACAACTCTGTAACTCAAATCACCTACAAGTAATCACAACCTCTCTGTAATCTGTACCCTTCTCAAACCCTCCTGCTTTCTTTTCCATTTTTCCATTTCTTCCACCAAAACGAAAACAAAACATGCATCGCCGATTCCTCGGCAACGCCACAGAGCTGCCCTACAATAATGGCAACCGTACAGCCGATTCCTACATTAGCGAGGCAAATTTCGACTCTAACATGGTGATCATCTTGGCTGCTCTTTTGTGTGCCCTTATATCCGCCCTTGGCTTGAACTCCATAGTGCGGTGCGCGCTCCGCTGCAGCCACAGGTTTGCCCTTGAGACCCCGGAGCAGGCCGCGGCGCGACTGGCGGCCAAGGGGCTCAAGAAGAGTCATTTGAGGCAGCTTCCCGTGGCGGTTTACGGCGAAGGGACAGATATTCGGGCGACCGAGTGTCCGATCTGTCTAGGAGAGTTTGAGGATGGCGAGAAGGTTAGGGTACTGCCAAAATGTAACCACGGATTCCATGTGAGGTGCATAGACACTTGGCTTGTGTCACACTCATCATGCCCGAATTGTCGGCATTCACTGCTGGAGCATCAACAACCGTCGAAGAAGACTAGAACTACTAGTCGTAGCATCATTGGTACTAATTCTGAAGCAACAGAGAACTCATTACCACCAACCAGTGAGTCTGACCAGGACGGCAGTGTTGTTCTGGTGATTGATGAAGCAAGGTAAATACGCGGATCTGGGTACGTAGTAATTATATATTTTACGGTGCTGGTAGAACTAGCGGGAACTAGTAAACATGGTGTTGGTGAGCTAGTTTTGTGGAGGCTATGCCAAGTATCAATTAATTAGAGAATGGTTACATTATTATGACGAAGGTGATGAGATGTATTGTAAATTTACTAAATTATCAAATAATTATTGGTTGAAACAACGAAATGTGGTATGGTCCAAATTTTAGGGTTTTTCTTTATTCCCGTCATCAAACCATCCTTTGCTTGTCACAAAACCCAGCTGGCCGGGGACTAAAGTTGGCTCCGAGTCTCATCGTACGTAGCAGTAACACAACTTGGTGTCCGTACAAAAAATGAGAATACATTCCTTGAAGCTTAAACTACTGAATAAAATTTTGTGAGATTTGCGACACTAATTTGTGATGAGGCAAAGTGTTAGCTTGAGAGGGATTGTGTGCATTGCAATACATTGATCTGACGGGGGGAGTGGTCGGAGAAAAGAATAAGAATTTCGGTAATGATCGACGATAAACCAACCTTTATAGTACAGAATAATTTCAGTTTTGCGGTACTTTTTTATATAATCACCCACAAATCTAAGAGATGTAATGTTTTCTCGAGGTTCTGGTAGATATCATGTCGATTAGGCATCACTAATTAGTGGAGCTAGCAAGGACCACCCACTTTCAAGTCATCAACCCATCGCCCTCTTGGTGAGGTAGCTCTATTCAACATTTGAATCAATTGGACAGTTGGGTATGATTTTTAGCAGACAACTGAACATCATCTGATGCGACGAGTCGGGTTATAAGGGGAAGGGAAGTATTCGCTCATTCATATCTTATTTATGAAAGATTAATTTGGACTTGTACTCTAATGTAACAGGTCTCTACGATGTGTACGTTAATAAATTTTCGTACAGGAATGATAACTTAGTTTCCTTACGCTTACCACATGACAAAAAAATGTCACTATGAAACAACAAGAATGTCTTAAATGGTTATAGTTTGAGAGAATCGGGCCAACTCCACTCTAGCAGTTCTCCGATTATTATCTTTTATTATATGTGGACAACTTGTGTTCAGAGGCGGATCCATTTGGAAGACTTTATGGGCTTAAGCCTAGACAAAATCTGAATATATTTTGTGCCTTATATCATGAATGCCAAGTTAGTTGAGTTGGTTTAACTGCTAGTTTTTTCCTTCATAGTCCATAGGGAACTGGTTTGAGTCATATATATGTCATTTTCTTCTTCCCTCCTTACTTTTCCTCTTTTAACATTTTGTTATTTTCTATTTTCCTTTAATAAATTATTTATTCTATTTTTGTCACTCTATTTCTCACTTTATTTCTCATTTTTATTTTCCTATTATATCTTCCTCTTAAGAATATTGAGTTAAATGAGAGCACAATATATATATATGATTTTAAATTTATCATTTATGAGCAATCAGGAAAAAAATCTTGGAAACAATATAGATGAAAAAAATCGTATTAGTGACTTATAATTAACCTAGATGAAGTTTTCATCCTGGATCTGTCACTGTTTGTGTTCCTTCTTTATTGGTTCCTCGTGCTGCCTACATGATTGTGTCATCCTTAAACTATAAGTTTTAGCTGATGCATAAAATCACCTTGGTAGTATCCGAATATTTATGGTGTCATTTCTTTTGACATATTTATAGTCTCATAGTGAATTGAAAATGATGATAAATTACGGTTTTGCAATCCTATAGCGATGATTCCTTCATTTCCGTATTCATCAAATCAATGTTGTTGAAAACCCATCATCACAAATTTCAAGTTGCTAAGCCGGCCCGGCTACCTTGATCTGTTTCTCTGACATTTGATTTTTCGACCAAATTTTTGTGGGTTTAGCTAACTTAGGTTAAATAGAGTTTCCTTGTGTGTAGTGTGTCGATTAAGCTAAGTACCACCCTCTCAATTTACTATATGTGATCAATAAAATGAGAGGGTGGTAGGTAGTAGGGTGCTCTTGAGCCCGAGCTCGACGTACATCTAGCCATCACAGTTGGACTTTGGTTTATAAATCCGAGTGGTTATAGGCCCATATTTTGAATGTTTCACTCTGCTTATCTGCAGCTGATGACGGCTAGTAGTCCTAGATCCAACCACTGTTCAGCTGCAATGTAAACAGAGAAGCAGCAGTAGATATGGAAAATCACCGTCCAAGCCAAATCCAAGAAGAGCTTCAACTTCAAATTCAAGTCCACCCAAACAGCTCCCACTTGGAAAGTTCATCGACTCTCTCTTCTGATCAAGCTCCGGAATATCATCCTCAAAGTGAAACTGGATTCAGAATCCCCAGCATCATTAGTTTCAGGAAATAGGAAAGAAAGTCTGAAATCCAAGCTCTTCAGAATTTTGAAGAAAGTTGGAATTTTACGCACCAAAAATCAAGATCATATTGTCCATAACCCCGAATGCCAATCGCTTTTAGGTAGACTGAAACAGCATCTTTACAAGGTATTCGTGATTTTATAACTCTCATGTTTATTCCACGAATATAAATTTTTCTGTGTTAGCGTGAGGAACAGATGGAAAGACAGTTTTGTGAGCTGTGGAACCATGTTACTCATGGTGGTAGAACAGCTAGGATGCATCATTAGACATAGTGTTACAACAATGTAATTATACATGCTCATTTCCTATAAATAGCTAGTTTTAGCTTTGTATCATTCAATCAATATCAATACAAATCTCAATATTCAACTTGGTATCAGAGTATACTTACTTGGTTGGTTGCAATCTTGCTCCACCGTTTTTTTTTCTTTTTTTCCCTTCGGCGTGCCTGTGCTCCGACCGACGCCCTCGACGACGCCGTGCTGCTCCGATCTCTGACGTCGCCTCCTCGGCCCTTAGCCCGTCGTCACCTCCTCGGCGTCTCCTCGGCCCTCAGCCCGTCATCGCCTCCTCGGCCCTCCGTCGTCGCCTCCTCTGGCCTCCAGTCGACCAGATCGGCGACGCTGCTCCGATCTCCGACGCCGCCTCCTCGGCTCTCTTCCCCGACAACTTTTTTTTCTCATTCCCCTTTTTTTAAGGGATTTTAAACCTAGGCGAAATGACCCGCGACCCGGCCAGCGCCCCGACCTGTGCCCCGACGCGCGACCCGACCCGCGTCCCGATCCGAGATCCGACCCAAGATCCAACCCAAGATCTGACCCGCGTTCCGATCCGGGATCCGACCCGTGACCTGACTCGAGACCCGACCCGCGCTCCGACCCGCGCCCCGACCCGGCCCCTTTTTTCAGCTGCTTTTTCAGTGCATTCTCACCAACGGTGCCTGTGCACCCGCGGCAGGTTCCTATCAGTTTTTTTTTTCCGCTGCATTTTTTGCTGATTTGTGATTTGATTTGATTTCCAATGGGTTATGGAGACGAAGACGAGAGTTCTGAGGTCAATGATGTTCAGAAATTTGAAGTCTCTGTCAAGAATTCTGAAAGTGGTTCTTTTGGGGGAGCCAAACTCAATGGGGCTAATTTCCGTAAATGGAAGCGAATTATGACAGCCCATCTCCGAGGAATGCACAAGATAGGGCATGTAACCGGAGTAACTAAGGCTCCCAATGAAGATGTTGTTGCCGCCTACACTAAATAGGACGATGATGATGGTCTTGTAATGTCTGTCTTGTTCAAAGCTATGAATGAAGAGATACTTGACCTGGTGGCAGAATGTGATACCGCGCATGCAATATGGAAGACATTGGAAGTCCTATTTACTAATGACTCTAATTTTATACAGGTTCATGAGTTAATGTGTACAGCTTTTGCAATACACCAGGATGGGCAATCGGTGGCGCAATATTTCACCAAGCTAAAAAATATTTGGGGTGAGATTGATATGAAACGTCCTTGCATGATCAAGCATCAGGAGGATCTTGTTTGGTACCAAAAAGAGAAGGAGCTTGAGCGCGTTCACCATTTCCTAAAAGGTCTTGATGTAAAGCATAACAGTGCGAAAGGAGAGCTGCTCAGAAAGACCGAACCCCCTAGCCTAATTACAGCTTTCACATTTATCTGTAAGGATGAGTCTCAGCAGGAATGTCTTCATAACACACAAGTTGAAGTTTCTAGTCTTACTGTTCAGGCTAGATCTCCAGCATTATCCCTTCAGCAAGCAACTTCCGCCCCACTTCATAAGCAAGGACCACCACCAAGCTTCGGGAATCAGCCTCGCCCTCCTTGCTCTTATTGCCATGATACAAACCATGCTCGTGCAACCTGTTGGAAGTTGTATCCACACCTTAGGCCCCAGAGGCCTAATTATCGTCCTAAGGCGAAAGCAGCCATTCAACTGGTCCAGGAACCAGATGTCTATGGTGTGGTTGGACATGATCATCATACAGTAGGAGGAGCAACACCTACAGCATCAATAGATGGTCGTGGTACGATTCGTATGGCTTTACATATTTCTCACTTTGTTGGTTTTGATACATGGATTATTGATTTTGGTGCGTCCGATCATATGACTTATGACAAATCTTATTTTACTATATTATCTCCTCCACCAGTACCATATGTTACTAATGCTAATGGTGAGGCCTTCCCCATTTTAGGGAAAGGGACAGTTCGTATTACTCCCACAATAGAGCTTCACAATGTGCTATATGTACCTGCTTTATCTCATCATTTGATATTTGTCCCACAATTGAACACTGAAGCTAAGTGCTCTGTGACATTTTTTCCCATGTATGTGATATTTCAGGATCTTCTCACCGGGGAGTTAATTGGTCGGGGGTATCTAAGGGGCAGGTTGTTTCATCTGGATCAGATATATGCGGGGGAGAAACCAGGGGCACCATCCCGGATCGCTTTACTCTCCACTTCTGATAAGCTAAGTGAAGTTTGGTTATGGCATCGTCGCTTGGGGCATCCATCTTTTAGTGTTATGAAAAAATCCATGCCTACTTTGTTTCTTGGTGTGGATGAGTTAGTTTTTCGTTGTGAAACATGTGTTTTGGGCAAGAGTCATCGATCTACTTATTCCCCTAGTCCTTCTAAAAAAGTACTCTTCCTTTTGAATAAATTCATTCTGATGTTTGGGGACCCTCCAAAGAGTCTACTGTGGGGAATGCGGTATTAATGTGTCATTTATTGATGATTGCACACGTCTTTCGTGGATTGTTCTTTTGAAAACCAAAAATGAGGTTTTTTCGGCTTTTCAGGCCTTCTATAGCACTGTCCAAACACAATATCATGCCACAATTAAAATTCTTCGTTCTGATAATGGGAGGGAATATGTGCATCGTGTCTTTCAGGAGTTCTTTAACGCGCACGGCATTGTTCATCAAACAACGTGCCCTTACACACCTGAGCATAATGGAGTTTCCGAAAGAAAAAATCGTCATTTACTTGATATGGCTCGGTGTATTCTCTTTAGTGCCCATATGCCTAAATACCTTTGGGGTGATGCAGTCATAACTTCTGCTCACCTCATTAATCGTCTTCCATCACGTGTCCTTGAAGGCAAAGTTCCATATGAGGTGCTTGCATCCCATGTTTCCTTACCCTCTTTTCATAACCTTCATGCCCGTGTTTTCGGTTGTGTTGCTTTTGTCCATCTTCCAAAACATCAGAGGTCTAAGTTGGATGCCCGAGCCGTTAAATGTGTGTTTGTTGGATACGGAGGACATCATAAAGGGTACAGGTGCTATCATCCACCTACCGGAAAGTATTATGTCACTATGGATGTTACTTTCTTTGAGAACATGAGCTATTTCACGTCCTCTAATACTGCTCTTCAGGGGGAGAATTCATATTTTGAAGAGCTGTATCACAGAGAGGGGGAGAGAGGTCAGCCAGGAAATATGGTGACAGGTTCGATTGAGATTACTGATGTGTCAATTACACATGCACCGCCAGATGATTCTGGTATAGTCACTCCAGATATTCAGGTATTGGAAGCTGACAGCACAACTGCCCCTTCTGCCTCCCCTACTATTGTTTATACCCCTGACCAACGTTTCCCTGGTACAGAAGATCGCTCATTTGAGGTTAGTCATTCCATTGAGGCTAATACTAGTGAAACTAATAGTAGACAATATGTCTTGCCAAATAGGTCTACTCGGGGTCAGCCAACAAAACAATATGAACCTACCCTTCAGGCTAAAGCTAAGTATCCTGTGGTGAATTTTATGTCTACCAAAAGATTGTCTAAGCCATATGAATCATTTATGAATCAAATTTCTGCTGTATCAATACCTATCAAAGTGCAGGATGCATTGGGAGATCCAAAATGGAGGAAAGCGATGGAGGAAGAGATGGAAGCATTACAGAAGAACAATACTTGGGAGCTTGTACCTCCACCACATGGCAAGAAGGCAGTGGGATGTCGTTGGGTATTTACAGTGAAGCATAATCCAGACGGGTCAGTGAGCCGGTATAAAGCACGCCTAGTAGCAAAAGGGTTCACCCAGACATATGTGATAAACTATGATGAGACATTTGCACATGTTGCAAAGATGAACACTATTCGGGTATTACTCTCTTTTGCTGCTACCTTAAACTGACCACTTAGACAGTTTGATGTTAAAAATGCATTCTTTCATGGAGAACTTACAGAGGAAGTGTATATGGATCTTCCTCTTGGATATGTGGCAGCTTCTCCAGATAACTTTATATGCAGATTGAGAAAGTCTTTGTATGGCCTTAAACAATCTCCTCGTGCTTGGTTTGGAAGATTTTCACAATTCATGAGGAAAATTGGCTACAGACAGAGCAATTCAGACCACACATTATTTCTCAGACACTAACAAGGGAAGGTAACAGCCTTAATTATATATGTTGACGATATGGTGGTTACTGGTAATAATACTATTGAGGTGGATAGATTACAGAAGCAGCTAGCCACAGAGTTTGAGATGAAGGACCTAGGTACACTCAAGTACTTCTTGGGCATTGAGGTAGCCCGTGGAAGTGATGATATCTATCTGTGTCAGAGAAAGTACATCCTTGATCTACTAACACAGACAGGTATGTTAGATTACACTCCAATTGATACTCCCATTGAGCAGAACCATCGGTTAGCAGAGTACCCAGATCAACTACCCACTGAAAAAACTCGTTACCAGAGGCTAGTGGGACGCCTGATTTATTTGTCACATACCAGACCAGATGTTGCCTATGCAGTGAGTGTAGTGAGTCAGTTCATGCATAATCCCAATATGAATCACATGGATGCTGTTGTGAGAATTTTGAGGTACTTGAAGTCAACTCCAGGGAGAGGAGTAATGTTTTCGAATCACAACAATATCCTTGAGGTTTGTGGCTTCACAGATACAGACTGAGCTGGAAATATTACAGATCGGAAGTCCACATCAGGGTACTTTACCTTTGTTAAGGGTAATCTTGTTACGTGGAGGAGTAAGAAACAAAAGGTGGTAGCTCGATCTAGTGAAGCAGAATACAGAGGTATGGCTCAAGGAGTGTGCGAGCTGTTATGGCTTCGAAACTTGCTACAAGATTTAGGTGTTAAGCCTAAGCGTGCTATAGAGTTATACTGTGACAACAAGACAGCTATTGATATTTCACAGAATCCTGTGCAACATGATCGTACAAAGCATGTGGAGGTTGATCGTCACTTTATAAAGGAGAAGCTAGACGCTAAGATCATTTGTTTTCCGTTTGTTTCTACAAAAGAGCAACTTGCAGATATGCTCACAAATGGAGTGTCTAAAAAGGTCTTTTATGACTCACTTAGCAAGTTGGGCATGGTTGATGTGTATGCGCCAACTTGAGGGGAAGTGTTAGCGAGAGGAACAGATGCAAAGACAGCTTTGTGAGATGTGGAACCATGTTACTCATGGTGGTAGAACAGCTAGGATGCATCATTAAACATATTGTTACAGCAATGCAATTATACATGCTCATTTCCTATAAATAGCTAGTTTTAGCTTTGTATCAATCAATTAATATCAATACAAATCTCAATATTCAACTTTCTGAGATCTTTAGCGTAGCTGGTTTTGTCTTTCTTGCAGGAACCATTTTCGGTTGCTACTTTGTGCATTGGAATTGTAATATTTCTAGCTCAGTCGATTTTCAGCATAGTTCGAAAGGGTTTCATTGTTTATAGTATAGCTACCTTGATCTTCTTCTTTTTCCCTACTGTCCGGTAAATACAGTTATGGAAGAATTCTCAAGTTGCTGGTGATCCTAATGGTTGCGACGTCTACCTGTTCATCAGTGCTTGACTTCAATAACTATACGAAGTTTTGCGGGAAATGTGTCTTTGATTTCATTGGGAAGGCTTCCAAGTATGTTGCGCTTGTTTTTATGAATTCATGATTTGCTTGTCATAGAATAGATTGATTGATGTGTCATTGTGGTTCTTTGCAAGTGTTATGAACTATTAGTAGTGTGAATGAAATACGAGGATGGTTTGATGTGATCTGATTTGAAATTCTGAAGATTTATGAGTGCCAAATGTTGTTATGATTAGACGTTAGAATAATGTGGCTAAGGAGATGTGGAGCAGCGTCCTATCCTATTGAGACTTTCCTCCACCCTAGAATAAAGGCAATTGTATTAAACTAAGGGTCATCATTTGGCCCGTGGGTAGCCCGGCCCAAGGCCCGGCCTTATGGGTATAAGGTCGGGTAGAGGCCGAAGGTTCAAAGCCTCGGCCCGGTTCTAGGCCCGACCAGTTGGAGCCCATAAGGCCAAAACCCGGTCCGGCCCTATAAAACCCGATCAAAAGCCCGCCCAAATTCGGTTTATTTTTAAAATTAATAATTTTATATGTATTTATTTGTTGTATATGTTAATTAGTTATATTATTTTGTTATATTTCTTATCTTTTGTACTATATTTAGTTAAATAATTACTATATCCTATTTTTCTTTAATTTTTAATAAAAACATATATTACACATAAAATAATTGGCCCTGTGGTAGTAGGCCCGACCCGGCCCGGCCCTTGTATTAAACATATTCGTGAACTCAATTATATATAATTGACTCTAGGTGCAGCTTTAATGGTGGGGGCGGGGTGATGTATGAGCCACACCTATTAGGGCTGTGTTTGGTATAACTGAGCTTATAAATGGTTGATAAATAAAATAGTTGAATATTTGGTAAACTGACTTTTATAAATAAATGTTAGTAGCAAAGCAGTGATAAAGTGTTTGGTAAACTCAAGCTAGTTTATACTTTTAATTTGTCAAATGACCAACTTAGACATTTTAGAAATTTTACATGAATTGTTTGGTGATATAACGTACTCAAGTGTATTATTCATGTATTATTTTTCCTTAATTTTTAAAACTTAAATGACATTATGATTACTATGCGACATTTGAAAATAAACGTATACATATTGGACCAGTAAGTACAAGTAGTTAATTTTTGATATTGATTCAATACATCTATTTGAATAATTTGTACAATGAATCTTCTCGTTAATAGACAACCACTCTTCTTCTGCTATATATCCATGTTATATAACTCTAACAATGGTGACAATTTATTTGTTAGAAGATTGCCCCTGGTACCTCTTAGCTCTCTCTTCAAGTTTGAGACAAATAATCATATCTTTTTCTGCTACAAAGCAGTACTAATCACACATAAACTGCCTAGAGTTAACATAATGTGTTTTTGCTGCTTGCTTAATAATTTGTTCATTGATTGCAAGGCATATCCACCGTTGTAACATAAGGCATATCCACATCTGCAACAATTCCAAACACAAAACGTTACCAAAGAACTGGCATGAAGAACATCCATATCTGCAACTGACTCTAGTAATTAACAACCAGTGAATTTCCAAAGTATGAAGAATTACATGCATTCATGTAAGAGCAACCATTAAGGTTTAAAATAATTACCTGCATTTTATGTGAGAGCAACCATCAGATTTTTCAACATAGTAATGGTAATTTGTACACCTCCATTTTTTCTCGTAAACAATGTTCTTCAACAAATTATCTTCATTTTCATTCAAGTTTTGATACTCTGCACAATCTATCTCGGCATGCCAAGAGACCTTACACTGGGCGCAAAAACAGTCTCCTACAATTCGGGCACTATGATTCTCATACAATCTATTTCCCATCATATAAATATACAAAATATTTATTGCCTAGTGGAGGATCACACATCAGTAAGAAACTCTTGCTATTGTAAAAAGAAGAAAAAAGATTTGCTTCTATGCTTGTGCAGGGGATCTGAGCTATGCCAAATTTCTCATCCTCCATGCAGGAGATTCATTTTGTAATTGGAGTAGCCATTAACTCCAATGAGCACTAGAGTAAAAAAAAAAGGAACTAACAAGATGCAACATTAGGGTTCTTATTCTCCAAATGTTAAATTTGAGCTATGCCAAATTTCTCATACTTCAAATGCAGCATTAGAGTTTTCATCAACAAGCATTATTTAGCATCTGATTGAAACTAAATTCAGAACCACTGACATAACATTCTCAATAACTCATGTATGATAATAACTTTTGTATGGCAGGAGAAGTTTGAAGCTCCAAATACAAAATAAATAAACATTTTGAGAGCACATATTGAGAAATTAATGAACAAATCATAAATATGAAAGACTTGACCTACACCTTTGCATAAATTGCAGATTCAAAGTCCATTTTCTCATTGGTAATCTTTTCACTCTGTGTTAGACACTTCTCAACTTCCACTTTTAACTTTTCAAATGATTGAGTATTTCTCACAACTTTGTCCTATACAGACATGCATACACTAGTATGAATAAGACAAGAAAAACAGTTGGCACTCTCAAATATACCAGCATAATGAGCAGACAACAAGAACTTAAATAAACATGATCCTCTCAAAACAGAAGAGGATTCAATTAGACATTTGTCACTTTTCCAAGAGTTTGCCACACCAGAAGCCAACTAAGTATATTGGTTTTTATCACCATCCCCATGACTGGTGAGAGAAATTCTCAAAAGTATCATGTCACATGAAGAGGAGTCATCAACAGCTAAAGGTGAAATTAAAAAAAAAATCTTAAAACTCCTTAATGATTGATCTTGCTACCTCTTCCTAGGAAAATTAGGAGTCTATGTTAAATCTTTTGTTGAAACATCTCCTAGGCAATATAAATCAGCTCTCTGATGTAAGAAAACTCATTCTAACGTAGTATCTTATAATTAACTTCTCCCCTAAACCCTTCCCATCATAAGTAACGTTCGATAGGCACAACTGTTAGAATAATTTCAAATTATAAAGAAGATAATAAGAGAATTGTGACTGATCACCACAATTCAAATATCAAAAGAGTTTCAATTATAGAAAACAGTTTTGGACGGTTGAGTTGGTGAAGCATTGTGTTGCTTCACAAACACTATATGTTGCTAACTATTGGCATTAATTATATACTTTAGTTATCACGGCAAACCAAATGGTGCTATCATTTCCTAAAGGTTGTTATCCCAAATCGAACATGCGTGCATATTCCATATAAAGGAGTAGATATGATGCGGATAAAAGATATCAAGCCTTTCTATATTTTTAGTACTCAGTTTTCCCTATAACCCCTGAACCTCTTGTTAGTTTCAATTGAGTGTTTGGTTGTTCGTTGTAAGTACAAGATGCCGATCAACAATAACAGTATTGCTAGGCTTCATTGTATCCACAAGGCTTATTTGCATTAATCCCTTTGCACACACAAGTAGTGGGAGCAAATATAGTCTGAAAGACAGCGTTGCTACAATGTACCTTGAAGCGATTAGTTCTATAGATTTGCCATAACTCAACACAGAACCTTCCTATATTTCCAACAATAGCTTCATGTCTTTATAACATATTTGTGGAACAAGCTATCACATTCCAACCCAAAACCAAGTAGAAAACAACCTATTGATCGAAAGAGAGAATGACAAGTATACAGAGGTTGAGCAAAAAAATTATATTCCTTAACTCAAAACATATTTCTTTAGCACAAGTAGTCATTAACTATACCTCAATTCGGGAAGATTCAACTACCAGGTCTTTATAAGATTTCGCCACAAAGTAGATGTCACAGTTCCGAATGCATTTCATCAAGAAGTCATGACAATCCGAGAACTAAAAGATGAAGCTTCTAGTCCGATTCCAGAATTGAAGGCTTCAATGTCGGTTAAGTCGATTAAGCCAAATTCATGAAATTGATAAGGATACCGAGTGATCTCTTATTGCATTCCTCCAAATTTTATCTAAACTCAAACTTCACTTCTCCTTGATTACCCTTTGATTAATTATCTTTGTCCACCATGACTCAGATATGACTATGGTCCATCATTTCAGATATGACTATGGTCCATCATTATCTTCCCATATATACCACATCTTCTATATTACCAAAAGTGGAATAACAATAAACAATGTCATACTCCATATGACCACCCACCAACCTTGTCTCAGTTAAGCTAAAAAAATGATTCTTGATCTAGACCAACTTCTAGCTTTCTTCAGTACCAAACGAATACTCAGAGTCAAACCCTTGCTGCTCTTAAACTCTCCAACCAACCCAACAAGCTAAAACTACCCGTTAATTATCCAACCCCTCCAGTCCTCCACTTGCTCACCTCTTCCACTTTTGGAATTCAAGCATAATCAACAACTCATTAAGGTTCCAAAAAATTAGCTAATATCAAATATACAAGTCAACACCAAAACGTATCCAAAACAAGATCAACAAACTATAATTAGACACAAAGCCTTGTGATCACCCGAATTCTCCAATTTTAGGAATTCTAAGCTACAATAACTAAGCATTTTATATATCATATTATTCTTCCTTATTTATATTTGTTAGTGACTTTTTTTATTAGTTTGAGTCATTTAGTTTGATATTGTGTCTTTATAAGTGTTTGTCTTACATTAATAAAATGTTAAAGATTTTGAAACAATTTATCTATTTTCATATGGTAAATTGAGTCATTGATTTAACACGAGTGTTTTCCCTTTTAATAAGCAAATAAGTTATCATTCTTGATCTCATAACATGTGTAGCCTACAATTGATGGAATGCATTCTCATTGCATTAATTGTATTGTATTGAAAATATTACTTTAGTCATCAATTGTTGAATTTATTTTTGCTTGTTTGATTCATAGGTACGTACATAAAAATGGAAGCTAGGTAGAGTATGAAGGATGTATGAGACAATCTCACATGAAATAAGGTGGCTAGAAGCAAGTTTGCTTGAAAAAATGAATTAACTTTTCACTCTTTCAAAGATTCTATTCTTGGCATTCATCTTTTTCACATGGAAAATGAGAGAGAGAGAGAGGACAACTGGAATATTATGAAGAGAGGAGTGAAGTATGAAAGAATTTATGAGTGAAGACATTTTACCATCAAGCTTGAGAATTTTGAAAGAGGGAAAGTCATATTCACATGGAGATTAGCTAGAGTGAAGACATATTGCCATCAAGCTTGAGAAATTTGTAAGAGGGAAAGTCATATTCTATAAAGATGAAGCTAGAGTGAAGATCTTTGTTTCTCTATAAATAGATGTTGTTTCAAGCACGAGTGTTTCAAGCACGAGTCTCTGGTATGTGAAGTGAAAAAAACTTATTGTCAGTAGAATCAGTAGAATCAAAGAAGCTAAATATTTTTCAATTATTCTTAATTATACTCCATATGTAAGTAATGACGAGCAAATGTCTCTTGTGTTAAGAAGTGTCTATGTTTCTGCTAATCCAATTGTGGCTAAAGAATATTTTATGGACTTTTTGAAGGTATGTGACACATCAGGGCTCAGGCTATTGACTGAACTTCTAATTGCATTGAAGAATCTTAGACTTGATGTATATGACGTAAGAGGCCAGAGATATGACAATAGATCCAACATGAAGGGGAAAAACAAAGGTGTGCAAAGTAGACTACTTGAAATAAATCCAAGAGCATTTTACACACCTTGTGCTTATCATTCTTTGAATCTTGTGCTTTCTGATATGGCTTATTGTTGCTGCCAATGCGAGTTTTTTTTGGTGTTATACAATGAATATATTGTTTGTTTTCAGCTTCTACAAAAAGATGGCATGTTTTTATAGAGTATGTGACATGACTTACTGTGAAACCATTATCAGAAACTCGTTGGGAAAGTCATGTTGAGAGTGTTAAAACAGTAAGGTATCAAGCTGCACATATAAAACATGCATGTCTTCACATAGTAAATGGTAAGAAGATATCAGGACCAAAAGTCATGTTGATACTCTAGTAAACTATAATCTTAAGAGCTCTAAATTCTTATTGGGTATGGTTATATGGTATGAGTTGTTATATGCTATTAACAATGTCAGTAAAGTTATACATGTTGTGCGGAAGTGGCAAACAATCCCACACACATGGGTCTAATAATGTCGATACTCCCCCCCCCCACTTTGGTCACGCGGTGAACTTCAGGTATGAGATTCAATTTAGCTCTTAACACAGGATCGTTCAAGTCAGGTTTTTTTGTTATTAGGATAGGTGAATTATTCTATATCCAAGCTAAAACAATTTATCAATGTATTTAGTAAACCAAAGACATATTGGAGTAAACGGTCTGTGATTAAAAAAAGATAAATAAAAGTTCGGGATGGATTGGTGTGGTTCCTCTACGCCTAGGACACAAGAATATCGAACCATGGCCTTAAATAAAGTTAAGGGCGAGGTTCAAACGAGGAAAGGCATAGGTCGGAACAAGTTGATAGGATCCCCTTTATTTACGTCCTCATGTCCCTACCGTGTGGGGACGAGGGGCGTAAAAAAGGAAAGCCTCCTCTCTTTGAAACAAGGGGCGCTTCTGTAGGTGCTTGAAACAATTTTGTGACTCAATTTAGTATTTTTTATTTAGAAATAGGGAAATTTTTAATAAAATAATAAAAATAAGAAGTATCATTTTTATTGGAGTCCGTAATTAGTCCAACTACAAATTCAATATTCAATATAGATATATGAGATTTTCCATAAAAGGCATCGACATTCGTGTGTGTTGTAGCAATCATTTAACCAAAGAATGACTTTTCACATTTTCCAATGTGGGATTCTAAAAATGGCTCAAATCTAAGCCAATCTATTTCCAACACTACAAACTAAAGATATGCATGTTGATACTGTCATCAAAGAATTGGAATGCCTTATTTCTTTTCTTAACAAGTTCCGACAAAATGGGTTTGAGGAGTCCTTGATTGAAGCAAAAGAGATTGCAAGTGAAATGGAGATTGAACCGGTGTTCATTGAGAAAATGAAAGTTCACATAACGAGACAGTTTGATGAAAGTTCTAGCGATGTGGTAACACAATCAGCTACATAATCCTTCAAAGTCAACTATTTTCTATACATAGTTGATCAAGCTATTTCTTCATTCACCACAAGATTAGGAGTATTTGTATGATTATTTAATATAATAATTAACTATATACATAACATATTAGTTACTTATATTTTTTTTCTTAAACCAGGTTTGAACAATTTAAGATATATGAAGAAAATTTTGGATTTTTATTTGATTTGGATAAGTTGAGGTCGGCGAATAAAGTTACTTTGAAGCATTTTTGTAAACACCTTGCAGATATACTGAAGGATGATGAGGATTCTGATCTTAATAAGGATGATTTATATCATGACTTGCAGATGTTGAGTCAGGATTTACCCAATGAAGCAAAAACACGTATTGATGTGTTGAATTATATAAAAGAAGTGGAAGGTTGTTATCCATATATTTAGATTGCTTACATGATTATGTTAACTTTACGAGTCATAGTTGCCTCTATTGAAAAAAAAATTTCAAAACTGAAGTTGATCAAGACTTACTTTTAGTCTACTATGTCACAAGAGATAGTTGAACAACTTGAATATTTAAATTTAATTAATATTTTTGCATCTAAAAATGCAAGACGAGTCATATTTAAGATTTTAAGTGATGCAATGGACTTACCTTCAATCTACTATGTCACAAGAGATAGTTGAACAACTGGATTATTCAAATTTAATTAGTACTTTTGCATTTAAAAATATAAAACGAGTCATATTTAAGATTTTAAGGGATACTATGAAATATTTTCTATAATATTTTGATTTTTTTATTTAAATTTATATTTGGGCCCTAAATTTTTGTCCGGGTTGAGCCTATTTCTCCACAGGACCAGTCCTGCGAAGGACGTACCATGTCATAACTCATAACAAAATATTTAGACAAATTTTAACAGAAATGTATGGAGTGAAGCTAGTTTCATATTCGAAATAATAATGATCAGAAAAAAGAAACTCGGAAATGATGACCATGCTGTCGACAATCTGTTCAAAATTTCAATTCCCGGTCCCAGAAATAAAGGGCACCCCTTAAGTCGCTGGCCCCTCCCTTGAAACTCGAAACAACAGTAGTAGTCCTACACACTGTAGGGTATGGCACCTAGAACAGAACGGTGAATAGCAGCATGGCCTTTCTTCAAAAGCCCTAATGTTGTGGGGGTGCCCTACCAGCAGGGGCAAGCAATGATGGCGCGTGAACAGCAACCCACACTTTGGACAACAAAAGTATGTTAGATGCCAGTGGGTCCCGCCTTTCCTGCTTTCTTGTGTGGCTTCGGATCGGCCGTCCACCGCCACACCACGAGCGGATCCGACGGGTCAGACCGCGAGTCAAAGACCCCCCTCTATCTCGATAGGTCTGTTTGACCACACCAGAAACATGCCATTATAGTATTAATTAATTTCCTCAGCTTTGACTGGGACGTCACTTCATTCGAGGCCCCCTTCGTTGAAAATCGAGCTCCCATTTGCGATTTACCCAATTTAGCCTCGATCCAACAAACCAAATTTTCACATTTTCTATTTTTTCAGATCATATAGTGAATGTCCGAAGTACCCTCCTTGGTCAAAGTATTTTTTTGCATATTTTGGAATGGTAATGGGTCAAGTAGTGCATTGTATTTAACCCTTTTAAGTTTAATATAACCACCAAGTTCTGAGTATATAAGTAGTTATATAAGCAAACCTTATGATTTTGACTATGACTAGTAATACATGTGTTGGAGTTGGCTACATGTGTTTAATATTTCAATCACTTGATATAGACGGTTTCCTTTCTTGATTGATGATAGAGAGCTAGAGATGTAATGTACATATGCTAAAATCAAATGCGGTGCTTGAGAATCATCCAATGCGTAAAAATTCAAAAAGGTTGGCGATCAATGGCAAACAAGAGCTACTTCGAAGATAGAATGCCTCAAAAAGTGAACTATAATGCAAAATTTGAACATGTAATGCCCTCACAAGGCATGGAATAAGTGAATTATGCATGCAAAACTCCTTGAAAGCTATGAATTCTAAATAACGAAAGATATTAAAGAAAAAAAAAGCACCAAAATCAATAACATAACATATTATGTATTTCCTAAATTATTGTGACATTTATTAATTAAGCCTCTTAAACCAACTTCTAGGAGCAACCCTAAAGAAGAAGCCTCCCTGGTAGGCTTTAAACCAAAGATGCAACCCATCGTCGGGATGCCACACAGAAGCCTAGCAACGAATGAGCCTCTAAAGTAAAGTCCACCTCACCCTATGCACCTTTAGCCTAAGCTCACAATCCAACTCAATGAGTTTATATAGGATTCCACAACTAGAAAGAGCAGTCGCCAACCGAGATTCAGCTTCACAGTCGACGAGAGTGCCGACGCACCCAATTTTAACACCCTCGTAAAGATGACCAGACACCTCGAATTAATAACATTGACCATCGTCGTAGCCTCATTATAATCCAACTTGTAAGGAGGCGTGATTGCCTCCCCCCAAAGTTAAGCATAGATTAGATAGCACAACCTCTAGATGCACAAACACAATGCCATGGAATTTCTCCACCATTGCTGGTATCATTAGTATAACCACGCGAAAAAAAAAACTCTAATTCCCAATCAACGGTGCCAAGCCTGCGCCAAGGGCAAACCCTAGCAACGCTCTCTCTCTAATGTGTTCAATTTGCATTTCATCTTCTATCTTTTTAAATCAAATAACATGTACAAAATTGTTACTTTATATAACCATTTACGGTGCCAATCAAAGATTCTTGCATTCACCATCAAACTTTAGGCTCAAAAGTCTATAAAATATAAACCTAAACCTCTAAAACTTGACCTAGATTTGGCTTTTTAAATCTTAGAAGAATGTAATGTAACACAAGCAAGTGCCAAAATTCAAATCACCATAATAATGTAAAACAAAGGTCATACAAATCAAGTCTGATTCAAGAAACTCGTTTTCGATTCATCTATATTGTTTCCTCAGTATTTTAAGTAGGTTCTAAAATTAAGGGCTGAATGTGTTTGGAAACAGAACTCCTTTTCTTCCATTCACATCTTACGCGTAGCCATGGCCCATGGTCATGGCCTAGCTAGGCATTTTGCAGTTTGTTGATATTGACTAAAAAACCAAGAAGAATGTGGATTTTATGGAGGGCAATTGGGTCAAAAAGGAATAAGCCAATTCTGTTGTTTAAGGATAATAAAAATGGATCCCCTTATAAAAGCTTTATTAATTATGAATTTTTTAGGTAGGTTTGACCACTGCTCATTGGGGCTCCATTCCTCTTTTGAGTCTCTCTCTCTCTCTCTCTCTGCCTCTCTAGCTTCTTTCTTCTCCCCCATTCCAATCTTTTTTGTCTACTACTTTTCTCTCTCTCCATCCCTGAAAATCTCTCTCTTTCTCAATCTGCCTTGTTTCTTTGACTTGTTGAAGGCTGGTCATCTCCTACTTGGTTCCTCAGTCCATTTGAGACCCTATTTGCATGTAAAGCTGGTAATTTATTTTACTTTTCCCCTTCTGTTTATCTCTTTTTGCTTAATTCATCTCCATGTTCTTCAAATTGTATGCAAGTTTTGAGCTTTGATGTTTTAGGAGATGAAAAACCCATTCTTTGTTGTGTTTCATGAGGTTTAGATTGTCTGTTGCTCTCTGTTGCTTCTGGATTTGATTTGTACAATGAATTGAGGTATTTGTTTCGTAGATTTTCCCCAAGGTTTGTGTTTTTATGGATCTGGGGATTTGTTTTTTGTATTTTTAATTGTTTTTTTGAATTTGATTTGTACAATGAATTGAGGTATTTGTTTCGTAGATTTTCCCCAAAGTTTGTGTTTTTATGGATCTGGGGATTTGTTTTTTGTATTTTTAATTGTTTTTTTGAATTTGATTAAAAAAGGAAGAATAAAAGAAATGAATTTCTGGGGTTCATAGTTTGAGTTGAAATTTAGTAGCATGGTTCATTTGTACAGATTATTTGTGATTGCCAAGTTGACATTTAAGAGATTTGAGCAGGTGTGGAATAAAAGAGCTAGTGTTTTAGGCTGACTGTAATGGGAATATTAAGGGATGAATTAGTAAGTTCTAGGTGGAATATCAACCACACTGGGTGCAGAATCCCACTCAACCTCAGAAAAAAGGAAAATAAAACAAGAGAATTTTGCATTCCTATAATCTATATATTCTTTCGGAGCGGGTTAGGAGGATGTTAGCATGATTTTCTCTAGTGGAAATTAGGAGGACATGTTCTCTCTATTATCTAAATGCTGCCTTTTTAAAAAGTTTGTAGCAAAGCGTTTGTCTGTCTGAGAACCTTACTATAGGAAATTGGGGCAGTCATTTATTGTTGTTTGATCTTTTATGGGTGGATGTGCCACTTAGATCATCTATCTACTTATGGTGCAGTTTCAAATTTCTTCAATCAGTTGGTTCAATTGGGTTTTCTGCTTCTTATCTACCTATACAAAGTTGATAGAGTTTAGGTTGGTGCACCGTAAAGATTAAATTCCATATTTCCATCTTCAGCTGATATATATGTACTTTGTTCTTTCTAGTGCAGAAAACTAGGCCCAAGTGCAGATCTAAGTTTTGAGCTTAATTATGGGTTGCTTCACAGTATTGAAGGGAAAGAAGAAAAAGTCTGAGCAGACTATTTATATTAAACGTGTCCTCCCTCAGGAGCAAACTCCAGCCGCATTGCCTGAACCCCAAATCCCGACACGTTCACTACAGTCGGCACCCCCAAGTTTTAGGAACAGAGTGAAACCAATTCAACCAGTGAATAGAGTCATAAAAAAGAATAATAGAGCTCGGGCGTTATCTGCTCCATCGACCCTAGATGCAGCAGACCAAGAGGCTCTTTCCTCAGTTGAATACGAGGAACCAGAAGAGACGAAGTACCGCTCTGGAATTTTAAAGGAACAACAGGCACCGATTCCGCAACCTCTTCCCCTCCCATCACCTCAAGGTGCTGCTGCACTGCGGACTACAGGAAGCTTCAAGTCATTGACTTCCAGTGGCCCTCTTCATGTATCTGGACCGTTGCCCCTGCCTCCTACTGGAACACTACGGAACTTTTCATTTGAAGAAGTATCATCAGCTTGCTGCAACTTTTCATCTGACCGATACATGTCAGAAGGCCTATCTTCCATCATGTACAAGGCTTCCTTTGGAGAAGACTCGTCATCAAGCTCAAAAAAATTTGAAGCTACTGTTACTCGCCTTCATCCGTCCACTCAGGTAACATATAAATGACATGTCTGTTATGATTAAGAATATTTTTTTTGGCCTCTTAATGTTACCATGCATTGAGTTCATAAAAAGACCTTGAGTTTGTGGGTAACTGTTGGACTACCATTATTTTATTATGTCAAGTAATTTAATGTCAAAAATGTGCTCCTAGTTGGGTTGCGATGTTCATGTATTTGCACAAACAAAAAAGTCTCCAACAAATTAGGAATTTACTCAATTTACAGTATGGAAGCATTTTATCTGTCACACGTATATGAAACTAAAACCCCTGAATTTATGTTTTCCAATTTGGGATCACTGGTAATACTGTGGAATGATGGTGTTATAACTTCTGAAAAATAATCAGCCTGTCTTCATATCTCTTATTAGTATGCTACCTTGGCTCGAAACATTTGGTTTGCATGTATGTTTCTCCAGATGTGGTGCCTGCTTTAATGTCATGGACTATTCATATGGTCCTGCTTCTAATCCACATGTTTCTCCACATGTAAATCTAATCGCGTTTTAATATGGTCCTGCTTCTAGCTTTGACTTTGTTTTTGAGAGTTGATAGTACAGGGTACTGTTATCAAATGTTTAGAATTCTCATATAGATAAACTCATTACTAACGGTTTTTCAGGGTCTTAAGGAGTTTGTAAATGAGGTAAACACTGTTGCATCTCTGCAACATCCAAACCTCTGTAAATTGCTTGGTTTCCATGCACGGGAGGGATCAGAACAAAAAATGCTGGTCTATGAGAGGCTCTATCACGGAAGTCTGGATCGATTTTTGTATGGACGATCAGATAGGCCCCCAATAGATTGGAACACAAGAACAAAAATTGCCTTGTGTGCAGCACAGGGTCTTACATTTTTGCATGAAGAAGGACCTTTCCAGGTAACTAGACATCTGCTGGCATTTTTATATTTGTAAATGTTTTTAGAAAATTTTCTTGAGATTATTGATGGTTTATTGGTGCACTTTCTTTGGTGACTGAATTATCGTCAATATTTACAGGCAATGTACAATGAGTTTTCGACTGCCAACATACAGATTGATAAAGATTTTAGTGCAAAGCTTTCAGGGTATGGCTGTGTTGGCCATATTCCTGAGGCAGAAATCTCTACTAATTCTATTGTAAGTTTTCCCACTTTGTTTCCTGTGATTACTTTTCCAGTTCAGTTATAATTCTTGAAACTTTGTATTTAAGGTGAAGTTAATGGTTCTACTTTACAGTCTTTACCTCAATCTATAAAACCATTAATTTCAGTATGTTCTTTTGAGAAAAAAATCTGAACTTTTACCGTTCTTCGTATCATTTTGCAGGCAGTGGCAAATCTATCAGTTGAGACACTTGAAAGAGGAATGCTTACGCCTAAAAGCAACGTTTGGAGTTTCGGGATAGTTCTTCTAGAACTACTCACAGGACGAAAGAATCTTGATAGCCGGCATCCAAAGGAAGAGATGAATTTAGTTAAATGGAGCCGGCCCTACTTGGCTGATGACCATCGGCTGTCATTGATTATGGATCCGCAGCTGAAATGCCGCTTCCCAGCCAAAGCTGCCCGAGCGATGGCCGACATTGCACAGAGGTGCCTCCAGAAAGACCCATCGGAAAGACCCACTATGAGAACTGTTGTTGAGCATCTCAAGATTATTCAAGACATGAAGCACTCGTCCAGGTTTCCTTTGCAAGATCCTGCTGCAATTGTCGGGAAGCATATGTCAAGATCACCGAGTCTTAATGGAATTGTTACCCCCATGCCTAGGCTGAGTTTCTCTCCTTCACCTCCATCAGTAGCTCGGCCTTCTATTTCACCTTCTAGACGACTTGCCCCGCCTATTTCCCTTCTTCCTCCACGAGCTTGTTCAACCATTGTCACTATGGAGGAGCCAGACCATCTGCTGGAAAGCCGGAAAGCATCATCGTCTACAGTTCCAAGGGCTAGTGTTGAGGGATTTTGATAGTGTATAATGTGCATTTTTAATTAATTTATTTATTTTTGGTTCTCTTTGATGGTTCTTTGTGATTCAACACAATATATAGCAGCAGACAAGGACGTGGTTGTTGTTCCCACAAAATCGGATTGCATGCCCTGTGTATATGATGCATGCCTTGTAGATTTGGGTTCATCTAGTTTCCATTAGGTTAACAGAGGATTTCAGTAGCTATTTACTTATTTAGCCTTTTTCTGGAAGTGTCTTCGTATGAAACGCGCGAGTATATTTATAATGAACATCCTTCGTCTCTATTATGCTTATCACTTGTTGTCCGTGTCAATGACTGTTGGGCTGAACACCAACAATGTATGTTCAAAACGAACATGAATCTTATTCAAGAACTTCCTCCAGCCTACTTGTGAATTGAAGACTTGGTCATACGATGGGTGTAAAATAAAACTGTCGGCTGAATCTAAGTCACATGATTACAAAAATGAAAACTGTCGTCTGAATTGAAGTCACACGACATCCATTAAACTAAACTGTCATCTGAATCAATGTCACACACCGGCTATAAAATAAAACTTCAGTTTCGAAAGTTCTAAAGGCTGCGACCCATGTGGCCATGTCAAAATAATGAAAATATAGACATGCCGCAATACCTATATATGCCAATACCTATCATACGACAGTTTTACTTTGGGCCGTTTATCAGATGGCACCTTGATAGGCGTCGCTATCTTACATATCAGACGACCTATCTGTTGCAATTTTTGTAGTAGTGATATGTAGAAGCTCTCCCTTTTATTGTAGGATAAATTATTTACTTATTGGCACCCCGGATAAAGTATGTAGTACATTTGGGTCCCCAAAATCTTAATTTCTATTTCTGACAAAATATATTTTTTATTTTTTATTTTCTGAAGAGGGTGTTTTGCACTTTTGCTACGTTAGGTGCAACTGGAATACAAAATATTTGTATCAGAAAAGAAAGAACGAAGCTGTTGTATTTGCCAATATATATAAACACAATTGAGTGTATATAAATAGATTACAATCTATTATGTAATGTAATCTCACTCACTCTCAACTAAAGAAACACACTACCAACCAAACGAAAATGACCTCTGTAGTCTGGTATTGTACAAGGAAGAAGCAAATAAGGAAGCATGAACATCTTCATTGAGGATCCTCTTGACTTTGATCCTGTCTCTCTTCGTCTCCACTTTCCTGATCTTTAACAACAGAAACAACACATTGATCCTCATTAAGCTGTTCCTCATTCCCCTCAGTGGTGGCTTGCGGCGGCACAGGTGATGTTGAGCTTGTCTGCTGTTCAGTCACCAAGCTATCAAGACCAGTTTGCTTCAAATAACTATCTAGAGGAAGTGTCGCTACTTGAAGAAGGGACATCATGCTCAACTGTGTTGGCCCCGCTGGCAAGTCTACTTCTCGGCCAGGATGGCAGTTCAAGTCTAACGTACCCTTCCCACTTTCAGCCAATTTAAGTTGGCTTTTAGATTCTAATTCATTTGGAGACTTGGCTTCATTGTCTGAAGGATCAAGGTGTGATGATACATGCCTTGAGCTGCTGTCTACTTCTGCATCATCCCTAGGGACCCATGCAAGCTGGTTTCTACAGGCAATCTCTGCTTCACGTTCTGATTGACGTTTCTTCTTGTTTATCATTAGGGTTTGAAAACGACGTTTAACTGTCATGCATACTTGGCATGTGCATGATGGCTTATGCTTGCCCTTCCCACTTGGGGGCTGGATGCACACGATGCATGAGCAGCCAGGACGATGCCTGGGATGTTTTGTTGTCGTAGCAACTGATGCAGTTCCTGGGTCAGCCATGCTGTCTCCAAGTATAGCAGCATTGGCCAAAGCATCAAGGCCAGAAGATTCATGTTCCTGGATTGGATTATGGTTTGTTGCCATTCTCCTTTTCTTGAATTCTATAAAAGAAGACGTCGAATCAATATAAGTAATAAACACTCCTCGTGGTAAAGTTAACACCAATTCTCCACTCAAGAATGCAGTTCTTCATGACCATAATAGATTAGCTATCATACTTGATCTCTTATTAGTTTCTACTAATATATAATGAAGAGAAATAAAGTGGCATCATACCCTTACTCAGTCTGAGAAAACTTTCCAGTTCCTTGGGGGTCAATTCATCTGGTGCAGAGCATGAACACCTGTTCAGACACAAGGGTTCAGTCATAAAGAATACCTATTTAAGAACTACTTAAATGCAAGATATATTTTAGAAGAAAACCCATCACCAACCTGTTTTGATCCCAAGCATTGTCTGTACACATCCACCTAGATGGAAGTAGCACGTCAACTGGCAACCTTCGCCATTTAGAGCAACCATCACACTGAGCCCATTGCTCATGTTCCCTGAAACAAAGCTTATTATTTTCTAGCTAAATGAATTATCAAACTCACCCCAGTAAAATCTTTTAATTAAAATAGCAGAATCATTTATTTGAATATGGAGGACCAATGACGCAGTAACAATGAGAAGTTTGTTCTTTATACACTTCCACACCATATACAAATAGAGATACCATTCAGAATGTTGAAGCCAGTGCATACCAGGTGTCTAGTGAGATCTCTCATGTCATTAGACATTCAGCTTTGAAAACTAGGATAAAAGAAGTCTTACCCAGTTGACCGGATTATGAAAATACTTCTTTTCCCAAAAACAGGAGGCTCCTACATAATAAAATAAATTGCAAATATAAGCGAATCAACACTACAGTAATATAAATTTACTTTTCTCCTTAAATAAATACTACAGTAATATATCAGAAAAAAATTTATTTATAAATTGATGCCACCAAAAGAATCAATAACTTTACGTGTATATGCCTGTCTACATGTAAAAAATAGAAGCCGCTGCCTAACATACTAGCATAGAGTATTGTGAGTGCAGATAAATTTGCAAACCACAAATTTAGAATGACACCAAAAACCCATGTTCCATGACTTTAACACAATGAAGTCCCTTTTCTGGAGTTGTCTCATATGGGAGTCAAGGCAATTAAGTCCATGATTAAATAATTAGTAAATTAACTTTAACAAAATAAATGGGTTTTAAAACTGGAGATGGTTTCAAAGTGGGAAATAATAATTAAGATTGCAAACATGTTCATAGAATATAGATTATCACTCACTTCATATTCCTCGAATTCAAGATCCTCAATCATGACAGTGCTTGGCTTAACAGCTGGAGGAGGACGTAACAAATCCTGAGCCTCCTCCCAAGTAAGCTTAAGCTCTAGAACATCTTGGCTATCAATGAGCAACCTTTTACTCTTCGACCCAATATTCCTAGTTCTTTTTCTCTCTGGAACCACTAATGATTGCAGCAGCAAGCCTTCCCCTGTCCTGCTTTCAGGCTTTTCTGATCTATGCCAGCTGAGATCACCATTAGCTGTACTCAATTGTTTGGATAGTGCACTTAGATGCGGATCAATGCCCTTAATTGACTGAAGAACACCAGAGTAACCACTTATTACAGGAAGGTTCTCAACACCCGAAATGAAAGTTTCACTTGAGTGAGTGCCATTGTAATTGGCAGAAAGATGGGTGTCCTGTTTATTTTAATGATTTGCATATCAATAATATACTATCCATTTTCCTATTATGAAAAGTAAATAGAGGTTATCACCTGCATTGCAACAGAATTTGATGCCTTACGAAACCCCATAATAAGCTTTCCTTCAGGGTCCATACGACTGAAAGTCACTGCAACAAAAGAATCACACAACTAATTATCAAAAATGTCACCGCTTACATTCATTGTAGATAATCTCTCTTTCCCCATTTTGTTTTCATATATGATTGTTCTGAGATTAACTACAGCTGAGGTTGCCATTCACTGTTTGTACATATGTGTGTGACTATAATATTTAAACAGTTTTTCTCTTTCACACTATAAATAGGGTCAAACCCCATGCTTTGATCCCTACAAGCCTTCTAGGGTAACTAAGAAGAGCCAACAATTTACACTAGATATCACTATGTATGTGTGTGTACTATATATATATATATATATATATAGGCCACTTCCGGTGCGGACGTCCGTACCGTGCAGATTCGGCGTTTCCGGCGACGGCAAGCCAGACTACGACAGCCGCACTCCCCACCTCCCGGCGGTCCTGTCTGTGCCGACCGGAGCTCCATCGGCGACCCACGGCGGCCAGAATCGTGAAATCGCCGGTATCTGCCCAGAAACTTGAATTTTGCAGATTTTGGCGCCGTGGGTCGCCGATGGGCTCCGGCTAGCACAGACGGGACGGCCGGGAGGTGGGGAGTGCGGCTGTCGTGGTCCGCCCCGGCCGTTGCGGCCTGCCGTCACCAGAAACGCTGAATCCGCACGGTACGAACGTCCGCACTTAAAAATCCTCCTATATATATTATATAAAATTAGTAAATGCAGTATATAAAATTACCAGTATCTCCAGCCTGCAACTGCATCGACTGTATGCAGGGGGTTACACCCTCTAACACATACATCCTACTGTTATTGTTAGGCCAGAATCTGAACTGAAACACCCATTCTTTACCCTTAACATCTTGAATCCTTAGAGGAAGGCCCTCAGGTTGAGAGATGGGAGGAAAATATGCCTATAAGCAATTTTAAATTTGGTTAATACATAAGCTTGTAGGAAAATATACTAATGGATACAGAACATAATAACAAAAGCCACAAATATCAGTAAAATGTTCAGAATGGATTGACCAGAAGGCTTACTTCAGCGCACGCTTTAGGGAGCACCAAACGACCAATACGACCAGCATCACTGGCACTCAACATCTTCTCAAACAATGGGACAATTGTGGAATTTGAACTTGAAGAAATCATAGTTAAGGAAATCTCATTCACCAAGTTGGCAGATGATAATGAAAAAAAAAAGGAGATTGTTACGACGGTTATATGGTTCGGTCAGAATGTAATATACATAAGAATAAGACAAGAAATAAATTATCAAGGATACTCTCCAGATATTTGCTGCAACTCCTGATCCGTAATCCTAGGCCAGTATCGGGGAAGTAACTGATTCCGTCCCCGTCCTTCAACAGGTGGTCGCGCTACACGTGCCTGTGAAGCCATTGTAGAATTTTCCTCCAAACCTGTGGCAAGGGACAACTTTGGGGGCTTTGGCAAAAGATGACGAGACCTAGCTCCTTGTAAGAAGAGAGAGGATGTCCTAGTGTGTTCGTCAACAACGATACCAGGAAAAGGATTTGCATATCCTGAAGGTGCACCTAGGCTCATACTCAAATTTGTGTGAGGAAGGGATTCATACATATCATTTATTCCCATGTTACCTCTATAAATTTCCAGTTTAGAACCTTCAGATGATACATTGGATGTCTGATTAAAAATTGACGTACGTGTGCCTCCAATGTCAACCACAGGAGCTACAACATCATCTGGCTTCATTTTCTGCAATAACCCAACTGTTTCATTGTTCTGAGATTGAAGCAAGTTCCTGATCCCATTACTATCTCTACTATTTTCACACTGGATAAGCTTCACTTTATCAACATTGTTTCTATCCAATTGAGGATTGCCTGAAGGAGTTAGTTTCAGCTCACTGATTTTGGATGTGCCAAATCCATTAGGCTTTTCATCACTTGCAATCTGTGAAAATTTATGTTTCAAAATCAGAACTTCAGAAGTACATATCTGAAGGGTACACTTAAAGACAGTGAAGCATTTTCCCATTATAATCTTATTTGAAGCATTTTCCCATTACAACCATAAGGCCACGATAGATGTAAAATAAATTGAAATTTTAAATAATAAAAAATAAAAATAAAAACTCAGGTTGTCATTTTATTTTCCAAATCCACAATACAGTACATTCTCCCAAATATGACATGAAAATTTCCCATTTTAAGGTTTATATGATATCTGAATAAATCTTACAGGCTGAGGCTCTGAACTTTTCGCACATTGCTTACATTTGACACCCCCACCATCAAGGAAATCAAGCAGACTCCTGGAAGCAATGCACCCACAATGAAGACGCTGCAGAGCACAGATAGGTGAAAACTATCAGAATAAAAAATCAAAATACAGAGGAAGGATAACAAAACCAAAGGTAAAGTTTTCGAGTACATTGCTCACCTTTCCACATTGAGCGCATTCCCTCCAGCCGGATTCTTTTGTATGGAAAACATCACAAAAATTTGATTTCTCATATGCAAACCTAGTGCCAATATCATTTTCAAACAACACTATAAGTCAAGAACATTTCATGTACTGAGTAAAAAGAGTCTCTTTCCATACCACTCATATCAGAAATTACAACAACGCGTTTTAAATGCACAGATAAACGAATTTAAGCATCAACATTATTATCACATGTAGACTATCCACGGTCACTATTACATCTGGTTGTAAATTATAAACGACTAATTCCAGTTTTCATTGGCCTAAAAAGAAAAATTTCCGGGACATTCAGATGTAAGAAGATAAAACAAACATAGTATAGTCAAACTGCTAGAATAAATACTTAAAATTAAGGGGAAATGAGGAAAAACAAAAAAAAATCCACATACTGGCCACAAATACCATGCGGCCGTTAAGAACAGAACACAAAACGTTGAAACAGAAGAGACCATGGACTTAAAGCCTCCAACAAAGCCCCTGAATTTACCAAACAATAAGTAAAAAAAAAAAACAGAAAAAAATTATCCAAACCGGCAGCATACAATTCGGTAAAAGCAGCATAAAACTAACAATTACTAAACAGAGAGTGGATTTGTAATTTTGTAGCAATACAAATGTGTAGAAGCAGTTATAGTGAGTTTACCCGCAGTTGTGACACAAATTGGCGAATCTACCAGATCGCAAATCCCAGCCTTTCTTCCATTCGATCGAGCTCGAGCTGCCGCAGTAGGCGTTCATACAAGCACTCGGATCCATCTCCCTGCAAAACCCCAACAATTCTGAAATCGAATCGGAATCGTAACATATCCCAAATCTAACAAATTACAATTCGCTGAGATTTCAAATTAAAAAAAAAAAATTTCATCCGCCTATATCGCACCATAAAATTACAGCAGAGCAGAAAAGAGAATCCAACCAACCTGCAGAGGTTTTAAGCTGGCGCTAGTTCATTTGCTGTGGGAGAGGAGTCACACGGCGGCGGCGGCGGCGGAGTGGAGTGGAGTGGAGTGTGATTTATAGGTGTGGGGGTGATTCGGAGTGGGATCGGCGGCGATTTTTGGGGATGAACGGAGGAGGGGAAATGGATGGAGGTGGAAGGGGGGAGAGTTGGATCGGCGATTTGGCGTTTTGGGAGAAGAAGACGTGTGCATGCAAAGTTGAAAATTGAAAGATAATGGGCACAAAATGCATGCACGATGATGATTATGCTTCAAGACTCGGCCAACTCGCCCACCCGCCCCTCTTAGCTTCATTTCCTTCTTTACTATCCCTTCCTCATTATTGTCTTTCCAAAAAAATCCAAATTAAGATTAGCACTAAGCACTAATGTCCTGTTCAAAAAGGTTGGCCGAGGAGCGTAGCATCAAATCTCAAAATCTTTAACGTTAAGCGGATGATTCTAGTTTGCGAGTAGTAGATTTAAGAAGTTTTCAAGGTTGTGCACCCACGATAAGTACATGAATCTAATTTTTCTAAAACGTATTCTCGGACGTATCGATGGATCCTAACCAGTACGTTACTTAGTACTAAGTACGTACAATCGAGATGACTTGGAAGAAAACCCAAGTTTAGCAAGTAAATTAATCATTATAATGATAAATGCGATGGAATTATAACGGCGGCAGGAGAGCACCGAGAAATGCGCCACTAGGCGTTTTTGTATATCCTATCCGACAGTTCGCATGCAATAATAAAGAGAATTGTTATAGTGACTTCGAAAGGCCCATGCTTGAACCATTTATAACAAAATTGCCACTATAATTGCTGCGCCGTTCAGGTCAGTTGAATTTGTAATGAAATCGACTCAGGACCGTAGACTTGGTTTCGATGTATGACGTCATATGAGGGGGATGATGATGGTGGGTGGCCGGGGAATGTGGTACCTACCGGGGAAATGAAAGAGAAACGGCAACGCACGCGTCACGTCGATGGCGAACGCGTGACAGTTGGATGGATTGTGAATTATTAACACGTTTATTGGGGAATAATACAAAGGGAAAGAGACTAAAAATTAACTACACACCACCATTGTTAATTCATTGGTGATTATCTTAAGCTAAATAGTCATTAGTGTAGGCAAATCACATAAGTTTTGAACGTCTCACATGTATCTATGATGGCAATTACGAATACCTTGTTAAACTATTATGGATCCAAACATTGCGAATTTTTGCCGACAACATAGTTTTTTGTTCTTTTATTTTATTTTCATGTTATATATCATACTTGTGTTCAGCTCTGTGTAATTGTGGCTCGATTGAGACGCTTCTTTTTCATGTTAGGAGTAAGCAATGATTGTAGCTGCCCCTTTGGCTCTTCTCATTTTGTAATTTGTCGATTATATAACGAAAAAAGGTTTGATAACATCATACAACACGTTGATTTAAAATAAAACACTACATAGCATATACAATGTGGTTTTTTAGAATCGGCAATGCAACGTCAAACCTCAAATTCTTGATATCATACCTCACAGTAGAGTTGTTGTCATATATTTATTTGATAAAAAATAGAAATAAATATTTCTTCTTGGATGATGTCATTGTTGGGCCTGTCGTAATAGGAAGACAACACAAGCCCAACGCAGGGACCAAAGCTAAAATAGTTCGATAGTCCTTATCTGAGGTTTAGTTGAGCCATGTCTAGCGATGGCACTTAAGACCGAAAAATCGAAAATCAGACCGAAAAAACGGGAAATAAACTGAAAAACCGAACTATTCATAAAATAATGTCGTTTTACGTTTATCTTACCGAATATTTGATTTGATTAATGTGATTTTAGGTTTTTATCATATATAATTATATGTTTCTCTTTTGTAGTGTTATATATGTATATATAATTATCTGTGTATATATATGTATACCCATATATGTATGTTTCAAATAAGTTTGCTAAAACAAACATATATATATATATATATATAAGCGGATGTGTAATTACTAAATCCACCTCAATATGAAGAAATTATATGAATGAAATTTCTTGGGATCGATCGACACCAGTTGATATGATTGATATATATATATATATATATAAATATATATATTTATAGTGACCATGTAAAAATTTCATCCAACCGAAAATAATACTAATATGTCATAAGAGAAGACCCATTACCAAAATGCGAACACCAAAAGTCGTTTGCATATCTGAAATCACCTAATTTTTGTCACCAATTGTGTGCGGTCGCACCAAGTAAACTCATTTGGAAAATCCCCGGTCAATGAGGATTTTAATATGTCAAAACGCCTCTTTTTCAGTTGACCGTTGGTACGAACGGTCAAACCATGTCCAAAACGGACGAAATTTTTACGCGGTCCCTAAATATATATACAAATCACATCTGTTGGTGTCGATCGACCATATTTTAAACTAGAGTTGGTGATTGCCTAAGTGTCAACTAATGTATCATAACCTTTACATTAGGTTTAAAATAAAATTATCGCATTATAAAGCGGCTATATGAAGGAAACTTCTCGGAATCGATCGACACCAGCTGATCTGATCGGTATATATATTTAGTGACCCTATAAAAATTTTCATCCAATTCGGATCTCGTTTGACCGTCGAAATTTTCGGTAACTCGAAAATACCACTAATATGCCATAAGGAATTACCTATTACAAATATGCGAACGCCAAAAGCCATTTGCATATCTGAAATCACATATTTGTTACCTATCGTGCGTGGTAGCAACGATGAAACTCATTTGGCAAAGCCCCGGTCAATGAGGTTTTATTATATGAAAACGCTTATTTTTTGGTTGACCGTTGGTACGGATGGTTAAGCCATGTTCAAAACGGACGAAATTTTTACGGGTTCCCTAAATATATATACTGATCACATCTACTGGTGTCGATCGATGAAGAGCTTACTAATGTATCATAACCTTTATATTAGGTTTATAATAAAACTATCACATTATGAAGCGACTATATGAAGGAAACTTCTTGGAATTGATCGACACCATCCGATGTGATATGTATATATATTTAGTGATCATTTTAAAATTTCATCCAATTCGGACCTCGTTTGATCGTCGGAATTTTCGGTAAACCAAAAACAACACTAATATGCCCTAAGGGGGGACCCATTACCAAGATGCGAATAAGGAAAATTGTTTACATATTTGAAATCACATGATTTTTGTCATCAATCGTGCGTGGTCGCAACAAGGAAACTCATTTGGCAAAGCCCCCGTCAATGAAGTTTTATTATGTGAAAACACCACTTTTTTGGTTGACTGTTGGTACGGAAGTCAAACCATGTTCAAAATGGATGAAATTTGTACATGGTCCCTAAATATATATATCGATCACATCTATTGGTGTCGATCGACAATATTTTGAAATTAGAATTTATTTGTGACTTTTTTTTAGAATGTTTTATAATAATTCTTTTATTTTTTAAAACCCTTACATTAGAGTATTATATTTTTCCCTATACAAGCCCGCAATGCCCGTTGACGAGTCTTAAATTCAGTCCGGTTAGATTTTTTTTTTAGAAAATAAAAATAAAACTGAACCGAACTAAACGGTTCGGTTTTCAGTTTGGTCTACCGGAGAACCGCAAACCGAACCGAACCGAAGTTAAATTTCAGTTCGATTTCCGGTTTGAGCCCAAAACCGAATCGTTTGAACCGAATTCCACCCCAACCATGTCCCTCTAAATTTTCCGGGAAATACTGCGAAAATCACACACCCTTTACTCTTGATTCCCACACAGCCATGGCGGGAATGGCAACAACCTTCAGTGTCTCCTCAGCTTCCCCAATCCTCAGCCGTCCATCAACGCTTTCCTCTCTTTCATTCTCATCCAAGTCGTTCATATTGCCAATGCGGACTCTCAACCGAGCTGCCTTGAGTCACAGATTTCCAAGTAGACTTCTCAATACACCGTTCCACTGCAATATAACTATTTTGTGCTTCGCCTGAGATAATAAGAGACGAGATGCGAAGTACATGAGCAGAGCATCATCATAGGTATCATCTTAAAAATTGTTGTGATGAATCAGTTGGTGACTCCTACAAATTTGCCTTGGATATATTTACATCACACATTGCAAGTAACCTTTAGTACCGTTGTGAGGTCCAAGGCCGATGCCTTACTATAACACCATTAGGCGAAGCAATTGGACAATGATCTGGTTAACCAAACCTGCCCAGCAGGCAGGAAAGTCCTTAAGCCACACTATCTGCAGGGATGCAGACTTGGTTTACAGGTAATCTCTGTTCAGTCGAAGCTCTACTGTTCAATGCTCTATGGGGTCTCGGACGTGTGTAGCCATATGTTCTTCCAACCCAGAGCATCTTGGCATTTGTACAATTATTCACTGTCTGTTAGGCTAACTATATATTTTTTCTTTTATCTCTTTGATACGAGAGTCTATGATGCTCTAAGTCAATAATCTTGTTTCTCTTAGGTGCTTCAAAAAAGAGCCACTTAAAGTAGCGAGTTCATAGGTTGGATGCGTGTGTGAATTAAAGAATCAATTGGTCCACATCTGTGTGCTGCTTAGTCTACATACGTATGTTGCTTAGTCCACATTTGTGTTGTCTTTGAGTAATTCTAGGCATTAATTCTCGATTTGTATATATATATATATATATATATATATAAGTAGTTGTAACTTTGCTTTAACACATGAAATATATCAAGAGAAAATTCATCTCAACTTCTCCTTCTTGTTCCTTCATTCGTGTGTCATAATTTCAACATGGTATTAGAGCAGGTTTCATGGCCTGTCTCTTTTACTCTGCATCTTGGATCATAGCAGACTTCCTCATAGGACCTGTTTCTACAATCTTGCTTCCGCAAAACTTCATCTTCATTCTCCATTAATTCACAATGATTAGAGGAATTAACTTTATCTCCATCTATTTCACTCATTCCCGATAAGAAGTGGATCTAAATCGGAGTCATTATCTGATTTCTTCTTTTTTCATTTTGAAGAGAAATTAAGTTCGAGGTCATACCTAAATCAATCCCGATGAGGAGTAAGCTCAAATCAGAGTTTCTTTAGTTTCTGATCTTTGAACTGAATAAAAAAAAACCCTTAGAGCATTCTCCATGTTTCAGTTCAAAATCAAGTTCTAATCTTTCCATCAATTTCATTTTTTGGAGGAGAGATTTGTTTAGGAGTTCATATCTCCACATTTCATCTTGGCCATTTTTGATTTCTTCTTTTCATGTTGAGAAGAAATCTGTTGTCCATAGTCAAGATTTGATTCTTCATCTTATTTTAGAGGAAGATCTGATATGAGATTAAATTATAATCTCATCATTTCTGATTCGCTTAGGTCATTTCCTAAATTTTTTTCTCTTTGGTCGGTGAATATATTTGATTCTGGCCCCTCCTATTTCCTTGCCAATGGGGCTCGACTGATCATTCCATATTTTCCATTCCTGACGCTAGTGTTCTCCTTTGCGCTAACTCAGTTTGGTCACCTTTAGTTCAAGCTTGGTTCTGTGGTTTCCCTCGATCCAGCTTGAGGGGGAGAATTAGAGCATTAAGGTGTTTATGAGCTGCATTGTTATGTAGGGGAAGCAAGCAGTGTTGCAGACCCTACAAAGAAACCAAGTTGCTGTCTCTTTTGTCATTCCGATTTCTTCATCATTCTTTTGGAAAAGAGATCGGTTGGGACAAATCATTTCTGATAAGGAGTAGATAGAAGTCGGTCTCATTATCTGATTTCTTCTTCTATCATTGGGAGAGAAATCTGTTGGACTTCTTCCATATAAGACTCCTCATTTGTTCATTGTCATTTCATGATTTCCATCCCATTCCATTTTGGAGGAGAGATCGGTTTAGAGTTCATAACTCTTCATTTTATTTCTCCTTGGCCAATTTATTATTTCTTCTTTCATTTTGAAGAGATTTATTGTTCATGGTCAAGATCCGATTTCTTCATCTTTCATTTGGAGGAGAGATCTGTTTAGAGGTTTTGTTTTAACCTCATTATTTCCGATGTTGGACTATCGGAATTTTTTTTATATAATGTTGGTTCCAATCAAATTTGTTCCCTTCCAGTAAGAAGGTCGGGGTCATATCCCGATTTGGCTTCAGGGGGAGCAATTTTGAGCAATCAACCATTTGAGCAAGAAATTGCTCTGTTTTTCTGGATTGACATTGCTACACTAAAATAGAAATTGAGATTGACTCCGACCTCCAAATCCAGTTATGTAAAAAGGTATAGAAACTAGACACAGAGAGCTTTCCCGACATATGTGGCTCATGGTCTCAAGTTGTCAAAGCAGAAAATAGGAGCCATCCAAAATGGATGGACAGAGCTACCAAAATTTGTTTCACTTATTCTCATCCATCCTCTCATCCATAATTTCTTTAGCCATACTTGGAGATTGTTGGTCAAGCTCGGCTATCGTTTTCCTTTCAGCCTTCGCTTGAGGGGGAGTATTGAAGATATTAGATGTGTGTGTGAATTGAAAAATCAATTGGTCCGCATCTGTGTGCTGCTTAGTCCATATTTGTGTGCTCTTGTCTTGGAGTAATTCTAGATATTAATTCTCATTATATATATATATATATATATATAACAGTAGTTATAGCTTTGCTTAACACATGAAATATATCAAGAGAAAATTCATCTCTACTTCTCCTTCTTGTTCCTTCATTCATGTGTCATAATTTCAACAGAGACCTTCCACCAACATATATAGCATCGTATACAAAACTTTCTCGCTGGATATTGTAAATGTCTAATTTTCTATGCACTTTTGTCCGCACGACTCATGTACTCCCCGGTTCTGGTATCCACCAGTATTTCATCACCTACATTTACAAACAATGGGACAAAGACAACAGCACCAGTGTCAAGGTAGCTGGCTTCGTTCCATCACCTGCGATTCCATCAATTAGAGGAGATAATAATGCAATTATCGAAGAGGTAACATCTCAGATCATTAATTTAGGTGTGTATATTATTCCTCTTTGAATAATCCCCACCCCATAGTTATCTAGATGTCATCTTTCAACGTGTATGAACAAAATCTAATGGATACACAACAAATGTATAGTGAGAAAGAAATGCTCACCTTAGTTCTATCTACCACAACCACCGTCTATTGTTGTATTATAATTTAATATCAAGGAAATTAATTGGGAAAACTGCAATTTCTATCAAAAAAAAGATTGGAGGCTATTATAATTCTTGTCTTCTTGATGCGTGCAAGTTGCTGAAACGTCCGGACGCGTGAGCAACTTTTCTGATGAGTAGAAGTGGCAAATGGGCCCAAAAGCCCAAAATTGGCCCGGCCCCGGCCCGTTAAAAATCGGTTTGATTCCGTTATTGTAATAAGATGGCCCGGGTCGAGATATTTTGGCTCATGAACCCGACTCGGTCCAAGCCTATTTTTAGCTCGGCACGGTCTGGGCATGATAAATTCATGAGTCTACTCGTTAAACACATAATTTTATGTTATTCATATAAATATTTAAACAATTATCATTATTAGACTTGAATATTAGACTTTTTAAATTAAAATCTCTTAATTATTTCATTATTTTAGCTACAATATTTCACAAATATTATCAAAGTAGTGAAGAAAACGTCAATGTTTTGACATACGTAACGTTTTAGAAATAAGATTATAAAATATGTTATAGTATTTTATTTTTTTTACTATTCTAAATATTTATATAAAACAAATATTCTAATTACATAATATTTTTTATTTTAATTGTGTCATATTATACTAATGGGCCAGGTCGGCCCGACATGGGCTTGGGCCAGGCCGGGCTTAATATTGAAGCAAATGGGCCGGGCCGAACCCGACAAGATAAATAGATAGGCCATCCCGACTCCCGAGTACAACACATGTAAGGTTTTGACCCGCTTAAAATGGGTCGGGCCGGCTTAGCCCGTTTCCCACCTCCACTGATGAGCTTGTTCTGAGCTAACATGCCAAGTGAAAATGATGAAAGAAAAGAATACACGGTCAATACGAGGAATATAACTAATATCTTTTTTATTAATAGAGAATTACAACCGTTATTGGGATTATAAACTACTAACAATTAATTCCAAGCTCAACAAGAACAAATTCTAGTAGTATCAGAAATTTGTCGGTTAGCAGTCCATATTCTCTCCACAAAACTCGGAGATCTATACAGTTTTCTTCTTGAGGTTGTGTGCTCATCTGGTGGCGCATCCTTTGACGCGTCATCGAACGGGAGGTGCGGTGGGTCCATAGGGGCCTAGTTTGTGGGAAAAACATGCGGTGATGCTTTGGTGTGGTCGGTCTTTCTGGGATCGGCCTTTCAGTTGTAGTGGTGGGTTTGACGGAAATGTTATGGCGTTGCCGACGTGGTGACGATTGTTGTTGTGTTGACCAGTGGAGTTGGGGGTCTGTGCGGTGGTTGGAGAAGGAGAAGCGACGATGGCAGTGGTGGTTCACCTAGATTGTTTTTGGGTCGGACCCTCGTGCTTTGTCGTTAGGTTGTATCCAGATGGGTGGAGCGCTCCATCTATGTCACTGATATGGTCGAAGCTTCGCTTGTGGCGGCCGACATCGACGTGGGGCGGTCCTGTGGTCGGATGGTGCGCATCGAATTTGGCTACCTAGGGCTCGGTGCTCTCTACAATGTCAAAGGAGGTGGCATGGGCCTTTGGGCCTGGGGTTGGGTCTTTTTCTAGTTTTTTGTTTTTTTTTGTTTTTAAGTTGTTTTTTTCGTCCCTCCTCCTTGAGCGAGGGTTTGGTCTGTTATGCGGTATGTTTGGTCGTGTCGTTGAGTATACATATTTATGGTCCATGTCATTTTCAGGGATTATTTATGTAATAACCCTAATTTTCAAACAATATTTGGTTGATTTGAATTCTATAAAATTCCGAAATTTATTTAGAATGAATGTGATTGGTGGCGACGTTATGAGACGAGAAACGGAAACGTTCTCGGAACGTTTAATTAGAAAAATGTTACGTTTCCGCAACGTATATATCGACTTTTATTCCGTTGCTCGGTTGCGAAAACTTCCTTCACGAAAGTTGTAGGGCTCGTCGATACGAGTTCGTGGATATGTGATGCGTTCTAATCGGACGATGTACATAAAAGTTATTAACGATAGAAGTTAGTTTCCGATTTAGAAAGGGGTATAAAAGGAAATTAATCAGAATAGGGTTTCCATTTTCAGAAACCCTATTCTCTCTCCCTCACCCCCGCGCCTCCCTCCTTCCCTCTCTTTCCCGACTCACTCTCCCTCCCCGATCTCAGTCCTCAGCCTTTCGTGGCTTGCACCGCCGCTCCCTACGGCCTCGCAAGTTCCCCCGTAAACCCTAAACCCTAAACCCTAAACCCTAAACCCGTAAGCGACCCCGAGCTTGCGGCGCTCTGCCTCGCCGCCGAGAGCTTCTCTCGTTCCCCCGAGCCTCCCTCTGCCTCGCGCCTCGATCTTTGCCTCCAAGCTGCAGTGACCTTCACCGCCATCCCCTAGGGCATCGCGAGACCCTCAGCTGCCACCCGCAAGCACCCTGTGCCTCGCTTCGCCGCCAAGGAGCCGAATCGACGATTGAAGATCCTGCGAGAAGCTCGTCGACGATTCTATCATTTCCGACGCAATTTGAGCTCCGATCTAGGCAAGAATGCGTTCAATTTGATGTTGTGATGTGTGTGGATAAATTTGGGATTGATTGATGAAGATTTGGGGAAGAATCGGAGGTGGAGGAGATTTGGAGATACCCCCGCCTTAGGCGGCGCATGGGAAGGGTCTGAGGTAACCTAGGGGCGGTTTGGAACCGTAGTGATAGGAGCACTTTGTGCGACGTTCTTAACATGTTTTTACCTCAATTTGTACTTTGCTTAGCCCTTATTGTTGTACTATTGAGTCATTGAGTCGTAGTAAGAGTCTTGAGCGGTATTTGATGCATTTTTGTGCTTACATGAGTTAAAACGCATAATTGGTTTAGAGTCCTAGTTTGACTAGGAATCCTTGTTAGGTTTTGAAACTAATTATCTCTTACTTATGATTTTATTTTCTTATTTTCAGATTGGATTAAAGAGATAATTAAAAAAAAAAGATGGAGCCAAGTCATGCAACAATTAAATAGAAGATGATCATTAAAGGCATAAAACATGACATGTTTTAGGGAATAAAACATGACATGTTTTAGGGATTAAAGCATGTCATGTTTTAGGGAATACAACTTTCCATGTTTTAAGGGATTAAAGCATGACATTATTATAGGAAGAAAGAAGCAATTTCAAACCCTCCATCTTTCCTCTATATATACATGGCTTCACCTCTCAAATATGATCACTTCTCATTAGCATTCAAGAGCCAAAACTCTACCAAAACACCACCATAAACTTCCCTCACAAATTAGCCAAGCCGTCCACCCCAAAACCATCATCATCTCCACCGAGTTTCACCATTGAAGACACACCTCCAAGGTTCCTACAACGTGTGATTCTCGCAACTCATCTCCATGGCTTCGTCTATTTGTGTTAATCTACAATTCTTTGTCTATGAAGATTGTAAGTTGTTGTTTATGTGGAAATATTGGTTTTGTATTTGTTTTAAAATTTTCAGATTGTATTTGATATTTTTTTGAGACTATGTCGAATCTATGTTCTTATAATTAATGAGTTTGTATTTCTATTGTTGTGTTCTAATCATCTTTCTCATACTTTTAGATAATTTTCAGATATGTGCATATGAATTTAGTGGTTGGATGCAATCCCTAAGATTGTGTTTGAGTGCTAGATTCATCAACCATATTGACACAAATCGAATCATGCCCTAAGTAGGTTCGGTTTGTGTTGATTAAAAGTGGTAAAAATTCTGAAAATTTGCATGTGAAACCATGGTGGGTGACGCCACACATGAAACATGTCTCCAACAAAGATTTGGTGCTTAAATGTAATCTTGTTTGATTTCTACTCTAAGTGTTATTGAATTTGATTGCATGCAAATTTAGATTAGGCCCTAAGTCAATCTAAATGTTAATTGAAATCTTGCATGATTAGATGATCCCCTAAGGCTCTAATTGTATTTGTGTCTAAAAAGTATGTAATTGGTCGAATTAGAATGCATGATAGGTTCGAACTTGTAATTATGTGGTGTAATGATAAATTTGGTTTAAGTTTGTTAAAGAGAAGTCGATCATGTAAATAGTAATTTAGGTTTTATTTTAATAGTTAATAATCAATCTCAAACCCCCAATTATTTGTTAAAACTAAAAGTTTAGAGTTCCCTTCAATTCCCCGGAAAGAACAATCCCTGCTTATTCTATACTAACGATGATGTTTTACAGGGTTTATTATAGACGTTTTAATAAAACGCTCTATCATTTTGGCGCCGTTGCTAATATTAGTCTTAACCCTCCATTTGTACCTTGTTAAGGTCACTTGGGGTTGAGGGCGGCTTTTATTAACACTTTGCGAGCAGTCTAACACACAAATTTATTCCGAGCTGAGTAAGGGACATGCTATTTTCATTACCCTGGTTCAAGGTTTACAAAATTGGATCTCAGAGGCTCATAGACTGACATACATCTCGGTGATGGAGTCGATAGTGGAAACATCCTTTCGAGGGTGTAGCCTCCGTGGTGTCCAACAAATGAGTCCTGCCTTGCGACTATCTCTGAATCTAGCTATCCAGCCTTCTGAAACAAAAGAATGAGTTTGTGTCTAGACAACATACTTAGGCCGCATCTCCACCTCGCTTTATAATTTAGAAAATAACTTTGTATAAATAGATGTATATAGTTTCAAAAGAAAATGATATTCTAACTTTTAAGGTATATCGGATAAAGCAAGACCCTTACCTGGGGCTGTTTCAGTCCATTGCACAGTTAGCTTCTCTATTCCACGTACCTTAAATATTAGGATTGTGTGAATAAAATCAATTAGACTTAATAATACTTTACGCTTGTAGATTTCGTAACATAAAAAATATATTAAAAAATTAAAAAAAAAATTAAAAAAAAAATAATGAAGAATAAAAGAAAAAAATGATTAGAGGAAAGAAGTTCCAAGTGGGCCAGAAAGTTTTGTTATTCCATTCAAGGCTTATGTTGTTTCTAGGGAAACTTCGTTCACGTTGGGTTGGCCCATTTGTTGTTACTAACGTGTTTGCTCATGGTGCAGTTGAGATTAAAAGTGATACAATAGGGAAGACATTCAAGGTAAATGGGCATCGACTTAAGCCCTACTATGAGCCATTTGAGGAGCACACGTATGAGGAGACAATTGTGAGAGATGCGCCTAACGGAGAATGAACATGAGAAAGTCTAGGCTGAGAGACTATAAAACTCAAGCGCTGCATGGGAGGCAACCATTTCAACCGTATCTGTGGAGGAGTCGTCTACGGGAGTTTGAATTTTCTCATCCCTTCACTCTTATGATTGACATGTATATGTGTTGATATGTGATCTTATTCTATACTTGTGAATTACATTCTTACTATTGAGCTTACATTAAGGACAATGTAATTTTCTAAGTGTGGGGTAGGATTGCAAGTTCATTGATTGTTTGTGTCATGATATAAAAAAAATCCTAAAAAAACAAAAATTATTGCTTTATTGAGTCTTAGGATGCCCCTAAAGTCTATGATGATTATGTCTCTAAAATACATAGATGATGGTTTTGCATTTCGTACGAATTGAATTGTAAGTTTCATTGATAATGTGGATTTGGTATGAACATGTGAGATTTGGATTAATTGAATGACATACATGTTTTGGTCAGTTTAAAGTTCATAACAACCTGTGAGTTTTTGAGCCTATATGTACTTTCTTCATGAGATGTAATTTGAAATTTCGTGGTTGTTTATGAACCTTACTATTCTTTGCATATTCAATAACTATGTGTCATAGCTTTTAATGGACTCTAGAATTTACTAGAACTCACTTTTGTGATTGTTGAAACATTTAAGTCATAAAATGCTCTGATTTTGAAAATGACTTATGGATCATTTCTAGGAATACCACCACTTTAGCCAAACAACCATGTATCCCTATATGTGCCCTGTTTGGGACCCCTTAGTTGAACCACATTTGAGCCTACATTGAGCCTTTTATTCATCACCTATGTTATCTCCATGCTTAGTATAGTTACCTCTACCTTGTCCTATAGATTTGGCAGAATTCTTATTGAGATGATGTTGTGATAATACATGAAATAAGTGTGGGGTGGAAGACATTTGAAAAAAAATCAATAAGCTTTTAAGCAAGCATTGCCAAAAAAAATGATGAACTCGGCAAGAAAAGAAAAAAATGTTATGTTGTCTTTCATTTGTGATTTGGAGTTGAGTTGTAATTGAAGGTCTAAAAAATTTTACTTGACCTTTGTCCATGTTCACTTTGTGGTTAGAATGATGATTGTGCCCAACTTGTTATATTCGGCCCCTGATGGTGTGTGGTGTCATAAGGATGATGTTTACTCTGCTAAATCTATAGGATTACCTTTGTGATTCCTTGATATTCCATGCCTTTAGCTACGCCTAAACATTTACCTTATCTAATGATCCTAATGATTCTTAAAATGAGCAAATCTTGATTTGTGGAGATGATCACAAGAGTTGAGCATATGGTTTTGGTCCATTTGTGCACTTAGTTGTTAAATGAGGTTTTCCTATGTTATTCACAAACTGCTTTCATTTGTTGAAATATGCAAGTTATTTGATGTCTTAATATCCTTTCTCTTGCATATACTTATGTGTGAATGATAACCATGAATCTGAGTGAAAAAAAGAGAGTATGCCTTGTGAGGAGGATTGGATTGACTAAACATGTTAAATGTTTATTGTCTCGTATCTGACTAATTCATACTATGAAGCATGTTTATGAAACTTGGAATTTATGTGCTTACATTCAAATGCTTAAACTTGAAAACTATGTGTTTTGAGATTCTGAGACAATCATTTAGGGGCAATAGTATCTCATTTAGTTTTGTTTTGCTAAGGGACTAGCAAAAGCCAAGTGTGGGGTAGTTGATAGGAGCATTTTGTGCGACATTCTTAACATGTTTTTATCTCAATTTGTACTTTGCTTAGCCCTTATTGTTGTACTATTGAGTCATTGAGTCGTAGTATGAGTCTTGAGCGGTATTTGATGCATTTTTGTGCTTACATGAGTTAAAACGCATAATTAGTTTAGAGTCCTAGTTTGACTAGGAATCCTTGTTAGGTTTTGAAACTAATTATCTCTTACTTATGATTTTATTTTCTTATTTTCAGATTGGATTGAAGAGATAATTAAAAAAAAAAGATGGAGCCAAGTCATGCAACAATTAAATAGAAGATGATCATTAAAGGCATAAAACATGACATGTTTTAGGGAATAAAACATGGCATGTTTTAGGGATTAAAGCATGCCATGTTTTAGGGAATACAACTTTCCATGTTTTAAGGGATTAAAGCATGGCATTATTATAGGAAGAAAGAAGTAATTTCAAACCCTCCATCTTTCCTCTATATATACATGGCTTCACCTCTCAAATATGATCACTTCTCATTAGCATTCAAGAGCCAAAACTCTACAAAAACACCACCATAAACTTCCCTCACAAATTAGCCAAGCCGTCCACCCCAAAACCATCATCATCTCCACCGAGTTTCACCATTGAAGACACACCTCCAAGGTTCCTACAACGTGTGATTCTCGCAACTCATCTCCATGGCTTCGTCTATTTGTGTTAATCTACAATTCTTTGTCTATGAAGATTGTAAGTTGTTGTTTATGTGGAAATATTGGTTTTGTATTTGTTTTAAAATTTTCAGATTGTATTTGATATTTTTTTGAGACTATGTCGAATCTATGTTCTTATAATTAATGAGTTTGTATTTCTATTGTTGTGTTCTAATCATCTTTCTCATACTTTTAGATAATTTTCAGATATGTGCATATGAATTTAGTGGTTGGATGCAATCCCTAAGATTGTGTTTGAGTGCTAGATTCATCAACCATATTGACACAAATCGAATCATGCCCTAAGTAGGTTCGGTTTGTGTTGATTAAAAGTGGTAAAAATTCTGAAAATTTGCATGTGAAACCATGGTGGGTGACGCCACACATGAAACATGTCTCCAACAAAGATTTGGTGCTTAAATGTAATCTTGTTTGATTTCTACTCTAAGTGTTATTGAATTTGATTGCATGCAAATTTAGATTAGGCCCTAAGTCAATCTAAATGTTAATTGAAATCTTGCATGATTAGATGATCTCCTAAGGCTCTAATTGTATTGGTGTCTAAAAAGTATGTAATTGGTCGAATTAGAATGCATGATAGGTTCGAACTTGTAATTATGTGGTGTAATGATAAATTTGGTTTAAGTTTGTTAAAGAGAAGTCGATCATGTAAATAGTAATTTATGTTTTATTTTAGTAGTTAATAATCAATCTCAAACCCCCAATTATTTGTTAACACTAAAAGTTTAGAGTTCCCTTCAATTCCCCGGAAAGAACGATCTCTGCTTATTCTATACTAGCGATGATATTTTACAGGGTTTATTATAGACGTTTTAATAAAACGCTCTATCACGTAGGAAGGTAGAGGAGGAGGAGAGGAAGAGATTGGGCACGGCGGTGGCGTGACACGCGCCGTGGTTAGCGTCGGCGCGTGCATCCCACGCGCCGCCACATGTGGCGGCGTGAAACAGTGTTTCCGAAGGGTAATTTTGTAATTTATTTTTACGTGCGGTAAATATAAAAGTGAATTACGTACAGTAAATGTAATTTTTACGTACAGTGTTTCCGAATGGTAAATAAGTAATTATTATTTACTGAGACAGTATGTACTTTTGAATAGTATTTATACGTACAGAAATACATAAACTGTATGTACTCGTACAGGAATACGTAATGGATGAGTATTTGTACAGTAATACATGAATAGTAAATACGTGAACAGTACACAGTGAATATTACTCAGTGAATAGTAATTCGTAAAACCAAAAATTGGTGAAAAGTAACAGATTATTACTGTTACGGTATTTAAAGGTTTACGAAATGTTTCTAAATTCTTTTCTTATCTTTTCAAGGTGATCGATAAATCAAGGAAATGAATTATCTTCAGAAATTGTGGAATTACGCTCGAGTTGATAAGGTGAGTAAAATCTCACATATTTACGAATCTACCCTTGCGGTGATTTCAAGATTTTTGCAAGAGATTTAAATATTGAAATACGACATGTATACGATATAGTGGATTGCATATATATTGTATAAATGGTGATAAGTACATATATATATAGTTTGCTATATTATATACTGTTATGAATTCATCTAAAATAGGTCATTTCGATGATGAGCATGTGATTTTAATATGGAGTTTGTTAAACGTTTTGTCTTCGGACGTGTTTATAAATTATGACATGTATATGATATAGTGGATTATATATATATTGTATAAATGGTAAATAAATACATATATATATATATAGTTTGCTATATAATATACTGTTATGATTTTATCGTGATGATGTCATTTTGATGACAAGATTTTATCGAGCATGTGATTTTGATTTGTACAATATGATGTGAGATTATTGTACGTGATTTAACATGGAGATTGTTAAAATGTGATTTGTCTTCGGACTTGATTTTTGGTACAATATGATGTGAGATTATTGTACGTGTTTGGCAAGTCAGAACTTAGCCTTTGGCCGGGCAAAAGTTACGATACAGTTAGAGCTCTAGTCTGTCTGCCGGAGTACTGCATGTGAGGTAACGGGTGGTTATCTGCTCATGAGTACTCATATTTTTGTATGTTGGGTAGCGGGTGGTTGCCCAATATCGGCGGTGTATTACGAGAGGGGTAACAGATGTGTATCAGCGTTCTTGGTACCCGTATTATAAATGCATTTGGGTAACCAGAAGGGTTACTTAATTTCTCATGGGCGTTTCATTTCATATTTATTTGGGACAACCAGATGGGCCGTCCATTTACTCATGAGTGCATTTATATTTGTTTGATTTTCTGGATTTTCGTATATATTGATATACGAGTTATATTTTCATTTTACTTATACGAGCTGCAAAGCTTACCGGGTTTGTGTTCACAATCTCGGTGCACCAATTCAATGGTGTAGGGCATAATTCCGCAGGTGTTAATTAGTGGAGATTGAGAGACGACTCCGGAGACTCGAAGTTGTTGATTACCCTGCTTGTGGTGAGATTTCTAGAGTGGATTTGTGTGTGAGAATTTGTGAAGATTTATTTGTGAGTTTAGTGAGAGATTGTGAGGATTATTACACTTCCATTTTATGTATGGATTATAAATTTGGGGTTGTAATAATTGATTTGTCTGAGTTGTATTTGAGAACTCAGTAATGATCCGCTGTGACATTTTAAATGATTTCGATTTCATTGAGATTGTTTGGTGTTTAACGGCTTTGAAATTTTGAGTTTTTAAGCTCGAAATTTTGGGGTCGTTACAATTTATATGTCGATTCTTTTTTGGTGTCAATGTAATGGAGAAGTTGTCTCTGCAAATATGCCAGAGGTTTTGGTATGATGCTATTAGAGCGGTGATCTTCTTAAGACTGGCATCAAGTAGGTTATCGGCTACTTCTGGAATTGAACTTCATTAGGTTTGGGATTGAGCTTTTTTGGCTTATGTCTATTGTTTTTTGCGATAGTGTGATTAGTAGTCTTGGTATAATTATAATATTATTTTTGTGAAATACAATTTTTCTTTTCTAAAAAAAAGAAGTCCAAGCTTGACTATCCATTATAAGCACTTCCTACACCACCTAAACGACTATAGGATTGTGTTGATCACTTAATATGACTGTCTCAATCTAAACACTCAGCAAACCAATAAGACTGATGGACATTGATCCATATGTAAAAAGAGAAACAATTGTGGAACTGCGACATTTTACTCTTAATTGTTATCATACTAAATTATAGAAGACAAGAGATTACAACATAATTAGAAAGTGACATGTAGCTAGCACTTGATATGTTAGGATTTCATTTAATTCTTAGAACTCCTAAATGGGGTGGAACTAAACAACTGGTTCGAGTTGTTTTGTTGTGAGTCCAAAGTACCAAGCTATTAAAATTTGAGATACAGAAGTAGTAAACAAGCTATGCTACCTATCTCTACTACTATAAAACATACACCATTAGAAAATCATCAAAGTATGTTTTGCCCAAAGTATCAATTTTTATTAAACAAAATTACACAAAAGGATTGTGTTAAAAAAATTAAAACGGATAAGTCTTCAAAAAACAAAATAAAATATGTAACGATAAATAAAATCTGTTTTTTTTTTCATCTTTACATAATAAACTTGTGCAATAAATTAACATGGACATCGCACGGATACGAGTCTAATTCTTTTTTAATGCCGCAGAACATGCATATTTCCATCGTGTATATACCAATGCACACATTTTATATGATCACTACAATCACAATTCGTATCCTTTATACTTTATTCGCACACATGATATGATCATTATAATCACAATTCGTGTCCTTGATTCGTTAGTAGCACACAACATATGATCACATACAATTATAATATTTCCTATGATCCTATACTTTGTACTCTTATCAACGACTTGCGTTAGTGTATATTCTCATTGAGCACAATGCATGCATGATGCTAGGCTGGAGTTTACCAAATTGTTCCTATTCTTCCATATCCTCCTTAGCTGAGATAAAAGCTCACGTTTGGAACGACAAATCAGCAAAAGATAGATCTTCCATCACTGTACCTACAACATCATTTAACATAGAAAAGATCGAGCAGCATCGACATACCCACAAATTAGATAATTCTCTACTCTGCATGAGTGTCATCTAGGCATCAAGCCGGCCATCTAGGACAACAGTCACAACACCAAACTTCATTCTCAATTGAACCTTATGTTAAGATTAAACCTACAAGGATTGCCCATAAAAGAAAGGCTTTTTCATCTGCTAGGAACAGTGATAGACAAAATTAAAGCAGCTCCCAAAAAGACGAAGAAGATTTGATGAAGTCCCCAATTACAAAGAACTATATATGACCGACTTCGATCATCAAGCTACGTTTTATATACAGCAGCCAGTAGAGTTTTAGGGTTGTAATCCTGTATCTTCCAGTTTGGTATGTGTATACCTTCTAAATATAAACTCAGCAAGTAAATGAAAAACCAGGACTTTCTATATTCATCTTCCATCAGATCCTCCTATTCCTCTGATACCCTGCATAAGTGCATAACCTCTCACTAGGAAGAACATTCGTGTTCTTCAATCATTCATTCACCTTGTTACCAATATCCTAGAAACTCCATATTAAGTTTTTAACGACATGATTTATGCAACAATATGTTATAAGTAATAAAACCAGGTATAATAGCAATTCTTTCCCCTGCTGTAATTTCATTCAGTGTGTCCTTTCATTTCCCTCCTCTCCCTGCAATACTCAGTCGATCGAGTCCCACCATCTTCAATCCCAACTCCAATGCCTCGTCTAAGGCACTGATGCAGGCATTAGATGAGGCATCCATTAGAAACCCGCACGCGACCAGCACGAACCTGCTCCTTTGCCAGGCCTAGAACTGACAACGCGGCCATTATTTTCCAAGAATCATCCATAACAGTACACGGGTGCGATCATACCAGTAATAATGCACCGGATCCCATCAGAACTCCGAAGTTAAGCTTATTTGGGCGAGAGTAGTACTAGTATGGGTGACTTCCTGGGAAGGCCTCGTGTTGCACCTCTCTTCTCTCCGATTTCCGCTGTTAGACCTTAGTATTATTATTATTATTATTATTTTAAAAAAATTTCATAACAGTACACAGTTACTTTTCGCAATGATGTTTGAATTGGTGTAATAGATTCAAGTTCGATCATATCTTTCAGGTTCCAACTAAACAAAATAAAATGTGAAACAAAAAAAGAAAGGAATAACTTTTTTGATTAAATATAGAAAATTACAACAAAAGCCTCTAATGCAACCAAACATCAAATAAAATAACTTAACCTAGAGAAGGACACAAATCAGAAATCGAACTATGGACACTTGGTTACCACGGTGAGAAACATAAACAGTACAATTTATTGAAAATTCGTTCAACACAACTATAGTCTCCTAAGTCAAATGTTTAGGTGGATTTGTCATGAGATAAACGGCCTATAACTAATTATAAAGGCCGACCTGCATAAAATTGTTGTCATTGATAAATTTTCTGAAAAGCTTGTTGAAAATTTTCATGTACAAATTTAATCTCAATTCATAACTTAATGGTTTCATGCTAACTTTACAAACCAAATCGAACTTCATTAACCGAGCTCTAAGTTATTAATCTCTTATAATTTTCGGAAATTAGAGTGAGAGTAAACATGCATTACTTGTCCCATGTCGACTATTAAAGTTATGAGAAAGCAATATAACATATGTAAATTTTCTTTTGATTTACTCCAATATCTAAAACTGACTACTACACAGGAATGAATTTAGCAAGTTAATAGGATGACTCTTATTCTCAAGCCGAGGCAACAATGAAAAATAGTATGATGCCTCATAGTTTCTTCTTTAAATATACAAAACATGCATTGTTATAACAATGAACCTTTTATGACCAAATACGTTGTAGATGTGACACATCGGTAATTTGCACTATTTCTCATTTTTAAAAGAGAACTCACATCTTCTGTATTGCACTCAGTCACTCGCAGATAGTTAGCACTGCTGGTACATCAATATAACAGGGCGGACATTCATTTTCAAGTTGCCTTACTCTTTCCTTCCTAACTTCCACAACACTGACAACATGCTTCTTCCTATATCCACCACCGGCACCACGCGTAGATGAACTTTAAGACTAGGATTTGGTTTAATCCTCTTCACTTTCCTTTCATCTAGTGGCTTCAACATTGAGTTTCTGATTAATGTACTCAGAAAGTTCATCATCTTCATTCAAATGTACTCTGTACCCCTAAGTTTCAAAGTAGTCAATTTTATCATTAATAACCTGTCTACAGGATGCAGAGCCTCTATTATATTCAACGAGTCTCTTTGCATAAGCTTCAGCTGCTGCCTCAGCATCTGACACCACAAGAGTGAAATAATCATCCAGTGATCCAGACCAGCTCAAATGCTCCCTTCCCTCGGCACAAGATCACCACAAAACTTGCAAGTTCCCCATCTCTTGTTCACACACTATACAATTACTCACAAGTTCATGGATAGACGCTGGAATACAGTCGATCCTGTGGCAGCAGGGTCTGCAGGTGAAACAACTTTTCCAGCCTTCTTCTTCTTAGTAACTTTAGCCACTCTTGCTTGGCGTTTTAAATTGGTTTTTGGTTCCACATACAGGAAACCTCATTGGTGGGTGGCTTAGCATATACATGTGACTCGAGGTTGGAGATCCGGGGTGGTGCTGCCCCTTTTCTGTGGATATTCCTCAATCACAGACTTTCCTACCTCCTGGCCTCTATGTTATCAAGGTACTCTTTAGTGCCTGGTAGATCAGCTGGGTGACAGTAGGAGACTAGACCCAAAATCATATCCTAATCCAAGCAAACTGGATTGGATCTCTTGCCTAGATGGCTAGATCCACCAATGCCTTCTCAGCCATTGACCTAACTAAGCCATCTGTCTGTCTCAAAGTCTCAGATTTCCCTTCAACAAAATCACAATGGAACTCACAAACAGCAAAAGAGCCTCCTAGTGCCTACAACATCCGTATACCACATGGAAACCAACAACACCATTTACATTTCCACAAGGCATGATAAATGGTTTCCCCGTAGGACTAGCATTTAGGCATCTTATCATCTAGACGTCAAACTTCATTCAGAACTTTCCATTCCATAAGGAAGTTATCATGGATTGCCGCTGAAAGAAAGATTTATGCTGTGGCCGTGAATCTTGAGAGACCAAAGAAGAAGAATCGTTTGTTGATGTACCCAGAGAACTATGGCCCACCGCTTCTTCCAAGCTAGACAGTAAACCAATAGGCACTTAAAACTATGTATCTTCAGTGCAATGCAGGTCTTTCTTCAGAAACAAATCACAAAGGAAACTTTAGACCTTTAAACTTTAGTTGTAATTATGAAGATCCGGAAAGTTACAAACAGGGTTGTCCTCATTGTTGAGGCCTTTTATCTGGAACTAAACCTCTCTTCAATGCCGCACCATATACACTACAAGCTTCTAGCATACTGCCATGTTGATTTAACTTTTTAATCAAAATGTTATAAGATTCTCTACTTGCTACTCTTTCACATTCATACGCCGTACCCAGAACTAATACTGCATCCAACATCTTGTCCTCTGCACAAAGGGCTTGAATTACATTGTTAAAGGTGATCATCCATGGTGAATAACCCATTGTCATCATCTTCTTCAAATTGATCACAGCGACATCAATTTTCTTTCCCGTGCAAAGACTTTGAATCATTACCCCATATGTATTAGCTTCTATGCCAGAAAATCCATTCTGCACTTTTTCAAACAGTTCACAGGCATCTTCCAACAGATCCTTTTCCTTTGATGATCTCCTGCACAACCCCCTCACAAGAGTATTTTTCAATCGCCCATCTACTTCAAAACCGATTTCCACCATCTCCTTATAAATCCTTAGCGCATTACGGGTTTTACCCCATTTCAATAATCCATGTAACAATGTGCTATAAGTAATACAATCAGGGATGCAGTTTCTCTCCTTCATCTGCTTCAACACATTAAGCCCTTCCATTGCCCTACCCTCCCTGCAGTACCCATCAAACAATGTGTTGTAAGCAACCACATCTGGCATCAATCCCAACTCCACAGCATCATTAAGCAGTTCCATGGCCTCATCCGTCCGACCCACTTTACAAAAACCATCCATTACAGCTGTGTATGTATAAATGTCAGGTTGTATAACATCCTTCTTTATCTTCATCAACATGTCATATGCATCCTCCACTCTCCCCACATAGCACAAACCCTTTAACAAGCAATTGTACATTTGAACAGTGGGCTTGGATCCAACTCTACCCATCACCTCAAAAACCTCCAAAGCTCTCTGCAATCTACCCTTTTTGCACAATAAATCTACCACAAAAGTGATTGTTGCAACAGTTGGGTTAGACCCATTTTCAATCATAAGAACTAAAACCCTCTTGGCCTCATCCAGATCATTTTTCTCACAGTAACACGTAATCACAATAGAAAATGTGGAATAATCAGGAACTAAACAGTAAGATGATATCTGATCATACAAGCCCAAAGCAACATCAGGCTCTTTTGCCACAACTAAAGCTAAGAGCAGGTCATTGAACTCAGAAATGGTTTTAAAGCAACCATCTTGCTCGAAAACACTAAAAATTTCACTTGCTTCTCTAGTGGGCAAAGCTCTAATCTTGTCAACTAAACTCTGTACATGCAATCTACTAGTAATTTCATCAAAACCCAACTTGGGTTCTTTCGGCGAGGTGTGATGTTTATCAACAACAGCAAGGTTTGTAGCAGAACATGGAAGTGCAGTAGAAGTAAGTAGCTTACCTTGTTTGGTTCTTATGTATCTGCTTCTGTGTGGAGAGGGGGTCTGAGCAGGTTTGAAGCTGACAGGATATGGAGAAGTGATGAGAGACAGAGAGAGGTCCATAGATAATCTGCGCAGCTCTAAAACCTTCTCTTTCCCTTTTCTTATTGATCGGTAATAATTCTTATAATACTTTAATCAGCCCAAAGCCCAAATCCAATAGCTAGCCCAAAGCAGCCCAATTATGAGAGAGAGGAAATATGAGACGGTAGAAATATGTCATTTCTTGGCTAAATTGAAAAAGCATTTTCAATCCCACCACATTGGAACTCATGAGTCATTGAGCATTTGAGCACCTGCACTAATGACAACTTTTGTTGTGTGATTCTGTCTGGTTTAATTTAGAATTCCGTTAACGAGTTGAACTAACTGATATAATAGATGTCGTACGTTTAAATCTCACGTACAACATGAGATAGTTTGATATATGAGACACAAATAATATAAAAAATACTCAAAACAAAAATAACTGAAGAAACTTCAAGTATGATGAGACGGGGAAGGAATAGAACACTACCGGTTGACACAGAAAATGATATCGCGTCAGCACTTGAAATGGATTAAGCAGATACACTAAGAACAAATAATGAATGCTAATATATGAAAATCCAGTAAAATATATATCCATACATTGAAGAAATGTATTTATCGAAAGGAAACAGCTGGTAATTAAAGACCTAATTAAAGAATCAAAAGTTTGTAAATATGCTCATAAGAAAATTCACAACTGTTGTTCAATCTTCAAAGCCTAAGAGATCGACTAAATGTCTTCCAAAACCTGGGGTCGACTTCCACATCTGCTGCTTTCTTCTTCTTGGCACTTGCCATTCTAGTAATAATGGGTTTGATCATCTTCTTCAAAACCTTGTGAAAGCCAGAACCACCCTTCTTCTTACTAACCAATGGCGGCTGCTGCAGCTGCGGCGGCCCTTGAATGTCTCGAGCAATCAAAACTGCTGGTTGAGACCGAGTGTGATGAACCGGCTCGGAGAGACTCCGCTTCAACATGGCCTGGTTGAGTTGTATTTCCACAGAGAGCCTTTCATATCGGTCGAGCAGAGCACTCTGGTCGTCCCCAAACTTCCTCATGATCACTTCTTCCATCGCTCCCTCTGCTTCCTCGACCTGGTTCACATGTTTATACTTCTATAGAGAAAACATGTATGAGATAGAAGTTTGAGGGGGTTTCTTTCTTTTTCAATGCGCCTTAGGTGAGACTGAGAAGCCACTATTTAGGTGAGGAAGTGATGAAACTGATGATACACGACACACACACGACAGATGAGTGAATGAGGTCTTTGCATAAGCAATGAAGCAAGGAATAAGTATCATCAACGAGGTAGCTGAAAAGACTGTGCAATGGTTCGTGCAGTCTACCAGTGACCCAGTTTAGTGTAAACAAAGATGTGGGAAATAATGAATGGTAATTAATAACAAATTTGGGAGAAATAATGAATGGTAATTAATAAGCCCAACAGCTTACACGGAATGGAGACCTCCTTCTAAAACCACTTCCCCAAGATACACTTTACTAGGATGGTTAGTTTTTGGGATGATTTCTGATTTGTGCTTATGACTTTACGTTATAGTTGATTTTATTTGTGTATTCATGTAAATACTCTCCAACAATTAATATACGTAACATTTGAATGATTTAGTCTTGATTATTGGTTCACTTTATTCTTACTACAAGTTAGGAAATTAGATTATGGTTTACATCAGTACGTAGTACACTTTATTCTTACTTGCATAATTGGATTAAGTGTTATATATACAATTCCGGCCATTATGGTTAGTGGCTTAATTAGCACAAAAGTAGTGAAGATTCACTTGAATTCGCTTTTTTTGCTTCCTTTATGCTCTAGCATCTATATTGTAACTTACGAATCAGCTCTAAAAGAGCACGTGTCCAAATTTCATAGGGTTCTTCCAAAATCCTACCCCGTTTGATTCAACTTTCCCTTTACTATAATATATTTGGTGTAGTCGCAATATATTAAATTTCATGATCATGTCAACTGCCATACAGTAACCATACCATATCATATAAAGATATTCTTAATCCGAGAAATGCAGATTTATTACTCTATATTACGACATATTTAGCGGATTATCCTCATACGTATCCTGACTATAACTATTTTATCTCTAGCGTTTTATTTGGATCAGCTAAGAATAGGTGGTCGGAAGAGTTCTGTTTTTCGTAGTTTTATTTTCAGTAGTGCGACAAATGTAACCAAGTAAAACCAAGGGCAGATCCATTCATGGGCAAGCCTAGGCTGAGTTTTCGTTTATCACCTTGGATTTTGTAGTTTTGATGCAGGTAAGCTTTTATTTCAATGACATAATTGGGCAAAATTTGAGGAGGAAGACGACATGCAGAGTTGCAGGCGTCCTTTTTTTTTCTTTTTCGTGGTTATACACTTATACCTCAAGACGACGTTGTTTATAATTAATGTGAGTCTAACAATATCGTATTGGATTTGGGAAAGGAAAAACAAGGACGCAAGGTTAGTCCTAGCAAGACTGAAAGTTCGAAACGACCCCAAATATATTTAAGACTAGGAGAAGCTCTATCACAAGATCTTTAGATTACATGGTTTGCAAAGATTGAAAAGGATCTCCCTAAAATTCTGAAATGATCTCCCCAAGAGCTTGAGACGCCAACCTCATTGATCTAATTCGTTTTCTAATTCAATCAAGTAAGTGTTATTCTATCATGCACCATGATTCAATCTACACGTCTCAACTCTATTTGATCAAATTAAGCTTTTCCATTATTGTTTTTCCACTGGGAGAGGCAGTGCGGCGGGCACCATCCGCGCCGTCGTTGTACGTCGCTGATTGCCGGAACAAGCGAATCCGCACCATGAGAACCTCCATTCTCAAACCGGCCTATATATATATATATATATATATATATATATATATATATTCTACTTAATTTTGGCTAGACTGATAAAAATTTATGGATCCGCCGCTAAGTAGAACTGTAAAACGTACATAGTTACCATGTATTGCTAATAGGGAGGGGAGGCACACAGAAATTTCCATACATAAGAGGCCCGTCAAGGCCAACGCGCACCGTTTCGTTGCCACCGAACTGTCGGATTGGGTGTCTCACTTTTTCTTTGTTAAGGTCGTCAGACTTACCCAGCGATCTAGTCGAATCTCGATTCTCCCAAATCCACAAACCCTAAACTCCCTCTACCCAATTGCAAACTCTCCTCAAATCCCATCTCCAATTCATCAAGCCCACACTCTTCAGTTCCAGCTCAAGATTCAATCTTCATGTCCTAAAAAGCCCCCAAATTTACCCGGGAAATGAATTCGAATCAATTCCTAGGGTTCCAGCAATCCGGTCAATCGAAATTAAAGAGTCTTCCTTTAATGGATAGAACCAGGTTCCTGGCGGTTTTCTTATTGCTATTGCTAATCGCTGATGCCTCAAATGCTTCGTTGCCCTCCAGACATAGATACTTGATCGATGACCCTCCGGCGAAGAAGGGCAGTTCGGACAATTCAACTTCACAGCCGGTAACTATATAACTATTTCCCTGCCTCTCTGAATTAGTTGGTTTTCTGTTGAGAATTGGGCGGTTTGTTTATGTATGTGTAAATTTTTAGGGTAAGGATTCTCCGGTGACGAGTCCGCCGCCGCCTTCTAAACCTGATTCCGATCCTAATCCTAAGCCAGTTGATGATCAGAAGCACAAACCCGGCTCTGCGCCACTTGACCCCAATCCGGATCAGAATAAAAGTACTAAACCAGCTCCGGTAGGTCAGCCAATTGTTGCCGGCGATGGGAAAAATAACCAAACACAGAAGCCGACTCCGGAGCCTGAGAAGAAGCCAAAGGAGAAGGAGAAGCCGACTCCGGAGCCTGAACAGAAGCCGAAGGAGAAGGAGAAGCCGACTCCGGAGCCTGAGCAGAAGCCAAAGGAGAAGGAGAAGCCGACTCCGGAGCCTGAGCAGAAGCCAAAGGAGAAGGAGAAGCCGACTCCGGAGCCTGAGCAGAAGCCGAAGGAGGAGGAGAAGCCGAAAGAGGGGAATGTACCTGGTTCTGCTAGTTCACCGCCTCCTCCTAAGGAAGGAGGTGGTAAGGAGAAGACTAAGAATGATGACAATGTGCCGAATGCGAAGGAAGAGAGCTGTGATGGGATAAGCAAAACATGCAGCAATGCGGATATGGTTGCCTGCGTTAAGAGCTTTGATAAGGGTAAGTCACATTACTGCTGGCACTTTTGGCTGGCATTTATTTCCTGTTAAGATATTATGCACTCGAGTAAAATAATTGTGTGTGTTTTTTTTAATGAACTATGAGTCATTGTAAGGTAATTTGTGAACACAACTAAGCTGACACTGATAAACTTAAAAGATGAAAATCTTTCTTTGACATCTGTTTGCTTGATTGCATGGATTTATATAATAATGCTGCTCCATTTTAATTTTATAGTACTAGTGCTATCATCATAAGTCAGAACTAATTTAATTTAGATTCAATCTGTCTTTTTTATGCTGCTCGTTGGTTAAAATCCTATTTGAGAGTGCCATTCTGGGTCTGTTGTGGTAGTACCTTTATATAAAAACATAAGTTATGACTTGTCAGGACTATTTTTTACCCATTTGGTGCACAATGCTTACATAAAAGTTATATACGTATCATGTATGATCGTATGTAGACTTGACTCGCTATACTGTGTGAAGCCTGTTTATAAGGTCTTTCTACTTGGTGAAAAAGATTATAAATATTAAATACCATTTGATGTTATAACTCGATCATTGGCAAGATCTCCACACGATGACATTGAGTGCTAGCCCCCATTGAATAATATATTTCAAGCACCACTTTGTCTCGATAAATACTCAGAATTGCTCTAGTTTTGTAATCACTTCATTATTGCAGACTGGTGCTGTAATGTTTGGGTGTGTTTACATATAGAATGGAATCAGCTAAGATTTTATGACCCTGTACATCTGGTTAAACCATTAATTCATTCATTAAGATGTTCTCTACCTTATATATGTTATTCATTAATATAGCAGGTTCTTAGTACCAGACATAATTCGGTACCATTAGACCTCATATTTATTAGTAAGACAAGGTTTTATTTACTTGTGTTTCATATATTGCAGTATCAACAGAAGCAGTCATTCTGGTCCAAAATGTACGCGACAGCATATTAGTGGGCAACGTTTCTGCAGAAGATACCAGGAAGCTGGTGATTTCAGAACACAAAAATGAAGAGGTAAATAACCATAATGTTCCCTCATGGTATTGTTTCTCTGATATGAATCATTAGGAATTAAATATTTGGTTATGAAAGTTAGAATGAATGCTTAGGTTTGGGGCATATGCCAGGACTTTCAAAAGTAGTTACAGGTAAGTTAAAAAAATCAATGGGTTTGGTTTTCAGTTTTACTCATATCCGTTCCCTCCTACCAAACTCTTATCTTGCTCCTAAACTGTTGAAAATTGAGTAGAAATTATTGAAGCACCCTTCATAAGTCCGGAATGCTAACTGAAATTAATGGTAGATCTAGTTGAATACTTAACTGACTCATGACAATACTAATATCTGTTAACTTGTTTCATATTGTTTCACTATTTGGAGTCATGGACTCATGACATTACTATTATCTATGTGTGGAGATCTTCACATTGACATTCTTATAAGAGCAGGGATTGCGCTGTTTGTGTCTTTCTTTTTTCAGATCAAGCTCAATATGGGTAAAAGCAACAAAGTAGTACTGAAGGCTGGAAATGGAGAATGTGTGTTTCAAATGGACTCTTTTGTATCAGAAGGAAACTATTACATGCGATTCCCTTCTTATGACAAGTTGGTGACACGAATCAATGGTGCTTACCTCTTGATTGTTACAGTAATAATTTTTGGAGGGATGTGGGCTTGCTGCCTTTTTCGGAGGAGGAAACAGCGGACTGGAGGTGGAGTTCCATATCAGGAACTTGAAATGGCATTGCCGGAATCAGCTTCAGCAAATGATGTGGTTACAGCTGAAGGTTGGGATGAGGGTTGGGATGATGACTGGGATGGAGATAATGCAGTGAAGTCACCTGGAGGGCATCTGGTGGGAAGCATCTCCGCTAATGGTCTTACTGCAAGGTCCTCGAACAAAGATGGGTGGGAAAATAACTGGGATGATTAGTTAGATGAACAAAGCATAAAATTAGATTTTGCCCCAAAAGTTAAGGAAAGTGGGACTAGAATGAAGATCCCAGAAAACCGGATACGAAATTTAAACCTTTTTTTTCTTTAGTCTTCCCCTTCTTGAAACTAGTGAGTTTTGTGTAGTGAAATCTCAGAAAATAGGTCTGTATAAGTGCTCCTGATATTTACTGTAAGTGCAAGAGTGATATATTTTTTGTCCAAAAGTGCAATTATACTCCACTTGATTTTTGTTACCTTTGGTTTAACCTTTGAACAGTATTCGTCGTGAAGTATTTCACTCGTGTTAAACATTTACTGTATTGCATGGGCATGATGTATCTTTCAGGAAATAAATGTAGCAACAATAATGTTGTACCTAGAAAGCACGATGAGTTTGCATATATATACCTTTTGCTGCCCGTCTTCGAGCTCAAAATTTAGCTCACTGTGGAATTGGTTTGCTTATGTCAGAAGGCATTGGTGCACAGAATACAGATAAACTATAAGGCTTCAATTCTACCTTTTTGTTAGCAGGTCCCATGTCCCATGAAGTTTTCGTCAGATTACAAGTCCTGTCCAAACTTTACATTCCCAGACCTTATCCGAGCTTAAGAAATGCATCTATTCACAGTAAATCACATTATTTTATAACCTAGTTACTATACACCGAGTTATTTTATTTCCGGAGTAATATAGTCACAGAAATAATGATCAGATTCCTGTCAAAAATTGGTAAGCTGATTAACTTGTTGAAATTGGTAAACTTTCCAGTATTTTAAGTTCACATCAATGAGTGTGTGTTTTTTTTTTCTTGATATGAAAAGTATTAACACCATTGAGTTGCACCTTACAAAAAATGTTGGTAACAGGAACTACAAGATAACATGATGGAAATTGTTTGCACCATATATTGGTTTGGCCTTCATCCACTGGTACACAGGTTGGTCTTTCCTAACTTTAGGCAGCGTGATAATAAATAAACGAAGCCTGATGCAAAAGCCAAAAGCCAAAAGGTTGCTGTTGTAGTATGCATGGCATGATTGCCATGTTCTACACATAATCACTGTTGGAAAAAGCTTGCAAGTGCTTTTGAGAATAGCACCATGTGAGGTGCTTTGATGGTGTTCGAGACCAGTTGATTGGGTTCCCCTCGGGTCCAACACGCTTTCATTAGTTCAAGCTTCAGATCTAAGGGTAAATTATTGACCATACTTGCAGGAACTGGGAGTTCAAATTATGATAAAGAAGACAGCAGGTTGATTAGGGTCAGTGGAGTACGCATAAATATGCATATAATGCTCATTTTGAATAGTATAGTTAGAAACAAAATGTAGTAGTAGAACTGAAGCAACATGGCCAACAGAAAAGTGTGGTTAAAGCAAAGAGTGTTTCTCCTTTGGACTGCATCATTTGTTGTGCTAATTTTCCCATATAATTCTTTGGTAGCTTAGTTTTAATCTTGCTCATCAAGACAGCATGTGTTTGATTTAGTTTATTTATTCTCTCTATATTGAATCATGAGGAAAATGCTGCAACAAAGTTCAAGACTTTTACTCTTGAAAATATGAGTTTGGTGAACTGTTGAAGTGTTGATGCAGCATTGTTGCTTTGTTAATACTGCAGTGTTCTATTTCAAACCAGTATAGCAATAAGGTTTTATAGTTTATACTGAGAGAGATCCCTTCTGAAAAACATAACTCAAAGTCTCCTATTTCAAACTGGTGAAAAGCAATCCGGAACCATACAAGTTCTGTAGAACTCGATAGATAAAGAAGAACAAAAGAAGGAATACAATAATTTAGAGAAAATGACTGAAAAGAAATGGAGAAAAACCTCCAACATGCCTCTTTTCTTTTACTTGAAATAAACCGGATTGATCCTCACCAGAACATTATCAGATCATATGTATAGAGTTTATTCTAATCTTCATGGCCTTCTGAAGGGCATTGGATGAGTTCTAAAATGTTGACTACTTCACTCATGTCGGGACGATTTGATGGAACTTGTGATGCACATACCAAACCAAGCTTGATCACTGGAATTGCCTCCTCTGCTGGATAATTACCTAGAAGTTTTCTATCAATACATTCTTCCACCCTGCCTTCCTCAAGAACCCCCCTCACCATGTCACAGAGCACCACCACATCATCTTCCATATATTCCACAGGTCGCTTTCCAGTGACCACCTCCAAAATCAAGACCCCGAACCCATACACATCACATTTCTCAGTAATCTTGACAGTTTGACAAGCAAACTCAGGTGCCATGTACCCAAGTGCACTTTGGATCTTGCTGCTCAAGATGCATCGGTCTAACATTGGCAAAAGCCTTGCCAAACCAGAGTCTCCTACTTTGGGATCACCAGAGCTGTCTATCAAAATATTAGTTGATTTCAAGTTGTAGTGAATAATGTTCATTTGATGCAGATGAGCCACACCCTTTGCCATCCCAAGAATTATGTTGAACCTCTGTCGCCAAGAGAGACCGCTTTGGTCAGGTCCATCATGCAGATTCTTATACAGACTTCCACATGGTATGTATTCATATATGAGCAACTGCAAGGAAGGAGTCCAGTAGTACCCTTCAAGTGTCACAAGATTATGGTGCCTTATTTGTCCAAGTCCTTTTACTTCCCTCTCGAAATCTTCTTGAGACTTGATCAAACTTGAGACTGTTAACTTTTTTATTGCAACCGAACGCCCATCTCTGAGGACCGTTCTATAAACTACTCCAAAGCCACCACGACCAAGTTCACAGTCCTTGTTGAGCAGGGCTTGGGCTCCAGCAGCAAAGTCAGCATCACCAGAAAACATAACAAGCTTGCCAAACTTTGAATCAGTACTTGGGGAACAACTGAAGTCTTCCCCACCAGGTAGTGGTAGAGGAACAGAATGAGTCATTGAAGAACGGACATGCATATTGAGGACAGTAACAGCCATAACTCCAATAGCAATGAATGCAGCAGCACCTATGGCAATGAGGGCAGATATACTGAATACGTTCTTGTGGCCATGAGTAAGGGAGGAAGAACCATCACCAGTGTTATTAGAATTTGGGTTGAGGACAATGGGTTTGGGGTGGACAGCAGGGCATGAAAGATTAAGGACAGAACCACAGAGGGAAGGATTTCCCAAGATAGATGAGGATGAGATAGAGTTGAAGAAGCCCCCCACTGGTAACTCACCCTGAAGGTGATTGTAGGAGACATTGAAGTAGAGAAGATGCGAAAGATTTGTCAACTCTTTAGGCAAGGTCCCAGAGAATTGGTTTAAAGACAAGTCGACATATTGAAGATTGGTGAGGTTTGAAATGGCTGCAGGAACAGGGCCAGTAAGATTGTTCTGGGATAGCAACCTGTACAATTGAATAAATGAAACAAAACGAAATTTAGAACAATGGCCTACAAAGTTTTGACTATCAGGTATTTCCAGGAAGCATCAGATGCTTCTTCGATTTCGTTTATCTTTTCAGGCGGTGGATTACCTATGCAAAATAATGCAAATTGGTGATCATAATGTATTAATGTGTATGCGCATACACCACCTTAACTAAGTTTTCAAAATGTTCTAATGATAATTGCTTAATTTTTTTTTGGTAAATATTTCATCAGATATAAGTCATATAAGTATATAACAGTTCATGATGTTCAACCATATGACATTATAAGCTACGAAAATCACTACAAAACAACTTTACGTCTTTAGTCTAGCTATCTGAAGTGAAGAATTTCACAGAAAGGAACATAACTAATAAGCACATAGAAAAAAGTTAACAAGAGAACTTACAGAAATGATAAAGATGAGCACTTCTCAATCTGAGATGGTATATTCCCCGTTAGAAGGTTCTTATGCAGCCTTAGATGCTTGAGTGAGACTGCTCCTCCAATTTCAGAAGGAATGCTTCCATTCAGGCGGTTGTCGCTCAAGTCCAGAACATATGCTGCTTTTAAAGTACCTATACTTGCAGGAATAGAACCAAGAAGTTGGTTCCGCGACACATTCAAGAACTGCAAGCTACTAAGAACCCCGATATCAGATGGAAGCACATCGGAAAATGCATTGGAAGACAAATCCAACACCTGAAGACCTCCATGAGAGGCAGCCATTGGTTTCAACGGATTGTACTCGAGTCTTCCATGCCCCACACCAAGCTTCAAAATCCATGAAGGAAGTTTCCCTACCAACTTATTCCGGCTAACATCTAGAGCTAAAAGGTTGAAGCAATCTGTCAATGACTCTGGCAAGCTCCCAGTGAATCCATTCACAGACAAATTCAACTTCTCAAGTAGCTTTAGATTTCCTAATGAACCAGGGATTCCACCAGAAAAGTTATTACAAGACAAATCTAACATCCCAAGGCTTCTCAACTCCCCAATCCAAGCTGGAACTTGACCTGTTAGAAAGTTCCCCTTCAAACTCAAAGACCTACACAAACCAAGTCTCTTAATCGACTCTGGAATCCCCCCAGAAAATAAATTATCACTAAAATCAAGCAACTTCAAATGTGAACAGCTTCCAACATCCCCCGGAAGCCACCCCGAAAACCTATTCTTCCCCAAGTTAAGCACTCTCAAATCATACAAATATCCAATACCTTCATGAACTTCACCCTCCAGCAAGTTACCTGACAAGTCCAGCTCCTGAAGCCCTCTCAAATACCACATCCCTGACGGCAAGACACCCGAAAGCTGATTCGACGAGAAGTTCACCGCCACCAGAGCCGAGCAGAAGCTCAAAGACTCTGGAATCTTCCCAGATAGCTTGTTTCCCGCAAACGAAACTGCTCTCAGTGATCCACATTGTTGAAAAAACTCATCCGGAACCGAACCAGAGAAGCTATTCTGGCTCAAATCAATGGCTTGCAAAGTCCCAATGTGAGCCAGATCAGGGTTTATAGGCCCAGTGAGGTTGTTATTAGAGAGTACGAGTCTTTGAATGGCCTGCAGCCTCAAAAGGCCACGGTTCACATGCCCAGATAGGCCAAACCCATCCAGAGCAAGCTCAGAGACTCTGTTGCTTCTGGGGTCGCATTTGACGCCAACCCAATTGCAAGGACTGTCATCTTCTTCGTTCCACGAGCTGAGCCTGGCCTCCGGGTCTAGCAAGCCGGCCTTGAACACGATCAGCCCCAAAACGTCGTCGTTGAAAACAGGGTTTAACGAAAGTACCAGTACCGGCGACCAGATAAGGAAGAACAAGACTAGTATCATGAGTGACATTCTAATAATCTCATGTAAATTTCAAACTCTGAATGAGAGTTCCTGAAAGAGGGAGAGGAAATGAGGAGAGTAATGTGTGAAGTGTGAAGTGTGAAGAGAGACAAGAGAGCATAATAATAAGGAAATGTAATGATGATGAAGAAAGCAAAAGAGAGTGTGAAAAAGTAAAGTAACGCACCCAACAACAACAACACCAACACCACTCTCCACTTTCTTAACCTTTTTTGGACGTGGTTTTTGTTGACCGGAGAGACAGAACGATCGGCCGGAGTTGACAGAGAACTGAGGTTTGGGGTGTTTAATCGGAAAGGTGGCCGGGAAAACGCCGGGAGAGGGAGTTAGAAGTGTTAAAGAAAGGTGAGGTGGTGTCAGAGAGTGAGAGAGTGATGAGAATAATAATGGTGTGTGGGTGTGGAGGTGATGCAAGCTCAAGTTGAGAGTAGAGGAGGAGCATTTATGGCGTCTAACGGCTGAGAGAGAGAGAGAGAGAGAGAGAGAGAGAGAGAGAGAGAGAGGGGGGTTTGTATTTTATTGATGGGCTCGGGGAGGGGAGGTGGCGCGGGAGTTCCGTTTTAGTCAAAGCAGAATCCGATGGGTGAATCCACTGGCTTTTGACTTGTTTAATTAGGGTTAATATACTAAATCAATGTATGTTATACATTTCACATCCAACGGTTGACAACACTATGATCATTTCTAATCCCACTCACAAAATAATATCGACCGTTAAATGTGTGATGTATACTAGAATTTTCCGTTTAAATATCCTACATGGCTGTTTTTTTTCATGTGAAATTAGTTGTCTTATATATACATTATTTTTTGGATTCATATTTATTATTTTCAACAAAGCTTGAAGGATGGTTTGAAGATGGAAACGAGATTTTGAGGCAAAATCTTTATATGGATTTACACTAAATTCTTTTATCTTTATTAGAGCGCCATTAGTTAGTTAGTTAGTTGATATATTAACAGTCAAGTGAGTATGTAAGATAAATATTTTAAATTCAAAATCAGTATTTATTGGTTTAGTTTTAGAATCATTTAGTGTTGATTGTTATTTTAAAACACATACACATAAAAAGACAAAAAACTGTCTCCAAACGCTATATGCAATTCGGGTGTGTGTGTCTCATACTTAAAAATAAAGATCTCAAGATAAAGTCTAATTTTGACAACATAAATAAGAAGATCGATGAATAAGTAAAGTCACATATAATGTAATTTACACATATCACCATCACTATATATGATTTGTGAGAATATAAATTGAATGAAAACTTGTACAGTAGGTGGTTGTGTGGGGATGAGATCTTAAATCTGAATTAACATCCTGGAAAATCCACAGCCAGATATAAGTTTGATTCAATGTGAATCAATCAATAAACATTAAGTATTGCTAACTGACTTATCAACTGAAATATCGAGTGTTTCCTTTAAACAAGAAATTGCTAGGGTGTAGTTTAGTGCACTCTAACATTAGTTTACTCCTAAAGCTAGGGTTCTCGATGGCAGTAGGGCACTAGCTGAGTGAACCAAAGATGTGTATATATTTTTTGCAGGGTGGCCATGGAGACATATTGACATCAATGACATGTCAAACTCTCAGAAAGTGTAGTCAAAATTCCTTCTGATACACTCTTTGTCTCCAACGCATCATATGGTAGTCGACCCACCAAGGCCATCATAGATTAGCTTTGGCTTCTTTCAAACACCCGAAACGAACTTCCCCCTACATGTTTTTGGCTCTTACCCTCTTTGGATTTACTCTCTTTGACTTTCTGAAACTCCCAAAATCCAGAACTTGTTCTTATTTTAAACTCACCCTCTTGCTTCTTCTATGATATCTCGCTCTGGTTTCGATGCTTTATGCCTTCGATTAAAGAAACTTCAGTCTCAATTCTTAATTGTGTTTCTTGGAGATGGCAGACTAGTGGCGCAAATGGCGCATCTATGTCAACTGTTTATAATTCAAGTGATATTAGGCTCAGTTTAGCTAACAATCTCTATTGGGTTTCTCTAAACTAAGTCCAGTAGCTTAATTACTGGACTATTAGCCCATATCATTGTATAAGCATGTGTTTCCTAGGGGTGTTTATTTGCCCTGGCCTCTGGGAAATGTATAGGAGAGAAAAGGGAAGCGTAAGAGGTGCCTTGCTTGGATGTGGAAGTGTGGATACATATGTTGAAGAAGACACTTGCCTTGTAAATTGCATACTTGCATCTATTCCTTTCTTGCCTTCTTGGTCTGCAACTCTACACAATGGTCATGAAAGAGATAAATATAAAAATGTTTCCTTTGTGAGCTTTTCTCAAATTCTCCGAGGCACAGCAAACTGTGGAATCTCATATGTACATGCCAACAGTTTTACACACTTTTATTGATGTGTAATTAAGTTAGAGTTACATTGGTTGAACTTGAAACATACAATATGTTATTATATCACTACATTTGTACATATATACTTGACAACAATATGTTACTCTATCACTAAATACTTGATAACGAAGCTTACAGTATCGAATATCAACTCATCAATCCATCGTGGTAATCATATGATGTCTCAGAATGAAAAATATTAGGAAAATCTAAACTTCCTGCATCCGTTTAATCCAATAATAGTAGGTCATTTTCATCCGTTGGTTGCTCCACTCTACACTTTAAATTGGCTTCACTAGGAGAACTCACTAGGAACGTTGATGTCAAAATCCGAGGACCTACGGAGAAAAAAAATATACCCGCGTGGCACCAAATCGTTGGCGATTCCAAAGATTCAGTGGGCTCTCGCGCGTAGCTTACGCTAGGTAGCTGACCACGTGTCACCCATATATCACTCTCTCTCTCTCTCTCTCTCTATTCACAAACAACACGCCCCACCTGAGACGCGTGCACCTCACGCCCGCCCTATAGTGAAACACTCCACCCTCTTTCTCCGAGTTCCAGCTAATTTTCCAAACTCACTCACTCACTCACTCACTCTCTCTCTCTTTTCCGACGGCCCCTCCTCTACCTAACCCTCCTTCGTCAGCTCCGCCCTCAATTCTCAAACCCCCGCTACTCAAAATGAGCGTCACGTTGCACTCGGTCTCGCTCTTAAACCCTAACCCTAGCTCCACCTCTCGCTTCAAAAACGCCGCCACTCCACTCGCCTTGTCTTCGCGGCGGTTCGATCAATTCCTCAACCGTCGCGGTTATGGAGTAGCAGCTCCGAAAGGTCTCGGCTGCGGCGGCGGCTCAGTCTCTCTCCACCGCCGGAGCTTGTGGTGCCGGCCGATTGTGGCCGTCGCTGCCTCGCAAGATGACTCGGTAAAGATTCAAACTTTGGTTATGGCTTTGTTTAGTTTGGATTAATTATTGGTTTATGTAATTGGAGGAGGTTGAATTTTGGTTTATCCAATTAGTTTGCTTAGGTTATTTTAATTCTGTGTGTGATTATAGCATTGCAACTTCTTGAAGACGAAATCAAATATGAGCAATTTCTTTGAAGTTTTGTATGAATTTATGGTGTATATGAAGTAGAGCTGAGAAGAATTATAGTTAGACTTGTGTTCAGTAAAGGCCTGATCTTTTTTTCCAATTAGATTTAGTTGGAGCTGGGAAGAGTGATAAAGACACCATGATCGTGACTCGTTTTATGTGTTCACTCATCATTATCATTCTTACAAATCATTGTAACACTAATTTTGTGTCTGGCTTTTTTTTTTGCTAGAAGCATTCAGAGATTGAGGTTGAGAAGGAAAAGGAAAATGCCAAGTTGAAAGTGGAAGAATCTGAAGAAGCTTGGGAACAGACTCTGGCTTCTTTCAAAGAACAAGCTTTAAAGATGCAAAGTGTCTCTCAGGAAGCGTATGAGATATACTTCAAGAAATCTTTAGTAATTTTGAAGGGGACGTCCGAGCAGTTGAAGATACAGGCTGATAAGGCAAGGAATGATTTGACTGAGATTGCTAAGGAGATTGGTGAAGAAGGTAAAGTGTATATCTCCACAGCCGCAAAGAATTATCCCGAGCCGTTGAAGGAAATTGTTGAAACGTTTCAAACTTCATCTGATGATCTCAATGACGTCACTAAAATCCGTGACTTTCATGTCGGGATACCATATGGTATAGCTTCGGAGACTTGATTTTTGATGTATACTGATTCATTTCTTTAGTTTTTTTTTTCTTAAACATTTGCAATTTTTATTTTGGTCTTTACTAAAGCTTATGCCTTATGGTTGCAGGTTTGGTTCTGTCCCTTGGTGGCTTCCTCTCCTTCATGGTAACTGGAAGTGTTGCTGCAATTAGGTTTGGGGTTATCTTTGGTGGTATCCTTTTGGCTCTGAGTGTTTTGAGTTTGAGATCATATAAGCAAGGAGAAACTTTTCCTTTGGCCTTGAAAGGGCAGACTGGTTAGTTATGGTTCATGTCTATAATCACTACATATTGGAGCTTTTTCATTTTATTTTAGTTGAAACAACTAGTTATATGAGTGAAAGAAAACAGCTCGTATATATTATATAATTTAGAATATATAATATATAAATTCGCAGTAAGAATATTGAGTCTCATTTTCCATGTAAGGAAATAGGATCTTAATCTGAATACCGTCTGTTAACCAGTTTTTCGGAAATTCTTTTTATGTGATAAATGATAGTAATTGGACTATTGGCCTGCAGGTATTGCCAGTATAATTTTTCTGAGGGAGGCACGCCTACTGTCTCAGGTTGGAAGTTCAATCTTTTTTTTTTTTTTTTAACTGAGTTTCTTTATATTGGTAGTTGATCAGCCTTCAAAGATTCTGATATTCTTGTTTATACTTCTCTCTACTTTGCAGAGATCATGGATTCCGTATCTGTTGACAACCCTTGTCAGGTTTTTGTGAATTATGACCTCCTCATTTTTATTTGTATGTTGCTATTTGCTTTTAGCCTTCTTTTCAGTTAGAGAAACTCTACCTGATCTGGACATAGAACTAGTGATATAATCATTAGAGAAACTTGTTTTCCCTCCCAAATTATCATGTTTTGCAAAGATGAAAATGTTACCTGTTACCTAGAGATGGGAATGGATTCCATTCTTTGTAAGGAACAACTCAATCAAGGAGTATTAGCGCATAAAAGCTGAATTATATGTTGATTTAGTTCTAGGTGAAGCTGAAAATAGCTTAGTCTCTATTCTCTACATGGCTAGATTTTTATTTGTATTTATTATTATTATTATTATTATTATCATTTTTGTAAAATGAACATGGGTGCAGAATTTCCTAATATCCCCCTTTTGTTGTACCCTGTGCTCAAGTGCCATGAATGATCTAGCTTTGAAGATTTTAACATCTGATAAATTTCTTTATCTGTGCAGCGGAGGTATTGCAGCTTTCTATGTCTATAGGATTGTACAGAATGGTAAACACCAAAAAGATTCAAGCTTTGAATGAGACAGATGTTGGACTATGTGCAAGGTTAGTATGCAAATAAATATTACGTTGCATGCACTCTATCATGTATCAATAGTGCAGGGCCTAGCAAGCGATGAAATGATAGGTATCATAATTTTTGGGGAATGTATCTCCTTTGTGATATTGATCTCTTTAAATAACTAGTGTCTGGTGAAGATTGTTCGTTTTAACTACTGAGATTGAATCCAACCATGTCTGAAGTATTAAACTGTTTAATACGATTTTCTGTTTGCAGCAAAAGAGAAGTAATTATCCAAGGGTGCTCTGGGCTAGGACGTTTGCTGAGTTAAAGTTTCTCTGGTCAAATACGTGTGCATCTGAAGCTGTTGAGAACGAGGCATTACAAGTTTTAGATAGCTGTCATTTCTTTTTGCAATTCGTAATTGTATTGAACTCTGAGCACCGGCGCAGCCATGGTGAAGAAGAGCAATAAAGATGTACGATGATTTCAAAGTAATTGCATCAGAAATTCAACAGTTATGACTCGTCAAATTTTTGTGATAAAATTCTGTGAAATTAGCGTTGTCATTGCATAAGTCTAGGGATACAATTTTATTATCAAAGCAAGAGGAAAACGGAGAACCCTATGAAAATAAAGCCACCAGCTTCAAGAACACATTCTCCAGAGAGCAGCAGCAGAGGCCAAACAACTTTTTTGTTGCGGAGGTAATACCAGAATACTGGGGAACACTTCCACCATGGAAAGTTGGGGAAGAAGATGGTAAGTTTGCAAAGCACATGCCCAACTTTAAGGACAAGGTAAGAATGGAAGGCATACGATCTTTGCATTTTGACCAAACTACTAACGTTTTCTCAACTCAATTAACCTGTTTAAAAGACATTGTATCTGGTTCCGTATAAAACACGAGCTGTGATGTGCTTACGTTGAGAACAATATAATCCTCGGTTTCATTTACACAGTTGGAAGAACCAGCCTGAAACTGCATAGTTCTCAAGTCATTTACACAGTTTGACATCCTCATGCTTATGTAACATGGTTACAACTACTTGAATAGTTTGACATGTGTAAGAACAAGAAACACTGTTTCTCGCTGGCAATAAAAGCAGAAGGTGATTTAACAAGGCTAAAGGCAGAGCTGCTAGATACATGGAAACTATAACTGTATTGCACTAGCATGGTCCATGACAGTAAAATCAATTGCTGGTGTCGAGGAAGATCTTGACTTGAATAGGCTGTTGTTGTCTTCCCTTAACTCTCAAATGCGTTGTTTTTTTAATCATACCAGTCTCTACTCTACTCGGTTTCAGATATCGCCGCGTGCAACATGATTGGGTATTTCTCCTTGGTTATCCAATGGCATGTACTGTGCCATGATTGCCCGGATCTCTGAGTCCATGTATCTCTGCACAGAGATATGTCACCATACAGATTTTTAGGATCAGCGTATAAACCAACGGGATTAAGTGAATAGAAGTTACAAAATAATAAAACCGATGTCATTCTTCAAGACTAGCATATTAAATTGCATTCACATATGCATATATGTGAAGAGGAAGTTTGGGTAGAAGAAAACATACTCGGATTCTGTACTTGTAAACTGCATATCCTCCAACTCCAACAGCACCCAAGCATAGAATGATAACCCAAATAAAGCTCCAGCTATACTCCGTATCCCTGGAACTTTTACCTGCTTTCCACAAACAGAGCAGAGTTATAACAAACTCAGAAACACAAAAATAATAAAAATAATAAAAATAATAAAAAATAAATAAATAAAAGAAGGCAAATGGCAAATATTCTTCCATCTAATTTGGAGTCTATGACTAGGTGAATTCCAATTCTCAATATTCTCTGTTGTGCCTGCCTTATAGTAAAGCGACCATTCCAGAATTATATTTAACTACGTATAGCATTAGCGGTTTGAAAGACTAAGAAGGAAAAGAATTGTGAATACGTACCTATGCATGCATCATGCTCTCTCATGTACAGTAAACCACCACCACAGCTGCACTCATAACTGCCCCAAGTATTCTTGCATTTACATTGTGCACATTGACAAGCTGTTTTCTCCTTACATTCATCAACATCTAGAACATGGACAAAGTGTAAAAATTTCATGGCGAGTGAATATGCATAAGATAATGAAATTATGGAAATAAAGCTCAAACTCTTATTACTTTGTTATATGGAAATGAAGCACATCTATGAAATTAAGCACAAGTATCACCCTCCTATCCTAGGCTGGTGAAAATCACTGGTGGGATTCAAATCCAAGTACGTAAACTATGTGCTGATGCAAAAGTCTTAAAAAGTATGCCCAAGTACCACAGAGTAAACTATGTAATGTTTTCCTGATGGTGCAACTGCAACCGTACATGTGTGTGAAGATTGTAGCCTATATATAGAAGATTCCATGAAAATGGCCCAAGAACATTAACCGATAGAGTCTATTTTCACTTTCACCAAATGCTAAATAAGGTCTTTTTTTATTAAAATGGCTAAATAAGGTCCTTTAGCCCGCTGGTTCTGTTAGAATGGTTTGGAAAGGGCTTCAGACATACCACATCAAAGTAGCATTGCATAATTAAATTGAGGGGTCTACACACTGATTGAGCTTCAAAAAGTCAATTAATCATTTAAATTCACAGATTATTAGCAATCAAGAGGCAGTAATTAAGTACCTTCACATGTTTTCTCTCCGTCACCCTTGAATCCTGGCGGGCACATGCAACCTTTTGTATGGTCATCCTGCAGATCCAAAGACCAACTTTAACTTGTACTTTTCCTTTGGGAGAAATTTTTTATTATCAAACAACATTTTAAGTCCAAACTTACATGACATGCAGAGTAAGTCTTGCCATTCCGAGTTTCTCTCCAACAACCTCCATTGTTGATTTCACAGCGTAATGCCCCAGAAGCTGCAAATCAAAGAAGGTTAAATGATGAAAATAGGCAAGCTGCATACAAATGGCTGTGGATTCAATATTTAAATGATGAAACCTTGCATATTGAAGGTTTTAAACCTGATGGAGCACACTAATTGATGGATGTTGTTTGACCAAAATAATAATTAAAGCACAAAGAAGAAGGAAGACGAAGAAGAGAAAGATAGTGAGAACAAGTTTAGGTATGTCGGAACACCTTTCCTTCGTAATACAAATAATCTTTTTGATTAATCTACACCTTCACCGTCAAGCAGATATTTAAAGTTTTAGTGATCTGTGGAAATTTCTACATTCCTATAAAAGAACGGGAAGCCATGCCAATAATTTTACCTTTACAGCGAGTATAACCATCACCCACAAACTTCACGCCTTGCACAGTAGGGCATTCGCACACTCTTCCCCGGAATGTATCCTTTAACAAAACAAAAATCAGTATTCAACATACAAACTAAAAGCTATTGAATAATGCCAGAACATGAGCCCACCCAAAAACAAAGAACAAAAATAGGAGGGTAAATCAAAGAAAAATGAAAATCGGGATACCCTGCACGCAGTTAAGTTAGAGGCTTTGTCCTGCCAGCAACCTCCATTGTTTTCCAGGCACTCATTGGTTTCTATCTCTGGAAAAACAAAGAAGAACAATGTAAGGCCAATTATTACTATCTCATAGACTATTTTGTGATAGACAATCAAATGATTACTCATATAGACCTATTGATATAAATACATTAGCTTTGCATGCTGGAGTGAAACTAAATTTGCTTCAATAAGTTACGGAAATCCAGGACACATTGATTAGCATATGTTCATATACAAAAATTCTAATGGGATATGAAGCATGGAGAAGGATACTTGGAGATTATTATTATTATTATTTGAGTCATAACACACGAACCAATGCTGTCTTCTTAGGTGGCAACATTTTACTAATATAGAAACACAAACACATAATAACACACAAACAATTCCAAGAATTATTATATTCTGTGTATATATCCATGAAGAACATAAGAAAACAAAAAAAAGTCGAGGATAAATGAGGACCTTCACTCAAACACACAGCTGGCTCAGTAGTTTCTTGGAAACCAGCACAGATGGCCTTCAGAATAGCTCCTTTGGCCAATTTTCCTGAGAATAGGTGTAAAGACAAAACATTAGCAACAAAGTAATAAGTGAACACTTTACATCCCACTGTTTGTTACAAGAGTTGTATCAAACCTCTGTACTGTCTGCTGTTTATAACAAGAGTTGGCAATATGGTAACATCTCCACGGGAGCCCTTGCCGATCTAGTTCAATTTAAAGTGAAACATCAGTACCAATTAACACAGTATGCACAGAACTTTAAAAAATGAGGCCAATGAGGGTGGAGAATATGATAATTAAATCTTAAGAGTCCGACCTGTGCATCCTGTTCAGCCTTTAGAACTGCATTCTCCTCATCTGCCTTAGGATCCCCAATACATTTCTGTATCTTCTTAAGATCAACACCTTTAATCATGGCACAGAAGACACTTTAACATTAGGAGTTTTATAACAACATATCTTAGCCAGGTAACTAACTCTTATAAAACAAAATATCAACGCTATGTCATTGATAAACTCCAGTCATAGCTCATAATAACATGAAACAAATATCAACTTCCAACTAAATAACTAGAAGTATGACCACATATAGACTGCATAATTTTATAACTGCATATACATCAACCCAAGAGATGGACACTAGCTCAAGGTGACTTTTTAAGATAACTTCCCAAACCATTTAATCACTTCCCAAAGGTAACTGTCACCAGAAGTAGAGTAGATGAAGAAGTATTAACAACTAGTTACAGACTCAGGGCCTCAGGGGTTAGCCACAGTAAAGATAAACAAGTGCCAAGATTATATGGGAGTAGTTTTAAGGGGCAGGGATAAATGTGAAGTCAGCCAAACTTACCTAATGATTCAATAACTTGATTTGCACAGTCGTCAGTGTACTTCTTCTCTTTCATTGGGCATCGAATTGCAAAATCGGTCGCATAGTCCCACCAAAGCCATGGCTTTCCACTTTCATTAGCCACTTTATAGAAGCAAGCTTGACGGAGATTTTGAACCACGACATCTTTTCCATCATAACCTTTACTGAAATCCTGTTCGGGATCTGGAGCGCAGTACCTCCCATGATTGATGCACTGAGACTGGCACTGTTTGCTCAAAATAAAAGCTTCTGGGCAGTACCAAGTGATATAGTGTGGAGTAAATTGAGTGTACCCTTTCCGCTCAAGCACCTGAGCAGCCCCTTTGAAGTTCTTCACAAAATCAATCTGACTGTCACACTTTGGTCCACATTCATCATTGCTGTTTGTCCAGAACTCATACTCAACACGCTCATCGGGATGTGGAAGAGCCTCTGTCCAGTCTAGATTAATGTTGACCATCTCTCCATCAGATAGAGCTTTTTTAATGCTATCCCCCAAAGATTTGCTGATAAGAGCGGAGGGAATTGCAATCTTCTGCAGATAATCAGCAACAGGATTCTCTTCCTCAGGAGTGTCCATGGTAATCAATGGCTCAGTTTTGTCATCTGCAACAAGAATAGCGGCCGCTCCACCATTCTGAGCATTCCAAGCCTTCAATGTGAAATAACAATCTGCCGGGACACATTACGGTTATAAATGAGAACACAAAGAAAGACAACAAGCACTATCCATACATGTCTCAATCAAAAGCTCCCGTTCATGTACAGGTAAAAACTAACCAGTGCTTCAAAAAGGGAACACAAAAGAGTCATCACGTTTACAAATGCATATATTTCCGCATAACAAGCGAGGCCAAACAGAAAGTCTAAACCCAGAGATCTATTCTTCCATCAAAACTCTGATAAACTATTGCCCACACACATTGATGATTGACCAAGTTACTGGACAATTGCAAGCATGGTTCATCAGTCAAGTAACGAGTCATTACAAAGGAATTAGATACAGACCACAGGTATAGAACACCAAAACGCAAAACTGGTAATGACAGCTTAACCGCATGCAAATCAATTATGACCAATAGCAACTATCAATAATTACACAAATCTATAAACAAGCTAACATCCCAAGTTCAATCATATTAAAGTCACAATTTGTGAAACTATCAAACTTAATCCACTAAATGTTGTGAGATCGAAATGGCTAACCTCCTCGATCGGCAAGAAGAAAGGTAGGCAATCCACCAGGCTTGGATTTGAATGACATATCAAAATCTTCAAAACTCTTGCATGCCTTCTGATTAACCTTGGGATAAAACACAGTCCCAACCAAGGTCCCTCCATACTGAGGAACCCCAAAATTTCCAATTGCACATTCATAAACATTCTTCAATGAGTTTGGAGAAGTCACTTTCAAGCTGTTTTTCTCCACCACAAACCTCGCCACACAAAACCCACATAGCAGAAACCAAACACACACTAAAAATCCAATCTTTGCCTTCATCTTAAACACTGTCACTGAGTCTCAAAGAGGCCCAGATCAAATCCAGAAGCCAAAAGCTCCGATCACTATAATTTAAAGCAGCAAAAGATCGAAACTTATCAAATCAGAGACGCTTCCCTACAAGAAAAGACTCGATTTTTAAACAACCCAGATCGAGAATTTTGATAATTAAGCACGGAAACTAGTCTTTTTGCAGTGCAAGTTTTCTGGGTCTGTGTGGAACTAAATTTTGTGAGGAAGCGTAGAAAGGTCAAAACGCTTTGCTTAGTCTGAGCGTATGTTTAGTGTTCAAAGGAGATAACTTTTTAATTATATTTTAAAAAGAAAATAGCAAATACTTCTCCAACTAGAATTCTACACTTTTTACCAGAAAATTCCAAGAGATTTCTAATTTGCATAGTCTGAATTTGATGGGATGCTTTATCATATTTGGTTGTTTTATGTTAGATTGGACCCAAAAACACACGTACGAGCTGAACTAGATGTGATACTGTTTGTACTTGCATGCAATCCAGGTGTCGTTTCAATGCTCTTAGTTTATGCCATTGTGAGGAACTCTAGTTTAACTTACACAAATCTTAATTACTAAGTAAGGGCTTGAGAGTTGACCAATTTTGTTACCCAAAGTGAGAGGTTGGGAGCTATAGATGGTAAATTCGCATGTAAATGGGATTGGGGAACAACTCCATATCTTTAAAATGTAAATATATAATTACTAATGATGGGATAGTAAATTAGTAATCTGTACATTAGTGATTGAATAAGGGTGGAAATTGATAGAGTGATTTAGAGTTCATATCTAAAATTAATGGTAATGGATGAAGTGACTCAAATTTTTATAAACTCACATGCTAAATCTAAATTATTAATATGAGAAGTATATTCTTAACACGCCCCCATACGTGTGGTGAATTTTCAAGTCATACACATGGACAACATTTTAAGTAATATGAAGTTTATGTAGCTATTTGAGCTTCACACGTAGACATGAGTTACTCACTCTGATATCATGATAAAGTGATCTGGTTTCACGAGTAATTATTATGTGTAACTGCCACACCACATGAACACGGTGAAAATGATAAAAATTTATTTACATATAAGAATCAATCAGAAATAATCACAATAAAAAATTAACTAATAATATTAAAGAAATACTTTACGTAAAATATGTGACGAATATATATAATAATTTTTACTGATTTCACGACCAAAACCAATTAACAAGGCATAGAGCGAACTCAAATTCACTTGTTAGATAGTCAATTACCAAGATAATATGTATATTCTCAACAGAGATGGCCACCGACGACGCTGAGAAACACGTGGTGATGAGAAGGTTGATGATGCATGGCTCTGTGGAGTCACACCTGGAGTCTGTCCCCGGCGGCGGTCCCGATCATCCTTCTCTCCTATATAATTGAATTTGGGGAGGATCTGTAATTCTGTATGAACATTTTTTTTATAATCTTTATACTACTCTGTAGCATGTTTGGGAGGGCACATTCTAGAATACGCCTTCGCTCCGAGAGCCGGAGGCAAATTTGCGTACGTGTCGAGATGAGACCGGTTGATGCATCATGAACCCACTAAACTCTGTTACCTTGACATCCGTTTGAAAACAAAAATCATAGCCCATTTCTTTTCCTTAAAACCCCACTTCTTCTCCTTCTTCCTCCATTTGTGTGACACGCGCTCTCTCTATGCTGCGACACAAAACCAGACCACCGCCACATCCTTGTCGGCCTCGCACCGCTGCCGTCTGGCGAGGTCTGACACATACAGGCCCACCTTCACGTTCACCTCTCTTTTATCTTCCTAACCATACTCCTTGATCAAGCATATACCCAAGTTTGCTCTAGATCGAAATAGGGGCAGTGAGGTTCAATCAGAGAATTTCCAATAAAGCTTGGAGCTCCGGTCATCCCTTCAACCTCGTATTGGTGAGACTAGCTCTCTATCTCTATACCCAGTTCAATTCTTCCTCCAATTTCGACAAGAACCTTCTCGGCGACGTTCTGGAGCTGAGGTTGTTATAGTGAGACCCACTTTCCACCTTCATCAAATGAGGAAGAAGTAGTCCTGGTTAATAATTTAAATCCATCAGTTGTTGATCTGTGTCAGTCAAACCATTTATAATTAGCTTTTAGCTGACCACAACATTCCAATCTCTGTAATTTCCCATTTTCCACAAGCCCATAACGTCTGTGAATTAACAGCCCGGCGCTTGGAGAGCAGGCTTATAACAGACGTTGCCGTTTGGGAGATTCCTGAGTTGTAGTAGTTTCAACATTCTCAATAAAAAAAAAGGATGAAAGTGTTCGAATGTGTAAGATAGATTTGATGGTACAGTGGTTAAGGTTAAGAATTTTCTTACCAAAAAGGATTGTTTATCTACAAGGAAAAGTTCGAAGGAGAGTCATGCTTCCTATGCGACCGGGACGTATCTACTCAGTAGGCTTTATGGGTTGTAGCCTAGACAAGAATCTCATGATTTATATCTACATATGGGCTAAAAGCCAACAAATCACTTTTAGCTCAGTTGGCTGAGGCTTAAGATTTGGTACATGGAGTTAGGCCTGGCAATTGGGCACTTGAACCCGCGACCCGCACGGAACACGCCCGACAGGAACCCGCTCGAACCCGCACATTTAATAAACGGGTCTGACAAAACCCGCACAATATAAACCCGTCAATTAATGGGTCGTGCCGTGTTTAAGCACGGTAGACCCGTTAACCCGTTAATTCTCCCTCTTCGTCTTATTTCTCTTGTCTTCTATTTCTTTTTCTTTTTATTTGTCTTCCCCAAAACACTGAGGCCAAGTTCCAATCCCCAAATCACTGAGGCCAAAGAGGTATGTTTGATCAGTCTCCTAAATTAAAAGATTTAGATATTTAGCATCATCTCCTTTGTGATTTAGCATTTGTAATATCCTTTTTGATATCAGAAATCTCCATCTCATACTCTTCAAAATCAATATCAGTTCCATCATTGTTTGTCTTTGATAGTTCGTTTCTTGGGTGCACAATGTTTGACCTTAAATGGGTTTGTGAAAGAGATTAGTGTTTGCGAAAATGGGTACTTGTTAATTCAACAATTTGCTTATGAAATTTCTATTTCTTGGTGCACGGTGTTTCAACTCTTTTGGGTTCTTCATTTTATTCTCTTTATCTGTTTACATTTCTGGAGCACTTGAAAAGCAGTCAAATTCAAGTTCAGATCTGGCTTTGTTCAATAAATCTCTATGTTAGTTAACCCATCAAATTTATGGGATTTTGCATAGTTACTAAGATAAGCTAGTTAAGTAAGACACTCATACTACTGTTTTAAATGTCATAAACTCATAATTGTATTTTCTGTACTTTAAATCTTTAATATACGTCGCAGTGTATGTTAAAGTACACAATGGCAAGGTTAACTAACTGATAAGAGTTGATGTAGAATATTTATGACATTGTAGTACAGTGAAGTATAAGTTCTACTTAGTCGTTGCCTGACCACTTAATCTCTGGCATTGTAGCCCTTGTACTAAGATCTTTAGCCAAGATTGTACAACTGGGAGATGACATTGTCTGGTTGCGCTGTTCTGGTGTGTGACACTTTGTGCTGCTTTATTTCTGTAGGCAACATATTTCCTCATAAACTGTGCTTTCTGGTAGATTTAATCAGAGGATAGTTATGATAGTAAAGTCTTTGCATCCATCCATCCATCCATCTTGAACTCATTCCAGTCGTGTCTATTGCTTTAGTCTCCATCCAAATAAGGTTTGTGAAGAACTTGTAGATGACTCGTTAATTACTGTCGTGGTATTATTGATCCTGATTCTCATAGGAGACAACCTCTTCAGCCAGGTGTGAAATCTGCTTGGGGTCCTTCATTTTATTCTCTTTATGCTTTTCTGGTTTTGTGTTCTTGCAAGTTCATGGATTAGTTTGTGAAATTTGCTACTTGTATCTTTTACTTGTTCTACTTCCTTTTTGATTTGTTTTTTTCAAGTCGGAGAGAAGTGAAAGAAACTTTAGAGATTCTGCACCAAATGCATACATTTTGTGCAAGTTCTCATCTCTAAAATTTTGAACTTAGAGTGCAAGCTTGAGCAGTATTAATAGTGAATACCAATACATAGCATTAAAAATATCAACTTAGCATTAAACATTGGTAGGGTACTAGGGTTAATATGCTTGATGAATTTTTATAAACTATTGGCCGCTAATTCCTGAATTTTCAGCTCCCTTTTTCTTCTCCAGAAGTACATGAAGCCATTAAGGCATATGCAGTAACATTTCTTTTGATGACACTACTGGATTAGTTGCCTTGCGTATAGAGAATTATCGCATTCAGTTCAATAGCTTGTTTGATGACCGCAAAATTTCTAAGGTAAAGATGTTCCTTTGATTGTACGTGTACCATAGTTAGAGCAATCTTTTTTATATATGCAGTGCACATGTATAGGAGGGCTGTGATGATCATTGATTGTACGTGTACCCCATGTTTCATAATCGTTTCTATTTTACCCTCACTGCTTAAATATCATATTACATAATTAGAGTTACAATTTGCATTATGTTCCAATTTGCTATGCTTTTGAATATAATGATATTTGTTTCAAACTGATTTGTTAGCAATGCTTTTGAATATAATGATAGTTGAATCAAATTTATTTGCTATGCTTCAGTCCTATGTTTTATATTTTACTCTTACAACTGTCTATACTTTGGATTTGTAGATGAGTGTGAATGATGAGTCTCAGAATCTGTCCATGAATGAAGAAGTAGGAGTTAGTTTACCAAGCAGTAATGAAGTGCGAGGTATGGCAGCTAGGAAGAAGAGGGCAAGGACATCTGTGGTTTGGACAACGTTTGAGGATTTTGATGAGGGTCCCGATCAAGGGAGACGTGCCAAATGCAAAAAGTGCGGAACTATACTCAAATGTGACTCAGGAACAGGTACGGGTAGCATGTTGCGTCACCATAATAAATGTAGTATTAGTGATGTTGTCTCACCACAGTCTTCCACACGTTCTGATTCGTTTAGTATTGATAGATTCAGAGAGTTAGTGATTGAGGCAATTGTTAGACATGATTTTCCATTCAGTTTTGTTGAGTATGAGGGCATTAGAGATGTGTTTCAATATATATCTCCTCAACAGCCAATGACTCTTTTGTTGAGAAGCTAAAGATGAGGTTGAATTTCATAGGCTTGCTTTTAGTAGATGGCAAATTTTTTCATGTCAGATGTTGTGCACACATCTTGAATTTGATAGTTCAAGATGGACTGAAAAAGATTCACCCATCTGTCATAAAGATACGAGAAGGCATCAAGTATATAAAGGGTTCAGAAGTTAGAAAACAAAGGTTTCTACAATGTGTTTCACAAGTTGGTTTGGGAGGAAGCAGAAGGGGATTGAGACAAGATATGCCAACAAGGTGGAATTTAACCTATTTGATGCTTGATGGTGCTCTCTACTATCGTAGTGCATTGATGAACTTGGCAGTAAGTGACAGTTCTTTCAAGTGGTGTCCTTCAGATGAGGAGTGGGACAAGATTGAGAAGATAAATAAGTTTCTAGGGGAATTTTATGAAGTAACAGTGTTGTTTTCTGGAACAAAGTACCCTACATCAAACTTATTTTTCCCGAAGGTGTTAGTTGTTCAGCACAGTATACAAGAAGCCATTGCCAGTGAAGATTCTTTTCTAAGCCGGATGGGAAAAGAGATGGATTTGAAGTTTAAGAAATATTGGTCAGATTATAGCCTGATTTTGGGGATTGCAGTGGTGATGGATCCTCGGTTTAAGATGGAGTTTGTTGAATGGGCTTATGAAAAGCTCTATGGTCGAGAATCTTCACAATTGAAGGTTTTTACTGACACTCTATCTTCTTTGTTTGGTGCCTACAAAGAAACCTCCACTCACCAAAGTTCTAGTTACCATATTCATGAGAGCTTGTCTCAAATACAGGGGAAGCCTTGTATACTTCAGGTAACTAATTAATTTAATTATTTTGAGACTATTCTTGGTTAGTATGATTTTCTTAGAGTATTAAACGTCAAATTGCTCTATTGCAGGAATTTGATGCCCGTTACAAGAGCGGTCAGAATTCGAGTTTGAAGACTGAACTGAACAAGTATTTGGATGAAGTAAGACTCGATAATTTGGTAGACTTGGATGTACTTGCTTGGTGGAAGATGGAGCGACACCGATACCCAATCCTGTCTCAGATGGCTCGTGATGTGTTGACTATTCTTGTCTCCACTGTTGCATCTGAGTCGGCTTTTAGCATTGGTGGTCGAGTTCTAGATGAGTATCGGAGCTCTTTGTTGCCTGAGACAGTACAAGCTTTGTTATGTACTCGGGATTGGATTTTCGGGAAGAAGAAAGGTAAATAGAAAATAATTTAGTTTGATTTCACTAGTTTGACTTTTATATTATATTTATAATTATTATTTATAATATTTCAGAAAAGAAAATGGTTGAGGTGGACGATTTTTCCGAAGACATATTGGGTTTGAGAATGCATGATCGAATAGAGGAAGAAGAGAGCTTCACTTGAGAGAAAACATGGCATTGATGTGAAATATGGGGATAAGACATATTAGTTTGCAGTTTATTTTTCATGTTCTCAATTAGTTTGTTGTTGCACTTATAAATAGGCACTTGAATTTGAACAAGGTTAATTGCAATTCTCAATTAGTTTGTTGTTGCACTTATAAATAGGCACTTAAATTCGAACAAGGTTAATTGCAATGTATCTTACATATTTTCAATTAGTTTGATGTTACACGTAAAAATATGTACTTGAATTCGAACAAGTAGCACAATTATAATGTTATTTTGATTATTTCTATGAGACCATTAGGGATTAATCTTTAAAAAATTGAGGACTCCAAAATAAAAAAAAAATCATAAATAAATAAAAAATTATTCTCAAAGAATTGTTAGAATTATAGAAATAATTTAAAAAAAATCAAATTATGTCATCATAAAAAAATAAAAAATTATTCTCAAAGAATTGTTAGAATTATAGAAAGAATTTAAAAAATAAAAAAATTCAAATTATGTCGAATTTCTGAAGAAAAAAAAATTCGCGGGTTGACGGGTTCCAACGGGTAGCACGGAAACCCGTCGTCCTTAACCCGCTTAACCCGTTGACATAAACGGGTTTTTAGCGTGCCCGCCAAAAACACGCACGAGCCCGCCCAATTGCCAGGTCTACATGGAGTCAAAGGTCCACTTCCCCCCCCTCTCTTTTGCATTTTCTTGTTGTTGACGTACTCTTTGTTTCACTTTCTCTTTCATTCTGTTCCTATTTTCTATTAGCATTCTTACTTTCCTTCTTATTTTCATTCCCCATTTGTTAGACATTATATGCTGGTTGATTATAATGAAGATCATCATTTGATCCAAAAACAAAATTGTGGAAACAACATTGACAATAACAACAACAAAAATCGTACCAACCCCTCATAATAACCTAGACGATAATCAGATCTTAGATCCGCCACTGTTGTGCGACCTCTTTAGGAGAAATCTTAAAGCTCCCAACAATAAATAAATATATATATAAATATATATACATATGAGGTCGTTTATGGAGTGGATATCCGTAGTGCACCAAAAGTGCGGACATCGTCAATTCCGGCGACCGGCGACGCTCAACGACGGCGGAGATGATGTCCGATGTACTCTCCCATTTCCGGCGCTCATGTTTGTACCGGTCGGAGCTCCAATGCTAGCCGGATCTGCAAATTTCCAAAAAAAAATCCAAATAATCGAATCCTAGATTCGCCACTGTTGTGCGACCTCTTTGAGGAGAAATCTTAAAGCTCCCAACAAAAAGTAAATATATAAAAATATATATACATATGAGGTCGGTTATGGAGTGGACATCCGTAGTGCACCAAAAGTGCGAACATCGGCAATTCCCGCGACCGTCAACGCTCAACGACGGCGGAGATGGTGTCCGATGTACTCCCCCCTTTCTGGCGCTCATGTTTGTACCGGTCGGAGCTCCAACGCCGGCTGGATCTGCAAATTTCCAAAAAAAAATCCAAAAATTTAAAATTTGCAAATTTCGGCCGCCGTGTGACGAAGAGCACAACCAACACCATCCGCGTCGTTGTCGTTCCACGTCGCCGGAACGGGCGAATCCGCACCGTATGGGCGTCCGCTTATGATCCTCCATAATATATATATATATATATATATATATGTGAAGTTCAAAAGAACTTTTGTTGTTCGTGTAAATTAAATTACATGATATGAGTACAAAACCAAATATCATATGCATAACAACTAATCGTTAACTTAGTGAATGAGATTAACTTACCATCTTCATGAGCGACGACACCGTGATCCATTGTGCCTTAATCCAAAGTCACAAGGTGCTAGGCAAGGTCTTCTGTTAGTCACTACTCTCTGTTTTCTCAATGGACAGAAACTTACGCAAATAACTCGTAGTGATAACAAGGACGTTTACCATCTATATATAGAGAATCTTTAACCCTTAAGAATTCTTCCATTAAAGACATCTTATAAGTTAAGTCATCTTATTTAGATTCCTGATTCAATACTGATTTGTAGTCTTGCTTCTAGACTTAAATTAGGATTCATTATCATAATGATATATTACACGAAATCATTAGGAACTAGATTTGATACTATCTTTGTTTCCATGTAGAAATAGATTATGACATTAAACATGATAATCATATAATATGTGATATGTCCAAAATTGATCTAACAATCTCCCACTTGGACAATCACTTCCGGTTTATGAAAATCAAGTTCCTGGGTGGGTGAATTGATAAGCTACATGCAAGTTATTATCGAATTTCGTAATGATTTCTGTATTTTGCATGTCCATTCAATCACGAGTTACGTTGTGCAAGTCGATCGGAGTTTTAGTTGAACGATAGTATCTATCTAACAGAGAATCAAGTCCACTGCCTCTATATCTTTTATCTAGTAATGGAGGGTTTAGTTTCCTTCAGGTTCATCCCTTCTTTTACTTGCAGGCCCAATCGCTCCATCGCCGGCACCAGATCGAACTCGCTCTCTCTTCCTTCCTCAACCATTATTCGCCCTCAACACGGTGCAATGGCTACCAAATCAAAGCTGGTGAAATATAAGCTGAAATGCAAGGAGAATGAGGGCAATACTCCAAGTAATATCTTGGAGGAGATCATATGGCACAAAGTCATAGAAGTTGCTAGGTGGAGAGATGATAAGTCTATGCATTCGTTACTGAAAGACCTGAAGAAGGCTCTTCATGTTAGAGATTTTGTTGGAGCGCTCAGGGCGGCCAATGATAGAACTGGACTGCCTGGGTTGATAACTGAAGTGAAGAACAGAAGAAGGCTTCCCCGAGTAGAGGAGTATTGAGAGAGGATTTTGATAGGGGGAGCTGCTTGTCTTAGTGTATTGGCAGATGAGAAATATCTTCTGGGAAGTTAAGAAAATGTGGCAACAAGCCGAAGTTCATTATCAGTGGCGGATCCAAGAATTGGTGGTTTGAGTTTTTTATCGATTTGTAATGAAAAATCTCAACAATGCGAAACTTGTTATATTGAGAGAGAGAGAGAGAGAGAGAGAGACTTATCCCTCAAATACAATAAGAATATAAACTTGTTGAATCTAACCCTACGATTTGATAAATTTTCAAAGTCATGAATGACCGTCTTATTGTTAACAAAATCAGTATATTCATTTTTAATGTGGAGAACTATATAATTATCAAGAATACCTATAGACGTTGCTTTTATTAGACACATTGTAGGCAAACACATTAGCAATCATAATACCAATACAACAATACCGTATTTTTTGAATTGTGATAGAAACCTAAAAATAAACTATCGAACTTGATGGAGTTGAAGAAGTAGAATTTGGTGGATAAGTGGAAGACTGACTCACGAACCATGTTGAAATTTTAAATTTAATTGAGAAGACGCAACAAGTTATCAACGCGTATTGAGAGGTCGAAAAGAATATAAATTGGGTGAATCAAAACGAAATATCTATTACCAAAATAATATATATATACACACCTAGTTTTCTTTTCCCCCCAAAATCCTTGGTTGGGCTTGAGCCCTACCAACCTAAGCCTTGGATCCGATCCGCCCCTGTTCATATCCTCTGTTGTGCGAAGAATTTATCATTGTTGATTAGCAAATATATTATTCTCGGTCCAAAGGTGCAGATGCTATTCTCTTGATTAGCTGCTGTTTTGTCGGACCTTGATATCATTTACATGATTCAAATATGTAAGAAGCTTAAGATGGCAACTCTTGTTGAGGTGCATGATGAGAAAGAAATGGATAGTGTTCTTGGAATTGAGGGGGTTGAGCTTATTGGCATCAACAATCGAAATCTTCAAACGTTCAAGGTTGATACCAGTAACACAAAAAAGCTACTTGAAGGAAAGCGTGGCGACATGATCCGTGAAAGAGATATAATTGTGGTAGGAGAATCTGGACTTTTTAGCCCTAATGGCATCGCCTATGTGCAAGAAGCCGGTGTTAAAGCAGTTTTGGTTGGAGAGTCAATTGTGAAACAGAGTGAACCTAAAAACGGAATTGCTCAACTTTTTGGTAGAAATATTTCTACGTGAGATATGAATTGTAAAATAAGGCTTAGTGCCTAAAGACCTATGAACATGTTGAACTGTAAGAACATGCATTTTGTAACTTTGTCTTGTCGTCAGTGAAGAGCTGGTTGAATAAAATTGATAGATTTTACTAGTAATCGCATAACATTTTTTGAATCTGTCCTGTTTGATTTGAGGAAAGAGCAAAGGAATCCGGAGAGGATTCTCACTTACCGCAACCCTCACACCAAAGGCAACGCCGTAAGCATGCCACCTAACTCCATTCCCCCCGGCCCCCACCACCACCACCACCACTCCACCAAGTCCCAGTCGTGAAGAAACAGCCTAATTGGCTCACTGTCCTGGCTATCTATAGGCTATAACCATGTCTGGTTGTCCACTGACCACTGTGCTGATCTTTTTGTAGCTTATAAGCTACAATTCCCCAAATAACTAGGGCAATACCATAATAAGGGATATTCATTCCTCATAAGGGTTTTCACATTTCGTTTTCTCCATGCATGCACCAAGTTACACTGGTTTCGGTCCCTCTACCATTACCAGTTAACAATTCCCCAAACACCAACCCTGAAAATGGGAGAGCGGTTAAATACAATTTTGGTAGCAAACCTACCACTTGGTGGCTGTAGTTTAGTGGTGAGAATTCCACGTTGTGGCCGTGGAGACCTGGGCTCGAATCCCAGCAGCCACACAATTTTTATCTTTTATTGTATATTAAAATCTTGTATTCTCTGATTTTTAAAGAGATCAAGCAAACCAGAAGTACTTCTGATTTGCTTTGGTCTTAAACTTATTGCCAAGCATTTTAATGCAGCTGTGGAAATTAAATCTGATTCAGCTGTCCTGGTTCAGCTTATGCAGAAAGACTCTCTGGACTTACGCCTGATCAGTGACCACCTTTGAAGACCCTCCTGTGCATGCTACTCAAGTTCATCTTGATGGTTTAGCCGGTCTGTCTAGAGCCAGGAGATCTGGAGCGTGTTCCAACATTTAAGCTTTCTTTGTTTTTTTTAGAAGTACTTTTAAGGATAGGAGCAGAACATGAAAATGGATAACCATAAAATTAGAAATATTTTCGTTCTTTTGCTTGAACTGAAGCTGATCAGACATTTACCGTACAGCTGTTAATTTACTTGTAACTAGTGATCCGACAGTTACAGTACAGCAGTAACTAGTCTTCGCATATGTTTGTACCACAACTATTCACCTATTCTCTCTCTCTCTCTCTCTCTCTCTCTCTCTCTCGCTACATAATACAACATGGATCGTGTATTAAGATTTACAGCACCCCCAGGATATGACATTGAAGCTCCATTATCACATAATCAAGCTCCACGGGGCAAGATTACATCTCTATTCTCGCTTATCCTCCTCAAGATCTTCCGCAAGCCCGGTGTTAAATTCTCGCATTGCTGCTGTGTCTCCACTCACCTTCAGAGCACCACTAGTTAAAGAGACGCCCTCCTCATCAAAGTCGTCTCCTGTCTCCTCTGAGTACGCATATCTGCAAGTTCCAGACCAAAACATCATTCTATCAGGTTGTGGTGCAAGAAAACATAAGAATAGCAAAAGTCTGATAGCTCCATGCACTGAATCCAACAATATCAATGCAGGCATGAATCACTTTTTTCACTAAAGATACCACTCGATGTACGGCATTATAGAGATAAACAATAGACCTTTCTTTCAACTAATTTTATCATGATAGCATTATGCTTTAGGCCAGTCAAGTCAAACAACGGAAACAATCATCAAGTACATGGATATAGATTTCTTGTCAAGGACATGGATATAGATTTCTTGTCAAGTACATACATATCGCTATTTATTATGCAAACAACATCAGAAAACTGTATAATCACAATGTCAAAGAAATACCTAGTAGGGTTACTTGATGGAGCCCAGAGGACACATATCACCGTCAAGAGAGAAAAGGCAAGCAGAGTCCAAAATGCAGGAATCACCCAGGCGATTTGCCAAAGCTCGCTCAATGGATCGGTTGCATTGAAATATAGCTGAATCAACACAATTCATCGCAGATTTATTAATAAGTTTACTTGAAAAGAGCAGACCTGCCAAGAAACTCTAGATTCTAGTTACAGACTAAAGGTTATTGACTTTATTCCATTGCACTAGATGGAAATCATGGGAATGTTTAATTCTAACAAAATATATGATTTTATGATTCAGTAATAATACCTCAAACCCAATCCAGGCAACTGATAGAAGCACAGAGACTGCAAGAGAGTTGGTAAATTTTCGATATAGCTCCAACTTAGCCATGTTTCTCCTGATCTGTGACCAAAATAAATAGAGGGTGAATAATAGATACATAACATTGTCATTCGAGATTCCTATAATCTTTCAGGAAAATTTTTTTTATCCCAAACGGTGGTATATAATGTAAGAACACAACTAGGCATTATAAATGCATAATTATGAATTGCAATCCCACTACCCTGCTAAAGATTTAAACCACACGGTACCAAAGCATATTTCAATTAGTAAAAGTACATGGTTTCCAAAAAGACACAGTGTACATGCATGGCTAAACAAACCTACATAGATTGCAATTCAATGGATACCAATTGTTGCGTGAAACATTAGATACAAAAATCAAACTGTTCATATGCTGAAGCTGTAAAAGACAAAAAAGTAACCAGGACGATGCAAATTGTGCATTATGGTACCTGAAGCTTCTCCAGAGTGTTAGATAAAGAAGAGAAAATCCACAGAATGAAGCATGAATCCAAGAAGGCAACTGGTAAGACCAGAAATAACTTTGCCTTTCCAGAATAATCATTGATATTACCCAAATGTTCAACAAGCTCGAGCGCTTCTGATGCCATAAAATAGACCCCGCCAAGCAAACATAATTTTGGGGTTATTCCACCAAGTGTAGGCTTCACCACACCAAATCCCATTGAAACTACTAACAGAAGCATACGAGAGAGTGTCTTCTTGACAGAGCTAAAGGTTACTGCCCACAGTGTAATGCCCATAGGCCTGGTTCCAGTCGAATTGAAGTTGACATACTCAAAGTACCAAACAGCCATTTCACACATTCCAAGAGCAATCACCGCTGTGATATGGTAGTGCAATTGTATAACATCCTTCCAATACTGAACAAACCTCAGAAACCATGCAAGGCCAAACACAAGGTAAACTAAAGACATTAAGCCATAAAATGTCATCAAAGGAGCCATCTTCCCCGGCAAATAACCATCTGGATTTCTCCAATCAGTCCTTCCTTTAATCAGCGTGCCCTTCAGCTCCGGATTACAGAACATAAAATACAGGTAATACATCCCGGATTTCGTGATCTCCACCGTCTCAGACTCCATCTTCGCCTCCTCATCCTTTCCATTAAAGGACGTCTTGATGCGCTTAGGCCAGTCCGGATTGTCCGGATTCTTCTGCATAACCACCTCTCCAGCCGTGCATTGTCCATCTTTCGAAAGATTCCTAGTGCAGCATATCACATTCGACTTGAGAAACGAAGCCCCAATCCTTGTCCTGTCCTTCACCTCGAGAATAATAGCTTCCACCATACCAGTACTCTCCTGCATTTCATTCTGCTTACTCGCCGACTCCTTTGGCCTCACAAATGTCACACTCTCAAACCTGAAATCACATTAGTCAGCCCCGGCGGCATCGGCATCTCTACAACCTCATTACCTCAAAATCTAAAATGATTAAAATCACAAGGATCAAATCAAAGCTTCCGATCCTAAATCAGTAAAAAGCTAGGGTATTGCCACATAATGATCTTATGATTTACTAACTCAACAGATCAAAATAGATTCAGCTTCTATAACTCACCTAGCAATATGTGTCTATGTAAATCGAGCCAAGAGATATTTTGGTAATACAGAAATGGATTAGTGAGATTAAGAGTGGTGATTAGTGAGATTAATGACCTGATGAAGGACTTTCCCTTGACGTGGCTATCCGAAGAAGAAGGAGAAGAGGAATCGACGACTCTAGAAGCGTAGAGGCCTTCGCTGCCACCGTGGAAGAAGAAGGCGTTTGACTGAGGAGTGAAGCCTTCGTTTCTGTACTCGTGGATTGAAGCATTACAGCCGTTGATCATCAGAATCAGCAGAACTGTGAACCATAGCGCTGATGGGAACCATCGGCGCTCCATTTCGCTCTCTTCCGTGTGTGTTCTTGGTCTGACGATTCTGAGCAGAAGAGTGAAGGAAAAGTGCAGCGGAAAACGACACCGCAACCTAGTTCCCGTGGGTTAAACGACGCCGTGGACTCACTAGTCTCGGGTGGCTTTCGGATTTGGGCTTCCGAGGCCTTTATGTGCTGGGGCCTGGGGGTTAGGTCCAAGTTTGAGCCAGGAATTTTTGTTTTTGTTACAAAAATGGACCACTCCGGGGCTGTTGAGTAATATAGGTATAACCAATTCCCAAAGAGAGTTTTTCACAAGCCGGTTCGAACCATAGACCTTCTATTATTAAGAGTATCCATGCAGCGTCTGTTCCACTTACAGCCTAGTATGTTTTCACTAGACCAACTCTATTGAGTTAGGAATTTTAAGGCTATGTATTTAGTTTCAATAAAAATTAGAGAAAATTAGATATAAATCCATTATTGTTAAATCTCCTTTAAAATAAATCTATGCATATTTTTTCTTCATTTTACACTCATTTCACGTAAGCAAACCTACCATATAGAGCGTATGTCTATAATTAATGGTGTTTTCTATTTTTCATATTACTAATTTGCCCTTTTAGATTGTAAAATTCTATATTTTGGTATGTGACACAATCTTTGTATCAATTTGAATTCAAACAATAAGCTAAAATTTAGTTGAATTTAACTTTATCATAAATTTTACATTCTTAATTTCTTACCTCATTTTATATTTACTCTACTCCCTTAATTATATATATTCTCTTCGTCAAAGTATTCCATTTCTAACAAAGTTTCATATTTTCTTTCAAAAGATGAAATGAGACTTTAATTAGAATCTTCAGAAAGATTTGTATTATTGTTTCAAAGTAAGGGAAGAAGATAAGTGTTCATAGCACTTTGTGCATATGTCTTTGTGAGTTGATTGAAGAAATATTATGAAAGAAAAGAAAGAATTGAAGAAGAGGGAAGAAATGGGAAAAAAAAGTTTTGACAACAAATTGGATTGCATTTCAGTCCTAAGCTCATATTGATACCTTGATTTTCATACTCAGAAAAATGTTTAATTGCAAGGTACATAATTTTTTTTTCTTTGGCAAGTTTTTCTCTTCTTTTAGGTATATTATTATTTCAAATTTAAACCTGATCTAGAGAACCTTTTATTCTCAACTATTTACAACTTTAATTTACTTATTAACTATATATATATATATATATATTCCACAATCATAGGTATAATTTAATAGGAAACCTAACGAATAGGTATAATAAAAATAAGAATCTAATATATAGGTGTCTAATATATATGTGTCATACAAAAAGATGTATATATATGTATCTTATTTATGATTAATTATACCTTATGTATAAATAATGAATTCTCTTTCACCTAACTTTTCATAAAATTAAAAATTGTAGAAACAATCCATGATTCTTGCAATAATAATTAAATTGATTGAAACAGAAAAATAATTAGCATTACAAGAAAGAATAAACACATAATTAAAGTATTGAATACAAATCGTTAATCAAGATTTTTAATTATGTTGATGTTATAATTAAATAGTGGCAGTTTGTAAATATTACATAAAATAGGACATAAGATATATCACAGTCAGCAATTTTATGTGACTATTGAAAAGATATATTTAATAGGTTTTATTTAAAATGAGTCTTGAAAATTGGGTATAAATTAAATTCCCCCTAAAAATTAAAAAAAAAACCCAGTGATTCGTTAGTTATTTCAAGTGAGATCACGAAACACATAGACCTTCAAGTTGTTCTCAAACTGCTGAGTCTATGCTGTGTTGGATGACACTATCTATTAGATACTAATAGATACAGTATCTACTATCTAATATCTAATGACAAAATCTAAAGTATATTGTTTCTAAGAGCTTGATCTCTTCCTGTTCGGGGGTCCCCCAACGCCTGCGCGCGGGGTCTCTATATATCATCGTCATCATCATCTCCGGGTCTGTTATACCGAACAGGAATTGAGTTTGATGCTCACAGGGTGACATTTTTTCTCCATCTGAATGTAGTGAGAAATGTATTGAGGATCAAGAAATAAGATCAATCATGAGGCGTGGTAAAAATCTATAAATAGAGTAATACTTCTTTTTTTTGAGATAATATTTCAAATGCAAAAGGTCACTAGCTAGTAGCTGTCCTCCATAATCATAAATTCATGCAAACTTATAAAATATAAGTAATCTCTTACAGTCATAATCTTTCTGTAATTTATAAGTATACCTAGCTAGCTACCTGAAGTCTTAAACGATCTACCAACATTCTATCTTAACAAATCTTCGGTTTAGTGGAAATCTAGACATGTTATGCCGTACGTTATGGGCATTAGGGTCCTACTATAATTAGGTCAGAACTACTTCTGAGTTTCGAATTCAAATCAATATGCCACAAAAATGTATAATGTCCATCAGGATCATCACACAGTGTTGCACGCGCGATTGATAAATAGATTACTTGACCAGTATGCATATACATAAATATAAGTGCCCTCCTTCCCGATACATGTGAACATACGTATATAGCAATGGGTACTTTCACTTTAGACATCATTCTAGTTTCCTTGAGCCTCTTGGTTCTGATAGTTTACCATGCATATTTCTGGTGTATCTTCAAGACCAAACCCTCTCATACGAGCATCGGAAGAATGTCAATCAGAAGAAGAATATGTTTTCTAGATATTGTGCAGGTAAGTAAGTTTTTTTAAAAATATTACTGTTCATGAGTATGAGCTTCCATGCGCGTCCTTAACTATGAGTCTATGATCATGAGTATTACCTTCCGCTCGAAAGCTTCTGTAGTTTCTATAGAATAGTAGAAATTTCTCTTCCGGACGTATGATCTTTCTTATATAATTTGTTACGGAAAGGAATGTATAGTATGAATGTATATGCTCATTTCTGCAGGGTGAAGGAAACATGGCTTTGTTGGCAGTCCAAAACTTGAGAAACACTCAAATGGTGGCAACATCCACAGCTTCAATTGCACTTATATGCAGTTTGGCTTTGGCTGCTCTTACGAACAATGCTTACAATGCAAACCACATCTTTGTTAAAACAGCATTTTTCGGTGAGCAGTCGAGAAAGATGTTTGCCCTAAAGTATGGTTTGGCCTATTTCCCCTTGCTTTTCAGCTTATTATGCAGCTCTCTGGCCATTGGATTTATGATCGATGCCATTTTTTTACTAAATACTTCTACCGAGTTCTCATCTTCAGACATTATACTTCTCCTGTACGAACGAGGTTACTTGTTGGCTCAAATTGGCAAGAGGTTGCTTTCTATCTCCTTTGTTTTGTTGTTGTGGTTGTTTGGTCCAGTTCCCGTGGCCTTCTCATCCGTGGCCTTAGTTTGGTGGCTTAAAGATTCTGACTTTGTTGGCTAATTCACCCAATGTAATATTAGATAAAGTCTCAGCTAAAATAGATGCTTTATAAATGTTGGCCGGGCCAAGTTCTTGGGAATTCAAAGAACATATATACATACTATGTAGTTTGTTGCCAATACATCAGAGACTGAAGAGAGTCTGCGTTTGAATCTGCTCCGTCCATTATCACCCAGTTTCATTGTCTTTATCACCATCTTTGTGAGCACGATATATATATATATATATACTTAATTTATGTATATTATCCGTTCATGTTAATTATTGTTTGGAGAGTTTATACAATAATGCAAGGAAATTGTATAATTTGCATTCATGTGATCGTAAAGACGTACCATGTTCCAAAATTATGTTTGATAGCAGGTATTGGCAGACACAAAATTCATAAGATAAAAAAGCAGAACCAACGATTGAATGAGCAAAAAGAAAGAGCTATTATTGTAAAGGCAGTTTAGCAAGTTAACTTCGTAAACCAAGGGACATGCGTGCGATTTTATCATCATCCATATTCCATGAAGGGAACAATCAACATGCAGATTATCTCGTGTGTGGCTACTTTCATTTCGATTATTGGCTTGTGCAAAGACACATCACCCGGAACACCATATATAATCTACCATCGTATCAATTAGGTTCTAAACCCCTAAGCTATGAGGCCAAGTATAAGTAGGCAGATAACATGACCATCATGCCTTTATGTTTTTTTTTTTGATGAAGGGGCATGCCTTTATGCTGCTGATAGAATAATACGAATTTTCTGGCAAAGCTGAATCGATCACGACAATTTGAAACAATTAAAATAGTACTGAAGCAATTACACGATCGAATAGTCCAATTAGAATTTAGTGGATAGACCACTCAAGCCAATGCTAAGGCTTTTCATATTCATCCGATCCAAACCCGACTTTAATCTTCAATGTCCATTATATGCATTCCACAACTCTACCAACCAATTGCAATCATGAATGAAACCACATCTGCTTGTGACAATGTGACGTACACTCCACTACCATCGTCTATTGACGATAAATATGTAGGGTTCCTCTGGCTACAGAACCATCTCCAATATATTCTGATCTCAAATTAAGATGATTGTTTATCTAGACACCATATTGGTCCCGATTAGTCTCTTGCTTACGGTGGGTTATCATGCTTATCTGTGGCATAGCTTCAAGAACAAACCCTCTCATACTACCATTGGAATCAACATGCTGAAGAGGAGAGCCTGGTTTCGAGATATCAAAGGGGTAAGCTAAACTTTCAACTGGAACTACTTATCCTTGTTAGCATTTTAGTTTTTCAACTGGTTAATTATATAACACTGGTACAAAAAGGTGCAGAATTAAGAAATGTCTTAATGATAAACCGATACATGCATGTTTCTTCGTAGATTAAGAGCACCAAGATTAAGATTAAGGGCATTCTCACGTAATGACTTGTTTTTACTTACTTATAGTGTACGTATCTCCCTTAATTTCTGTGAACAAGTTAATTTTTAACCTACACATTGCACATGCATGCTCTTATACGCATTTTTAGAAATCTGACTAGCTAGCTTGTGCAGTTGCTACGAAAACTGACCTCGATCAACTATTCTGGAATCTAATTCTTTTGGTCATCACCAGATAAATTGGATCTCTCCGCAGTCCCAACTGCATTTGATCGGAGAAAAATAATTTCATACATAGACAAGTAGGTTTTCGATCATCTTTTAGTGGCGGATATTGTTCTTATACATATGATTTTAACCATGCAGGGTGATGAAGATAAGATGGGAATGTTAGCTGTCCAAAGCTTGAGAAACACTCTGATGGCGACCACGCTCACAGCTTCCATAACAATTCTGGTTTTGGTTGCATTGGCGGCTCTAATCAACAACGCCTACAGTGCATCTCATATCTTCAGTAGTGCGATTTTCGGGTCACAATCCTCTAGGATATATTCTGTAAAGTATGGCTCAGCAGCACTGGCTCTGTCAATTAGTTTCCTCTGCAGTTCATTGGCAATTGCATTCTTGATTGATGCCAATTTCTTGATTAATGCCTCCTGTGATCACGAATTATCATCCTTGTCTTCAGAACACACACGAAGCATATTTGAGAAAGGTTTTGTTTTGGCTCTTATAAGCAACAGAATGTTGTGCATCACTTTTCCGATGCTGATGTGGATGATCGGTCCGATACCGGTATGTTTGTCATCGATAGCATTGGTTTGGGGGCTTTATGGGCTTGATTTTGCTGAGAAGCTAGCAAAAGGCAATAAGCAAAGTCTCAGTAGAAGACTGTGATGCCAGCAAGTCGTTTGTTGATCAATAGCAACGAAAAGAAGCAACTACTAGCTAGACAAAATAAGTTAATTACTTGTGTAAGTTGTGTTCAATTGCATCCGCGTTATGACTCATGAGATATGGGCAATTAGGTGTTCAAAGAATTCTCAATTACAACAGCACCGGCCACCTTAATGCCCTCTCCCCAACCATCATTTTATTTTCCCATTTTGTAATAAACATAAATTAGAAGAATACAAGAACGATAAGAAAAATTAAGGAATATGAGTCGATGAATCAAATTGACAAACTTTGAAGTAAAATCCAGTGAGCAAGGACTAGTGTTTAATTAAAACAGTAGTGTACGTAAGTAAACAAATCAGTACTCCACTGAGTGACAGCAGATGCATCATGTGTGGAACAGTGGAACACTACTGAACGCATACATGCTAATCAAAATGCAGAGAATAGTAATTTAACTATATATCAATGACAACAGACTTATGAATAAACACTGTATTCTTGCTAAAATTGGCCCAAAATCTCTAAGCCCAACCATACGGGTCGACATAACCCGAGCAAGCTCGCGGTCCTAACTCCACACTAGTAGACTCCAACCCGGATAAACCCTGCCCCTTTGGTATTGGTATTTTCTAATTTGTTCCACCCTTTGCCCCTTTGCTTACTTGGCTACCTCTATGAAGTTGTTTCAATGACAAAGAAAAAAAAACAAAATAGAAGATACCACAAAATACCACAGGAGGACCAGAATGACCGGTACAATCAATCACGGTATAAGAACTCTTGAATTTTTTTATATACACGGCGTATAATTACATGATACAATCTTAACTATTAATATATTTTTACCATCATGTTTGTATCTTAAATTCATTAGTTTTAACTTTTAACAATCCACATTTGGTCGTCTGTTTACCCACAGTGCACCGAATACTCCGTAGAAACTAAGAATTATTGGAAAATAAAGTTTAGCAACCAACAGAGGCCTTGCTTTGGTCTTTTCTTCAACGGGTAGTGATATTACCTGCAGTCAAGATCTATATCGTAATCAATGAAGGTTGTTGCATGTACCAGTCACCCTCACAGAAGCAGATGGATACAATCGCCACGACAAACCCAAAATTGATAAGAGATCGAACCCTATCTTTTACGAAGGATGCATGGAACTTGGACTGCTGGATTTCCCATCGATCAGCTTTGTCCAGAAGCATAAAGGCAATGGGTCCTGTTCTTCTTCCCCTGGTCTATCTTAATTTCGTGCTCACTAGCACGAGGCTTTAACAACGACGATTCATATTTAATTTGATATCGACCTTGTTCAGTGTAACCTGTTATCGTTTTATTCGCTTTCACATGCACCGGTGGCAACAAGTTTCCTCCCCCCGCCTTAAATTTGGAGTCCACGAGTGCTAGTTTGATGGTGAGAGGTCCGTTCCACGCGTCCTTCATTTCACTCGTCTTTCTTTCACTTCAAGTCGCGAAGAAAAATCAACCTGGAAATTGGAAAGGGATCGATATAGATTATTGTAGATCATAGTTGCATGTATACTGCCGTAGCAGCTGAGCCGTACCTTGAAATGATTTCATAAAACCTACTAAAACCAGACAATAATATTATATTTATGCATAGATCCATCTTCATTCTCAACGGTTTCCTTCTTTCCCACAAAACTCCCTTCCTCATGCAGTTCCTGTATTCCAAGTATGCAACTATATATGCAATGAGCCATATGTATTCCCGTCACTGCGGTTTCATCTTTCAATGTCATTTGTGTTGTTCATCAGCAGCTATCTTTCAACTAGTAATCTCATTAGACTTCATCCTAATAAGGAAAGTAATCACAAACCTAGATTGGTTCCCAATTAATTAGGTCAACATGTTTTCAATTAATTAATTCATATTCAATCAAGACAACTTGACCTTAATTTTATGTCCACTACGTACATAGAACCAATCATGCATTTGGTCCGGCCTATGAATTATTCAAAATCGGTTGCTTAATTTGACATATTTTTAACTTTATCAAATTGCATATAGAACGTCCAAAGGCAAAAGGTCAGACAAACCTTATGGATGTATATATAATTTTAGCATGAGTATCTGTAAAGCCTATAGGCATGCATATTTAAACGTCACAAGGCAGGTGTTATATAACACATGCGAATATATATGCGAAATATATACCAAAGAAGTCTTCTATGCCTAATCCTCTATGTTAGTTTGTTCTTGCAAGGTGTAGTAAAATCGAGGAATCAGATCCAGTTGCCTTTGTTTAAGGTTAATCCGGACGAAACAGGAATATAACTATCAAGCGTGACGTGCTGAATCATGTTACTTTTTTGTCCAAATTACTGCATGTTATCATATTAATTTGCAACTGGTTCCATACAAAAGGATCACATTACAATCATACACCCTAACTCTTTTCAAATTAAAAGAATTTTGTGAACGTGTATATTATATTGCAAACCAACCTTCTGTATGCCCAACTCAGAAGCGGTACAAATGAAACAAACTGATCAAAAAAGGCATACAGATCGAGTAAAGAAACGGTGGTGACACTACAAAAAAACATGAGTATTAAGCACATTTATATGTGGGTCAAGTGTGGATGTTGGCGGTGTGGCCAACTCCAAAATCTCACAAATTCCATGCAAATGTGGCTTGCACATATAAATGTGCTTAATACTCATGTTTTTTTGTAGTGTGATGAAATTGTAGTTTTAAAAATTGTTTCACACTACTAGCAAAATGAGCTTTCCCACTGATTTTTCACACACTGGTTGTTATAAATCCGTGGAAAATACTAGCTCATATAATTATATGTGTGGAATATACATACATGGGTCTACCAAAGGTTAAATAATACGAAAATCAGTGTGAAATAAGAGCTATAGTATTTTATCGTATAAAGCTATAATATTTTATTTTATTCTTACACGGTTGTCCATGGAAAATCCAAATCACACAGAATTCGGTGGGTATATATAGCGACAGACTTCTGTGACCATTAGATACTGGTATAGATATCAGTGTAAACTAAATGTCTACACAGATATCCATGTAATATTAACACACAGATATCAGTAAGAAAAGTGCAAACATACATCAGTATGTTATAAATGTATTTAACACGGTTTTGTGTAGTAATTTAATTAATTTAATAGAGGTTTAATTCACTCCAACAACCAAAACTCTAAACTAAACTTAATGCTCTATCTCTCGTACCTCTTCCTCTTATATGCTGCCTCAGCTAATTCTTCTATTATTCTCAAACAACCTCAGTCTTCCCCCAACCCCAGATCTCTCTCTCCGGATCGATCGACTAGATTGAGAACAACAAAATGGTATCCAGATCGCAAAGAGGCTGGGTAAAGAAGAATGTGTTCATGAAGTCAATGCTTATGGTGGATATGATGTTGGAGATTTGTTCTTCCATAGATTGGGTAGGCACAATCTCTTAAGAGTTAACAGTTGTGGCTTGCGGCTAAGGTTTGTTCTTCCTTTTATTCATCAACATATTCCCTCTTCTCATCCTCTACTGCTTTTGATGGAAACTCAATATTTTTTGGTACCCAATCTATAGAGTACCAGTATTTGTTAAATACTGAAGCTTTTGGGTGGTCAAAACAAGTTATCGATTTTTCCTATGAATTTTCGGGGATGTAAACCGTGTTTATGCCAAGTGTTTGCCGTTAAGTACTCAAAGAAGCTAGAAAGGTTCAGTCAATAGATATATTAAAGCCAAAGTGCTCAGTTATAATTAGAAAGATATATTTTGATATTATGACTATGTACACAATCTCCTTGCTTAGTTGATCCTCGTTGAACTAACTTTGGTTTTGGTTTTGGTTCTTGTGACTTAATGAATTGCAAAAGCAACAAACAGAGGTGAATGTGAGATTTTGGTCTAAGGCACATGAACTCTCCATAAAAGCAAATCTTTGTCAACCAAAATTACTATCAGTCTTTTCACCAGTTGTGGTCTAAGGTAATTGAACTCCTTCACAAAAGCATAGCCCTTTTAATTTCATTACTCGTGTTATTATTGCCTTAAATTGTTTTTTAAATTTATGTTTCATCAATGCTTTTGCAGATCAACACATTTTTGAAACGTGCTAGAGCTGCAAAAATTAATGCTTCATTGGATTAACATGTAACTATTGTGTGTAACTTCATTGGGTTGGAAAGATTTAAATATTGTTTAAATGATTTAGAAAAAAAAGTATATTTGTAAAATAATTTGCAGAATATTTTTTTTTAAAACAAATTGACCTACACCCACTGAAATCCATATATAGTATTTTCAATTCCTCACACACAACTGTGTGAATTTAAACGCTAAGGACACAAATCTTATCAAGTTATATTTATAAAAAACAATGGGACCCGCACTCACAACTCACACGATCTATATAATCTGTGTGATAAGAGTATTAACCCCCCTTCCAAACCGCACAGATAACCAATCTGTATGCGCACTGTGACTATTAGCTTGTTCACACAAATATCAGTGTGAAATGCTCTTATTTCACACTGATTAAAATCAGTGTGAGCATTCATTTTGCTAGTAGTGTCAGAGCGCAAAGAGCTAGAGAAAGCAAGGTACAATAGGAACTCGAAGTTTATCCCAATGTTCATAGGTTGATGAATAGATCCTACACGATTAAGTAACTTTGGTTGATGCTAAAGCAGCAAAGAATATGCTCTTACAAAAACTAAGGCCAGTTCATGTGTCTGGAACTTGATAAGAAAATCAAACTAAATTGATTTTCCTACTCACCAATTTTAGTTAGTGCAACGTTGATAACAGTTTAAATGTATTATCGCGTGCATGGAAACGGTAAGATTTACGGGCATTTCCAACCTACAATCCATAACTAACATTTTTTTAGTATAGCAAAAATTAGGTCGAGAAAATGAGAGTGGCGCTCCCCTTGCGCCTGCGACGGCTAACCCTAAATCTAGGGTTTTGCTTGTCGAGCACCCCGGCCTTTGATGTCATCTCCATCCCTTGTGTAGCCTTTAGATTGCCCTCTTCGAGGTCATGTTTTCCCTATTTTCAACAGGTGAGTGTAGGCTTCCGGTGTCTTTTGGGGTGTTGCCACGAGGAGACATGTCAGGTGTCGGATCTGAAAATTCAAGTTCATTCTTGTCAACAAAGGTCTTTACAGCCTCGGGTCGGGTGTTGGCCGGATTGGAGAACTTGGATCTAGGTTTGGGATCCAGGTCAGCGTTGAACCCGCACCATTAGAGGAGATCAGTGGCGGGGTTGATCTCTCGTGAGAGGTGATTTCCGGATCCGATATGTGGATCTTAACTGCCACTTCGTCTGCGGTGGAGTTCTCCGATGCTATCCGGTAGGGACTGGCTTCATATTGTGGAGCATCTGATTTCGAGATAAATTTGGATCCGTATTTGGGACTCGAGGCGCACTAGTAGTCAGATCATGCGTCCGAAATAGCTCATATTATTCTGGGATTGGTTCTAGTTCTGGTTCTTGATAGGTCGATTGCTAATACATGAGTTTATGTCGCTCTTGGTGGTTCTCAATCTCCTTGGTTACAATTACAGTTACAGTTACAGTTACTCTCCTTTTTACGCTACTTTTGTGACATATGCAATGCAGCGATGCTTGAGTGCATCAGGTTACATGGTTACCCAGTTACTTTTACTCCTTGATACGTTTGTGCATTTAGTTACAGATTATTGCTCTCTCAGTTACCTTATATGCGTTTGTGCATCTCAATATTTTTTATTATTTTATTCAATATTTTTGCATCACTCTATATACTTTTTTATTAATAAATATAATTTCTTCCCTATTTCCAAAAAATATATTTTTAGCAAAATCTTGATTTATCTCCAACCAGAATGCAAGTTAGTCAAAATTGATTTTAGCCAACGTCGTAGTTAACAATCATCATGTTTTGATTTAACCAATCATGATATAAAATGATTTAAAACTAAAAGTAAGTTTAATTTTGTATTCATGGGTTTTTATTGGGATGGAAACCCTATAAAGTATAGTACGTAGTAGGTTTGGGTGATCAAATAAAAAAATTGAATCCCTTAAAAAAAAGAATGTAAATTGCATTTTAAGCCTAGAGTTGGAGATGTCTTTAACTGTCATCAATTCGTCATAGTTTTTATTTATTTTGAGTTCGTCGATAAGATTAATTAACTCGTGAGATTCCGTTGTATGATATGAAATGAAGCAGAAAATTTGTACAAAGAAAACACACTATCCAATATTGGTTACTCTATGTTATTGGAAATTGGATGAAGAGAATTATAAATCCCCAAGAGGCCAAGAACTTTCAGTTTTGTAGGAAACAGAAAAACTAGACATCATTCAAGTACACGAGTTCACGAAAAAAAATTCACTGTAAGCTAGAAGGTCGATCTTGTATGAATTACTTAGTAAGAAAAGATAAATAGTTGCTACTATATTGATCGAAATGATCCCACAGCCACAGAATATCTTACACTGAGAAAACAACTAATTTTACTTCAACATTAACTGAAAATTCCCTACGCACAGATTACATAAGGAAAATTGCTTCATCAAAATTTAAATGGAAAATCTATTTCATGATCAAAAGCTTCAAAGTATCCCGCCACCATTATGGAAGAAGTCATGTCATCATCATACGCAATTGTCGATGATAACCCACTGATCGGCTCGAATGACTCAAACATCCCTAGACCCGGCGACGTGAGATAATCACACAACGACAATGATTGGTTGTGGTGGGTGATGTGATGATCATGATCGCTAACTATTTTGGTCATCTGTTCTACCTTGACGCTCTCTTTTTCGATCGATGTGAAGGTTGAGAAAAAGGGATGCTCTTGTTTGCAGGTCGAGGCGTTGTTTGTGTTGTCGAACCTGATCATATTCTGGGAAGACTCTTGACGATTTGAACAATCTAAGATGAGCTCGTGAGGAGTTCTGAGATAGTCAGTGCATGTGTGATTGCCATAGTATGTGGTCCGATAGAGTTGGGGCTCATCTTGAATCCTCTGCACATGTTTAATTGCTTTGCAGCCTTGATCAAACTTATGAGTGCACCTAAAGTAGTTTCTACACATAGAGTACAACTTAAGTCAGCTTTACAGATGAGTGTTTCAGTACATATACATATGATCTACGATAATAAGAAAGAAAAATTGATATTGCAGTAGCATTTCGTTTGTATACCTTGGATGTCCAGAACCTAGGATCATCTTTTGTCCGTATTTTCTCCATGCATGACCATCGTCCACTAAATCCAGTGTGTCTTTGGTCCATGAATGTGAAGTTTTCCTGCAGGTTACAATTGACAATTAGTTAAATTAAGAGTAATTATACTTAATGAACATAAAGTTAGAAAGTAAAAGCAAGAATACTTTATGCGACCCAATAAAATGAATATGCATGTACATTTTGTTTCTTAGGTGAAATTAAGATTATCTAGCTAACAAATGAAGCAGATGTGGTAATTCTCAAAACAAGTTGATGTTGTTATACTCATATACTTAAATTTTATCTTAAAAGATTGTAACGATGAACTGTCAGTTATTGAAAGATACGACAAAGATTACGTAATTTAATAACCAATAACCATTTAATCTCATATAAATAGATAACAAAGAAAGTGATTTACTTAAATTTTGTCTTGAAAATGTAACTATGAACAGTCAGTTGTTGAAAGATACGACAAACATCACATAATCAAGAACCAACAACCATTCAATCGCATATAAATAACCGCAAAAATGAAACAAGATAATTTTGAAGTACGTTAATTATATGCTCCGGATCCGAATAATGAATCATATGTTAAGCACAAAATTAATTACTATATTTTGGTCCTTAGAGTAATATGTATCAACAACATAATTAATTTAACTCGTAAAAGTTTTTTTTTTAATTACCTTCTCTTGTAGGAACCTCTGCGATCCGTACTCTTGCAGCTTTCTTCATTTGAATCCTCGGACTTCATAGCATCGTCACGAACTACATCCCAAGACGATGAATCGGCGCCAGCAATCACAGAACCAGTACCAGAACCAGAGCCAGAAGCAGAGGCAGTAACAGCACTAGTATTACTATTGGCTTGAACCTGAGAAGTGAGCTCCTCCTTAGCCTCTTGACTTCCGTTCAAGATAAGAAGGGTGTTTGTGAAAGACCCCAAGATCTTCGTCACAATACCCTCCGCCGATCTGACGTCACCACCGAGAGCCCCCCGAAGCTGATTCGCCATCTCCCGGCCATGAACCAGCTCCTCCAACACTCTCTGCCGGTTCGACGACACACTCTCCTGCCAAGTCCACTCCATTTCTGATGAGCTTCTGAGAGTGTTAAGAATGTTTATATGTGGAAAAATAAGTATCGATCGTACGGTATATGAGTCTCTCTGTGTGTGGATTAGATTTATAGAGTCAAGAGTCCCTAATGACCTCTTTTTATATAGGTGCGCAAAGAGGTTATGGGATTGCTGGGGAGGGAAGATGACTAGAAGCTTGGGGGAAAATTCATCTTGACCGCACAGTATGGCGCGGTTGTATCACACCAAAGGCTGGATTGGCCTCCAAGCCGGACTACATCGATGGCGAGGTAATTGACGTCATCCCGATTATGTCACCGCCATCGTCACCCCACTGGGTGTTACCTGGCTTTGTCTACCTTAGGGTTTTTAATTATAATTATGAGCAAATAAGTTATATTTACTTGTTTTAAAAGCCTCAAGTTGTTGTGCAATCAATACTATCGCAGCCCTAACTTGATAGTTTAATAAATCTTATCGCTATTGGATTGGACAAATGAAAAATGCTGGGTGCCCTAAGTTGACCATGATAACCTAATTGCGAATTAAGTGGTTTGAAAGGAACAAGTAGTGTGTATGTATCACTATGATGTGATTAGAGGCGAGGATAGGGGTATTTTGGATTCAATAAGACGACAATCTGTTGGTAGTTACATGCTAATTAAATGTCCTTGTTCCCCGGAATAATCATATTCAACTCTGAACGTGTGGATAACCATCAACTGGGACGATTGGAGGATAGTCAGGATACTATGCATAACATCAGACACCACAATCTTCCATGCAGTAGATTGGTGAAAGGTAGATTCACCTTGAGATTCATATTCACATCCTCGTACGTACGAACTTTTTACCACATTTATTTATTAAGATTTGCAATCGCTTTTTCATTTGTTATACTAAGAGTACGTAGAAAGACTGAAGGCGTGACCGATAGTGAATTTGTGACCACTACAGTATTTCACAAAATGGACATAAGTTAAAACAGCTTGTCTCATGAAGTGACGAATTGTGCTGAAAGTGGCTTTGAGGGAGAATAAACATAACAGATTGCATCACATCAACAAAGATGTAGCATTATTTGAATCTGAACGATCGGATGGCAGGGGTTTAGGGGGGAAGTAAATTAATTGAATACTTATCATTATAATAAAAATTATCTGCTCAAAATTTTAACTTGGTCCTAACCTCATCATTAAGTAATTGGCAGTGTGTGCTTGTATATATGTTTGATACCTCATCATCTTCTAGTTTTGTCATTTTTGGAAAAATTGTTTATACTTGTTCAAGCAGAGGTGACTGGATTCATTACTTCAAGTTTAACTTATCATTCTCGAAAATACTTGTATTCATACAGGTATGGATATATGCGTCCAAATTCCTCTTATTTATATACATTTGGTAGTGTGAATACAAAATTTTAACAGTTCAAAAGTTTTGTTAATCAATAAAATATCACTTTTGTGAAAAATTAATGTTAAACAAATATCGTTTGCTTAGCCGATTGTATCAAACAAACAAACGGTTGATTATGATACTACTAACTTTCACAAATACCATTTATTTGTTTGATATAATTGATTTAGTAAATGATTATTGTTTCCATTCATATGTTACAAAGATGAGTTGTAATGATTTATAAATTTTTTAAACGGTTAATATTATGAAATCACACTACTAAAAATATTAAAATAAGATAAGGTATGGACACAAGTATATTCCCTCATATATCAAGGCCGCGTTTAGTAAATTAGTAAATATTCAAAAAGTTTAACGTAAAAAAATTGATCGATCTCGTGAAACTCCTGGTAGTTCATTAGTTAACCGGATCGGCACCAACCTCGAGTGCTTACAACTTACAATTATATGATTTATATAACCAGTTCTGGCTTTCGGGGCGGGTAACATCGATCTTAATCGAGTTTAGTAAAGGAGTATCTCTTAATACTCAATGAACTACTTAAATAGCACAGGCTCTATCTATTTGTTCATAGAAAGGAATAAACAATCAAAAATAAATATTGATACAGCACTACCCTCAACTGCATGCATGTGATTCATCCATTGCTGTGTTTCAGATCAAGCCAATGGAATCACGTGCCTTGTCGCTCCAGTCTGGCAAGTTCTTCCCATGAATTTCTAGACATGGCATGGTGCGCAGAGTAGATTATCGTCGTACGTCTAAGGCTTAAACCCTAATTCTGACGCAGATTTGTTTTAGACATATACATAATGGCAAGATAATCACTACGATGATCCAATCAATTTCAACTTGAAACAATAATGATGATTAATATATTGCCTACTTGTCGATTAAGAGATAATAAGTCCACTCGTTTCGATCTACTCGGAGTTGGAATCAGAAATATAAATCCAATTTTCCAGATCGCGGTTTTAGAGGTCAGCATGACCAATTAGGAGGACGTTCACACCCTGATGCCGGCTAGGAGCTTGCTTCATCATCTTTCGTGACATAAGAGGGCAACTGCCCACTGCCCAGTGACTTAGTCTATACGTATGAACATGCGTTTGTTAGGAGAGTAATTAACCATCAACCTTGTCGAGCAAGTTAATTACTAATATTTCGAGATAATGTTGTGATCTAAGTAAAACAGAAGGTCAACACTAGTTTCCATTGTATTTTATGGTAGAGGGTTAGCTAGAGACTGTAAACTAATGCCCTTAATTGTGCAGCTTGCGTTCTGGACTCTTAATCGAAGGGACAGAAAAGAAGAATAGAAGCATAATTTTCTTGCTTGCACACCATAGAGTACTGTGGCCGTGTGGGACTGGGAGGATAGTTTTACGTTAAAGTCGTGGATTGCAAGAACCTCGCAGATTAGGATATATATAATGATCAATAGTTCATTCACAGTAGTATAGATTCTATTTATAAATCGATCACGCCCGAGAATAATTATCAAGGTTCACATAAAAGAGTTAGACACACGATTTATTTTTATTTTCAAGAAGAAGATAGACAGAAACGTATCAAGATAAAAGGTTTCCATCAATTAAAAGGAAAAGGAAATGCAAATTTGCGTACTTGAAAAACTACCACATTCGGATAAAGAAATCGAAATGAAAACAGATTGAATTGAAGTCATCTCCCTAGAGTTCATCAGGCAGTAAGAACTAACTTTAAAAACCTTCCTAATGATAAGATGAAAAATAATTAGATATAAATTAAGGCAGGACTAGCTGGAAAATTGAACTACTTGCAGATCGAGTTGTGATCCACGTTTGTTGTTGAAAATTTGGGTCACCTTGACGTAGATGTTCACACAAGAAGAATTTGGTCAATCGAAAAGGATTTACCAAAAGTCAAAACTGATTGCAGAAGTACTAAACCCAGCTCCAGATCAACAAACTTTCGTGGAATCTGGAATAGTTTAATCATGTCAACAAGAATTAACTAGTACCTTTGCCCGAAGCATGTAATACAAGAGAATATAATGGTTTGGTCAAGGCACGAGATGATCTGATTGCCGTGTCTGCGAGTTTAGTGAGGAGTTTTATATATCCGAGCTTTATGCTTTAGTTGTTGTTAAATATAGGTGATTTGGACTTGAGATAGATTACTATTCTTTTCCATCAGCACCATCACGATATTTGGAGATGAAGTTGAAAAAATGATAAGGACTGCAGAACAACTCAAGTTCATATGCGCTCGATCGATTTCATAACGATTTATCTTGAGTAATTAGTCGCTGTTTAATTAGCACTTGCAACTTACATCACTCGTGACAAAAGTAAATGAGAAAAGTTTGATGACTCTTATATATTTACTATCCAAAGGCTACACATTTTGGGTACGGTCTTGTGGTCTTGTTCTATTTTTATATTGTTACCAGAAAAACAAAAAAAACAAAAAATACGTACAGCGTTTGAGAGTGATAGCTACTAAGAAAGCCGGGCTGCAGTAGTACGTTTGTTTGGCTTGATAGATGCGCAGTTGAAATCCGAACAATATGGAAGTTCGGGTAAATTAATGAGATCTTTCACAATAGAGGGTGGAATTAATTTGTATATCATTCAGTGAATTACTGCTGCGCTTAATTATGGTCTCAGCCGAAACTCATGAAAGTCGATATCAGAGCAGAAAATAGGCCGCTCTATAGCGTTTAGAGTTTAATATAAGGCTGATGCGACTATTCTCATATCTCAATCCTTCATCAATGAAAGTTAATTTAAGGGAATAATGTACATGAAAAAATAAGCATCAACTATGATGGCATTCCAAGTTGTAATATATATATATATGGCCTCCATTTCTCTGTGGATGTGGAAGGCAGGAAGGGTATCGGCTGTTGTCCATGATTTACATTACTTACGGTCTGACGTCCAACTTTTTTGACTCTCTACTTAGCAATTTGAGGGAATCCTCAGAATTCTATCAAAGAAAGTTACGAAATTCAAATGGCCTAATTCGAAGATATAATTCAAACCACTGAAAAAAATATATATATATATATATATATCGATCGTGGACTAGGACCATGAATGTTGGACCGAATTCCCTATCATACATGCATGCATATAGTATAAGTTATGTGTGTCCTATATTTGGCAACCACTTAATTACCAGATTTCTTCTCTTCAAGTCACAAAGAAAAACAAGAAGCTTGGGAAAAGATGCATGTACATGGCTCGGGCTAGCCATTCTCGGCCTTTCAAATTATAATGAATATATTCATTCGATTCATTAGTCGTGTATATATATACATATAATTTTCCTCTTTCTAATGAGTCAATTAATACCATTAATATTCGCGATCATCATAATTTTGTCAAGCCGTGTCAATCAAGTAGGTCAAATTTCAAATTCTTTTAAAAAAACATTGCACACTTGTTCTTTTGCTAATAGAAATTAAGCAGTTGTTAGAGTGCGAGTAGTAGTAAGAGGAACGAAAGATCATTCTCTTTTCCATTCGAAAAGCATCCCGCTCTATGCTATTTTCACGTTAACAATTGCATGCATTATGTATATATATAGTGAATTAAAATGTATCTGGTATATACTCGTCTCGTGTAATCCCAACTATGATCCTATGCTGACACCTCTAATTCTGCTCCATTGGCCATCATGACCATAGGTTCAGAAACATGTTAACATACTTTAACAGTTTAACAAAACTACTTAATTGGAAGTTTTTGGTTAGATTAATATCTACCTGATTGACAGATTTTTGTTTCTTTAAAATAAAATCTCCAAATGTTGAGTCAAGTAAAAGTTAAAACACTTAAAATGTCTCATCTTACTTATTCTTCAATTCTTGGCCGGGAATTGATTTGATAAAAAAAAAGTAGTTTTGGTGTACATAGTCAGGAGCTAGTAGGATTCTAGATTAATATCACGTGAATTTGTATATGTTTTTTGTTCACAGGAAAAAGATCAATCGATAAACTAAACAGTGCGCACACTATAAAGTGAAACACTACTTTACCACACACAGATTGAAAAGTTTATAGCAGTGCAATACAGAAGTACTCATCAAATCAAAGTACGTTCATATTGAATTGGTAAACTATCTTGTTCAAAGTATTCCATCGTTGCCTTATAATGGAGCATGACCTCAGAGTAAAGCTCCATCACGCCACATTGGCAACCTGCCGATGGGCTCAGACGACTCAAACACCATCAGTTGATCAGGTGGAACAAGATAATCGAAAGATAGTGATGGTGATAATTGACTGCTAGGCACATGATTGGATTTGATGATCTCTCTTTCGGTTGATGAGTAGTGTGATGAGAAATGTGGATGTCCTTGTTGGTACGGGATGCTGGTGTTCCCAAACGTGATCATGAACTTGGAATTCGAAGTAGACTCTTCTCTATAACTACCACCAGTTACATTATCAAGCACAAGTTCAGGAGCTTCGAGTAAACCATGTTTGCATGTGTGATTTCCGATATATGTAGTTCGAAACAAGGATGGATCATCGTCCAACTTCTGCACCTGCTTGGTCGCCTTACAGCCTTGATCGTACTTATGACTACACCTAAAGTAGCTCCTACATGTACAGTATACGTAAATTAAATTTAAAAGAGAAAACCCCTGAAATAATTAACAGCATCATAATTACGTACAATGCATATCCGTGCATTTTCGATCCTTAATGCATACCTTGGGTAAATGGCATCAAGGATCTGTTTCTGTCCATACTTCCTCCAAGCAAGACCATCATCAATGAAATCGGGAGCGTCTCTACTCCATGAGTGCGAAGCTTTTCTGAAAATGATTTACAATGGGTCGCCATAATCAGACATGAACATACTTTAACCTAAATAGAGAAACAAGTTCTGTTACCCTAAATCAAAATCCTACAGTATAGGCGATTCATCACAGCTAATGCTTTGTGTTCATCTATTACTGGCATGGTACGTGACACACTGCCACTTGACCGAATATCCATAAGCTAGCAATCGCTTACCTAGTTTCTGAAAATTATTTAAGACATGAGTTTCCACAGACTCTTGATTTCTTTGATTCCCTGGAGTTTAATATGAAGTTTGAACAATTGATTTATTCAAATAAAAAAGAAAGAAAATAGAGAAAAAATAAATAAGCAAAAGCCGGCCGGCCTAATCCCTGAATAGCTTTCATGTTGTAGTAAGATTAATTCATGATCGATGAGGATGGATGATAAAATTCTGTTTACTGCACACACACACACACATATTACCTTTTCTTGGAAGAACTTCTATTATCCATTAAACTTTCCGTACTCTTAATAGTCTTGAGAGCATCCCAGGATGATGATGAATCTATTACAGTAGGAAGAGCAATAGTTCTACTACTAGTATTGACTTGAGTATTCTTCCCCTTAGAATCATGATTCCCACTTAAGATCGAAAGGATGGTGGTGAACGAGCAAAAGATCTCCTTAGCAAGACCTCTGGCGGATCCGCCATCACCATTACTGACAACCAAACGAAGTTGACTAGCAAGTTCATGCCCTCGAATCAGCTGTTCCTTCACCTTTTCCTGAACATTGACCTGTGAAGTTGGCCATGTACACTCCATTATGATTAGCTAGCTAGCTTTATGTGTTGGTATATATGATATCTGAAGACTGTAGTTTGCTAAATATTGGTCCGGGATTCCGGGGTTTATATCTGAAGAATCTTTTGCAGCGCAAGAAAGAGTAGTGATCGAGAACTAGAAGGTCATAGTCCTTTGATTGCTTAACACCGACGGTGAAATGACCCTCCACGTCACTAACATCTGGTTTTGTTAAACCATTACGCGCTGATTATGGTTTACTTGCGAGACGGGTATTGTGGATTATTTCCGAATTTAAAACAAAGATAATTGGATTTGTGGGGATTTAAGTTACAACCATGTCTTTTTCTTTTGCTAAATTGCTGGTAGACTTTGCTTTGGGTCCAGACGACCCTCTGGAAGCTTGGAATTTAAGGTTTTGCAATACTATTATGACTAGCAAATTTTCATGTTATCGTCACTCTTAGGACATGCACTGTATTAGCTATCTACAAATCGCTGTGTAATCAACAATGACTACGTTTTTAAAGGTCACGCATGACATACTTCCAACGGCAGAAGATATATATTGCTATATGCAACTCTACGGATACGTTCACATGAGCATACATCCATATATATGGTACATCAATTTTATTTCCACATTTTGTTTGTGGACGGTACTAAATTTTACCTTATGTTTGGTCTTTTTGAAGCATGCATATTGATCATGATCATGATTATAGTAATTATAAGCTCTTATTTTGCTCAAACCTCAACACTATACTAGTGCCTATTATTAGAACTAGTACAATAACAATGGAGAATAACCACATATATTATGTTTAAAGTACCATTCGATCAGTTCACTACAATATGACATGTTACACAAACTTGTGAGAGTCACCAATTCAGGATTTAGCAGAGAACTTGTGTACATAGGGCTGATGAAGGGAAGGTAGCCAGGTAGGGTTTCAAAAAGAAGTGACTACCGATGAACAGACCTTGGTGAGTTTCTGATGATATTTGGAGCCTGCGTTCAATCTACAGAAACAGGGAACCGAGAGGGCATTACATAAATGATTTTATACTTGGCAATCGCCAGATCATAAGCTAAAAGCCTAGAAGAATAGTTGTTTTTTGCGCAGCTTTGTTTAGGATACCAAAAGACTGAACGAGATGAAAGGACCTGTACATTTAGATATATATATATATATATATATATATATATATATATAAAAGAAAAAAATTTGGTAAACCTGAGCTTTACACAAACCTACTATATACTATGCTTTGTTTGTTCTACACTTCTACCCTTGTTTCCATCCTCCAGACTCCCCATTTTTATGTCTCCAGTCGTATCAACTTTTGACATGGTTAAAGACCCCTCAATGTGTGAGACCCAAGTCGCAAACACACAAAAGTCCTAATTCAAGACTCATGATCTCTTCTTCTGCACATTATTCTCCTCCAAGACAAGGACATCCATGCTCGCATTTGGGAATAGAAGATTCACCATCCCTCATCCTGAAACTGCTCCCCTGTAGCAGCCAGGCTAACGGAATTCATCTGCCACACAGAAACAAAATATCAACTGGGATTCCGATAACTTAAACAGTATACATATGCTCAAAAAATGCAATCGAGTTACATCCAGTTTAAAGTAATCCATGGATCATCCGTCACTACACATATGGCATATTCACTTTCATGTGTGATAACAAAAGGCTGAAACACAAACTTCAGTAATTTGAACATAATTGGCACCAAGTGCATAACATCTCCTTTCATAACATTCCCTAATTATAAACAGAAACCAGTTGGCATTATAAGATTCCCAAACACGTTAACAATCAGAGAAAGATATATTATATCTATATGCCAAGTTATTATACTGATAACATTTCCTGTTTCATACTTGTTTTCTGCTCATGTACCCAGAACAATACTGCATTACTGCAGTAACACCTTTGTCAACAGCATGACCAAAGCTTACGACGAACTCAGCATCAAAAAGAATAACAAAAGAGAAAGATGAACTCACCTTCAAAGTTTTACAACTGCAATCCACAGTAAAGCCGTACGGTGGTTGAAGATGAGGAAAGCCATCTCAGAATGTGACTTTTTTAACAGAAGGATATATGTACGAGTTTAACTTGAATCATCATCTTTCTCCGAGCCCAAATGCTTACGTTTACTACGTAACATCTCAGTTTCTTTAGCTATCTGAATATCGGACGCCCAAAAGATATGATGTACAACTTTGTACACAAAACGAGGGAGCAAGGCTACAACTATTATAAGCAAAATGGTGATCCAATATGTAGGAGAACATGCCAAATGGTATATAGTCCTGTCCCCAAAAGAAAAATGTGAAAATTAAATATCAGCTCACATATTAAGCATTCCTAAATTTCAGAAACAGAACAAAGGAACAGCTGAAGTCAAAAAAGCTAACCAGTAATTGGGAAAAACAGGTATTGAATCCAATATCACCACACAGGCATATGTGATGATTATTGATCCCCATACTGCAATATGAGTGATAAATACCCACCGATGAATGTCCATTGCCAAATGTACATTAACAAGAATAACTACTGCTATGGTCCACAGACTGCCCATGCTCCATATATCGATTGTGCTCTCCTTATAGGTGAACATGGGCACATAAAAGAGAACAAGACTCTGCCATAGGGTGTCAAGCATTGTTATCCAGAAAAGAGGTACATTATATGCTTCCTGTCTATGGCCAGAACCATACAATTTTGGGTATTGTAGTAATGTCTTGTGGCTCAGATCTTTATCCAGAACCCCAACAATGATTGTAGGGACAGAAGTATATATAAGAGAATAGAAAACACTACTATAGTCTGTCAATGCAGAAGTTGTTGAAAATGCTGTGGACAATATATACCTGCAGAAAAGTACACAAGCTTATCAATTCTGAGAACTCAAAAGTGGCTTTCACCTCCAAAAAGGTTTTGCTATTAACTATCTAAACTTAAAATAAGTGTGATCACACAAATGTTTCGACTGAATTAGAATGGATTTAGAATGAAACAGGCACATGCAGAACAATTCCAGTAAACTACCCTAATAATTAATAATCAGAGAAAACATACCAAAAGAGCATCAGCACAAAAACTGCATTGCGGTAGAAGTTGTACATCACCAGATAACCAATACGCTGATAGTTCCAGTGTCCGTGCACCAGAAGCAGCCTTTTCAAAAAGCGAAACTGACCCATGGCAAAGTCTGATGCCATCACAGCTTGACGCCCCTCCTGACCACAAATTCCAACCCCAACATCCGCCATTTGGATCATTGAAACATCATTTGCCCCTAATGACATGCCAGTGGTCAGACAGAGGAACCAAGACAGAAAAAATAAAGGGGGGAGTTCAGATAAATGAAATGCACTCTAGGACAATGGTTTGCATGTACAAAATAAACCAGTAAACACAAGTGTGTAGCAGCTTCAATTGCAGGATTGCATGAGATAAAAAGAAACCAATATGGGTACCGCTCCTTCGGGAGAAAACAATCACTGCGGGATAATAAAATGGCGACTCACCATCACCTATAGCCAGTGTCATATCATCAGTACGGGTCTTAACTAGATCAACAATTCCAGCTTTCTGCAATGGAGCAACACGACAGCATACAACAACACTACAGGAAGTGGCAAGGTCGAAAAGCTGTAGATGGAAAGAAGAAAAATTAGCAAGTAAAACGCAAATATAAAACCATTTCCGTGTGTGCGCCCTGTGCAGCTAGACAGAACTCTTAAGATCAAAACCAAACAAGAGCCACTTTTAAAACAAGTACACCACTGGAATTAGGCATATCAAGTTGCCAATTTATTCTTTGATTTGATGAAACGAGAAGTTGAGAACTTGCCTCCGACTGTAGATCCTTCTCCAAAATGTATACCAAACTGTTCCCATCAATTATCAGTGCTAATGGCACACATGCCTTTCCATCTTCCTTCCCTGCATGGCATTTTGGCTCATTCGACGTCTTCACTTCATCAGGTAACTCAAGATAATCAAATGCAGCATTGCTTTTACAATTTGAACTCTGATTTATTATATTTGATGACTGTATACCGTATTGTTCCATAGCATCGACCAAAAGATTTCTGCATTCAGCCTCAGAAGTTCCATTTATGATAATTTGTTGCATATCTGCGGTCAAGAGTTTGCAAGATACACCAATTGAAATAGCTGTCTCTTGCTTATCTCCAGTCAGAACCCAGACCTTAATTCCTGCTTGCCTGAGAGATTCAATAGCTTCTGGCACACCATCTTGTAGCTTATCCTCAATTGCAGTTGCCCCAAGTAACTTTAAGTTGGATTCAATAAGAGCTGCTGTTTGTCGTAGTTTTAAGGATCGATCAGTCAGTGAGGTACTAGCATCTTCATACATGCATTGCCACTGCTCAAGTTCTTCATTTGTAAGATCTCTTGCAGCAACCACAAGAGTACGTAGACCTTGTGAGGAATATTCACTCAGATGGCTCTGAGTTGAATGTCTCAATTTCTCATCCCTTTCAGAGTCATTAGCCAATATGCTGAGCATTGAGGTATCAGCACCTTTCACCAACACCTTTATAGTATTGTTTGGAAATCTGATTACAACGGACATTCGTTTTCGCACACTGTCAAATTCATGCAGACCCAATACATCCAACCTAATCACACAAATATATAATAAAAGTCAATACTTGAAGAGCATAGCAGTGTGATAGCAGTGTAGAATGGCCAAATACTTGCTGTTGCATACAAGGAAACAAAAGAAAATGGATGTAGAAGTGAGTGACTTTCTACCTTAGTTTCTCACCATTGACATCAATTGCAATATGCCCTGATGTGCGCTCAAAGAGAGTATATCCATAACCAGAGGCTGCAATAACTAGTGCCTGCTCGTCTGGGGATTCCCCCTGATAATCAATAGAATCAACATCCAAAACACCTTTGGCACAACTGGAAGATGTACCAGTACTGACAATAGGAACAACAGTATTACAAGCTGCCAATGTAAGAAAAAACTCATGTGCAGCAATCCTCTCGTCTTCACTCAAATCTTTGTGCAGCAACTCCATGAGTTCATAATCGAGAGCAACTTCAGATTTAAGCTTCCATCTCTTTCTAGCTGAACCTGCTCCTGCCACAGATCATATAAATGTGCCATATTTAAGATGGATATTAGTAACATACTAACATTACATGCTGGCTACAACATCATGTCTATCAGAGACAAAGGAAAGTTTCAAAGGAGGCAAAGCATGGAAAAGACTGTCATGCTACCTGTATCATGCTCTTCCTGCAACTGATCAGCCACAATCACACGGCTCCCGTAATCCCTCCCAAATATGCTTGCTCTGCGGAATTCCATCTTATTTTCAGTAAGTGTCCCTGTTTTGTCTGAAAATATATATCGTATTTGACCCAAATCCTCATTGATATTGAAGGACCTGCACTGGAACCTTGAGCCAGAATTACAGTCGAACATATGCCTATCTTCAATCATGAAATATGACTGGCCTAAACGAACCAACTCCACAGTAATATACAGAGAGATTGGTATCATTATCTGAAACACTATCACAGAACTCAAAAAAGAGAAAAAGATTTCCAGTGGTATCCCATAAAATCTATAGGTTTTCCCATTAAGCTTCCCCCAATTGGTGTAGAATCTTTTCCTGTAATAAGGCAACGTATCAATCTGATTCTTATGGCGTATGAGCCACGTACCCATGCCGGCAGCCACAACTGAACACATGACAAGAAGGAAAACTGACAACGACAAGGTTTCTCTGTTCATGTAGCGTTCAACTTTGCTTCTTTTGGGAGGAGAAGCTGCACTATTCAGCATTGCCTTTGTTTCCTGTCCAGCATATACCACAACACCAATTATCCACTCCGTGTTCTTCAGCTGGCAACCGCGTAGAACTATATTTGACTGTGTTAGAGGAAAAGTATGTCCATTGAACTCCATGTTGGCTGTAAACTCATAGATATTCCGATTGGGTTGTTCACATCTGATGATCCCCATAATTGTACACCCTTCGGCTACAGCTGAAGATGTTTCCTGGCGTGCATACCTTGTCTTGAGGTTTGACTCGCCATCCAGATTCATTGTCTGAATGTAAGCAATTCCACTAGGGTCACTTGTTCCTAGCATAACCATATCACAAGGAATTGTATCATCAGCACAGATCTTCAAAACCTCACCCACTTGAATATCTTTCCACTTCTTTACTCGATATTGCCCAGATTGAAGTACCAAAGACTCCCGGTTGTTTTCGTTCCTGTCTGATCTATGTCTTCGCCAATCCTCATAGCCATCTTTTATAGCTGTGACACAGAGCACAAACAGGAGGGGAAAAAGAGACGCTGTTCTTCCAAAGACAGCAAGAGGCGGAAGCTGATTCAGAACGGCAATAGCTAGAAAATACAAATAAGCAACCCGGTGAAACTGAATGAAAACATTCTTGGGCAAGAAGGTGATTAAGGTGTACTGGCTGGTTCGAATCTCATTGCCAGTGAACTCATACTTGTCATTTGTTCTCCTTGGATCATCGATATAGATCAATCTCGGAGTGTCTTCATGTAGGAGGCCATCTTCACAATGGACGCTTTTGTGGTGAATCCCCTGAGACTTATTATTCCCTTTTTCCTGAACCGCCGATGAATCCCCTGAATTACCATTGATACTATGCAGCTCCATTGTACCCCACGACGCCAGGCGTTTCTTATGCCGCGTGGGGTAGTCCAACGGAAACTGCGGGCGAGACTCTGGCCCTAGTTCAAAAAAATGCTTCCCTGGTCTCACACCACAATCCGCGGTGTATTCCCTCACTAACAACGACTCACCTTGGCCATCAACATCATTGCTGCCGAGAACGGAAGGAGGAGGAGGAGGAGGACTGGAACCATCAGGGCAGAGCTGCTCGAGTCTCTCGGCTAGCGTAGAGGGCGGCACAAGCGGCGCTGATGGAGAATCCGGCGGTGACAGCAGCGGATGCTCACCGCTCATAAATGATTCTCCAATGTATCCATCGGAGAACCACACATTTCCTCATTTCCATCCAACATAAACAAGACTCTAAGCAATCAAAATCGATTCAATCACGAAACACGAAAACTCAATGGCGACAGACAAAATCGAGAGACCAAACACGCTCCTGCGGAAAGCGAACAAAAACGACAATGTAGGTCACAAAGAGCTCCCAGAACGAAAGATATACATCAGCAACAACAACAACAACAACAACAAACCAGATTCAAAAGCTTACCACCGCAGCGAGGGCAGGGCAGAAGCGAGAGGCCCACACTGGATCCGAGCTCCCCCACGGATCTCCAAAGCAAGCAATGCCAGAGCTAAAAACAAACAATCACCAATCCCAATCATAAGCCCAAATTAAGGCCCGAAATCAAAGGCGGCAATCCCAACTCAGAATCAGATACACCAAAATGTTATAGGCAAATTTCGTTGTCAAGGAAACTGAAATCACGATAAGGACAAAGAGGAGGAGGAGGAGGAGGCAAGACCTGTGAGTCGGCGATAATGCGGACAAAGCGAGCTTTATCGTCTCGGAATCCGGGCTCAGATTACAGACGTCCGAACGCGGAATGAGAAGAAAGAAAAGAAGGCAATGGCCGATCGGAGATATCTTGGCCTGGGTTAATGTATTACGAATTTTCAGAAATTGGATCGGGGATTTCCCAAAAGGAAGAGTATCAGGGATTTTGGGGAGGAAAAAAGAAAAGAGAATTAGGGGAGGGGGAAGGAGATGGCCGGAATATTCGGACGGGAGGGGAGGGGAGGGAGAGGTGGAGCTTGAATCGTGGGGCTTTGAGTGGTGCCACTCAACTCGTCTTGTCACTCTCTCTCTCTCTCTCTGAAATTTTATGCCTGACAACTTATTAGTTACCTTCACTGATGAGATGAAAACTTGAAAATGATAAGATTACCGAGGGGTAAATGGTAAAAACAGAAAATGTGGTGAGTGAGATTGCAATTTTAACAGTAATTTGGTAATTACACTTTTGGTGTCATTTTGAGTCAGACTATTATTTTGAGCTCAATGTGCTTTAGTTCCCTTGACCATCCCCTTCTTTAAAAATAGGTCACTCTTAAAAAAGGAACGGTCTTGATTAGTTACACGATTAGTCGTAAGTAAGTAGTTCAGATTTTAGATTCTAATTTTAGATTGAGTAAACTTCAACAAAGTTTTCGCACTACTAATTAAGCTAAATTGTCGGTTACATAATGTGTCAAATGGTGAATGTTTCAACGTGTATTTTTACTAGCTAGAGTGGATTTTAAGTAGGCTTTAAAGTTTTCAACTAATTCCTTATTGAACATTTCTTAATAAAACCCTAATCAGATTGTTTTGATTAACTTTTGCTAATCTCCTTGCGTAGCTATACAGTAATTCCAAATGTCTTTATAAGAGCATGGTAGCTTCATGAATCATGAGTAGGTTGGCATGCAGCTCCATCTTTACTACCTTCCGGGTTGCGTGACGTCTAATCAATCGTTCAACCCGACCACTCAACTATCAATATTATTATTTGATCAAAAAAAAAACTACCAATATTATTTACTTTCCCTTTCCTCATAACTTGAATTTCCACAAGCGCCCCTCGCCAGACTGAAAAAGAGAAAATCCTCCCGGAGAAGGTTGAAGGCGATCACGTGGAGGGTTCAGGTGAGGTGACAGCAGTCCAGCTCGGCCGTTGATTGATCGGATCATGCGGTTGAGATAGGCACCTGGGATATAATTTTCTGGTTTTCTGTAACCTCATGGATTCCGATTGTGTCAACGACAGAGGACTGACTGGTGACTGGTCCATACTTCATGACGAAAAGCTTCAAAGATATGAGGACGAGGTTACTCAAACCAGACTGGTCTTCTTCTTGTCGTTTACAACAAAAAGGATTGTACAATGTAGGTAATTTTTCCCGTTCTGCCCTTGTAAGGTGCCCCTATTTTGAAATTCCCCTGTACTAGTGTACTTGATCACCCACGAGAATATATTCGATACGACTTTTCTCTTAACAGTGTCCTCTGCACTATGACATTATTCTGGAAGCACATGAAGGGTTCGTGTAACCTAAACGGTATGGAATCGGAAATGGGGACGTGGAAGCGAAGCGCGGAAACGTTTTTTTTCAAAATTTCTTGGAAGCGGAGACGTTTCGGAAGCGCAGAATAAAATAATATATAATTAAAGATATTAACATGTATATATAATATTACAAAAACAAAAAAATAGCATATATTATGCTTACCATCAAGTAGTGATCAAACCCATACCAACTCAATTTGGACTAATCCTATATAAAAAATAAATAAAAACTCAATTTGAACTTCAATAATGGTGTATCAATTGGAAGTTTCGACATCCCCGAAAGGCTTTTTGCATGAGGATTGAATCCAGTTCACTTGCATATAATTAGTATTATAGTGCAGTTTGAGAACTCACAATCAAGTTTTCTGGTAGTGAAATAGGTGAAGCAATGAAAAGCACGAGTAGAAGTAGCTTAAGCAGAAAGCCTTTCGCTTCCTTAAGCACAAGTAGTAGAAATTAGGTTTTAATCAATATTACAAAATTGTCCACGCTTCCCTCCGAACTATTTGATGCTTCCATATCGCTTCCAAACCACCTTTTTCTCGGAATCGCGCTTCCGACCGCTTCCGGCGCGCTTCCGCTTCCGACTGCTTCCGGCGCGCTTCCGCTTCCGAAGCGCGACTGCAGGCAAGCTTCCGTGCTTCTTAATGTGTAACACTAAACTTTAAGCAACCTTGGGTAGAGGATGCCGGAAGTGAATTAGTGAATGAAAGATATGGTGGTATCAGGCTATTAGCCTCCTTCATTACTACATTGCTTGCCGGAGTGAAAAGTACGCGAAATTGTCCGGCGGTGAAAATGAGAGTATGAGATAGGATAAATGTTCATTCAAACAACGCACTTATCCTAGATTTTGAGAAGCATCCAATAGTGTGCGTTTAGTAGCTAGTGTCATAAGTTGTTTGGTAGTAGTCGAGTTTTCACTAAATATATAAGAACAACACAACACTGATGGGTGTGATAAAATTTTTTTTTGCAAAATATTTAGAGATTTATTACAAAATAACGAGAGATAGTGGGTGATTACAACCTATGGAAGTTATCAACAACAACAAAAAAACCAATTTTCTTTTTTCTGTTTTTACTTTTTACTTTTCCATCCCTGAATAATTTCAATTGATTTTAAATTAATATATGATGTATGAACATATATGTATTTTCACATGAGTTCTGGTTGACAAACTCTGTTTTAGTTATAATAGTAATAGCTAAGAACACGTCCTCGCAATACCATTAAAAATACCATGTCCTTTCACAATACGTTCCGTAAATTTATCATAATCGTCAATTTGTATACCAGCCTTGTTATTACAAAAACTTACAAGTATTGAAATCATAACCCTTGTTGCCATAGCCATGGCATGCACCGCTATCATCATGAGTTCATCACCACGTCGGAAACTCAAAAACCATCCCCATTTTCATCATCACCCGGAAGTTCTAACCTTCACATACACACGCGCGCGCACGTTCTCCCTGAATCTAGCCACTTCTTTAGTTCTTCCGGCAGTACAAGACAGTACGTAGAGGAGCTTCTTGGTTTGTACAAGTTTGGGCCTAGCCAATAAACAGCCCAAGCATCTCATTTGAAGCAGCCCATTATACATTTATACCCGATAAAAACTCCATTTCCAGTCTCTGCGAGTCTCCGCCGAAAGAACTCGAGATTTTTCAGTGCTCACTTCACAAAAATCACGATGATGAGACCAGAGAAGAAGCTGAAGCCGTCGCCGGATCCGCGACCTCCACCGACCAATAACGGCGTCGTATCAAACCAAAGCCACGATCAATCCCCAATCCGAAGATGGGAGGACTTAGACGTGGACTGCTTAGCAAATGTGTTCGCCAAAGTCGGAATGGAGTCTCTACTTCTATCTCTCTCTTTTGTCTGCAAATCATGGTACGCCGTATCTCACAACCCCTTATGTTGGAAAGTCCTCTCTTTCCCAGACTTTGAACCCTATCCCCTGTTCGCTTCTGTTCACGAAATCGATTTCGAGACCCTGAAATTCGGCCCCTTTTATGATAAGTTCGTAAACGAGTACAACGTTAACCGAACTCGGTTCACCATCACCGGTTTCATCAAACTTGTCGTCAGTCGTAGCAATGGGAAAGCTACTTATCTTAAGCTACCCGGGTTCTGTAACGAAGAGGCATTGAGGTATGTTTCAGATGCGTGCCCTGAGCTTAGGATGTTGCTTTTGTGCGATGACTTGTTGTTGTTTAAGCATTCACATGTAGTTTCGGAGCTGATTGGGAAGTGGAAGCATCTGGAGCACTTGACATTGGGAGGCAACTGCGGCGAGATTGTGAAGCAGTATGGTGGTAGTGGGGAGTACTTGAGTAAGTACTTTGAGGGGTTGCTGGCGTTCAACGAGTTCACCAATGAGAATTTGCACAGGATCGTGGTTCAGCTCGGTGTTCACTGCAAGCGTTTCATGAGTTTGCACGTCTTTGAGACCGTTGTTGGTGAGGCTGAAGCGTCGGCGATTGTGACTATGCTGCCGGGTCTGATGGACTTGACGCTGGGGCATTGTTGGATAGAAAGAGATACTCTTGTTATGATCTTGAAGGGGTGTAAGAAGGTTGGTGCTTTTAATCTATGGTATTGTGAAGGTTTTGAGGGGTGTGATGAGGAAATGTTGAAGCTTGCTTCCCATATTAGGGACTTTTGGTACAATGGCGCGCCGAATGATTTTACCAGCTTGAATGTGTTGAAGAGGATTATCTTGACCATGGGGATAAAGAATCAAATTTGGAGGAAAGGTAAGCTTCTACTGGCAAGGATTTCTGAATTAGATGAGTAAAGGGTTTTGCATCTTGTTGTATGCATTTTGTTGTATGGACTCTTTAAAACTGAATTACCAATGTAGCTTTACTGAAGCCTTGATATGTTTCAAGTTTTCCAGCTGGTTTGTGTAATCTGGACCAAAAGATTAATATTACCAGTGACTGAGAATGACTCTTTCCTACTGATAGCCTTCAATTGTTTAGTTTAAGGTGAATGTTGGAGACAAAACTGAGGAGGATGAGGCGATGATGACCTGAAACCCATGGCCTTCATGGCTTCATCGCATCAATTGCCTTGCATTGAAGGATATGCATTTCATAGATTGATAGTTTTTCATGATTGCAGTTTTGATTTCATTGCATTGTCCGAGTCCAGTTCCATGAGTTCTATAGATTAAGGACTACTTTTATATCTTCCGTGTTTTGAAAACATTCTTTGATACTTTAGCAACTTCAGTAAGGATATGGTTCCGATGTCTTCCCGGCATTCGAACAGACTCCGGTGATTAGACTCTCGTGATCAATTCACAATCCAGCTTCATCCACATTCAAGTATTTTGATCAATGCCAGTATACCACCCTTACTGAGCCTCCTTATTGTGAATTACTATGCCAAAAGAAAAGTTTTGTTTCTTATTCTACATCTTCCAAATCGATCTCTATACACTTCTCTACGGGTCAAAATGGCATATTCGGCTATAAATCAGCCCTCATGAAAACTGTACTGCGCTGTCTAGTTGCATGATCTCAAGAACTCTCAATTTGTTGCTATAGCTGGAAACCGTAATGCGGTTTGTGTTGTCATTTGGCCTCTGAACTACTTTTCTAATACCAATTTGTGTTACTGCAAATGTGTTCATCCTTTCCTTCTTAGTGTGATAAGTGCAGGTTATCTTCCTCTCCTATTCTTTAAGTCACATCCATTTGAAATAAAAACAAGGGTTGAAGCAATAACTACAAGTAATCCAGGCTAGTAAAGACTCCAAAGGTTTGTGGGTATCATACAAGCTAACTTAGCTTGTGAGTACCAAACAATCCAACAAAAAATCATAAGAGTAATTTGAGTGGTCATCATGTAATGTCAACCATGTATAAAAGGACTAGTAAAGAGTGAAACAACACACATCTTTCTCAATTTCCCACTTTCCCCCAATTCTCCAACAAGTTTCTGATTCTCTATCTACTTCCTCACACCTCTTCCTATGGAAACAATGAGATAATTATGTTTAAGAGCCCAACTCTTAGCCCACATTCTGAATAATTGGCCCATTAACAGCTATATATATTTCCAATCTTCCACTTCACAGTCGAAGGGATTTCACGATGATGCTGAGACCACATAAGAAGCTTAAGCCGCCGCCGGCTCTCTCCGATCATCCCTCAACCCGTAGATGGGAAGACTTAGACGTGGACTGCTTAGCAAACGTGTTGGCCAGAGTCGGAATGGAGTCACTGCTTCTATCTCTCCCTTTCGTCTGTAAATCATGGTACGCCGCCTCTCTCGATCCCTCATGCTGGAACATGCTCTCCTTCCCAGACTTTGAGCCTTATCCTCTGTTCAATACTGTTCATAATACTAATGTCGAGCCCAAGAGCTTCGGCGTCTTTTACAACAAGTTTGTAGAAGAGTACCATATCGACAACTCCCGGTTTTCAATCACCGGGTTTATAAAACTGGTCGTCGATCGTAGCAAGGGCAAGGCTCTGGAGCTCAAGTTGCCTCGGTTTTGTACGGAAGAAGCGTTGAGATATGTGGCGGATGCTTGTCCTGGGATCAAGCGTCTCTCTTTTTCTGATGACTTGGTGGTGTTTAAGCATTCACAGATTTTACCGGAGGTGATTGGGAAGTGGAAGCTTCTGGAGCATTTGATTTTGGGTGGGAATATGGAGAATTTGATGGAGCAGTTTGGGGTGAAGAGTGGGGATTATTTGAGTAGGGATTTCGAGGACAAGGTGCTGTCGTTGGACAAGGAGTTATCGTTGGATGTGATTCCGGCTAGGAATAAGAATTTGCTTCAGATTCTGGTGCAGGTTGGGATTCACTGCAAGAGGATAAGGAGTTTGCATATTTTGGATGTCTGTGTTGGTGAATATGAGGCGTCGGCGATTGTGAAAGGGCTGCCGAATCTTGTGTTCTTGACTCTGGCGCGGTCTCGCATTGAGCGGAAGGCCCTTGTTATGCTATTGGAGGGTTGCAAGAAGCTGAGGTGTTTTGATGTTCGGAACTGTGAAGGGTTTCAGGCGGATGGTGAAGAACTGCAGAAGCTTGGTTCTCATATAAAGGAGTTTAAGTGGACATGGGATCTGACTGGTTATAATCACTTCCATGCGGTGAAGATGGTTATTTTAGCCCAGGCTAAACTGAATCAGTTGATGAGGATGAGCCGTCGAAGACAGAATAGGTGTTAGCTCAGCTAACATCAACTTCTCAATTGATCTTGTGTCTCTGGATGTAATATTTATCTACAATCTGAACTGAAGTGTTGAGTTTAGTATCTTAAATCGTTTGTGCCCATGTTCTGTCCTAGTGTTTTTGAGCACTCATGTTTTCATCTATTTCAAATTGCTTAAGGCTGCTACCAAGAGAAAATAAATCGAAATCTTGGAACGATGAACTTTAATATCAATTTTCACAAACATGGGGCATGAACATAATGAGGTATTATACTGTTCTCTTTCCCAAAATTCATACAATTGCTGCTATACTTTCCACCAGAGAAATTAAACCGATTCAGTAATAGCTGATTCCCTTGCCGGAACAATTTCCGATTCGATTGAAGCAGACCTCAGCTTCTGTGGTGTGTTTTCCCCTACTGATTCCTCCATCTCCTCAAAATTCACTATCTGCAATATGAAAGACGAAAACAAAAGCGCCATATCACAGGTTAAATGTCATTGCAAAAAACAGAAAATAAATTATGAGAGTTGGGAATGTTGTATGAACAAGTGAATTACCCCTTACCTTAATTGGTGTTGATCCAGTGGCTTTCTTTTGCTGCTCCTTTTCTCTCAGAGACCGAATCGGAGAAACTCTCTGCTCAAAATACAAGAGCCATAATCAAAAATTGAGAACAAGATTGAAAAAGAAAAACCAAGAAAGTTGGAGCTTACAATGGTATAAGAATGGAGCTGATTCAATCTGAACACCCTATCAACATCAATCTCAACCATCTTCTGGACTTGACCTCTGTTTTCAATCTCCTTCATCTTCAAATCCAGCATTGCTTCCCTTTCTTTGAGCATCTTCTCAGTTCTCTCTCGATCCATCCTTATCCTCTCCAGTTTCTTCCGGATCGCACTCAGCTCCTCCGCCAAAGACGCGTCCATCGCCTCAGTTTCGATCATCTGTGCCCCGTAAACCGGCCCGTTCTCCTTGTTCGAGGGTCCAAACAGAGAGATGTTGATACATTCTTGTGCTGGTGGCTTCGTTTTTGTAACTGGAGCAGCATTGACCGGAGTTGCTGGAGAGTTCACAGGCTTGAGTGGCGTCCGACCGCTTTTGGGCCGGAGAATGTGGTCTCCGGCGAGTGGATGATGCTGGAGGGCTTGCATTTTGGTTAGTTGTGGGAGCTGTGAAGATGGGTTGGGGAGAGTTGGGAGTTGAGTTGATGCGGATATAGAGATAAAATAAATGGAGGGATTGAGATGGGGATGTGAGACACAGGGGTTTAAATTTGAAAAGAGACAGGCGCTAACGGCTACCAAGTTTGTTTTATTTATTTATTTTGAATAACAAAGCAAGCACCAGATTCTCCATTCAGTTTTCATTATTATTTTTCAGATCATGATTATGCTTGGGACACGTTTATTCAATTCATCCCCTGAAAGGATGATTGTGCTTGTCTTCACGATGAAGGTCGAAGCTTCGTTGGAGTTTGGATGAGAGGAGAGACATGCATGTTCTTCCGCTCCATTAGTATTATTGAAAAGTTTTGGCCTTTTTTGTTGAATCGAGCTGGAGATTTGGTTTGTTTGTGCTTGACATGAATAGATCGATGAAACCGATTGAGATGTGTAGTGGATTACGTTCGAAAGCACAGTAGGAATCAATCAGTCCCCTTCTGTTTTGTTTGCTATTTTGTTTGAGTTTTGAGAAATTTGAATTGATGAGCTTTGGTCTGTTTGTTCAAAGAAAGAAAGCACAAAGGATAAAGGGGGTAAGCAAATCATGGCTTGGTAAAAGCACCAGTGATCCCTAATTAAAGGCTTTCCTCCATGCATGTCACAGATGTCAATAGTCAGAGTCGCCTTTTGACTGAGTCACTGCTTCAAGGTTCAAGGCTTCAAGCTGTTCATCTGTCAAACTTATATCCTTTCTCGTTTGATCACATTTTCTTAGATTAGAGCTCATTGGTCTCCCCCTAGATTTAATATACGTGTTAGAACTAAGAGGGAATGTTATGCACGATCAATCCAAAATGGTAATCAAGATAGCAATATTACAGTAGATATATAAGAATGAAAACTTGCACCAATGTCTATCTAAATAATAATTGAATTACTAAGCAATGTATACTGAACTAGGATCAATAAACTATATATATATATGAATGAAATTATATTAACTAACTTGTGAGAGAGGCTTGCAAACGCAATGTCCTAAGACAGAATTATGTCCCCACACCTGTGCAATGCTTGATTGAATGTAGACGTTTGCCCTGCAGGATACAACTCTCGATCCAAGGCCTTTGCACAGATACTTGAACCCTGACGAACTTCACTTCTGTTCCTCTTTGATATTTTGAAGATATGAGATAAGAATGTTAGATTGAATGATCGTACAACCAAATGAAGTTTGGCGTTGTTTTTATAAAGTTGGGTGTAAAAATTCACGGGGTGTGGTGTAGTGGTTTCTAACCGTGTCAACTCTTTGACTAGAGCTTAAACGTGACATTGGTCAGTGGTTCGATCGTTGGCGGAGGTATTACACACTTTTTTATTTCTAATTGGGCCACAATATGAGCTTGAGTTGGGGCATGGAGGACATTACTGTGGCCAAGGCACCCGGTGAAATTCCGGATTTGAATCATTTCACACGATCCCTGTCAGTGATTAGTCCCACGCCGGATGTATTATCTTATGCCGTGGAAATACCATGATGCCCGATTTCTAGACTGACCCATCCGCTTCGGTATGTAACGGTGTACCAACGTGGAGCATTGGGGGATTGTCCTCCGCTAAATTTATCTTCGGGCCCCACATAGGAAATGTCTGGAAATTGGAAATCACAAAATAAATAAAGTGTAATAACCCAAATTTTTAGAAACTAAATGTCGAGTATTTTCAAAGTGTTAAACTTGTGAAATTAATTCAAGACGACAATTGGAGGTTGCGACATTTCGAAACGAAAACGAAAACGTTCTCGGATTGTTTAATTAGAAAATGTAACGTTACCGCAACGTATAGATCGACTTTTATTCCGTTGCTTGGTTGCGAAAACTTCCTTCATGAAAGTCGTAGAGCTCATCGATACGAGTTCGTGGACACGTCACGCGTTCGAATCGGACGTCGGACGCGAAAGTTATTAACGTCGGAAGTTCGTTTCCGATTTTGAAAATAGTATAAAAGGAAGGAAATGAGATTAAAAATCAGATTTTTTTCTAAAAATCAGCTCGGGTTACTGTTCACCCGAGCTCGGTACTGTTCACCCGACCCAAAAAACCTTCTCCGGCCGATTTCTCCACCATCCGACGTCGCCTCGTGTCGTGCCACCTATCAAACTGACGGGCTCGACGAGCTCCATCTTTTGGGCTACGCCTTGCACTCCGGCGACAACCACACACGGTGTAGCAACCGCCGGAAGTTACTGCTGTGGCGGCGCTGCCTCCTCCGGCCACCATGGCTCGAGATTCTTGGGGGGGTTTTGCTTGTCTCAGTCCCAGCAACATTCCCACAAAAGGAATCGAGCCAAATCGAAGTGTAAGTACCCGAATCAAAATTTCAATTTCTAGGGTTTGTGAATAGTGCCGATTTTGTGTTCTTCGTTGTTTGGACTGTTTAGACTCGGATTTAGACCTTGGTGTCAACTAGGAAGTTGTTGGAAATGTTGTTTAGGTTGTGGTGGTGAAATTTGGTGATGATTGGTGGCGGTCGGTGAACAGTAACGCCGAATGAATAGTGACTGTGAATAGTAACTCCGCATGAATAGTGATATGTAACAGTAACTGTGAATAGTGATCTGTAACAGTAACTGTGAACAGTATCATGGTAAAACAGTAACTGTGAACAGTATTTTGGTAAAACAGTCACAGTGAACAGTGGTTTAGTAAACATGAACAGTGTTCTGTGACCAATGTTTTATGAACAACATTTAGCTGTGCTGAACTCGTCACCTGATATTTTAAGTATCATTTTCTAAGCATTTATCGTGCTATTAGGTGACTGACGAAACGAGTGAGGAAATTACTTTCAGGGTCGCGGAAGTTGCACGCATGAAAGAAGGTGAGTAAAATCTCACTTATTTACGAATCTACCCTTGCGGTGATTCCAAGATTTTTGCAAGAGTTTTTAATATTGAATTACGACACGTATACAATATAGTGGATTACGTATATATCGTATAAATTGTAATAAGTACATATATATATAGTTTGTTATATTATATACTGTTATGAATTTATTGGAATTGGTCATTTCGAATGACGAGAATTAAATGTTGAGCATGTGATGTGATTTTTGTACAATATGAGGTGTGATTATTGTACGTGGTTTTAACATGGGTTTGTTAAAATGTTTTGTCTTCGGACGAGTTTTGACTTCGGATGAGTTTTTGTCTTCGGACGTGTTTATGAAATATGACATGTATACGATATAATGGATTATATATATTGTATAAATGGTAAATATGTACATATATATATAGTTTGCTATATAATATACTGTTATGATTTTATCGTGATTTATGTCATTTCGATGACGAGATTTAAATATCGAGCATGTGATTTTGATTTGTACAATATGATGTGAGATTATTGTACGTGATTTTAACATTTAGTTTGTTAAAATGTTAATTTGTCTTCGGACATGATTTTTGGTACAATATGATGTGAGATTATTGTACGTGATTTTAACATTGAGATTGTTAAAATGTTGATTTGTCTTCGGACATGATTTTTGGTACAATATGATGTGAGATTATTGTACGTGATTTTAACATTGAGATTGTTAAAATGTTGATTTGTCTTCGGACGTGATTGGTACAATATGATGTGAGATTATTGTACGTGTTTGGCAAGTCGGAACCTAGCCTTTGGCCGGGCGAAAGTTACGATACAGTTAGAGCTCTAGTCTGTCTGCCTTAGTACTGCATGTGAGGTAACGGGTGGTTATCTGCTCATGGGTACTCAGATTGTTTGGATGTTGGGTAGCGGGTGGCTATCCAATATCGGCGGTGTATTACGAGAGGGGTAACAGATGTGTACCAGCGTTCTTGGTACCCGTATTATAAATGCATTTGGGTAACCAGAAGGGTTACTTAATTTCTCATGAGCGCTTCTTTTCATATTTCTTTGGGACAACCAGATGGGCCGTCCATTAACTCATGAGTGCATTTATATTTGTTTGATTTGTGGATTTTCGTATATATATTAATATGCGAGTTATATTTTCATTTTACTCATACGAGTTGTAAAGCTTACCGGGTTTGTGTTTACAATCCCGGTGCACCAATTCGATGGTGTAGTGGATAACTCCGCAGGTGTGGATTAGCGGGAATTGATGGACCGCTCAGAGGACTTGAAGTTATTTATCTCCAGCTTGTGTGAAGATTTTGTGTGACTATCTTGTGAGTTTGTTGTGAGGATTACGCAATTCCATTGTTATAATATTGAATTATAATTTGGGTTGTAATAATCGGTTTGACTGAGTTGTATTTTGAACTCAGAGATGATCTGCTGTGGCATTTTTAATGATTTCGATTCGTTGAGATTGTTTGGTGTTTAACGATTTTGAAATTTTGAGTTTTTAAACTCGAAATTTTGGGGTCGTTACATAAAGTTCGGTGTAAAAAAACATGATGGTTCGTTTTAATTGAAATGGAACAGAGTAGTTACAAGATTTCAACTGCTACAAACACCTCTTCAAGTTCTATCCCAACCATTTGAAATCATTATCAATCACACTCTCATCCTCCACAAGCACAACATCACCAACCTGCAAAGAATAGCAATTGAATAGTCACCATCAACCTTCTACATAAGAATGTACAGACTGAAACGAGTACAAGTACAAAATGTACCTGGTAAACATACTCCAGAGGAAAACGTTCACACTCCCCTGAAAGCAAGTTTATCCTCACTTCTACAAACATTACCATCCACTGCATAAACAACAAAAAAAGGTTATAATCTCTCACAAAATTCAAGTTTTTAAGACAAAAAAAATTGAATCAGCTATTCTAGCCTTCTACACTAAAACTCATTTTACACCGCATTTAGTTTTTCACAAATACACAACCAATTGATCAAGACCACAACTTTTTATACTTACAGAAGTGGTATTGACCCAAACCTGAAACAAAGCCCAAGCTGAGAGCACTTTCAATACTGATAACTTGTTTCGCTAGAATACTCGACCTCCTCATCAGCTGCCTCACTTTCTTCAACCCAACATTTTCATCAACACGCTTCAATCTCTCCTCCTTCTCCAAATCTTCACCTTCACTACTCTTCGGCTTCAGAAAATCTGAATCCAGTAAAGTAGCATTGGCTTCTTTACTGAGTCCAATCCCATTTTGCATTTCATCAGTTGGTTTCAAACCCAGATGGACTCTGACTCGCCCTTCTAAGAGATGTGGGGTTTGAATTGGTGCAATTTAATAGCTTCAAGCAATTTGGAATAGGAAAGTGAGGGTCTTGTTGGGTTTGTGGTTTGTGATTGGATCGGAGAAACCCTAATTGTTGAAATTTGGTGAGAGCAAAGTAGAGGGAGCTGGAGGGAAGACAGTCACACATGGTTTACTTCAACACTCTCATCCAACTGGAGGTAAGAGCAAATGCACCCATGAGTCCATGATGACCAACCAAATTATAATCCTAATCCACTATTCATCTGAAATTTGTACTTGCCTCTAGCTTCTACAACGCATCAAAACCAATTCGACAATTTATATTTTTAATTTGAAAATCCAATGATTGCAATTAAATAACCCTACAAAAACATATAGTCTTTGCCAATAATTTACAATACCAACATGTGGACACGTGGGCTCCACAAAATTAGGATCGACAAGCAAATTTGCTAATCATTGTTTATTTGCATATTTTGTGTGTATGTTATAAATTTATGATATGTGTTTTTTTTCTTAACTCATTGTTAGAAAATAATTGAGTAACATGAGTTTAAAAAGGTGTACATAAGATGGACAAATAGAGAGTGTTCGGTAAATTTGTTAAATAGTGACATGTGGCTATTTTTACCTACCCAACTAATCAGCAGTTTGCTAACAAAATTTCACCTCGACGTTAACTGCTACTCAATATTAATTGTTATAAAATATAATTATAGTTAGTTCACTATTATTTATTTATATTGAAGTCAAATTTTCTAGGTTTGTTTATTTCGTCTTCAACCTTTCATTTTCCCCATTAATAGAGCTGCACATCCACACTATCTACCTATAATATCAAATGCAATATCCAAATCAGCCACACTTTTAGTTTATACATTTTCTTCCGGATGGTTGCTTTGCTGACCAGGTAGTGGGTTTCAAAAGCAATAATATTAGAGTAGAGTTTGATTACCAGACAAGCTTGCATTTTTTTATTTTGAGCAATCTGAAATTGTACAAGGGCTTCAATCTCTGCGTAGGCTTCACCAATTAATACCTCTAAGGTGGATTTTCTAGTTTCCCTCTAACTATTGTGTGTGTTGATTGATTGTATCAGATTGTGCAACTCAACCCTGCAAAATAGTTTCTTTTTTTAATTTGTTTTTTTCCTCATCTTTCTTCCTCGGCCTCCCCGTGTTCTTAATAATTTCAAAATCCACAACATGACTGGAAAATATTTGTTGGGTTCTTGTTGAAATCTGGTTTCATGTTGGAATCTAGATTCATATTGAAATCGGGTTCACCTTGATGAAATTGAGAGAGGTCATGGATCCGTACAGGTCTGTTCTTGATTACTTTGCCGTTATCTTATCCAGTATGCTGCTATGCACGTACTTCGCCACGAGTCGTTAGTTGTTCAGTCTCCTCTCTATTGTTCTTTTAAAGATTGTTGCAAGTGTTGCCGTTATCTTATCCAGTATGCTGCTATGCACGTACTTCGCCACGAGTCGTTAGTTGTTGAGTCTCCTCTCTATTGTTCTTTTAAAGATTGTTGCAAGTGAAGAAAAATTGAGATATAATTCAATAGCAAATCAGGAAGTGATTTAGCTTGCGATTTGAAAGTTGATCATTGCATAATCAAACGTCAAGTGGATTTATGAAAGAAAATGGAGAAAACTGATCGAAGAGATACTGATTTTCAGTACCTGTACAAAAAGTAGAAAAGTCAAGTCCGGAAGGCATTCACCAAAGTTCATATGGAAAAATTTCTTCATCGTATAATAAGTGTCCCATCTCTGCCTCAAGAAACATGTCCTCAAGATCAAGCTCAATCTGTGGTGGCATACCGCTAATGGGTTCACAAGGCTCACCCACCACTGTATCAGGTGACACAAGATAACCACTAGATAATAGTGATGATGACTGGCTGCCGGTAGTATAACTAGACTTGATCATGAGCTCGTTTTCGGTGGATGAGAACAAAGGCTGTTCTTGATTGTTTGTGAGGCTGTTGCTTGTGTCGTCATATATAAGCATAAACTTGGAATCAGACGCTTCCTTTGGAGTAGTGCTTGTACTATCAAAAACAAATGCAGGAGCCTGGAGGATGCTGTTGGTGCATGTGTGATTTCCATAGTATGTAGTCCGAAAGAGCTGCGAATCATCGTCAAGTTTTTGCACCTGCTTGATTGCTTTGCAGTCTTGATCGTACTTATGAGTGCACCTGAAGTAGCTTCTGCATATATATACATGCAGAAGGTACAATAATCAAATCGATCGATCAATAACATGAAAGTACGTAGTGATGTGTAGCCGCGTCTTGTTTCATTCAATTCATATCTACCATCGTACTATTTGCATGCATTTCATGTACACGTACGTACGTACCTTGAATGGATAGCATTCTGGATCTGTTTCTCTCCATACTTTCTCCATGCATGACCGTCGTCATTGAAATCTGGACCGTCTCTGGACCATGCTTGTGAAGTCATCCTCTTTCTGCGAGCGATCGATCAGAGTTACGTACAACAAAGTTAGCTCCTGATGCATTTACAGCTACTTAGCTATTGTAAGTAAACGGAGTACTACTCACATAAATTTCTGATACTTACCCTCTCTTGAATGAGCCTCTGTGATCCGTGAACGCAGCACGTCTCTTAACAGCCGTATGAGCATCCCAAGCTGACGATTCTAGAATTTGAGGAGGAGGAGGACGAGGAGGTGGTAGTGGAGGAGCTAAAGCAATAGCATCGGCTCGCATATGAGAAAGAAGCTCCTCCGGAGGATCCTCAGACCCAGGATTACTTCCTTGTAAGATGTAAAGGATGTTCTTGAAGGAGCACAAGATCTTTGTAACGAGGCCTTCGGCTGATCTGAAATCCCCATTAGAAACAACCCTGCTAAGCTGGTTCGCAAGTTCATGCCCTAGAACCAGTTCTTCCTTCACCCTTAGCCGATTCGTCAAAGACGCACTTTCAGCTGGCCGAGCAGTACTACACTCCAATGACTCCATTATGGTCGATCAACTTCTTGTGTAAAGACACTATATATAGTTCTATATATAGGTGGAGGGTACGTGGATCTAAAATCGACGTACGTGATTGAAGGCAAGGTATATATTAATACAGCTTTCTTTATCCACAAATATATATTAATACTAGTTTTCCGATACATAATATAAAGAGCTTAAAAAAGCGAGGGAGGTGAGAGGCTTCTTCCAAATCAACGATTACGTGTAATTTTCGGGGTGGACTTTGTTTCTGGTCTAGCCAACTCCTCCAGAAGCATTGACATTTAGAAAATTTAGCCAGTCTTGGTAATGCATAAAGTCGTTGCACCTTCACGACATAATAACGTACGTACAACAAAATTGTCTCTAGCTAATTCGATCCGATTTGATCAGTTCTTTCAGGTCGGCATTTGTCATTTTTTCCACATTGGTCTTTTGACTCGACTCTTTGATAAGAAATTAAGAATGACTCACTAATAATATAGCCCTGGATCATATATTGGAGTAAAGCTAAGTGTACAACTACTACACCTGACCTGATAATCAAAAAGTGACTTGATTCTCAAATGAGTTTGATTGTGAATTTTGGCCTTCTGATGTTTTGTGTGACGCTACCTTGCGGATGCCACACTTGATATGGAGATCCAACGAGAAAAAACGAAAACATTAATAAAGCCCTTCAAATTTCGATGTTCACTCTACTTGGTTCGATGAGTTACACTAATTTTAACACCATCATCTAAAGCCTCCAAGGATGAGATTAGAAGTTATGCGGCATCACTCATTAATTAAACCATGCACCTAGCTAGTAGATTGTTCGACCGAATGTAGATAGATAGATCGATCTCTATAGATAGTGTTTAAAAGCTTTGTTTCAGCTCGTGACGCATGTTTATCTCTAGTGTACATATATCGATTTACAAAGAGGTGAAAGAGCTAGTTAGAAATAGGCCAGTCCGCCAGTGTCTCCCTGCGTGTGGCAACATCACTTCCGCAATGCAATTTTTAGAACAAGATCCAGGATCTAATTCTATATTCATGTAGAGATATGAACATTTGCCACTCACTAAAATAATTAAAAAGGCCGGCCAAAACAGACATCTGTCCTCCTATCTATCCAAGAGATGTAAGGGGCAGAGCTCTAGGTTTTTCATGTTGTCAAAGAGTTGAACAAGGTTTCTTTAGTGTTGGCAAAGAGCCGAACAATGAATATATATATATATATATATATATATATATATATATATATATATGGCGAAGGTCACACCGAATTTTCTAACAATTAACCAACTAAAGCGAGTAGACTGCCGCGTAAACTAGTCAACTATTTATCTCAATCATTAAAATCAAAACTTCTAATTAGTATTTCAGTAGGAGACCAAAAATCAAACAGTATGTTCTATGTGATATACCAGAGCTTAGAAGCAATCTATTGGAAGCACTGCATAGAAGAAACTTCAAGTTACAACTTACAAGAACTTCTTCTAGCTAGTGCGCTTATCAGATTCGATCTATAGGTCTTTCAATTTCAAAAACTATTAGATCAGTGTCAATGTGTCATCAATGGAAGTTGCAGCGTTTTGGTTGTCCAAGTAACCCTGATTTTCATAGAAGAAGATCGAAACACTACATGTTGTTAATTACTTTGTGCATAATTTGTTTAGTGGCGGATCTAAGGTCTTAAAGTTAGGTGTGCGGACAAACAATTCATCAAGAATAATAAAAACCCTTGAGAAGGTAAAAAAATTGTTTTTACACAGTTGTTGTGTAGAACCTCATCATCTTCACCAACAAGACTGAACGACAAGCCCGACGAATGAATCAATTCAAGCTCAAGTGATTGAACATTTCAACAGTCACAAAAAAAATCGATGTAGACATGCAACAATAAGATAGTTAGATCGATGATCAAGGAACAGTGGAATACTCAGCCCAAACATACAATATATCCTCACACTCACAAACACGAGGACACCAATGCTAACTAACGAGTGAGACCATTTCATGACTTTGAGACAATTTGTGGCACCAACAAATTCAAACACAAAAACCTGCCATACCAAAGAAACCCACCCACAAGGAAGGTCCTTCTTAAACAAGAAGGGTAAATGTTTAAAACCTGCATGCACATGCAAACTAATTTCCATAATGAACCCATATAGATAATTAAACAATAAGAAAAATGGAGAAACACTAACCCGTATGAATATTTACTTGGGACTCATGATCACTCATCACAATTATGTGAATGTTTTCATCGATAATATATATACGGGCAAGCACAACATGTTAGTGCATGAGTGATTAACAATGAACAACTTGTGGTTTGTTTCATCAATTAGAGGAGGGCCTCATCGAACACAATTTCAACAAGTGTAGGTAATATCTTATGCAGAACTTACTATTTTTTATATGAAATAAGTGTTTTTCTTTTCTTAACTATAAAACACAATTTCAATAAGATATTAGAAGAAATTAATATCATGAGTTGTGTATATATTTAGTACACATGTTCTGTAAATTATTCAATAAAAGATCTGTCAAATTAGCGTGGAAATTTGAGAAGTGAAGATCATGCTAGTAATGCAATTCAAGATATGTGAAGTGATCGATTCGATCTCTTGTATATACAGAGAGATGATGCTAATATTATAGATTAACATGAAAATAATTGACTAATAATATCAATCGACCCGTCCTTGTTTGTTTTCACAAATATTCTTAAGTTTGGTTATCAACCACATCATCAACCACATCGTTACGATGAAAATTTCAAAATCATAAAACGGTGAACGAGTGGTCGACGCAATTGGACTGGTGGCGTGTCGCGTAAAGTACCGAAACCGAAATTAAGCATATTCCCCACATTCCCCAAGTCCAAAAAGCGGGATTGCACACAGCCCCCAAACCACCCAGTCGTACCCCGCCACGTGTCAAGAGCATCCCAAAAAATGATTACCTGGCATATATAAGCGGCGACGCGACCTCTCCGCTCTCTTTGCGCTTTGTCGAACCACGTCTCCTCCTCCTCCTCCAATCCATCTCTCTCCTCCTCCATCGTCGTCGTCGTCTGCAATTCCACCCAAGTAAGCTCTCTCATTATCCCTCTCTTTCCATTTTGGTTTCCCTATCTGAGCACGGTTTCAAATAACCGTTTTTTTTTTCGTTTGAGCTTTGGGCTTTAATTCATACGGAACGCGTTTTTTAGATCTGGGTTTTTGTTTTTGCGTTTTGCTGAAACATCGCACACGCGAAAATAAAAACCCAATTCTGTGTTGGTTTGTTCTGGCTAGCTCTACCACATTGCTTGAAATTGTAAGAGGGTTTGCTTTTGTCCGTTTATCTTTGGGTTATTTTGTAAATCGTTGTAAATAGCTTTCTCTTTTCTCTATTTTGTGTAGCTGGGTATTGTATTATGTTCTTAATTGCCTCCAATAGCTTCTCCATTATGATTCCCTGGAATTATTATGTCTCCTAATTGCGTCTTGATTCAACTCTAGTGTTTCCTTAACCTCTGCCCAAAATTAGCTCAAAATTATTATCATACCTGGATTAGATTAGCAAAAGTATAATCCTTTAGCTTAGAGAATTCAATAAGGTTATTGTATAGGATATTATCTGAAACTGTTTACAAAGTAAAAAGGTAATTTCATGTTTTCATAATAATTGGTTATTTCTCAACTTTGAGTTGTTTGTTGTGCTTGTGTTTTCTTGGTGAGGGTGCGTTTTGATGATCAAGTAGTTGCAGTTACTGTAGTAATTTATGTTGTTGTGTTTGATGTTGGATGCAGGTCTGACAGCTTGATCTTCATGAATTCAAGAGCTACTGAAGCATCCGTGTTTCCTTGTCAATCAGGGAACAAGAACAGCAGCCTTTTCTTCATCTGGATTCTATTCTGTCTATTGCCGAAATTCTTGGGAACTGCGTTTGTGTTTGTTAACTTCCTTTTGGTTAAGGCAATTGACAGGAGTCCGTCTGGAGCACTAGTCTTGGCGAGGTGTGGATAGATTGATATTAGTTTGAGCACTGGTCTTGGAGTTTTGGGTGGAACTGTTATAGCAGGGATCAATTCAGCTGCCTTCTGCAGTTAGCATCCCTGTTTTAAACTCGACAATGGTTTTATCTCAGCTGCCTGATTTGTCCAAGACCCGCAAGTGCCAACCAATTCAGACCCAGTTGCTTTTTCCAATGGCCCCAATGGATGTTGTAGTTTCTGATCATGTTGAGCTTGACTTTTCAGACGTTTTTGGGCCTGTATCAGTCCAGGCCCCAGTAGACTCTGTTGAAGATGGTGCTGACCATATATACGATGATCCTGTCATCATTCACAACCGATCACATTCTTTGGTCGGTCCGTCATCATACGTGAGCCACTCATTGAAGCTCAACAAACTCACTATTCATGACACAGAAGATTCAGTGGATGTCGAAGAGTGTCTTGATGAAGGCACTGTGATAGACTCTCAGGAACCTTTTATTGGTGATAGTGTTGTTGAAAAACCTCTAGAAATTGTTGAGGAGGATTCCATTAAAACCGAGAGCGTAGGCATTGAAGATTTTGAGGTTTTGAAGGTTGTTGGGCAGGGTGCATTTGCAAAAGTATATCAGGTGAGGAAGAAGGGGACATCAGAAATATATGCTATGAAGGTCATGCGTAAGGATAAGATCATGGAGAAGAACCATGCTGAATACATGAAAGCTGAGAGGGATATACTAACAAAAGTTGACCATCCATATGTTATCCAGCTTAGATACTCATTCCAAGTAATTCCTTTCTCCCAATTCTAGAATTTTCTTTTCCAACCTTCATTCCATTAGTTTTATGTGATGTGCCTTGGTCAAAAGATACTGTGGAGTCATACATCGCTGAGTTTGCAATTTTCATTCAGTTGCATAATGTTCTAACTTATTTTAACCATCTTGCAGACCAAGTACAGACTTTATCTTGTGCTGGATTTTGTCAATGGAGGTCACCTTTTCTTTCAACTGTACCGCCATGGCCTATTCAGGTAACTAGGTTTTGGGGTTTCATTGTTTTGAGCTCTAGTGCAGACACTATTATTTACACTTCTCTTATTTCCAGGGAGGAGCTGGCACGAATATATGCTGCTGAGATTGTTTCTGCTGTATCTCACCTCCATGCAAATGGTATAATGCATAGGGATCTTAAACCTGAAAATATCTTATTGGATGCAGATGGCCATGTATACCTCCTTTTCTCAATCTCTTTTGATGATTGTTGTATGAATTATTCTTTTAAAGAAGTGTAACTAACAACATGATCTCTGATATGTTATATAGGCCATGCTGACTGACTTTGGGCTTGCCAAAAAATTTGACGAAAATACAAGATCTAATTCTCTATGTGGAACTGTAGAATACATGGCACCTGAAATAGTTCAGGGAAAAGGGCATGATAAGGCAGCAGATTGGTGGAGTGTGGGAGTTCTATTGTTTGAGATGCTTACCGGAAAGGTATGTTCTTTTCTGATATCACTTACATGGCCTATATAATGGGCCACGTTTAGGCAGCGGTTTGGTTGGTTTACAGTTATTGTTATATGTAATGCGTCTGGTAATGTTTCTTTCCTGTGTCTTGCTTCTCTAGCCTCCTTTTACTGGGAACCGTCAGAAAATTCAACAGAAGATAGTTAAGGACAAAGTCAAGTTGCCAACCTTTTTAACAAGTGAAGCACATTCTCTGTTAAAAGCGGTAATATCCTCTTCTAATATCTGAAATCTACATTGTTTTTTTTTTGTATATCTGAGCACTTTAAACTGGTTAAATCCTTTATCTTTGTTACTCTAGCTTCTTTATGACATTACTTAAGGTACTGTTCGACATACTTCAATTCTATATTCATCTATGCATCCTCAATCAAGGATCCTAGTCTATAATCTTAAGCATGGACAATCAAGGATCTTTGTCAATACCTCAGTAGTTTAAAAAAGGACCATAACTTCAAGTATGGGATAATCAAGGATTTTAGCGATACCTCGAAAGTTTCAAAATGAAGGATATCTAACATGAGTAGGCCAATGCATTTTCTTTTGATGGAGACTGGAGAATAATGCTGATCCTCGAATTTGTGTACCTTGACTACCTTCTCATTTCATGTTTACAATTGACTATGATATTCTCCTAAAACAAAGAGAGAAGATGACTATGGTACTTACCCAGCCTGGTTATGTTTTCAGCTACTAGAGAAGGACACAAGCAAGCGCCTAGGCTGTGGACCTCTTGGAAGTGATGAAATCAAGGGCCATAAATGGTTCAAGCCAATTAATTGGAAGAAATTGGATGCTCGGGAAATCCAACCTAGCTTCCGACCTGATGTTGCTGGACAGCACTGCATCGCAAACTTTGAGTCATGCTGGACTGACATGCCGCTCGTGGACTCCCCGGCTGCTAGCCCCAATGCTTCTGGAAACCCCTTCTCAGGCTTTAGTTATGTTAGGCCTGCAGCCTCTTTTCTTCAAAACTAGCTCCCTGATGTACTAGGTTTGGTTGCCTCCCTGATGTAGGCTCTTTTATGTGTTTTCCTTTTCCTCTCCTACACGTTTGATCAAAACGGTTGTGACAGCGTGTTGCTGAAGAGCAGTAATAAAGAGATCCACTTCTTCTATATGAAGATTTTTAATTTTTATTTTCCCTTAAAATTTTTATGCTTTTGTTTTTGGTAGCATTGCAAGGGGAGGAGAAACCCACATGTAGATAAATCATCGTACACGTGTCAAAATGTTAGCCTTTGCTGACACTTCTACTGGTTCTCCCACAAAACCAAAGCCAAGCTAGTTCACCACATAACTTCCATAACGACCACAGCCATGGCTTATCTGCCCTCTCTAAGCTTAACTACACTTAAACACAATCCCAAACCTCTACTTTACTCTCCCTTAAAACCCAATTCACTCGACAATCTATGGTTTTTCACAAACCAATTCAAGGTTCGTCCTAATAGATGTAATGCATTCTTTGGCGACATCCCTGGAAATGTGTTGGAGAACACCCTTCATTTGGAGCAGTTTCCTCCTTTCCAATATGGGATCATGGAATTTCAGAGAGTTACAGAGGACCTATCAGAGTCACAGAAATGGGGGTTTCTGGTATTTGCTGGAATAACATGGATATACTTAACTGCAAGGCCAGGTATTCTCTTTGGTGCCATTGATTCATATCTTCTTGCTCCTCTGCAACTGGCTTTGGATAGTGTCACTGGAAGGAGAAGATTGAAGTGGACCGATTTTGTGATTGGGGACAAGTTGGGAGAAGGATCTTTCGGGGTTGTTTATTCTGGGGCCATTGTTCCAAAGAACATGAATGTTGAAGAGAGGGTGAAGAATAGTGGAAGGGGAAAAGCTTTGCAATTGGATGAGAGGTTTAAGGAGAAGGTTATCCTGAAGAAGGTAATTAACTATCTGTTTACTCATGATTCAGTATCGCTAGTCCATTTATTGATTTCTGTCAATTCTGTGTGATATGTAAAGAGGAAATCCCGCTGATGTTTTAGTATGGATATATGCAGGTGAAGGTGGGAATGCAAGGGGCTGAAGAATGTGGCGAAGTCGAGGAGTGGTTCAATTACAGGATGTCTAGAGCAGCACCTGAAACATGTGCTACTTTCCTGGGAAGTTTTGTTGCTGATAAAACAAGTTCACAGTTCACAAAGGGTGGAAAATGGCTTGTTTGGAAATTTGAGGTACTTAATTTACACATCTGGGACCAGTTGCTCAATAATCAAAAGCCTTTTCTATAATCAGCTTAAATAGATCCGTAATAGGATGCTTTATCTCGATTGGTTGTATCAATGCTCATTTAAGGATGCCCCATCCCTCAACTAATTGTTGGGATGTTAACTTGACAGGGAAACCGAAATCTTGCTGATTACATGACAGATCGGAAATTTCCTTTTAACTTGGAGTCTGTAATGTTTGGACGTGTCTTGCAAGACGTAGAGTCTGTGAAGCGCAGTGCCTTGGTCATCAAGCAAATAATGCGTCAGATTATAACTTCGCTCAAGAAAATCCATGACACAGGCATTGTTCACCGGGATATAAAGCCAGCAAATCTAGTAGTGACAAAAAAGGGAAAGATCAAGCTCATAGATTTTGGGGCAGCCACGGACCTCCGGATTGGAAAGAACTTTGTTCCAAACCGAGGTATGCTTGACCCTGATTTCTGTCCTCCTGAACTGTACGTACTCCCAGGTGAAACACCAGTGCCTCCTCCAGAACCTATTGCTGCAGTCCTTTCACCGATTCTTTGGCAGGTAATGAAGTTTTAGCCTTTTAATTCCTTCCTTGAAAAAATGATGTGCTGCTGCACTGCTTTGTAGGAGATTTTTGGAAATTTATGTGAAATGTGATTGTTTGTTGAACAGTTTGGGATTGTTATTGCAGCTTAACAGTCCAGATCTTTTTGATATGTATTCGGTGGGTATCATACTATTGCAAATGGCAGTACCATCCTTAAGGTCTTCAGCAGGCTTGAAGAATTTCAATGGGGAGATAAAAAGATTTGGATATGACCTGAATAGATGGAGAGAGTCTACTAGATTGAGGCCTGACCTGTCACTTCTTGATCTTGATTCCGGTAGAGGATGGGATTTGGCTACAAAGCTGGTCTCAGAGAGAGGTACCCTACGAAGGGGGAGATTATCAGCAGCAGCTGCTCTGAGGCATCCCTACTTCTTGTTAGCTGGTGACCAGGCAGCTGCAGTTCTTTCGAAATTAAGTTTCACCAAATATTGAGCAGCTTCAACCTGTGAGTAACTATTTCTTGAAATAAATCTAGTCTACCATTGACCAAGTTATAATCAGTTAATCCAATATGCATGTTAAACCATTATATTGTGGTAATTTACTATTAATATCAAGTAATTTTTTCTCCTAAATATGATAACTGATAAACTGATGGTATGAGATTCAAAAATACTGACTTCTTTTCCCCTCTTTCCTTTTTTTTTTTTGGAAAAGATTTTCCCCTCTCTCCTATTTTCACAGCAACTCAGAAATGGAGACCCTCATGGACATGCAATGCTTTGCGCCTGCCGGTATATGATTGTTGCCATTTTTGCTCCAGGTGACCTAGGAACTCGCTTCCAATTTACCACTTGATCGGATGCAATTACAAGAGATTACAGTTTATTAAAATGTTTCTGGTACATATTATATAGGAGAGGAGGTCTATACACACCCTCAGGAGTCAGGATCACTCTGTTAATTCACTTTACAGTGTTCTTTTCCTCTCTTCGTATCAGAAAGCTCATTTATGCCATGAAGAAATAATAGAATAATTGATATATTGTGATCAAACACCAGTAATACATCTACATAAACATCTATGAAATTTGGTTGAACTGTTTGACAGTCTATGTTTGTAGACCATTACAGGTTATCTAATAGCAGTTATACGTAACCACTTGTGAAAGTTCCTGGTAAAAAGCATGAACAACACAGTAACAATTATGTAGTAAGAAAGTGATCCCAGAATGCCTACTCCCTTGCAGCAGTAGCGCATCACTGATGGGGAAGACTCATCAAGCATCCATTCTGGTACTGGTCCTCTTAATATGTACTCTAGCAGATAGTAACTGGTTGCCAATCCATGGTCTGAAAATTTGCTCCTCTTTAGCCTCCAACGTAACAAAGTGCATGCAAGCCGTAAGTAAATTGCTGATACAGATGATGTGAGGAGACTTGTGTCGTAAACCTTCTTTTTCCAAGACCTTTCTGTGATCCACTCAGGAAAACCCAAAACCTATTCAGTATGCTGCTTGGAGCAGAAACCACTGACAGAAGGAAGCCTTTGGTCATGGAAAACCAGCTCATATTTGGTCATTCATTTGATGATTGAAAAGTTCTGATGGAATATATAGCATTAGACTTGTCAACAACGGCACTAAATCCAAATGTATCTCATTGTTACTAACGGTTTATAGTCGATACACTCCACAAAGAACACAGAAGTGAGAAGAGAAGATCATGTTTAGTAAATGCAAGCCGGCACAAGTGAATGAGTGATGACTCATGGATGGTCCAAATCTTGCTTTTATTTAACAGAGTGAATCTTCAGGTTTTTCATCTACAGATGAATATACATATCATACTTGGACAAATGGACGCAAGGAAGTGACAGTGGAAGGCACATAACATTACTGGTCATCTTCGTATAAAAATTCTAGCGGACTCTTCTTCCTGCAACTCCATTTGCATCTCCAAGCACATCTGGAGTTGAAGAGGGCAAGTCTTGTGGAGTGAAGGGCTATGATGTTTGATGCCGAAGGAGCTTTCGAGAGAACAATTGCATAGCCATCATCCATGTAATCTGTTCCATCAGGAAAGAGCTGCCACAAAAGACTCCCACCTCCACTCCCTCCTTTCTTGGTGGAGTTCAAGAGGGTCTTGTACACTGTGTTGATGAGAGCGTCTCTAAATGAGGTATTGTAACCAGGGTCTTTTGTAGATACACCGAACTCAGCAAACACGACAGGCATTCCAAGATACTTCTCAGCATCATCGATGTGAGCTTTAATCCATGATTCGGTGAATTGGAGATGAACATCAGAAATTGATTGTGAAATCCTTCATCAATGAAATTATATATATTAGCTTTAAGTTAAATAATAGTAGTGTAAATACAGAATTTGGGAGTTACCAAGAGTCTGCATAGATATGAACAGAAGCAAAATCAACACCCAAGACCTGGTGGTTCCTTATGAAATCAGTTCCAACTTGTTGAGCATATGTGTTTGGATTGAACTGAACTTTGTCAAGTGTTGAGGGGCCATAAAATCCTTCCAAACCAATCTCCACAAGGTGCTTCGGATCCACGCTCTTAACGAAAACTGCCATTTCTTGTATCCATTCCTAGAATAAATACATTGTAGCTTAGACTACAGAAACATGATTTTTCTAAGTAGCTTATGTATGACTTTTGAGGAAAGGTAACCTGCAGTTTATCACCGGAAGGATCTGAAGTGCATCGAGGCTCATTCATCAGTTCCCAAGCAAAAACAGTGGGATCATCCTTGTAAGTTAAGTTGGTGATGGTATTCACTCGATTCAGCACCGTCTACATAATCAAAATATCAATGTATAATCTGCATATTGTGGAAAAATCTCTGAAATTGAATGAAGTAAACTAACTTTTTCAATACAATGGTTGAACTTACCTTTACATGGGCCTTGTAGTAGCTCTTGAGTGTTGGATGAGTGAAGAAGTCGTCATCCGATGTCAAGTTCAGGCCAGCTGCTTTTCCCCATTTGACATACTGTGGTTTTCCACCATATGCTTCCCAGTTGTTAGTCAATGACAATATGAGTCTGATCTTGTACTTCTTTGCTTCACTTATTACAAAATCCATAGCCTGCAACTCATTACATGAAATCCAGGTTATAACTCATCTATTCTCATGCATTGATTCACAAAATGAATGTGAAGTCAGAATTTGCCTTAAAAACTTCTTCATCATAAACTCCTGGAGATTTCTGAAGAGCTCGCCACTGGCCGTCGTTAAAAGCCCAAGTCCTACAAACAGATAGTCCCACTGAAGCTGCTTGTTTGAACACATCAGTGACCTTGCCTCTTGTAGACTGATCAGCAGCAAAAACCATTAACCAGTACGTGTTGAATCCATTCACATAGAAAGGCTGGTCATTTACTACAAATTGGGTCCCTTTCCTCTGCACCATTGCCCATTCTTCATCTTCCATACCACTCATCTCCTCAATCCTACGGATAACTAAGCATTAATCTTTACACTAAGGAAAATCACATGATATTCTCATGGTTACATGCATACCAATTTCTTGTGCTTGGATATGCCAAATGATCTTCGGCTTCCTCGACCATGGTCTCCAATTGCCCAACTCCACTAGCAGCACAGAAAGTAGATATCAAACTCATGAAAATGGTGGTCACTACAAGAATGTTCTGTAACACACACTTTGTTCTGTGGATATCCATGGTAGTGCTTTTTAAGGCAATGCATGTTAGCTCTATATGACAGGGTATTTATATCAATGGATGGATTGGATGCCTATCTTCTCTTGAAGAGGGCTAGTACTGAAACCATGGTACACTCCATAATAAAGTATAGTTGGGGATTATCACATTTCATACTTTGAAGGGAAGGCAAAATTGCTTCTTTGCTGATCTGCCATTTCCTTCTACTTGAGATCTGAATCATCCGATTCGTCAGTACATTTTCATGTGTAAGAGTAAAGTTGCAGCTAGTATCTTTCTCAACCGGGTCCTACAAAGCAGTGACAAACTGAAAATTATTAAAGGCTGAAATTGAGACAGTTATCTGCATTCTAATGGTTTTGTAATTAACTTTGTTTAGAAAGCCAGTTACTGTCGGTTATAGCTCAGATGTCTAGATCATTACATCTTAAGGGTGCAATTTGATCGATCATTAAGAAAACCTTGAACTAGATTGGTTCGTTCTATATTGCATAATATGAAAAGCAAAGTTGAAAGAAACAGCAAGCGTTATCTTTTCGGCTTAATCTTGATAATTATCACACCAGTCATTGAAGGATCGATGAAGCTTGAAGCAAATGAAACAGTTGATGAAATTGATTGGTTTTGCACCCTCTCGATATCTACTCATTGTTTTGGTAAAACAGAAAAAGGTAAATTAGCCCTTGATCTGAATTACTGAGTGCATTCCTCCATCTTTAACCTACGTTACTGTTTGGTGAGTAAAATAGGACTTTTAATATTCCAGAAACAAATCTCTGGCACTAAGGTGTTTCCAAGAACTTGATTAAAACTCGGGAGAATTCAACAAACCGTATCCCAATGCCTAATTATTGTTTATTTTAACTTTTAGCATTTCATATTTGAAAACTATCGCATTGATACCTCAAGTTTATATTTTAGCTTAATTTTAGTTCTTTCCATCAATTAACACCGTTAGTGGCTTCATCTCCCACCAATTTTAGGGGTATTTTCGTCACTTTATTTTTCTCCGATTTAATGGCTTCAACTTCTATTTTAAAAAAAAAACAAAAAAAAACAAAAACAAGTTGATTAATTCATATCATTTAATTATAAAATTAATAAACATCATTAATTTACCACAACTATTACAAACAAGCTAAAATTCACAATTACAAAATAAACCAGCATATATTTCATTTTGGATATGTCCATCAACCAACAACCATATTGTTATAATAATATGCTCAAAAACTCTATCATAGTCATTTAAATGTATCAAAAACAAAAGAAAATGCATATATAACAATTGATTTGAATGGTAGAAAATGCTGACTATAAACTAAGTGAAATCAGTGGAAAATAAAATGACGAAAATGCCCTTAAAATTGGTGGGAAATAAAGCCACTAACTGTGTTAATTGACAAAATGAACTAAAATTAACCTGAAATAGAAACTTGAAATATCAATGCGATAAATTTCAAATGTGAGGTATTAAACGTTAGAATGATCAATAGTTGATGTATTATTTTGTTGGGTTCATACAAGGACAATGACAATCTGGGTTTGAATTTGAAGATGGCTGAAGTTGAAAGTAGAAGCAGAAAGTAAAGACAAAATTGTAAACTTGAATTGAAAGGAAAATACTTGGTTTTCATTCATAGCTAGCCATTTTCGCATACATCAGGATATATATATTCTAACTGAGCATGCAACAAAACTGAGCTCTCACGTGTAGGGGTGGACATTTAGACACTGAAAAACCGAAAACCGACCAAAACCGTACCGAACTGACACCGAAAAACTGAAATCGAACAAAACCGATATAACGGTTCTGGTTTTAATATTAAATTGAATAGTTCGGTTTTGGTTTGCGGTTTCGTTCGTATAAAAAACCGATCAAACCGAACCGAAACGAATCGACTTATATGTATATAATTATTAATATTTAATATAGTAATAGGTGTATGTCATATTTTTATTGACTAAGAGTTACATACGATATACATGATTTTATATGATTACGACCTCGAAATGTCTAACTTATTTGCTCACATTCTTTAACTCATTAAATATTACGTTTTGGTTAATACTCTATCGTAACTTTATTGATTTTATTAGTTGTTTCTAACTAATTGCAATCTAGTTTACTTATTTACTAATTTGAAGTACTAAACTTGTAGCTTACTACTTTACTTTGATTTTAACTTTTGTTTTAAGTCAAGTGTGAAAAGTTATTACAAATGATAGGTTTTGTAACTGAAACCGAACCGAACCGAACCGAATTATAGATTAACCGAAACCGTGATTAATATATTTTCTTCCAGTTTCGATTTTGAGAAATACAAAACCGAGACTTCGGTTTTAGTTTTCGGTTAGTGCTCTTAAACCGAACCGATGGAACCGAGTCCACCCCTACTCACGTGATATGTTCGTGATTCAAAATGGGCTACATAAAAGGGCTGATCCAATACAATTAGGCTAGATATATATATAGGAGGTCTCATCATATTTGTTGAATTCACCCTTAAAACTTGGGTAACAATGTAAAATCATGATCTTCAGGTATACACTTTCTAAATAAGAGCGACTTTTGGCTTTTAAAAATCCAAGCTTATATGCTCTAGTTTTGGTTCACATCTGATCAAGCGCGGATACAGTATAGAGTTTGGAGGGACTCAAGTCCCTTCTAATTTCTTGGAACAAAAAAAAACAGCCTATATATATACATGTGAACCAGCTGAAGCCAACTTTCACAAACAAAAAAAACATAAAGTGGGGGGGGGGGACATAAAGGGGCGGGTGAAAACATAAAGGAGCGGGAAAACATAATGGGGCAAGGGAAAACATAAAGGGGGTCTCTGTAACTCAAACTACTAATATATATATATATATCATGTGAACCAGCTGAAGCCAACCACTATTTCTCAAACAAAAACACATAGAGGGGGGGGGGGGGGAGTTCTGAGATTGTCGAACTTAAACTCTCTACCTCTCTGCTAGTTCTCATTTCTCCACTCTTAATTCTCTCTTTAATTCTTAGCTCCCAAAAGAATCGGCAATCAAATCCTTATGAGTTCTTCATTCTCTTTATCATCATACTCAAATCCAATGTAAGTATTTCATAATTTCAATTCAATCAATTGAATCAAATCAAATTTTAAGGTTAGAATTTGGGGGAAATCTAAATATCTAATCTAGATAGAATGATTTGTAGATATCAATCATATCATTGAATCATTCAATGGCAGAGGTCCATTAGTTAGTCCATTACAAGTTTACTGAGTTCTGCTGAGGAGTAATGACTTAATATCGGTCGGATAGTGTTTTGTTCTTCTTCAGTTGTCTTCAGTCTTCTTTTAATTCCAAGGTAAGACAACTGTTCTTGTATTCAAGTAATTCAACTTTACATTACGAAGTATTATAATTTATATGTATACTTTTAAGAAGTATTGGTTAGTGACTTAGTGTGTTTCAATAATTGGATAATTTGGATTCATATATGAATATCTATGTTTTGATTTATAGGAGTTAAATTATAATGTCTGAACCTCTACCGAAGAGAACAAAATTTATCACTTCATGGCTTACAAAAAATGTGTCATCAAGTTCAAACCCCATTTCTGAGCCTTCTGTGTGCACTCAACATATTGATGATCCAGTAGATCCACCAATATATTCCATTCCCGAGCCATAAAGTAATATTAATGCTCTTGAGAGGGATCCTGGTTTAAGTTGTCCTATTTGGAAATATCCATTCATTTAAGGATAGGGATAAGCTTCGAAAAAAGTATTGTTTGTTGGGTCCATTTCAACCTGAATTAGAGTTTCAATTGAGTGAACAAGGGGGCTAGCAACGTAGGTTTCAAAGTGCTTGGTACAAGGATTTGGTATGGCTTGAGTATTCAATTGTTAAGGATACGACATATTGCTTCCCATGTTTTCTTTTTGACACCAAAGGTAGTAAGCATCAATCATTCACCGTTGATGGGTTTAGAAATTGGAAGAAGGTTTGCAATAGTGATAATGTGTTGTTGAAGCATGTTGGAGGCATTAATTTTCCACATCATGGTGCAATGCAAAAATGAGATTCATTGAGAAACCCGGCCAAGGGAATTGAAGCAGTAATTCATACAAGATCATTGAGGATGTGGAAGATAATCGATTGAGGCTTAAGGCTTCAATAGAGAGTGTTAGATTGCTAGCTAAGAAAGGAGCTCCTTTTAGAGGTCATGATGAATCTGAAGGCTTCTTGAACCAAGGATATTTTAAGGAAGTTATTAAATCTTATGGAAGAATGAGTCCTAAGATTGAGAGAATTGTGTTGGGGAATGCTCCGGGAAATGCTAAGTATACTAGTCCATCAATTCAAAAGCAACTCTTAAATATCCTTGGTCATAGAGTGAGGAGCAAGATACGTGAAGAAATTGGGCTTTCTAAGTATTGTATTCTTGTTGATGAAGCATTAGACACTTCTCATAAGGAGCAGATGACTATTATTTTGAGATTTGTTGATTCTCAAGGCTTGATTCGAGAATGATTTTTTTTAAGATTGTGAGTGTTCCTGATACTACCTCAAAAACTCTTAAAAATGAGATCTCAAAAGTACTTACCATGTACGATCTTCAAGTGAGAAACATGAGAGGTCAAGGGTATGACGGTGCTAGTAATATGAGAGGCATTTATAATGGATTGCAAGCATTGTTTCTTGAAGAATGTCCTTATGCATACTATGTCTACTGTTATGCTCACCGCTTGCAATTGACATTGAATGCTACAGTTCAAGGGGTGCAGGAGATTTGGCAATTCTTTATAACTTTGGGTTTAATTGTGAATTTTGTTGATGCTTCTGCTAAGTGGCATTCTGCATTGAGAGCCGTAACAAAGGAGGAAATTGCAAATTTGGTAGCTTGTGGGAAACTGCAAACAGGTTGTGGTGCTAACCAAATTTGTACTTTGCAACAAGCTAGTACCACTCGGTGGAGCTCACTTTCCGTTCTATTAAGAGTCTAATTGAATTGTTTAGTTTGACAAAACAGACTCTTAATGATATGATGGATAAAGGAGTTGAAGGACAAGCTGAAGCTATTCTCAAGGCTTTGAGATCATTTGATTTTGTGTTTTGCTTGCTTCTAATGAACAAAGTAATGAAAGTTACCGAACTACTTTGTCAGACACTACAGCGGAAGTCTATTGATCTTGTGCAGGCAATAAAATTTGTAAGAGTTACAAAGTCACTTCTTCAGGAGATGAGAGACATAGGGTGGATGATTTGGTAAGAGATGTGAAATCCTTTTGTGAAAAACATGATCTTGAAATGCCTGATATGAGTGTTCGTTATAAGAATGGTACAGGTCGTCGTTGTCAAGATATTACAGTTGAGCACCATTATCATGTAGATGTGTTCAATGTCTTGATTGATTATCAGTTGAGTGAGTTGAATAGAAGATACTCAGAGCAAGCTTCATAACTCCTTACACTTAGTTCATCTTTGGATCCTCGTGATGACTTCAAGTACTTCAAAACTGAAGATGTTTGCAATCTTGCTAAGAGGTTTTATCTTGAAGATTTTGATGATGGTGAAATGTGTACTCTAGAATTAGAGTGTGCATATTATGAGAAGGATATGCGAAGTGATCTATTGCTGAGTTGTGCCACATCTTGGTTCAAACAAGAAAGTCGGAATTTTATCCCATGATTCACATATTGATTTGTTTGGTTTTGACTATTCCAGTGTCTACAACTCTACATCAACCACTGAAAAAGCATTTTCAGCTATGAATATCATTAAGAATAGACTCAGAAATATGATGGAAGATGAGTTTCTTGATGATTGTATGGTCATTCACATTGAGAAGGAGTACGCCGATTCTATTGACAATGTTGTAGTGATTGAGGATTTCGAAAATTTATCGAACCGTAGAGTCAAATTTAGTTAGTTTATACTTTTATATTGTATTTAAGAGGTAAGACTCATTATGTAGGTGCATATTTTTTTTCCTAATCAATAGAGTTTTCTTGCATCATTGAATTTTTTATTATAATATTTTTATTTATTTAATTAAAAAACTCAAGCCTCCTCATACTCCAATTCCTAGATCCGCCACTGCATATGATGGGATAAAGATTCAAGGTTAGAAGAAGCAATTGGAATCCTATGAGTCGTTGGAATTATGTTTACAGTTTACACGGTAGTCAAGTATCTTCTTTGAATTAGATTAGACTAGTGATTGATTCTTGTATTAATTAGGATTCCCAAATCGTGTAGGGTATTTTATGTAATGCTTATATACAATCATCTCATGATCCTTTGATAAGATAAAAGTTTCAGTTTTCCTATCAGTTCTTTCATCCCTCATCAAAAGTATTTAACTTTACCCCCGTTTTTTTTAACCGTGAGTATATAGAAGACCCTTGTCAAAGTCATTCACCAAAAACCTAACCCGCGTTCTCACCAATTCTCCCCAATAAATCGATAGATTTGTCCCCCATCCCAAGCAAACCCATCAAACCAGCAAAAATGGTGTTAGCGGAATTAGGAGGGAGCATCTCCCGTGCTCTCAAGCAGATGACCAATGCCACCGTCATCGACGAGAAGGTCCTCAATGAGTGCCTTAACGAGATTACGCGCTCTTCTCCAATCCGATGTGCAGTTCAAGCTCGTCCGCGATATGCAAACCAGTATCAAGAAGATCGTTAATTTGGAACATCTCGCTGCTGGTCATGACAAGCGGAGGGTCATCCAGAGTGCTATATTCGATGAGGCAAACCCTCGTTCACTCCCAAGAAGGGGAAACCATCGTCATCATGTTTGTTAGTTTGCAAGGTACGTAAGATATATATGTTTTTCCTTGGCTTATAGAATATAGATCACTCACTTTATGCTGATTATATTGTGTTGCAATTATATTGATTCGTGTTGCTTAAAACGTTTTCGAAACATTAATTCTTTTGAGTTATTCTGTCCTTGCATGTTTTAATGAAAATGTTTAAAGCGTGGTGTTGGCGTGCTGAACTTTCTTCTTGTATTCTGTCATTAGGTTTTGTACCTTTAGGTTTCTCCTTAACGGCATTGATCGACCCTTTCTAAGACTACCAAAACTTCTTCCATGGATGGTCCGGTCCGTCTTTTGTATCAGATTCTAGGAACTTGTTAACTAGCTCAGCTACATATTGTTACTGCCTTGTATGTTTTATTGTTTATATTTCAAATCAATTATGCTTATCTATTTGATATGTGTTCAGGTTCTGGAAAGACTACTACTTGCACCAAATATGCACATTATCACCAGAAGAAAGGTTGGAAACCTGCCCTGGTGTGTGCGGATACTTTCAGAGCTGGAGCTTTTGATCAGTTGAAGCAGAATGCTACCAAGGCAAAGATACCATTCTACGGAATCTATATGGAGTCTGACCCTGTGAAAATTGCAGTGGAAGGAGTTGAAACTTTTAAGGAGAGTTGTGATCTTATAATTGTTGATACTAGTGGACGTCATAAACAGGAAGCTGCACTTTTTGAAGAGATGCGTCAGGTGGCTGAAGCAACAAAACCCGATTTTGTTATATTTGTTATGGATAGCAGTATCGGTCAGTCGGCGTTTGATCAAGCTCAAGTATTTAAGCAAAGTGCTGCAGTTGGAGCTGTGATTGTTGTGAGTGCGATTTGAGCATGCATGATTTCCTCCGTGATTTGTGGAGAGGAGGGGTATAATCTGGCTATATATAGATCATCAATTGTATGTAATATTCATCAATAAAACACTAATCTTCTTGGTATCAGAGCTTAAATCGGCTCTGTCTTTTTTTTTCTGTGTTTCTTTCGAGCAGACGGGTCCTCTGCCGAAACCGAGCTCAACCGGAGCAGCAGAGACCTCGCCGGCCACCGTCCAACAAGCTCTTTCCTTCCGGCAGCGAGCTTGTCTTCTTCTCCTTCCCAGCCCTTCCGGCAGCGAGCTCCTTCCCTTCCGGCAGCGAGTTCTCGTCCAACAAGTTTCTCCGGCGCAGACCTCACCGGCCGCCGTCTTCAGCGACTAGACCTCACCGGCCGCACACCTCACCGCCGTCTTCCTTCCGCGTCGCCACTCTCGGTAGAGCTTCCGATTCCAAGACCGACCCGACTCTAATACCTTCTCTCGGTGGAGCTCCCTTCCAAGACCCGACCCGGCTTTTTGAGCCCAACATTCAACACCCGGCCCAGCCCAGTGTCCGGCCTAGCCCAGCTCCACTCGACCCGACCCGGTCCATCTTCTGCCCGACCCGGTCCATCTTCGACCCGACCCTACCGGTCCAGATTTGGTTGTCTTGTTTGTCAGTGCAGGTTCACTGACAGTGCACGTACACCCAAGGCAGGTTCATATCCATTTTTGGTGCTTCTGTTGTATAACTTCTGATTTGTCAAATAATGTTCATCCCTACCGCATCCATCGCTAGTCGTGGTAAAATTGGTATGACTTTAAATATTTCTCACTTTGTTGGCTTTGATACATGGATTATTGATTCTGGTGCGTCTGATCATATGACTTATGACAAATCTTATTTTACCATATTGTCTCCTTCAACTGTACCCTATGTTACTAATGCTAATGGTGAGGCATTCCCCGTCTTAGGAAAAGGGTATGTTCGCATTACTCCCACTATAGAGCTTCACAATGTGCTCTATGTCCCTGCTTTATCTCATCATTTGATATCTGTTCCCCAATTAAACACTGACGCTAAGTGTTCTGTGACATTTTTTCCTATGTATGTGATATTTCATGATCTTCTCACCGGAGAGTTAATTGGTTGGGGGTATCTGAGGGGCCGGTTGTTTCATCTGGATCAGACATATGCGGGGGAGAAACCAGGGGCACAATCTCGGGCCGCTATAATCTCCACTTCTGATAAGCTAAGTGAAATTTGGTTATGGCACCGTCACTTAGGACATCCATCTTTTAGTGTTATGAAAAAATATATGCCTACTTTGTTTTTTAGTGTGGATGAGTCTTCTTTACATTGTGAAACATGTGTTTTGAGCAAGAGTCATCGGTCTACCTATTCCTCTAGTAAATCTAATAAAAGTACTCTTCCTTTTGAATTAATTCATTCTGATGTTTGAGGACATTTCAAAGAGTCTACTATGTTAGGAATGCGGTACTATGTGTCATTTATTGATGATTGCACCCGTCTTTCGTGGATTGTTTTTCTTAAAACTAAAAATGAGGTTTTCCCAGCTTTTCAAGCCTTCTATACCACTGTGCAAACACAATATAATGCCACAATTAGAGTTCTTCATTCTGATAATGGAGGGGGGGAATATGTGAATCATGTTTTTCAGGAGTTCTTTAACTCACACGGAATTGTTCATCAAACAACGTGTCCTTACACACCCGAGCAGAATGGCGTTTCTAAAAGGAAAAATCGTCATTTACTTGAAATGGCTCGGTGTATTCTTTTTAGTGCCCATATGCTTAAGTATCTTTGGGGTGATGCTGTCATCACTTCCGCACACCTCATTAATCGTCTTCCTTCTCGTGTCCTTCAGGGCAAAGTTCTATATGAGGTACTTGCATCTCATGTCTCCTTACCCTCTTTTCATAATCTTCATGCCCATGTTTTCGGTTGTGTTGCTTTTGTCCATCTTCCAAAATATCAGCGGTCTAAATTGGATGCCCAGGCAGTTAAATGTGTGTTTGTTGGGTATAAAGGCTATCAAAAAGGGTACCGGTGCTATCATCCACCTACCAAGCAGTACTATGTCACTATGGATGTTACTTTCTTTGAGGACATGAGTTATTTTGCCCCTTCTGATACTGCTCTTCAGGGGGAGAATTCCTATTTTGAAGAGCTGTATCCTAGAGAGGGGGAGAAAAATAAGCCAGTAGATATGGTGATAGGTTCAGTTGAGATTACCAATGTAGCAGCTACACAGGCGCCACCGGATGATTCCGGCGGTGTAGTCACTCCAGAGATTCAGGAACCAGCAGATGAAAACACAACTGCCCCTCATATCTCCCATACTACTATTTCTACACCTGACCAATGCTCTCCTAGTACAGAAGATCACTCACCTGAGGTTAGTCATTCTATTAGAGCTAATAGTAGACAATATGTTTTGCCAAATAGGTCTACTCGGGGTCAACCAACAAAAAGATATGAACCTACCACTTCAGACTACAGCCAAGTATCCGGTAGCGAATTTTATATCTACCAAAAGATTATCTAAGTCATATGAATCATTTGTGAATCAAATATCTACTGTATCAGTACCTAACAAAGTGCAGGATGCATTTGGAGATCCAAAATGGAGGAAAGCAATGGAGGAAGAGATGAAAACATTACAAAAGAACAATACTTGGGAGCTTGTACCTCCACCATATGGCAAGAAGACAGTATGATGTCGTTGGGTGTTTACAGTGAAGCATAATCCAGATGGGTCAGTAAGCCGGTATAAAGCACGCCTAGTAGCGAAGGGGTTCACCCAGACATATGGCATAGACTATGACGAGACATTTGCACCTGTTGCAAAGATAAACACTATCCGGGTATTGCTTTCTTTCTGTCGCTGCTAACTTGAACTGGCCACTTAGGCATTTTGATGTTAAGAATGCATTCCTTCATGGAGAACTAACGGATGAAGTATACATGGATCTTCCGCCTGGATATGTGGCCGCTTCTCCAAGTAACTCCGTATGCAGATTGAGAAAGTCTTTGTATGGTCTTAAACAGTCACCTCGTGCTTGGTTTGGAAGATTCTCACAATTCATGAGGAAGATTGGCTACAAACATAGTAATTCAGACCACACGTTATTTCTCAAACATCAACAAGGGAAGGTAACAGCCCTAATTATATACGTTGATGATATAGTAGTTACTGGGAATGATACTGTTGAGGTGGATAGATTACAGAAACAACTTGCCACAGAGTTTGAGATGAAGGACCTAGGTACACTCAAGTACTTCTTAGGCATTGAAGTAGCCCGGAGTAGTGATGGTATCTATCTGTGTCAGAGGAAGTACATCATTGATCTACTAACAGAGACATGTATGTTGGACTGCACTCCCATTGATACTCCTATCGAGCAGAACCATCGGTTAGCAGAGTATCCAGATTAAGTCCCTACTGACAAACCTCGTTATCAGAGGCTAGTTGGACGTCTGATTTATCTATCACATACCAGACCAGATATTGCGTATGCAGTAAGTGTAGTAAGTCAGTTCATGCATAATCCCATCGAATACCACATGGATGCTGTTGTAAGGATCTTGAGGTACTTGAAGTCAGCTCCGGGGAGAGGAGTAATGTTCTCTAATCACAATAAAATCCTTGAAATTTGTGGCTTCACAAATGCAGACTGGGCTGGAAATATTACAAATCGAAGATCCACATCATGGTACTTTACCTTTGTTGGGGGTAATCTTGTTACATGGAAGAGTAAGAAACAAAAAGTGGTAGCCCAATCTAGTGCTGAGGCAGAATACAGAGGTATGGCTCAGGGAGTGTGCGAATTGTTATGGCTGAGAAATTTGCTACAAGATTTGGGCATTAAGCCTAAGAGTGCTATACAGTTGTACTGTGACAACAAAGCAACTATTGATATTTCACATAACCCTGTGCAACATGATCGTATAAAACATGTGGAAGTTGATCGTCACTTTATAAAGGAGAAGCTAGACACGAAGATCATTAGTTTTCCTTTTGTTCCTATAGAAGAGCAACTTGCCGATATGCTTATAAAAGGAGTGTCTAAGAAAGCTTTTTATGACTCACTTAGCAAGTTGGGCATGGTTGATGTATATGCGCCAACTTGAGGGGGAGTGTGTGTGCGATTTGAGCATAATTGAGGAAGGACGTGATTTCCTCCGTGATTTGTGGAGAGGAGGGGTATAATCTGGCTATATATAGATCATCAATTGTATGTAATATTCATCAATAAAACACTAATCTTCTATTGTTACCAAAATGGATGGCCATGCAAAGGGAGGTGGTGTTCTTAGTGCAGTGGCAGCAACAAAGAGTCATGTTATATATATCGGAACATGAGAGCATATGGATGAGTTTGAAGTTTTCGATGTCAAACCATTTGTGAAGCGTCTCTTAGGCATGGGTGACTTGTCCGGTTTAATTGGTAAGATTTAGGAAGCTATGCCTTATCACTCGCCTGAAAATGATTTCAGAAGGGACCCTGACGTTGAGGTTTATGTACGAGCTGTATGCAAACCTAAGTAAAATGGGTTTGCTTAGCCAGCTTACTTCAATGCTTCCGGGTGATCAGTTTATGGAGAACGGTTACGACAAGGAAAGCCAGGCCAAAATAATCAAGAGGTATATGACCATGATGGCATGGACTCGATGACGGGTGTGTGAGCGTGATTTAAGGAAGAAATTACGGACGTGATTTGAGGAGCAAATCATGGATGTGATTTGTGGGAATGATTTATTGGGTTATATTTAGAGCAGATTATGTGTAATTAGCAATCAATTAATGTAATTAGCATATACCATTTGAGTTGGTATCAGAGCTGAGCCTCTGTTTTTCTGGGTTTTTTGGCCGCTCCATTTCTGTCTTACCGCCGTCCATTTCTGTCTCTCCGCCGACGACAACGCCTTGCTGCGTGGCAGCCGCGTCCCCCACCGTGGAAGAACGGAGGCCGTGAAAGCCCCAAATCCGACGAGGACATAGCTCGACGACGTCGAAACCTGAGGAGAATGATACACAGTGAATCCGAGCTTCGACTTCTTCCCATAGTCCACCGAGAACCTCTCCAGCAGAAGTGACCCGAGACCCGACCCGGTACCCCCTCCGACGGCATTGAACACCAGGAACCCCTGGAGGCCGGTGCAGTTATTGGGGAGCTTCCAAATCCGATCGAGGCAGAGATCGACGATCTCTTTGCCGATGGTGTAGTGACCGCGGGCGAAGTTGTTGGCGGCATCCTCTCCTCTCCGGTGGTCTCTCTGCCCAGTCGCGCTCTACCTCTGACAACGCCCTTCTCTCCGATTGTTTTTCAAGAAAATTCGGCAAATTTCCGCCCCGCATTCGACCTGACCCGATCCGACCCGAATTCTGTGGTCTTGGTTGTCAGTGTAGGTTCACCGACATTGCAGGTGCACTCAAGACAGTTTCAAAACCGTTTTTTTTGTGTTTCTGCTGCATCAATCCTGATTTTTTTCGATTTTTAATGGGTTCTGGAGACGACACAGAAAGTTCTCGGATCAATAACGTTCCACAGTTTGAAGTATCTGTCAAGAATTCTAAAAGTGGTTCATTTGGGGGCGCCAAACTCAACGGAACCAATTTCCGTAAATGGAAGAGAATTATGGCCGCTCATCTTCGAGGCATGCACAAGATGGGGCATGTAACCGGAGTAACTACGGCTCCTAGTAAATATGATATTATTGCCTACACTAAGTGGGACGACGATGATGGTCTTGTCATGTCAGTCTTGTAGAAAGCTATGAATGACGAGATCGTTGATCTAGTTTAGGCATGTACCACTGCGCATGCAATATGGCAAACACTGGAAGGCTTATATACTAATGACTCTGATTTCATACAGGTTCATGAGTTAATGTGCATAGGTTTAGCGATGCAACAAGATGGGCAACTAGTGGCGCAATATTTCACCAAACTGAAAAATATTTGGGCTGAGATTGATATGAAACGTCCTTGCATGATCAAGCATCAGGAGGATATTGTTTGGTACCAAAAAGAGAAGGAGCTTGAGCGAGTTCACCATTTCCTGAGAGGTCTTGATGCAAAGCATAACAGTGCGAAAGGAGAATTGCTCAGAAAGATCGAACCCCCTAGCCTAATCACCACTTTCACATATATCCGTAAGGATGAGTCTCAACAGGATAGTCTTCATCAGGCACAAGTTGTAGTTTCCAGCCTTAGTGTTCATGCTAGATCTCCAACACTATCCCTTCCGCTAGCCACTTCGGCTCCACTTCATCAGCAAAGCCCACCACCAGGCTTTGGGCATCAACCCCGCCCTCCTTGCTCTTATTGTCATGATACTAACTATGCTCGTGCGACCTGTTGGAAGTTTTATCCACACCTTAGGCCTAAAAGGCATAATTATCGTCCCAATGCGAAAGCAACTATTCAATTCATTCAGGAACCAGATATCTATGGTGTGGTTGGACATGATCATCATACGGCAAGATGAGCAACACTTACCACATCCATAGCTGGTCGTGGTAAAATTGGTATGGCTCTACATATTTCTAACTTTGTTGGTTTTGATACATGGATTATTGATTCTGGTGCGTCTAATCATATGACTTATGACAAATCTTATTTTACCATATTGTCTCCTCCACCAGTACCATATGTTACTAATGCTAATGGTGATGCCTTCCCTGTGTTAGGGACATGATCAGTTCATATTACTTCCATAATAGAGCTTCACAATGTGTTATATGTACCTGCTTTATCTCATCATTTGCTCTATGTCCCACAATTGAACACTAACGCTAAGTGTTCTGTGACATTTTTTTCCTATGTGTGTGATATTTCAGGATCTTCTCACCGGAGAGTTCATTGGTCGGGGGTATTTGAGGGGCAGGTTGTTTCATCTTAATCAGACATATGCGGGGGAGAAACCAAAGGTACAGTCTCAGACCGCTTTAATCTCCACTTCTGACAAGTTAAGTGAAGTTTGGTTATGGCATCGTCGCTTAGGGCATCTATCTTTTAGTGTTATGAAAAAATCCATGCATATTTTGTTTATTAGTGTGGATGAGTCTTATTTACGTTGTGAGACATGTGTTTTGGGCAGGAGTCATCGATCTACTTATTCCCCTAGTACTTCTAATAAAAGTACTCTTCCTTTGGAATTAATTCATTCTGATGTTTGGGGACCCTCCAAAGAGTATACTGTGTCCGGAATGCGGTATTATGTGCCTTTATTGATGATTGCACACGTCTTTCATAGATTGTTCTTCTTAAAACCAAAGATGAAGTTTTTTCGGCTTTTCAAGCCTTCTATACCAATGCCCAAACCCAATATAATGCCACAATTAGAGTTCTTCATTTTGATAATGAAGGGGTGGGGGAATATGTGAATCATGTCTTTCAGGAGTTCTTTACCACATACGGAATTGTTCATCAAACAACATGTCCTTATACACCTGAGCAGAATGACGTTTCTGAAAGGAAAAATCGTCATTTACTTGATATGACTCGGTGTATTCTTTTAGTGCCCATATGCCTAAATACCTTTGGGGTAATGTTGTCATAACTTCCGCACACCTCATTAATCATCTTCCATCTCGTGTCTTTCAGGAAAAAGTTCCAAATGAGGTGTTTACATCTCATGTCTCATTAACCTCTTTTCTTACTCTTTCTGCCCGTATTTTCGGTTGTGTTGCTTTTTTTCCATCTTCCACAATATTAGAGATCTAAGTTGGATGTCCGGGCAAATAAATGTGTGTTTGTTAGATATGGAGGACATTAGAAAGGGTATCGGTGCTATCATCCACATACCAGGAAGTACTATGTCACTATGGATGTTACCTTTTTTGAGGACATGAACTATTTTACCTCTTTTGATACTGCTCGTCAGGAGCAGAATTCATATTTTGAAGAGCTGTATCATGGAGAGGGGGAGACAAGTGAGCCACACATATGGTAACAGGTTCCGTTTAGATTACCAATGTGTCAGCTACACAGGCACCACCGGATGATTCCGATATAGTCACTCCGGAGAATCAGGACCCAGAAAATGACAACACAACTGCCCATCATGTCTCCCGTACTGTTGTTTATCCACCTAACCAATGCTCTCCTGGTACAGAAAATCACTCATATGAGGTTAGTCATTCTATTGAGACTAATATTAGTGAGGCTCATAGTAGACAATATGTCTTGCCAAATAGCTCTACTCGGGGTCAGCCAAAAAACAAATATGAACCTACCCTTCAGGCTAAAGCAAAGTATCTTGTGGCAAATTTTATATCTACCAAAAGATTGTCTAAGTCATATGAGTCATTTGTGAATCAAATATTTACTGTATCAATACCTAACAAAGTGCATGATGCATTGGGAGATCCAAAATGGAGGAAAGCAATGGAGGAAGAGATGAAAGCATTACAAAAGAACGATACTTGGGAGCTTGTATCTCCACCACATGGCAAGAAGGCTGTAGGATGTCGTTGGGTGTTTACAGTGAAGCATAATCCAGATGGGTCAGTGAACCGGTATAAAACACGTCTAGTAGCAAAGGGATTTACCTAGACATATGGCATAAACTATGATGAGACATTTGCACATGTTGCAAAGATAAACACTATTCGGGTATTGCTCTTTTTTGCTGCTAACTTAAACTGATCACTTAGACAGTTTGATGTTAAGAATGCATTCCTTCATGGAGAACTAACAGAGGAAGTGTACATGGATCTTCCACCTGGATATGTGGCCGCTTCTCCAAGTAACTTTGTATACATATTGAGAAAGTCTTTGTATGGTCTTAAACAGTCATCTCGTGCTTGGTTTGGAAGATTCTCACAGTTCATGAGGAAAATTGGCTACAGACAGAGTAATTCAGACCACACGTTATTTCTCAAACATCAACAAGGGAATGTAACAACCCTAATTATATATGTTGATGATATGATAGTTACTGGGAATGATACTGTTAAAGTGGATAGATTACAGAAACAGCTAGCCACAAAGTTTGAGATGAAGGACCTAAGTACACTCAAGTACTTCTTGGGCATTGAGGTAGCCCGTGAAAGTGATAGTATCTATCTGTGTCAGAGGAAGTACATCATTGATCTACTAACAGAGACAAGTATGTTGGATTGCACTCCCATTGATACTCCTATTGAGCAAAACCATTGATTAACAAAGTATTCAGATCAAGTGCCTACTGAAAAACCTCGTTATCAGAGACTAGTTTGACGCCTAATTTATTTATCACATACCAGACCAAATGTTGCGTATGTAGTAAGTGTAGTGAGTCATTTCATGCATAATCCCAGTGTGGACCACATGAATGCTGTTGTAAGGATTTTGAGGTACTTGAAGTCAGCTCCAAGGAGAGGAGCAATGTTCTCTAATCACAATAATATCCTTGAGGTATGTAGCTTCACAGATGCAGACTGGGCTGAAAATATTACAGATCGAAGATCCACATCAGGGTAATTTACCTTTGTTGGGGGTAATCTTGTTACATGGAAGAGTAATAAACAAAAAGTGGTAGCTCGATCTAGTACTGAAGCAGAATACAGAGGTATAGCTCATGGAGTGTGCGAATTGTTATGGCTTAGAAATTTGCTATAAGACTTGGGTATTAAGTCTAAGTATGCTATGAAGTTGTACTGTGACAACAAGACAGTTATTGATATCTCACGTAATCATGTGCAACATGATCGTACAAAACATGTGGAGGTTGATCGTCACTTTATAAAGGAGAAGTTACACGCGAAGATCATTAGTTTTCCTTTTGTTCCTATAGAAGAGCAACTTGCCGATATGCTCACAAAATGAGTGTCTAAGAAGACCTTTTATCACTCACTTAGCAAGTTGGGTATGGTTAATGTGTATGCGCTAACTTGAGAGAGAGTGTAAGCGTGATTTAAGAAAGAAATCACGAACGTGATTTGTGAAAATGATTTATTGGGTTATATATAAAGCAGATTATGTGTAATTAGCAATCAATTAATGTAATTAACATATATCATTTGAGTGGGTGAAGAGTTGGACAGCATAAATACGAAGATCTTTACTGAGTCTCGTGTGCTGCGAATAGCTCGGGTTTCTGGTCGTTTAGTAAGAGAAGTGATGGAGATGTTGGAAGAGTGCAAGCGCCTCGCAAAGACGGTGAAGCAAATGAAAGGAATTCCAAATATTAAACGCCCTGGTGACTTGAAGAATGTACAGAAATGGATACCTGCCGATATGTTGAACAAGATGGGTGGCATACAGAACATGATGAAGCAAGCGAGTTCAACGGGAATAATGGGAATGCTCGGAGGCAGGGACAGATAGATATTGACGACAATTGTAGACCATCAAATCTCCCCAACTCCCAAAAACTGAGTTTTGAATATTTTTGTACATAAACCTCATTCATGGTAGTTTAGATTTCTCCTGATTTATCATTTTCTACGTCTAAATGATGTTATAAAAACAAATTTCAATACTTTGTGTAAAATATGAATAAGAACCGATGAACTCACCTCACATCCATAATTTCTTTATGTAATTCTACACCGGCCTTATCTTCACACTTAAAAATTAGAAATTTCCGAAAACTAATAAATGCATCATCATTATCTCAAACACTTAATAGACTTGTGAACTCATCATCCCTAGTTTTTCTCCTTAGTTACGTAACACCATAACCAAAAATGTGAGAATATAATTTCTTTGTCCTTGTTAGTGCGTGGCATGCACAATGGAACTCTCATCCTTTTTTCTATTTTCGGTGGTATAATAACTTCCCAATATTCCTTCTCAGTTCTCACAATATAGTAGTAATCCAAACCAACGGCCCCGATTTGAAAAGCGAAACCCCTTCCAACTCATAACAACCAGGCGAGCGGGCCCAACATAACAGCTTAGCCAAACGCGTAACGCGCTTCACTCACAGACCTGTCTTCCCACCGCGCACTCCCGAGCTTTCACAAATGGCAGCTCCGCAATTAGTGTGACGCATATAAGGTCAAACGCGTCATTTTCACTTCACCGCCGCTCAAGTGAGAAGCACCCAACTGTTTTTTTTCTTCCTTGGTTCAAAGAAGATGAAACAATACAGTAGCAAGAGATAAAATTGAAACAATACGAAAAAGTAAAAAATGAAAAGAAAATGAATATAACGACCAACTGGTTTGTAATAGTAACCAACCCAGATATAAATGTCATATAAAGTTGCATGATGAAGTTAAAACTTCCATTCTTTAATTTCCTGCTGCTGCCTTCTCTCTCTCTCTCTCTCTCTCTCTCTCACCCAAATCCCAAATCCCAAATCTTCAGCTCAAAGATCTCTTCTTGAGTTCTTTCTCCAAACCCAAATCCCACTACATCTCTCCCACCTTTCAAAACTAACTCCCTCAGCAAGCTTGATTTATGGTTCTTCTCAAGTTGCATTCTTGATCTTTCAGCTATAAATAAAGCATAGATCTTTGAGCTCAAATCTGAATTGGGAATTGGGTTTACTATGAACTCTTATCTTCTTCTGTTCTTTTCCTTCTCTTTGGCCATCCACACCATTCTTGCTGCCAACTACATCCCATCCGACAAAATCTTCCTCAACTGCGGCGGCCCGCCGGATTCCACCGACGGCGACGGCCAGAAATGGACCTCCGACGTCGGCTCCAAGTTCGCCTCCGGCCCAAACTCCAACGTCTCCGCCGCCGCAGCTCAAGACCCTTCTGTCCCTGAAGTCCCCTTCATGACTGCCAGAGTCTTCCACTCCGACTACACTTACAAGTTCCCGGTCGCCTCCGGCCGGATGTTCCTTCGTCTCTACTTCTACCCGGCTTCCTACGCCGGCCTCAACGCCTCCGGCGCCGTGTTCTCCGTCGCGGTCGGGCCTTTTACACTTGTCAAGAACCTAAGTGTTGTTGAGACCACGGAGGCTCTGGACTATGCTTTTGTCACCAAGGAGTTTGTTGTCAATGTCGAAGGTGAGTCTCTCGATGTCACATTTAAGCCTTCGACTAGTGTTCGGAATGCTTATGCTTTTGTGAATGGGATTGAGGTCGTTTCTATGCCGGATATATACAGCTCTAGTGATGGTAGTGCTATGATTGTGGGGCAGTCGAGTCCTTTTGATATTGATAACAGCACGGCGCTGGAGAATGTGTATAGATTGAATGTGGGAGGGAATGATATATCGCCCAGTAAGGATACTGGTTTGCTTAGGTCTTGGTATGATGACACTGCTTATCTGTTTGGTGCTGCATTTGGTGTTCCGGAGTTTAGTGATGCCAACATGTCGATTGCTTACCCCGATAACATGCCTAGTTATGTTGCACCGGTTGATGTTTACTCCACGGCCAGGTCTATGGGGCCGAATAACAACATCAACCTCAACTACAACTTGACTTGGGTGTTTGCGATTGACTCTGGATTTTTTTACCTTGTGAGGCTGCATTTCTGTGAGGTTGCTGCAAACATTTCCATGCTGAACCAGAGAGTGTTTGATATCTATATCAATAATCAGACCGCTGAGTCGGGGTTTGATGTTGCTGGGATCACAAAAGGGAATGGGATTCCACTGTATAAAGATTATGTAGTCATGGTTCCAAGTGGGAGCCCGCAGGAGGATCTTTGGCTCGCGCTGCATCCTAATAAAGCTAGTAAGCCAGAGTACTATGATGCAATTCTAAATGGAGTCGAGATATTCAAGATCAATGATACTACTGGTAATCTTGGAGGGCCTACTCCGTTACCCCGTACCATACAGAAGAACATTGACCCATCTAGAGCTAGGTCTAGATCAAGTCATGGAAAGGGTAAGAGTATAACCCAGAAAGCAATAATTGCTGGGGGAGTTAGTGGTGGAGTTGTCTTGGCATTGGTCCTTGGTTTCTTTGCTATGTGTGTGTCACGCCGCCGTAGGCAACCAAAGGACTCAAGTACAAGTGAAGGACCATCTGGTTGGCTCCCTCTGTCTTTGTATTCACAGTCTGCTGGCTCTGCCAAGACAAACACAACACGGAGTTGTGCTTCCTCCCTCCCCTCAAACCTCTGTCGTCACTTCTCATTTTCTGAGATCAAAGCTGCCACTAACAACTTTGAAGAGGCTCGACTCCTTGGGGTGGGAGGCTTTGGAAAAGTGTACAAGGGTGACATTGATGGTGGAACAACTAAAGTGGCCATTAAGCGTGGAAACCCTCTCTCTGATCAAGGAGTGCATGAATTTCAGACCGAGATTGAAATGCTCTCAAAGCTCCGTCATCGTCATCTTGTTTCACTGATTGGCTACTGTGAGGATAACTCAGAGATGATTCTTGTATACGATTACATGGCTTTTGGAACCCTGAGGGAGCATTTGTACAAGACCCAAAAGCCTCCTCTGCCATGGAAGCAAAGGCTTGAGATTTGCATTGGGGCTGCTCGTGGTTTACATTATCTCCATACTGGTGCCAAGCACACAATCATCCACAGAGATGTCAAGACAACTAACATTCTGCTAGATGAGAAGTGGGTTGCAAAGGTCTCAGATTTCGGCTTGTCAAAAACAGGTCCTACGTTGGATAACACTCATGTCAGCACTGTTGTCAAAGGTAGTTTTGGATATTTGGATCCGGAGTACTTCAGGCGGCAACAGCTGACTGACAAGTCTGATGTGTATTCTTTTGGCGTTGTCCTTTTTGAAATCTTATGTGCTCGCCCCGCCTTGAATCCCACACTTCCAAAGGAGCAAGTGAGCTTAGCTGAGTGGGCTGCACATTGCCACAAGAAAGGCATGCTTGATCAGATCCTTGATCCTTACCTCAAGGGGAAGATCACACCTGAATGTTTCAGGAAATTTGCAGAAACGGCAATGAAGTGTGTGTCAGACCAGAGCATTGACAGGCCATCAATGGGAGATGTTCTCTGGAACCTCGAGTTTGCATTGCAGCTACAAGAGAGTGCAGAAGAGAGTGGCAAGGGTATTGATATGGGCACTGAGGAAGAGCCCTTCATGGCCTGTAAAGGGAAGAAGGACCTGGATGCATCACCAGGGTACGATGGCAATGTGACAGACTCAAGGAGCAGTGGCATCAGCATGAGCATAGGTGGGCGCAGCCTGGCTAGTGACGATTCTGATGGACTGACACCAAGTGCTGTGTTCTCACAAATCATGAACCCAAAGGGACGTTGAGACTGAAGAGACTCTGCATATGCCATACCGGCCACTACAATCTGAGAATGTGATACGGTTCCTCTAAATCAATCATGCAATGAAGCTTGCTTGCTGTTCTTCATTATCTCATTCAATTACTTGGTGATATTCTTTAATATTTATTTTGGAGTTTTTCAATATGAATTGATAAAGTTAGTTATAGTTTTTGTAATTACATGAAGAGTGTTTATGTACTTGTTCTGGTAGAGAGGGTTTGTTGATTTGGCTTCCCATATGTTCTTGTCATGTGGTGGTGCTACAGATCATGTTCTCTTTCACAGCCAAACCTTATGAAGGATTTTCAAACAGTTCATTTCAATATCAGACAAAAGGTTGAATAACATGTGGATGGGGTCCTTGATTATTTCTGGTATGATTCTATTTTGATATGTATGATTATGACAGTATTAGGGAATTATTGTAGCTTTCAATAGTGATTGAACTAAATGGTGGAGGAATATCTATACTGGCTAAGCTGGCACAGCACTACGTGCCTTAGTGGGATGATTGTGACTTTGTTAACGCGGCTCCGTGTTTGTTAAAGGTTGACATTTGAGGCTGAAGACCAAGTAAACTCTCTCGATTGATTAAGAAAGTTATCGGCTTTTACCTAATCTGCTGTATAATATTCTTGAATTTCGATGGCTGGTGATTGTAGTTTAGCATCTTACAATTTAGCATCTTACAATTCAGAAGCTTCAATTGCTAATTTTATGTAATAACTCCGCAACTAGAGGCTGGAGAAATAATTTGTTCACGCAAATAAAATTGGACAATTGTAAGAGAAAAGCCATCAGGACAGACGAGAAAAGCTGATTGCGGTTTGGTCTCAAGACGAAAGAAAGACACCATTTAAGTTGAAATAACGAGTAAAATTGTCAGGAAAGATCTTAGGATTCACAATAACAAAACTCAACTGTGTTTCATATTTACAATCCAAGAACTTGCAAGAAAATTTTTACATTAATGTCAATAAACCTGCAGCAAATGTAGAAGGATACATCGAATAACAAACTGGACCAGTGAAATAATCATTTCTTACATGGGGCGGAATCTACAATGGCAACTATCTTCTTCTGCAACTCCACCTTGTTGGCTCCAACAAGCTTGTCGATCTGCTGACCATCTCGGAGGAAGAAGAAAGTAGGAGTGGCTTTGATATCCCATGAGGTGCTGAAATCCTGCACCATGAAAAACTGAATGTAAGAACCAACTACTAGTAGAAAGTTATGATAGGCACTAAACCAGCATCAATGTACTTGACACATCAGACCATCAGCATCAATAGCATAACTTGGTTGAATTAACAAAATTGATTGCCAACTTACAGTAAGTTCATCGACATCGACCACAAGGAACATTAAAGAAGTGTATTGCTCAGACAGCTCCCGATATAATGGTGCAATCTGTTTGCAAGGACCACACCATGTTGCACTGAAGTTTGCAATCACCTGTGGAACATATCAATCTCAATTTATATAAGCAGCAACAAAACAAAACAAAACAAAACAAAACAAAACAAAACAAAGGTAACAGATTATTCAAATTCAAATTGCCTACTGAGTATAGGTAAGCTTGTACGAAAATCAGAAACACTACAACATCATATGACAATAAATCAGACAGGTTTCATAACATAGATGTACATACAGAATAGTTGTATATTGACTCAAAAAAGAGAACTTTACAACAACCAAAGTGGTATTTATAGCAGGAACGTGTACGTTGAGTACTACTTATGTCATAAACGTAAAAATCTTTAAAGAAAAAAGGACTTTAATATTAAGGGATTTGTTATGTGGTAGGCCGTCTTTTGATCTATATATCCATGTACTCTACATGGATCTTCCTCCATTTCTTTAGCTCATTGGTCTGAGGTGCGAACATATTGAGAATAAAGCAATGGGGTACTTTTACTTTAACATCAACTTAATTCAGAAGTTGCTCAATTTTACAGCAGACAAATTTCTTTGATTTCCTTTTTGAAAATGACAAATTTCTGTCATGACCACTTTAGTTGACTCTTTTAAGGTGCTGCGTTTTGTAGGATCCCATTCAGGTTGTGGTCATGAGACAACCTATACAGTTGGATAACCACTATATTGTTGCAAGGCTTCCAGATTCTAAATTAAATACACATTACAAAGGAAAACCTTATATCGGGCACCAAAGCATATCACAAATGTGAAAGTGAACTATCCGATACAATTCAACAGAATGCATTTCTCTTGAAAAGCAAAAGGTGCTCAAACTTACCATTTTTCCATCTGTCTTTGCTTCAGCCAACTTTTGATCCCACTGTTCTAAGGTGGTGATGAGGTTCACCTTCCCACCGGTGAACTCAACAGCATGTTCAGACTCATCATCATCATTGGTTTTAGACTACAAGCATCACCAACATGATAACTTGTCAGATTAAACAAGGCAAGAAAAGTAAACACTTAGGGGTATGCACGATGTATTGTCATCATTACGAAAAAACAACATAGACTTCTTCATTGCAGACTACAGAGAGAAGTACTAACTACATCTTTACATGAATTTTTGGCATAGAAACAGTTAATTTTCCAACATTTGTCTACAAACTTGCGCTGAGGAAGATATATATTACTATCAATTAACATATAAGACGCTTTAAGCTTTTGAAGAAAACAGAATCAAGAATGCACGAACGCTAACCTTGGACGCACAAGCTCCCATCTTTATGTTCAACACCAAACTACTGAGACACCAGACACTCTGCAACTGCAAGTTAAAAACCCATAAACTTTGTTACTGAAGAGCGTTGGGAGAGAGGCAGAGAAAATATCATACAATCAATGTTATATCTTTACAATTATCAGGCCACTTCAGCCAACCTTCAACACAGGGTACATGTTTACATACAGAATTGGTCTAACAACATAAAAATAAACCTCTAGTTTAAGATAACTGATCAGCCCTGACCTTCACCTTTGAAATATCAATAGCTATCAAACGTATCAGAATTTTTACACAAAACAAAGCCTGAAGAATTTACAATTTATCAATGGAATCGAATCCCCAATATCCATGGCAGCAAATCAGACATCAATTGTGAACAACAACTCCTTATTTCAATCAAGAAAGCCCCCAATTGAACCCCAGAAAAGATAAAGCAACCAAATTAAATTGGACATAAACATCTTCCTATGCATTTGATCATAGGAAATTATACATTTCTAAATCAAAGAATGCTATTATATAAATTTGATTCACATCACTGAGAAACAGAGCTGAAATTACCTAAAGACTATAATTGATGAGCAAACCAATTCACCATACGACAGCAAACGCAATTTGGGGATTGCGTGATTGACCCAGAAAGCTAAACTGGGCTTGAATTGGATGGCCAATTCGCTTGTATGTAAAGGAAATGCAGAGAGGAGCTGAGAAAGCGAATAAGGAAGGAGAAACCAGGAGACCCTGATGATGAAAATACGAATAAGGAAACAACAACAGTTGCAGAGAGACAATGAATTATCGTTTCCAGCTCAGGAACACATAGAAGCCTCTGACTAGTTGTCCTACCTTATTTTTTGAAAAGGTTGTCCTACCTTATTTGTACCTCATGTTGCACATGAATATATGATGTCATGTCGCTATTCAGCATTTATTCCACTTATTTTTCCTCTCTGAAAAATCGTTTTGATTAAGAAATCTTTCATTTATTCAAAAGAAATTGAAATTTTTAAGGGTAAATTATTGTTCGGTACCAAATTAAATATTAAATTATAAAAAGTTAAATAATAAAATCTAATCAAATATGATTTTCACATTTAATTAAAAATTACAAAAAAATCAACAAATTTCAAACAAAATTACAAAAAAAAATCACTTTTTAAATTTTTTTTCTTACTTTTTTGTCATTTCTCACTATTTTTCTTCTTCTTTTGCATTCTTCTTCTTAATCTGGCATAATTTTGCCGTTCGACAATAGATTTGAGCGTAGTTGGTACTGTTGGAAAACTATTTTTTCCCTTTTTCATTTGATTTCATATCCACTCCAAATCGACCACCGTATAAGACACATAAACCCTCAAAAGGGGCTGCCGCTATACATGGCGGTGCTCCAAGTTTTTCTGGCAAAATCGGAGCCCAATGTTTCATAATTCTAGCTATTCACTTCATTCAGAGCACAATTATACCGATCTCCTTTGAATTTTAATATAATTTCGTGGATTTACAAATTTTTCGGTGTCATACTACTAGTCACACTGGTAGTTACAATATGGACATTGTGACTACAGTTGTAACTATTAGTGTCATTGGAATTACAAATACTAATGTGACTGCCGTTGTGATTGTCACACCATGGGTCACACTAGGAGTCACATTGGTAGTTATAATGTTGTCAACTACAAATCACACTTGCAGTCACACACCACCAGTCAGACTTATAGTCACACTGGTTATTACAATAACGACATTGTGACTGTCATTGTATATGGTAGTGTGACTACATGTGTATCTAGTAGTGTGACTATGTTGTGACAAGAAGAAGAAGAAGAATGACTAGAAATAACAAACCTTTGTAACTATTATGTGATCTTGAACTTCTCAAATTAACTCATACAATGCAAATATCAACATCGACGTTGTCACACCAGTAGTCACACTAGGAGTCACACAAGATGTCACACTGGTAAGCACACCAATAGCCACACTAGGGGTTACTCAAGTAGTCACACCAGCGTATGAAAAAAAAGTGGTCTGCTAAACCATGGACTCTAAACCCTAAACCCTAAACTCACCCTAAATTTTTAGGGTTTCCTAAGGGTTTAGAAATTTTTAGGGTTAAAGTGATAAACTAGTAGTCACACTATTTTTGTGACTAGAATACTAATCAACTACACTACATGTTACACTAAAAGTCACACTACAGGTCACAAAAAAAAAATTAATGTAGTTAGTAGTGTGATAGGTGGTGAAGGGGTTGGAATTTGAGTTTCTTCAGTGTTATGGTTTAGTGTAGCTAGTAGTGTGACATGTGGTGTAGCTAGTAGTGTGATAGGTGGTGAAGCGGTTGGAATTTTGAATTTGAACAAAATTGATGTGGGCACCCAAAAATGCTATGGGCACCCATAACTCCACCATAAACTGCTCTATGTAGCATTCTGATCGTCATCATCATCCTCTCTTCTCTTTAGCCTCATCGGGAGTCATCGCTACCGCCGCTTCAGATCGTCACCGCCTTGAGATCTTTGGGTTGTTGCTTCATATCATTTTCGGTATCCTAGCATCGCCTAGCGAGGACGATACAACATCGCCTAGCGACAACGAGGCAACACCACAAAGGCTTTAAGCCATCGACGGTGGATAAGGCGGTCCTAGCATTGCCCAACCCAAGCTCATTGATCTGGGCACCCCATGATAGCGCCGAACTCCGACGACAAGATCTTGAAGACTTGGTTTAGCTCCATCAATGACACTGACGAGGATGATCTCATTCGCGATGAGCTAGCCCTTAAATGTAGACTGGGAAGTAGGAGATCCAGCTTCAACGACGGCAAAGGGGTCACGGGGTTGAAGTTGATTTGGAGTGCAAGTGGTGGCGGATTCGGGAGGTGATGAACCAGACGAACTGTAGAGCTCAAGAGGAGAGAGATGTTTCGATTAGTAGGAGTGGCATGATTCGTAATTTCATAATATTTCATGGGCAACAGTTTAACAATTATAAATCTTTGACTTAATTCTAATTTTCAATCTTTGGGTGACCTTTATATAATAAAAGGTCTAGAAAGTGATTTTTTTATGATCTACCCAATTTTCAATTGTGTTTTAAGTTAATCTTATCTATACTCTTATAACTCAAACCTACTTTGTCAATCAAATAGCCTGTTAAGTTACACATATATCATTTCACTATATGCTAATATAAAATTATATTTAATGATGAAGGGATATAAAAGTAAATAACAAAATTAGAACATAAAAATATATATATATATATATATCTCATATTATAAAGGGAAGTTACAAGCCACTACGTAAAATATGAGAGGTTATTCACACTCATAATGTATGTTGATGACTAGTACTCTTATAATCCAAACACATTTTTTCAACCAAAAATCCTGTAAAAATATGTTAATAACCCTAGATTATAATTAATTAATTCAATTTTTAATATATGAAGGATATAGTCGTAAAAGCCAAGTTAATAAATAATAAATAAATTTGAAAAAGAAATGGATAAAGAAGTTATTTTGCAGATCTAACTTCTCTCTACAAAAAGATTTCAACTTTCGTGGAGTGACCCGAACGCTCTGGCTCTCTCTTTCGTCAGGCAGCGACTAACCCTAGCATATGGGTTGTGCTCGTTGCGGCACCGGACGTCCAACCTCCATCGTGATGTCTCTCTTGGCCTTCCCGAGGTCATTTTCTCCGTCTGCTCTCTCCACGAGTATCGGGTTCTCTTGGCGTCAACTCTTTGGAGAGCTATGACGTCACAATTAAATCATTCTCGAGTCCAAGTGTCTTCTTACAACAGCCTGGTTTGAACAATGGGGGTGGATCTTAAGTGGCCAAGTGTTGATTCTTGTTTGGTATTGCCGGATTTAAGGTTTCATATCTGGTTGTGGGATCCAGGTCCGCTATGGGTGCCGGATTTGTCCTTTGTTTTCCTGCCAATTAGGGACTGGCTGCGACCGACAGTTGGTGGTGAGATATCCCGACTCAGGCAACCATCGATCTTTGATCGCTCGATCTGGATTTTTTTTCGATCCAATGGTGGGTCAGTTTGGCGGTCAACATTGGGGTATGTCTGGCCATTTAAGTCGTGGCAACACTTGTTGTCGACATCGGTGCTAGAACATGGACAACAATGGAGATGGCGATGCCAATGTGGGTGTTGTTGGTCTTTGGTAGGTGCCCATATCAAATCTTGGTGTTGGTTTTTGGGTTTGGGATGAAGATGTCTAGGGTGATGTGGTTTTTCTAGAGGCCCAATCATTGCTGGGCTCATGTGTAGGATCCTGGTGGCGGCTGGTGGTTGCATCTTTGGTTCTTAGTCTGTTTGAGAGGTTCCTTCTTAAGGGTGGTTCCTATAAGTTGGCTCCGGAGGCTTGGTTTCACAGATTCATAGTCGATTTTGACCAAGCAATAAGTGAGCCTTGTCTCACAGTTCTTTGGCTCTTTCTTGGATTTCAAGTTTAGGATTTACAACATTGAAATTGCTAGACATTGTTTGGTTTATTTTACATGGTTCGATTAATTTGATGAATCCCTATCACAGGTGGATAATGTTTATGTTGTACTCCAGCATTTCTTATTAATGACACATCGTCGCTCATTTAAAAAAAAATTCTCTCTATAATAACTGCACTCTACAGTTAATTTTCAAAAAAAAAAAGTTTTCCCACATTTGTGTGTGGTGTGATGCTAGTTTCATTAATTAGTTAATGATTATGATTATTCCGAGAGGATATAATGGGTAAATTCAGGAGTTGTATAAACTAAACACGTGAAGAACAAATGAGCCACTTCAATTACTTTTTCTTTGTAACAACTCTAATATGTGCAACGGTAATGAATCATTAATTTTATGTATATATTTCTCAATGTGTATTTCATGAACGTTTAGGTTTATGACATGAGCTACTTCAACTTAATACTCTTGCATATCATATCAGACAACATTTAAGTATACAAAGCCTGATACAACACATCAGGACCGCCCTGTGTGCATGGAGGCTCAAGGCGAAAAAAAATTGAGGCCATAAAATAAATGCTCGAAGAACCAAAATAAACATTATTGTTCATTGTTGAAAGTTGAAATAAAGACGAACCAAATTCATTATTCTATGCATATCGATCAATGGCTATGAAGTCCTACATTTTCAACTAATTACGATTTATCTTAACTAAAATAGAGAAGGAAAAATACCAAAAAAGTATATAGAAAACACAAAATAAAGAGCTTCAAAAATCTTACATTATATGCCTTTGATTGAGAAAAAAAACTAAGTGAGAAGGCTTTTTATACCTTAAATTGATAGAAGAAAAAAATTATAATAAGAAAGAGAGATATATATGATCGGTGAATATTACATAATTAAGAAAAAAATATTCTTAACTTTAAAAAAAAATTGCAGGCATACAAAACAAAATTTGTTAAGGCCCCCAAAAAAATGGGGTCCCCAGACTAGTGCCTAGTTTGTCTTGCTCCAGGGCCGACAGTGCAAAACGTCTTTAATCTTCAAAAAGTTCGAGCCTTGATCGAGGAGGTCAAAGAGTGTGTTCCTGGCAAGTAGTGCCAACCTTGGCATGGTAATTTCGTAGAGCTTATTCCATATACGAGGTGTGTGGATACACGGGTTTGGTTGGTGTGCACACGCTATTAGTGCTACTGGGGTTTGAGGCTCTTTTTTGTCAAAAAGTTACACAAGGAAAAAGAAAAGAGAAAATCATCTCATCTTCTTCCCTCTTTCTGCGTTTATCTGCAAATCTACTAAAATGGCTAGCATGATCATGAGCTCATGGCGTCTATCTCCTCCTGTTCCTTCGTCGTTTCAAAAGACCAAATTTCTTCCATCCTCAAGTATCCATCCCCAAATCACTGACCGAAACCCACATACTCAATCCCTCAAATCTCTTTGCATAATCACTGCCACTCTTCCTCATCGTCCCCCCCCCCTCCGCCGCCATTCATTGTCGTAATTGCTCTACGAATTCAACCTCACCTTCTAGTTGCTCTGCCTACAAATTCGTCGATATCATGGTTGAGAGTTGAGACATATGAAGCTCTCTGCTGCCCACCCATCCATGCTGCCAGAATTAAGAATAAAAGGAAGAACGATTTTAACCCGACCCACTAAGAAAAAAACCATAGAACCAGAAAACCTTGCTACTTGGTGGTTTTTTTTCCCAATGCCAACAGGGTCTGGAACGGGTCCAATTCGATCTGCATCTGGATCTGGCAACTGACTGCCCCTGCGGTCTTAGACCCGGCCGGAAAGAACAACTACATAAATTCCATAAGTACGGTAGGATGTTTAAAGCTTACGATCTGGGAATCCGATTCTGAGGCATCTGCAGACTCAGGAACCCGCGCCAAAGGCGACCGTGTCGAATGGAACTGGAACTTCCGAGGCAAAAAAAAAAAGGATTGAACTTAAAATATTTTTGGAAAAGAGGATTCATTTGATAACTCAATAACATTTTTCCCCGAGGTTTTTGTTTCGAACTTAATCTATAATACAAAAATACATTGTAGCATCAAGGAAACTCCGCAACAGCAGGAGAAGAGGCCAACTCAGCCGTAGAAGAAGCAGAAGGAGACGAAGCAGCCGTTTACAGAGAATGATAAAGTTGACTCTACGGCATCAAATGGATCAGGGGGGCTTGGGGCCTAAGCATGTGAATATTACTAGGGTGGTTGGTTTGTGGGAATGGCTCTGCTAACCTCGACTTGCCACACTAAGGAGGCTCAAGCGCGTCAGCCCCCATCGATCTACAGTGTTGTCCACCTGTTAAATCCAACGGTTCACATGACCCCTGTATATTCACGGGCAGTGTACCGAATAATTTTCGGTAATTTCGACCAAAAAAAAAAACCTTGGCATGGTAATGGATCACCTTTGCAAGGATTAACCGCGCCCGCCGTATCCGAGATATTGAAATCCACTAAACCTCCTCTTAAACGCAACCAATCCACTAATTCATCCTCCGCTCTTTCTTTTGAGTTTTGATAGATTTGGAGTGCTGACGAGAACTTTATCATTGATTTGTCCATGTATGTAATTTAGTTGCATAATTTAACAGATCGACCAGACTAATTTGCACGAAGAAAAATGTGTCCGAATAACAACGTTGAGCTACTGGTGAATGCAAAAGGAGCCCTTTGTGCATCTGCTTGCAAAGACCTAGTGGTAATTTCCTTTTCTCTTTCATGATACCAGCCTATGACATTTATCTAATTGTGAGATCAAGGGTCTCAAATTATTGTATGCAACTGTAAAATGTTCGTAGTCTAACAATTTTGCAGTTATATTAGACGATAAAAATAAGAACATTTTCATTTTGATTTCAAACTGACAAGAATAGGTAAATAAAACAACAGTAATTCTTCATTGGATGGGGATCAAGAATAAACAAACCACAAATGATAGATTACTGATCAAGCCGGAAGGAACATCAAGTTCTGGTGACACCTGAATTACATTCCATCGTATCTTTGGTAATATAACAAAACATAGGAAGAACAAAGATCTTTCATCCCACATATTAATCAACACCCTTAAAACCTTGCCACCCCCAAAGTACAAATCCTTAACATGGGAAATACATCACTACCCCATCGCGTACTTCTGAGTCCAGCTACGAGCAGTCGATTCATACTTGGCTCGATCAGTTTTATACATGTGGGCAATCTCCGGTACAAGGGGGTCATCAGGATTTGGGTCAGTCAGCAAAGAGCAGATTGAGAGCAATACCTGGTTTCAAATACGCAACCAGCTTAGTAAATACAAGTCCAACAATAAAGCAAACATCATAAAAATAAAAATAAAACAATCTTTGTTTTTCCCTTCTCCTTAGCCACCACTTCAAACTTGAGTTTCAAATTAAAGAAGTTCATTGTTTTATGACAGTCAAAATTTGGCAACTTTCTTTGAATAGATCATCATGTGCTTTGAAGAAGAATGACTGCAGATGTAAGGGCAGATGGGAACGGAAAAAGGTGTATATAGCCAGAACTCTTTCCTAACTTAAGATAAAACTCTGAGACAACAAATTGCAAAAGGGAAGGCACATCACTGCAGCTACTTGCTTCTACTTCTGTGAGAATATGTCAACGTCACACACTCACACACACATACAAGCAAGAATCTCCACTATCACATAGTGATTCCCTAATTCAAGTTGAAACATAGTCTCCTAAATTTTGTTATTCCACAAACAACTTTCCTGGGAAGACGTCGGTAATAATTTAAAAACATCTGCTGACGCATCAAGGCAGCATATGCGTATCATTTCCTAATCATATGACAACACAAATACAATCACTAGTCCAAGCTAATTCCTTGGGAGATCAAAAGATAACAAAGCCAAACCTTGGAGATAGTAAGGGCCGGACTCCATTGTTCTTTAAGGATATCAAGACAAATGCTTCCATTGCTATTGATATTCGGGTGGAAGACCTTGGTCCTAAATGCAACCTGAAAAACCGAAACCTCAGACCGATGAAAAGCATACACACACAAGGATCAAAGCTTGCAGATTCGACAAGTCACCTTAGGAGGTTTGAAAGGATAGTCAGGAGGGAAATGAATGGTCACAAGGAATACACCTCCCGCATATGGGCTATCAGGGGGTCCCATAATCGTTGCTTGCCAGTGAAACATGTCCTCAGCCACAGGGCCTAAATGCAAATTCACCAAAAACTTTACTTCAACATCCATCTAACTACACCTCAACTCAAAAACCTCAATCCAACATCAACACTAACAAATTGAGCTCAATGGATAACACAAATCAACCCCGAAAATTCCGATTCTTTTGTTAACTACAAGATCATAGAAATAACACACACAAAAAAGAAGGTACCGGCGCTGCAGGAAGTGGGAGGATCCTTCTGCAAATCCTTAAGCTCCTTCAAGATGCGCTTGGAAGCCATGATGACGAAACTTGTATCTTATTATTTAACTTACAAAGCTCCCAAACAGCACCAGACCCTGCAAAGCTGTAATCACCCACCAGGATGTTCAGATCAAAGCTCATACATAAAACAAACACAATTTCTTGAACAGAAAAAGAAGGGAAAAAGAGACAGAGTTTGAGACGTAAAGAAAGTAGAGAGACCTGAGATCGGACGGGAATGGCGGGAAGGCGAAGGGGAAAACGGGGTTCAAGTAGATCCGCCTCCCTAGAGGTATTCCGCTATCACCGATTGTTAAGACCCCCCGGGATTTTTTCACCCAAAACTCGGAGACTTTGAGACGAACCCTCTTGTGCGCTTTTTATAGTGAGACTGAGAGAGAGACCAAACACCGTTTTCACCGTGTCGTGCGTCACCCCCACTCCCACCCGCGTTGATGCTTTCTTATCCGTTACTTTCTAGTATTATATATTTATTTATGGCGGCTCTTTGCACTCTGATATTTTGTGCGAAATTACCAGAGGTTATGAGGTCAAATTAGGCCTCGTCAACGGCCGGGTTTTAATAAATTTAAATAAGTGACAGACCGAGTTGGACCGGGTATTTTGCTGGCCAGGCCTTGCGGATTTTTGTTGGTCAAGACTTGCGGGCTTGTATTAGAAAAAAATACTCTAAATTAAGGATTTGAAACAATAAAAGAATAATTAGAAAACATTCTAAAAAAAGTCATAAATAAATTCTAGTTTCGAAATATTGTCGATCTACACCAATAGATGTGATTGATATATATAGGGACCATGTAAAAATTTCATCTAATTCAGACCTCGTTTAACTGTCAGAATTTTCAGTCAACCAAAAAAAGAGGCGTTTTCACATAATAAAACCGCATTGACCGGGGCTTTACCAAATGGTTTTTCTCGTTGCGACCACGCACGATCGGTGACAAAAATTATGTGATTTCAAATATGTAAACAGTTTTCTGCATTCGCATCTTGGTAATTGGTCCCCCTTATGGCATATTAGTGTTGTTGTTGGTTTACCAGAAAATTTTGACGGTCAAACGAGGTCCGAATTGGATGAAATTTCAAAATGATCATTAAATATATATATATATATATATTGATCACATCGGATGGTGTCGATCGATTCCGAGAAGTTTCCTTCATATAGTCGCTTCATAATGTGATAGTTTTATTATAAACCTAATATAAAAGTTATAATGCATTAGTGGACACTTCGGCGATCGACAACTCCAATTCAAAATATGGTCGATCGACACAAGTAGATGTGATGGGTATATATATTTAGAGAACCCGTAAAATTTTCGTCCGTTTTGGATATGATTTGACCATTCGTACCAACGGTCAACTAAAAAAGAGACGTTTTGACATATTGAAACCTCATTGACCGGGGCTTTGTCAAATAGATTTCTTCAATACAACCGTGCACGATAGTTAACAAAAATTAGGTGATTTCATATATGCAAACGCCTTTCGGCGTTCGCATATTTGTAATAGGTCCTCTCTTATGACATATTAGTTGTGTTTTCGATTTACCGAAAATTCTGACGGTCAAACGAAGTCCGAATTAAATGAAATTTTTACACGGTCACTAAATATATATACCAATCACATCGGCTGGTGTCGATCAATTCCGATAGTTTTCCTTCTTATAGTCACTTCATAATGTGATAGTTTTATTATAAACCTAATATAAAGGTAATAATACATTAATGGACACTTCGGCGATCGACAACTCCAATTCAAAATATGGTTGATCGACACCAGTAGATGTGATCGGTATATATATTTAGGGAACCCTTAAAAATTTCATCCGTTTTGGACATGGTTTGACCGTTCGTACCAACGGTCAACTAAAAAAGAGCCGTTTTGACATATTGAAACCTCATTGACCAGAGGTTTGCCAAATATATTTCTTCAGTTCGACCGCACATGATAGGTAACAAAAATTAGGTGATTTCATATATGTAAACGGCTTTTGGCATTCGCATATTTATAATAGGTCATCCCTTAGGGCATATTACTGGTGTTTTCGATTTACCAAAAATTCCGACGGTTAAACGGAGTCCGAATTAAATGAAATTTTTACACGGTTACTAAATATATATACCAATCACATCGGCTGGTGTCGATCGATCCCGATAATTTTCTTTCATATAGTCGCTTCATAATGCGATAGTTTTATTATAAACTTAATATAAAGGTTATGATACATTAGTGGATGCTTCAGGGATCAATAACTCCAGTTCGAAATATGGTCGATCGACACCAGTAGATATGATCGGTATATATATTTAAGGAACTCGTAAAAATTTCGTCTGTTTTGGACATGATTTGACCGTTCGTACAAATGGTCAACGAAAAAAAAGGCGTTTGACATATTGAAACCTCATTGACCGGGGCTTTGATAAATATATTTATTCAATGCGACCGCGCATGATAAGTAACAAAAATTAGGTGATTTCATATATGCAAACGGCTTTCGGCATTCGCATATTTGTAATAGGTCATCCCTTAGGGCATATTAGTGGTGTTTTCGATTTACCGAAAATTCTGATGGTTTAATGAAGTCCAAATTGGATGAAATTTTTACTGGGTCACTAAATATATATACCAATCACATCGGCTGGTGTGGATTGATCCCAATAAGTTTCTTTCATATAGTCTCTTCATAATGCGATAATTTTATTATAAACCTAATATAAAGGTTATGATACATTAGTGGACGCTTCGGGGATCAATAACTCCAGTTCGAAATATGGTCGATCGACACCAGTAGATGTGATCGGTACATATATTTAAGGAACCCGTAAAAAATTTGTCCGTTTTGGACATGATTTGACCGTTTATGCCAATGGTTAACTAAAAAAAGGCGTTTTGACATATTGAAACCTCATTGATCGGGACTTTGATAAATATATTTCTTCAATGCGACCGCGCACGATAAGTAAAAAAAATTAGGTGATTTCATATATGAAAACGGATTTCGGCGTTCGCATTTTGGTAATGGGTCTTCCCTTATGACACATTAGTGTTGTTTTCGGTTTACCGGAAATTCCGACAGTTAAACGAGCTCCGAATTGGATACAATTTTTACAGGGTCACTAAATATTTATACCGATCATTTCAACTGGTATCGATCGATCCCGAGAAGTTTCCTTCATACATTTGCTTCAGAATGCGATAGTTTTATTATAAATCTAATAAAATATGTATGTATAATATTTTATTATTTGGCGGGTTTTTACGGGCCGATCAAATTTTTAACATTTCTAATTTAAATTGGGCCCTCTACACACGGAAGCGGCCTTTGGCGGGATTTCTCACGGGCGGGCCGGGTGAAAACTCGTCGGGCTTGCGGACCTCTACGGACTAAATGATGAGGCCTAAGTCAAATCAGATTCACCTGCCTCTTATTCATAGTACTGTAGCATATGAATTTGAATTTGAATTTAACTTTGTGGACAGAGCTTGCTTCAGCTTGATTCGATGAATAAGCGAAATGATCGATTTCAACTCACGTCATTTCACACTTTTTTTGAATGCAATTTTTGATTTTAAATTTGTTGTATACTTGATTTTAATTTTGTTGTTGCTACAAATGATTCATTTTCTTCGAAAAATCAACTAATTAATTTGCACATTGTGCATCTAGATCTAATGAGAATATGTGATTCAGAACATCCAAATAATACTTCCATAAAATAAGAGATTCACACAGAAGAGGTGCGATTTTATCTGAGCATTGACCTACAATAAAATTAATTGCATCACAACTGTATTAAATTTGAACCATAAGTATAAATCTTAAACACGATATGTGGGTCCCCCGAGTCAATCTAACAGCGTACCGTTTCCGCAACAGGTAATTCCGACTCTCCGTACGCAGTAACTCGCTTCCGTCATTTTTCTAACAGTCGAACGAGCTACAATCCCATACTATATCTCCTAAACGCTCATGCAACCAATCACCGAACACCACATCACCAATGAAAGAGCTCCAATCCCCTGCTACCCTCCCCATAAAACTCCAGAGTCCTTAATAATAAAACGACGTCGTGTCTTTCCTTCCCGGCTTTTCCTCAAAACGCAGATATAAAAGAAATTCCGATTAACGATTTCGGATTTCGGATCTGTCTGAAACGAACGAGTTTGGGCTTCTCAATTCTGTGGCGGCGGTGAAAGAGGCTGACGGAATTTATTTCTCGGCGGCCGTTAAAATAATGGAGGCGGAGGATAAGAAGACGAAGAAGAAGAGAAATAAGAAGAAGAAGAACAATAAGGCCACCGACGATATCCCTGTCTCGGAGAACGGCCAAGTTTCCACCGCCGCCGCTGCCGCTGCCGCATATACTATTTACGACGGCGTCCAAACCTCCGGCAACGGTCAGGTTTCAAAGGCCGCCGATAATGCTGTAGATTCGAATAAGCACGAGGCCAACGGCACCGAACGTGTAAGTTAGGATTTGTTGTAGAGTTTAAGTAGAATAATAATTAAATTATGAGTTAATGGTGCAAATTTTATGAGGATTTGGATTTTTCTGCTTGCATTTTTTGCTTGTGATATTCAAATTTGTTTAAATATATATATGTATATGTATATTTTTTGGTTAATTTTGTTTTGGTTGTGCAGTCGTTATTAGCTGAATCTGAGAATAAGGATTGGCTTCAAAGAGAGGTAAGTCTGGGATTTAGCCTAAACAATTTGTCTTTGATTCGAGTTTTAGTCAGCGAAAATTAAACCATATTTTGTTTGTAGGCTAAGCTAGAAGAAATGATCAAGGAGTTTGAAAAAGAAAAAGACTTGCAAATGCACAAGGAGGTAAATTATTGTAATTATTAACTCCAAAATTAGTGAACAATTTTTTTTTGCATTGTAATTGATTTTGAACCCTGTCGTGTTGGTTTGTTATTCAGGCTACGTTAGAGGGTACTATTAAGGAATTACAGAATGAAAAGGATTCACTTATACAGAAAGAGGTCATTGTTTTTTGCTTCCAACTTTGAGATACTTGAATGAGGCACAGAATCAATATATATTTGCATGCTTTTTCAGAGGTTTTGTATTGAAAGGTGTATATCTCTTCTGTAGGCTATGTTAGAAGGCACCATTAAACTATTACGGGATGAGAAAGATGCGCATATGCAAAAAGAGGTACTATAATTTACTTTCACATTCAATTGTCTGAGTGAGGGAGTGTCAATCAGCTTTTCCACGTGTGCAGTCTATGTGTGACATTTGGTATTGGTTTTCTGTATGTCTTCTTCAGGTCACATTAGAAGATACAGTTAAACTTTTACGAGGGGAATCTCAATCACTTATTCAGCAAGAGGTAATGTTATAGTCAACTGATAGGCTGACATGAGTTGGTGCTCATTTGTTTGTGCTGTGTACATCTTATATTGAAAATTTGGAGTCCTATGATTCTTCATATATTCTGGATTTCTTGATTTACTTGGATCACTTGCAGGCCATCCTACAGAAGGAAGTTATACAATTACGGAGTGAAAAAGATTCTTGGATGCAAAAGGAGGTAATATGAGTTGGATCGTAAGGCTGGTTTGGTTTTTGGGTTCGATTAGTATATCTTCACAAGCATGCATGTAATCATTAATTTTTGTGCAACTGTGCACTAAAAAATGTTGCCAACTAGTGGATTTGGTGCTAAGGTGTGTTAGCTGCAGGTTGGGTTGGAGGAGAAAATTAGTCGATTAGAAGACAAAAAATCCACTTTGGATTTTGAAGAGGTTATCACCTCTCCTCTTCCCCTCTTTTTATTGCTTAATCCCATAACTAGTACTGTATTAGTCTGGCCTCCCTTGATGCCCTTCATTTCTATTTTGTGTCAGCCTAACTTACTGTAAATTCTTGTACAGGCAAGCTTACATGAAAAGATTAAACAGCTACAGAGTGATAGAGATACCTGGAATCTAAAGGAGGTAATTACTTTGTTTCTTTTTTTTTTGTTCTTTGTTCACATTATTATGTCTCAAAACTAGGAACTCAGTTGAGCCATAACCTTTCTGCATATTTTATTTCTTCTTATCAACACCTGAAGAGTGCTAGAAATTTTGCTCCTATTCTTGTAAAAGAAACAATTAAACCGTGGAAACATCTACTTTTTTATGTAATGCTGGTTGGTATAGATTGATTTGTGAGCATGGGAATACTACTATTGATTTGAGACATAAAATTATGTCATTTAAATGTCAGTTTGGTGATTTTTTTCCTTAGCATTTATTATTTCTTTTCCAGGATTTGTTTAAAGAGATGATAGCAACTCAAAAAGATACTATTGCTAAACTACAAGCACAGGTATGTAGCTTGAATGGTCCAAATAATTCATGATTTCAGTCACTTCCATTTTATGTTTTTTTTTTGGGAATGCTTTGTCACTTAATTGAGTAAAGAGTGATGTGTCTATTGAAGAAAAGTTCTGATATTCTGTATTATTGGTTTGTATTGAGCCTGTCTGTTCTCCGTATATGTCACAAGCAGTGCACAGAATGTCTTCTTTTTTTCTTCTGATATGGAAAATAAAACCAAAGCATGGCAGGTGTTGGAATTGGAACAATCCAGGAATAATCTTGTAGAAGAAAACCAACAACTGATGGGAAATGTATCTAATCTAGAGCTGCAAATAAAGGATCGTGAGAGTGTTTCCTCTAGTCGCTCATCAGTTGAAGGTGCAAAGGTGAGCCTTCTTTTGCTTACTGGAAGGTCAAAAATTATTTGCCTTTTTATGAATAATGAAGTGTACTGTTTTTATGTGTCTAATGAAGGACTATATAGTATGTACAGTGACTTCGAAGTTTGGCAATAATGATAATGAGTGAATGTTTCAGTTTTGGCAGGAGTGATTTTTTTTTTAAAAAAAATCTTTATTGTGTCTGATGAAGGTTTCTTTCTGTTGTTGATTTCTTACCAATTTACTACCAAGGAAAGTAAAAGGGAAAAAATGTCTTAGTTATGTATCTATGTTAATGCAGCATGTTTCAGAACGTGAAGAGCTGAACTCTCAGATTGAAGCAGCATGTGCACTGGTTGAGAAATTAATTACAGAGAATGCCGACCTTGTTGAAAAGGTGATATATTCCTCTTTACGATTCCTACAGGAGTAATGTGTACTACTTCTGTAACTTGAGGCGTATATTGAGCCTCCGAGTGATCAGGTTGTAGCTATAGTGGCTGATTAGCTCTCTGATATATTATGCACTATGGCGATCTGTAGGTGAATGAATTGTATGTTGAACTTGAACGGCATTCTGCCAAAGATGGACATTCTTTAACTACAACATCTGTACCTGTTGAAACTGCCGTTACCATCAGCCCCATGTCTAGATCTGGTGAGGATATGTCTACATCAGGCCAGAAGCTTTATTCCTCAGACGTTGTGCCGCCCAAAGTGGAGACACAGAGTAATGGCAACATGGATTCTCAGGCTGCGTCATTGCATAATAATGGTAATTTGGATATTCAGCATCCTGTATCAGTGCCAAATTCACCCATATCCTATGAATCCAGTGAGAGTGAAATTGTGCAAATTCCTTTGGATGCCAATGAAGTCCTGGATCTAGATTTGCAGTCTGCTACAAAGGTTAACAATGAAGCTGTCTCAATTACAGATGCTCCCCTAATCGGTGCACCTTTCCGGTTAGTGTCATTTGTTGCTAGATATGTCAGCGGCGCTGACTTGGTTAACAAAAGTTAGTATTAACTCTAGCACGTAGCTTTTACACTGCCATGAACATGGGCATAGCCCACATTTTTGCTGAAAGAATGAAATGCAGTTCTTTTAGAGATCAAGGTGGGGACCTTTTATTCCGCCCCATCATCTTGTTGAACTATCGTAAAATGTACTTACATTCAGGAAACAGAGTCAAAGGAAATACTCAAATTTCATAGTGATTCATGAAGTCTAGAGTAGAAGAAAGCAACTCAATGAAGATGCATAACTTCGTATCTTCTACCATCTCGTTTCATGTATCGTCTAGTGGACTAGCTCGATGGATTACTTTCTTTCTGTCTTCTTCAATGTTCACCTTCGTGATCACTATATGTGCAAGAGGTGCAATCCATTGCAAGGAGTTCTTTAATTTCAGATAGTCCCTACTTCCGGTTAGTGGTGGATTCGGCGTCCTCACCTGCAAAGTGGAAGTTCTAGGCAATGGTGGAGAGTTCCACTCTCTATGGTGCTTAGGAACGATGAGCGCCTGGACATCTCGACTGTAGAGATTTATCTGCCGAAATCTTCGAAATCTTTCAAGAAAGCTCATCAGCCTAGGAAGATGTGTCGAATATGACGAGAGCCATTCTAAAGTTCACCAACTGAAATCGTGGCCACATAGGCTTCAGGCGCCTCAACATTGACACTGGCATTCAAACAACCATCAAAGAACTCGAAACGATGGACGTTTTGGGTATTGATTCTGGCCTCTAGTTCACGATGGCATCCAAGTAATGAAATTTTTCCGAGGTAGCCAGCAACATAAATGTTGATATATTTCAACTTGAAGGCATTGCTCAAGATCATCTTTTCACAGCTGGTCAGCGGCCGTGAGACAAATGTAAAAGATTCAAGATTGAAGGGTATATCAACTCGAATATCATCAAGCCAGCAATACTTAACTTCCAAGAATTTGAGACGAGAGCAGTGAATATAACACTTGGAATTCTGAAACAGACATTCAGTTAATGACAGATGCTCGATGGAAGGGCAATCGTATAGAACAGAATATAGAGTTTGGTCATCAGAAAACGTTGCAGTTTTGAAGGATAGAGTTTTCAAAGACGGAAAAAATCGCTCATACACTTCGTTTGGAAAACAATATATGTAGGGAACTTCCACAAACTCCAGTTTTAGGCTAGTTAAAGATTTTGCACTAGCAATAACCTTCCAAGGCAAGCGATACATGGGGTGACTTTTCACAGTTCTCATTTAAGACAGATATCCAACTGTTTGAGGCCTCTGTGACATGCATTTCTCAACCAGTTGGTTATAATAAAAGAATCCAGATGCTCATACATTTTCAGGTGAAGACTTAGTTTATATAGGAGCTCTTTCTGGCCGTCCTGATCACGATGGGCTAAGTACCCCTTTAAGAAGTTGATGAACCTGTTGTGATGGTAGGGATTAGAAGCGCGGCGGTCAATATCATCATCCTCGTTGAAGTTTAATGAAGGGAATGAAGAGACCACTGTGCCGTCGCCATTGCTGGGAAGGATAGATCACCTGGAAAGCAGCTTTAGTGGGAATTTTGTCGATAACAAGGTCAGGTAGGCTGGGACGTTCAGGCAGGTCAGGTGATCCCAATGTGCTAGTGGCCATTAGCATTTTGGTTATGGTCGACAGATCAGCCAAGTGTTTTTGACCAGAAGATGTTGTGATGCCTCTAAATAAGGAGTCAAGGCTTTCCTTGCCTTTCATGGTTTGGTAGTTATAATACTCTTACCTTGGTCTTTTCCTAGCTAAGAAAGGAGCTAAAGTCCTATTTGTAAAAGGCTTTTTAATTTGTTTTGGACAATAATTTGATCATTGAAAAGGTTTCTTATAAGAATAAGGAAACTATATCCAATTGAGTCTCAGCTTGTAAAACGATATTTGAAATCTTTTCCGAAGTTATGGTTTGCCAATGTAGGACTGTAGGTACCATGACACTACTCCCTTCTTCGTAATTGAACAACCACAAGCATATTAACATGCAAGAACACATCATGTGAATGATGATCTAGTTGCTAAAGGATTAATTTGCTCAATCTGTTCAGAGTCACAATTGTTCACACACTTCTTTGTCATGCTAATCACGAATTCAGGATAGAAAGAGGAAAACACTATGAACCTTTACAGTATGGCTCTACAAAGAATCACAAATGAGGCTTATATGACAGAGAAGGCTTCATGAATTTCTTGGGAGCTGAATTTTATATCTCTAGGACAGAAGTTTTCAGAACAATGATGCCGGGTAGTCATGGAGTCTGAGTATTTGAGCTCTTGGACTTGTTATCATCTGATGATGGCCGGTTCTCAGAATCCGGCGGCCTGATATCCTCAATCATCTTAACAACTTCCTCCATAGTAGGCCTGAGGTCTGGTACATTTTGCACGCATGCCATCGCTATTTGAAGCATTTGTACCAACTCTTCTTCGATATTTTGGAACCTCATCAGCTCTACATCAAACACCTCTGCAGTCCATTCCTCTCGAACAACAGATTGCACCCACCTTGGAAGATCTACAACATCATCACGCCCTGGTGACTGGACTGGTGCTTTGCCTGTGAGCATCTCCAGCAGTAGGACACCAAAACTATAAACGTCGGATTTTTGATATGATTTTCGAGCTTCAATCACCTCAGGAGCTCGATAACCTACACTTCTGGAAGGTATAGTGGCAATGTTCATGAGGGGAGTAAGGCCAAAGTCTGAAATACAGCCATTCAGGTCCTGGGTGATGAGGATATTGGAGGACTTAATGTTGCCATGGATGAATTTCCCTCCACCAGACGAGTGGATATGAGCAAGGCCTTTTGCACTTCCAAGGGCAATCTTTAGTCTAGTTTCCCAGTCCGGTCCATTATGTCCACTTTCCCTGTGTCCTATAAAAAATACAGAATATAACATATTTGAGACTACTATGCATATATTTGTTACAGACTTACAGTAACAAGCACCACAAAAAGTAAAATCAGTACCAAACTACATACTTACTAGAATTATTATTTGAAACCAAAAAATATATCCAGATTTTATACTAGCATCCTAATTATGTCTGCATGCGAAAAGCAAAAATCATAAAGTGAAATGGGAAAGAATCTGATGAAATGGAGCATACCATGCAATAATGCAGCAAAGCTACCAGCTGCAATGTAGTCATAGACCAGGAGCTTTTCATCTTTGGAATAGTAATAAGCACGAAGTGGCACAACATTTGAGTGCTGGCTAATCCTCCCTGCATTTTCCATTAGCTGTTCAAATTCCCTTTTTCCCACAACCACTTCTTTCATTCTTTTCACAACCACTGTTGTCCCCTCCTCCAGGATGGCCTTGTACGTAGTCCCATAGCTCCCCTTTCCCAGCACTTCAGCCGAAGCTCTTAGTAAATCCTCAAGATCAAAATTGTAAGAACTGCCTTCAAAAAAGACTAGCTTGTTCTTCTCAGCCTCTTGCACCCCACTTCCAAAGTCCTCCTTTGGCGGCTCACTCCTTCCACCTTTTGTTTTAACTACTGCCCCGTCTTTGCTGCTTTTCCTCTTCAAACAGCACAGCACCATTATTATAACTGAGAGAAACAACACTGCAGCAGCACCAAATGCAATGGCAATGATAGCTCCAGTACTCAGTTTCATCTTAGAGCCTTTTTCTGGTTTGGAGGGGACTGTTGAGCCTGGTGGTTGACGGTTGGGGGATGGAGAAGATGATGGAGTGAATGAAGCACACTGTTTTAGTGGCAGTCCACACAACATCAAGTTTCCTTCAAAGGAAGAAGTGGGGAATCTTTCGAGGGGAGGAGGAATTGATCCATTAAAGTGGTTGTAGCTTAAATTCAAATTCTTAAGCCTTGGAATGTTGATATCAGGAACAGTCCCACTGAGAGAATTGTTCTGGAGGTTCAGGGAATTAAGATGTGTTAAATTTTGGATTGCGGCTGGAATGCTGCCAGTGAGGGAGTTGGAAGACAAATCAAGTACGGTGAGGTAGGGAGGCAGCGAAGAGGGAATACTACCTGTGAGATTGTTGTTGTGAAGGTATATGTAACGTAAGGAGGGAAGGGAGAAAATATCAGAAGGAAGACTCCCACTGAGGAGGTTTGAGTGAAGGCTAAGGATCATGAGAGCATCCAGCTTGCCAAGAGTGTTGGAAGGAATTGGACCATAGAGTCCAACACCAGGTAGTCGAACAGCAAGTACACTTGTGCCATTCAAGGTGCAGGTGATGCCAACCCAAGAATTGCAGACTAGCGTAGTAGGATCCCAGTTAACTTTTCGACCATGAGGAACAACTGAAATGAAGTCAAGAAGAGCCTGTTTGTCTGAACTGAGATCAGCTATGGTTTGGCAAAGGAACAAGAGAAGAACAACTGCCCCACAAACTAAATTTGGCTTCATCTAGTATTGTTTGTCGGTAGATCAGCTAAGGACTCAGATTATGAGAGGATATCAGAAGCCTCTCTTCCCCTACAAAATAACAGATGCATGGTTAAAAGTATTGATCTTGGTCATTTTTGCAGCTTACATCTAGTGTGCAAATGTGCCTAAATATATAGAGATGGATGCTCCTATTGCATATATGCTTCACTGTAAGTAACCTATGGAACTAAAAAAATTAGATAGTTACTCCTAAAGATCAGATGTTCAATTTTACTAGAATCCTATGGGAAAAGGAAATGAGAATACTACTTTGACACCAGTAAAAGGCCTCAAATCAAGAGATTATTCAACCTGATCTTATCTGAATAGGAACAAAAAATCATCTGAAAGAAACCAACTAAAGAATTAAAAGAAAAGAAAGCAAAATCAAAGTTCTTTTCCACTAAGGAGAAAGCAAAAGGCAATAAAGCCTTACCATACAAAATGCTGAGAGAATTCCTTTTTTCAGCTTTCTTAATTTCATCCTTACTGTTAATGGCCCAGATGAGTCCACTAACTTGTTCATCATCCATTACCAAAACAAAATAATCAAAATTGTTCACATGCAAAGACAGTTAATATACAATTGCTTAGATCTAAAGCCATCACTTTAGCATGAAGAATCCATTCACCAAAAATAAACAAATCATCATATCTTCTCTACTAATCAAACAATAAATTGCTCCCATTTCGTTGACTTACAACCAAAGACAGGGAACACAATAGTGAAGAAATTTGGCAATGTAAGGCTATACTTGATTAAAAAAGAAAACTAATTTCTAAGAAGCTGTCAAGTAAATCTCCAAAATTTGAATCAACAAAGCTCATATTCCCTATGTTAAAACAATAGAAACTTCTAGGTCCCCATTATCTTAAAACCCCAGCGGCCCAGCTATATAACACTGGGAATAACAGTCACAGTGCAAATTAAAATTCACCACCAAAACTCCAAACACTGGGAAAAGAGAAACGTACATTATGCTTAATTATATAAATAAATACCTGAAATTGGAGACTGAGAACAGATGAGTGACCATGAGAAAGAGAGAGAGAGAGCTCCGGCGCCCGAACCAGAAGACGAAATGCAGGAGAGTTCGAAGCAGGAGCAAATGAGTGAGAGTGGTGTTTAATGCTTGTAGGCGAGCTTTAACGGCATTTCTTCACATTCACGCAGCTACAAACAAACAAACAAAAATAAAGAAACAAAAAAGAGGGTTGCTAAGGTAGAACAAGAAGATTCGAAAGCACCAGAACAACAACTACCCTCTTACTCAGAGAGAGAGAGAGAGAGAGAGAGAGAGAGAGAGAGAGAGAGAGTTGGAACTACGTAGTTACTCTCACTTACTCTACAACTGGGCGTTAATTGTTTAAGCTTCAACGTGAAGATAACGGAGCCTATATGTATTAGCACGCAGATCTCGACGATGATGTTGATGACTGCACCTCCTTCTTTATACTTGTTCTATTTTCATGGCACTGTATCTGTTTCTCTTTACAAAGTTTGGTGCTATTATCCTTCCCGTTATCTTTTGTTTTTCGAAGAGTAAAATGGTTTAATTCTATTTGATATCCAACGAACTCTATTATTATGTCGATTTGCACCCCAAGGTCCCAAGCATTCAATGTTATGTTGATGTGTATTGTGCTTTTGTTATGTAGCATTCATGGTTAAACTAATTACTTATACGAAGTTCAAATAATGTGACAAAATCATAAATCTCTGAAATACTAACGAATTTGAATAAATGTAACATATTGACAAAGAGTTTTACTTTCGAATCCAATGATCGGACGACGGTAAAAAGAATAATTTACTACTGAATTAGTATTTTCTTTGAGAAATCCACATGTTACCATACCCTACCTTATGAAAACAAAAAGAAAAGCTAACCTAGTTTTAGACTAAAATCACGTGATGTTACTTCCAAATTCTAAAGGGAGCCTAATATTAGCCAAGAATTAATAGATGCATCGTCCAAAATCCAAATGGTCCAACATAGAATAAAAGCCAAACATGGTTTCATTGCTTTTTTCGGGACAATATATGGATAACAACATAACAAGTTTTCACCGAAGCATCAAATATGCATGAAAAGGAGCAGTGATTCACACATCAAAGTTGTCAAGAAAAGAAGGGAAATTCCTTTGGTAAAAGCCAATGACTGTTACTTCACTAATTTGGCAAAGCCAATAATGTGTGTTCATTAGGTGAGTTGTTATCATCTGTATCATGACTATCTTCTATATAATTCTTTCAGTAAGCAATGACTTCAGAGTTGTTACTTTGCACTAATTAACATTTGACACAAGAGGTGGTTGAGTTAAGGGGATAATTATTTGGGAATGGGTCATGAGTTGACTCCTAAGTCACTCCTAAAACAACCCTTTAAATACAATTTTCCTCCTTAAGAGATAGAGCTAGTAAGCTACAGAAGAAGTTAGTGGCAGATTACTAAGATGAAACGATCAACAATTTCATAGATTTTGTTGTGTTTTAGACGTGAATGAAAAAGATAGAGAATAACTAGTTGTTGAAAACGAAATATTTAATTTCATTGTACATATGCAAGTCGGGAATGCTCTACCCGTACATATGGACAAACGGCACTCGGAAGTTGCACCAAAGTGACGAATATACAGTTAGACTTTACCCAAATAGAGACGAACTACACAATCAGATACCTAGATAGCTACTTCTTGTCGTCTATTTTCTAAGTGGCAGAACTGGGATTCTAGAATCATGGAAGAAAAAAAACAAACTCCCGTGAGGCAGAGACAATTCTAACCAGTACTGATTTTCGATACAGAACCCTATTTTTTCATGGAAATAGTTTCTGTTGGAATGTGAGTTGAAGCACATTCTCTTGATGCTAGCCTGAAAATGGAGGACATTCAAATCCAGGAGTTTTTTTTTTTTGCATGATTTGGATTTCGAAATAGGGATCCAGGAGTTGTTATTTTGTTCAGAGTATGGGATGATGAAAAAACAGAAATATCAAAAAAAAAAAAGTTCCAGACTTTTCTTCAAGTGTGTTTAGGACCGTGGACTGTTGGGGTGGTCCTTGAGTTTGGTTAGACTGGATAGTATTCCATCATCAGATATTCATACACAGACTGAGACTGAATCTGATGTAATGACTTCTTTAATCTAACCCGGCATGCTAATTGAGCTTTGATGGTGAACTTTTAGTCCATTTCAAGACTCCTGGTTTCTCAAGGCGATTAAAGTCAGAAAGGAATGCAAGCACGAAGCAGCCTAATTGTCTCCAGTCGATGATGTATGCGACTCAAACCTTCTGGTTACTGGTGACTGGGAGGGGAGGGGAGGGGTGGTAACAAGATGAGTTAGAACTAAGATAGGTAGGCATTTCTCTTCTATTCGATCAGTTAGCCAACTAATCATATAGGCTTTCCAGTTATCAATATAACAAAGACCTTACTCTAACAAGAACAAGATTATTAGACGTGAAGTGAACCAATCCAATTTCTTCGTTTTAGGAATGGAAGAATAATGAAATTAAGCAGGTGAAGGAAAACAAGAACCTAAAAGCGACGCCTACGAGTCGGCAGTGAAACTAGCAACCAGAAAGAATCTTACAGCCTGCTAAACAGGTATTTGAAGTATATAATCATACAAGAAATTCACTGAGGCACGATTTCTGCTAACTATATGTAAATATAGAAGATCCACAATAAATTCATTGATTTCACAGCAGGAGGCAAGTACTATCTTTTACATGCTTCCTGTTTTAAGTGATTCATCCATATAAAAGAACCCATACAATCTAAGGAAATCAATAAACACCACTTACTAATCAGATGTTATAAGAGGCTGAATGGTTCAGGCAGATGCTCAAATCCATTATCAAAGATGGGCCCTTCATCCAATTTATCATCCAAACTGTGCAGCCAGTTTGTGTTCTTCAGGTCTTCTTTAAGTAATATTGCATCATAGCGAGAGCTCTCATAGATGTCCACATCAGTCAGTTTTGCAGAATAGCGTCCACCACCATTTGTTTCAGTTCCATTTTCTACAGGCCTATTCATGTTGTTTCCATTCTCGTAAGCATATCCATTACTTCTGGATTGCAGGCCTCCATTCATGTTCACTGATGCTGATGAACTCAATGTGCGAACAGACTGTGTCTTGGGAGTGCCAGACCGAATGCTTTGAGGGAAAAGGGTGCTGCCTGAAAGTTGGCGACTGTTTCCTGATCCATTCTTGATATCCTACATCAGATAGAGATCAGTAACTACAATCTATAGGCTATAGCATAAGTAAACTATACAAGAAAGATGCTGGATAAATTTTACAAAGCAATTCTACATCTTTCTATCTAAATATTTGTAACACAGTTTACATTCTAATCTTGTGCATTCATGGTGTATAAAGCTGTTAGTTAATTCAGAACTCATAACAATGATTCTGTGGATATAACACGACGATAGTGATAAACAGACAGCACTAAGAATATGATTAAGTATGTTTCTGGAATAAACTACGTAAATGAGTCTCCTCCAGCACTTCAAATAATTCCTTACTTGATGGTCCGGGACCACAGTTTCTGTAACAATCAAAAAATTCATTCATAGGATGTTAAGGAAGTGTATACATACCATATGCCGGATTGCCATATCAAGAGATTTTTTCGAGATATTCCTCCCAAATCCAGTGTTGTCTGTAGCTGTTGTTGATGAAGTCTTCACAGGCTTCCGCATGCCCAGGTCAGGGAGATGTTGGGCCTTTCTAGGCTCAAGAACATCATGGTGCCCATTAGAAAGTACACGGCTTCTTCCAGGGGCCTCTGTGAGTCTTCCCCTTGAAACAATGGGTGATGACTGTCTTCTTGGAACAACCACGGCAGCTGGGGTTTCTAATTTTCCCTTCACTGCTACAGCAGCACCAGGCCGAGACCTACCAGCAGAAATTGGCCTGTCTGGTAAGGTCGTTCTAAGGTTTGGCGGTGTATCAAGAGGAAAATCATGGGGAACAATGGGCTGTGGTGGGGGACGGACACGTGGGCTTGGTGAGCTTGGTCGGGATGTAGGTGCTGGAGTGCGTCCATTTGAAAGACGCCCAGGTGAAGGTGAAGGAGTTGATGCTGGAGACAACGAAGGCAATGAATGCCGACGAGTGGGGGTAGATGGACGAGAAGGTGTCCGAGCAGCTGGTGAACTCAAGTTTGCAGGAATCTGTGGCCTAGAACTAGGAGTGGAGGGTCTTGAGCCAGCCACTGACCGAGGTCTCTCAATAGAAGAGCTAGTTGGAACACTACGAGTTCTAGAGGGTGTTGAGGGTCGTGATAGTGATGGACGAGAGGTTGGAGTGGAAGGTCTTGCAGTAGATGGAGAGCGGGTAATGGGGGATGATGGTCTACTGTAAGATGAAACTGAAGCTGAGCTCGTGTTAAGGAAATTGGAATTTCTGTTTGAGGAATAGTTGTTGTACTGTGAAGAAGAGATTGAGGAGCGAGTAACTGAGCTGCTTCTAGCTGGTCTTGATGAATGGTTACTCTCAGATTGTGAAACTGAAAGCTGAAACAGAGACACGAGATGAGAAAAAGCATATATGAACTCGATAGCATGGACCAAAACTCAAATGGAACATGGATAAAGTCAATGCAGCAGAACATACCCTCGAGGGCTTGGCCGAGGAAGTTGATCTAATTAAAGCACTGCCTTTTGCAGCAGCTAAGGTTGGCTGAGATTCACTTCCTTCTGAAGTAGGGAAAAGTGGAGTTTCTGGAGGAGTGAGAAGCCTGATGACAGAAAGTTGAAGGAAGAAAAATTCAGACACATGTACTCTTACTGAATACCAACTTCATACAAGGAACTAAATCTATCAAATTCTTGGCTTGAGCCTTTCATAACCATCTCAGGACATAAAGATAACAAGGATCCTAGCAGAGTATCGGGCACATTTGAACTGGCCAGGCTATTACAAATTAATTGGACAAAGCATAAGTATGCTAACATGAAATCAATTTGTATTAAGCTGGAATATACACTTCATTCAATCTATATATTGAAGGATGCTTGTTCTATGGTTTGAGGTATCTCTCACAGTAATTTCCTCACCAAGGAGACGACCTATCCCACAGTCTTCAAGAGAACAAATATCATCAATATCCTACTTCCTACTTCACAAGCCTAATACTTGATCAAACATTACCACAACTTGGCAGAGATGCAAATGACAATTGAAATGCTGACAATACGAGATGCACAAACAGTCTAAGAGTCCATAAATTCTATGTTCTTTCATTTTCGCAAGTTGTCTACTTGATTATTCACACAATCAACTTTAATTTGTGATTCTAAAGGGGATGCTTATCTTGCCTTGTCCTTCCCAAAACTGCAGATTCAGGTATAAATTTAACAAAAGCAATCATCACTACTTTAATCTTATATCATCATACATATTAGCAAGAAACTATCTTTAATCCTAATAAGAAAACCATATGGGTCAGGAAGATAGAGACTCTACCTATATATATATTCAAATACAACAAAAAAATCAAGAAGCAAAAGATTCAGACTTTACCAATCATAATCGTGCTTCCCACCATCTGCTGACGACAGCAGATCATCAATCCCAGTCCTTCCTCCCACTTTGCCTGATCCAACTGATAGCCTCCCCAATTTCACCGAAACTATTTACCACAATCAAATCACAGTAACAAACAAAATCAATCTCAAATCTAACACAGCTCAACCAAATCGAGCTAAACGACACCGTTTTTGATGCTCAATCATTTTCGGTTTGGACATATCAATCTATCTAAATTCTAAATCCACTCGTCTCGGAGTAGATGCCGACAAATCGGCGGGTAATTCTCCGAAATGACCGAATTGCCCTCCATACAGAACAATGGATACCACAAACGTGGAAGGACATTTCTGTAAAAGAACAATAGCAATGAGCGAATGAAATAATGAAGTGGTGATTATACCGTCGGAGGACTCGTCGGAGGAAGCGACGGAGAGAGTGCGGCGGCTCTTGGAGAAGAGATCCAAGGTGCTGCTCTCGTCGTGGTACTGCTCCTTCTTCATGTTCGAAGAAAGCACGGCCAGATTCAAGCTGCCGCCTCGCCGGTGGTTCTGCGACGCCGGAAAGTTCCTCCCGTTGATCAGAGACTCCCTCACATTCCGGTTCATCATCGCCGGAAAACAGTCCTCTTCACGCTACGATTCTCATTTCCGACGACAACATTGCTCAGCGTTGCAATTGAGAGGGAGATTGAGATCTATGGTAATCGAGCGAGGCGATTGTAGAGAGAGAGAGTGACAGCGAGTCATTGAGAGAGAGCTGGCCGGCTTGGTTGTTAATGGTGCTTGGCTTTTACGTCATGTGTGAAATGAGAGAGAGAGAGAGAGAGAGAGAGAGAGAGAGATGAGATGAGATCTGTTGGGGAGTAGAGAAATGAGAGACATGGTGATGGTTAAGATCCGCGGTTTTCTCACAAAGGCATTCAACTCACACCTACACATGATCATTACTTTAGTTCTGTTTTTCTTTTCTTTTTTAATATATCATACGCATAATTTTAATCTAGTAACTGGAAACATCAAATACTCAAATCCTTTTGAGAAAAAAAAAATCAAATACTCTCATTACAATATATCGGCGGATGCATGCAATGGTAACAGACTGCTATGACTTAAGCAATGTCTCGACTTCGAAACCTTATGGATGATGTCCTATGTGCTGAGAGAGTCAACCCCTCTACAGAGACCGTCAAACATCTCGAAGAGATGACTTGTAAAGAGGTACGACTCCGATATGCCACATCCTTTTGAAAAAAAAAAACATCAAATACTTTGATTACAATATACGCGTTACATAAGTGAAACGCAACCTCTGAAATTTTTCTCACTTATAAAAGTGATATTTACTTGGTACTCTGATGTAGTAATTTGTATGATTTCCGACCTCAATTTCGAGCAAATTTAGTCGTTGAAGATATATTGGGCGGGGGTTAAAATATATCGGTACATTGATGGAAATTGTCACTGTGGTTTTGGACTTTTCAGCCATCTTCATCATTCAAAGCCTAACTAATCTCATCAATATTTAATGAGCTATGAGAATTTTAGGCCAAAGTGAAAAAAAAATACACCAACTCACTAAAGTTGCAATGTGTAACACATGGTAGTTTTTCAAATGTATGATAGGTGATAATCGAGTGACTTAGAACGTTGTATTGAACTTGAGCAGTTTTTTATATTCCAAACAAACCATCCACTTGAGTAACATTTGCTAATGCTCATCTCAAATCATATATCAATACTTGAGAACCTACAATCCTGTTGGCTCCCATATGTCTTGCAAGTTCATATCGAAGATTCTACTCGTAAAATGGAACCTAAACTCCTAATGTATAGGTGGATATAATTGAAGTATCAATAATGCAATGTAACACCGTGGCCTATAGTTGCTGGTTGTAATTTGGATTCCTATGCATTGGTGGAGTGTCATAGATTGACGATCACTTTTCACCATTGACGTTGGCCCATGCGTTCCGGTTTCTAAACATGTGACGGTGGACCAATTGGTATCCACAATTTTATCAAACTAAAAGGAAAAACAGGCAACACATGATTTACTTGCACTTGTCATCATTGTCCTTCAAACTTGTTACGTGATTTTCATGGCAAATCGACTTTCCTAATCTTTATGTTTTGCACTTATGTTTGATAACTTCATGTATCGAAAGCTTAGAAGCTCAAGTTCGATCTCATTTTACAATTAACTCGAATTGACGTCATTAAGATCTTAGGAGTTATCTAAAAATTGTTCGAGTTTGATGAGAAATATTGGTTACAAATTGAGTATATATTTGTACATTCTCATTTACTATAGAGTTACATTTCTTTAATTCTTTTCCTAAATTAGATGGTATCTTAAAGGTGTTTGGCTTCAGAATTAATCATTTGCAAACTCGAATTGCAAGCCATACATTTGATTATATGGACCTGCTTATATCTATTGATATAATTGGACCTACCTCAGAAGACGTACTTGGTATTTGATATTTGGTAATTACACACTCTTCACGAAAGATCCACGACTAACCTCCAACCAACCCCAAACGATAATATATAGGGTATTAGCTTGACGATTAAAATGACTATATTTATTTGAGTAGGTAGATTCTCTTAGCATTTATAGTAGAATTTGGGTGAGTTTAGCTGTTGTGCAGCGGTGCATATAATACATATATCAAATTTGACGGTGAATAGAGGGCTGTCTTGAAATACACTTAGAGTGTGTGAGGTGTGTTTGTGGTGAATTAGTGACGCTGCACACATATAGCGGTGCAACATAGAATTTTCCGAAGTTGGTTAACTACCCAAGTGGAAAATTCGAACATAATAGTGTCTCTATCATGCATTCTCGTTCTTCTCTTTCAAATTACCAGTTTATAAAATGTTCCATTTTATTCATCATGGAAGAATTGCTGTTGATTTTGTCATTAGAGATCATGAAGGTTCTAGCTACCTACAAAAGACTGGATGATATTGTTCTTGTAGCCGACCGAGTCCACAGCTACAGATCTTGATATGCAAATTAAAGGTTTTTCTATAGCCATCATAGAAGAAATCCCAATGGGTTAATCGATTGTTTCAAATTTTAATATGGTTGTAATTATTGAAAAGCCACACTCTTTTTTTTTTCGTGTGTGTGGAAACCCCTACATACTGATCATCTTGACCTGTAAAACGTTATCTCCTCCTTCATATATACTGATCAGTCTACCTGTAAACTCATCTTCTTCCTCTATCTTCTTGCACTATAATCTGCTTAATTATGGTAGAGCAATTCAAGAAAGTGACGGAGCACGCTATACCATATCACAATCCATATATTGTCTGCATTTCCGGCCATAAAAGAACAAGCAGCAGTATATGATGTATCGCATTCTATTATCTGCAGTAGTTGCCTGAGCTTTAATGGGGGCATGAGTGGCCCATTTCACCCAGATTTCTCCACTGGTTCTGGCCACGTACCAGTCGATCGATTCAGATATCAGAAAGGTTATCTCAATTCACCAGCCCTCCCAATATCACTGGACCAGATGCGAAAACGATGCGTTCGATCAGTCCTAGACTTATAGCTATACATAAGTATGGACCAACTAACATATATACCAACGAGACCAGGAGCATGAGCCATGTGATGCCTCATGCTTCCTCGAATAAAACCATTAACGAAGATAGATACCATACTTCGATCAATAACTTAATTCACAACAACTGGCCGGAGAGCTACATGAATTAACAGCGACGTCCGTCTATATTCTTGACTTGCACACCTCCAACCAACCTAGCAATTGCTTGTCTAATTCTAACTTGTGAATTCATTAGTCTTTGAGAAGACCAAGAAGTCGGCACCACACTTTGTTTTTTGCTATCTCCTCTGAATTCTCTCTTAATTGATGAATTTAACATGTTTTATTTTTAGAGTTGTATACCTCTCCACTTCGCGTTATTGTCTTGTTGAGACCATTTATCACACACATAATCACATAAATAATCAAAGGTACAACGTTGGATGCAATGCATCACGAAATCTTGCAGTCGTGACTCGTGATGTGTATGTGAGTACGTGGGAGTTGAGCAGTAAAATCAATCATAAACCACAATATTCCGTGTTGCATAGCATGAAACGGATCACATATACTACGGAGTCATTTTCATGATTTTCACGAGCATTTCAAAGAAAGGGCAAAACACATGAATGCATGAAGCTGTGGAGGCATCTTGACTCATGTAGTGAATGCAGGGGAAATTCTCTCCACTTCTACCCAAACTAAATTACGTACATCTTTCTCGAGCTTAATTCATTGCGTTTGCAATCAGAGTCTCACTGCTACAGAAGCACGTTAACGTTTGGCAAGTACGTCTTCTACAGTTGCCGCAGCATGCTGTACAGTGGCTTTGTGGACGTCCATGTGCGAGGCATCAAGTAGCTGCATGGTTCATACATATACAAACCTGAAAGTGAACAATCATGCGAAGGAAGCGCTAGCAATGGCATTTAACTTCAAATATTTTTGGTTTGGAACACATTGTGTCTTTGTCAATGGATCGTATTAATCAGAACCACATGGCTTGGAACCCTGGACAAGTCAATGATGGAGAAGGACAGCATTTAGCAGTTGCAGTTATACAATAAGTAGCACTGTTGGAAAATGGAGCCACCTGCAGGTTGGTTTGTATCTATCGTCTTGTTATGTGCATGTACATAATAAAGAAGGGACGTACCTCACGTGCGTGCAAAGGATCGATGCGAACTGGGGAGTTAAGGGTGAAAGTGTGGAATTGAAGACCAATATATCTGAGATCACTCATGCTAATTAAGCAAAGCAGCCCTTCAAAGACATATATAGGATCCTACTTGATGAACTCTTATCGTCAATTTTATTGTTTACGATTGTCTGAATTTTGAACTTGGCAGCGAAGATTTTTGGTGGATCGGAGAAAGTAATCTGATCTAGATTGGAATAGTTCAGAGCCCTATGTGATGGAGGTTTGCTTTGAAGCAAGGTTAGCTAATTAGAAAAGCCTGGGTCATGTCCAGTTGATAACATGTGGAATAGGGACATGGTGATGGGGCAGGAATCTTGCCCCAAAAGAAAAGGATATTCCATGCTCTGCTAGTCACTAACAACCATGCGCAGTTTCTTCCCGGCATAGTCCTTCTCTTTCTTTGTGAACTTTCTAGCTTTCTTGAATCTCTTTTCAAAATAATCAAACCCAATAATCTCATATAACAAACTAATTTATTGTTTCATAACATCAAAAAGAAAACCCAATCTCAGATTCAAACCATAGATTAAAGAAACCAAATTTGAGTTTCTATTATGAGATAGATCAATATATATATATATATATAGAAGCTATTGATTCCATGAAATCCCAATATGCGTATAGGAGATCAAAGAGGCAAACTTCCTTCCTCCAAAATCATAATGCAAACAAACCACCTAGGCAATTGAAACACGATGAGAAAGCCGTCTTGTGTGGTTCTCATTCATGAGAGATGACTATCGCTTCCGGTAGCAACAAAGTTATAGAGGTGCTAGGCAACAAACCATTTGCCGGAAAAAAAGAGAGAAGAGAAGGGAGTTGGGTTTTGAATCAAAAGGTGAAAACTCTCACTCTTTTCATTTGCTTTGATTTAACGAAATCCCCAAAAATATAACCCAATCTGCTAGCCATCGAAATTCAAGTCCAAGATCTTAGTTAACCGGCCACCTCTCTTCCTTTTCTCTGTTTTGTTTTTTAGATAATCCTCAGTTCCTCACTCGCCTGACTAACAGACCTCGAGTGAATAATTAAAAAATAAATTTGTCGTCCACTTATATTATGCCCACCTCATACACACTATCTTAAATAAATGTCAAGTGTCTTTTATAATACTATAGTTATAAATTTGTTAAAAAAAATGACACTTAGCATTTACTTAAAGTGGTGGACATAGTGTGAGCATGATAGTGCACGATAGAGCGACAAATTTGTTTCCAAATAATTAACACTCATTCAAGAAATTAATCCATGTGTACAAATAAACGCTGGTGTGCGTGCTCACTGGTGAATTGAATCGGTTTCCATATATATGCCATGTATTCATCTAACTTCACACGGCGCATTCTCATATACATGTAGACCAATAGCAATTTACATATATGGTCTACTTCGCTGAGAGCCTGAGATAGTCGAATGCTATGACTTCATCTCAAATCTCAATGGTTCAAATATAATCCATGGTATTCGACCAAAAAAATATATATAATCCATGTTCATGAACTAATACGAACAGTTGAGCATTCTGAATGGTCCATATACACTAGTTTTTTTTTGGTTAAGGTCCATATACACTAGCTTGCTTTCAGATGAAAACACATATATACATACGTCGTTTCTGTTCGTACATGTATAATAAAAATATACTTCAACACTGGATATTATTTCAAGCACCGACGACTCTAATTGGTGGTTGCCAATTCAGACTAACCGATTTTAATGTATTTGGTCTGCAAATGTATCTCTGGGTCGACGTGGGTGAGGTGAGTCCTGAGACCTGTGTAATGATCAAGTAGCAACTCTGACTGGCCGTGCTCGACCACGTCTCTTATAATGTGGACTCAAATTGAACGTATTCTCTTTCCAATCTAAAATACATGGTATAAATTGTTCTCAGCGTATTTGCTAAATTTGCTTATTGCTGTAAATTATAGATCGTTGGTTACTCGTGATCATGTATTCATGTTAACACCAGATAGTGCATGCATAAGTAGATAACGACTTGTGGATTACGGATTATTTTGAGGTGAGATGTGACAGAAGCAAAAGCCACCCTCCTCCTAGCTAGACTTCTTAATTTTAAGACAAATCAAAACAAAAATTGTGGTCAGGATGATGATGTGGTTCCACGTACGTACGTAGATACTTCTCATGATGATTGCGGAGAGACATCTAATGGATGACTAATCACATAGATTATAATTAATTAATCAGTGAGTTTCTTTTAAGAGGAAGATGATAACGTCATATATCATTAATAACCTTAAGTAGGATTATAGGTTGAACATAGAACACCCTTAAGATACAAGTGAACTATGAAAAACCCCATAAAAACTACGAAAACCCCAAGTAAAAGAAATTTCTAAATTATAAGCCATAAAAATCGCTATGATAATACTCAGAACAAAAACTTGGCAGGATAGACTCTTACCACTTATTTGCCACTATCGGGATCACCTTACGCGAAGATGCTATCCTAGAGACACTAAAATTTTTAATTAGAGGGTAATGTCTATTGTCTTAATTTATGTCCCAAGCCTAATAATAAACCTAGCTAAAAACTGCAAAAAAAAAAACAGAAAATAAAATACTACCCTGGGCCCAAATATTTTTAGACCCAAGTCAAAACCCAAAACTGTAGGAGGCAGGTCACTGCCACTTACAAAGTTTAATTGATTTAATTCATAACATGCATCATCTATATCATTAAAATGACATAAAAAGGGTACATACGTGGGATTAGGAAGAGTAAAAGTTCATTTTCTTCTGGCTGAAGAAGTGATGATCGTTAGTTTATACCGTCTCTCTAGTTACTGGATTCGACCATGGGAATTATAATAATTACCGTGCGATAATTCCAAGTGTTCAAGTGTGAATATTTCAGATTCGACAGACGATAGTCTAACAAATACAACAATTGATTTCATATATAAATATATAAATGATGAGCAATCACTCGTACGTGTAATATCAAAATACTCCGGTAGGGTTTTGACTTTAGCAGCTTTCAACTCTTGCCTACAGTGAGTACAGTCTACAGATATGTTATTATATACGTGCATTACTTTGCATTATCTCAATATATGGATAAAACAATATATATATATGGATCAATGCGTTTATTCTGCACCAGTGAAAATCCTATATAAATTCGCAAGAAGATTATGTATGCATGCATTTCACCCCCACCAATCCTTAATATCTGTGGATGTCTCTAGTGGATCTGTACCAAATATACAGTTTCTTTTTCCGATGGAGTTCGACTTAATATAGTTAGGCTTTCATGAAATAATCAATCGCATGACCGCAGCAAACAAAGGGCATGCGGCACCACCCACTGGCCACTGCATGCTGCTTACAAGTCATCGATTAACTGGTGGTCGGGATCAAGAAGGTTACAGACTAACAGAAAATTGGGGAATACCGATATCTCTAACGGCCGGTGTGATCTGCTTAATTTGAAATTAGTTGGGAGTGATCTGCGTTGTTTTAAGATTCCTAATCCTATATGTATTGTGTTCCAACATTATGATATCGTCATTCACGTACAATTTGCGTGTATTATGTACGTGCGCGGCTCGGTTACGCAAATATGAGCTAACTCACTGGGATTTAGAGTCATAATCATCTTTATATATGAAATCAGCCCACTTTTTGGAATCTACAAAAATTAAAAATATCTTTCATTTGTGCTTAATTTCTTTTCTTAATTTGGTTGTTCTCTAGCATCTCCATATACGACCAGGATTCAGTAACTGTTAATCAATTTCCCTATTGGATTCTACATTGAAATACTCACCTATACATATTGTTGGAGAGGAGAGATCTCACATCTAAGAAGTGACAAAGAAAATAAAGCTTATAAGTGGGTGGATAATAACCAATTGTACCGAGGTCTTTTGTGATTAAAACTCAACACTTGTGAGGTGACTAAGTTGAGACAATATCGGTACAGTTGGTCCACGGGTCACGTTTGTCGCTGTTTAACACATATATAGAACGCTGCTGCTCAAGATATTACTCACAATTACTTAACAAATCCTACTTCTAGTTCGGTGGCTCAAATTAACTTCATACTGAGATTAGAAATGGCTTTGAAAAACAGCATATTGGTCCTCTTGGTGGAAATGACTCTTTGTGGCACTTGTGTTGGTGCTGGTGATGGTGCTGGTGTTGTTCATATATACTTCATAGAGTCGGTGGCTCTAAAGGTTGGATAGTACAAGATTACAACCAGTGCCTGTGGTCCTCAACAAACGAGTTTCATGTAGGTGATAGTCTTTTGTTTTCTTACAATGAGCACCTGCACTTCCACAATGTGATCGAAGTTACTGAGCAAGGTTTCAAATCCTGCGACGTACTCTAGCGTTCCCATTGCAGTTTTATGATTCCGGCTCCGATACAATTAAGCTTACAAGGCCTGGCCACTATTACTTTCTCTGTGGTGCACTTGGTCATTGTGGTCACGGACAGAAGGTTGGGGTTATGGTTAGCCTTCCCATACCTGACAGTTCTGCCTCCTCTCCCAGCCCGGCACCATCTGGATTGTCTTCTCCTTCATCACCTGCCGGTCCGATCTCCTCTCCGAGCCCAGCACCATCTGGAATGTCTTCTCCCTCAACTCCTCATCCTCCTGAAGAGAGGCCACCACACTCGGCGGCTCTGACCATTAATGCTCCAAAGCTTGCCTTGACTTTAGGTTTTGTGCTTGTGTTTTATAAATTGATGTTTTAAATTTTCCTTGGCCAGTACATTTGTGTAAGCAGTTTTTAAGATTTGGTCAGTTTGTACTAGTCCAAATATTCAAATTATTTTAGATATTTTTTTTGTAATAACGTAACAATCCCTTCATGATGAAGGATCGACTATTTTAGAGATTGATCTTTCATATAATTAGTTTTGCTCTCGTTTCGTTTCATCTTTTTGAAGAGATAGAGATGGAGGATCTCAATCAAATCCATTAACCAGAGAACAACAACTCTCTCTTGAAAGGAAATAAAAAAAACGAAAGCTTTGGTTAAAATTCAAATTCGATGCGACGTGTCCTTATATAATTGGCCTAATTATAGCACCCGGCCCACTAATCAATTTCGTCAAGGTGATTCGTTGGCATCATCATAAAAAAAAAGTCCTTTCTTCGTGTATATTCCTCTACTTATATAATTTCATTCACCGACTCTGGTCCGGTGGTCGGTGCTTTGATGATATCGGATTGGTATAATAACCAATTGAGAGTGTGGATTCCATGTAGGTTCTGACTGCATTCCCGCTTCTGTCCAGGTTTGATAATTTCTTCACGCATTTAAGAAATTATTTGATGTACTCGAATGGAGGAATAATTCACTCAAATGCTACTAAACCATCATCGCAATGGTAGCCCGATCAATCTCCAATTGAAGAAGAAGAAAAATCTTCTTCCGATCGCCATATATGTAGGTGTGCGTACTAAAGGCTGTCGTTGCTCAAGTGATTTAACTTCTGTTGCAATTAGTAGAACAATGCTATTAAGTGAATATATGTATGCTAATATAGTGAACACGATATAGAAGAATAATTTTCTCAAAAACCATGAGGAGTTTGCTCTGTTCTAACACCTGTTTTTCCACCAGCACCATTGTTTGTGGTTTCTGACGCCACCCTCGAGTGTACCACCAAGCAGTTTTGCTACTTAATAAGCATTGACGAGAGCTTTCATCTCTATGCCTAATATATCTCGATCATCATGTCATATTCTCACGCCCACTTCCATATCTATCTGGTATACTAGCGCGCATGCAACTCATTCATCACCCAGTCTGAGATTGATAATATATCAGGATCTTTAAAGTTCAGTTGTGTTTCACCTGTTGAGGTTTGTCAGTCTTTCAATTCTTTCCAGCCAGTTAGATGTACGCTGTCGATCATTCTTAGGTATTCATCGTTACATAGTTAGTTAGACGTACACTTTAATGTTTGCAGACGCCTGTCAATTATGCATAGAATGCTGCAGACAATAACCCAGATATATGATCAAAGTCAATTAGTGTTCAAGGTCGAGTATCGATCTAGTGTAGACTTTGAGACTATAAACTTTTACAAGTAAATCGAAAAACACAATGTATAAGCACCCAACAACTTATTACGTAGTATTGCATGCGAACCATAAGTGATGCATACCACGTTCTAATTGGCACAATCCGAAGTCACCTGCATACTTTTTTTTCCCTTCAATGTAGGCTACAAGAACTTTCAGCTCTACCATGCATGCATCTGAATAAAATTCCTTACTTACAAATCACGTAGATAAACGATTACAAAGTTCTTCATTCTCTCCTAAAGGACACATAGAGATCTAGAGGCACTTTCTAGGACAACAAAGAAATAGGAAAGAGTCATGTTTTTGTGTCAACATAATGTAGCCTCCACGGCAATCGATCTATACCGTCTATTCCAAGATTAATTTGTTCAAGTTATTTTACTCCAAAGTGAGAATAACTTCTCTTCATCATTTATCTGATCCTATTTGGAGTTTATTCCCCAAATCTCTTATCAATATTTTGTGTGCAATCCTTCCCTGTGGGAAATTTCCCTGTTTGTTCATTGATTGGGACGTTTGAAACTTATGCAAGTCTTTGGTCATTGTCTTGTTGCTTGCTTCACAACTCTCTAGTCTCTACCCTTGGTAGGTGTACATATATGTATAAACCTTAAATAACTAAATCTTGTATTCGACAAGCAGAAACAATCTATAGAAAGGATTGAGTCCCTTACAAAAGCTTAATCCAAAGCATACAGATGTGATTTTCCGAAAGCGTTCTATCTTAGTTGAAGGCGGGAAAATAACACACCATTACGCACCCAAATGTTTTTGATCGTCAAGTTGGTCTAATCTCCTTTGGTTATATATAGAACGTATCAGCTTGAAGATACCTAGTTGTTGCCTTGATATAAATATGTTCCACTAACTAAGCTAGCTGTTATTTCATTTGTTGTCAATTAGGTTCCAAAAGCAAGCAAGTATACATGATTAGAGCAATGATGAAGCAAATCCAGGAGGTGTTGGTGGCTTTGTTCTACAAGGCCACCGGCATGAAGCGTTGCTCTAAGCCCCCTCAACTCGACTCCGGTGGATTTTGTTCGAGCTGGAGACTGGCGGTGGAGGCCAACAATGTGCGTGGGTGGCGCACCGTGCCAACCGAGTGCTTTCTCTATCTCGAAACATACATGATAGGAGGACAGTACGACCGCGATGTGGAGTTCATTGTTGGTGAAATGATGAGCTACATGAACGGAATCGTTCCCTTGGATGACGGCATGGATGCATGGATCTTGGATGTGGACGACACTTGCTTATCCAATGTCTTCTACTACAAGGGCAAGAGATACGGGTAAGTAGTAGTAGTAGTAGCAGCAGTGGATTTAGATTAGCAGTGGGGCAATATAGCATAGTGAATTTGATGGTGGTTCTGCTTTATATGTAGCTGCGACCCTTATGATCCATCTGCGTTCAGAGCATGGGCGATGGCCGGAGGGTGTCCGGCAATTCCGGCTATGCTGGGATTGTTTAGCAAGCTGGTGAATAGTGGGTCTAAGGTTATTTTGCTGACCGGAAGAGATGAACAAACACTTGGTCAAGTCACTATTGAAAATCTGCACAATCAAGGTTTTCTTGGTTATGATCGGCTCATTTTGAGGTCAGTATACACTATACACACATATGATACATGAATGTCTGCATTTGCAGATAAACAATGATTTGCTAATTGTTTCGATAATTGTTGCTCAATGTGGACATATTCGACTCCAACCACTCATACGTCCATCACGTAGTCACGATAATTTGATTCAATTGACTGGTTCGATTCAATTGACTAAATCAATTCAATAAGAAAGGAAGATCGAAGAACTATTCAATTGACCGGTTCAATTCAATAAAAATTATGATTATGCATGTTGATAAACACAACAATTTCACTTGCATGCACGATGATTGAATTGTTTGATGGATTAATAATATAGCACTGCTATTATGGCGGATGAATTATTATATATACTCATCACATATTCTACGTAACGTATCATTTTATGTTATTGATCAATTATTTACTGTGATTATTTTTGATTAGTTCTTATTTGTAAATAAACTTTTATCATTTTCACTGTGTGCATGTTAATTATATCATAACGTAATATGATTGACTGTGTATATCATATAGCAGTGCCACGTGGTGTGGCGGAAAAAAAAAATTCGGCGCTACAATCTTATGTGACATGCAACATAATATCGCAATGTCAGTAATTAAAATAGTCATAAGATGTCATTTTTAATAAAAAGACAATCATATCCTTATTTAATATTTATTTATCATGATCATTAAATTAAGAAATTTTTTCGTTTGATAAAAAAAGAAATTTTTTCATGGACATAATTTGGATACCATATTTAGTAAATAGAAATTAAATTCCAGACGATTTAATTAGCTTATTACATTTATTCAAAAATTATTTTACGATATTTGTTAAAAAAGTTACCTTACAAGTGATGAAAACAAGATTATTATCTTATGACAATTTATTAGATTTTATGGGACCAGTAAGGTAACAAATTATTTTTATCCATGTATATATTATATATTAAGGCCATATATTAATTAAGATTAATATTGTATGTTACCATGTTTTCATCTTTTTGTCATATATTAATTATTTAAGACGAATTAGTTTTATTAAAATATTTTTCACACACACGTCTATATTTTTCATTATTTTGAAAATATGTTTTACACACACACATATATATGTATATAAGCATAATTTCATAAATATGAAAAAAAAATTAATTACATTTTGACAGCATTATAATAAGGAAAAAATAATGGATAAAGAAAAAATTATATATTTATAATAATCTAGAATCATTGGATTAACATAGATAAAATTGTCTTTTTATTTAAAAATGACATATTATAATTATTTTAATTACTGACGTGATAATATTATGTGGTATGCCACATATTATTGTTACGCCGAATCTGACGTCATATTGTGGCACATAAACATTTTCCTTAATTATATTCTCAGAGTCAGTAATTAGTGGTGAGACTAGTCAAAATCCACGTTCAACATGCTAATTATAATTTGATTATATTACCTGTAGCTAGTCAAAACACATGCACCGAATCGAATTAGCTTCTTCGATCAAAATACAAATATATAGGTACAAGTTTTCCACTTTGAAAGAAGAAAAACATATTTGCATGTATCAAGTGTCAACCATAAGAAATTAACGTATGACTACTACTACACGATATATGAAAAAAAAATTCAGTGAAATGTTTACTATATATATAACTAACCTGCTGCCTATAATTCAACGTGTCTGGCAGTACACAAAGACTAGTCTCGATTAGATTTTTCTACTTCAAGTTGCCTAATCTCTTATGTCTATACTTAAATGTACATTGTTAGATACTTAATTAGATCTAACAATATATAATCAGTTTTTTTCTTTGTGGCTTGTACTTAATTACTCACAGGACGGAAGCTTACAAAGGGCAGGGCGCGGTGGCATACAAGTCAGCGATTAGGAAGCAACTGGTCGAAGATGGTTACAGGATATGGGGGAATGTTGGAGATCAATGGAGCGACCTCCACGGAGATTATATAGGCAACCGCACGTTTAAGCTTCCTAATCCCATGTACTTTGTTCCTTAATCACTATGTATCGCAATTCGCAAGCATCCACTGAAACTAAGCAAAGCTTTCATTTCTAAACTACCTTTCTGAAGTTGTTATTTCCCGACACTGAAACAATTGTATTTACAAGAATGAAACAAGTTTAATTATATTTATGCTTTCAGGTACCACCCTGTAAATTCGAAAAATATTTAATTATAACCTTGACATTATATGTGGTAATCATAAGAAGTTCATCACCTCCTGGAATAATATTATATATAATATAATTGTTTGCCGGGTGAATATCTAGAATGTAGCTTGGGGTACAGGCCGTACATGCATCATAGTTTTCAAGAGATTCAATAAAATTTCATCTATTTGAAAAAGATTTGAAAAATAATAACTAATTAATGAGCTTCGCCCTTTTTTTTTATCTCAGCTACAAGCAAACAATAGATATAGTGGATCATTTCTAATATATATATATAGTGGATCACCACAATCATACACTAACAAACATCCATTCAAAAAAAAAAACACTAACAAACATTATAACAAAATAATTACGACTTTGTACATTCAGCTATGGATTCAACAGCTTATGCTATTATTACCATTTTGATGGCATCATTGATACCGACTGGAGTCACTGGACCACGAGTATGAGTAGCAGAGTAGAGTTGGATTTTATAATGCTTTCCCAATTGGAGAAAATTTTAAACGTGGATGGTACTCTATGCTAATTACTTCCAATATTCCTTTTAAACAACATCTGCATATCATTGATTCGATCGCTATTATTTAAACATTTTATTAGTATCACCTGAAAATTTATCAGGCATCCAGACATAATTTCCATGAAGGATTTGATTTCATGCGAGTTCCATGGCTCTCTTACAAAAACAAATCTCAAATTAGCGCTAATTGTGGAAATATTGGAAGTATTCAACGTCGTAACGGAAGTAATATCCCGCACGAAATTTCGCACCAACAAACAGACACATGAAGAAAGTGTCTTTCTGATCTCTGGTTCTTAATTTCCAGTTTCCATTGCAATTCTTTGCGATTCATCCTACACCACCTTTAAACACTGTAACACAAACAATCGTTTTGAACGCATCATTTCATAAATAAACTGTTCTATCTGAAAAGATGAACGATGCAGACGTGTCGAAGCAAATCCAGCAGATGGTCAGATTCATTCGGCAAGAAGCTGAAGAAAAAGCCAACGAGATTTCCGTTTCTGCAGAGGAGGTTTTAATCTTCTCGATTATTTATCACTACTTGCATTCTAATCATGCTCTCGTGGCTTTGTTCTAATTTGTAGAGTTGTGTAGGAGTTCAACATTGAGAAACTGCAAATAGCCGAAGGGGAGAAGAAGAAGATCAGACAAGAATATGAACGCAAGGCAAAGCAGGTCGAGGTTAAAAGGAAAATGTGAGGATTTGCTTAATTGATTTCATTCTTTACGAAAATTTACTGTTGCCCTAAAATGATCTCGGGGCTTCTCGCGAACCATAATGCCATAATGGGGATAACGTACATGTTTCGATATATTATCTTTTGTATGCAAATATGTTACCTATTTTGTTCAGTTCTTTGATTGAGGACGACTGGTGAGTAATAATGTAACTCTTCACAGTGAATACTCTATGCAACTGAATGCGTCGCGTTTAAAAGTTTTGCAAGCACAAGATGACATCATAACCTCCATGAAAGAAGCTGCTGGAAAGGAACTTGTGCGTGTTTCTGAGGACAAGAAGGCTTACAAGAAGCTCATGAAAGACTTTATTGTTCAGGTAGCAAAATTTATGATGTGGTAATGAAAATCATATAGTTTTGTATTGATTGAAGGTGTAAAATCGGAAATGTGCAGAGTTTGATTCGACTGAAGGAGCCAGCAGTGCTGCTGAGATGCAGAGAGGTTGACAGGAAGCTTGTTGAGTCTGTTTTGGAGGAAGCAAAGAAAGTTTATGCTGATAAAGGGTTTCCTTCACCTAAAGTTACAATTGATGGAGTATATCTCCCACCGCCTCCAAAGGGTGGCGATTCTCATGAAGCCTTTTGGTAAGAAATCCCTTATTAATTTTCACAGTTCATTGCTTCCAGATTCTATTTTTTCCTTCTTTAAAATAAAATAAAATGAAAGCTTATATTTTCTCATGCACTTTTCAGCTACATACTGACAATTTGACATTGTAGATGAGAAACTTTGATCAGGCAGCCTTGCGAATGTTGTTGTTTGCTGTATGACTCGGTTACATGTATAGCACTGAGTTGTTATATATTGTCGTCATTTATTTATTTCTTCTCTGTTTGATTCTTTACTAGTTCGGGTGGAGTGGTGTTGGCCTCTCAAGATGGAAAGATAGTGTGTGAAAACACCCTTGATGCACGATTGGATGTCGTCTTCAGACAGAAATTGCCTCAGGTTGGTATTCATGGATCCTTAGCCAATAGTTGCTTACTTTACTAGCTAGTATAGCACGAACTAAGAACAGAGATGAGATGGCTAATGTTGTTCTTCGAGTTTTTCTGAGAGTATGAGGATATCAGATAGTAAGTACATTTGGGGATTAATTTCTTGTTTTGGCTTTCCCTGCAGATCAGGAAGAGCCTTTTAGGATGAACGAGTGCATCATCAGCAATTCTACACTTGAGCTTGTCCAAGATTTCTACTAGCTAATTTTTATCTTCTGGGTTGACATCTACTTAATTACTTCTGAGATATGAACAATGCTTTCAAGACAAATAATAGTGCTCAGCTTCTCTCAAGTTATTATTATAGGGCAAGCTAAATAATAACTTAGTATACTGTTTAACTATCTATACTGCAGCTAATTTGCATATAATTAAAAGCTAAAAAAGAATTCCCTAATTAAATTTGGTGAATTAGCAAGTGTTAGGACAGGAGCATGACTAACAGAGACTTAGCAAAAGAAGTGACATTTCGAATATCAATGTAGCTACTTGTACAACATCTAGACCTTGCATAAGATGGGATTCATGTCAACCCACCTCTTGGTCAGAATTGTGTTACAAACTCCAGGCTCCCTTCACAAGTGAGACAGTGATGAGTCGGAGCTAGCTCAACCAATCCATATCCCAGTGCGACCATGACATTGAACATGAGCTTCTATATGCAGGTTCAAAACTTCCTAAGCTACCTAGGAAAGAGAATGCCTCCTACTCCTACCAGTTTTCCCATCCACTCCCCGGGACTTTCTACTTGATTTCTGTCGCTTACCTCCTGCTTGACCACTGAAAATTCCCATTTTTCCAATACCCTTAGAGATTGAGGTCAAGAATGTTTTGCCATTTCCTGTCTTGTCCATCAATCCTTGTTTCATGAACAACTGTTCTTTCTCCAACTCGCTCAGTCTCACTCTCATTCTTGAGATCTCCATCTTCAGTTCCCGGTTTTCTCTCCTCAATGAAGCATAGTTATCTCGAGGGGACATGGCTGCACTTGGTATCCCGCTACTTATTCTCTGGGAGACAAAACCATCTCCTGAGTCTCCAGAGAGTGCAGTCTTCAATCGTACCTGCTCAAAATACAGAACTCTCACTGTCATCTGTACTGGGAGACGATCATTTTGTGCAGCATGGTTGCAGGCTTCTTGAGAGAGCTTTTGACAGTCTATGAACTTGCAGAGCTTCTTGCATTCTTGTTCAGTTAGCATTGAATGTACCTGAACACGAACATAAAGTCAATTGAAGAAACATAAGTTATGACTTACAAATAAACAAGATCATGTCTTCGATGACTGATTGTATGTTGATAACTTGCCTTCAAGTATATATCAACCGCCCTGTAAAGTCCATCATCAATGACTCGAGCATAATCAGGCAGTACTTCAATCATAGCAACAAACTTTTGCAAGCTGAGGTATGGATCAGGAGCAATTTCAGCTAGATATGAGTCGATAAGCCGTCCAACTTTCAACAATGAACCATGGCTCGGAGAATGACCAGTGCCTTCCGACTCATATCCACAGTCTTCATCATCATCTTCTTCTTCAATCCGTTGCAGGAAGTTCACCAGTATTCGATGAACAGTATCAACATCATACAGTGAACCCCCTGCATAAATGGACGGTATAAGGATATCGTCTAGTGTAACCATCTCCAACCTATAAGCAATCCTCCTCTCAATCTCGAGCCTGCATGTGATTGCAGCATCTACCATGATTGACAACCTCAGCATTCCAAACACAAAACTCAGTGGTACCGAACAGGTTTTTTCTGATGGCATTAAGCTTACAAGGGTTTCCACAATAGTCATCTGGTCATGTTCTGGTAAGCTATCTGGCTTTTTCCAAATTTGACATTTGCCAATACCCTTTAAGGATGTTTGAGCAAAATGCATTAAAGATGCAACAATGCTGTCTGGTCGAACACCTGTTCTTGTCATGGCAAAAATAACCCTCTGATAGTATTCGATCCTAAGCAATGATAGATCTTCAACCCACCAATCCAGGCAACTACTTTTGAGCTCAGCTGATTCAGCATCAAAATTTAACATAGACAAGCCTGACATCAATTGCTCCTTACAGGCATTGGTGGCAATAGCCTCCACACATCTGCTTGGAATTCCAACCTCCTCGGCTATAGGAGGTAGTGTTTGGCAGGTGCTCAGGACTTCCACTGACTTCTCAAGACTCTGAACTACAACCTCATTCAGGTAAATTTCTGTTCGCTGAATAAGGTTTTCATCCCTATAGTCTTCAAACATTTCTAAGTATTCAGCAGCGCAGCGGAGATGGGCAACATTTGCGCTTGTGATCTCAAAATTCATGCCATAACAAAATTTCATTGCAAGTTCAAATGCATGTGGTCCTCCTGGTATGTTGTGGAGTTCCAATTTTGCTGCTGAATCCTTGGCATCTGCAACCATTTTCCGAATCTTTCCACTTCGAGACACCAATGGAAACTTCAACAAAACAGAAATGTAAGACTACAAAGGCGACGAACTTCACCAATTGAAACTTCAAAATCTATACTATCAGATGTCAATTGGCATCTAAGGCCACATGTTAATTTAGGAGTTTACCTTGTGCAATAAGAAAGATTCTCCATCGACAACAATTGTGATGTCCCCAGCAACATCCGAAAAGATACTGCATGAACATAAAACCTCCAATATAAGCAGTGAACAACAAGGATGATCGACTCCAGATATTGACCAGCAAGAATTGCGGCTCTCCACATCCAAGTATATTTACTTAACAACATTCAATTTGACAAGAAAAAGTCAATAAGACTGCAAATGAGAAAGAAATAAAAATCTGAATTCTCATGTCGGCCATAGAACCAAAGATCAACCAGTTTCTGTGCAGTAACTATAAAACATGTTCAAAAATCAATAATAGCCAAAATCCAAGTCTCCAACAAGCTGCCAGAGCTAACATGCAAATGATATACGTAAAGTGTAGATCTTGGAATCAATCCTTATAGATTCGAAGAAGTAGAACAACAAATTTCTTTCCAAATCTGTTATTTGTGTAGAAGACTAGAAGCTATCACTTTAAATATTTCAAGTTCTGTTTGATATGTTAGTTAACTGAACAAATCTATAGCCTCCATGTACAACAAGTGTACTGCAGCACTATTATAGACTAGAACAAAGCCAGACAAAGACTACAAAACATGAGCTACATAATTCAAAGCAAAGCACTTGCACACTTAGACTCAAACAAGGCCAGACAAAGACTACAAAACATGAGCTGCATAAACAGAGAGTACATGTCATGAATGTCAAACAAAGCACAAAACTTGCACAACCCTTGAACATGAACTTCCAAACTTGAAAGCCAAAGAGTAAATAGACAGTCTGAAATCAGAGAGAACTACTCAGAGAAGGGTTATACCGAGTGGTGAAGGAGTTGGAGAGCTTAGGAGAACGGTTAGAAAAAGCAAAAGGGTTCTCAGAAACCATTCCCATTAAAACCACCACTGAGTCTCAAACAGTGTTATAAATCATGATGATGGTGATGAGCTTCGTTCATTCATTCATCCCTTGATTCTCTCTATCTCAGTTTCCTTTTTACGAATGGCCCCTTGGTGTGGATCAAATCTCATCAGCGCTACCTTCTTTTCTGTTCAAGGGACATGCTTGCTGGCACTACTGCAACTGCTTTTGCTTTTGCTTCTGCTTCTGCTTCTTCACCATTCCTTTGTCTTGTATTGCGTTCTTCCTTTATCTGTTTCTGTGCCAAGATAAACTTGATTAAACAGAGCAAAAGAATAGCTTTGTCTGAATTGAGACTAATCTAATCTAATGCAGGCTCTCTTCCAATTTTCAAAAGTTGAAAGCCATTATTGTGCAACTCCATGGCCCTAAATGTTCATCAATAAATTGTATTAAACAGAATCTATGCGACCATTTTTGAAGGAAGAATGATTAGAATGAGGAGGGCACTGAAAAGATGATACTGGAAAGAGTGGTAGCGTGGAGTGAAAGTGACAGAGGTGGCTCGGAACTCAATAAAGATGCTATTATTAGAGAGAGGAGAGGGAGATAACGCAGAAGTAGAATGATCTAGTCTCTTGTTGAGGCTATATTATTGGTTTTCTGGAGCTTTGTTGACTGAGGCTGCATTATAAACAAGACCAAGAAAGGGAGCTATAGTGGCATCATATAGAGACTGTATTATTAACGGTTGGTTCATATGGGTCTCTACCATGTTATTATGTTTGCATTTCAAGAATTGAATTGACAATACAGTTCTCCAGTACATGTCCGATTGTATAAACTAACAAACTTTGAACTAAATAGTCATGTCCGCAATATATCAATGTATCGTAGCATTTGATATATCGATACACTGCCAAAAGGTAAAACTCTCTATTATCTATAAGCTTTGTCTTTGTTGCCTACTTGCCTTTAAAGAATGAGCCATTGGCTCTCGCTCTGCTTTGCATAGCCATTGCTAAACGAAAGCATAACTCAACGTCCCCCTTCATGGCTTTATGGAAAGCTCGGAATAGGCTAAGGTTTGACAATCGTTCTTCTGTTCTTTGTAAGTTGCGTTGCTTAATTATGGCTTGGATTCGTCAAATTAGCTCTTTTGCTCCTGTTCATTTTAAGGGTGTTCTTGATGCCCGTTTATTGGCTTCTTTAGGTATTGTTCCCAACCGGTGTAAGGCTCCAAACATTTATCATGTTTTATAGCAGATGCCAATTTTACCTTGGATTAAAGTTAAACACTAATGGTTTTATTAAAAGTAATCCAGGTTCTGCAGTTTGTGTGGGTGTTTTTCAGGATTCTACATGCGGTTTCTTAGGGGGATTTTTTTCAGTCGCTTGAATGAAATTCTTCCTTTTATTCTGAGTTTTATGTTGTCATTTTGGCAATTGAGATTGCTATTGCTAGATGTTGGTTCCATTTATGGTTAGAAAGTGACTCCGTAAGTGTGGTGTCATGTTTCTCTTCCAGATCTTTCTCTCCTCTATAGAACTTGAGAGTCCGTTGACATAACTGCTTATCTAAAGTTTGCATGATGTCATTTCAATGTAGTCATATCTTTACAGAAGGAAATGCGGTAGCTGATAAAATGACCAATTTATGCCTTACCAATGACACATTTATTTGGTATGACAGTCCCCCTAATGCGCTCGTTAAGTTCTTACAAGCTAATTACTTGACATTTCCAAATTTTCAGTTTTCATAATAGGTTGATCTACTTTTTGTGTCTTATTTGTTTATGTTTTATTATTCTTTTTATTTTGACAAAGTTTTGATTTAGTCCTCTTGTTATGTTTTTTTTATTTTTTTAATAAACATAACCAGACGTGGGGTTGAGCCTCCAAACTAGCTAGGCTGGGTTTCAAAGTTCAAACCCTTAAAAAAAACATAACTCAACGTCAAGCAATGTGTCAAATGTAACTGGCTGAACATACTGGCATGTGACACTCTTTTTCGAGCAAAGTTTTTCCGGCCACAAAAATATATAAGCCAATGATGGCACTGTGTAATTTGTTCGATGGAGGTAGGGCAATGAAGGCAAACCAAAAAGTGTGTGTACCTCATAGGGAATAATCCGATGGTCTCAAAGTTTGCTACAGAAGTTGCCTCGTTGGTCTTCTCAAGAGAAAAGAGTGGTTTCAGAAGGATATCCATATCAGCACTGTTAAGACTCACACAGCTTTGAAGCAACAACATGCCAACTGCCCTCAGAGCCTTAGCTTCCTATCCTCTGTAAGTGGTTCCCCTCTGTTTCAATTCAAACTCCCAACCCAGTTCAGTTCATCAATCATATCTTAACAACTTCGCTACTTTGAACCCAAAGTTTGTTGCTTTGCCTACAACCTTAACTCTGATAATGAGCTTTGAATTTATTTACTGAAAGAATGTTTCTATACTTATCTGTTTGCAATAACTAATGGGTTCAGTTCATTACTTGATGATGGTGAAGTAAAGTGTGTGTTAATGGGTTCAAGAAAGTGATGCCCTTTTCGTTTGGCAGGTGCCCTATTGCTTCGTTTGACTTGGGTCCTCAAACATCGGATAAGTTATTGTTTCCTTGCAATTTAAGCCACAGCCTTTTTAAAGGTATGCATACTTGCCCATTTGTTGCATTGTAGTGAGTGTTAAAGTTTAGTAATAACCCATTCTTTGTGAGCTAGGATGGTAAAGTTTTAAGCTTTTGTAATATTATTACGCAGGAAGCAGAATTCATAATGCATATAGACTCAAGGCTGGCTTTTGGGAATCGATTAAATCTGGGTAATTGTTCGTATCCTGATGATATGAGAACTGCAACTTACATGTCTGCATATAATTCACACACTTTTTTTTGGGTCTGAATTCACACACTGAATGTGAAAGTATTTACCTTACCCTGTTCACCATTCAAATTATAATGTTATTGGCGCTTAATTCCTCAAGAATGCTTTTGAAGCTGGCACATGAGTTGAAATGTTTTTGGATCGGAAACTGGTCAGATAGTGCTTTATGCTGGGGATATATGACCCATTGTTTGGCTCATTGCTTAGTCAGTCAATTGATATTATAGTATGTCAAATAGATTTGGTTGGTCTTTTACTTTTTTGTTTGTTAGAGGTTGGTCCCTTACTTATTTGTGCATAAACGTTAATACTGATTGACAGGAAGCATGAACAATACTATTTCTTATAATCCGAATGCTTGGACCATTATGAAGTTATGAACATAATAATGAGTGTAATGCAACATATTTACATTTTATTTGATCAGCCTATGTGTCTGTGTCTCACCATTTGTTACCTGCTAGCCTCCTCTCACACAATAAATTCATGAATGGCGTTATACTTCTTATCACAGTATCTTAAGCAACAACACAACACAAGTAGTGGAGCCACCACCCACAGTTCCAGAAGAGGAAGAACCCCTTCCTGAAGAGTTGGTTCTCATCGAAAAGACTGAACCAGACGGAACAGTTGAAGAAATAATATTTTCGTCTAGTGGAGATGTTGATGTGTATGATCTTCAAGCCCTATGTGATAAGGTAATTACTTTGTTATTGCTCACTTGTCTTTAAGTAACTCTTTCTACATATTGACTTATTCAGGAGTCCATTTATTTTACTTGTAATTTACCTGGTTGATATTTTTCTGAATATGGGTAAAGCTTGTATTTCTTCTATCCATTGCCAAAACTCAGCTTAACACATTTCTACAAATAGGTAGGCTGGCCTCGCAGGCCACTTTCAAAATTGGCTGCAGCTTTGAAAAATAGCTACATGGTAGCCACATTACATTCAGTTCGGAAAGCGACTGGATCAGGTACATATGGATAGGACATCATTGCAGTATCCTCCTTTTCACGCAAATGGTATTGTAATTTTTTTCATTCTTGTTACTACATCTAAAACTATTTCATGGACATCTTAGTGTACTTGGAGAAGTTATTTGACAGACGGGAATGACCAGAAGAAGCTTATTGGATTGGCCCGAGCTACATCTGACCATGCATTTAATGCCACAATTTGGGATGTCCTAGTTGATCCTAGCTATCAGGTACACTGGGGCTTGAACATTGTTCCTTGAATCTAATCAATAACGCCATAACTCTTCCCCACAATTCTTTGGAAATTGCAAACTTGTTTACTGATAAATCTTTTATCATTCAGGGTCAAGGCCTTGGAAAGGCCCTTGTAGAAAAGATTATAAGGGCTCTTCTGCAGAGGGAGATTGGCAATATTTCACTTTTTGCAGATAGTCAAGGTATTATAGCCAATATTTATAGCCATTTCACTTATTATTCTATTATGCTTTGGTTGCTATTCAAATTGTTCCAATAGATCAGCATGTCTGCCATTGTCATACTAATAACCATACTGATATGTTTTGGTTAATAGTGTGTGACTGTGTGTCTTAGAATCATAGATGATAATGGTCGCAACACAAATCTTTTGCCACCAAATCTACACTGGTCTCTTTTTTCCACAACTAGATCTGCTTTAGTGCTACCACTATGCTATGTTGCCTTCTTTCGCATTATGTATTGATGTGGACGTTCTCGTTTTTTTTTTTTACTTTGTTTTCTTACGTTGTCATTGCAGTCATAGACTTCTATCAGAATTTGGGTTTTGAAGCTGACCCGGAGGGCATCAAAGGCATGTTTTGGTACCCAAAGTTTTAGCTGCCACCTATTGAAGCTCAAGTGCGTTTGTAGTTTGTACTACTGACTTGGCGCTGCAAGTCAGTTCAGATGAAGTAAGAATACCTATCTGCATAATGGTAAATTATTGTAAGACAAGTTACTGTAATACTTATGAGGTTAAAAGGGAAGCTTCTTTTGGATCATCTTCTATCATCTTCAGACATTTCAAACCCACTATTACGAATTTGAAGTAGTCACCCTGCCCCCTGCCGCTTGAATTGAATCGACCGAACCCCAATACTAACTATCCATTATTTTGTGGAGGCGATCACTTAACAATAATGTTTTGACCGACTAGTTGATTATCCCATCTGTTTTATATGGGAGGTGGCACCACATATTCAAAACCAAGTATATGCAATTCCCCAACTGGCAGGTTGGCTTGTCTCGGAAATTACATAAATCACATGTAGGGATGACAATGGAGAGGGTAGGGTCAGGGATTGAAAAACTATACTTATACCCAAGTTAATGTGCATCTCTGTACCCCCCGATTCCTGTAATAGGATACTAGGTATTTCTCGTACTCATACCCTTAGGAGATCAACTTTCCATACTCGCTCTAATATCTGTTAATATCAATTTATTTTAATATAAAAAATTTCAATAAAGTACACAAAATATAAAAAAACTAAAATAAAAATTAATATCATGATAAAATTATCTCCTTATGTCAAAAATTATTGTACGTGCAAATAATCATAAAATATATTTTGATATTTTTCTATTTATTTTGTCTATTAATTTATTTGAGTGAATATATATTAATTATATTAAATATATAATACATTATTGGGTGAGTATGGGATGATGATCGAAATATTATCCCCGTCAAGGTTCAAAATATCGGTATCGGGGGATATATCGTTTTAAAAAAAAAGGAGATATCAGATATATCGGAGATATATCGGGGATATTGGAAAAAAATATCGTTCTTCTTCCGAAATTATTTATTTATTTATTATTGAATTATATACAAACAAATGCAATTATTAATTTTATCTAGTACCAGAAAGAGGCTCTAGGTGCTTGAAAAGATGCACGTTGGTCAACAAAACTACAATACTTTGCCCAAGACATACGAGCTATATAGTACGAATTGTGATGGTTAACATGATAGACATATATCTCTTTTGAGCTACTAATAGTTTCTCCGAGAAGGGGATAGTAAGGATGAACCCAACTCGATAATTGATCATAAACGTCTCCAATCTGACCATAATTGTAAATAGGATGACCAGATTGATAGTTGATTTCATGTGATTCGTTTGACATCCCACTGTGCTATGTGCCTAAACTGATAGAATCAAAACTTAAGGCAACTGAACTAACATCAGATGAAATATTTTGATCATCAATGGCTCCTCTTGTCCTCCTCCTGCACCTATTTTGTTGTTGCGCACAATGACGGCCTGCTCTAGATCCATGATTCTCATCTTGGGTAGCATGATCAAAATTACTTTCACAAGTAAACTGTTCAAATTCTCCACCTACATAAAATTGTCCATATTCAAACCTTGTATCTCCACCACCTTGTCGACTTCCACCACTACCATCACCACCACCACCACCACCATCATCACTATCTGAACTATCTGGAGTTGCCACACCGCCCCACACACTAGCATTATCATAATCATCTCCCGGGTCTCCAACTTCATTAGATAATACCTTGTTTACATCAATTACAAAATCAGTTGCTTTTTTTACGACATGTGGAGGAGAGTTGTCATTTTTATCATCGAGGTGTGCATGCATAATCCAATCATGAAGATGATCAATGTCATTCTGAAGCGGTTCACTAGCAACATGAAGTAGATCGATATAATTGTTTTCATTGATCACATTATCTTTTGTTTTATTATCATGTAGTCGTAACTTCATGTTATAGTAGTAGTATACGAGTTTTTCCAACTTCTGATATGCAAGACGGTTCCTTTGCTTTGTATGAATAAGAGCAAAAGTACTCCACTTTCTTTCACAAGAAGAAGAGGAAGCCGTTTGTGCTAAAATACGCATGTCAAATTTTAGTATTATCATCCTTCCATGATGGGTTCACAGGTTGCTAGCAATCTATGAAGGTATGAGGGAACTTCTATGAGACAAATACTACAATGTGACTCATGTTTTCTTACTTTCCCCAATAGTGCTCAAGGAGAACACTCCTTATCTAGATATCTTTTGAGAGGACGTCAAAGAGATAAAGATTACTACTCTTTCTATATTCCTCGAGGAGAACACTTGTTACTAAATTTTTAGATATTCTCTTATGACCGTCATGAGAGTATGAGACTATGTTGTGACCCTTTATTTTGGATTCTCTCAAGGTCAATGAGAGCACTGGTCAGTGATATGACTTGACTTTTAAGAGTTAAAACTTGAACTTTCACTTCTCATCTCGATATCTTTTATGAAAAATTAAAAATTAGCCGATTGAATGACTACTCTTCTAGTCTTATTTTTTTATATCCCTCGAGGCTCGAGGTGATTAATTAATCAAAAAATCTAGGTCAAGAAGAGTCCGAGACATCCTCAAATTGAGTTTATTTTTTTAAGTGAAAATTTTCAAATATTTCTCTAAAATATCGAAGATATATCAGATATATCGTAAATATCGGAGATATTTTATGTTATCGGAGAAATATCGCAGATACGGGAAAAAATAAGATATTTACCCATAAGATATATCGTTTTTTTTAAGGGAGATATCGGAAGATATATCGGAAATATCGGGGAGATTTTGTTCCTTGATCCCCGTCCCTTACCCGTTTCCGCTATCCGAATAGCGGAGATCCCCGTACTCATTATCCGATTATACCCAAAATACTCCCCCATTAGGGTCGATTACCCGTAGGTACCTTGTCCCCGGACTCATCCCTATCCACATGAGACTCATATTGATGTCATTGAAAAAAAAACATTGTATTTATCTTTCGTTGACTATGAGAGAAAATGACATTTCTCATTTGACAATTCCAATTTCCAGATGTCCTTTTGAGCACAAAAGGATCAACCTCACCAAAACCCAACACAACACCATCTGAGCTGTGTACAACTATTTTATTCCACTACAGTTTTTTGGGGTAGTTCAGATTTCAGAACCCCCAGATGGTTTTTAGATCATCTGGAATGTGCATTAATGCACAATTGGCTTGAATCTCATAGAACGATCATATCAATGTCAGTAGCTAGAGTGACATGAGATATCCTGTTATTTAAGCATTGAAGACACAGGCAATTTCAAGTTGTTATGAAGAGGACGGCTGCATTTTGTCATGTCTTGGTAATTAGTTATTGTGGGAGCCATCTTATGTGACTTGTATCACAAGGGGTACATCCGTACATCTATTCCAGTGATACGAAATCTCTAATTTCCATTACTATAATTTAGAAGCGTGGATTTGGTGCTAACCGTTTAACTAAAGTTTTAAAGTCTCTAAAATGACCATATTAGAGATTAAATAATAATAAGAGAGAAAATACTATGTCGGATGGATAATAAGGTAAATTATAAAAATTAAAGCAAAATAAAATTAAGAAAAAAGGTGAAAATGTAGGAGATGTAGAATATGATTTAAAATTAGGAGAAAATTATGAGTAGTGAGAAGTAGATAAATCAAAACTAATTTTTTTTAAAGTGATTGTGTAATCCGTGGAAATTTACATGGGTACAGACTAGTATAGATAACGAAATGAGTGTGGAAAAAAAAATGATGGTCTAGAAAACGCTACTAACTCAAATTTGTGGAGAAAATGATTGTGTGGATAATGAAATATATAACTATATACGTGGATGCTATACAATGTAGACTCAAAGAGCGTGGTAGAGACCATACAGGCAATCGCTTCTAGTTAAGTGTATGTATTTTCTTTTTTCCTACTAGAATAAGCTACCTCGAAATATAAAAGTTTAAATTAAAGACTTGTTGGGGGTTAAGATAAACATAAGTTCCTTACCAAATTCTAGGAACCCTTTTTAGTTCAATAGATGAACTTGAAAACAAGACCAACGTCACTGTATGTGTCAAAACCTAATGTTCCACTTAGAAAACGTTGACAAATTATGTCCCAAAGTACAAGCATATGCACCTAGGCATATATCCCACTATTGTGATCAAAATGATTACACTCATGATTAAACAATCTAATCCCCACAAAGACAAAGTCACAAAACGCTTAAACAAACGCAACATCCAGATCTTAATTTTGTTATATAGTGTGAAAGGGAATCACTTGGAGGCATAAAATTCAAGAAAACGTGCTTTCTTATTTTCTCCTCTTAGAAAAACCAAGATCCTATTCGGTCTTCCACCCCCACAAGCACTACAAAAATGGCGGGTTTGGTACAATCAAATAGTCAAAGAAAAGTCAACGTCTCCCCCATAAGTTTCACTGTCTCACTCTCACTAACTCTCACACGCCGAGAAGATTGAAAAGCTGGAGAGTCAGATGGAGACACAACAGAGAAGTAGGAAGAGGTCAAGTTTCTCCTTCAAGTTCTTATCTGTTCAGCTTTTACTCCCAATATTAAAATATCTCTAAATAATAATCTGTAAAACGTACATGCCTGATGCCTTCTTGTTCTACCGACCAACCAAACCATGACGATAGCCAACGCCACAGATAGTCTCGGAAGCTATAATGAACGGTCATCATCATGACCACGAACAAGTACCTCAAACTTTTCTCATCCTAAGTTTCATTTATATTTTCTGCAGAAACTCACCCAACAAGTCTTAAAGTTCCTATCTTTAACCGAAAGGTATCATTTTGCTTTTGAGATCTTTGCCAAGTTTCAAGCTTTATCTGTTTTTCTTATTTGCTGATTGATTCTGTTGCTGAGAATTGATTGTTTGGATTGTTAGAATGTTGAGGTTGAGATTTTGGGGTTGTCTCATTGCTCTGGCTTGTTCTTGGTTCTTTCTAGCTGCAGTGGCCCAAGTTACAAATCCTTCTGAAGGTGAATTTTGTATACATGACTGCTGAATCCAATATGAGTTTAAACCAATTGGGTTCACTGTTCCATAGGATTTTTGGGTTAGTTATGGTATGGATTGGCTTATGATCAGTTGTACCCATTTGCAGTTGATGCATTGAGAGCAGTGAAGGGTAGTTTGATTGATCCCAGGAATCATTTGAGGAATTGGGGGAAAGGGGATCCATGCATAAAAAATTGGACCGGAGTTCTGTGCTTCAATGATGTTGGAAAGGATGGATACTTGCATATCCGGGAGCTGTATGTATTCTTGTTTCAATTACTTGTTTTGGAGTTGTTTTAATTTAGTATGTTCATAATTGCTTTTAGTCTAGCTGAATGTTGGTATGTAGTTGTGAGTACTTAGAAATTGAGTTAGACCAACTAAGTAGTTCAACAAATTTGATGCAGGCAACTACTGAGTATGAATCTCTCAGGAAGTTTAGCGCCTGAGCTTGGCAAGCTATCTCAGCTTCTGATATTGTGAGTCATATCATATCAGCTTCTTTGATCAATGATTACTTTGCTTAGATGGTTCTTCCTGATTATCTTTTCAGTCATATTGCTAACCTCCCTACCTTTTCTGTTTTGCCCTTCTCAAAGAGATTTCATGTGGAATGACTTAAGTGGGACTATACCGAAGGAGATAGGAAACATTACGTCCTTGAAACTCTTGTAAGTTGAGTCCTTGCATGTTCTAATATTCACTGTACTTTCATGCATCTTTGTAATATATCGGTTTGATTCTTCTTCCTTTATATACTGATCATTGAGGCTTGTTTGTATGATATGAAATGGTGAAGCCAAAATCAAATACTGTCCTATGAAAGTTTGGTACTTTCTTTAGAAAAATTATATGTTATACAAATTTATGGCCATCTTGAAAAGGCTGTGAATTGCTGGATGTTGATATTAGGTCAATGACTATATATTTCTCTGATAAGGCACGATGTCTCATTAGTTCCCATGATACATTATGTTTGCAGGCTCTTGAATGGAAACAAATTGTCGGGTTCAGTGCCTGATGAGCTCGGTTATCTTGAAAATCTTAATAGATTTCAAGTTGACCAGAACCATCTTTCAGGTCCAATACCAAAATCACTTGTTAACTTGCGCAACGTAAGACACATGTAAGTACATTTTAAATCTCAACGAGCCTCCAAGTTGGCTGGTATTTACATTTCAAATGTATGAAATGGTGCTTGTATGTTGCAGCCACATGAACAACAACTCATTCAGCGGTCAAATTCCACCAGAAATTTCTGAAATACCGGTTCTTCTTCATCTGTAAGTTTTTACAGTGTCATCATATATTATATAATTTCATAACCTTATTGGGATGGTGTTCTGTATCAATACTTGCTGATCACTATTTTCTGGTGTGTATTTGACGCAAATGGTTACAGGCTCTTGGATAACAATAACTTATCAGGATATCTACCACCAGAATTCTCCAAAATTTCAGGCTTGCGGATACTGTATTTCCTGATCCCACTCAGCATTAATTGTTGATTTAAATAAAATGCAGGCTCTTATCTCCATTTACATGATCTTAATTGGCAATGTGATCTCTCAATTTCTCATGACTGTACTAGCAATGTTTTGATCATGATTTCAACTTACTGAATCTTCCCTTGATCGAAAATATTAACTAAATATGCAGTTAATGTTTCTTAAATAGGTTTCTTGTTAACATATTTTTTGCAGTCAACTTGATAACAACAACTTCAGCGGAACTGAGATTCCAGCTACTTATGGAAACCTTTCTGGACTGGCAAAATTGTAAGTTTATTTATAAGTATCTTGTGACTTGTGCTCGTTTTCTTTTTCTTTTTCTTTTTCTCTATATATGGATGATAAAGAGCATAATTGATGGACTGAGTAAGATCCAAGAGACACAAATGATTGCTTTTTGTATAAAAATTTGGTGTAATACCCTTTCTTGTTATATTAGTAATATGACTGATAGTGCTTATCCATGTTGGATAATTGTTTCTTGGATAGACTGCTTATGCATTTTTACTTTTTCCTTTTTGATTTGGCAGAAGTCTCAGGAACTGCAGTTTGCAGGGAGCAATTCCTGATCTTAGCAGGATACATAACCTCAGTTATCTGTAAGTATAAATACAGCTCAATGACCTTGAAAGTTTAATAAGTATTTTTCTGTAGAAGACATATTTCTTGAAACTATAATCAAATTACTACTCCTGTACATGTTTTATTATCTAACTTTTACTGGGTTCACGTCACAGAGATCTGAGCTGGAATCAGCTTGCTGGACCAGTAGCATCACATAGACTTTCTGACAATATGACAACAATGTATGTAGCGGGCCCACATAATCTTGTAATTTTTCTTTTGATATATCACATTGCTTCATCTATTGAACATAATGAAAGGAAATAATTTATATCTTGATACTAATTAGACCTATTATGACTTATACTTTTTTTTGGTCTGATATTATGAACTCATACTGTTAGCATGTTCTTCTGTGTATTGCAGTGATCTGTCAAATAATCATCTTAACGGATCTATTCCTGAAAGTTTCTCCAGTCTTCCTCATCTTCAGAAATTGTGAGCGTAAATTTGACTTTGATAACACATTTTATATTTAAATTACCTTTATATGTGACTCGTCGTCATTCAAGCGTTATCCTCTTAGGATTCTGCTGGATGATATGCTACTTAGTACTAATTTTTTATCCACACTGGATCTGATATTCTTATAATTTGTATTACAGGTCGCTCGAGAATAATTTCTTGAATGGTTCTGTCCCTGCTGTATGGAGGAACATATCTTTTAGTACAAAAGCCAGACTTTTATTGTAAATACTTTATACCGAAACTGAGCATAACTTAATTGTTTTTATTTGATTTTTTACAGTGTGTACGAATAAAGTTGTAAAATGCATTTAAAACATATGTCTAGATTGAACTTATTTATCAGTTAGCTGAATGTTGCAGTGATCTCCGGAACAATTCACTCTCTAACATTTTGGAAGAGCTGAATCCTCCAGCAAATGTCACCTTGAGGTAGGTTATTAAATGCTTTGACTTCCATACAGCCCTTATTTTTAGAGTGATTTCTAATATATAAACTGAAAGTTATATTAAAAGAAGGAAGAAAAGAATACCTGGATGTTGAGGATCTTGTTAAAGATAATCTGTGTTTGGACATTTTATTCATCTCAGTTAAGTTAAATGTCAAAGCTCTTACAGATCCGCAGCTTGATTGATTAGTCATAGAAATAGTGATGTGTTAAGGAATCGTTGCAAATTAAGACTACGAGTGGTTTAAGGTTAAATAGAAACAATATCGAGTTCTTTATTTTGTAAACTGTAATTTTTATGAACTGTGCTTTTGGTATATTTTTCAGTTCATCTGCCTATAACTAGAACGGTCCCCGCCTCTCTAATGCTATCTGGTGTATGTTATGCTTAATTTCATGTTATATAGTGGTTAACTTCCCACAGTGGGATGTGTCTGATGAAAATATGTTTGTCTGTACATTGTTTTACTTCTGTAAATTCAAATGCTTGTCTTTTCTCAGGCTTGAAGGAAATCCTATTTGCAAGAATGCTAGCATAGAAAATGTAAACCTGTTTTGTCAATCTAGAGATGGCATCCCTGAAGTTTCCATAAATTCAACTCAACCAATGAACTGCCCTATTCAAGCATGTCCAGTGGATGATTTCTATGAATATGTTCCATCTTCCCCTGAGCCATGCTTTTGTGCATCACCTATTATAGTTGACTATCGTCTCAAAAGTCCAAGTTTCTCTTATTTTCCTCCACATATACATCAGTTCGAAGAATATTTAACTAGTTCTCTCGAATTGGAGATCTATCAGTTATCCATGAAGTCCTATGTCTGGGAAAAAGGGCCTCGTTTACGGATGCAGTTGAAGCTCTTCCCTGTGTATGGTGCTTCACACTCGTATACATTTAATGAAAGTGAGGTTCTGCGAATTAGAGGCATATATACAGCATGGCAATTTCCTCAAACTGATTTCTTTGGACCATATGAACTACTCAACTTCATTCTGCAGGGACCTTATTCAAATAGTAAGTGTTTTACGTGAACATGTTTTCAAGTCAAAGTGATTTTTCTGTTTATTGAGAGGTATCGAGTAGGTAGCAGTGGTTGAGAAGCAATTCAAATCATTCATCATCTTCATTATTTCAGTTCATATTTCAATAGTGTTAAAGTTCTAAAATGATGCTGTATTTTTTGCTATATGCTCTTCTGCCAACCCCTGCATGACTTTAAAAAGAACACATGGTATTTGTATTGCATAAATGTTTCATGTGTACCAGGTACCTGAAAGTTACTTAGCTAATGGGTTGGTATGCTTCTCAAAAATGTTGACAGAATTTCTATGTTGTGAAGAAACATTTGAATGATTTAAATTTCTGATTATGCACGGGTTCAGCATTGTACATTGTTGACATTTAGCTGTTTTCTACACTGTCATTCTGATTGCACTTTATACCTCATCTGAATTTTCAATTTGTTTTTGAATGAGTAATGCTTTCAATTTCTAATTCTTGGTTGACTAAAATTTCCCTTTCATTGTTATAGTGATTGTTGAGAGACATAGGATGGGCATCAATAAGGGTGTATTAGCAGCTGTTATAATAGGGGTCATTGCTGCTGTTGTCAGTATATCTGCAACAGTCATGCTTTTGTTCACAAGATGCGGCAGAAACCGATACCCACCACCTTCAAGGAGACACTCGTGTAAGTTCTGAATAGTAATTTATTGGTACTGCTTTGTTAGATACTATTATGCCTGAATATTGTCCTAGAAAGTGGTATGAAGTCCGGCCCACCTTTTTTTCAGCATCAAAGATTTCTATGAGAATCGATGGTGTAAAGTCGTTCACTTTCAAAGAAATGATGCTAGCCACCAGGAATTTTGATAGTGCAACTCAACTTGGACGAGGAGGTTATGGGAAAGTTTACAAAGGTATCCTATCCGATAACACAGCAGTAGCCATAAAACGTGCAGAAGAAGGATCCCTACAGGGTGAAAAAGAATTCTTGACTGAGATAGAATTGTTATCAAGGCTACACCATAGAAACTTAGTCTCTTTGGTAGGATACTGTGAAGAAGAAGGGGAACAGGTATGGAATTATTCTTTTCTTTTTTGAAATTTGAAAAAAAAATGTTGATAATTGCTTGCGATTTATTTTCTAAATGTATAAATCATATGGTAAAATAAGCAGAAAATAAATTTCACGAGTCTCGTGTTGTTCTTTTTGGCCATTGATTGAATGGTAGAGCAAGCTTTGTGCATTAGAGATACACATCTTCCTTCCTTCTTATTCTAAACAGGTGCAAATTATTAGTTGGATGTTAAATTCATATATGGATTTACTTTGCCATTTCACGCAGCGACTCTTCACTGCATATGAATGTAGAAGTCGGAGTTTTAGCATGCACTACATAAACTTTTTTCATGTAAACACAAAAATGTGGCATGCTGGTATTATTGAATGCTTCAATGGATTAAAGCGCATGAAATATCAATAATCGAATTATATTTTGCTGCTTCTGCAGATGTTGGTTTATGAGTTCATGCCTAATGGCACCTTACGTGACTGGCTTTCAGGTAATTATGAGTTCTTTTTAAAATGGCTCCTTCCATACCATGCTTTTCCGGCTGGAGTTTGGTCTAGCTAATTCTGTTTACTAACTGTAATATCAATCACAGATAAAATCAAGGGAAGCCTGGACCTCAGTATGAGGTTACGTATTGCGTTGGGTTCAGCTAAAGGAATTCTTTATCTCCATACTGAGGCTAATCCTCCTATATTCCACCGAGATATCAAAGCCACCAACATACTTTTGGACTCCAACTATACTGCTAAGGTGGCCGATTTTGGACTCTCAAGACTTGCACCTGTTCTGGATGATGAAGGAGCTGTCCCTGCATATGTATCCACAGTCGTGAGAGGAACACCGGTATGTGTAACTCTGAAAAGTTTATGAGACTAACTATAGAGATTAAAAAGTAATATAAGGTAATGTTAAACTAAATTTGTTTCTTTCATAACGTTAATACTTGGATCATACTTGCAGGGCTACCTGGATCCAGAATATTTTTTGACTAGTAAGTTAACAGACAAAAGCGATGTCTATAGTCTTGGAATTGTGTTTCTGGAGCTCTTAACTGGTGTGCTACCTATATCACATGGCAAAAACATTGTTCGTGAGGTACTCATTATAATATCAGCACAAAAAAAAAATAGATTTCTTAAAATGTACCAGCATTTATGAATAAATTCTAATCAAATAATTTTGTTATGCAGGTGAATATGGCTCACCAATCAGGCTTGATGTTCTCCATTATAGATAGCAGAATGGGTGCATATCCATCTGAATGTGTCGAGAGGTTTGCAGCTTTGGCTCTCAGATGTTGCCATGACAAACAAGACGATCGGCCGTCAATGTTAGATGTGGTGAGGGAGCTTGAAAACATCATCAGAATTATGCCGGAAGCTGACACAATATTTTCCACATCAGGTTCCTCATACACTGACAAATCATTTCCTTCGTCATCGATTTTTACTGGGGACCCGTATATATGCTCCTCCAGTGTGCAAGGAAGTGATTTGACCAGTGGTGTAGTCCCTACCATCTCGCCTAGATGACAGGCTCAGGAGTTCATTTACCTTTGGTTCTGAATAGGAAGAGAATTAGCATCTCCTGATGATTTCAGTGTAAAGTATCTCGGTTTTGGTCTGCAAAGTGGTGAATCAGTGGGAAGGGTACATAGATAGTGTGATTATGTGTGTGTAATTTTATTGATGTATCAGAACAATTGAGCAAAAATAGTGATATGACTGTAAAGTTGTTGCTAACAAATTACTAATCAAATGTGCATCTCTAGGTGTTTGTTTTGCATACCAATGGTTCTGCGAAGAAGACTGTAAACGACTATATTTTATCAACGCGTAGCAAATGGAACGAAGAGAAGGTGGCATACACTAGCATTGGTTGTTTTCTTGTGAATCCGAGATATGCATTTTCAGCTGGATTGCACTAGGCAATTCTCGTTTGTGCTCCAGTTAAGTTTTCCTCTCTATTTGTTTGATTGTCTCCAGTCACACAATTGGAAACGATCGACGAGCTGTACATTGATAATATAGGAACTAATACAAACTATCAAACATATTCCCTATAAGATTAGTAATTGTTATCAACAGTTCAACACTGAATAGTTTCGTAAGCCGCTTCCGGTAACTTATAAGTAACTTGCTTGTTAACTTCATATTATCGATAATATATCACATTTATATGATTTTTTATCTAACTGTTATATATATTGATAGTCAATGTTTTAGTCATCGATAATATATCTAACTTCAATTTGTGTATTAATCAAAATACTATTTATCAACCGTGTAACTTTGATCATTAATTAGAGATGATCAAACCTAGGAACACCAACCAAAAATGGAAAGACATACCCAAAACATCCTCATACCGCCAACCAACGAGGTTTGGCTCAGTTGGTAAGGGCAGACTTGAGGTGTATCACCCAAGCAGGTTCGATCGTCATTGCCAGTATCTCTCGTTGGTTCGCGATTTGTAAATTCTCATACGGAAATTTATATCCGGAGATTGTGTAACAAATACGTATATGTCGGTGGTGTAGCATAACCAAGCTCTCCCATAAACTTTGATGACACCAAAAACATCCCCATACCATTTCCACTTTCTGCAATCACCGATTTCATCCAAATACAACGTGCTAGACTCGCAGTCACAGCAAATAAATTCAAATGAAATTGAAATTAAAAATAAAATTGCACCAAAGTCCAAATGACTCCGACTTTACTCGTACGTCTGAAATATGCTTATTAATTTATGGATTTAATCCATAATCCAACCTTTCATCCACGGCGACCCCCAAGTTTCTCATTATTCCCGGAAGAACCAAACCCTCTCTGTCTTTCTCTCTCATTGCTTTTGACTCACGTTAAGTCAAGCCCTCTCTCTCTCTCTCGGTGCTATCTATCTTTTTCTTCTGGTAATTTTGATTCTCATTTCATCTTCATCTCATTTTCAATTTAGGTATCATTGATCGATTCTCTCCTGTTTTTTGTTTTCAAATTAGGGTTCTTTGTTCATGATTGGTTGATTGAAAGGTTTGTGCTTGATTGGTTTTTGTTGATAAAGATGATAACTTTGATTCGATTTCGGAATAGGGTATTGCTTGGTTGATCATTTCAGTCCCATGTTGTTGAATTGTTGATTTATTTATATTGGGCGTTGAGATAAGACTAGTTTAATTTGCTTTAGTTGTGATTGTAGTTTCGGAATTAAGATTGTGAATTGGATGCTGTACAATAGAATGCGGTGGTGGGTTTAAATTGGAAGCTGTACTCTACAATTTACACGCTTATGGGGGAGTAAAAGTTGTATGTATTACATTTGTTGTTTTGGTAGTTGAAATTAGCTGGTTATATTGACATCAGGGCACATCAAACCACGAAGGGTGGCTTCGTAATCGAGAAGTGGCCTTGGATGGTTTGATAGAGTCACAGCATACCCGGTAGCATCGGAGAGAAGAATATAGAGTGCACCCCTCAGTATTATAAAACTGAAGTTGTGATCGTGCTAGTGAGAGATTACGAGTGAAAATGAAGTCTACTTGTAGGGACGTTTTGTTGTTTGCACTGCTCTGCGTGGTTCTTTTTGGGTATGCTACTGCTGAGTCTGGAGAAGAGGTTACGCAGAAGATAATATCTGCTCCGCACAAGAATGTGAGAACTAATGTTATTGATGGCTCTGGTAGCGAGGATACTTTAAGGTTTGAGGATATAAATGATGGGGTGGGTGAAGCAAAGAGCGGGAACAACAAAGTATCAATCTCCACCGTTGCATTATTTACGCTGGCAATGGCTGCTGCCACTGGTTTAGGTGCACTGCCATTCTTCTTTGTGGAGCTTGATCCGCAATGGGCTGGTCTGTGCAACGGAATGGCTGCTGGTGTCATGTTGGCTGCAAGCTTTGATCTTATACAGGAAGGGCAAGGTCATGGAGCAGGCAACTGGGTGGTCTTTGGGATATTAGCTGGGGGAGTTTTTATCTTGCTTTGCAAGAAGGTATTAACTTTTCCTCATTTTCTGTCTTTACAAATCTGCCCCATCTTTGATATGTTTCCCATGTGTATTTTTGATACTTTATTCTTGCTTTTTTATAAAACTATCATCTCTTGCAGATCGATTTAGTATCCTAATTTAGTTCCTACAATGGCAGTATAATTGAGTTATAAAGTCAACACAAGCTTTCTAGATTCCAACTGTGATGTTTCAATATATGTTTGTGCAAAAGTGCGTTGGCATGCCAATCTCTTTATGAGAGGACATACAGAGAGTTTTAGGGTTTTGGGACATACAGGTTGAAAATGATAAGATGTTCTTCAAGCTTTTAAGTACAAGTTTATTAACTAGGGCAATAGTTTACTTTGTAGCTGTGCTAGTTCTGGTTTTCACTTGTACATGATGCCGATATATATCAAGATCTCATTATGGTTGACATTATTGCATCTGGTTTCAGTTTCTCGAACAATACGGAGAAGTTAGTATGTTGGATATTAAAGGTGCAGATGCAACTAAAGTAGTTCTTGTGATTGGAATAATGACTCTTCATTCATTTGGGGAAGGCTCTGGTGTTGGGGTTTCCTTTGCTGGTTCAAAAGGTTTCTCTCAGGGCCTTTTGGTAACTTTGGCTATTGCTGTCCACAACATACCAGAAGGGCTAGCTGTAAGTATGGTGCTCGCATCAAGGGGTGTTTCTCCACAGAATGCCATGTTGTGGAGTGTAATTACTTCATTACCACAGGTAATTTGATTGGATATAAATTGTCATGAAATTTTGAATAACTGTCTTTGTCTAGGAGAATTTTGAATAAGCTGTAAAAACATTTCAGTCCAAGATCTAGTGTTTTGGATATTTGATTTAATGTCTAATTAACAAAGTCCTGACTTGATTTATTGGAGGGATATTGATCTGGGCCACCTGGCAATGGAAGCCGGAAGCCACTTACCTCCCATAAACCCTCTTAAATATTGGTCAAATAATTTTTTTTTCCTGGTCCTACTACAACTCTTGAGGACTTTAGCAGTCTAAATAGCACTTTCAGTATGAACATCTTTGACTCATGTTGTTCCTGCAGCCCCTTGTAGCAGTTCCTTCATTCATGTGTGCTGATGCGTTTAGCAAGTTCCTTCCTTTCTGTACGGGCTTCGCCGCTGGATGTATGATCTGGATGGTTGTTGCAGAGGTGCTTCCTGATGCATTTAAGGTAACAGACATCATGGGACTTGTTTGTTATTATTTAGTAAAAAGATGGTTTTTTCTTTTGCAGTAGGCTTCTAGAGCATTTTGGTCCAACTGATGGTGATGACGTGAATTCATTAATTATGCCCCCAGTGTTGTACTCATTTAGTTGCTGGTGCTCTGTAGGAAGCATCTCCATCACAAGTTGCATCTGCAGCTACTCTCTCTGTTGCATTCATGGAAGCACTTAGCACTGTTTTTCAGAGTTTCAGCCATGACTACAAGTAAGTTTTTTCTCAGGCTGAGAAAAATGCATGTCCGATGATTAATGTTTACAAACTTTACATGAATTATAGCAGCTTTTTGAAATGTTCAGATTATTAAAATGTACTTTCAGCTCACTTTGGATGTACTCTTATTGGCATATTATGTGTTTCAGCTCAGAGGATGCCTCTGGCTTCTTTGTTTCATTGCTATTTGGTCTTGGGCCATTGCTTGGTGGTATGGTCCTTGTTGCATTCGCACTTTCTTTCCATTTCCAGCATGCTCTTCTCATGGGTGCAGCATCTGGCATTGCCTTTGTCCTTGGTGCCTGGCGACCATCGCAGCTACTTTTCTCTTCAAAGATGGGATTTCTTCCGCTGATGTTGTTGCTTGCCTTGGGAGCTGCATCTGTCCATACTTTGAGTTCTAGTATTTTGAAGCTTGCAGGCCGCAAAAAGACTTCTCTTCATAATTTGCCAACAGTAACTGGTTTTCCAGTGAGTGTTCACACCCTCCAGTCGTTCTTGGCATGTGGAGCAGTTGCTCTTCATGCTTTGGCTGAAGGGCTTGCACTAGGGGTTGCTGCTCCAAAAGCGTATGGACTTGGTCGGCACATGGTTCTTCCTGTCTCCCTCCACGGACTCCCTCGGGGTGCAGCTGTGGCTAGCTGCATCTTCGGGGCTACAGATAACTGGCAGGGGTCCCTTGCCGCAGCTGCTCTAATTGGATTCATGGGTCCAATATCTGCAATTGGAGCAATACTGGCAGGAATTGACTATAGCGGTCTAGACCATGTCATGGTGTTTGCTTGTGGGGGACTGCTCCCAAGTTTTGGAATGGTAGTAAGGAGAGCTGGGAGGTTGGATATGCGAAAAAGCAGTTGTGGACTAGTGATAGGTGTGGTTCTTGCAACTTTGTGTTTGACTTGCACCAAGTTGGTTTGCTTGCACACACCTTATTGCAATTCTGCACCAGAGGCCGTCAGATAGTGTTGCTAGTGCTGCAGCTCAACCGTGTAATTGCTTAGATTGCACTTGTGCTCGCGTAACCATGCCCTGAAAAGATTTGTAAAGATATTGCCTTAACGTACGTGTTGGGAGTAATTGACATGAAGGACTCATAACGAGTGTTGGGAGTGGTTGACATGGAGGATTCATCAGGAGCATACATCACCTTTTGCGTAGAATAGAGAACGGAGCTTGGCTGTCAGATTGTTGTAAAACAATAGAAAATAATGTTATATATTATGAGAGATGAGGAATTGAGTTTGTATCCCTCTGTGACATCAACTTCAACTTTAGGTAGATTTTGAACCTTTGTCCCTTTCCCTTTCACAGTGAGAATCGACAAACTTAACAAGCAAGCAAATCTAATTGAAGGGGACCAACGAAGCCATGTCCCTTAGTTCAGACCAATAATTAGGGGAACCAGGATTGTCAGGTTGACAAGACTGTAGGTAGGAACCTGAAAATAATTGAATCCACCTGAAAGGCTTCAATCACAAGTTTCATGCAAGACCTGAAAATCTCAAAATTTGAAGAACATGGAGAGAAAACAAGCATTGCCTGATGAACTTTGAAAGAAGACCTACAACTTTATTATTGTCACTACAAAACTAGATATCAAGTTTATAAACAAAACAACACGCCACAAAAGTCATCACTTCTCGGCAGCCGTCTGCGATCCTGTCAACCTCGCCAGAAGCACGAATGTCACCCCGCCAAGCACATTGTTCAGACACCTCAGCACCACCACCGAAGACTTAAACGCCAGCGGCGGCAGCCCCTTCCCGAGCACATACTCCACCCCATTCAGCGTCTGGTACCTCAAGTTACTACTGAAACCCATGTGCATTGCCCAAGTCACCGCATTCAACAATGTCGGTGGCGGCTTATTCGGGGTCTCAAAATTCGGGTCCATTTTCTTCCTCAGCTTGATCAGCCCGTTCGACAGCGCCGTCCCCGCCAGCCCGGCAGCGAATCCAACCCCTGCAAACACGGCCCCTTTGTATACAAACGTCCCCAGCCGACTCATCAGCCCGAAAGAGCCCGGCTCGAACATGTGGCTCGCCGGACAGCTGGCGAATATCGAAGGCAGGGTTGCGGCGGTGGCGGACAAGCTCGGCGCCAGCAGATACATCAACGTGAAGTTGAGAATGCAGCCGACGACGAGAGTTGAGAACACGAAATCAAGCTCGTTGAGGCCGAAGTTGGGGCGGGAAGCCATGTCGCCGAGGACGCAGGAGCTCACTCCGACGACCTCCTCCATCAGAACCTTGAACGGAAACTGCGGATCGGCGGCGACTCTCGATCGCCACCCGTTCAGAAACATACCCAACAACCCGAACCCCTCAACCACCGACGGCTTCGACTCTTCATTCTCATCTCCCTGGCTCCAGTCCCCGCTACCTCCTCCGCCGCCGCCGCGGCCGGAGAAATTGCCGCCGTTTCCGCCGGAAAACGAAAGATGGGGTCTTCCGTTTTTAGGGCCGAAGGAGAGAGGTTGGTTTAGGGTTTTGGAATAGGGGAAGGAGATTGAGGGATTGATGGAGGCGCGGCGGTGGTCGGAAAGAGCGGAGTGGGGTTTGCGGAGAGAGGAGAGGCGGAGCTGGGCGGCGGCGGCCATTTTGGGGCTGTGATCTGAAAACCCTAGAAATGAGAATCGGGGATGAAAGAAGAAGAGTGAAGGAGGAGGGTGTTAAACCCAGGAGGAGGCCGGCTTTCAGTGTCGTTTAGTGTCTGGAAATATCGGAAAACCTAGAGTTGGAGAGAGGGGGGAGTTTTATAATGACGCGGGGGTGGATTGTGTTGAGGGTGCACTGTGTTTGTGTGACTGCCACGTGCACGGAAGAGGTTGTTGGGGGGGGGGGGGGGCTTTGGGCCCATCAGCAGTGAACGGCGTGGGTTTTATTGGGTCTGTCTGTGACCACCAACCCATTTCCGAATTTGGGAATTTACCATGTACGTCACCCAATGGTAATTTGTTTTTGCTTTTATCTCTTGAAAAGTAATCAATCGGTAAGATCGGAGTTACTAGATTTGTCATTATTCCGACTTCCGAGTGAGTCTCAAACCAACGCTTTTCAGCCTCTTTTGAGCTTCAATACTCTAGAGCACTATAAAACGAGATACTTGAATTCATTTACGCTATAAGAGAATGCACTAATATTGTTCGAAACTTACTCTCATAGTCATTTTTATACTAATTTACCCTTTTACGATCGTCTTGACTCTTGACTCTCGACTCTCGACTTTTTGATAATTTTGATCTAGAGCCTCATTGGGGGGAATAAGCAGAATACTAACTTTTTGGTTGAGATATCACTATGTTCATGGGCTACCATTGGCAATGATATCAAGGTAATGCTTTGGAGTTGGTCAAGCGATTCCTTTCATTCACACCATATAGAAGCCAACAAGAACATCATCATTATAAACAAGGACGCGCCCATTCAATGCCCAACAAACTCCACAACTCTGAGTGTTGCCTTCCTTGTGCAATTTTGCAATCTAGGGCAGCAATTGCAACCTTTTGTTCATCAATAATTCTAGATCGAATACTGATCGATCGGCTTTTAATCGTTTTCACCCCATTCTTCTACAATTCCACTACTTATAAAGCCTTATATCGACATCAGTTGGATACCTTTCTCAAGTCACTTTGTTTCTTTCAACATCATCTCCCAAATAAAATTGCGTTTGGATATATTTAGTTTTAAAAGATCAATTTAGTTTTACATGAGACTTGACCAATCTAAATGAGGGATCGGAGTGCGTCATTTGTTTCCACTGATGATTCCTAACCCTGTAAGGAATCGTTTGAATTGGACACTGCTTATTCGTTTGTAATTTGGTGCAGGATTATTTTATAATGCATCTGAATAATAAGTTCAAATCTCTTTTGCTCGAGTATATGATGCAACGTTAACAGGTAGCATTAGCAAGGCAACTGAGGCATTCGGTTTGCCGGAGCATACAAAACACGTATAAATACACTACTAGTACTTTTCGTGCAGTGTGTGCTTCTTGCACCTGCACAAGAACCATTCTCAATATCAAAACCACCCCAGGACGCATTTGGTACGAACTTAAGAGGAATGAGGATCGGGAAATGAGCACGGAACTTACCGGATGAAGTCCGAACGCTGATTCGGATTACTAAAGTTGGCCACTTCACTTAAGAACTCCGACTATGGCAATCAAGCAGGCCGACTCACTGGTTGCAGATGGTATTTTGCTTGAAGAGGATGCCGTAACACCGACCATACATTGATCAAATAAAGTTTAGAAATCGGTATACTGTATCATATCTGTGGTATTTCATACAGGGAAGACCTGCATAACTGATCATCTACATTTTCAGTCCTGTGAGTTTAGTAAGGGCACCAGTTTCCTTGAACCATGTTTTTCTCACCAATCTTCTTTGAAAACATAGTCCTTACTGCCCATTGTGGCAAACAGTGCCACAGTTTCTTTTGCACTGTAAATCAGATCGTTCATTGTGGAAGTTCCCTTTCAATCCTCAATCCGCTGATTTATTATTTGAGTTTAGGAGCCAAACTCTTAGGCTCAAGAAAGATTTCTGATGGAGCTGAACTGTCGGAAGCAACCTCTGTTCTTGCAGCTTAACACTCCAGCTTGTATATGTTTGTCACCGCTCCCTTGGTACTACCATTGATGAGTACTCTAATGCAGCGGCACCTCATGAACTTTTTAAAGGGGCAGCACCATCTTAATCTATCTCAAACCCTAATTGCAGTCTGGTCTACATGGTATAATATTGATTCCCCACATACTTTCCTAGTGGACAAAAACAATATGATTCGAATAATATCCGAAGAAATCGCAACATTGGATTCCATCAAACCTGTTGTTTTTAGTGTTACAAGGATCCATGATGATCTGAGCTCACATGGACAAACCACAACATTATATATATTTGGTCTAACATCTTCGCCTGATTCCACTGCAGACCATGTTTTTCATTTTCGAAACAAGACAACAGACCATGCCTACCAACCATGCTACCATGTGAAACCAGAAGACAGCAAAAATCCCATCATATACAGAAGACTTAAAACTAATAACACCAAGAAAGAATTGTTCCTATTTTCTTGTTTTGGGATCAAAAGGCAAAGTATGTGATTGCACAGAATCTAAACCAAACTGTCATTGGCGGACTGGCATGGAATCATTAGGATGGTTAGACGTAAGGACTTGAAAACCTTTTGACAAGGTTTTGTCGCTTCATAATAAGTAGAAGGATACAATTATGCAAATTCAACTCAATTAGAATTAAACTAATCAGCCTCGCTTGCGTCGAGACCATGCCAACTGTTAGATTAGTCTCATATCAAATCAAGAACATTGCAGATCTCCAACAGAGACGATTTAAATAATTGAGATAGAGACATTGTACAATGTAAAGAATCCAGACTGTCTACATGACATACAAAAATGCCATACGACAAACCTACAAAACTCGATTCACTGTCTTAAGCTCTAAATGGTTGCACAATTAATATATATCTTCACACTTCTCAGAAGTAACTAAACACAAGAATAAATCCAATGAATGTATTAGGTTACAAAGAAAAACTGACCTCACCAAACCTAAAGCCCCAGAGCCAACTATATAAATTCCTTTCATTTTTGGTTTTTGGTTTTTTTGTTTTTTTTTTTTGGGTCTTTGTCCGTCTGTAGTTCCAAATAGAGAGAAACAAAACAAACAAAAACCACCAGAAAGCTCACCAGCAAGAACTTTTAGCCTGTCTTTCCATGCTGATGGAAATGTGTATTGCTAAGCATTCTCAAACATGATCATGGAGTCGAGTACTGAGTAGCAAACATTTAGATTAAGCAGTAACATGAGCAGTCATCGTCCTGTTTTGGCACGCTTCATTCCGCTTGAATTGAAAGGAGATACACTGCCACTTGGCCCAGGACTTTCTTCTCTAAAATTTGAATTTATCAAAGCTAACTCCCGCAGTTGCTGCCTCTTGATATAATCTTGAGATTCGTCCTGCGAGTTAAAAGTTTATATACAAAAATCAATTGAGGAACCTGGGTTAAAACTTGAAGTAAAATATATAAATAAGCAATCATCTAAAACAAGTTTCCCGCATGGAAAAGGAGATTTTAGCTTGTCTCAACTAAACTCAACCATAATGGTCAACTGATCATTGATATGTAACTGACCCTAACATTTCTAGCCATTTCATCTAGCAGATTGCAACTATAATACAGCTTACCCGATTGGATGTGCCCAACAAATAAATGAGCACAGAAACATTTTTTTTAGGAAAGACATGTGAGGACTAGCCACTCTCTGAATTAACAAATGATATTTAAGTAGGAAGAGGGAAGAAATAAGTTTGAGATAAGTACCACAGGTTTAAGCAGTTCTTCAATAATTTCTTGGGCCTGTCTGAGCCTAATGTCAACAACACTGGCAGGTAAATCTGCTTCAATTAAGATGTGGAGTGGTTCGCTCAGATGTTCATAGCCTGGTCTTCCCCTTAGCTTGTCCTCCTTGGTATTGGAAATAATATGAAATGGTTAGGCATGTAAAAGAGAACCCAAGTTAAAACAAAGAATCTCATGAACAGATTTCTTAAGAAATGAGTAGAATATGAGTTATATTCTAACGTTGGCATCAAACAACAGCCCTAAAAACAGCAATTTTTGCACATCTAAGAGCATCAGTCTAAATGAATGGACAAGTGTGTTTTTTTTTACCTTGTCTGGATCCTTGATAGACCCTTTGCCTCTAATGTATACGCGACAGCCTGTAGTAGCTTCAACCCGTTTCAGAGAATTACCTCTGGGTCCAAGAAGTCGCCCAACAAAATTGAACTAATCTCCCAAAAGAAATGATATTGCGGTCATTGTTACATAAGTAATATATGACTCAGGGCAGCCGATCAAAGTAAACTTCAAAAATTAATCATAATATGGAAAAAAGGACTCACATTGGGGTAAGTGTCCACAGGAATTTCCAAGCGTAAAATCCTCTTCACTGTGTATGAACTAGGGCTTGCAGGCGCACCTTGCCAGTCCATTGTCATGCCATGAGGTGCACTTAATCTCTGCCATGTAATGGAATCCAATTTAGATATGCAACATTAAAATTAGAAGCAATAGAAAAATATGGAATAACAGCTAGGTTTGGGAACAGAATGAGACATGGGTTACAATATCTAGCTAATTTTGCTTAGATTATGGTTCATAGCGACCAGTCTTAACACATTAGGATCCCCACTCTGAAATTTATAAATAACTTATCTTACTTCTATAAACATCATATGTGCTTCAAAGTCCATCTCAATTCTTAGAAATGCATATCCATTTTCATCTGTAATTTATGCGTTAATTGCAGGGAAAAAAAAGGAACACTAGATGTGTATACATTTTTACCTTTTCAAGTAAAAGATAAAATTTTGAATGCAAAACGACATGTAGCTTCGTTTGGACCTTCTCTCCATCAATCTTTATGGTTTTGTGATATCACACATCATGTCAAATTCATTATAGAAATTGGAGTGAACATTGGCTCGTGACTATAGAATGAGTAAAAAGAAACCAAAACTCAAGTCAGTCCGAAACTGGTAGTCTGCATCCTAATCTGAAGGAGCTTTTCGCATAATAGACGGGCAGTATTGTTCTGAGGGTCACAGCTCTATTCCTAGCTTCTTTTATTACTAAGTCATGAGTGCAAGAACTTATAAGTTAATAGCTATATGGTAAAGTTAACATGGTAAGTTATCAACTCTCAACTGTAGGAGAGCATGAAATACAACATCTCTCAGCCAATATGAATTGAGTGAAGCATGGAGGTGAGAGATAATTAAATCCCAGCTTACAGAAGCAACAACTAAAGTATTGAATCGAAAAATTATAGAGATGTCTACTTAAAAATGAAAAGGACAATCACCTCTTGAGGAATTCCATTCCAACCACCCAATCCTGATCCAGTAACACTTGATATAAGGTTTGAAGAAGCCATTGGACTAGGACTTCTATGTCGCATTCTGTCAAAGTCACCAAAACCTTGGTTGGACATCATTCCAGAAACCCGTAAAATCTCTGCAAAAATGATGAAGCATTTCATATGAGAAAGTACTCACATTACTGGAAAGCACTAGACTAAAGGGAACTTCAAATATTTGAAACAGAATACTAATGACTTGCAATCCATTTTAAATTTAAAAGTGGAAACCAGAAGGAAAGCATGGGACATCTGCCAGGCTACTATATGCAATGCAAAACACACAAGAACTCAATAGTGGATGCAATATTATCAGGGGTCAGTCAGTAGAAAACTTCATAGAGTTAAAAGAGAATGAGAATACAAGCTGATCAGCCTTCTGCTTTCATAGCATTGTACCGAGTAATATACATCTTTAAACTCCTATTTCATCAAATTTTGTGATCGACAGACATTTCAAGATAAAATTGCATTTGCAGTACAGGCACATCAATCCACACTGATCATACTCAAAACATTTTAGATGGTCAATATATCTCATCAATTCATGTTTTATGCAAAACGATTCATGATTGCTGTCAATAAAAAGACAAAAAATAATTGCAAGGCAAGTACACTTCAAAGCAACCGATCACAGCCATCGGAACACTCACACTCAAAAGAGTTCATATCCTCTTTATAAGGATACAGAGTATTAACACATGAACTCTGAACAAAAGTTTAAAAGATGCAAAAGCCAGTGATACAAACACTACTTCACACTAAAACATGAAGGAAAAATGCACGATCAGTTAACCAACACCCCATTTAGATGGAGTACACCAGCAACCAAAGTACCAAACAGTCAAAATCAATCACACCGATCTGTCTATTCAACCAAGCACATTTCTTATCACACCAAAACCGCCGCCACAGGGACAAAAAGGGGATAAAACCCTCTATTCCACACAAAAATCTAGATCCAAAACACAAAGAGGCAGAAGCAAACCTTGATTCAACAGTCGGCTACATGTCGGAAGCACTTGCATGAAAGGTCCAAGCTTTTGATGCTCAGCCAACAGCTCTGACAAGTACTGACTACAAAACCAAAAACCCACATAGCAGATCAATAAAAGACCACAACTTGGTTTAAAAAAAACACATACCTATCAAACCAAAGACTGTATCTTTGTTCTTGGGACTTCAATTTGTGAGGGATTAAAAATAGGGTTGTGGTAAGACAGAGACATAGACATAGTAGGAGTATAAGAGTTTGAGTGATATACCAACCTGTCAACATCTGGAGTGGCTCTAATCTGAGGAGAGGCAGCTCTAGCAGGAGAGAAGTTGGGATTATACAACCCTGACATAGAGAGCCCTTTCTGTGTTTCTCAGAGCAATTTGAACATGAGATGGAAAGAAGGAAAAGGGTTTTAGTTGTTGTTGCAGAAGAAAAAGGGGAGACAAAGCACCATCAATAAAGGGGCTGTGTGTAAATAGCAGAGGCCAAAAAACCACATCTATTTATATTAGAATTGGAAGAAAATAAAACCACAACAGAAAAAGGTTTGTAGAGACAGCTGCTCGCACTCAGGACTCTGGATTTTTGCATATTAGAAAAAACAGAAAATCTTTAATTGTTTTTCTTCTTTCTTTTCCAATAATTCAAATTCACTCTGAGACTCTTACCTTTTGTAAATTGGGAAAATCAGAGCCTGGGGAAAAATAAAAGAAGGGATCTTTTTGGTTTCAAGGAAGCTAGAAAATTTTAAGGTGGTAAAAGATTCAGAGGAGACTTTTCATAAGGCTGTGACCGATGAAACTGAGATGAAAATAAAGAGTCAGACAGAGACACACACAGAACGAGAGTGAGAGGTTTTTACTGCGAGTTGAGGTGAAATGCTGGGTTCAATATCAGTACACGTTCGTGTTCATATATGCAGAGAGGGTTTGGGGACACGTGTTGGCCGTGCAGAGAATCGAGCCTTTGAGAGACAGAAGCAGAGAGGTCCCAGATTCAGCTCTCCAGGGCCCAATGACAATGATGTTGCCAACGCAAGCTTAGCTGGGCTGCGACGAAGTTTCAGACCCTAAACTACGTCGTTTAGAGCTCTCTCTTCTACACTTCACCCCTGTTTTGTGGAGTTGAACACTCGCTTCAGTCTTGACCAGCCGTTTTTATGACCTCTGTTACTTACTGCTCTGTGTGATTTTCATGCTCTGTTTTCTCCACCATTGTAATTAAATCAGTGCAGTTTTTACTTCTGATAGACACAGTGGAGGGTAGAGTGTTTACTGGAAATCACCCATTGCAGTACAAAAACCTAGGTTGGTGAGTTTCCTTCTCATTTCCTTTGACTTGTTTGTACTGTGAAAATCTCACTGGTACCTTTCATCTGCAAGGGTGTTTGTGATAGGAGTATAGGACAGTGTAAGGGTGTTATGATAGGTACATGGTGAGACTATTGTACAACCGTGGTATAGAAAACCCGTTTTAAAACGATCTCATGTGGTGAGTCTCGTAATATTTGTAAATGGCTTGAGAAATTTGAAAAATCATTACCAGAGTATTTTCTATATAGAGAGAGTTATGTAAATTCGCGCGCGAAAATAATCGTCGAACTATATTTTGGAGTGGAATTAAAATTCTATTATCCACTTTGTCTTTCGAGTCTAATTACAAGAGATTAAGAAGTGGTTGGTCAAATAATTTAAAAAATCGTTACCGATGTATTTTCTATGTAGAAAAGCTTTAACAGTTGTAAATTTTCGCGCGTAAATAACTATCAAACAACCACATTTTAAGCGGTATCAAAACTCTTTTACCAAGTTTTTTCTTCGAATCTTTTGATACCTAACAAACTAAATAATATTCCAAATATATGCTTACAAGAGAGAGTTAGGTAGTGAGTTTCGTTTTTAGAATAGAGTTAGGAAGCGAGCTAAATGCATTTCACATAGGGAAGATTGCTATACAATAACACTCCCACTTTCACTCACATCTAATAATTATAATGAAAATGCTTTCACACGTTTCAAATAATTGTAAGAATCTATCATTGTCGAAAATTTTAACATACTTGCTAACGTGCTTCTTCCACAAGGTCGAAATCAATCTTCTTTTTCACTAGAGGCACAAACCTATTCATCAGAAAACGAGGTTCCTTTTCACTTTTGCCCATCCCCTTGTGTTAGGTGTTCTTGCCATTTCTTTCTCACTTTCCTTGTTTGGCTTCCTTACTATGTAAAAAAAAAAAAGCTCATGAATGATGGATATAGGTTGTGATATAAATGCACCTACCATCATTCCACTTGTGGTTGAGCTGTGAATTGTAATGCTCAATTTTTCATAATCATAATGGCGATTAGTTAAAGCACCCCAACTAACATAGTGTAATCACAGAACAATACAGCTTAATCATACTCGAACCTATTTGTATTCTTTGTATTTGGAATGTTATAATCTATTGGGCTCGGGTCAGGCCCAATCTGTCCTAATTGATTGGGCTAATAAAAGTAGTCGTCTTCTCCTCTCTCTCATATCTGACTGTGACTGAGCTGAAGCTTGAGGAAGAGAAAGAAAGGTCGAAGCTTTGGAGGTTGAAGATGTCGCTGGTATGGATGGAAGCGATGCTTCCGCTCGGAATCATCGCCGGAATGCTCTGCGTGATGGGAAATGCTCAGTACTACATTCACAGAGCCGCACACGGCCGGGTAATGTAACCCTAGATCGCAATTCCCAATTCCGATCGTATGTTAATTTGTGTTGGGTTTGGAATTGGGATTGAAATTGATGTGAATCTGATTGAAAGTTTTGATTTTTTTTTTTTGGTGTTTGAATTGTGGGGTGGCAGCCGAAGCATATTGGGAACGACATGTGGGATGTGGCTATGGAGAGGAGGGACAAGAAGCTCATCGAGAAAGCCACTCTTCCTTCTTCTAATTAGGTTCGTCTCTTTCGGTATTTTGCTTCATGTTGATTGTGTGATTGATCGTTGTTTATCTGTTTGGATTGGCCAAGTCTTTTGTTTGTGATGATATATCTTTGAGCCGAATGCGAAACTGGTAACTAAGTCATGCTTGAGCTATAGGCTTGGTATTACATTGGGCTGATTCGTGAAATGATTCTAGCAAAAGGGGCTTTAAATGATGCAATTTATGTTTGGTCTGCGAGTTGCGAGGAGAGTTTTGGGGTTAGGAATTTGGTCTGCTGCTACTGCTTGCAATAGACTGACTTGTCTAATGCAATGTTGGTTTTCATGGATTTCAAATGACTGTTATAAAAACGGTTTGCTATATGTTTTCAACTGTGAGTGATATGATTAGGAGCTGTGTCTCGAGGGTTGTTTGGCATAGTTAGTATGTTGAACTGCAAGAACTCGTAACAAATTATGTTATTGAGAAACAGTCATGGAGCTTCAAATTTTTTTTTTCTAGTATATTCTAGGAAATTTTATTAAAGGAAGTGAACTACTCCATTTGCTCAGTTACACCTAAATTTAAGGATACTTAATCTCATCCTGATTCTGTACGAATCACATTTAGTAGGACCTCTATTTGGTGGATTTCAACAAGTTGGACTTTAATTCTAATTAATCAAACCTGCATTGCTTACAAGGTTGGTTCTTAGGTCTAATTCTAACGTTACCTTATCTGGAATTTTGTCGCTACGTGACAGATTATAAGTGTTATGGGTAGGAGAAAGGAATTTGGTTGTTGATGTCTTGTGTATGGAAGAATTTCAGAAAGTTTATGTTAGAAGTTGAATCGGAAGTCGGACTGTCGAATGATCTTTCCACATCTCTCTTTAGCTCTGTACTATGCTTTAGTTTTTTTTTTCTTTTTTCCAAGAAACTTTTTCCCTTTAGAAGTTCCAATCTATTTTTTGTCTCGCATCATTTCTTCTATTGAATTATGGAAGTCATATTTGTATAGTGGTTAGAGCGTTAACATGCGACCCATTTTTCATGAACTTCCCCTTTTTATGATTTGTGGTCTTTTGTTCATCTGCTTTGATTTACAATAATAGTCAAGGTCATTGCTTTTGTTTGCTGTATTATGGTTAAAACAGTTAATAGTTGGCGTCTTGTTGAGGTAACGGTACGTCTTTCAAGCGAGATGCTAACTATTACTTAAGTCAATGTATCTTCATCACCTTAATGAGTTGATAACTTATAAAGCCATGAACCAGACTGACGGTACAGAGATAATGATGAGGTTTTGACAAAACGTATGATGGATGTGATTATATGTCGTCTGCATTGGGAAGTGGAGCTACTATGGACAGTATGGAGTGGGGAATCAATTAAAAGGAATTTATTAAGTCCTGCTTGAGCTGTATCATTGTATATAGCTGGGCTGATTCATGGAATTTGACATTAAATGATTCAATTTATGCTTGATGTTTGAATTATGACGAGATTTTTGGGATAGAAATCTGTCATTTGCTAATTTGATCCGACTTTGCATTTATGTCTGCTGCTTCTTCTTGCAAAGGCTGACCTGTGCTTTCATTTCTCTGTCTATGCCAAGTTATTTTCTCAGTTATTTCTACTGTTGAGGATCACTTGCTCTTTAGTCTATCTAACATTTCATGCTTTCTTCACTTTAGCTGCCCTAACCTTTTTTCTTGAATAAATTCATCTTATTAATTTAAGTCATTTACACAGTAAAGTACTGATATTTGGACCTTAATTTGGGAACACGAAGTGCTTTTACATCATATATATTTTACCTATAGTGGAAGAGCCACTTAAGTTTGAAATTGAGGGTGTTTAAATTCCATACAGTCCCTCCACTCCACACATTCATGCGGATGAACATGTATGTGGTGTATTAGTAGTTTTGGCTCTTAAGGGTTTGTGGCTCAAACTGCAGGATTGATTGTGAAATGGATGCTTGAGAAGAAATAAGTCACCAGTCCACTGTGAAGGAATCTCGACCAACTCCAATGACATAATTCGTTGTATGTGAATTTGCACAACCTGTTTACAGTTCCTGGAAACTCTTTTGTACTCCTGTGTTTTATTTTCTAATGTCAACAATTGGAAGGAGTTTGTTTTGACTGAGCTGTGTGGTGGTGGGATCTTATGCAGTTATTCATTTGATAGCAGAGCATGTGTTGGTAACATACTTCTTTTGTCTCATTGCTTCCCATAAGGTTAATCTATTAAAAATCAAAACCGTTTACACAAGGATCCCTCATTCCTTTTGTCAAAGGTTTGCTATACCAGCAGAATAATACAAAGCTAACTAGCATAGAGCATTGGAGAAAGTCATTCAGTATGTTCTCTTTGGCTGTTTGGCATATTGATACATCAGTATGTTTTTGCATACCATTGTACTTGCTGGTAGACTTTGCTCCATATAAGAGGACTAATGGTGGATAGGGGTAGTTTGACTTGTCGGGGCCTGTGTATAAGTGCAAAATCAATCAACTAGACTCGGTTACGTACATGATTTTAAGTAGATGACTTTCCTTTTCTATATGTTCTTAGCTTTCCTTTTTAATCGGTTACCGGTTCTCTCGGCCGATTCCAAATTCTTGCTCAGCTTTGGTAATCCGATTAGGAGTTTGGTCACTCTGGCAGACTCAAATCCTTGACTCTCAAGGCTGAAAGGCACAAGGGAGGAGGACAAACTGCTGATCAGATTCAAGTTTACAAGGACATTCAGTAGCGTGTGAGGACTGAGGAGAAGCGCTCCAGTTATTAGTGTAATCGGTCTTTTAATTGCCCAAAGAGATATTTGTGTAAAGTTGTCTCATTTTCAGCAGCAATTGTGTTAGGACAACGAAAATAACGGGGATTATGAAACGCTGATATGTTACTCTCATACATCGTCGTCCTCCTGTGCTATTACCCTATTAGTTTGGAGATTTTTGAACAAGAACTGGGTTGCCATGTTGCATTGTGCTGTGGCTGAAGTTTGAAGATTAACCCTGTGTCCCCTCTACCGATATACCCTAAGCCAACACAAAAAGATCAATCAAGCCTGCAATTGACTCATTCGAGCTTTTGTTTGTGGGATTCTCCACTCTGTTTTCTTTAATACCAACAATCTGCTGGAGGTTAACGCTGGTACTTGATCATGTTTCTTTGGTGTCTGATTACAAGTTAATTTTTCACAAGTGCTTCTGTTGCAACTTGCTGTCTAGTGGTTATAGCAGCCTATCCATCTTTGTTTCCAATGATCTATGATACTCACAATCAACCCAGCATACTGAGTTTTTACTCAAGAGTGCCTGGAAGATCCATTATTTTCGCCATAGGTAATGAAATACGTGTGTACCTATGCAGTATACCTTAACAGTTAGTGTATACCTATGCAGAATACCTTAGAGTTAGTGTATTATTCCTGGGTGAAATTAATAACGAAGGAGGCAGTGATCAGGGATGCAAGCTTAAAAGCAGGAATTTTCTAGAGAACCAACCAAGTAGGGAATATCTTGAGAACTAGTCTTAACCAATGCCAAGACTGATGCAATGACCCCCAAGAAAATCAATTTTGTGAGTTGACCTATGAGCATTCGAATTGTATGCACTAGTGTTAACGAGAGAGAGTATGAACACAAGTATTCTTGCGATCCACCACTAAAGGCAATATACTTGTGAGACTCTAGGGCTACATGCTAAATAATACAAAACGAGATTAGGTGAACTGTTGCGGGAAGAAAGTTCTTAACGTAGGGGTGAGTGCGAGATGTCACTGACCAACTTTTTAGTGCTATCACTGCTATGGAAAAATGATTAGGTGCTAGCCTGGTTCACATACTAGTGATACTACCCTCTATCCATTTTCCACTTTCATTTTCATTGCATCTAAAACTGCACCCAAAACAGTCTCAGTACTCACAGGATACAACGGGGTATGTACTTCTTGTAAAAGTCTGTCATACTTCTGGTAATCATCATCTACGACATCCTCAAAAGTAAGGTCACCATTATTACTGGGGTTATCACCGAAAACTGGCTCGTATCCAGCATAATAAGGAAAAACATCATGCAAAATGTCGATAGTGGGATTCATGGACGAACCGACACCACTGCTAGAAGATGCCCTTTGCTCTAGGATTTGTCTTCGAAGCTCATCAATTCTCGATTCATTTGATACTTCACCGTGTCTATCCCATACTGTATAATTAGGCGACATACCGAAATGAGACAAGTGTGCACACATGGTTAATATATCAACTGGATCTCGATTGTTATGACAAACGGTGCACGGGCAACTATGGAACATCTTCCCATTGGCAGTATCCCTAACCCAGTTCACAAAGTTATGGATCCCCTCAATGCACTTTGGGTAACTGCGGCAGTAATGCATCCAACTCTTGTCCATTTTTCCTGTCATAACATAAATAATAAAAACACACTAAGTTAGAAAACAATACAATACACAAAATATTTATTCATGTTCATCTTCACCTTATGCCTTCGGTTAGGGTCCTATCCCATTCAGGAGAACACTTCCTTTTATTAAGCTTCTTGCATTCATCGGTTTCACTCTCGGTTTTGGGAAAATTTCGGCAGCATATCCCTACAGTTCCCCAAGTGCACAAAAATCTAAACCTAGTTTGCACTCATGGAACATTATACGGAAATCCTGCCGAAATCTATACCCAAGACCGAAAACAAAACCACATGAAGTGCATACTTGCTCAACAAAGTCATATTCTCCCAAACTGTCAAAAAATGGGACAATTCAAAAATCAAATGTCGCACAAGTGATTCTCGAACGAGATTTCTAAGCTAAAAGCAAACCAGTGAATTATTGTGAGAGTTGATGCACTCTCACACACATTCATCTAGTTAATAAATACATACAATAATAAAAATTGGAAACAAAAACACATGAAAACCAAATGGTTTTCACATTCACACATAAATCAACACTAATTAAATCTAAAAACAATTAAGAAATGCAACACTAAATCTAATTAACTAAATTCATAATCATAGACAAAATTAATCATACTCAAAACACCAAAATTGGAGTAATCATTTATAAACCCACTTCCAACACTAAATCCAACATATATGTATGAACCAACTACTAATTTTAACACAACAAAATATCCTTGCATATAAACATGGAATTCATGGAAGTGCAATACTGAAAATTCAAATAACTAATAAAACATGTGATGACTAGCGAGATCAATTGAATTCAGACTAATTTTTTTTTATATGGATCAAAAAGGTCTAACATATAACCGACAAGACTTAAAATGAGATACCCCTTTATGATCATTTCTATAAAGAACTGCATTGTTTGTCACCTCAGCAGTCCAGGTACTGCATTTCTTACCCCAATTGGCTGATTACAAGCCTGGGTCACCTTTAGTTTATTTCTTAAAGTCCCACAATAAATTTGACCAATATTGTAGCCGCTAACTGATAATCATCGATCTGCTACCATATCAAACAAGCACAAAGAAACTCAAAGTTTCAGACCACATATTAGGGAAAATAGGTCCAAGTACTTACCAGGCCAAGAACTTCACAATGAGTGACTTATTTACACTAAAGCTAATACAAAATCAGAAAATGCTTTCTACAATGAACATCTAGTTTACTTAAATTTTCCAAACACAAAATCCAACCTTTAATAAACATCAAATATGGTAAAAAGGATGGAGACAGATATAGATTTCATACTAACCTTACTCAATTCAATGAGAGAAGAGAGGAGAACAAGCTTTCAACTCCCAAATCGAAAATTTCTCCATGTGAACACTAAATCACAGTTGCAGTTCTGGTTTTTAGATCTGGTTTGAGTTTTGCTTTAAAGACCCGTCTCTAAAGTAGATAAAAGAATTAAGCGACGAAACCATATTGACGTCGCCTAGGTCCTCTTACGCGACTATATATATATTGGTCGCCTAAGTTAATCACAGACGACGAAAAAATGGTTTCGTCGCCTAAAACCATTTTACGCGACGACAAGTTTAACTTATGTGACAATGATATAGTGCGTCGCGTAAGAATACCGTAGGCGATGAACATAGTTGAGTTGGTCATGTAAGTTTCAAGATGGCGTAGTGATCTTGAACGAAATTTAAGAAAACTGATGCTAGAGGTTAACTGAAAGGAGTCTAATTTGTCACAATGCAGGTGGAGCATACAAAACAATAGAGTTTTGGCAGTTCCGAAACCCTAGTAGGTGAGAGGGCAGTCTCAACTCTCAAGTTGGAAGAGGTCTATCATCAACGTCCATTCATCGAGAACAGAGCCTAATAATCTCACCAGATCCTCAAGGACCACGGCCATTTCCTCTAGCAATGCATTTATGTTCTGACCTGTGACAAATGATGCAATTCATGGTTCGAGTTATCTTTGCATCAAAAATTCATCCAGAGGATGATGATCTGTGCAAGTGCTTGACCCTAGAATCATAATCGTAATAGATTTAGACAGTTATAAGTTATAACCAAGTCTTATGCTGAAGCTGTAGCAGTTTATTCTTTTGCTCCTTAACAGAAAATGGATCCAGAAGAGGGTGATCTGTATAAGAAATGGGTGACAATAGATTTCACTGAATGAACTGTAGTGCTGGAAAGCTAATGTGAGCTGTGTAGCTTCTACTGGTACTATGATTCTTTGTTTAATGGGTCCGATTAAAATAAAGAGTAAATTATTGTTTACCACCAAATTCAATATTAAATTATAAAAAATTAATGAAGAAAATGTAATTAAAATATCATCATCACATTGAATTAAAAATTATAAAAATATCAACAAATTTAAAAAAAAAATTAAAAAAATATTTTTTAAATATTTTACTGACTGTTTTGTTATTTCTCACTTTTTTTCTTTTTCATTCTTCTTATTCTTGTCATAACTTTAACGTCCGATAATAGATTTAAGCATGATTGGTATCGTTGGAAAGATCTATCTTCTCTCTTTCATTTGATATCGTACCCACTCCGAATCGACTACTGTATAAGGCACAAAAACCCTCAAAATGGGTTGTCATTGTCCATGGCGGTGCTCCAAGTTTTTCCAGCAAAACCAAGGCTCCATAATTCTAAATAATTGTTTCATTCTGAGCACAATCATACTTATCTTCTTTGAGTTTTAACATAATTTCGTAAATTTACAAATTTCTCTCGGCACCCAGCGAATATAATCACATCAGGTGTCACACTACTAGTCACACTGATAGTTACAATATGGATATTGTGACTGTTAGTGTGATTGCACTTGTAACTATTAGTGTGTCTGCCATTACAAATACTTATGTGACTACCATTGTGTCTGGTAGTGTGGCTGTCACACTAGGAGTCACATTGGTAGTTATAATGTTGTCCACTGCATATCACACTTATGTCACACCACCAATCACATTAGGTGTCACACTTGAAGTCACACAACCAGTCACACTTGTAATCACACTGGTTGTTGCAATAACTACATTTGTGACTGTCATTGTTGCTATAACTACATTTGTGACTGTCATTATATCTGGTAGTGTGACTATATTGTAACAAGAAGAAGAATAACTATAAATAACAAACATCTGTAATTGTCATGTGATCTTGAACTTTTCAAATTAACTCATACAATCCAAATATCAACATTGGCGTTGTCACACCATACTAAGAGTCACACCAGTTTTCACACTGGTAAGCATAACAATAACCACATTAGGGGGTCACACCGTTAATCACACTAACGTATGAAAAAAGAAGCGGCGCATAACAATATTTATCGTTTAGAATTTAAGATTTCTCAAGAGTTTAGTATTTAGAATTTAGTCACACCAATAGTAACACAGCTAGTCACACCAATAGTTACATTGGAAGTTATAGTGTGATTACCAATATGACTATGTAGTGTGAAATATGACAGTCACACTATCGGTCATACTAATATTGTTTTGTGACAGCTAGTGTGACATGTGGTGTGATTCTTGACAACAAAGAGGTAGGAGAAAAACTTCGGGGCGAGGGGTTTGAGTTCGGCGGCGAGGGGCGGTGGTTGTACTGGATGCCGAGGCGTGGGTTTAGAATTTGAATTTTTAAGGAGGGCACCCAGAGAATTGCTTTGGGCACTCATGTCATCATAATCATCATCACATCTTCTCCGATCTAGGCTTTTTCAGCGACTCTGTTTCAGCAGTAGCCCTTGTTCCGCCGCCAGCCTCGAGCTCAGCCTTCAGCTCCCCGCCTTCTTCTTCTATGACGCCATCACCGTCGCCCATCCCTCCGCCGACGACCTCGCCCTCCTCTGGTCGGAGCCTGTTGCTAGACTGACGACCTTGGCTTCAGATCTGCATCGGCGGAGCACGGAGGGAGTACTACAGAGGAGCTGGGATGTCGCCTTCATCAGAATATCCCGGGAATAAGATGTTGATAGCGACGAGATCGGTCTGATGCATATCAAGAGTTTGGGTTGGATCAAAGATCGAGGTTTTAGAGCTCCGGCAGGTAAGGCAGTTCGATCTCCTCCGTCGTCGGCCATCTTTTTCTTCACAGTCCACCTCCTTGTCGTCCCTCTCCGGCCTCAAATTCATATTCTCCGCCTCCACGCTTTGCTCGGCGAGGCATAGATCGAAGGCAGAGATGCTTTGTCTGCATCTGGCTTTTTGCTTCTGTTTTTTTAGGGAGAAATAAAATAGGCAGCGACACTCATGTAAATATTGTTAAATTGGTGGGCAATCGGTATAAGAGTTTTTAAAAAGTAACTAATTCCTAATTTATAATTTTTGCCCGATTTTTTTTCTAATTAAGTGTGTAAAAATTGATTTTTTTTTATGAGATACCTAATAATAAAATACCATAATATATAATTCCAATATTGCCTTGCTTTTAGGTCCACGATATTATATTTTTGTTGTTCAATCAAAACTAATATGTTTCTATCTCGTCGGAATAAAAATATGAAAATATAAACGTGGTAGGTAGAGAGCAAGACAAGCACAGCTGACAGCAGTTCCATATAACTACTGAATTTGGACACTCCTTTTAGTCCTTTAGATGGTGATTAATCACATCACATAAAGTAGCTCTCACCCATTTGCGGTATGGATAGCACCAATTAGTCAAAAAACTGAAAACTCACTAGTAAAGATAGCAGAAAGGGATTGATTTCACAATCTCTGCCAAGAAGATATGGATTGTTAAGTTTTGTTTCCACATTCAGAAAGAAGGAAAAAGAGTTCTTATGTTGTTTAGCTGACAAAAGGGTTCACACAAACCATGATTACCCCAGAATCAAACTCGTGAAGTTGTTGCTAATAATCAGAATAAGAAGCCAGGCCAAACTCGACACGATCAGATTCCGATCATTGTTCAATGATATCTAAAAGGTGAAGTCAATGAAAAAAAAAAGGCCAAATGAAGCTTATGATTTCTTGTCAACGAAACAACTAATTTTATCACAAATATAGAATCTCTGTGCTAAACTTAACACCACAATGAATCATAGTAAACTATTGGTGAGTGATAACAGATTTACACAAAAATTCTATTGTACTCACAGTGAAACAAAAGAATCTAGGCAGAAACAGCAAGGAGGGTGTGTGATCCACAGGAATTGAAGTTTTGGAAAGGGCATGAAGCTTGTACAGATGGGGTGGCAAAGTCAAGGCACGTAGTCATGCTCAATTGTAGGTTGTGTTCGAGTAACCGTCGCTGAAGGTGCTTTTGTATCTCCAACTGTTGTCATATGCAAAGCTTCTCCTAAATCTGCAGCCTTCTCCATCTCTTCCAAATGTTTTCTTTCCCTGCATTTGCGCACCCAGAGTACCAGGAATGCCAACAACGCCAACAATGCTAATCCACCGAGCACAGACCCAACAATTATCCATGTTTTTGAATTACTCTTCTTCTTTCCTCGACCACCAGGAGCAGGACTCGGGGGAGTAATAGAGGTGACCGGTGATGGAGCAGGAGCAACGAACTCGACCACAATAGAGAAGTGCCCCTGTTGGACTGCTGAACATGTATTGCCTGATCCGACATCACTGAAATCGATAGTACCATCCAAATTAAAAGTAACACACTTCACCACAGAGCCATCAGGGTGTGGTTTCACATCCTGAAATTTGATTTTTATGGGATTATCACCTGCCTTGATATCCAAGTATGGTAAATTTTTTGCTGATAAATCAATAGCATCATAAGCAAGGAGACCCAACACTGGAGCTAAGTAAGAATGTCCTGGTAATGGATAATACGCCATTGACCAATTGCCTAAGTTCTGGTACACCAGGACAAGCCTCTCCGCATATGGAGTCTCATCGACTCCCTTTGGGAACTCAAACTCTTTGTACACTACACCTCTCCTGTACAAGCTTCCACTCCTGAGCCTCAAAGCTGCAATCTGAATTCCAGTCAAATTCGAAGGAACCTGTGCATCATAGGGAACTCCAGTCTTGGGATGAACAAAGGCCCTGAAAGCATAATCTTGAAGAAGCACATCGAGAGGGCCACTAGCCAACTGTGCCGAGATATAAGCCAGCCGTGATAACCATATCAGAACCACTAGCATCGCGAGACTTCGGAAAGGAAGCCCCATCGATGCTTCGGAATGCCAAAATCCCAACAATGCTGCTCGAACCAACCAGGCAAAACCCGAATTCCCAGAGAACTAACTGAACACCCGGATAAACAACACCTTGGATCCAAAGATATGGTAACTGAAATGTGCAATAGATTTCTAAAAACTAAGCTGCAATGCCATCAAACTTATGAATCTCCAAATAAATAGGAACAACGGGAACTTGCTAGAGTCTATGTCTTCTGAGTGTAAAGAAAGCGGCTTTCAAGGTTTCAGCCGTTGCAAAATCAAGATTCTCCTTTTCCCTTTTGGGTTCCTTGTTATACAAGCTCTCTCAAAACCTCAAAGAACTTTAAGACTGGGAATCTTCCTTGCTCAAAAGGACTCAAAACCCATGATTCCGCTCCATAAACACACAATCAGCACGAATCAAATTCAACACTTAAACCCAGAACACTCACTCCTTCCTCTCCAAACTATCCAAAAACTAAGCACCCTGATTACCAAACCACCTAAAATCACATCCAAAACACAAAAGACACAGAAAAAGCAAGAACCTTTACTCAGTAACAACACCAAAAACAAAAACCCAGAAAGCAAATTCAACAATGGAAGCTTAAATACCTGATCTCGGCTCCAATGCAGAATCTTTCAGGGGTTTCTACAGCAATTTGGGGCAAGAACACCAGAAAACACCATGCACCTCAAAACCCCACAATGAAACGCAAATTGAGACCAACAATCAACCACCAAAAAGCACGTGAGAAACGAACACTCTCGAAGAATCCCATCATTCAATCACACTAAATGACCAAAATGGCTTTTGCACCAACCCCAAAACGCAAGTAGGTGAAAGAAAAATTCAGAGCTTTAATGGCGGTCACCCTCCACAAATGGTCTGCATTTTGACTAAATCTGAATACAGTGAATAGTGTTTATATGGAAAAGCTTCAATTCGACTCCGTGATGGGTTCGGAATCGAATTGGAGAAGAAGAGGAAGAAGATGGAAGGAGCTGAAATACCGGGAAAGCAGTAAAAGATTTGGTTTTTATGAGAAGCGAGAAAACTGGGATTAAAATGAACAGTGATTGATCCACAAGAGGGTTTAAGGCCCAGAAATCACTTCAAGATTTGAGAGATAAGCTCATGAGATTGCAGAAAACACAAAGAGAGAGAGAGAGAGATGTAGTGGTGGAAGTGAAGAAGCGGAAGAAAAAGACAGAAAGAATGAGGAGTGTGGGTGATTATAATGGGAACCCAAGAAACCCACAAAAACCAAATTGATAGTCCAATTTTTTTTATACTCTCTACAGAGTGTCCTACTCTGTATTATTACTGTTTATTCATTATTCATTTGTAGGGTTTTTCTTTTGTTTTTTTCTTTTTTTTTTTCTTTTTTTTTTTCTTTAAGATTGTGTGATTTACAGGTGTGTAATCTATTTTTTAGACAGTAAACCCCACAGAATTGTTCTTCTTACTTAGGTCTATGCACTTTTTCCTGGGTTTGCATTATTGCCCCTTTTTTGCTTCACTAATTTCGACTCTTAATGGTATTTTTACACGAATGAATTTCATGATAACTTTGGTCAATTCATAACGGTATATTCCATTTGGAGGAATTGCCCTCAATCACTTTGTTCAGTGTATTTTGATTGTGATTAACCCCACAAAGTCGTTCTTCCTTTTCACATATTCTACCCAATTTTGGTCCATCAAAATCTTCATCCGACACTGATTTTAGGTCCTTTTGTTGCCTTGTTCGCCATCACGGCTAATGTGCAATGTCTGCAAGTTCAGACGTACAGAGACCTTAGCAGCAATGTGAACCAGCATTTGGGTCAACAAGCGAAAACATCGGGTGACTATACACCCAAGTGAAAGATCCCAAGTGACACACTTCACAGCTTTGAAAGAAAATGTGAAAGGAGCCAAAATGTACTTGATGAAGCTCACAGGCCATGGAAGCTATTAAAGTAGGCATCTGTGTGCAGAGAGAGATATAAGGCTCGTGAACAAGGGTTCAATGGTGGTTTATGCTGCGCCTCCAAGGAGCCAACTTAATTTGTGCTGGAAAAAAAATGCTTACTGAAGCACTAGACTCAGTCTGGGGTTTGAAATGTTCAACGTTGCAACTTTATTTAGTGTGCAAAGGATGGGTTGGTTAGTTACTTCACTTACTTGTGAAGCAGTCATTCCATTAATTTGTGTGTTTTTATCTCATTGTACTAAAATTAGCCAACCTTGATCTAAGATATTAAAGCCGTTGATACCCGATTTCAATATCTACGTGACTTAGGAAAATAAGATTGAGATCCAAGAACAAAACAATAATGTCTATTTCAGTGTGTTAGAATTAAATGCTCTCCGACTACATTCATTAACCATCACCATCATCAATTTTGAACCAATGTTTTTCCTTAAACTATTCAATTAATAACATTTTAATTTATATTTTTTAAATATATTTAAAAATTAAATATCTATATCATAGTGTAGCAAAGTAATTCAAAAGTGATTGTAATATGTTGTTAGAGTGAAGATTGAAGAAATCAACAATAAATACTGTTAACACATAAGTACATATGATATTATATCTCCATTAGTAAATACTAATTTCGAGCGTTTATTTTATGAAAATCAAAGTTATATACAAGTTTGTTTATGTTTTCATACTATAATTTATTATTTACATGTTTAAGATGAATATTTGAAATCTTAAACTGGTTTTTTTTCTCTCTTGAAAATAAAATTAGGGTGTTACGTAACTCAAAAAATAATAATAAATAGTTTTTTTTTCCAAAATTCTAAATATGGTATATAAGATTCTGTAGCACTAAAACCAGCTCATTATGATCTCGTTTCTGTAACTATGAAACTGAGCCCGCAGACTACAGGTCAGGAATGCTAAAGTACGCCGCGGGGCACATGAAAAACCCCAAGGTGCTCGACGCTGTGGACCCAAAATGGAACAGTGAGAATGTGAGATGTAAAGCCACCCCGGGGCTCTGGTTCAGTCACAGTGCGTAATGACCAAGCTGACCCCTCTCTTACGCTTCAATTGCGTATCTCCTCCACCCAAAACAAAGCCAACGTAACCCGAGGAGCTCAACCCTTAAAACCCAAGACCCGACCCATTATACTCAGCTCATTACTTAGTACATACATACATACATACAATATGCTAATCTTGGCTCATGCATGATGCACCCGAGCGAGACCTATTGGCACTCTTTTGGTTCAAGGCGAAGGGCCACAGGGGGCTCAAGATCTTAAGTTCTTAAATAACTGGAATTGATCTAGTATCAATTAAGAAGCAAAACAGTGCCAAACAAGTGACGAAATGGGGTAGAGATGAGGAAAAGAAAGAGAAGCCTTCTTTGGTTTAGACATTATAATAACAACTGCTAGCTAGCTTCAATCCAAAGGGGCCAAAAAGAACATATACAACAAGAGTAAGAAAGAAAGATACCATACGCATAACTAGCTAAAACAATTGAGAAACTAGTGGTGGGTGGACATCCGAGCATGACCATTGTCTCGCAGCATAGGGTAGACAAATAGACCACACTGGAAACCATTTTGAGTGTTTAGAGTTGCAGAACCCTCATACATAAATTCGGTATGGGAAGCAAGCTTCAATATTTCATCATCACCGTCTTCAAATCCTTCACAATTCCTAACATCTAGAAGCTCGAGAGTTTTGCAGTCCCACAGTATTGTGATGAGGCTATCTTGATTGAAGTAAGATTCTCTGGCGCACAAGTGCTTCAGATTTGGAAGAAACTTCACAATTGTAAATGCCTCGAGTTCTTTAACACAGGCATCAAAAAGTTTTAAACCGGTAAAATGCTTGCAGTGCTCGCTGATCTGAACCAATATTGGATCCAAATAATGGTGATACTTTTCCCTTTTGTTCCTCGACTCCAAATCCAACAATGTCTTGAAATATTTGCTCAAGTGGCGATGCTGGCCGGCCTTGTATGAATTGTGATCTAATTTTCTTGATGTTGCCACCCAAGCACAAGTGCTCCAATAATTTCCACTTTCCAATTACTTCCGCAATAATTTGGGAATGCTTGAAAATCACTAAATCATCTGGCAAAATCAAAACCCTAAAGGCTGGGACATGCATCAGAAACATATCTCAACGCCTCTTCGTATACGATTGACTACCAACTTTATAAACGCAGTGATGGAGAAGCGCTTCTTATCAATTTGATATTTCTCGACATACTTATCGTAAAAGGGACCAAAACCCTCAGGTCGATCATGTTTAACTTTATGTATGGTAAACAGAGGTTAAGGTTCAAAACCTGGAAAATACAGAGACTGCCAGCACATAGGATTGAGGCTTGATGCGTACTACGATTTGCAGACGAATTAAGGGATGGCCAAAACCAGAGATCGACTCCATTCCAATTCGTCTAAAGATATTTGATAAGCAGTCCATGTCTGGTTCCTCCCATCTTCGTGCATCCATCTTCTTAGTCACTTCTTTCCTTCGTCGAGCAATTTTGCCTCCGTGCTCCATATCTCAAACCCTGACCCTAAAACGCTTCAGGTCTTAAAATGGGGCAGAAAGAATAAACGGAGATTTCTCGATACAGGTCGCTACCACCCGGTATGACGTCAATCCAGGATTAATTGTTTTTTCTTTTCATTTTTTCTTGTAAAAAGTTATGATCGGAATCTAAATTAGAGTCTGTACTCTGTACGTAGCTTCAATTAATTACTTCAATGCAATCACTTGTATTAGGCGATGCGATCTGTTTTAACTCTACCTTATCAAGCTGTAGATATCGAGCTTGACCCAGTTTCGTACCTTCATAAAGTGCGAGCTATATATATATGTGTTTGATCTGCATAAAAAATTGAGAAATATAGTGATCAAGTTGCGCTACATTATTGCAAGCAGCTGCCCTAAATGTGCCACCATGGTCAGGAATCGCATTCGCAACTCCCATTCCCCCTCTAATTGTAGAAGCCAAGAGAAAGCCATCGCGATTACAATTCTATTCACAAACCAATTAAGTTTTGGAGTCTCCCATCGACTTCATTGTACCCTTGGAGTCTGTTCGAATGTATTTGAATTGCTTTTTAGCAAACTCGCTCAAGTGGCTCAACCAACATAGCCACCATATATATAGAAGCTTCCCACAACTGGCCATTTCGATTCTTCCAAATATATTATAGCCCATATATTCATATCATATTAGGTCTGTATTAAATTGCTCCTTACCGAATATATTAGTTGGAAGTAAGCAGCCAATCCTTGAAAAATCAGCTGTTACCGTAGGCACTGGTGCAACATGCTGGTACATACGTACTCAAGCTTTTCAGCATAACAACACTATGCAAACAAATGAACACCATTCTCTTGAACATTATTACTGAGCAAACAACTTGTATATATCTACCAAACATCCCTTAATTTCTAGCTAGTCTACTAAACCATTTTTGATTGTTTGTACTTCCTATCCACTGCCGCTACCTCATTGTTTATTAACTGGCCGGAATGTCGCGGCATAGAGAGATCTTTGTGCCCACTGGCGGACTGACCACCACCGATCACTCTGGTTTTATAAGCACTGCACAAACGAGATCCTTGAGAAAAAAATTGTTCATGAGAATGCATCAGAAGTTATGGCATGGATACTTTTAAACCTGTGCTAGTGTCTACGAATAATAATTGAGGATCGAGGATATATTCTTGTTCACTTCAGCTATAACCAGGGATGAGCACATTCAAAATGAAAGTCATGAATAGTTTTTTATTTTTCACCGAAAAATTTAAATTGCATGTTTTTTATTTATTTATATGCATTTTTGCATCATATCGTATTATCGTTAATTGTAATTTTTTTATATCAATGAATTGTTTGACCTCACTTTCAAAAAGGAAGAAAAAAACATATGAAAATCGGGAGGTTGGATCGATCAAAACTCAAAAGTGATAACTAAAAACAAGAGGATTACATAGGATAATTCCCTGCCTCATAATAAAAGCTTCGCTCATCTAATTAAGGTTCGTAAAAACCCTAACCCTACATGTGTCGCTTCCCTTCAAAATGAGCTGGATTACTTAATATGGGCTTTGAATCCTCTGATTAAGCGGAGTGTAATTAACTGATTATTGAATATTGATATAGATGGGCTTTAGAAAAGGGGTTCAATATACAGTGTCCAATAGAATGCTTCAAATACGACGACGTTTTATGTCATGCGTACGGGTTCATCAGCACTGATACGGTTCAAGTATTTTGACTGTACTAATATACATAGAATTTTTGAGTGGGGTTGTTGACATTGGTCAACAATCCTGAAAAATAAAATAAAACCAAAAGAGAAAACGAGAGAAAGAGAGTTTGTCTTGTATTCATTTGTTCTTGAGGCCTTCCCTTCTCTTCTCTTCTCTTCTCGCGCTCTCTTCCTCGTTGTGCGTGCGAGAAAGAGAAACCAATTCCACACACTCAATCAAACCCAAAATCAGAATACCAATTCTTTCTTCCTTTCCCTAATTCCCAATCACCTTCTCTCTTCTCCTCACATTTCTCTCCAAACCCTAGCCCTCTCCACTCATCATCATCATCATCATCCCCCAATTCCACTCCCGGCCGCCCCAAGATTCCGTCTTGGCCTCGCCGCCGGCGCGATTCCGTCCACTCCGGGCTTCTCCGATGCCGTCTCTCCCTTGAAGCCCCATCACCTCTGCGCTTTCGAAGGTCCACCTCTCTCTCTCTCTCTCTTTTCTCGCAATTCCTGCTTTTAATTCGAATTTTGATTTCGTTTTCTTGGCTTATACGGTAGAAAGTTTCAATCTTTATGATATTCGACGATGAATTTGGTTCGGGTTTTGTTTAGTTTAGTTTATTGATTGCCGAGATGGTTCTTCACTGTTAGGGTTTGGACGTTTTAGGGAAATGGAAGCGCCAGGTGGCAATCTGGACTCGTATAGAGCTCCGGTGTCGGGCAATAGTGGTAGTTCTAGGAGATATGGGATGTTGTCTGCTTCGAATTTTATACAGGCCCCACTGTCTGCATTGCTGGAATACTCAGGGCTTTTGCGTGGCCGGTCCGGTCACCAAGAAGGCGAGTCTTTGATTGGTGGCCGCAGCGCTGCCGCGTTCAGGGAGCAGCACCGTGATCAGGCTGATCAGTTGAGCAATGATCGGGAGGTTTCGATTAGGATAATCGGTGCAGGGGAGCAGGAGCTTGAAAGGGAGGGAGGGGGTTTAGTAGTTGGGCAGTTGAGGGAGAGTGGTCTTCAGCAGAATGAGGCTTCAGCGGGACAGACGATAGCGAGGGCGGGGTCTGTTACTTTGGTGTCGGAGGAGAGTCAGGCTGATGGTAGAACAGATTTGGGAGAAGGGATATCACAATCGTTAAATGGAGGTGCTGATGGAGAGGCGGGTGATGGTGCTGGGGCTAATGGTAGGGATTCGTCGTATCAGAGGTATGATATTCAGCAGGCAGCTAGGTGGATTGAGCAGGTCCTGCCCTTTTCATTGCTTCTATTGGTGGTCTTCATTCGCCAGCATTTGCAAGGTAAATGTCCTCAAGCTAATGTTTTACTGTAATAGATCAGGCTTTTTCTATTGCAAAAGTATATTAATGGTCACTTTTAATTAGACTTATATTCTGCATATTGTTATACAACGTCTATTGGCTCAACACTCCTTCCTGGATTTGCAATGTGTTTGGTCTTATGGGGGTCAGAGTCACAAATACATTCGTCCACCATCTTAAATACCATCTTTAGCCCTTTCAATAACCATTTTTCTATTGCAGGTTTCTTTGTTACCATCTGGATTGCTGCTGTTATGTTCAAGTCAAATGACATCCTAAAGAAGCAGACATCTTTGAAGGTATTGAAATGCTTTTATTTATATTTTCAACTGTCGTCTGTTTTAATGTTGTGTCTATTTATTAATAATATGATATGATTGGTGCAGGGAGAGAGGAAAATCCCTATACTAGTCAGCATCTCGATCGCATTTTTAGTTCATGTGATTGGTGTTTACTGGTGGTATCAGAATGATGATCTTTTGTACCCTTTAGTCATGCTTCCTCCCAAAGTTATACCACCTTTCTGGCATGCAGTTTTTATCATCATGGTTAATGGTATTATTTTTCTCCCAAGTTTTCATTGTAGCTGTTCTTTTTGGATTTTGAACTTTGAATTACTCTGTTTCAAATAATATTCTGAGGTGATCTTATCTACATACAACATGCATTATGTGGCACTGTTTTTGGGCTAGCAATCAGATGGTAATAAGAGCTTTACTTTTAAAATGTTTATAATATAAGCTTAAATCTCACCTTGAAAGGTGGTTCACTTTTCATCTGTAGCAACTGTCTTTTTGTACAACATGATTTTTGTTGTATACTTGTACTTTTGGACTCAAATTTCACAGAACCAGACCATCATTTATCTTTGAAAGAGGATTTCGCTGATTATGTGTCAGACATCTTTGTAATAAACCATATTGAAAGATTTCTTCTTTGTAATTTCTGTGTGTAAGTCATAAGTTAAATTTACACTTATGCAATGGTCACCTGAGTTCGTTATTTTCAGATACTTTGGTCCGACAGGCAGCAATGGTGATCAAGTGTTTTCTATTAATGTACTACAAGAACAGCAGAGGACGTAACTATCGTAAGCAGGTGAGCTAATCAGTATTATGCAATAGCTAATTGGAGAACTTCTTCTGTTTCAGGAAAAAGACAAAAATGACAATAGGAACCGGCTGAAAAGCAGTTCTTATGAATCAGTTCTAATTACTTTTTGCCTTACATTTGATAGCTAGAACTGCCCTGAACTAGGTTCATAAAGTTGGCATGCATCCTTTTCACATTATTATCGCTCCATGTATCCTGACCATATAAGTGCGTGTCTTTTTTCCAGGGTCAAATGCTTACTTTGGTTGAGTATCTACTTCTGTTTTACCGGGCCTTATTACCAACGCCAGTGTGGTACCGTTTCTTCTTGAACAAAGAATATGGTAGTCTCTTTTCATCACTGATGACGGGGTTATATCTGACCTTCAAGCTTACATCTGTTGTTGAGAAGGTACTCTGACAGTAATAGATTTTTTTTTTTTTAGAATTTCAATTCTTCAACTATAATGAAGAATCCCTACTGCCAAGAGTTGTTCTTCACGTGTCATTATGGTTTTCTGCTTCACGCATTGGATGCGGATAGGTACAATCTTTCTTTGCTGCATTGAAGGCCTTGTCACGCAAAGAGGTTCACTATGGGGCGTATGCAACATCCGAACAGGTAAACTGGACACGCCCTTAAACTGTGCTACACAAGTGCAATGGCCCCAGTGGTCTGTTTGTATGATGTTCTTATTGGTGCAGTTTACTGGGGTAGCTGATATAATCATTACATTATTGATACAAATTTAGAAAAAAAACCTGTGAACCTGGTTAACAGAATACACTCCTATGTGGTCTCATTCGTATATTGGTTATATCAGTCTGTCAGGTCTCTAGATTAACCAGTTGATTTTTTTTCTTTGAAAACCATTGAATCTATTACTGGGGAACTAAAAGATGTCTAGGTCGCTGGTTTTTCCTGGGGTTCATTAATTTTAATTGTAGCTTTGAACAAGTGATCTACTTTTAAGTTTTGTTGATTACTTTTTTTGAGCTAATGTTACAGAGAAGTCTAATTGGTTTTACTGGATTTTTGCCCTTACATTTCGTTTCTGTAATAATCGAATTCGGTCTGAGATAGTTCAAGGCTTCGGAGCCTTATTTGGTGGATATTGTCCTTGTATTCGAAGAGCTGGTGTGGCATGCTTTCTGAGTCATTGGTGGTGTGCTGCAGGTCATTGCAGCTGGCGATCTATGTGCAATTTGCCAGGAGAAAATGCATGCCCCTATCTTACTTCGCTGTAAACACATCTTCTGTGAGGACTGTGTATCAGAATGGTTAGTTTATTTTTGTTCTCCTTTTGCTTCTTGATATATTGCGTTTGATAAAAGCTTCTGCCAAATGACCTCTGTTGCATTGGTTCTTCGTTGAAACTATTTCTTACCCTGCCAATTATCTCTACTGCAATCTCTGGATATCAAGATAACATCTTTTAGGAACCAACTAGATTCAATCTTTTGGCTAATGGGATTTGATTCGACCTTTCTTTTCGTTTGCTGAAGCCACTTTTTTTTTCCAGGTTTGAGAGGGAACGGACCTGTCCATTGTGCAGGGCTTTGGTAAAACCTGCAGATCTTAGATCATTTGGCGATGGATCAACAAGTTTGTTCTTCCAGCTGTTTTAAGATCGCTCAACTGTAAAAACGAGGTGTGTTTCTGGTTTTGAAGTTCGAATTTTCTTTGAAGCAGGCATCTCCTCAGCCTTGTGACTACACTAGTATATTTGATTGTATTTTTGCTGTGCCTTGTTCATGGTTTACCCTAGGAAAGAAAGTAGTTGGGTACGACTGAACTGGCCACTGTTCATACAGAAGTTGTATTGAGAAAATGTCAAATTGTATGTATTTCGCCAATTAAGCAACAGACAAGTACCTTTAACACCATTTGCGTTTATATCCAGCTATCTGATTGCCTTGAATGAAATTTAGCTTGGCCTCCCCTTTTGTCTAGAACATTTTACATTATTATTTTCCATCTTTTTGGGTCATAATCATTACCTTCCAGATTTTAGATTTTCCATTTTTTTTGGTGGGTGGCAAATGGCAATTGTCTAATATGCCATCTTTCTCTTTTTATAGAGTTTTAACCAAGGTTTCTCTAGTAATGGCCTCATGTCCACCACTAATTTGTACAGCAAGACCAGCTAACACATCCTATTTTTGGGATCTATAAGTTAGGACATTCCCTAACTTAATGTATATATAGGATGGCTTCTCAAGCCTTCTCTGCAATCCCATTTCTATGTAAGAGTTCTTTGAAGAATTATTCATTGGTCAAATTCTGCAAGAGAAACACAGTTCTTTAGGTGTCTAGCTTTCCTACCTAGATCCTCAATATGGTGATGGCAAAGGAATTGAGTTGCGAGGTTGCACCACCAGCTGTGATATCCCACCATAAACCTTCACAATGTCCGAAATTGGAGACCATTGTTGAAGAAGGATCTGAGAGCTTTGAGATGCTGCCAAAAAGGGTTGTGTTTCTTCTTCCAGTATTTCTTTCGTTTGTTTCTTACTTCATATTGAACAGACTTGCAGCGTGATGATGTATGCCGCAGAAAAAAATGTCAAATAGGAAGGCAAAATTATGTGATAGATGTGCCGATGACAATGTGAGAATATAATGCACAGAAACGTTGATAATTGTTCGAATTCGAACGTTGATATTTTTCATCTCTCAAACATTGATTATAGCTTCGAATCAGAAATTTCACACATGTTTATTCAATGTTTTTCCTAACAATTATAACTTTTACGAGGGTCATTTGAATCATTATCCGTTCGTGCCGTGCTGTTCTGGGTCTAAAATTATACAAAATCTTGACAAGAAAGAGAAGAAATTGGTTACCGGATCAGTGATTAAAAAAAAGAAAAGAGAAGAAATAATAACTCTTCTTCACTCCAACCAGAAACTGCAAGAATGGCAAATTTGGTTACCGGATGAGTGATCACAGTAATACAAATCATTCATTTCAGTTGAAGTACTTAATTCAATTGAGAAACATGGTCAAATTCTGAATTTTTCATACGTCAATGGCGATATACCTTTGAAGCGATTATTTGCTTTATCAGTAACAGGTCCTTCACCTTGAATTTTCTCAAAACTGTAAATGTCCACCCTATGTTAAGAAGGCAGTGAAATTTTTCTACCTTTCTTCAAGTCAAATGTTATATCTCAATTTATGATATTCTTGTGGCTTCATCCTTTGCTGTAGATAGATACATTTCTTTCGGTTCAAACACTAATAGAGCAAATGTTCATAGATTTCTGTATCAGCACATAAAGACTTCTAGGTCAAAGGAGTGTTTACAATGATTTTTAGATCCTAGTTGATCACTTTTTATCATACATCAACACAGCTGGAAGAACAGGTACTTTGTATCTATGTACCAAAAGAATGTCACATTATTTTGAACTACAATCAAATAAGAATTCTGAAACTCTGGAATGATCAACAACTGGTTGTACAAGGAAGACTTGGACAAATTCTGAGCTCTTACCAAGGCACACAGGACACTGGAGACAATTCAAACCTCAAACAAAGTATTACATTGACAGATTAATAGTATTGCAGGCACTGGAAGAACTGCTATCTCTCTTCCACTGTCCTCCTCTTCCTCTCTCCAAGAGAAAAAAAGGAAGAACAAAAGAAAAAGAACAAATGCTACACTAATCTTTAGGCAGAAGATGTAGGGGGTCTTTTACTGTATTCTGCTAGAGAAGCTGTTTTACTTTCCTCTGCTACAGAAGGTGTTTTACCAACATCTGCTACAGAAGGTATTTTAGCAACTTCAGCTACAGAAGGTGTTTTAGCATCTTCTGCTACAGAAGGTGTTTTAGTAACTTCTGCTACAGAAAGTGAGATATCTGAACTTGGTGTGACCTCATTTCGAGAAGCATCATCATTCGCTTGTGGGTTAATGTAGGCAGAAAGTATATCCTTCGTAGCTGGTGAAATTACAGATGAAAGGTCCTCTGATGGTGGGGATGTAGGTGCTGATGAGTGAGAAGAAAGGGAAAGGATTTTGGCGACTTCAGGGCTGCTACTTAAGGGGTACACTTCTGTTTCTTCATCAGATAAATACACAACATCTTGCATTGTGAGTTGATGGTATTCTACAACTTCCCTCAGGAAACGATTCTCTCGTGCATAAATTGAATTCTCATTAGCTAGTCTACCCTTCTCGGCTAAAAGGGTCTCCAACTGATGGCGAATCTGGTAGGGATCATATATATAAACAAACACATGTTAGAATAATTGATTCATGGAATCCTCATTTCTAGCATGGACTTTAAACTCAATGTACTATTGAACCAAAGCTCATGATATACATGTGCAAGTCTGTGCAGTTATGCATGACATGATAAACAATGAATTAGACAGGGACCCTTGGAAGCATCATACATACCAAGTCATCATCTGCTCGGTTTACTCCCTTCTCCCGACTCTCGCGAAGGCGTTTGTTTTCTTCTTCTAGTTGAGAACATCTTTCCTTGGCAAAAGCTAGATCGGCTTTAACAGTTTTCAGCTCTCGAAGAAGTAACTTTGCTTTAGCAGCCGTTGCCATTGCAACCTGTGACATAAAACAATTCCACTTATGCATTTCACTAGCTTTGGTGAAATTTAAATAAGCGTGAAAGACTACTCGTGCAGTTCACAGAGAAATGAGATTCAAAATCATAATCAATAGACAGAATAAGTTTCCTAATCACGCATGCAGACTTGATTAGAAGTTCAACTATATATTGCAAATCTGAGTATCCTATAAATGAATCAAACTTTCCACAGAAGGTCTACCCTTTTGTATTGTTATTTTCAGTGCAAAGAACTATACTCATATCAGTATCATTAAAATTAAAAATTTTGCTAACTCCAGTAAGATCAGTTTAGTCTTATCCAGTCACACACAAATACATTATTGCCACCTTACGTCGCGAGATGCCTTGATTTGAGTATCAGGGCTCCTAGTTTGTTTGATGCCATAATAAGAAGCTGGATTTTGCCCCTCAGGTTCTCCTCTTCTTTGAATTTGATGTTTGATGTCGGCAGTCTTATTCTCCACAATTGTTCGACCTTCCTGAAAGGAAAAATTTTACAGCACAAATTCATTCAAATGCTCCATGAATGTAATGGTGTACTATCCCCTAAAGCACCTGACTTGATAAACATTCATACTTCAGCATTAGAATCACCTCGAAAGCCTTCTCAAAAGTGTCACCAAGATTGTTAAGAGAAGTTGTGATTCTATCCAAGCCCTTGCGGATTGCAGGATGTTCCATTCTGTTATCAGATAACTGGCATCTTTGTTGAATCAGTATAACAAATTTTATTATGTATGCTCATAACACAAAAGATTATAATACGCTGCATTGCATAAAGATGATAATATATTGAAAAATAAATTTGATCCAAATTTTATTAACACAAAAAAGTCTGAGAGATTCACCTGAGTAGGGCCACCGGAAGTCGTGTAGAGAGGTGTTGATCTGGGTGATGATATGACATCGCCAAACACATCACTTTGCTGAAATTCAGCATCCTCCTCTTCAAGAATGGCCTTGGCTTTTCGAGCCAGAACACCCCAGAACCCTGATTTTGCTGAAGAATCTTCATAGGCCTCAAAGTCCTGCATTTTCATATTCAGTCATCAGATCATTTCCAATGAAACGTACCCAAGAAAGTACACAACATCAGATCAGAAACATATTATGCATAAGACGAAAGCGATCAAGTAGCAAAAACTAATCAACCTTGGTTCGGTTTCGTTCATTTGATAGTGCAGATGCACGAATGGCCTGAGCGGCGAGAGAAGAAGAAGCCGTAAACGAATGTGAAGATTGCAGAGGGGAAGCAGCTGGATTCATATCGTCCGGTGGACGATGAACAATCTCTTCTTTGAAAGTAGAGGCTCTTGTCATCCCCTGCCTTCTCCTATACGCCATTGTCTTAGCTGAAAAATTCAGTCAACTTCGGATCAACACAAAAACAAAACAGAGATAAGATGAGATCGTGATCCCTTTTTCCGTCACCGTCACCAACTACGACGACGAAGACGAAGGAGGAAGCAAGCAATTAACGGCCACTGGTTTGTGCGTCTTTTTCTGGTTTGGTGAGTTTTGTGTTTAACGAACTCTTCCGCCTTTTCTTCACGTAGCAAAAGAGAAACCGAAACACGAATGAGAGAAATGAAACGAGTGCCGCAAAACCAGAAAAAAGAATATGGGAATGCCTATATATAATACTCACTTCATTCTCTTCTCCTCCTGCATTTTCATTCCCATAACCGCGCGTCCATCACGTACACAAATTATATTATTTCACGAAAAAGAGATCTCTGCTCATGATATTATAGGAAAATTTACGTGTCAAATTTACACAGTAACACACATGACGATCGATAAATTCACTCAATTAACTTTGACTACAATGGTGATTACTTCACTCGATTCCATCATATCAGACGTGAACTTCATTCGATCATACAATGAAGCTGATGGATTAATTGATTTAGCAACAAATCGATGAAAATACGGGTCAGGGCTACAGTAGCCATATGAGTCGGGATGAGTAGCATTGTTTTGTGGACATATTATTGATGAACAAATAAATGGTAGAGGTGTAATAGAATTGTTTTCCTTCAATATAATTAAAGCAAGTCACATAAACATGTTGTGGGTGTGACAGCTACTCAGGAATAATGTAAGGTTGGAAGTGGACCATGTAAATTGAATTGTAAAGGGAACACTTTGGAGCTGTTGACGTGTGAACCATAATGTGTTTTCATAGGAATCCAACAATCAATCTACATAAAAAAATTTAAAAAATCAACTGTCTGACAAACTAGGCTGATTTTTTTTTTTTAGAAAAGAGAAAAACTAGGCTGATTTCATTGCTTTAGGTACAAGTAATAGTTCCCTTTTATTTTTTTCGGTGGAATTGGTACAAAACTCACAATTCTCGAAAACATTATCATGAGCTCTTCGGGTCTTTGGGCCTGGGCTCAACTTTGGGCTGGGTAGTTTTACTTTAGCTTATTTTATTATTTTTCAAAGCCTAGTAGGTTAGTAGCTATAGTAATGTAAGTATGTAACTTTCTTAGGATAGTTTATATATTAGTTGTGTCACAAGGCGCGTGTTTATGACAGCTAGTATAGGAATGTTGTAATTAGTCCTAGGAGGTATAGTTTTGTTAGTTAGATACTAGGTTAGTGTTTTGCTTAGTGAGAACTCTTTTTGGTTGTATCGAACGACGATGCCTAAGTGAGACTTCGTCTAGCTTAAGTGCAATTGGTTCTTGCTTAGGCAATTATCTAATACGTACACTGATTTTTACCTTAAAAAAATAGTATGAATGAATTGGGCTTTGGGGCCCAAGTACTAGACGATAACCTTATTGTATGTCGGTTAGTGCCGACATCCTTATCAGATACCAAATCATTTCCGAGTTGTTCCATTCTTAGGGACTATTTCCAATGAGAACATCTTGTTAATGACTATAGTTGAGGATTAATTTAATTCACCAAGTTTTTGATCTCATATTTAGATTTCTGCCATTTAGTTTATAGATATATAAGTGGATCATCCCTATAAAATTTCATTAAAAATTGTTAAGACATTCATAAATGTGATTTACTCATTATGAACTTCAACGGTTCATGTTTGACAGTTTTGGTTCATTCATTAATTTAACATACTTTGATACCTTAACAATTACTAAACTGACCGAAAATTTGTACATTTAATCTACTCATATGTACTTAATATTTAAATGGTTGAGATGAAAAAATATTATTAAAAAATAGGTATAATTAAAAATTAATTAAAAATTCCTCAACTACTCTAAATAAGATGGTTCTCGTTAGAAAATCTCTCTCCATCCCAAATCGAGTTCGGTGTCTCAAATCCTTGTGTCAGATGGAATAGAATCGAGGGTTCCTCCTTATCTCTCCTATTCCCAATCGAATTTAGAGTCGAGAGTTCTCCTCAAGTATAAATACTATACCTACCCAGGAACCTAGATAGGAGAGCAGCGATTATGGTGGATATCTATCGTTTCTATAATCACAATGTCAAAAGAAAACGATTCAGGCTCTACGAGATAAGCGCCTGGCAGCGTAGGGAAACCGATCCACCAGTTAATGACTCCGTTACGCTGTTAGACGAAGATGATTTTTCGGTAAACTTCTCCCATTTTAAGTAGCAATATCCAACAACAATGGCACGGACGAGGAATATGCAGCCTTCTTCTCCGAGCATCTGAGGGCAATCGGTGTGCCGGACGAGGAACATGCCGTTGGTCTAAGAAGGTGTTCGAGATGGTTGAGGCGGTCGAGTCCGATGGGATGCTTGTTTATTTAGGTGTGTTGTACATCACTCAGCGCGTAGGTCGCCCGCCCAATATGCGTCCTGCGTGCGCATCATTTGTCGAGGGTTTGGAGCCAGTGACCCTGGATGCTGGTATCATCACACGCTCGCCCTCCTGTGCTATTTGTTTGGACGATTTTGATGTCGTTGGTCAACCAGAACCCATTACCGGGTTGCCTTGCCAACACCATTTCCATGTACACTGCATTGTTCAGTGCCTCGAGATCAACCACCTGTGCCCCCTTTGCCGATACCCGATGCCAACACAAGAAGAATAAGATTAAGCAACCGTTCTTGGTACTTGCTGGTCTTATATATCCCCGCAACGTTCCATTCTCTTTCTCTAAACGCTGAAGGTAGTTCCAATTAAGGTCGATATGTGTGGCGTCGATATGCTTCAAAAGACATAGATCTTCCATCATCTTTTGCAATTAGCACCTAGAAATGATGACAAACAAGATCAAGTTACATTCTAAAGTTTGACTGCTCAATTTTGAATAACGAGGAGAGATACCCTACTGCAGTAGCCACTAGCCTGCATTATGAATGCTTCACAGAAGTACATTAGAGTCTTGGTAGTTGGTGCAAAGAGATGTATTCTTATAAAACTAGGTGTACATGGAATGTCGGTTAAATTTTTGTCCAGAAAGACGTTTCTATCTGCTCCTGCATCAATAGTTCAATAGCACTACAGTGCACCTAGGTCATGTCTTATGCTGTGTTTGGATGGTAATCTTACTTTGATATAAATTTTATTTTTATGGGAATTTTATTTTCAGTATTATAAATTTTAAGAATTGAGAATTCTTTTGTTTTAATATTATTCCTTAGAATTTAAAAGATGGTTATAATTTCATGGAAACGATTGAGAATTAATAGGAAACACAATTTGACTTTTCTAATAAAATTTGCAATTTCCTTGAAATTTCAACCCAAAATAAGCAATATCAAATTTTTAGAATTAAATTCCTCCTTGTATTCCTCATTCCAAACAAAGCATTAGGGTATACGTGTAATTCATATCTTGCTTATTTGTGTCGAGGAATAAATCTTCTTATGGCCCAGAACGAATGGCAGATGCGCGCATATTGTCATAATGCCATTCTCTTCTTCAATATATATATAGGCCTGTTTCCCACTTTTGTGTGTTCATCCCTTGCAGAAAAGCTGAGAGTCTCATCAACTTCTCAAAATGAGTTACATATTTTGGCAGTTGGCACACTATATAAGAAACCCAAATTCTTCATTCACACGAATGGTGACGTGATACAAATTTGACAACTTGGTTACCTTTAAGGGGAAAATGTGAGTAATTTGGCTACATTCACTACACCACAAAACAGATTTAGCAACGTGCATTGCATGTTGTCAAAAGTAATTGACAACACTCAGCGCATGTTGTAGATATCAAAGTCATTAAAAGTCTAAAATTTTCAACAACACTATTTATACATTGTAAACAAATATCATACACGTTTTTGTATTCTTTTAACAACACAAATTGCTTATTGTCGTAATTTTTCAACAAAAAACATGATGCACGTTGTGCTTTTTAACAACATACATTGCATGTTGTTGTAAGTTTCAACAACATGCATTTTGCGAGTTGTACTTTTTAACAACAAGTTATGTATGTTGTAAGTTTTCAACTACAAGCCCTGCATGTTGTAATAAGGTTTCAACAACATGCAAGACGATTGTTGTACTTTTTAGCAACATATTTTGCATGTTGTTACAAGGTTTTGACAACTTTCAGGGCATGTTGTCATTTTATGAATGTGTTGTTATATGAATTCAATAAATACACAATTTACACCCAATTTGCTGGGCTCTTTTTTCCTATAACTCTATAAATATTCACCAAGATTTAACCACAAGGATTGCATCACAATATTGGTGCACACTTTAACCATAGAAAATATATATATGCCTCAAAAAAGTTTTGATACATCATGCATCATTCCCATTACAACTACAATGAGAAACATCAACCTGTATTACTCAGTAAATTACAAAACTAGACCAAGCCCTAGAGAAGAAGAAGCAGTTCAGATCCAAAGGAGGTTGTATTGGGACTTGGTATTAATAGAATTATAATCGAAACAGCGGGACTTGTTTAAACTAAAAAAAATTATTAGGACTGAATTTCAAAGTTTGTTCTATCTTTATGAGGGAAATCAAACGACAACATGCCGCATGTTGTCATTTTGAAAATATGAAACGTGCAATTCATGTATGTTATGAATTTAGTCAATTGACAACTTAAAAATAACAACTTGCATAATATATTGTCGAAACTTTGCTATTTTTCCGTTTTCCTTTTAAATTTTTGAAGTTTATGTAAAACATTTAACAACATGCTGCATGTTGTGTTTTATACACATTTAACAACGTGCTGCTTGTTGTTAGTTTAAAAGCATTTACCAACATGCATTTATGCTAGTTGTAAATATGTTGAATCGACAACTTCCAAATAACAACACGCAAAATGGGTAGTCAAAAACTAGATTAACAACAGGTCAGTGACGCATGTGGTTGAATATAACTTTTCACGACGCACAAAATAAACATGTTGTCAAAAATAATAATCAACAACGCTCTAAACACGCATGTTGTTATTGTAATGTTGTCGTATGTCATTTTTCTTGTAGTGATTAGTTATACACCCTTGGAAGTTGGAAGTACCGTTGCTATTTATATAGTTCAGGTTTCAGTACAGGTTCCTGAAACAACTAACATATGAAAGATACAAACTATAAGTTAAACTGGCATAGTTTACTACTAGCAGTCTAGCACAATGTAGAAAATTATAACTAGAGTAATAAATCAAAATTATTTCATCAGAAAAATTTGAGAGAGGGTTAGCTGAACGATTCGATCACGACCGGGGGGGGGGGGGGGGGGGGGGGAGGCGGATCGAGGACAACAGAAAGAGGAGGACTCTTAAGAGCTTTAATTCTCCAACCCAGAAAAGAGGAGAAGTTGGTTAATTTACGCACAATCACAATATGGTGTGATTATTAAAAAAATGTTGCATTCTTAACGTGTTTACCCTCTTAATTTCTAGGAACCTAGGGTAATACTGTAATAGTGGCCTGATATGTTCACAATGTGTTATACTTTTAAGCCTCTTAATTGTGATATCCATGTCTAGTTTTTCATGTGTTTAGTTCTTTTACTTAATTTGATGTCTTGTAGGTGTGAAGAGAAAATTTGAGGAGAAAGTAGCAGAACAAGAGGAAAAACATTGAAGAGATATTCATGATGCTGAAACAGTAGCAGCCTCTGCTGAACTGCCACATTTGAGGATTAAATTGTACTGATCTAGAAGGAATCAGAGATTATGTCTTATATCAAAATAAAGCCCTAGATGTCTACTTTGCAGAGGATTTTACCGTTCGTGATTCCGATATTCCTAGAGGGAGATATGGGAGTTTGAGTACGAGCAGTTCAGGTTACGCGCGAATCTGCTATGTGTTACATTAGCTCGAGTTTTGAAGGCCCGAATGACTTAGTAAAATTCCAGGATAATTAAGACATCATTATGGACTGTCTAAGAGCCCAATACTTATATTTTTGGAGGTTGACTTGTGCTGCAATACCTTATTGGGATCAAATTTCTCAAAGCCTTATGAAAGAAGGAAATGATGCACATATATACAAGATCTTGACAAAGCACAGAGAGACCATTCCATTCCAGACAGAGACAAAGTGATGCTGCCATCACAACTCCTCTATATTCATTCATTCAATTTGCTTTTTTTTTTTTAAGTATATTTGTTATGTTTTCTAAAAACATGAGTAGCTAAACTCATTTTCTAGGGCTAGGATGAGACCCTAGTATGTTGAATTGGGCACGCGAGGAGGGGAGGCTAGGTTAATTAACCTAGCATATATATAAGCCAAAGAGAAGAGGGACAAAGGGAAGCCGCACAGAAGAGAAAAGGAAGAAGAGGGACAGGAGGCACCGAACAGAAGAGAGAGAGAGAGAGAGAGAGAGAGAACAATCTCCTCAAGTTCACTTTCAATCTCCTCAAACTCACCTTCAATCTCCTTAAGCTCAACCTTCAATCTCCTCAAGCTACAACCCACATCTCCTCAAGGTGCTAAAATCTCATCAAGCCTCTACAAGAAAAAAAGGAGTTCGGCCTCTCCTCATTCTTTAATGTTTTTATTCAAGATTATGTGTAACTAAATTCCTTGATAGTTAGGGGCTAATCAAAGCCCTAGATATGTCTTCGATTTCAAACTCCAATTGATTTATATAATTTTAGATGAGAATTTCTTCACTGATTGTTCATTGATAATTCTATTGCATGTCTCATTGGGTCGATACTTTGATGCATGTTTTAGAATTTATTATCTTGAATATGTATATGACTGACATATCGTTGTATATTATGTGGGACATAACAAGTTATTTGCAGGTACTTATGTGAAGTGATTCCTTAATAATCTAAGACTACCGACATTAACCTTAGATTCTTTGTTGTTACTCAAACGTTCTAACTTCATGATTTTACTTATTTTGGTCTAGATACCAACATTTCATAGACCAATTAATTGAGAATATAATAAAGTCGATATCGACATTTCGCTTGATATGGCAAGTAAGAGAACGTAATACAGTTAATGACTTAACGACATTGGCTTAACTGTGAGTGCATTCATCATTAATTATTGACATTATTTTGGGGGTGATTGAAACATATCTAGTGAAGGAGAGAAATTCCTAGCTATTGTTTCTCTCATATTTACATCCATATTCACTTTTTAATATTATGTTTTTAGCAGTACTTATGTCTTATTTATTTTTGTTCACCAATCAAATCAATTCTGAATACCCTCACAATTTGTGTGGTAGTCCGCCACTGTGTCTAATTTGTGTCTATTTAATTTCGATATATTTAGTTGAGTCTAAATTAGCTAATTAATTAGGTTTCCGTTCCTAGGTCGAGTCTGCCAGATTTCTAGTTTACGCGTTTGTTTTGTAAGTCTTAGTTTCACTAATCTGACTCCTATTTGTCATTTACTACATTGATTTGCGCGTATTAAATTTTAGTTGTTCTCCTTTAAATTATTCCTACATAGAAACCTAGATCCCTCCTAAAAGCAGCGATTATGTGGATATCTACAATTACTATGATTACCATGTGGCTAGAAACGATTCGACTATCTCGTTGGGGAGGACAAGCTTTACATTAAACTCAAGTTGTACGAGATCAGCTCCTGGCAGCGTAGGGAAAGCGATCCACCAGTGAATGAATGCGTTACGCTGCTAGATCAAGTAGATATATGGGTAGGGTTCTCCGATATTAAGCAGCAATTATCCAACAACAATGGCATGAGTGGAAATTTAAGATGCTTGTTATATTTGCTTGATTTCATACATAGATTACAATTGTATATATAGTCTAATTTACACTAATTGCTCTGTAATTCCCGGCTTGATTCATGCCGACACTCCCCCTCAAGTTGGTGCATACATATCAACCATGCCCAACTTGCTAAGTGAATCATAAAAGACCTTTTTAGACACTCCTTTTGTGAGCATATCGGCAAGTTGCTCTTCTGTAGAAACAAAAGGAAAACTAATGATCTTCGCTTCTAGTTTTTTCTTTATAAAGTGACGATCAACCTCCATATGTTTCCTACGATCATGGTGCACAGGATTATGTGAAATATCAATAGCTGCCTTGTTGTCACAGTACAGCTGCATAGCACATTTAGGCTTAATACTAAAATCTTGTAGCAAATTTCTAAGCCATAATAATTCGCATACTCCCTGAGCCATACCTCTGTATTCTGCTTCAGCACTTGATCGAGCTACCACATTTTGTTTCTTACTCTTCCATGTAATAAGATTACCCCCAACAAAGGTGAAATACCCTGATGTGGATCTCCGATCTGTGATATTTCCAGCCCAGTCTGCATCTGTGAAGCCACAAATTTCAAGAATATTATTGCGATTAGAGAACATTACTCCTCTCCCCGGAGCTGACTTCAAGTACCTTAAGATCCTTATAACAGCATCCATGTGGTCCTCACTGGGATTATGCATGAACTGACTTACTACACTTACTGCATACGCAACATCTGGTCTGGTATGTAATAGATAAATCAGGCATCCAACTAGCCTCTGATAACGAGGTTTTTCAGTAGGGACTTGATCTGGGTACTCTGCTAACCGATGGTTCTGCTCAATAGGAGTATCAATGGGAGTGCAATCCAACATACTTGTCTCTGTTAGAAAATCAAGAATGCACTTCCTCTGACATAAATAGATACCTTCATTTTCCCGGGCTACTTCAATGCCTAAGAAGTACTTGAGTGTACCTAGGTCCTTCATCTCAAACTCTTGGGCAAGCTGTTTCTGTAATCTATCCATCTCAACAGCATCATTCCCAGTAACTACCATATCATCAACATATATAATTAATGTTGTTACCTTCTCTTATTGATGTTTGAGAAATAACGTGTGGTCTGAATTACTCTGTCTGTAACTAATTGTCCTCATGAATTGTGAGAATCTTCCAAACCAAGCACGAGGTGACTGTTTAAGACCATACAATGACTTTCTCAATCTGCATACAAAGTTACTCGGAGAAGCGGTCATATATCTAGGCGGAAGATCCATGTATACTTCCTCTGTTAGTTCTCCATGAAGGAATGCATTCTTAACATCAAACTGTCTAAGTGGCCAGTTCAAGTTAGCAGCGACAGGGAGCAATACCCGGATAGTGTTTTTTTTGCAACAGGTGCAAATGTCTCATCATAGTCTATGCCATATGTCTGGGTGAACCCCTTTGCTAACAGTCGTACTTTATACCGGCTTACTGACCCATCTGGATTATGCTTCACTGTAAACACCCAATGACATCCTACAGTCTTCTTGCCATCTGGTGGAGGTACAAGCTCCCAAGTATTGTTCTTTTGTAATGCTTCCATCTCTTCCTCCATTGCTTTTCTCCATTTTGGATCTCCCAATGCATCCTGCACTTTGTTAGGTACTGATACAGTAGATATTTGATTCACAAATGATTCATATGACTTAGATAATCTTTTGGTAGATATAAAATTTGCCACAGGATACTTGGCTTTAGTCTGAAGGGTAGGTTCATATTGTTTTGTTGGTTGACCCCGAGTAGACCTATTTGGCAAGACATATTGTCTACTATTAACCTCAGGAGAATGACTAACCTCAGGTGAGTGATCTTCTGTACCAGGTGAGCATTGGTCAGGTGTATAAATGACTGTACGGGAGACATGAGGGGCAGTTGTGTTGTCAGCTTCTGGTGCCTGAATCTCTGTAGTGACAACCTCCGGCGGTGCCTGTGTAGTTGACACATTGGTAATCTCATAGACGGGCTCACTTGTCACCATATCGATGGGCTCACTTGTCTCCCCCTCTCCATGATACAGCTCTTCAAAATATGAATTCTCCTCCTGAAGAGCAATATCAGAAGAGGAAAAATAACTCATGTCCTAAAAAAAGGTAACATCCATAGTGACATAGTACTTCCGGGTGGGAGGATGATATCACCGGTATCCTTTCAGATGGCTTCCGTACCCAACAAACACACATTTAACTGCCCGGGCATCCAACTTAGACCGTTGATGTGGTGGAAGATGAACAAAAGTAACACAACCGAAAACACGGGCAGGAAGATTATGAAAAGAGGGTAATGAGACATGAGATGCAAGCACCTCATAGGGAACTTTCCCTTGAATGACACGAGATGAAAGACGATTAATGAGGTGGGCGGAAGTAATGACAGCATCACCCCAAAGGTATTTAGGCATATGGGCACTAAAAAGAATACACTGAGCCATATCAAGTAAATGACGATTTTTTCGTTCAGAAATCCCATTTTGCTCAATTGTGTAAGGACACGTTGTTTGATGAACAATTCCGTGTGTGTTAAAGAATTCCTGAAAGACATGATTCACATATCCCCCCCATTATCAGAATGAAGAACTCGAATGGTGACATTATATTGTGTTTGGACAGAGGCATGGAAGACACGAAAAGCTGGGAAAACCTCATCTTTATTTTTAAGAAGAACAATCCATGAAACACGTGTGCAATCATCAATAAATGACACAAAATAACACATTCCTGACACAGTAGGCTCTTTAGAGGGTCCCCAAACATCAGAATGAATTAATTCAAAAAGAATAATAGTTTTAGAAGTACTAGGGGAATAAGTAGATCGATGACTCTTGCCCAAAACACATGTCTCACAACGTAAAACAGACTCGTCCACACTAATAAATAAAGAGGGCATAGATTTTTTCATAACACTAAAATATGGATGTCCTAAGCGACGATGCCATAACCAAATTTCACTTAGCTTGTCAGAAGTGTAGAGTAAAGCGGTCCAAGACTATCCCCCTGGTTTTTCCCCGGCGTAAGTCAGTTCCAGATGAAACAACCGGCCCCTCAGAGACCCCCGACCAATTACCCGTCCGGTGAGAAGATTCTGAAATACCACATACATAGGAAAAAATGTGATAGAACACTCACCATCAGCGTTCAGTTGGGGAACATATATCAAATGATGAGATAAAACAGGTACATAGAGCACATTGTGAAACTCTATGGTGGGAGTAATACGAACGGACCATGTCCCTAACACGGGGAATGCCTCACCATTAGCATTAGTAACATAGGGTACGGGTAGAGGCGACAATATGGTAAAATAAGATTTGTCATAAGTCATATGATCAGACGCACCGGAATCAATAATCCATGTACAAGAACTAACAAAGTGAGAAATATTAAAAGCCATACCAATTTGACCACGACCATCGATGGAGGCTGTAGGTGCTCCTCCAGCGGTACGAGAATTAGGCCTCGTAGGCCTAAGGTGTGGATACAATTTCTAACATGTCGCACGAGCATTGTTAGTATCATGGCAATAAGGACAAGTTGGCCAAGTTGGGCTGTGATGATTCCCTAAGCCTAGTGGTGGTCTTTGTCGATGAAGGGGAGCTGAAGTTGCTTGCGGAATAGGTGGTGCCTGAGAACGAGCATGAACAGTAAGATTAGAAATGACAATCGGTGCCTGAAGACTACTCTCTTGCTGAGTCTCATGCTTTTGGATATATGTGAAAGCGGTGAGTAGAGAACCCTCCATTTCGTGTCCAAAACCCATTAAAAGAAACAATGTAAAAAATTAGGGATTAGAGAGCAAAAAACAAAAAAGGAAGAATCTGGCTCCGGTGCACTTGCACTGACGATGCACTGGAACTGACGGTGGACTTTGTACTGACGGTGCACTTTCACTGACGGTGCACTTGCACTGATAGAAAGAAAAGATATTGAATCTGGCAGAACCGGGTCGGGTCGAACCGAGTCTGGGCCGGGCCTGGTTGAAGCTTGGGCCGGGGCGGGGCGGGGCAAAATGTAACCGGGTCGGGATTTAGGTTTTAATCTTTCCGGGGCAGATTCGAGAGTGATCTTGAGAGAGGCCGATTCGAGAGTGATCTGGCGGTGATTGTAGAGGAGCGACTTCGGGCGAGTGCGGAGGAGGCAGCAGCATCGGCGTCGGAGGGGGAGGCAGCAGCGTCGAAGGAGGCAGCGGTGAGCACGAGGGCGGTAACCGGTCGGAAAAGAGCCAGAAAAAAGAGCACGAAGGCTCTGATACCAAGTGGAAATGTAAGATGCTTGTTGTATTTACTTGATTTCATACATAGATTACAATTGTATATATAGCCTAATTTACACTAATTGCTCCGTGATTCACGGAGGGAACCACGGGCCGTGATTCCCGGCTTGATTCACGCCGACAACATGGACGAGGAGTATGAAGCCATCTTCTCCGGGCATCTGACCGGAATCGGTGTGCCGTATAGTGAACATGCCGTTGTTATTAAGAAGCTATTCGAGATGGTTGAGGTGGCCGAGTCCGATGGGGAAGTTCTTTGTTTATCTGTGTTGGACATCACTCAGCGCACCGGTGTTAGTCCCGGGCATGATCCGTTTGGCCCTAACATGCGTCCTGCGAGCGCATCATTTATCGGGGGTTTGGAGCCAGTGACCCTTTATGCTGGTATTATCACACGCTCTCCCTCTTGTGCTATTTGTTTGGACGATTTTGATGTCGTTGATCAACCAGAACCCATTACTGGCTTGCCATGCCGAGACCATTTCCATGTGCACTGCATTGTTCAGTGCCTCGAGATCAACCACCTGTGCCCTCTCTGCCGATAACCGATGCCAACACAAGAAGAACCAAGATTAATTAGCAACGTTGGTGTTGCTTTGTACTAAAATGTATCATCTTTTATCTATTTGTTGTCTTTCCAGAAACTATGTGGGATTCTGCTCATGCAAAGTAAAGTTTGGTTTTGTTCAGGAACACCTATGATTAATCAGTTTCATATATCTACAAATTAAAGATCGCCCCACATAAAAACAGTTAATCTTGTGTTGCTGTCAACCCTATGGGAGCTCAATCATCAACCTAAGGATACAGCCCATCTATATTGTAGGTTTCAACCAGATGGAATCATCTACACCCCATTACCCCTAACACTTAATTCAGATGGGCGCTTTGGAGAGGGATCTGTGGACAACAACCTCTTGTTTATCTGGTTAAACTTTCTGTACATTCATACTTGCTGTCAAATTACTAATCGGTTGAGCAATTAGATTTTTCTGGTCTGAAAGAAACATTATTAGATGAATTAATAAACACACGATGAATTTTTTGGTGAGAAAATGTTTTCTATTTCTTTCTTATCAACTTCAGTATTTGCTTACAGCTCAAGAGATCAGTCAGTGTGACAAGTAACCATTAATGACTACTGGTGTTGATAATAACTAACATGGGCTAGGCAGATATCTTAGTTCCACATGGCAGCTGGTACATATTGAGTCTCCCTAATATTTATTTTATCAGAGCAGTTGAGCTTGATCAACACTTGGAACCATTCTGCAAGAATTGTTCCTGACCTGAAGAACTTACCTTAGCAAGTTGAGTTCTCCAATATGGCACCTCATGACCTGAAGAACTTATCTTACCAAGTTGAGCTCTCCAATATGGCAGATCGAATGTGAACTGTTGAGACAGTGGATTGAATCGGTCTGGTTTTAGCACATGGCTCATGTGAGATAAAGTTCTGATTTTATGACTTTGGCCTTGAGCAGCTTTTGGTTCATCATCTTCTTTCACAGGAGCAGGAGTCAATTTATATGTGCAGCTGTTTTTACTAAGACTTGCAACTTCCAGGTTTCGGTTTCTCAACACATTAGACTCAGAGTCTGAAACTGCAACGAAAGACTCTGCATGATTAGGCAGCTTACCTCGGTTTAATATCATTGCTGTTGACTTGTTGCCAGTGCTTTGTGACTCAGCAGCTATGCAACTGCGGTCTCCAGTGTAAGCTTTCAAGGGATAAGAATCCAGCTGATGAATCTCATTGTTGCCAGAGCTTTGTAACCCAGTAGCTATGCAACTGCGGTCTCCATTGTGAGCTTTCAAGGGATAAGAATCCAGCTGACTAATCTCATTCCTATGATTTTGATAAAATGCAGAATGTGAATTACTTTGATCACCACTGGATGGCAGTTGAAATGTAGTACGAGTGGTCTTCATAATCGCAGGATGTCCTCCCTGAGAGGGTGCTGCAACTAAAGAAGTAGTGCTAGGTGCTCTCTCGGCACAGGTATAGGCCAAAGGAAAGCGACTTTTTTGCTGTTGGAGACATCCAAGTAGTTTCTTTCTAGCAATCATCTTAGCTGTTGGTCCTAAATCCCTGACAAATGATATTAAGCTTTCTCTGTAATCAATATCCTGGTGATTTACCTACAAAATTAAAATTATCTGTTATATTAATTCATGTTGTGCCATCAATGAATGAAACTTAAATGACAATGCACACTAGTTTAACATGCATCTTCCTTACATTATTTCTCACTTAATGAGGGTGCAGCTAGCTTGCCGTGACACACATGCACACAGAGATGACAGAAGGGAAATTTCAACAGAGTGAACAGACCATCCATTTAAAAAAAACAACAGCACAGAATATAGAAAATCTACACAGTTCTTAAATGTAAGGTCATACAGTCATGACATCCATAGTTCATGTACCACCCTGGTTCTTCGGAAATATTATCTGTCTAAAAAAATTACTTTAGACATTGCATAAAACGGAATATTGGTAGAATACAAGCGCAAATGGAAAATACTTACATGCTCAAGTTGTCTTAGATCACTGGATAATGTCAAACCAGTAGACTCAATCTGGCTGGGGAAGTAGTTCCAAGGTCGATATGTGTAGCGTCGATCTGCTTCAAAAGACCTAGATCTTCCATCATCTTTAGCACCTATAAAACATGACAATCAAGATCAAGTTACATTCTAAAGTTTGACTGCTCAGTTTTGAATTGCGAGAGAGACCCTACTGCAGTATCCTGCATTATGAATACTACTTGGCTGTCTTGGTGCAAAGAGATGTAATTCCTCATAAAACTAGGTGTACATGGAATGTCGGTTAAAGTTTTACCAGAAAGACGTTTTTGTACTCCTGTACCAATACAAGTGCCCCCAGTTTGTGCTGGAGCTCTCCTGGTATTTGATGTACCATTAAGTGAGAATCCCACAGCTTTTGATGAACCACCAATCATCATGCCAAAAGGGTTCATATCTGTAGCAACTTTAGGACATGAGTCTGGCTTTCCAACTTCAACTTGGGCCCTCCTAACAGTTCTTTGTCTAGCCTCTAAAAAATCTGACTCCAACTTCTCAGGATAAGTGTTCAAAATGTGAAATACCTCCTTAACTAGTTCATGTATGGAGCGCGCCTGCAGAAATAAAAAATGCATATACTTGATTGAGAAATTCTAGATTTGTAGTTGTAGAACATTGAGCATATTCCAAATAAGGTCTACAGATATTCAGTTGATGTACCTGTCTAAAATAAATGGTAACTGAAGGATTGAAATGCATTGCATTTTCTGTTACTAAAAATGCATCATGCTGCAAAGATATATTAATCAACTGTTAGATGGCATATTAGAAGTCACGTTTGACATCAAATGCATATGAACATTTTAAATAATCAAGGATATAACCTTTAAATAGTGAAGATAAAATCAAGTAGCTTCAGCTTTCCCATGATGTGGGACGATGAGCTCATCAATAAGTAATGGCAAAACATTATGGGGAAAAGAGGATAGAAATGTTGAATTGTAGTTGTAAAATTTAAGAAACATTAACCTCAAACTGCTGAAGATTTTTATACATTCCTTCATGTAGTTTTGCCCTCATGGTCCCAAAATCCATAGGCTCTTCGATAATATCATAATAATCCGGAACCTAATAAGAGTACAGAAAAGTTCATCACCATGGCAAGAAAGGAAAAGAATACATTCAGATATTAAATGTTAAGACAATAATGAGATACACACCTCACTGCGGTTAACTGGCTCAGCGAATATATCATATGTATCTCTCCTGTAATTTTTCAAAAACATGTATATCAGTATATGAGCATATGAATCCAGAAGTTTCTCATATATAGGTAACTTCAAATGATAACAGTATGCTCCACTTTTGACTTTTGTTATTTCATTTTCTTGATTGATATAATATAATGAATTTATGGTATGAGTCTATAAGAGGAACCTCACCTCTGTAGTATGTCTAGAACCAGTTCAAGTATGCGCTTTTCTGGCAACCACAATGCAGATAGAGCAGAGGATTGTTGATCTAACACAAGCACAAACAAGTTAAAATTGCAATTCGTTTTTCCAAAAACCAACAAGAATCAATTAGCAGAAAATGAGGACTAACCAGTTGAGGCCGGTTTTCGAATATCTTTACGAGGCCAGACTACCTGGGGATCTGATAGCAAAAAGAAAACAAATAGACTGCAAACTAGAACAGGTTTGCCACTAAAACATAAGAGAAATACAGAAAATGAGGCTCACCACTACTAGTTTGGTTATCTTCTTGACTGGTTGTCACTGGACCCTGCAGAACACATCAAATAAAATATAAATAAAAATTGAAACTTAACATGGGTACAAAACCCTTAAGGGGTTTACGCCTTCAGACTTTGGGTAACATGTTAACCCCAAGTCCTAAACTTTATCGATTTCAAAGTAGTTTATGTGAGTGCTATTACCAAATTTGGTGAGCTTGAACGAGAAAGGTAGGCAGCCCCATCCTGAGGAGCGAGTCTTCTCTTCTTTCTAGCTCTTGTCTTAGAAGCTGGTCCTTGTTCATAACCCAAGTAGCTCTTCATTTGTTGTGTGCTAGTACTACCAGCAATAGCACCAAATCTAGTGCCACTAGCCTTCAAATCTTCCAAAGCAGACAATCTGGGGCTCTTCCTATACCCTTCTCTCAACAATTTTGACCTCCCAAATCTTTTACTATAACACAGTTTATACCAAAAACCCACATTGTTAAAAGGTGAGAAATTTACACTAGACATTTTTCACAAACATGAACAAGACCCACCTGGACATTTTCAGTGTCTAGCTAGCCAAAAGCTGAACCTTTGGGGAAAAAGACCTGCAAAGCTTTACAAAAATGGCTGTTTCTGTGGATGAAAGTTTTGAGTGGCAAAGTGGGTTACTTGAGACTTGAGGTCAGCTAGAACTATGAAAATGGGTTTTGGTTTCTATTTATGAGAAAAGTGAATATATTGCAGACGAGGTAAAATATTTAAACCCTGATATATGGTCTTCTATTTGCTTCCTGTTTCATTCCATAACAGGGTCTCTCCCAGCTGGGAAGACATTAATGTGTTTGAGCCAAGTAAATCTGTAAATGTTACAAAAAAAAAATTATGTGAAAAACTGAAATGGGAGAAGAGCATTGAATTACAGTGAGGAGTGAGAATGTGGTCAAATGAAATAGGTAGGCAGGACGTTGCAGAAGTACGATCGAGTTCAGACCGTGCTGTCTACAGCACAAAACGACGAGGTCACCACCAATATTTGAAGGAGGGCTACATTGTGGAGCTGTACCCTGTTTTTACCTGCAGAAAACGAGAAGGGTGAAATTTTTACTACTTTTGGAAGTCATTATTTGAGAGGGTTTATTTGAGCGTTCCACTAAACCAATTTCCAGTTCTACTTTGCATTGAGTGAGAAATTTGACTAGAAAGCTTGGATTGATTTTTTTTATTGGAAATTAGAGTGGGAGAAGGGATAAAATTGAGATCTTTATGCGGTTGTCTATTTTTTTGTCTTGTTTACAATCTTTGTAACATATTTTGTTTTGGGTTGCACATTTGTATTAACCTTTTAACTTTCTCTACTACATAGTACACTTCATATTGGAATTTGAAATTTATGAAAATCTTGGCAATAAGGTAAAATCTTAATAATATAAATTAAAATCTTTCATTTATTTTTAGAGATAGGAATTTGAACAATAATAGAATGAGTGAGAAAGAAACTGAGTACTGAGTCCCTTGCTAATAGGTCAGTTTCATATTATACACTCATTTTATGATACATCTGTTACAAAATCTCTCAAATTAAAACTTCAATTCAGAAATTATGAATTCTCTAAATCAAAAGTGTTTAAACACTTTTGAATTTACACCAGACACCACAATATTAGGACAAGCCTAAACACCAAATTTGGTCACCAGGATGTTTTCTCTCTTCTTCTTTTTTCCATCTAACACCAAATATTTTCTCTTAGAATCAATCATTTCTTAAAAGAAAATGTTAGGAAATGAATCAAATGATGGGTCAAAGCATAAGCTTTACAACTATAGTCTATAGATGATGCCTAGCTTATCCTAAACCCAAACCCACAGACAATAGAGCGCTGTTGGGGACAAAACAGAGGACCACCAAGAAGTTACACTAGTCCCGTTTGGCCATACGTGCTAATATCTCCCAACGCGCCACCTCACTCGTGGCGTTAGTGTGATCTACCTAAATTTAGAATCTGAGTATCAGACGATAGATAATTGGATGTGATATGCGCGTGTGGTCACAACACAGCTGATTCGAGTGGGGGAGACACAAACGTCTATCTCTGGTTTCAATCTTTTCCCCAACGACTGACTCAGTGAAGTTGAAGAGGTCTTGTCCTCTATTTTTTCTGCTCTGAAATTTTTACCTGTAAATTCATTATACAAAAAGAGAGAAAAGATCGTAGCTTTATCTGAAACTTGGAGACCCCTGCATGATCGGAGCTTCTGGGCTTTGAAGATCCGACCTTTTTGGGGTTTTGATTTCTTCCTAAGGTATTTTACTGCTACCCACAAATTTGTTTTTGCATTTTCTGTTGGTATAGATTGTTGTTTTATTGGGTATGTTTTTTGTTACAATTGAGCAATTTGATTCTGTTTTCATTGTTGTGATGATGGATTTGTGGGTTGTGTTTGTTTTTACTGGTGCCGTTGTGATTTGGGTGTGAAAATTTAGAGCAAAAAATGGGGTTTCAGATGCAGAGGATTCATGAGTATGTAGTTTTTGATTAGAAAAGGTAATGACTTTCTTATTAAAAAGGTATCTGAGATATTGATCTGCTTAGATAATTCATGATCCATGACCAGCTTGTTTTAAGATATTGTGATGTCTGAGATCAGTTTTAGCTCAGCAAAATGTTAGCTCAATCTCAACATGAGCTGTTTTTAGCTTAGGGAGTTTGTTGAAATGGTAAATGTAAATCTAAGTAAGTTTACCGCGTTCAACTGGTTAGACTGAAAAGTTTGGGGTTAAACTGAACCAGGAATTAAGTCGATTGAGTAAATGCAGAACTCATTGGTTTAGAGTTTCTTGGCCATTGCCAAGGTTATACTGTCTGCTTAATTGTAAGATTGTAAGATTGTAATATATCTATGTTTTTGCACTTGTGCATTTCATCTTTTTCAGATGGATAGTGGGGTGATAGCTGATCAGTTTGTAGAACCTGCAACATGTGCACTGTGCCAGAGGGCTCTTTCACCCGAGAATGAGGCAATTGGAGATTTTATAACTGCCAATATGTGTGGGGACTGTAAGTTTTTGTACCTTGAAGATCTTGGTACCCCCACACGTGACTCTTATCGGAGAAGGCCGTCTCGGAGAAGAAGAGCTAGGTACAGTAGTTCTGAGTCAGTTGAGGTTGAGGATATTTTCTCACAACAGTTCTCACATATGATCAATCAGGTGCGGCAAAATCAATCCCCTGGCTCTGGGCTAGAGGATCCACCTGTTGGTGGTGATTCTCCTGCCAGGGTGTCACATCGCACAAGTTCTCGTACTACACCAAGTGGGTCTAGAAGATGGAGGCGGGTTCTCTCTGATACTGAAAGTGATGGTTTCGATAATGCAGATTCTCTCTATGGGGAGAATGAATCAAATATCAGTTTTGGGCGGTTCAGGGTGTCTCGTGATGTGAGTGATGTAATTTCATTTAGTGCATATGGTGGTGATTCCGATGCTTCTGTAGACCTGCAAGGTTTTCTGGATACAGAGACAATTATCCAACCGATTGATGGAAGTGTTTTTGATAGTGATACTGACATTGATCCAATGCATGCTGGTCTCAACCCGTGGAACTCTGATGACCCTGAAGAAGATGATGACGATGACGATGAGGAGGAGGATGAAGAAGATGATGAATGGGAAGAAGTTGATTCTGTGGAAAACATGGTTGAATCTGCAGAAGCCATTAGCCAACCACGAAACCCTTTGATTTTGAGCTCTGGAAGAAGAAACCGCCCAGTCAATTGGCACCAAAGGAGACATATTACTGAAGTTGACGATCCACTTCGTTGGGGAATGAGGGGAAGAAATTCCCATGACATATTATCTAACTTTGATGATTCAGACATGATGCCCTATGTTACCAATTCTGGTGATTATCTTGATGCAGTAGGCTTTGAAGAACTGCTGGAGCATCTTGCTGAGGCAGACAGCTTAAGACGAGGAGCACCTCCTGCTGCTGTCTCCTTTGTGAATAAGCTGCCTCTCATTCATATAAGTAAGGAACATGACAAGCATGATGACTTGGCATGTGCAATTTGCAAGGATTTATTGACTATTGGCACTGAAGTGAATCAGCTTCCATGTTTTCACTTGTATCACCCGTCCTGTATTCTGCCATGGTTGGGTACACGGAATTCTTGCCCCCTTTGTCGTTATGAGCTACCAACTGATGACAGAGACTATGAAGAGGGGAAACGGAATGCTGGTGGTAGAGTGGAGATCCATGTCCGGCAGCAGAATGCTAGAGAGGACAGGTCTATTGGTGTTCCTAATAGAGCTGAAGAAGATGAAGATAATGCATTTAGTGAAACTAGAGTGGGGCCTAGATTCCAAGCGGGTAGGGAACCTGACTCTAATACCTCGGGTGGAGTTAATAGTCCGGGCAGATGGTTTCTTTTTGCTGCTGCTCCAATTGTCAGTCTTGTGGGTATAGTTCTCGTGCTGTGGTTGGGAACTCCCACGGGACAGGGAAACTTTGCTGACCAGGCCCAACGCCATGGTCATGTTGCTGGTGCATTACCCCACCACAGGCAGAACAGAAGCAGGAGGTGGTGGTCTCTCTTCTGAGGTGTTCTTGAAAATTGTTGGTAAATAAGATTGGTGTTCTGTTGTTTCTTCCCTGACTACTTGTGGGCTTGTGGCAGTCGTGTTCTGTCATAGAGATCGGCAAGATTCTCCGATTTCTGATGGTACAATTATGTGGTTCGTTTAGTTATCTCTTTTAACATTATTTTCACCAAATGTGAGTTTCAGTTTTCTATATTATATCATTTATATGAAGTTGATCTTTCCTGCCACTAGACTTTGAATTGTGACGAGTTTCTTGAAGGACACTGTTGTAGCACTAGAATGCAGTTTCATTTATGAGATTCATCGCACGATTACTATAGTTTAGATCTTAAACTGACTGAAAAAAGATATCATCATCCCGATGTTTTCTAATAAATTTACTGATCATCATCGGAACTCTGAACTCATACTTCACCCGTGAAGGCTTCATATATGTTGCTCCAGGCCACTTTGTTTAGCATTTCTTCGGGTAAACAAATTATCAGAAAGTCATTCAGGAAGGTTTACAGTGTAGAAACAACTAGAGTACTAGACAGGAACAAGATAAACTCGACTTAAATCCTCACATTTGAACTTCTAAAATTCTGATATATTGAACTCCTGATACTTCCGAATTAGATGCACCTGTCCCGGAATCGGGTGATGGTGAGACGCACTTCTCGGCCGCACATCCCAGTCTGAATATTGCTATCCATAAGAAGCTATTCCTGTGCTACTGGACGACAATGCATGTTGCGTTTCATGAGTGATGACAATGGCACACTGCAAGAGTGCAATGGTAATAGCCTAATAGGGTGCCCTAGTATTTGACCCTTCTTATCACAACCATGAAAACGTCTGATCTTTTTTGAGAGGAAAAGTTGAGCTGGTTTGAGCTCCTAGCAAGTTTATTTTTATTTACTGATTAGCAACGTTGGAAAAGGGAGATTGAATCCGCAACCTCGGGCAGTGAGGTTAATCCACCTAACGCGTAAATACGGATGTAAGCCACCAAGACACCAGAAATGAACTTCTGAATCTTCAACTTTCATGATGATTCCTGTGATGATTCCTGCTTTCATGAAACTAAGTGATGTTACTTGAGAGTGAAATCGCATTCTGCTTCTATATCTGTTTGAAAATGAAGGGCAACAGGAAAGCCAGATGCAAAAAGGGTACGAGGAAGAAGGGGCAGGGGACCTCCTATTTAGATTATAAATAAATAATTGCTTCCACTTTACAACTAAAGCAGGGAGTAATGTAGCTAACAGTAACACCCTGTTGATCTTTGGCGGTGGTATACATTTACATGCACCTCGGCCCACCTCCTAATGAAGATGACAACTGACCTTCTACAAACCTATATATTCTTGGATGCAAAGGCAGCTGCCCACAACACCAATCACCGTGCGCTCCTCTTCAGTTTGACACCTCTTTTTCATTACAAGAATGAATTTCCAAGCTTAACTTGTTCTATTAGCTATTAACATTGATAGGCCAAAAAATTTAATAGTAGAAGGCAGAGAGAGATGAGCAAGTGTGGTGCCAGCAACTACTTCCGACTTTGGATGTTTCTAAAAGAGTATGTTGAGGTACAAAATAATCCACCCAGTCATGGAGAACACCGCAAATATATGAACCCAGAACAAGACAGCAGCGGCCTCCCTTCCGCAGCCTCTTAAATTTGCAACAGCACCTACAAGGAAAGGTGCATTCATTAATCAGTGCCATTGTGTACTATTGTGCACGGCAGTTATAAAAATGCAAGTCATGAGACTTTGAGATCTGTAAGTTAGGTTTGAGTACCAGCCAGAACAGACGATGGCATTGTGTGCTGGAGCAGTAGAACAAAACGAAACATCTTATCACCCTCAGGTAGGAAACCGAGCTTATCAGCCAACATTACAATCCCAAGTCCTGCCGGGGGGACCAAGACCAACCGTGAAAATACAATTGCAGCAGTTGTCCGAAAACCAAGTTTGGAACTCCCAGGACCTGCAAAACAGACATGTCATGATGATATCATCTAAACTCAGACCATGGAATAAGTATGGAATGCATACTAATTTGTAGCAAAAATATTACAGAGGTAACTTTATCTGCAAATAACTCATTTTCAATGTCAAACAAACCCAAGCAAGTAAGGTAAACAAGATGGAGGGGTGCCAACTCACCATTAATAAGGTTGCCGCCTAATGCCAAAAGAATGCATGGAATCATAGCTTCCCTGGTATCACCAAAAAATAACATCAGAATACCGCAGAGATTAAAAGAATGAACTAAACAGGGAATTGAAAGTGCTACTAGATAATTCTTTTTATTTATTTTGGAATATAAATGGAACAAGAAGATCCTATATGGCTTATCGACATAATATACAATCAAACCCCAACCAAACTAGATGACAGATGTTAAGAAAATCCTCACTTCCATATCTATGATGAGTGTGTCAAAATGTTGACGTCTATTAACCAGAGGATTAGCAAAGGTATGCAAGTTAAGTAGCATGTAATCCCATATATTCCCATGCTGTCACAGTGGAGACCAAAAATCCCAGAGTGGAAAAGCACAGGACCAAGTTCTCTTTACAAATACACTGATCACAGACAACCACAGAAAATGATACATGATAGTGACTGTGTATATGTCAATGTTTCCACTATATCACTAGTAAGCTATTTTATAATATCATATATAGCAACCAAAATTTCAATCAAACTTCTAAGTTCAAAAAACTTTTTAAGCTAGTTTCCAATTTCACATATAGAATTCTTTATTTTAATTGAGCAACCAACATATACTGTAGTATAATTTAACTAAGCATACCCAAGGATAGTGCAACTATCAGTGAAGAAGAAAAACGGACCACCAGATTCGAAGATCTGTTTCTTTAAGAATGGTATTGCTCCAAGTACCATGGCTAGGACCTGCACCAGATTCAATTTGATTAATTCTGAAGGTCCAATTAGAAGTATTTGCATATGGTTTTACTTCAATATTAACATAAATTATACAAACAGATATTGAATGAGTTTAACAAAAGGATCAAACTTACAGAAGCTATTATAGGGGGCTGAAGAAGTTGGTTGAGCTTTAACTTCTCATAGAGAAAAAGCAAGAACTCTGTAATCTGCAACAAATTTAATGCCATGTAATAAGAACCATAGTATACACATAAAGACTACCAGACAATATAAAGCATTGAAAGTAAAATATATCCCAACACTCTGTAATCTGCATAACTCAACTGTTAAGCACAATAAATATAAAAGCAGATCAAAGTTTAACAAAATTGTAATACGACTATCACTGCTATTGAACTGTTTTCATCTGAACAACTCACCCCTTTTCTTTTTTTTTCAATCTTAACAACTCACCTTTAAACAAGGTAAAGTAAAATTCTTTTTTAGATTTTATAATGGGGAACATTGAAGGATACAAGTTACGTCAGGAAGAGAAGATGTATAGACAACAAAAATAGGATAAATAAAACATCAGATGGATATAATATAAGTGATTCTTACCTTAGATTTCTTTGAAGAAGTTGGGTTGATTTCTACAACTTCTTCATGTTTTTGCTCTACCTCTACTTCTTGTTCCTCATGTGTAAGCAAAGGAACTTGTCCAGTTGTGTCTCCATCGCTAGGGTTCTTGATTGGAAGAGTTTCCTCATCAATGTCAAAGGTACCCTCTGGAGGAGGAGCCAGCATATTAAAGACATATGTGTAAAGGATGATTGCGCCAACCTATATATGCATCATCAATGATAGACAATGTTTAGTGCTTTATCCTAAATGAATAACTTAGTTTGCGATGATACTAAGTATTGCATTACTGCATAATTTGCAGCATGGGTTCCAGTTACAAACTCTGGCGATCAATAGTGAAATGTAATCATGCAAAACACCTACCCACTGGCCAAACGAAATATAGGCAATTCCATTTGTGCTACATGTTGTCGAGTCACCAAAAGGGTTGGATGAGTCTCTACATAAAGCAGCAATCAGGACAAGTGGCACATTCCCAATGTTTCCTGCATATTATTGAAAAAAAAAACCTAATTATTTAGCACAAAGCACCAGCAGCACTGATACATCTTAAATAGAAAATTAATTCCTTAATGAAACTAGCTTGATGACCTAAGTTATCCACCCTACATTCAGTTTGCATATGTCCAGTATCTAATGTTACAAGTTACCTCTGCTTATTATTGCCTAATCTAAGTCATCCCACATTTCACGAATAGTAATAGTAATAATAGTATAGTTTTTATAATAAAATTAATAATACAAGCGTCCTGCTGCTACTGAAAGTCCGAAACCGAAGATTATAAGAAGGGTGGTTTAACAGCATACCAATTCCAATTTGTACAACTGTTAACTTGAAGAACGGGTAAGGTGGACGGACGACGGACGCGGTTATATAACCTATGATTGAGCCTGATATGCTACCAAGCACCACATTCATAGGGATAAACCACCTGCAAAAGGATACGATACTTAGTACACAAATCCTAAGGCTTTACTATCAGGTTACAAGAACAAAACACAGCAGAAACAGCTCATACCACTCGAGCATTTTCTCCAAGGTGACTGCTTGTCCGAGTTGGGAGAAAATCAAACACGGCAGCAAAAGCGAGAAAACCAGCTGCAAGAAACAAAACACATTAAGCAAACTCAGCATCCGGCACCTCACATTATCTTCAAACGCAAAGGAGGAGTAGTCAAATCACGCCTTACCCCATTCAAGAGCTTCCTTCCATCAGCCGGCAAGATGTTGACATACTTGGAAGCCATAAGAAGACCCAAAGAACAAACTGTAAAAACTTTAGCTATGGGAAGTACTGCAATCTTGATAGTACTGATCAACGACTCGCTTCCCACTTGATTCCCCGCCTCCACCATTGTCAAAATCCTCTCCATCTTTCCACCAATTCTATTTCCTCAATTCAAATAAGTTCACTCATTCCATCAGCCCCTCCAATAATATTGACAGGATTCCCCTGAACAATTTCCCCCTCTTTTTTACTTTTCACTGAATTTCTGCAAATATAGCAACATCAAATTACAGCGGAATCCTAACCATAATCCAAACACAGATTTCCAAAACGAATTCGATTCATAATGGAAAACAGACCCGAGATGATTACAAAGAGCAACGTAAAACCGAACCAAAACAATAATAAAGATTCCGAATTCACCTTGAGAAACCTCTCAGGTTTAGCTGCCACAAATCCAAACAAGAATTTGCAGCAACCAAAGCCCTACAGGAATCAAGATTCCAGAACCAAAACCAACAGCAATTAAAAAAAAAGATCAATAAATATCATAAAAACCGAATCAAAGAAGCAAAACGTACGGTGGAGAACGAATGAGAATAAACCGGAAAACATAAAACTGAATTGTTAACAAACACGTGTCACAGCCGGCGTCGTGTCAGTTACATACCTCTACCTACTCTTTGTTACTGAGCTGAGCTCTTCTTCTTCCTTCTTTCTGTTAATTGTTAGTTGGCGCTTTCCCACCTCCCTCTCAAACTCTGTTTTAAAAAAAAAAATTAAAACAGAGTAAAAATGAAAGAGTCGGGGTTAATCGGATTCCTAGACGGCGTTACACGAATTGTCGAAACAGCCCTGGGTTGTTTAACCGCGTTGCCGATAATGCCCTCGCCGTACCTACGAAAATTCCAGGCACGGGGGGAACAGGTGATCCGGAACTTGACTTGATTTGGGAAATTGTTGTGGTAGAGAACAAATTGGTGTGGGGTTTGACGATTTGTCTCTATTGCTTTTTACCCTTTTGGGGGGAGGTAAAAAGTAATTTACTCATCACTTACCTTGTCGGAAGGGGAAAGTTAAGGAAGAAAATTATGTACATTTGCAATACTTGAGGCCCATAATTGAAACCAAAAGAGAGAAATGTACAGGAAACGTATTCAGAACACCAACCTTCAAGTGAATTAACTGATATCTTGCAATCTCAGCCGTTTGTTTAAAATAGACTTTTTATGGCACTAACACCTATACTAATAGTGTTGAGATAATTAAAGATCAAAAATACCTCTTTACGACCTATACTAATATTGTGGCAGTTTTGTGGTAGAGCGAAATTTGATGTGGCTAGAGTCGCTAGACTGAGAGGGTGATTGATTTGGAGTATCTGGACGTGGCAACGATTTGTGTTTTGGAGTATTGATTAAAAGATATGAACCCATTAATTAAGTTGAAGACCAAAGCACTCGCATCAAGGGACGTATAGAATAATGTAGGAATGTCCATCGGTCGATACATTCTAGTTATATATATAACTCACTTATCAATCAATTTCCAAAATTTGCAAGAAATCTATATTAAAAACTCCGGCTGCATGAATTGAAGTCGAAAAAGTATAATGCAGTAAACAGTTGGAGTCGGCCATGCAAACAAAATACACGCGGGTCTAATTGAGTGCAAGTATGTATACGTTTGTGATTACGAATTACACAAACACATAAATATCAATTTCTCATCTGCAAGGAATCTATCAAATAACAAATAAACAAAGTTACCGTCGAACTTAGAATATGGAACGTCATGGACAACAAGTATTCAAAACAAAAGTCTCAAGTTAATTACTTTTGTTACAAAAAAAAACATAAATGCTTCTATATATAATCCAAACAAAGTATTGTGTCTTTTCTTTTTCTTTGATGGAAACATCATTGTGAAGCACAAAAACATTTTTCTTAAAAGGTTGTTGGAAAGAGAAAGTAGGAAGAGGGTTTCATAGTTCACTTACTGAGAAACAGATCGATAGGAATGGTTGTTGAGGCATCGATCTGACCCAGTTAGTGGGTTATGTCATGAATCATAAAGATGCACTACATCGATTGATCCAAAAGAGAAAGGATACTTTCATTATTTTGTTCATATATACTTCAAATTTGGAAGATGCATGTATATAAATATATTAAACGATGATGTCAATTCAATTGTCACATACACAACTGCCTCCAATGGGGACTATAATATTGATCACGCATGCATGTAAGATGCACTACTTACTCTTTTGTATCATTTACCATTTTACTGACCCGACTGCTTCTGAGATTTAATGAAAGTAAATTTTGAAAATGTAAAAGAACACCAGAAATGTTTGGAGGCTACATTGTTGATATTCTCATTGATGTAAAATGAAGATGTTACATGAGTTTATATACGTAGATTGAGATAAACAAATGACGAAACTACCCTAATATAATACAATTATAATTATAACACCATCCTTCAACCATATGCTTGATAACAAGCATAATGGTTGGATTACAGTACATGAACAATAGCCCATATATTCTAACATCCCAAACAAAACCCAAAATCCTTAATATGAGTGCATATCTCTTTGAATGAATGCTTTCTTGAACCACAGTTTCAATCAGATCTCACAAAGCTGAAAGCATAAGAACTGGTTCTTCGATACTCATAGGACCTAATGTTAATATGCCAAGACATCTAGCAACAATTCGAGAGCAAAGATTTCCCAAATGCATGAACCTAATCTGGAAATATGAATCTGTCCTTGGCAACCAACAAATACAGAGAATGCCATTTTCTCTAATTACACATGTAACAAAAGTATAGCAGCCCAATTCACCAATTCATGGCCTTGTCCTTAACAATTTGTATAGTAGTTGCTTGCCAATAAGAATGAGGTGCCCACAACCTTATCCCAGAAAAAGGAAAGGAGACAAGAGGAAATTGAACTTAAGTGCAGAAGATGGATGAAGGAAAAGAAGACTGATTGTCTACATTTGATTGATTGATAGATAATTGGACAAAAGTTGATTCATTGGTCATTATACCGGCAACTGTACAAAGTTCAATTCATTTAGTAATTGTACTGGTAATTGAACAGATTTTGAAGAGAAAGAGAAGCTAAAAGAAATTCTAAGAAAAGACAGTAGTAAGAAAAAGAAAAAGAAACTTGGTAATTATACATAATTGGTAATTTGATTTCGATTGGTAATTATACAAAGGTATTATGGCAAAGAGCTAGAACCAAAAAAAAAAAAGGGAGCTTTCATTGGTAATTGAACAAATTTTGATTAAGAAGAAACTCAAAAAAACAAAGACTATAAAATGAGAACAAGAATAGGAGAGGCTGACGCATAAGCAATTGACATCTTCAAGCAATATATGATCATTGTACTTCTGCATATCACAATAATTCTGTTGCATATTCACAATCATACTTCTTCAAATTTGAGCATATATACCTTCTGAAAAACTTTCATATTCTTTTTCAGCAGCACACCATCATCATGTTTCATTTATACTTGCAATAAGAGCACCGTTCATGCAATAGACACAGCAAATTCACATCACCATTCAAGCAGCAGGAAGCAAAACAAATTCTGGACCAAATATGGAGGCATTTCCCAAAAGGACCACAACTAGAACATTCAGCCAAACAACCAATCCACAATCTAACTTGACAAGCCTCACTCACCAGTCCAAAAAGAAATTGAACATTTTTCAAACTCGAACTTCATTCTTAATCTTTGATAAAATTTTGATAAAATAAAGAAAATGGAAAACTGATGAGTAGAGGCGTAACAGGCGAGAGCAGGATTCAATTCCATGATTCAAGTGGCAGAAATGACAAATCGGAGAGATATTACCAATTTGTTGGAAAAATCTGATGCAGGCTGAGGGAACAAGCAGAAGAACCGACTCTAAAACTGCCGCAAACAGGCCATGACGGCACTGCACGGGAGAAGAGGCAACAACCGGAGCAAGAAAATGGCTGGGCACAACGAACCGAGCCAGATCTGAAGTTGAAATTGACCGCAAAAGCGACGATGAAGGCAACGAAATCCTTATCTCAAACTTCCAATAAAATCGCAGGCTCCGATTGGTGATCTACTCTGCTTGGATTTACAGGTTTGGACAGGCAATGAGAATTATGAGGCTACGGTTATGAAGAATTAAGGGCTTCTAAAACTAAGACTGATAAAACTGTAAACCGCGGAAGCTAAAGAGAAGCATGCATGAACAAAACCCACAGGATCAGAACCAAGCTTTGATATCGTGTTAGGATTTGAGATTTATTGAAAGTAAATTATGAAAAAGTAAATTATGAAAATGTAACAAGAAATGTTTGGAGGTTATATCGTTGATATTCTGATTTGATATAAAATGAAGGGTTACATGAATTTATATACCTAGGTTGAGATAAGTAAATGACGAAACTATCGTATGGTAATGTTTGTTGGGAGGGTTTGATAAAAGGTTAGCTCCAGCACTCCAGGTTGTTCTTCCGGATTATGATTAAGACAAAAGGGTATATATTGAAGCTTTGGACTATTATTAGCTATAAAAAAATAGCCGAGCGCTAATTCATTTCCTAGTATTGACAGAGTTTGGTATGTAATTAACGAAGAGAAGAGTTTGAATTACTAGCTACTTAACTAAGGTCATCTTTTAGCAATGCTAGCCCTTTCCTAGAAGTCTGAGATCGAAAGTATGCTTCCGTGTTAAAAACAGATCGCTGGAGAATGGTTGTTGAGACGCATCAACAATATAGTTACTAACACGGGCTGCATGTGCTGTCCGCCCTGGACGGTGTACATACAAAATGGTGTTGTCTCTCACCACGTTATAGTGCTAACATAGTAATATGCACATTGTTATGAGCACTATGTTCATCCAGGAGAGTAACATAAAGGGGGTTGGATATTTTGTTCGTATATATAGGGAATGATGATGTCAATTGTCACATACACATATGTTTCGAAAGTGACTACATATCTATTAGTATTGATCATGCTACAGTCTTTTCGTATCATTCACTAACTTACGACACATATAGTTGCTGATGTACCCTTGGATTTGAATGCCAATATATGTTTGGTTCGTCAGAGGAATTCATATATATATATATATATATATATATATATATATATAATCTTTATCTAGAATGAAGTTCCAATTTTGACACACTTTTTGGTCAAATTTTTTCACTATAAGCGATTCAATATTTAGGTATGGTATTCAAGATCATCTCTACAAAGTTTCATCCAGTTTGACAATATTTAAGTATTTTTCGTGAACTTCTGCTGATGTCAATTAGTACGGTAATTCCCTAGATACACGTACATGCACGAGTCGTCGAGTTGTATGTTGAAATTCAAGTAATTCAGTAAACACATGCAATAAACAATTTTGAACTTTCACATATGACATATCTTCGGGAAAGTTGTGCCATTGGCATATAGGAAAATTATGTGCTGCAGCGCTGCATGCGTACAACGGCCCTAATCCACCGTCCATACATCTCACATACTTCACGTGCATTTCAAGACACTCTCTATCCACCGTCCGATTCAGTATGTATGGTATTCAGCGATGCACAGTAACCAAACCCTTGGCATATATATCATTAAGGTACCCTCGACGTGAACTTGCAAATGCTTTAGCGAAAATCATGGTTCCACTTATGTATAGCTATACTAATTGTGCATTTCCAAAAAAAAAAATCTATACTAATTGTTACTTTTGGTGATTTAATTTATATTTCTTGGACGATATTGTGTTGACAGACCTACTCTTTAATTACAAGCATATGATTTCAGTAGGCTAATTAGCAAGAACAAAAGGAAAAACAAAAAACAAAAAAACCACCTGTTAATCGATCTGTACGTAATTACATACTTGGTTCACAGATTGACATCACATCGTGTCATTGTCCACATTGATATGTATCATTGCATCTCATTTCATATCTGGAGAGAGCTCTTATTACACATAGCTAGCTAGCTATCTCACTTCACACGCCGAACAATGAGTCTCATTCCATGCTCAGGCAATAATAGCATTTTATAAACAGGAGAATGGCGATAGTTTGGAGAAGGGGAGAACGAGAATTTAGATAAAATCAGAGAGAGTACTATTTTAAGCTGCAGCATGGTAAATGTCTGGCCTATGCACAATCGAGTCCCGAAACCAAATGGCATGTAGGCTTGGGGATACTTGCATGATTCCGACATTCCATTTGCAAACCTCTCCGGCTTAAACTCATTAGCATCCGGACCCCAATTTTCGGTGTCACGATGCAATGCCGGAAAGTAGACCCACATGTGGATGCCTTCCGGTACATCAAGGTCCCCCAACTTCATGTTGACCAGAGCTTCTCTTGCTGTTATGACTCCTGGTCCATAAAGACGGAGCTCTCTAGAAGCACCATCGTCAGCTATATATACAATGACACATTTTGCGTCAGAGTACGTAGTGTTACGTTCATCAAATCTATTTATCATGATATAACTTCACATTTAATTCCATCGTGCAAAATGCACTAATACATCGTCCCCAGAAAATAAAAGGTAATGATGAGAATTTAAGTAATACCGTTTTGAACTTGCGGACTTTATCCATGTCTTGCAAGCAATGGTAGAGTTCAAGATCCCCGGAAACCTCAATGATTTCTGCACGAATACGTTCCTGCCATTCCGGGTGCAATGACAGAAGCATCAAGGTCCATGAAACTGTAAGAGCAGTGGTCTCAGAACCTGCAAAGTAGATATTTCTACAATTGTCCAGGATAAAACGGTCTGTTTTATGTTTGAAATGAGGCGTGTCAAGATCTCTAGCAGCACTTTCAAGTATAATTTCTAATAGATCCTTCTGATATGCACCACCCGATTCGCTTTGAGCTCGACGATCATTCACTAATTTGAGTAACATAGCATCCACCTCCTTGTTCATGCTTCTTATCTTCTTGTCAGTCTCAGTGCTAAAGATTCTGGAAAATATGATCGAGGAGTCGTAATTCAGAAGAAAATATGTACACAACTAATTAATACAAGGTATAGCTAAAGTGAATATGTGAAACAGACCTGAAATTTAAAAATCCAAAGAGCGTATTAGGTTTGGACAAGGCGTCTTGCAAGAAAGCAATCTTTGCAAATATCTGGTTGCCCTGGGAATATGAACTGCCAAAACAGGCTCTTGATATGATATCTGCCGAGAGTGCCTTCAAATCCTGATCAACCCTCATCTCAACAGCGCTCGACTCGCTTTCTACTATTCGGCTCTCCCATGTCTCCAGTAACGTCATCGTCGATTCCTCCATCAGACCTACCATGCCCTATACATTTTCACCATTATCTCAATCATGCACCACGTACGTGTATAAACCAACCCCCCCCCCCCCCCCCCCCCCCCCCCAAAAAAAAAACGATCGGGATGTGTGAATAACTGAATACCTTAACTTTGTCGAGGAAGAACTCAGGAGCAATAAGTTTCCGTTGGTAAGCCCATTCATGTCCCTTGGCTAAAATAAGGCCGTTACCCAGCAATGGCTTTAGTGGCTTACTCAGATATGTTGGTCTGCACAAATTTAACGAGTTGTGCAGTTTCAGCTCCCTTAACAACTTAGGATCGCTCACATACAGGTGTTGTTTGGCTCCAGTGGAGTACAAGAATACCGGACCTGCATTGTCATCAGATTAATAAACCGTGGTAAATTAACTTAATTACCATGACATGCATGCGCGCTGTTATCAACTTAATTAAGCCCCAAACGTAGTTATAAACTTATAATCTTAGTAAGAGTGCATAAGGGGAAAGGTGCAACAGCGTATAGCTAGTATATTGGGAAGTCCTTTCATAGTCAAAATGAAAACATCCTTTCAATCGATCTTTTTTACTGAAATTTGACTCCAATTATATAAGTGAATACATTTAATTTCCATGATGGTTCGAAAATTTTAATCTACAGTATGATTCAGGACTAAATCAGTAAAATCACAGTCATAAAACTATCGTAGCAATGTCAATGTAGTACCCCAACTCTGAGTTGTACCAATGTAGTACCCAAACTTGTAATTCACTATCAACGAAGGGTATGAGTCCAATTTCCGTTACGACTTCGTTATCTCGGTCACGTGTCCCGCACGTGACCACAAAAAAAAATTCAACATCAGTACCTAAACTCTTGTGGCAAGATCAATGTAGTACCCCAACTTTGAGTTGTACCAATGTAGTACCCAAACTCGTTTTTCTCTATAACGAGGGGTCTGAAGCCAATTTCTATCACAATTCCATCTTCTGGGTCACGTGTCATAACTTCTCGTCTTTTCTCCTTTTATTTTCATTCTCCTTCACTCTCACTCCTTCCACACTGTATTTCTGAGCTCAGATTTCGAGGCAAAGCAACACTACGGGTTGTGTTTCTTCCAAACTCTTCAATCACGATGACGACTTCTCCCAGCTCCGCCTTGAGTCACACCATCGTCTCCCTCACATCCTCCACCTACGACATTCTCTCCCTCCACCTACGACATTCGAGGCATGTAAAGCAGCGCGGTCAGCGGTCGAGAATCTCATAGTGAAGTTCTGCGATCGTGACGTGCCGATGGATCAGGGGTTCCAAAGAGAGGTGGAGGAGCTCGAAGATGGTGTTGGTGGTGAAGGAGGAGGCGGTGGGGATGAGAGGAGGTGGAGCTCCTCGATGCCGCCCTGTGGTGGTGAGGCGTCCGGAGCATAATGAGAATGAGTTGGTGTTTTGCCCAATTTGTAAGTTGTTTCTTAATTCTAGATATTTATTGTAAGAGTTTCTTATTTATGGCCTTAGAACCCACATAGAGTTATTTAGGTAAATACCCTTTTTATTTTGATCCATAAGACGAAACTGTGACGTAAATTGGCCTCAGACCCTTCATTGATAGCGAAAAACGAGTTTGGGTACTACATTGGTACAACTCAGAGTTTGGGTACTACATTGACCTTGCCACAAAAGTTTGGGTACCGCTGTTGAATTTTTTGTGTGGTCACGTGCAGGACACGTGACCGAGATAACGGAGCCGTAACGGAAAATTGGCTCAGACCCTTCGTTGATAGCGAATTACAAGTTGGGGTACTACATTGGTACAACTCAGAGTTGGGGTACTACATTGACCTTGCCACAATAGTTTGGGTACCGATAGTGAACTTTTTTCTCAAATTAATTAGTACAAGCATACACATAAGGAGTAATTATTCTGTGTACCCAAAACACCACGTGACACTATCATGTGTTGTACCCAGCCAATCATATTACTTCATAGTGTGATAAACATGCATGCGGTGAAAATAGTAAAAGATTATTTTAAATATAATTAATAAATCAGAAATAAACACAATAAAAATGAACGAATAACATTAAGGGGTACGCCACATTGACTATATATCGGATATATATAATAATTTCTCACACATAAGATTAACATCATGTTGATTATCAGCTCATATAAATTCTCAGAATTTGAAAACAAATTTTAATTCCGGAAATGAAAACTCCATATTTTACGTATTAGTATTGTGGTACATATGGATAATAATTAACTATAATTTCGTTCTGAACAATGGGTAGCTAGAAATATGGTCCAGAACTAAATTTTAGTGAATAATCATCCATAATTCCATATGCAGTTAGGCACTAATTAGTTTTAGGCATATCTATTTGCATAGTATGAATTTAAAAATTAAGAATCTTAAAGAAGCACACGTACCATATTTACGTGCCCATTGTTGAAGATAGGGAAACATACAGGAATCCCAATCGTGCTGCACTCGTTGATCATCAATTTCAGATGTTGGTTTTTGCAGGGTGCACGTGTTCATCATGTTGGTAATATCGGATTGAATCTTTTGCATCTCCGGAACGTTCCCGACCAAAAACGAAGGCCGTGGCCCTCGGAAGCCTTGTTTCGTAAGCACTGCTCGTATCCTTGCAGGCTTCAGCCACATCTGATTAAGAAATCTCATCAACAAACTCAATACACCAAGAAACAACACTGACGAACATAGGAGTACTGCTAATTCCAGACCCTCCGCCATCTCTGTTTGTTACAGAGACTGAGAAGTTCGTTGTGCTTTTTCAACTTCAGAAAGAGCTTTAAGAAGAGATCTGAGTTTTCACTACAAAAAATATGGACAAAATTGTTAAAATACACTATAAATTTAACTGAAATTGCCAATTTACACCCGAATTTGTATTTGAGTCAATTTACCTCCTAAACTTGCTAAAAATTACCAATTTGCATCTCATCCGTTAAATTTAAATATTTTTATCCAATTTTGCGTCACATGTCATGCACATGAGGGGTAATGTTGTCATTTTTTATTTATATTTTTCTTAAAAAATAATAAAAATATTCTTTAAAAGGAGGATTATTTTTTTAATCAACTATTTATTTATATATATTTTTACATACTTAACCATACTTCGAATTATATATCTAACATACCCACACATTCAAATATAGTGTGTTGTGTATTTTTATATGTATACATTTATTTTTAATTCCTATATATTTATTTATATTTTTCTAATATCTTTTAACATATCATATCACGTAAAATAATAATATATAAATTAATAACATGTTTCGAAAAAAAACAAAAAAATATAGTAGCAAGTGTTCTTTTTAAGTAATTTTATTAATTTATTTCATTATTAAATATGAATATATAGCTAATGACAATACTACCCCTCAAATGTATGACATTTGACTTAAAATTTGATGGAAAACATTAAATTTAACGATTGAGGTGCAAATAGACAATTTTTACCAAATTTAGGAGGTAAATTGACTTAAATGCAAGTTCGAAGTGCAAACTGACAATTATGACTAAATTTAGGGTGCAAATTAGCATTTTTACCAAAAAAAATGTGATAAAAGGTACATCTGTACGTGTCATTTGATTTGATTATGTGGTCATTGTAAAAAAATCTTATGTATCATAATAAATGTGACTTTTTAATTATATCATAATAAGTGAGAGATAGAGTGAAAGAGAGAGCAAGGACTATATCGATCTGGGCCAATGCCATTAACAATTTAACAGTGTTAGTATGGTTTATGTCAAACTTCATAGATATGACAGGGGATATGATATCTTATAGTCAATCGATTCTATACATGCATGTCCCGTCCTAGCTAACTCATAGTCATATGCGTTGTTACATAAGATGATAAGAAGAGACAATCTTAAGTGATTGTGATGGAAGAAAATATCTCAAAATACAGTATTTGTTAATATTCTAATTCAAAATATATGCATCTTACAACATATCCAAACTTCTGATTGAGCTCGTGTCATTATTGGGGACATATATAGAGTTATAGACTAAATCAACTGAGTTTGATTAATTTGAATATATATATATATATATATATGTTTTTTTAGATCAAATCGAATATGTATGTTGATAAAAATACATGGGACATGTGAAACTGTTTTTTTTTTCAATGACAATAATAATGGTTGATCCGATGTCATTTCACGATACAACAATACGATAATATTTTCTATTATAAGTGCAAGTTTTTCTTAAAGCAGGCCAGTAGAAACTTTGATTGGACCTTGCTAACTGCAGAGGAGTGAGGTTACAGAAGAAACAAGTCTTGGATTTAAACATCGTTTTCCCTCTTTTCCGTTTCTGCCGTTCACGACAAACCCTTGAAATAAAATATTGGTCCCCATGACACCGGTTTTGACCAAATGAAATGGAAAAGACAAATGGAAAAAGTACTATCTTCTTGGACTTCAAATCTACAATCAACTAGCAGGTACAATACTTTGTATCCTTATTATGCTTCATTATAATATTTTGCATGGCCGGCTATATGGATAATATGGTGATACACTAATGTCTTAGATGACTTGAGCTGAAGATTAAGTCATCGTTTGTTTCGAAGAATTAGTGCAGAAAGGAAGTTCATTACTTTCTGGAAAATATTTGTGTCCATAATGGATATACACGTCCATATTCTCTCGTAATTTCATATTTTTAGTAGTGTAATTCTATAAATTTAACCGTTTAAAAGATTAATTAATTAATAAAGATCATCTTTGTAAAATATGAATTAAAACAAAAATCGTTTGCTAAGTCAATTACATCAAACAAATGAACGGTAATTGTAAAAGTTTGTAGTCTCATAATCAGCCGTATGTTTATTTAATTCAATCGGCTAAACAAACGATATTTGTTTACATCGATTTTTTACAAAATGATCTTTATTGATTAATAAATTTTTTGAATGATTAACATTATGGAATCACACTATTAAAAATATAAAAAATAAGAGAGGGTGTGGACATGTGCATCCATACTAGTATGGATACAAGTATTTTCCTTATTTTCCAATAATTGGTATACGCACAGAAGGAATAAATAACTTTCCTACCTGAAGAGAAAATGTGGCCAAAAGTACTTCATTCCATAAATGTAAGGAATCAAGTTCTTTCTGTTTAAAAATTTTCAAATATATACTATTTTGTGGATAGAATGACGATAATTTAAAACAAGGGATAATGATAGCCGGGACAAGATTAGAGCGTGTAATAATATAAAAATTCGCTACAGAGAAAAACTATGAGCTCTCTCCTAGGGTTTCATAAGTCGTCGTCCTTCCTCCACGGCAATCCCCTAATCCATCTCCAATGGAACAAAATTCTAGCACCCTCTGTGGGTTCCCAAATCAGAGCATGGCTCCGGTCGTTTCTAACTCGTTTTCTCTATCCTTAGCGGCGACGAGATCTGGAATTCTTGCGATTTCAACTCTCACTCAGCGAGATCTCTTGAACTTGCACTTTTTTCTTTGATCCTCCGTCAGTGGCATTGGTGGTAAAGGTGAGGTTGATTTGGTGATGGCTACCTGGATGTTGGATCGGGTAGGCCTTCGAAGTGAAGGTGGTTTTGAGGTTCATCAGTCTCTGATGGGTTGTGATGGTGTCGTCTCTGATCTGGGATTCAACATACTCGTGACTGCACTATGTGGTGGCGGTCTGTTGGGTAGATTTGAAGGTTGGTTCCCTGTCGAGGGTTGGGATTTGGGTATCGGCGATTCGCTTGCCATTGGTGGAGATGGCGAAGGTAGGACTTGGCGTAAACATGGTGGCTTGTTGGCTGGTGATGCTTGGGTCAAAGATCTGGCTAGAGGCGGTGGTTTGTTGATGGCCGGCAATGAAAGGGGTTGGATTCTTGCTCGACAACTCATGTGCGCTAGGGTTTCTTTGGGCTGGCTCTATTGGGCCATCAAATCCTTTTGGGTTTCGAGGCTCTTCAGTGGGCTTGATCCAGCAAAAATGGTAGAGCTTATGCCTCTACCATCTACAATGACTTAAATGCGTTGGGTACAATATTAGGGATCTTGGTTGTTCTTTTTATTGTCTGCCTTTAATTTTTTCTAACATTTTATGACTATGGTACTTCATGGTTTAGAAGATGAGTGTACTTTAGATATGTGGATCTGGTTGTTTAGACTAGATTTGGGAGTCTTAGGGGATTTCTCTATTTGTCGACCTTCGAGTATATTTCTCTTGTATTCAATGGCGGAGCCAGATTTCATAATCGACTGGAGCATAAATTAATGTCTACAAAATTTGTATATTAAAACTTCTAAAAGCTAAAATAGTTGTATTTTCAAACTAGTGTATTTTCTTGAAAAAATGGTGTCTATATTAGTATTAAAATCAAATAATTAAAAATCATTTAATTTGATAGACATTTAACAAATGAAACAATATTTTACTCTTAGTAAAATCATTTATTACATAAAGAAAAGGAAAATATTATGATTCTTCAATATGAAAGTTATAATTAGCAAACACTCAATTATACTAAGAGTCCAAAAACAGCATCAGAAGAAAAAAAAGAAAAAAAATAAAAAACATGAGAAAACAAAATAAGGGGAATCAAACTTACAACCTATTGGTAGTAAGAAAGACACCCAACTACTGGGGCACCAAGGCTTTTTATGCTCTTACTCAACTCATAAATATTTGTACATTTGTTTTAGCGAAACTTATTCGGTACACGGCCCGTGTTTATACACGGGACATCTGAACCGTTGAAACCGCCGCGTGTCTTTGCAGTAGATTCTTCGTTTAATTGTTTTTGTAACACCCAGTGGACGGCGTTAGGGTAGGAAAAGAGATGGAGAGATTTGAAGTATTAGGGTGTCGTCAAGGTTCAATCTGGGGTTTGAAATCGAAACTGAAAACTGTGAGATTTATCCATTCGCATCTGAGGCTAGAAGAAATGCAGTGAGTTAAACTCATGGAGAGGCGTACTTTTCGGACAGAGAAGGTGACTTTCGCGACTCTGAGTTTAGATCCAATCGATTTGTAAGAAGATCGAAGACGCACTCCCAAAAGCAAGTAAGTGTTTCGTTGATTTAAGTAATGATCGATATCGGTAGCATGTGTATTGGTTGGGTTTATGAATCTTTTCTTACGTAATTCCTTTAAGATAGATCCGGCGCTTGAATCGGGTTTTCCACCTATCCCCAAATATGGGAATATTGAAGGTTGTATTGAATCTTGGTTGAAATTCAATATAATGCATTTGTTTCAGGTTTTGATTTCTGAAATGTGGATAAATTTGTTAGGCTTATTGTTGATATGAACTTGTTTGGAAGATTGATTTGATGACGGTATCTTGTTTGATTTGTTGACACGCTTTGAATTTGAACGAGCATGAATTTGAATTTCAAAATGTGTGTGTGCATAGTATAGTTATGGAGTTGATTGAACTGGGTTCACTACACAGCCACTGCTCCTCTGTGGATGATGTACTGAATGGGGATAAGAGTGTGAATGGAGAATCAGACACTTGTATGGAGGTAAGTGACAATGTCGAAATGATGGTTGATATTGAATGCTTGATCTTCAATGGTAAATCTTACAGGGACCTGACAATTGATAATATGAAAAACAAAGTTTACCAGTCAAGATGAAACAATGGTTTTACTCATGCTATTCTTTGGCAAAGGGGTTCAGTGTGACAAAGCACAAGCTGGAGCTCCAAAAAAGTCATCAAATGCATAAAATGACTCCAAGAAGAGCTTCACGTTTCTTTAGCTTTTGCAGGTACCTCTTGGCTAGGTGTTGTCGAGTTTTTTAAAGCTGTTTGTTTTTCTACTGTAAATGATGGTTTTTTATATTAGTCTGGATTGTGATATTGTTTATATCTTTTTTGGATTTTTATGACATAGAGTGAGCAGGGTGTGGCGCTTGTAATCTTGAGAGGGGTGATTGATTTCAAGAGGGAACCCTGGCCTCAGATTTTAGAGGGTGGTAAAAACCTTGTAAGGCAGATGCTCGACCAAATCCTAAAAAAATTGACTACTCAACAGGTGCTCGGTAAGTCCTTGTCACTGTGTCTTAACTTGTTGATAGTTGAGAGAGTTGCATAATCGACAAGTTATCTACACAACTCGTTCTTGTTAAGAATATATGTCATATCATACTGAAATTCTACGATCTTGCCGAAATATATCATGTTTGAATCATACATTTTTAAACATCAAAAGCTGAAAGTTAATACGGAAAAACAAAATCCGAGACTTCCAGTATGAGGAGACTCCTATCTGGTTCAAACAGCATAGTGAAGATTGTGCTCGATAAGACAGAGGCTTATTTGATACTGGAAGTACTGTCAGTATTCCAAATGAGCAAGTATATAATAACCAATCTACTTTTCGATTATTGTCTGTTGGTTTCTTTTGACCGACTTTTAGTTCCATATAATTTATTGATTGCATCAAATTTACTAGGTTGCATTGAAACCAATGTTTTTGAAAGAGGTCCGAGTTAAATCCTACCCAATTGTTCTGATTGATCAGTAGCATGGCATTTGTAATGCAACTATACAAATGTTGGGGCGGGTCTTATTAATACCAATTTGGACCTTTTAGTCGGTACTTATGACCTTCTTGAATTGATTGAAGAATATGAGCAAGAGAGGTACATGTCTCTCTGTGAAGCAAGAGGGGTACAATGTTCATCTCTCACACTTTATATCACTATCATTGCATATTTAGACCATTATTAGGTTGTTCCACATAATAACCTGTAGAGCTTCATGATTTTCTGATGTACTTGCCATTAAAGCGGTATCATTTTAGGGATGTCAGTTATCTCAAGTATTCCATATATGATGATCACCTATATTATTGCAGGTACAAAACGCAATTGAAAGAGGTGGTTGGCAATCGAAAATTATTCCCTCCACAGCCGTGGAGGGTCACAACAAGTAAAAAGACACGTGTCTCTTATTTGTTGCTTTAGTTAAAATCAGTAGAAACTTAAAGAATGTGGTTGCGTGTGGAATATGCTATGCTCCTCCCTTTGCGACCGGACGACCACGCGCCAAACCGCCGTCCTCCACCATCGCCAAACCACGCTTGTGCAATATGATTGTATAAGTATCTAAAAGAAGAAAACGCAAACCTGAAAAATGTGGAAAATCTGAGTAGATGTAAAGTGTGATTATGAAATATTAATAACAAGCACTTTATTAATGATAGTGGTGCATGATCATGAATTTTGCTCCGGATTACCCTACTCATCCTCTTTGGTATATGTATAGGTCCTCACGAGGACAAAGATTCACTCTGGAAAATATCTTGCTTATGATTCCTGTATTATTCTAGTAATGTTATCCTTTCAAAAATTTCCCAGATTCTTACTTATGATTCATTTTAAGAAATTTACTAACAGAAAGAGAAACTGTACCATGCTTCATATCTCGTGGTAATACCTTTCTATCTTTGTTATTATGGTGCCTTTTACAAACACATATATATTATTTTGCTCAACATAACACAATCAAAGTTAATGTCAAAACAGAAACCAAAACCAAATAGTCGCTTCATTTAGAAATGTATTGTGTTAATTAGGGTTGACTAAGTAGATCAACACTCGAACTAAGACGAAAGTCGGTGAATTTTGTACGGTAGCTATATTTCAGTGTGACGATCACATCTAATGGTTAGAGTTTTTATTTTGTGAATTTTAGTCACTTGAATCGCAACATGCCTACTAGTGTAGCATAACCTTTATATTTTGTTTTGTGAAAATCTGTATGTTTATAAACTAACTACACTGCCTAAATAAAATTTGAAATAATCAACCGTAGGATATCCTCGCCATAGTGTACTATAGCTGTGATAGAAAACTCATAATTTTTCGCTAATGTTTGGGTCTTGATCCACACATTTAACTCATTATTTCTCATTTCTTCCTAAAGGCGGCTGTGTAACCCGAATATAATTGTCTGTAAAATTTTATATGAATAGATAGAGCGCATCACTGACAACACGTAGTAATTTTGGCATATTTTTTCAGACACTTGAGCTATTTTTACAAAGTTTTTAAAGGTGCAAAATCAATTGAAAAATGAAAAACAAAATGAGGTGGACAAATGGGTGGCCAAAGATGTGCCACATGTTCTTTGTTGGACTTTTAATTATTTTCAAATGATTAGAAGTCTTCTTATCATCATTAAAAATAGCTCTGACATTCAAAAAAATGTCCGAAAATTACCAGGTCTCATCATAAGCCATTTTATTGACACATGTGAAAAAATTTAAATAGTTTTTACCGCGCACAGGGCTTCCTTTAGGGAGGTATTGTGTTAATTAGGGTTGACTTAGTAGATCAACACCTGAATTAAGACGAAAGTCGGTGAATTTCGTACGGTAGCCATATTTCAGTGTGACAATCACATCTAATGGTTAGAGTTTGATTTTCTGAATTTTAGTCACTTGAATCACAACGTGCTACTAGTGTAGTATAACCTTTATATTTTGTTTTGTGAAAATCTGTATGTTTACAAACTAACTACACTGCCTAAATAAAATTTGAAAAAAAAATCAACCGTAGGATATCATCGCCATAGTGTACTATAGCCGTGATAAAAAACTCATAATTTTTCGCTAATTTTTGGGTCTCGATCCACACATTTAACTCATTATTTCTCATTTCTTCCTAAGAGCGGCTGTGTAACCCGAATATAATTGTCCGTAAAATTTCATATGGCTAGATAGAGCGCGTCACTGATAGCGCGTAGTAATTTTGGCATAGTTTTTCAGACACTTGAGCTATTTTAAAAAAAAAATTAAATGTGCGAAATCAATTAAAAAATGAAATACAAAATGAGGTGACAAATGGGTGGCCAAAGATGTACCACATTTTCTTTGTTGGACTTTTAATTATTTTCAAATGATTAGAAGTCTTCTTATCATCATTAAATATACCTCTGACAATCAAAAAATTGTCTGAAAATTACCAGGGTCTCATAATAAGCAGTTCTATTGACGCATGCGAAAAATTTTAAATTATTTTTACTGCACACAATGCTTCCTTTAGTGAGGTATTGTGTTAATTAGGGTTGACCAAGTAGATCAACACCTGAACTAAGACGAAAGTCGGTGAATTTCGTACGGTAGCCATATTTCAGTGTGACGATCACATCTAATGGTTAGAGTTTGATTTTCTGAATTTTAGTCACTTGAATCGCAACATGCCTACTAGTGTAACATAACCTTTATATTTTATTTTGTGAAAATCTGTATGTTTACAAACTAACTACATTGCCTAAATAAAATTTAAAAAAATCAACGGTAGGATATCCTCGCCATAGTGTACTATAGCCGTGATAAAAAACTCATAATTTTTCGCTAATGTTTGGGTCTCGATCCACACATTTAACTCATTATTTCTCATTTCTTCCTAACTGCGGCTGTTTAACCTGAATATAATTGTCCGTAAAGTTTTATATGACTAGATAGAGCGCGTCACTGACAGCGCGTAGTAATTTTGGCATATTTTTTCAGACACTTGAGCTATTTTAAAAAAAAAATTTAAATGTGTGAAATCAATTGAAAAATGAAACACAAAATGAGGTGGACAAATTGGTGGCCAAAGATGTGCCACTTGTTCTTTGTTGGACTTTTAATTATTTTCAAATGATTAGAAGTCTTCTTATCATCATTAAAAATAGCTCCGACATTCAAAAAATTGTCCGAAAATTACCAGGGTCTCATGATAAGCCGTTCTATTGTCGCATGTGAAAATTTTTAAATAATTTTGTACCGCACACAGGGCTTCCTTTAGGGAGGAATTGTGTTAATTATGGTTCACCAAGTAGATCAAAACCCGAACTAAGACGAAAGTCGTTGAATTTCGTACGGTAGCCATATTTTAGTGTGATGATCACATCTAATGGTTAGAGTTTGATTTTGTAAATTTTAGTCACTTGAATCACAACATAGCTACTAGTGTAGCATAACCTTTATTTTTCGTTTTGTGGAAATCTGTACGTTTACAAACTAACTACACTGCCTAAATAAAATTTGAAAAAAAATCAACCGTATGATATCCTCGCCATAGTGTACTATAGCCGTGATAGAAAACTCATAATGTTTTGCTAATGTTTGGGTCTCGATCCATACATCTAGTTCATTATTTATCATTTCTTCCTAAGGGCGGATGTGTAACCCAAATATAATTGTCCGTAAAATTTTATATGACTAGATAGAGTGCGTCACTAACAGTGCGTAATAATTTTGGCATATTTTTTTCAGACACTTGAGCTAATTTTTTTTTAAAGGTCCGAAATCAATTAAAAATGAACAGATAAAGTGAGGTGGATAAATGGGTGGCCGAAGATGTGCCACGTGTTCTTTTTTGGACTTTTAATTATTTTCAACTGATCTGAAACAGTTTTTTTAAGACACATTGTTAGTATTCAATAATTAAAGAATTATACTCTAAGCTCTAAAATTAAAAAAAAATGTCAAAAACCCTAATCATCTATCTCATCTTCGTCATCTTCTATGATTGTCTATTTTCCAAATCAAACCCGCCGCCCTCATTTGAAACTAGCATCACCTCCACCTACTCAAGTACCGACACCACCCTCCGTCGATCTCCTCATCAACTTCTCCCTCACCATGATGCCCAGACCTTCAAGCTACGAATTCGTAGTCCTGGACATCGTGGCCGAAGCGGCGGCATCTACGATGTCCTGTCATGTTCTGCCTCCACGGCACCACCACCATACTCCATGGCATTTGCTTCAACTCTTACAAACCCAATACTAAAAACCAAAACATCGATGACTGATTTGTAAAAACCTTCGCCGATTGCTTCCCTCACGGCCTTGTCCTCGCTAAAGGTGACAAATATGAACTCCCTGTCTCCCGGTCTCGCGATCGTTGATGATCTTCAATACGATCATCTCGCCAAAGGCAGCGAATGCCCTTTTCGTTGTTGATGGCACAGGTGAGTCCGTGGATGAAGCAACAGATCTCGATCTCGGCAGTGAGGGGGTTGAGTGAAGATGGAACGAGTGAAGATAATGAGGCTGTTGGGAGATCTGGGAATTATAGGAAGATATACATAGAGAGCTCCACGTGAGTTTGGCGTGATCATGGTAAAAGCAAAATTAACCAAAATTTTGACCTTATAACTAACAACCATCTCTCCCTCCGTTTCCCTTAATTTAACGCCACGTCAGCATTTTTGACCCGTGTCTATACACGGGCCGTGTATGGAATAGGCTCTCTTGTTTTAGTGGGGCACGTAACCCACAAATCTCATTTGTGGCTCTACCCCCGCTTGTACTGTTTGCTGAGCATAAATATAATTTAACCAACGATTAAAAAAAGATTAGAGTGTTATTTTGATATTTTCACTTCTGCCGAAGGTATAGCACAGTTATTCTCAAAAAAAATAAAAAAGGTATAGCACATCAAATGGAATTTTCCAAGTAGAGATGAAGCACAGAGCAACGTAAATGGCTAAAGATCTAGTTCAGGCTTCGCACAATGTGGACTCGACGTTGAACGTACTCTTACATTTCGTCAGGCCAATCCAAAGAGATGGAAGTATAGAACACATTCAAGTTCAAGACTTCAAGAACATTAATATTTATTGACCTATCCGATCCGCACATTCTTTTATTGCTAATTCAATCTAGTTCCAAGCTAGTGATTTCATGAAATGCAGACAATCTGAAAACATTAGTACAATTTTTTTAGCTACATGCTGCATTTTTATCCATTACAAGCTATCAAGCCTGATCGATTACGCAGACTTAACAAAGAGTCTGATTCCATGTTTAGGAATCAATATCATTTTGTGAGAAGGGGAATGGCGATAGTCTGGAGAGAGAGCAAATGCGAACTTGGATAAGATTAGAGACAGCACTATCTTCAGCTGTGTCATAGCAAAAGTCTGTCCTATGCACACTCGAGTCCCAAAACCAAATGGCATATAGGCTTGGGGCTGCTTGCACGCGTTAGATATCCCATTTTCAAATCTCTCCGGCTTAAACTCATCAGCATCCGGACCCCAATTTTCGGGCTCGCGGTGTAATGCACCAACGCATACATGTACATTGGTGCCCTTCGGCACATCAAGGTCGCCAAACTTGACATTTTCCAGAATGGCTCTTGCAAGTTGGGCTGGAGATGGATAAAGACGCATGCTCTCTTGAATCACCATAGTCAGCTGCAAAAAGTGATAAATGAAGAACCAGTAGTATGTATATATTTGAGAACTTGAATGCATTAGATTGTGTTAAGATGAATAAGATTTGAGGAATTCGTACCACTTTGAACTTGCGCAACACATCCGTGTTGTGCAAGCAATGATGGAGTTTGTTTAAACTCCCACAAACCTCAACGATCTCCGCACGGATGCGATCCTGCCATTCGGGGTGCAAAGACAGAAGCATCAAGGTCCATGATGCAGTAACAGAAGTGGTGGCGGAGGTTGCAAAGTAGATATTTCGACAATTGTCTAAAACAAATGTTTCTCTTTGGCGCCTAGGAATGTCAATGGTATTAGTAGAAGCAATATCGAGTAGCATTTGTAATAGGTCATTTTCTATTGCACCACCCGATTGTCTTTTAACCTGGCGATCCCTCACTAACTTGAGAAGCATAGAGTCTACTTCTTTCCTAAGATTCCATAATTTCTTGTTGGGAAGAAACCTGCATAACGTAATAAGAATTACTAGTTATATATATAAACGTCAAATACACCAATAAATCGTAAAAAAAATATCAAGAAAACAAAAACGAATTAAGCTAACCAGCTGAGATCAAGAAAGCCATATAGTAAATTTGGTGTGCCAAGAACTTCTACCATGTCACCAATCTTTTCAAATATCTGATTTCCAAAGGAGTAAGAACTGCCGAAACATGATCGTGATATGATATCTGCAGATAGTCTCTTCAACTCGTCATCAATTTCTATGGTCGAAATGCCTGATTTGCTATCTTTAATACGACAATCCCATGTCTTGATCATTGCTGCTGTAGATTCAAGCATCACACCCACCATGCCCTAGAATAATCAATCACTTCAATCAGTTTTTTTCAGCTATATATGATTCAAAATTTCAACAAATAATGTTGAAATGTACGTTGGAATATTGTCTCACACCGGAAAATAAAAATATTTTCTTCTAATGTTTGTGAGGATGTAGCACTCTCTTCTACGTAACATGTCGAAATTGTTATTAGCTAATGCTTAACTATAATATTAATAACTCACACATTTTGTCAATCAAAATGGTTGTAAAAAATTGAAAATATATGAGAATCCTCCAATTATATTTTATTTTAGATAATTTTTTAATATATAAAAAATATATATGTAAATAATAAAATATAAAAAATACAATTTTGTCCACTATCTTACAAATAACTTCACAACTACGCGTGCATATCTTCTCTCTATATTACACATATGTGCGGAGGCTAGTGATTCTTTGAAATTTCTCAAATATGATTAACCAACTATAAAAAAAACAGTTTAATTTACCTTAACCTTGCTAAGGAAGAATTCAGGAGCAAGAAGTTTCCTCTGGACGGCCCAATACTTTCCATTAGTTCGGAGCAGGCCATCACCTAACAAGGGCTGGAGTGATTTACCCAAATATGTAGGTTTACCCAGATCCAGGGAGTTGTTCTGTTTTATCTCCATTACCAACTTGGGATCGCTCACATACAAGTGTTGGTTGATCCCTGTGGAGTACATGAATATAGAACCTGCAAAATGCAAATTTATCAAATTAACCACCAGATATATGAGTATAATTAATTGATAATGGAGCCTTAATTAATTTGTTTATTTTGATCCAAATGAACCACCATATATATGAATTCAGGATAATTAAGCCATACTCACCGTACTTTATTTCCCATTCATGAAGATATGGAAAAACAGAGGGAAACCAATTATGGTTCAACTGTTGACCATCCAACCCTTCATGCGTGTTGTTGATCATGGTGGATCGAATCTTCTGGATCTCTGGGACATTGCCGTAGGGGAAGGTAGGTCGTGGTCCTCTAATTCCTTGCTTCCAAAGCACAGTGCGAATCCTTCTAGGCTCGAACCAAAACTCGTTGAGCAATCTCATCACCAAGCTTGATACACCAATTAGCAAAATTGGCCACCACATCGGTAGGGCATGCACTTCCATCTCTAGCTCGATCTTTTATTCGTACTCGTCGATGATGAGATTCAGAATTGTATTAGTGTTGCACAAACCAAATGGGTGAAGGTAGGTTGTGCATATATGCCATGTTATCTGGGGTAATTAATGTAGTGCAGACTATATATATGCACTAAATGTGAATTCGAAGTTATCTAGCATGACATAAGATTAGCTATGTGGCAACCACGGGGTTGGTGTAGTGGTTTCTGACCTCGGCAACTCTTTGACTAAGGCTTAAATGTGGCATTGGTCAGAGGTTAGATCGTTGGCGGAGACACTACACACCACTTTGTTTCTATTTGGGCCAAAAAATGGGCCTGAGTTGGAGCATTGAGGACATTATTGTGGTCAGGGCACCCGATTTCTGAACTACTGAGTTGGAACCATTTCACATGAGCCCCGTCAGGAATTAGTCTCATGCCTGAGGTATTACCTTCGGTTGTGGGGATACCCTGATGCCCGTTTTCTAGGTTGGTCCTTCCGCTTAGGTATGCAAAAGTGTACCACTGTGGAGCATTGAAGGGTTTTCCTCCGCTGAGTTTGTCTTTGGACTCCACATAGAAAATGTCTTAGAACTGGAAAAAAAGATTAGCAATGTGGTTTACAACTATAGAACATGCGCATTACGGTTATATAAGTGGAAAATTTATACAGTACTTGACGGTGTCTCATACTAGGGAATTTGCAAATACTTAGCAGCTTTTAAAATAACTTTTTTACCCCTTAACATATCTTAAACAATAATTTTGAAAAAGAACCAAATGTAATTGTAGGCCTAATTGATATATTTTTCCTTATTTTGCCTAATTTCTATTTGTCTTCATATCTAGAGCATGTTTAGCAATGCTGGCCATATTTTAGTTAAATTTTAATAAAAATAGCTTAAAAGTTATTTTGGCTAGCCAATGTAGAAATACGTCTACATTAGTTCTTTCTATTTTAGTTTTATTTGAATTCAAAGTATTCATTACATGCCAAAAAAGTATTATATATTTATTTATAAATTATATATAATTCTCAACAAGAAATGTTTTAAATTCAATTTTTTTTAACTTTGAGCTATCTCGCTAGACAAACTTGTCGAGTGTGATAACTTTTAGCAAAAACAAATTATAATAGAGAGTCTAGTGCATCAACTAATTTTCGTAAAAAAACTAAAAATGCTATCGAAAATAGCTTAAAAGTTATAATATTAGAGATTATGATGAAGATATGTCACAACCCCGAAATTTCGAGTGATAAAAATCGAAATCGAAGCCATGAAAACTCTAAAATAATCTCAAATATGTTGAAATCATCTTATAGTAACAGCGTATCGAAACTGAGTTCATAGTACGACTCAATCAACTTGATTAATACATAACCAGTTTATAATTCAAGTATTATAACAAATGGAAATGTAAAATCCTCTCAATCCTCATCACAAATAAAATAGATAAACTTCGACAATCTTCAGAGAAAGCCCTCCAATTCTGCTAATTCACATTTGCAAAACTATCCCTGACATCATCGAATAGGTGCACCGGGATTGTAAACACAAACTCGGTAAGCTTTGCAGCTCGTATGAGTAAACCAATAGTATAACACATATCGCATACAAAAGAAAATATTGATGACATTTAAAGATAAATGTACTCGTAAAACACTGGACGACCCATCTGGTTATTCAATAACATCTGAAAAAATAAGTATTCATGAAACATTGGGCAACCCATCTGTTTACCCAAATTACATTTAAAATACGGGTACTCATGAGACCCATGTACGTACTCATCTGTTACCCCTCTTGCAGGCCGACAGATAATGGGCAACCAATCTGTTACCCAATATTACACAAAAATATGAGTACTCATGAGACCAAGACAACCCATCTATTACCCCTCATGCAGTACACCGACAGACATACTAGAGCTCGAACTGAATCATAACAGAGACCCGACCACCGCTCGGTTCCGACTATTGCCAACAACGTCCGAAGACCATAAAACGTTTTAACAAGACTCAATGTTAAACCGCGTACAATGTAACAATCAATGTACTAAAACTAAACGACTCTTGTACAACAATAAATATCGTCACCACAATATAATCTCATTTAGAATAAGAACCGTAACATTATATAATATAGCAACTCATATATATGTATCGTATTTAACATTTTTGTATACACACACAACCCACTATATTATATAGATGTCACAGTTCACTCTTTTAAGAAATCTAAATATGAGTCACCGTCAAGGGTAGACTTGTCATATTGAGATTTACTCACATTCACCATAGTCCATAATCACTAAACCTTTTAAAATCATTTATTAAAATAGCGTTTCACTTACTCATGAACCGTAGGTAATCAAGTTCATGTAATTTATACCAAAACATATTTTTAGAACAATTTTTTATAAGCTAGTGATGCAATGACTATGTTAACAACTCAAACTAAATTCAATAATTATAACACTATTTTGACCATGATGATTATTGTGAGGTTTACTCACCTTATTTCCCGCGTGCAACTTCCACGACACTGGGAGCGATTCCCTCACTCATTTTGTCGGTCACCTAGTAGCATGATAAAGTACTTAGAAAACGATACGTAAAATCTCAGGTGACGATTCATTACAACTGAACATTGTTCATAAAACTGTTCATGAAACATTGTTCATAAAACTGTTCATGAAACATTGTTCATGCGCCACTCGTTTTCCGACCACCACCAATACTAAATTTCACAACCACAATCTAAATAATATTCCTAACAACTTTCTGATTCACCACAAAGTTTAAATCCGAGCCTAAACACTTTAATTTAACAAAAACTGAAAAGCCCAAATTTAAAACCTATGATTTCTTTTCTTCAATTCTCCTAGCACAAAACGATTTGGGTTAAATCTTTTGGAGGGTTTGTAGTATGGAAGGAGACCTTCAAAATGGTACAATAATCTCACCGATTGGTGACCAGAGGATGAAGTTCCAGTGAGGTGAAGTTCGGTGAAACTGTGCACTTTCGGGTTTCACCGCTCCCAAACGACGACGAGATGGCGGGTGGCGCTGCCACCAATCGGCATGGGACGCAGCAACCTTTCAAACGAGACCAGTGCGCCGGTCTATGTTGGCCGGACGACGGAGATCCAGCGGCCCAAAGTCGGCTGCTTGGGAGGAAAAAAAAATCTGAGTTTTGGTGAACAGTACCCGATCCGAATTTTTGATTTTTCTCCCCATTTTTCTCTTTTATTCCCATATTTATACTATTTTCCAAAAATGTCCAAATACATTTTGATTCGTAACTTTTTCATACGAACTCTGATTTAGGCGTGCCGCGTGTCCACAAATTCTTATTGACGAACTCTACGACTTTCATGAATGAAGTTTTTTGAGATTCATAACGGATAAAAAGTCAACTCTTGAGCCACAGAAAACGTAACATTTTTGAACTTAGATTTCCGAAATAAGTTTCGTTTCGCAAGATATCGACGAGAAGACGTAAAAATGCGATTTTACTCAAATTACCAGGCTTAATAATCTACAAGAATTATACGAATTAACCTGAAAATTAGGGGTATTACAATTTTACTTCTAATGTGTTACTTAATTTTTCATTGCACAACCAGAGTAGACCTCACGATCGGATTGCAGGAGGTAAAGAAGAATACAATGCGTTCTTTTATTCTCTTGTGTCGACTGATACTCAGGTCTGCATTTATTATCATCTTAACTCCTACAAGTTAAGAAAATTTTAATCTTTTTTTTTTTCTACCAAAAAATATTCCAATTTTTCATCATATGGAGCTTTACCTTATAGATACAAGTTTTTATTTATATTCTATTGTTATAAGCTTCACATTTGGTTGGTCGTCCATTAGAATGTAGGAGATGTACTTTTCAACTAAACGGCAGCAGTTTTTGATTGATCAAGGTTACAGTTTTAAGGTACTCCATATTGATTCCCCGAATGTACAAAATTATTGTTTTGTTGTATCTCATTGCGTTCTCTACAATTGACAGGTCATTACAAGCTTGCCTCCTCCTGACTCAGGTGCTGATTTGAGCTATCACCGTCTTGAAGATCAACTCGCACTACTTTCAAAGGTTTTCATGTTGCATCTATCTAAGGCTTCACTAAATAATAATTATCTTACTGAAGGTTAATGCTGGAAGTTTTAATGCTTAAAGGTGTTGAGTGTTGGTGATGATAAAGTTGGCTTAGAGACACTAGAAGAAGATGCTGATGAGATTGCCCTTCAGAAAGCACATCGCAGTTCAGGATCCATCAGTTCGATGTCAGGCGCTAATGGGATGGTTTACATGGAATACAGGTATGCTTGATATGGTTTTTTCTCTTATACTGAATGAGTTAGAGTTAACTGATCTCTACCTATCTTTATTTTTTCTTTGTTCTCATAATTCATGGCAAAGCACAGATTATTTATATAAATGAGGTACCTGTTTTGCAGTACTCAGAAACACAAGCACTGCAAAGCACAGATGAAGAGTAAGCCACGGGATATGGCAAAGAGACATCATTTGTTTAAACAGCGCCGTGGCTGAGAAGAAGAATAGAGTAACAAGTAATGTTTAATTTGGTATACATAAGCAAATCATCTGTTTGTTTTCTCATAACAGTTTCTATGATCAAGCTGCCCTTGCCAAACCAGCTGCTACTTGATTTGAATATTCTGAATCACCCTGACAATCTCTGGTTTAAGAGTGGTAAAAGGCCAAATATTCAAAAGCAAGCTAGCATCTTACAGCTACGAATACCTGTTAATTCAACTGCTTGGAAATGAATCTTATCGGCTCGAACAGTTTGGCAAGAAGCTAAACGCTAATATATCAACTTCTGGCTCTACAATTGAGTTTTTTTCTTTTCCTATACTCAGATATCTTGTACCTGGAAACCCCAAAGCTAACCTTATTTTAAAATGGCAGTTGGTCTATTGAACCATTAACCAGTTATTTGGCATTGTCTTTACATTTAATAAGATTTCATCGACAAGAAAGTAGCTATACCCATATTCTGTCTCTAGTGCATGACATTTGACATTCGACGAAAATTTTCCCATTTTTGGCGTGTAAAGTAAATTTTGTAGACTTGTAGTTGATTCAATTGCTCATCTTGGACATTGAAAATATTATACTGATCGAATGCATTAAAAACAAAATGAAATTTTCATTTGCTTCTAAATCATGATCTATTGTCCTTGATGCCCTTGGGAGACCCTAAACGAGGTAAGCGCGCGTAGGTATTCAAAGTTTCAAACGCTAGTCAAATTCAAGATATTTGTTCAAATGAAAATTTACAATGGGCAATTGCAGCCTGAATTGATGTTTCTCTTGCAAGTACTTTACTCTGATCACCTCCAAATTCTTTATGAATTGGGGAGGACTTGATAGAACTTGGACAGCTCCTTGTTCTTCTTTCTTTGCGGTTAACGCCTGTGCTCATACTACTTCCTATAGCTTCCAATACCCCTCTAACAGCATTCAAGTCCATCTTGACACGTTTTTGCTGCTGTTTTACGAGGAATTTTTCTGAGGGCTTCTGATTTTGAAGAGTCGACTGAGCTTGTAATTTCTTCAACTTGCGTTCTCCGTTAGGATAATGACAGTACACTTGATCAGGAGAACATACAACTTTTCGGGATTTCACAAATGAAGCTACCAAAGTACCAAGATTCATAGCTCGAAGCTTGAAAAAACACTTCATGATGCCGCCGTTGACTGTGGTTTTCGTGTTTGATACTTTCCTACTCATATGCAACCAAACAAATGATTCAATCTCCATCTGAAGTTAAACTATTTTTAGTGTCACACTGCTTTAAGTGGTTAGTATACGTTTACAAAACATATTTTTTAGTCATAAAAATATAATAATTTAGTACACACTCGAGTTTCAATATTCTGACTTATCAATAATATAATAATCGTTAACTATCATTAATAATTAATAATTAGAGTTCAACTAAGAATTTTGCATTAAGACTCTCCAATTGATATAGCAAAAGTAATTTTGGGATTTACTACATATGAATGATATGATTATATAGTGATTAGAACTTGAACAGGAAATTTGATATGGCATACCTGGTCTGTAAGAAGTTATCGTTGTCCACGTGCGGTTGGGGATGACTAATGTTATTATGGTTTTTTACACCACCGGCTTTCTTGGCGGTGTTGTCCGACGATGACCAAAGACTAAAGAACAACGTGTTGACTAGGCTGTTGACTGCCGGCAATTTCGACCTCTTGATTCTAACATCATGATCGGAGCCCCCAAATTCTTCCTTTGAGGTGGACGACGCTGCCTGCTTCACTACTTCAGCTGGGTCAGTTGTCGTCTCAGAGACGATGTTTCTAGCTCTGCTGTCTTCTGTATTAGGGTTGGTGGTGTAATTGGAGAAGTCCGGGAAGGGGAAGCTCGACGAAAATGATATGCGTAAGCAATCGACATGGTCTAACCTGTCTCCATTACAATCATCATGAGTTGCTTTAGGATGGTGATGATCCAGTGCTATTTCGATGTATGATTCTTCATCGTCGACGTCACTATCATCGTCTTCTTCCACAACATCATCGCTGACGTTGTCGGTGAAATGGGAAAGGGCAGAGGAGAAGTTCAAGTCGGAGTCGGAGCAGCTGAAGGAGAAGCTTCCTCCACACCCCAGTTCTCGCAGAGTACTACAACTCATTCTTTCCATCTCTCTATTGAAGCTATGACGGAAGGCTTATATAATTATAGTTATTATATATATATCTGTGTTGGCAACAGATCATATGGAGAAGAATAAGATCGATCAGGAAGAGATGGAGATCGAATAGCGATCTAGGTGGAGATGTGCTTGCATGTGCATGCAGTTGGGCTAAGCCATTGTTAATTAGAGGGTGGAAGTTGAAGAGTCCTAGTCCCAAACTACAAGTAAAGAGGGCCGGGGTTGGTCTAAGCAAACTAGCCGATCACATTATATATATATAGGTCATCAATTTGGACCTTCTCTGTTAATTAGTAGTTTAGTACTTTAATAAATAATAACATTTTGTTTTTCAAACTTGAATCCACAAATTAGCGCCAACTGGTCCAAAGTTGGGAGCTTAATTGAGGGCTAAGTGATCAGAATTAAGATAATTATTCAAAGAATCGAATCCCGCGAACTCATACATATAGAAAGATATGATCGATTTAGTTAGTTTAAGTTTTGTTGGCCCTTGAATTCCTCCAGAAACTTTAATGTTGTTGCTCACGAGTGAGCATGAAAACAAATGACCTAAGGTAGTGGTTAGTCAAAGAAGTGACACAACAAGAAGCTAATTGGCATATGAGGACAGCCACCCATAGTATTTAGATGTTGGAATTGATATAAAAGAAGAGACATATTGGTTAACATCATCACCAAGCAATTTTACCCATTTTTGGTTTGTGGAATCCGTAATTTGAGCAAGCCCATTGGCCTCAACCCTAACCCCAAAGCGATAACATCGTAATTTACTGCCGATATAAACTTGGCTTACGTACCATCGCCAATATATGTTCCAATGAACTTGAGAACTCGGGGGGTCTTGTCCCTTAATTTTGGACAGCATCAATAAGTGAACAACGTAAGGCAAGTGAACAAATAGATAAGACATTCTGTCTCCGATTCAAGTATGCAAAATCTGTGGGATTAAGCGTAAAATGTGCACTGGACCTGGATTTTTGATGGACAAGTGAACTGACAAATGCGTATTGTGTACTGCAGTATTGATATAATGTTCGTTTATGATTAACACATGGACCCAACAATTTCAGTGTTAAGCTCAATTTGGCCCAATCGAACTAAATTGTATGAACGGAATGATCAGACCCTTGATCGATTTGAGAATTATAAATTTATATATCATATAATGTTCGTTTATGATTAACAAATGGACCTAACAATTTCAGTGTTAAGCAATTTGGCCTGTAACGATCCCAAAATTTCGAGCTTAAAAACTCAAAATTTCTAAGTCGAAAAACACCAAAACAATCTCAACGAATCGAAATCGTTTTAAATGCACAGCGGATCATTACTGAGTTCACAATAAAACTCAGACAACCAATTATTACAAACCAAATTTATAATTCAACATTTCATAAAATGGAAATGTAATAATCCTCCCAATCTCTCACAAAACTCAAAAATAAAATCTCACAAGTTCTCACACACAATCCACACTAGAAACCTCACCACAAGCAGAATAATGAACAACTTCGAGTCTTCGGAGTCGTCTCTCAATCTCCACTAATCGACACCTGTTGAATTATCCCCTACACCATTGAATTGGTGCACCGGGATTGTAAACACAAACCCGGTAAGCTTATAGCTCGTATGAGTAAAATGAAAGTATAACTCGTATATCAATATATACGAAAATCCACAAATCAACAAATATAAATGCACTCATGAGTCAATGGACGGCCCATCTGGTTGTCCCAAAAATATATGAAATGAAATTGCTCATGAGAAATCGGACAACCCTTCTGGTTACCCAAATACATTTATAATACGGGTACTAATGAACGCTGGTACACATCTGTTACCCCTCACTTAATACACCGCCGATATTGGGTAGCCACCTGCTACCCAACATCAAAACATTATGAGTACTCATGAGCCGATAACCACCTGTTACCTCACATGCAGTACTCCGGCAGACAGACTAGAGCTCTAACTGTATCGTAACTTTCGCCTGGTCAAAGGCTAGGTTCCAACTTGCCAAACACGTACAATAATCTCACATCATATTGTACCAAAAATCAAGTCCGAAGACAATCAACATTTTAACAATTTCCATGTTAAAATCACGTATAATAATCACACCTCATATTGTACAATCAAAATCACATGTTCGATATATAAATTTCGTCATCAAAATGACATCGTCACGATAAAATCTTAATAGTATATCATATAGCAAACTATATATATATATATATGTACATATGTACCATTTATACAATATATATCTAATCCGCTATATCATATACATGTCATATTTCATAAACACGTCCGAAGACAAAACGTTTAACAAACACCATGAATAAACCACGTACAATAATCTCTCCTCATATTGTAGAAATTAAATCACATTCTCAATACATAATTCTCGTCATCGACATGACATGTTCATAATGAATTCATAACAGTATATAATATAGCAAACTATATATATATGTACTTATTTACTATTTATACAAATATATATATATTCCACTATATCATATACATGTCGTACTTCAATATTTAAAACTCTTTCAAAAATCTTGAAATCACCGCAAGGGTAGATTCGTAATTATGTGAGATTTTACTCACCTTATCGACTCGAGCGTAATTCCACAATTTCCGAAGATAATTCATTTCCTTAATTTATCGATCATCTTGAAAAGATAAGAAAAGAATTTAGAAACGTTTCGTAAACCTTTAAATGCCGAAACAGTGATAATCTGTTACTGTTCAGCAATTTTCGGTTTTACGAATTTACTGTTCACTGAGTACTATTCACTGTGTACTAGTCACTATTCATTTATTAATATACAAATACACATCCAATACGTATTTTTGTATGAGTACATACTATTTACGTATTTCTGTACGTATAAATACTATTCAAATGTACGTATTGTCTCAGTAAATAATAATTACTGAATTACCCTTCCAAAATTACTTTTTACATTTACTGAAAGTAATTTACATTTACATTTACCGTACGTAAATAAAATTTACGTTTACCGTACGTAAATCACATTTTTACATTTACCGTACGTAAAAATAAATTACAAAATTACCCTTCGGAAACACTGTTCACGCGTCGCCGCACGTGGCGGCGCATGGGGTGCACGCGCCACCTCCGGCAGGCCGCGCGTGGCGCTCACGTGCCACTCATTGTGGCAGCGCGTGGGGCACACGCGCCGACACCAACCACGGTGCGCATGACGCTACCGCCGTGCCCAAACTCTTCCCCTCCTCCTCCTCTTTCTTCCCACGGTTTCAGACCCCTCCTAAGCTAACCCACACACCCCCACGTGCCGCCTCTAGGCGGCGGTAACCCTCTCCTCCATCCTCCTCCGATTCTCCACAAAAACTTCCATAATCAATACAACAACATCACAACCCATTCAATTTCACAACCCTTATCTCTTTCACGCCGTGGAAGCACCGGAGGATCGCCGACGAGCTTGAACCAGTCGATCTGGGCTCGATGACGTGCAGCGAGACTCCACAACGGCGAGAGACGGTGCGTCGACCTCGGGTTCGATTGCAGGGGGCCGTGCGATGCTCGCTGTGCCGGCGGTGTGGCTCACGGACGCACGGTGGTGGAGAATCGGCGAGGGAGCAAGATCAGGGAGAGAGAGGGAAAGAGAGAAAAGGGAGGCGCGCGGGGTGAAAGGAGAGGGAGAGAATGAGGGTTTCCAATTTTGGAAACCCTAAACTGATAAATTTTCCTTTTATATCCCTTTCTAAATCGGAAACTAACTTCAATCGTTAATAACTTTTACGTACAACGTCCGATTAGAATGCGTCACTTATCCACGAACTCGTATCGACGAGCCCTACAACTTTCGTGAAGAAAGGTTTCGCAAACGAGCGACGAAATAAAAGTCGATATATACGTTGCGGAAACGTAACGTTTTTCTAATTAAACGTTCCGAGAACGTTTCCGTTTCCGTTTCGTAAAGTCGCAAAAAAAAATTCAAATTCATTCTAATTGAATTTCACAACTTATAGAATTCAAATCAAACCAAATATTGTTCTGAAAAATGGGGTTATTACATGGCCCAATCGAACTACTTCATTGTATGAACGGAATGATCAGACCCTTAATCGATTTGAGAATTATAAATTTATATATCATTTACTTGTACTTTCATCATCTCATATCAAACTTGATATATATATATATATATATACATAGTCCGTCTTGGCTGCAGAGGTCCGCACCACTGTTTTGGTGCGGATTTCTATTTTTGAACTACTTTTCGATCGAATTTCCTTATCTCAATCGTCTAGTATTTAGATAATATTGTGTAGATCATCTCTGCAAAATTTCAGCCAATTTAGTGATCGTTAAGACACTCAAAATTGCGTTTTTCTGTTAAAAACATGGACGGTTCATGTTTGACAGAATTCAGTCCGACCATTTTTGTTTTCGATTTTGAGGACTTTAAAGATCACCAAATTGGCTGAAATTTTGCAGAGATGATCTACACAATATTATCTAGATACTAGACGGTGGAGATGAGGAAATTCAACCGAAAAGTAGTTTAAAAATGGAAATCTGCACTAAAATCATTGGTGTAGACCTCTGCATTTGAGAAAAACCGTATATATATATATATATATATATATATATATATATTACATATAAGGCATGTATCGTTTCAAGTTTAAATGCTTCTTATCGCTTGCAATATAGTATCATTAGCTCCATAAAAAATTTAAAACGATGTCATCGGCATATAGTCTAGAACTCTTTTAGCTCTTATATTCCATATTTCCGCTGTCTAGAGACGTAATTAATGTTCATCTGATTAATAAGTTAGGTATTTTGGACATGATCGAGTAACTGAACATAATGACGAAGTGCAGATGAGACTAGATTAAATACATATTCTGATCGAGAAACGATAGTCGACACGTACTGTAAGCTAGATTGCTAGAATTAATTACCCTCGCAAAGTGTAGTATATATGCATGATTATGTTAATTGTCAATTCGTAAAGGCCAGGTTAAGAACACTCCCTCTGATAGTCTGATTATTTGATCAGCATGAAGTACCGTATATGACAATCCACTTGTCAGTATCAGACATCAGTGCTGTTAGGCATCTATTATATCTCATTGACTAGAAAAATAAAAGGCATGGAAGAGAGCCAAGCAAATTGAGCAAATTGACGACCTTTCATTTTTTTTTTTATAAATTTCCCTGTTCGATGACAAAATCGAACTGAAATGCCAACTAGTTGATGCGTTTGGCCAATTCCTCAGGGATTTATTTTTTCTTTAACATTACCATGTTGGCAGAAATAAGAGGGAAGCGTATATATGTATAAACGCGTTTTAGGATCTTAAACTTCTACGTATGTACCCAAAATTGTGCTATCAGAATGTGAAGCTAGCCAGATTTAGCTGGCAGCAGGCATATATGCATAAACATGATTAATCCGTATATACTAACTTAATTTGTATGTTCGAAACCCTAAAAGTTCAAACTGTTCAATAGAGAAACGAAGAATTACTTTCCTTATTTGATTACAAATTGACAATTAACATTCACACGCTGTCACTAAGAGAAAAAGATCGAAAAATGACATGCACAACAGTGTGGAACGGAAATGAATATGATTTAGAAAATTAACAACTAGATTCAAGAAGAAGGAACAAGAACAGTACTGCGCATCATGTCCTTAAATTCGAACAAGTCAACGAGGCCGTCGTGGTTCCGGTCAACGGAAGTAATCATCCTCTCTACTCTATCAATCTCATTGCCTTCCGGAAACCCTAGCTTCCCAAGCACCGTCTGCAGCTCCTTTGCCGATATGAACCCATCACCGTCTTCATCAAACACCTTGAACGCCTCCCTTAGATCCGACTCCTCCTGCAATAACTTCTTCGCCTCCTCCTCGTCCCGGACAGCCACCACCAAGGCCGCTGCCTCTTCCACAGCATTTCCTAGGTTATCACCGTCGAAGAAGAATGTATCGTAAAGGGACTGGTGGAGCCCTACGAAGTCGTCATACGTGAGGCCTTCGTTTCCGGGCTGGATGAAGGTCCGGATGATGGATTCCAGCTCGGAAACTTCGACGTCCAGACCGAGTAGTCCCAGGGCCTGGTTGATCTCGTAGACGCTGACCAAGCCATCGGAGTTCTTGTCGAAAATGTCAAATATGCGGAGGAGGCGGAGAGAATTAAGACTCGGGCTGCGGAGACGAAAGGAGGAAGAGGCTGAGGGCCTCTTGGTGAGGGTGCGCTTACTACTGGACGTTCCTGCTGAAGAAGGCGCTGCTGCTTCCATGGCGATCAAGCTAGGGCTGAGGAAAGCAGCAGCGGATTCAGAGAGAAGAGAACGAACGAATGGAATGATGATGATTCTATCAGGATGGACGATTATGGCTACTATAATATAAGGGATTGGGCGCGTTTGGCGGGCTATGCAAGCTTGATTAATTTTACTGTTATAGTTTGTTTTGGACTCTTTCTTGTTATTCCAGATGGGTAGAGGCGTAGAGCTATATTTTACAGTAACAACCTCTACATGTAAAACACAAGCGTGACAAAGTATACAACAATACATGAGATTAGAGGAATATTGACGTCGTCCGTTGTTGACTTTTCAAAGATATGAGATCTAGAATAGCCCGACTAAGTCGAATCGATCGTGAGTGCTACACATATTTCTTTATGATGTATATGATGTATACGCGATCCGAGTCTCATGTATTAGTCCATGTGACTGATGTGAGTTGGGACAAATCATTTCCTTGTACCATTGGCTACGTATCATGTTCTCCCCATTCAGTACCGAAGTATTTTGGAATGGTCCGAGACAGGTGTCATCAATTCATTCGTCCATATAGATCCAATTAACGGTTGAAATCGTTAATTACTGTTTTAAATCAGTAATTAAGGTTAAATATATGGAGAGGGGTGACGATTGACAGCGTTGGACCAGAGTGGTACTAGACCAGAGCAGAAAGTCTCTTCAGTACCATTCAAACGTGATTCGATGTGAATGTCAGTACTTTTCTTAGAGCAAGATATTCGAGAAGTATTCCTAGTGACTTCTTCAAAAGCCACATACCACAAGTTGATACTTTACTTTGAGTTTGAATATCTATTATGTGTCACGATTTTTAATCACATATTTGCGGTGCTGCACATATTATTAGTGAACCAAAAGAGATTAGAAACAGTCATTTTCATACTCATACGTATGGAATTACATGTGTAAAAGTCTAACTTCTGACCATTAAATTTTAATATGAGAGATTCAGAAGTCAATATATACTATAATTGGTTGATTGTATCTGTTTCATTTGCAAGATTGCAACTAGAAGCATTGAAGAGTTGTGTGATGGTTAATTGTCTTCAAGTCTTTGGTGTGAAATTTCTCACCTAAAATACTGTATATCATTGCCATGAAGAAAGAAAAAGAAGAATATACTCCAAACACATTGGATTCCAAAATCATGTCCAAATAAAAAACACATTGGATTCCAAAATTTTATTACACGAAAAAAATGTTGATGGGCTAGCTAGGCAACATGCAGCCATTAGACCATTAACAAAAGGTAAGGTGCTGTTTTAGAGTACAAACAGTCCATAGGAGAGGTAAGGAGACTAATTATTCACATAAAAGCAGCATTTACATTTCTGAAGCCAAGGCCCCAGAACTTCAATTGTATTTTATTTTTTTGGATAATCAGAACTTCAATTGTATAATCATCAAGATAAGAACAAACTTAATGAGTGGTATTTCAAGATAAGATCTTATAAATCTACTTTTGGTAGGGCAGGAAAAACCACAAATTATGTCCTTATCCATATCACATGTAATTAGAACTAATATTAGGAAATATCATCCTCCTATGGAAAATGCATAAAACCTTTTCCATACATGATATTGGCGGGTAAAAAATGGAGGGAACTATATTTTGGAGGGAATAAATTCTCCCGTCATATGTTTCCGTCAAAATTGACAAAATCCGTGTATGGTAAAATCATGTAGGTTCCAACTCAAATTTTCATATTACATCTTTGACTACATCATGAGTTATGAGCAGTAGCATAGAGAGAAGAATCTTAATCAATACATGGCAGGAAGATAACAAATTCATGAAACGAAAATAGCAAGGAATAAATTTTGCTCCATGTTTGGCTAATATTGTGTTAATTATTATTCATTTATTTTAGTTTTATTAAAATTAGGGGAGTGAGTTGCCTAGGTAGTGGGCCCGGAATCCGGATCTTGATTGGTCGAGGTGGTATAAATAAGTTATTTTGTTTTTTGGTGTGAAAAAGTTGCAGAGCGCACACGAGCGACGGTGCGAACTGGAAAGCAAGAACACAACAGTGAGTTCTGCGTTGTTTGGTTCTCTAGTTCAACAAGAACCCGTCTTTCTCTTTCAGATTTCACAGTTAACTAACACGCCTTTTGTACCCTTTTTGCAGTTTGTAGTCTTCACCTTTTGTTGCTTCGATTTCTTGGACTGTTCTTGTTCTTCTTGAACTCTGCTCTCTCATTCAGGTAATTTGTTTCTCTGTTTCAGCTATGTTTTAATTCATAAATGATTGGAAATGGAGAAGTTTTATGGGTCTGAGTCAAGCTTTGTGGCTGTGGGATTGTTCTTTCTCATTTATTGAATATTGATTTTACCCTATTCATGAATTATTTTATCTATGGTTCCATTTCCGGGTTTGTCTATACCATTTGGCTGAGAAAAAAGATTGAATATTTATGTGGATTTTTTTCATAAGGTTGAATCTTTTATTTTCATTTTGTATTCAGAATCGATTTTATCTTCTGGGCTATGGCTTCTCTGTTTAGATTCCTTATTTTCTTTCGTCCATTACTTCTTATGTTTACCTTTATTTCCAAAATTTTATGTTAGTTTTGACATGGGTGTTATCTAAATTGGATTTCTGTTTTGAATTTAGATAAGAGAATGAATTTTCTGCCAAATTTCAATGTTACTGATGAAGATTCAATTTTTCAGCTGCTGTGATATCCCTTTATTGAATTGATGGGTTCTGGAGGTTGTACCAATGATATTTTGGAATTCAAAGAACAGTCTCCGAAACCTTGTGAAAATTTGGACAAGGCTGGGGAGCTGCAAAAGGATGCTGCTGAGCCACAAGCGGTATTAGGGCCGATTACTCCTGAAGCTGACAGAGAGAATGGGGACTCCCAACTAACTTTTTTGAAGAAACCGCCTGTTTTGACTGTCAAGTCCAACAGAGATGGGGATGACCCTTGTGGTCTCTCTGATGATAGCAGTGGCAGCCCCAGGACACCGGAGGATGGAGTTTTTGATCCCTTTGCCCCTGGTCCGGAAAAGCTGGCCATGGCACCACTCTGTAAGAAGTATGTCAGCAAGTCTAGGAGTATTATTGCTCGTCAGCTGAGTTTTGATTCTCCAATACAAAGTTCGGATGATGAGATTTCTTCCAACTGTGTGGAGTCCCTTTCTGATGAAGAAATGTTTGAAGCGGTGTATGAAAATTTGTTGGAAGCTATTGTATCTGATCTGACTCTCAACGTACTTGGTGAACGTGCAAGGAAGGATTGGGACTGTGGGGATGACTGCATCACACCTCCAGGAACTCGATTAAATGGGATTGCTGAATCCTGTCCTGGTGCTCCCTTGAGGCCCGTAGGGAAATCAAGGAAGATTGATTTGGGCCTTATCAGAAAGCTCGAATTTTAATTGATTAATGCCGTAACATGCTGAAGTGCGGGTACTTCTTTCCTACAGCTGCATCTTTTGCTAATCTCTCTCTCTCTCTCTCTCTCTCTCTCTCTGACGAAGATCATACAGTAGTGCTAGCATTGTATAGTAGTTGATGATATTAGTGTGCTTCAGCTAAGAAAAGTAGGCTTCAATTAAGTTTCAGCATTGGCAGCAACTCTAGCGGTTGTATCTCTTCTTAAAAGTAATATTTATAATTAGTTGCTACTAGTATTGATGCTGTTGGTCTCTCCATGTTTTTCTAAGAGTATGGCATCTTGTAGAAAGTCTTTTGTGTTGAAATAGAAACCGATATATATATTTTAAAGAGCTGTGGATGATATCGAATGGCTTTGGATTTTTTTTTCCTTCTGCTTTTTAATTTTAATTATGAGAATAACTGTAGTTAAAGTTCAGCTCTGGCAGTTCCTTGGAGCATTTGCTCGTAACTTTCTGATGTAAAGTTTGTATATTTGGAGAAAGGATGTATAGTTCGTATATGTTTGCATGTAGACCTCAGTATTGTGTGGATTATGGTTGTGAAACTGAAGCACAGAAGCTGATTGCTCTCATCACTAGGCCTTTTGTTTTGTTAATTTTTATTTATTTATGACTCGCACACCCTTACATAAACTTCTCAGGTTGTGAATAGAAATGTTTTGGGTGTTGATGAGTTTCTTGGCTTCTATCAGATTCTGTCATGTGTGCCTTGTTATTGAAGGTGGTATGTGTCTTGAGAAATATTCTGAAGAGAAATCAAAGTAAAGAATTTTTTTTGTATCAGATTTTTGCATGTGCCTCCCATGTGGATCAGTCTGTTGCATCCGGTGGTTGCCTAAGGCTTGTTAAACATGGTTGATGCCATCTTTTTCGTTGCACTGCACACCCGATTACTGACCAGCACCAATGTTGCTGCTCAAAGTTTCTCAACTTATGTCATTTGCAGCATTGTTTCCCTCTAAGCTTGGTGGGTTATTGCAGACTTGCAACCAGACAAGGATGATGGCAGTGCTCAAATACATGGTAGATTTTGTTTTCTGCAACTTGATTTGCTTCAGAAATATACAGGACGAGGAGTTTGCACAGGCTCAAGACTTCCTTAAAATGATGACATCAATGATCAATGCCAGGCTCTGTATCTATTTGACTGGTATGCCACTGGCTACTGGGTTTGATAGGATTACACCACAAGCATCGATTTGTTTGAGTTCCGTAGGAGTTTGGAAGGCTGACAAATGTTACTTTTGATGAATGGGAGCGTGGCAGAGTTTTCAATAACTTTGAGAGAAAACCTGCAGTCTTTTAAGATCTGCTGTCATGAATATGATGTGAGTGGGATCGATGCCAAAATCTTCAGCTATCATCCAGAGCTTTATATCCTGAAGGATTATGACAATATGGTTGAAGCTGAACAAGGCACCAGAAGTCTTGAAAGTTATGTGACTTTGATGGAAAAAATTTACTTGCACGGGGTAACATAGCACTCCAAGCTTCAGTCTAGTCTTCACCAAAGATTATTTTCTTATTTTCTTTGATCTCCTATTTATTGGTATGAACTTGTGATTACTTCAATAATTGTATTTTGTTAATCAGTTCTTGAATTTCTTGAACTAAATACGCAACACTACACTTTATTTAATTGGTGGCCTTGAATCCGGGAATGAAAAAAAAAATTATTGAACTGATATAATTTGCTTTCATTGGATGAGTTTGGGGCTGCTTTGCAGCTGTGACCACATTCATGATTTGGCACACCCTATAATTTATCATGCTTGCAGCTTAATCTAATAGTTTATCGATCATTATGGTTTGTACTATATCTAAGTTTTGATTTAGTATTTTAGAACTGAACATCAAACCAGAATGCAAGATACTACTTCATTGCTTTTATTCCACCTCAGTATCTGGTTTTTAAATTAGTAGACAACTGATTTCATAACATAAGCTTCTCAGAATGTGAGCAAAACTTCACGGGTGTTTAATGACTTTGGTGGATGGTGATGTCTGTCACATGTTGGCATATGCCTGGTGATATCACATTTGCTTACAAACACAACAGCCTGTATACGAAGCTAATTAGGTACTGGAAGACAAAGTCAAGATTTTGAGCAGAAAATCAAGATGATAACATAGTAAGAACAATGACTTGTCCTGTTTGGACTCTTTATTCCAACTTCCATCTATTCTATTCTTTCCATGGATCTAACTCTGTATCTGCTTCACTCTCATATACAGAAAACAAAGAACGATAAAGAGGAAGCCTTCAAAAATAACTAATCGATCACAACTCTATGCTATGGTCGAAATATCATCACTGCAACCAGTGAAAGTTCGCTCCTTCACCTATAAATCTATATTTGCTACTAGCACAGGCTACCTTTCATATTCTTCTTCTGCAAACACAGAAGGCACTTTACAATGCACCTTTCCCATTACCCTCAGAACCAAGCAATGTTTAGCTCTCGATGAAACTCAAACTGTTCTCAAAACTTGGTCTTGTTTTTGCAAACTTGATTCTTGACCTTGAATGAAGGAACACCAACAGTCAATTCACAGTCAGATACAGCAACAACATGCTTCTTAATGAATCCCAAGAAATTAATCCTCCCTGGAATCCTCGAACTTATTTCAACGACAAATTCACCACTCAATGCATCACTAACCAAATTGTTCATATTCGACGTCAGTCGATCCGCCTGCATAGTCAGCTTCGCCTGCATCGTACCATTACCCCTCGCCGGAATCTCACCGGGGTAAAGATCAACATCTCCAACCTGAACTCCTTTGTACAACAGTAAACTCTTCCCTGTCCCATGCTTGAAGCTAGCGTGGTTCGGGTTCTCTATTAGAATAACAAGATCAACTGTGATGTTGAGGCTGATCTTGATCGCCGGGAATGAGACACGTGGAGTGACGCCGTCGACGGTAGCGGAGACGAGCGAGGTCCTCGGCTGTTTGGGCTTGAAAACCGTTAAGGCTAGTACGAGGCAGATAATGAAGATTATGAAGATCAAAGACAGTACAACTCCTATGGCGATCAGACATGGGCGCTTTCGCTTGTTGGGTTTGTTTTCTGTTGGATTTTCTGTCATGGTCGGTCGATCAATGTTTGAGCTTTGAGACCTGAGAAAGCAGAGAGGATGAAGACAGTGAAGGAGAAAAGAGTGATGCTTTGTTTTTTTCTTTCTGAGAAAAGACAAGAGTGATCGGACGTGGGATGTATAATACTAGAATTTTCTCTTTGTGAGGGCTAGGATAGAAGAATGACAACCAAGTTCGAGACTTCAAATAGAACCAAGTTTTTCAGAGTAGTCGGGGGATCTAAATAAAACATATGGTGATTTATTGCTCACTTAAATGACCAGCTAACCTCATTTCCAAACTGACAACTACCTCAGCTTTGCTATTTTTTGAAGCAAGAAAACCGATTTCTTATTTTAGGGTTTGTGTCTAAGCTTCACATCCACATGAAGTCTTCTATAGTATTAGCCTAGCTAGGAACAGATACATTTCGGTGTTGAAATTTTCCTTGACCGATAAGAACACTCAAATCGAACGCATTTTCAGTGATGAAGACCTGTTTAGTTTTGAAATTTTTGTATACACGGTGTGTAACTACCGATTTGCTCGAATGACATTTTTATTTAAAAACTAAGAACGGAATTAGGATTATTCGTAATGGGGGTGATTAAAGAATTTCAAGGCGAGAATAAAGGGGAGAGGAGTAAAGGGAGGTTGTGCGCCATGTTCATGTGCCAATGCATGAATGGAGCAGCGAATGCATGGCATGCACATTGCGTTATGGGGTTTGGCACAAAGCAAAGTAGAAGAAGAGTCTTGTGGGGTTTTAGTATTTGCTATATTGGGAGCACGAATGCATGTGAGCCCAGATTCACGGTTCACATACTTCCACAAACTTTGATAGAAAGAGACGCGGCCGCCGTTTCATAATGACTTGCCAAATGTTGGATTGTTTGTGACGAAGTCGGAAGAGATTCTGCACGACACGGCTATGCAAAGATCTCTTTCAAACAATTCGTCGAACATTTTGTAATAATTTGGTGTCTTATTTCAAGAATCATCGACTCATCAACAATCTAGTTCAAAACACAACTCGGCACCGTCGTTATTCGTTAACAGATTTGAATGAATTTGCAAATATTTGAATGTACATTAGCACTTAGCACCGTCGTTGACGCTCATAAATCCTTCATGAACATTTGACAACAAAATTCTTCAAGAACTTAAGGCATCAATAGCACAATTTCTTGAAGAAACATGATATTTTGGAAGATGATATGGTAAATAACAAGAGGTGGCCGGTGAGCAAAACAAACTTAAACTTATCAAACAAAAATTGATGACTAGAGGTGGTGAGCAAAACAAACTTATTCCTATCAACAAAAATCGGAAGATACTATGAAATGAAAAACCAATTTGTATTGACAAAAAAACTTTATCAATACCCCAAAAGCCAAAACTGTCATACCCAAATGTTCACTTCTTTCCTTCAAACAAAAATTCCCGCACAATAAGAAGCAGCCAAAAGGCAACTAGTAGGTGATTTATTCACAATGCTAAAATCTCCCTCAGGATCTCCAGTACGTATGGCTGTATCTTTAACGTATTAAAAGTTAAAACGAGTACTAATGACATTGGTTTTGGGACTGGCAACATAGTTCTAAGTCTCGCTTTGCATACATCAGGAGTATATATCTCACTAGCTATTTCGATCATTAGCTCTTTCTCTTCATTTGTTGAACACAAATCCACAGCAAGAGCCTGAACGAACAACGTGGTTTTTCATTACACAACAGAATGCGTTTTAATCTACTTGGGAGAGGTGGCGGCCGGGCGCTGCTTGTGGTCGAGCATTATTAATTCTTCACCTCTGAATTCTGATACGTTTTAATCATCCATCTTAATTTCGAAGCAAGTACTTGACATGGACATCTTCGATCTGCTTTCAAGGACTAGAAAAGTTACATACTTATGAGTTATGACCATATCTATTTTCTTCTCAAGGAAAATCCTGAACCATATTGGTTTTTACCAAACGAAATGTACCATATTGTTTTCTGTTTTTTACATAATCATCTCTCAGTAACAGCTCCACATTCGAACACTTTAACTGCTAATATGTCTCTCATGTCTTCCCTACCTTCTTCATATTCTCCTCCTTCAGTTATTGGCATACGAGTTATAATCAATGTTTTCAGATGCGACGCTGAGGCGTCGCCGGTGCGCGTCTTCGGGCGGAGCGATGGAGAAAAGCCCCGCAGGTTCAAACTCAGACGAGGCGATGGAAAGACGACCACCGGAGCGACGTGAAGAAGACGATGCAAAAAAAATAATTCTGGGGGCCAAAACGACGTCGTTTTGGCATCCTCTGATTCAACCAAAACATCAACAGGAAATTTCTACAATTCCGCTGTGGAGTATCCAAATCAGTTTGACTATATCAGAAGGGCTGGAGTTTATTGACTTATTCACAGCACCAGAGTAGCAAAGCACTTGATAGCTGCATCCGAAAAATTAGTAGAACTAGTCAATGGAGTACATAAGAACGCGATGGTAGTGAATGTGGGAGCTGATGGCAAGATAATTAAGAAGCTTCAGGATCCTAACAGAAGTGTAATGTCGTTTGTGACATCGGCTAAAGAATTTGAGGATCATCTTTACTTGGGGAGCCTGCATAATCACTTCATTGGCAAGTTGCTACTGAATAATGTTACGTAATACTAGTTTACTAGGATCAGTAGCACGAATAATCAAACTGATTTACTTCTCAACTCTCATATATAGTGACAAATAAAAGTTATTCAGTGCAAAATGTTTACATGAAAGCAAAGCCACTGACCTTGCGTGCCCTAGCTTGTGGCTGTGAGTGGATATAACGATGAAGATTGAACAAGAAGATTGAACGCATTTAAGTGTAGCTCTTGCATTTAATTTAGTATGACTCTATATATTAATTCTATAATTTGATTAGAATCTTATTTTGGATGAATACTATGCTTATAATGACATATTCATATATTTTGAAGGATATTCATATTATTTGAAAATGTATTATATTAAATTAATGTTTGTTGGAAAGAAGATCGTCTTAAATCGCCTTTGCACGCTGATGCTCTCGCCTTATGAGGCTTGATCATGTCGCCTTCGCCTTCGCTTTAGCATCTGAAAACATTGGTTATAATACACCATGACTTGAATTCTGTAGAATTATAAGAGAATTTCAGCGTGAAGCAAAAAAATAAAGCCGTCTTGAAGGAAATTAAAAAAATCAGGTCAATTAGGCAGTGAACATGAAGAAGTATGATCTTGCACAAGATATGGAGAATACGGTTCTTATGTATGATGATATTAATTCTCTTTAGCTTTTTTTTGTTGTTACAAAGAACTGAAACAGAGAAGGATAAAAGAGGATAAAAGACAATTCCTCAGACAATTCCTAATCTTACTAAGGATAAAAGACATAGAAACTAAAAGGCTAGTGCTGACTTATAACTGCTATAAGTCAATCAATTAGTAGCAGCCATATGATATCTACACAAAAAAAAACGTGAAATAGAGAATGCCAGAATGGTATACTGACCAAGCTTCAGAACGATTTGGACGTGAAATTTATGTTGTGTGTTGACGGAGAGGTTCTTCTTTGATGAAAGTAAAAATTCCCATCAACTAAAAATGGGGTATTTCATTGTACACCCAATTTTCTAACCCCATTCTAATCTAAACCCACTCCCACAATTTTGACAATTAGTCCAAACTATTAGGTTTTATTTTAAGAAAAATTACATAAATGGCCACAATTTAAATCTGTTAACTATAAGCTAATTACCAAAAATAACGTGATAATTAAATACCTTAATTGTAGATCTTTCCCATTTTTCAATTGGTCCTTTTTTATTTGTAATTTTTATTAAATTTATCATGATGGTCATATTGATGTAGTTTTCCTAATTGAAATATTTTAATAAATTTTATTTTTAAGATAATCTAAACTTTCTATTTTAGAGGTAATGTTTAATCTTATTTGCCCAAGTAAAAGTTGATTTGATTTTTACTTTTTCTTTACCTATATATTAGGATTATTTTTCTCATCAACCTATTTCTTAGGTATAGTTAACTATGTACATTAGCTTGAAAGTCTTTATAAAATGACTATTCATTAAGGTACCTAATTATCAGACTTTTTTTTGTAAGACACCTGAATAATAGATTTTTTCTCTCTTTGTTCGGTTACTTACTATGTTATACCTATAATTGAAGAAGATAACACCTTACATTTAGGTTAAACTCGAACCTCAATTACATATATATTAGCTATATTTGTAGGTAAAACTACGAATGTGGTAGAAGAAAGAAATCAAAGAACAAAAGACATACCTTACAAGTAGACATTTTTAGTGTAAGTAGACAAACACCAAATGTAAATCTAGAAGTGAAAACAAAATCACTAAAAATAATTTGCGAATTTCTTGATCTAATCACATACCCTATTATTTTCTTTTAAAACTCAAATGTTCTTCATAAGCACAAGTAAGAAGTATGGTATGCATATTTGCCTAGACATACATCTTCTCTCCAGATTTTGAAGCCATAATTGGATTTTATATATAAAAAAAGGATACTATTGAAATGACTCAATGAGAATATTTTTGACATATATAGAGTAATAACTTGAATTTAATAGAGTAATCAATTATGGGAAGGAAGATGAATTTGAATTACAATCAGCAACTATAATTAAGGAAGATTTGTGTACTCATGTTAAAATGGCAACATAGGCAATCTATGGTTCACATTGAGTGTAGATTAAAAAAGATTATATGTGTGGATCTAATTTTAAAGGGTGTCTCCATTATTGGACTTATCTCTAATTTGCTCACTAAAAATCCAACTAATAAAGCTGGACAGCAGTTATCTTCTTCATTAACCTCAACATTGGCAATTTGGCATAGATGAACAATTATGCAAATTATATTGGAGAAATTGACAGGGACACAGGTTACTCGATCTTTTTCATTTACTTGATCTACAAAAATCCAGTTTGAGAACCGAAGATAATTCTGCAGCCTTGTACGTTCAATTGATGTATACCATTCACAAACACAGTAGGGTAGATTAGTAAACAATTTCATTGACAGTTTCAAACTCTCAATTCAATTAACATAGACCATGTATATATGATATAACATCAACTGTCTCATAGAATCAACATTATTGCTCAATACACGGATTATTAGTTTACAGAAACAGGCCACTGCTGAAATAATCAGCAAGGAATCTACTTAGCCTATCTGCCTTATACCAATTTTTCTACAAATAAATCAAGATGAAGGGATTCAAAATCAAAAGAACATGAAAGTTAGAACTAGTGACTGGTGATGGCCTGAATGGGCCTGATGGGTACTTCAGTCAAATAGCTAGCACAAGAAGACAAGCGTATATAAAACCCAGAGAGCATGAAGAAGGTTTATAATTTGGTCTTGTGCTTACACTTTTGGTCTCCGACAGTTTTGCTTCCGACATAGACATTGAAATCGCATGAGGAGGTGGAGGTTACATGAATCTTAAAGATACCCAAGATTGTGACTTTGCCGGAAATTTTGGTGACAGTGTTAAACGGGATCAAACCGGCGGCCACATCTGGTAAAAGCTCCGATGTTTTCCCCAGAAACCGGTCTACCATAACGGTTAGGGTAACACCCATGGGCATGGTCTCACCGGCGGAAATCTCTCCGGCTCCAATGGGGACCTCGCCCACCATCACACCCCTGTAGTTCAATGATGCCGTGCTGTTGTGGTACTTCATTCCCACCTTGTTCGGGTTCTTCACCGTCGCGTCCACATCGATAGTGATATTCACGTCGACGGTGGCTTTGTTGATGTCAAAGCCCGCCTGCAGGCTCCTCAAAACGACCGAATTCACCGTCATTTTCGGGTCCTTGGCTTTGAACACAGTCAACCAGAGTATGACCAGAATGAGAACGGTCACGACAACGCCGGCGATCGACCAAAGGCAGATGTTTCTGCGCTTCCGGGAGCGAGGAGGCTCAGAGCTACCGCCACCACCACCACCATAGGTTGTCATGACGCTTTCTAGCTCACTAGACTTGATCGAGCACAAAGGTTTTGGATGTCTACAGCTCTACATGCCCTTTATAAAGATGTAGTGAAGATTTGGCGTAGGAGGCCGGACGCTTCATTTCTTGACCGACTTCATCTGTTTTCCGTTGATCATTTTCATGTTTACCACACCCTATCCTAGAGAGCGACCATAATCTTCTTGTTAAGTTATGTGGTTAGGCCATCGAGCTCATACATGTTCAAGATTTGAAAATGGTTATGACAATTAACTTTGCGATTTGTTTTCTTCCTTGTGGACCTATGGTTTCGTTATGAACAAGTAAACATGATAGCTTAGCTAGAGACTAGAGTACCATGCATGCAATAATGGCAGTATATGCTATATATCTAGCACAAGGATCAGCTTAGAAACTCTAATTGCACATAAAACTGATAAAATGTTTTTTTTTTCCACACAAAAGTACAACCACAAACAGGATCCGTTTTGGTTCAAAGCATAACAACAAGTACAAATACAAACAAGCTCAAAGATCTTAACAAGGTTTGATCAACATGCAGATCCACCATGAGAGGGTGTACACAGAAACATCCCCTGAGGTGACACAGAGACGTCACCAGATCCGCCGGAGAAAGCTTGAACTTCAACCAAACCAGCCTCTTGAAAGAACAACAGCTTAACAACATGGAAAACCATACAAAACATCATCAAACAAGAACAACATAACCAAAACAAAATTAAAAAAAAAAAAAAGGAAAGGGGAGGAAGGGATCGATCAACGAATGGATCAAAGGAACAAAGTAAATTTTGATGTGCTATGTAACTTGTTATCCTAAAAGAAAAACGTAGTTTCTTGAGTATAACTTAAACCAATGTAACAAACATAACTTAATTAAGACAATGGAATTCTATTGCATTAACCAAAAGTTCACATGTCATATATCCACCCAGTATGTATGTGAATTTCGTACAACAACAATCGGGTTATTAAAATCAAAATCCAACACTAGTCCCCGTCAGGCCAAAGCAAAAACCAAGGACACCACCACCCGAAATCCTAGCAGATGCTGTTGGGGATACGACGAGGATTGCTCGATGTTAATTCAAATCTACTATCAAACGGGATCCACTTAGGGCTTGAACGGTACGCCTTCTCTTCCTGTGGTCTACGGTCAAAGGGAAAAACTTCGCACAAGACTTCACACAGGTTCTGATAAGCTGATCCACCATTATCCACCTCGAGATCACTGGCACATAAAGAAGGCTCATCAACTGTGTTGTCCGTTGATTCTATTTCCACGTTAGCCAAACTACTTGGTTCGTACTCACGTTCTTTAGGATCACCCCAAATAACTTTGAAGAATTGAACAGGACTTGCAGCACCATCATGGGGAGGGGAAGGGGCAATCTCCAATTCTTCAGACTCTGTGCTTTTTTCCAACGACCTACGAGCAGAAGTGTTATTTGGTCTTCCAGCACCCCTACCATGTGAATCGTTTGATCCTCTGCCCTTGCTATCTCGTTGAGGTCTACCTCCGACCATGCTGCTTCCCGTACGCTTATTTTTATCTTCACCGGTTGCCAGCGGTTTGGGACTTCGGCGCCTTTTTCTACCGAACATCGCTGCCAAATTGAGCATTCTTGAGTTCTTCTTAATTTGTTGACTTGATATATATCTTGTTGTAGTCTTGTTATCCTATAAGGAAAAGGAAGTAGTTTCTTGAGTCTAGCTAGGTAACTTGTTGTGGTCCACAAATTAAACGGTGACCGATGTACAGGGGGATTCTGAATTTGTAACGTTTACAAATGTTATCCTATTAGGAAAAGGAAGTAGTTTCTTGAGTCTTGCTAGGTAACTTGTTGTAGTCCATAAATTAAACGGTGACCGATGTACAGGGGACTTCTGAATTTGTAACGTTTAGCTTTGCTCAACTCTCCAACAAAGTATCGAAATAATTTAGCTTCGTTTTCACGCGTTCGGTCTTTTACCTCGTCTTTGTATATTTGCTTCGCCTTCACGCGAACTGAGTCGATCAGTTAAATTCTAGGGCAACCATTCTGTCTTTTATCTCTCGAGTCCAAAAAAACAATGAGCAAAGGATCCAAGAGAAAGGTCCGGCCGGAAGCAAAGGATGAGGCCACACGCACCAAGCGCGTCAAGGCCTCGTAGCAGTAGCCGGAGGAGTCTTAGTGTTAGGGAATGCAGAAGAATGAACTGTAAAATCGAAACTAACTCACAACCATAAGCGGAAAATAAAAATGATAGAAAACATCGGGATTTAACGTGGTTCCGCAAAATGCCTACGTCCATAGGAAACAATAATAAAAAACCTCTATTATACGAATAAATGTTACATCGAGAGAAACCCTACTTCAAGTATGAGTCTTCTCGCCTCCACCCATCACTCAGTACGTAGAGGAGCAGCGCAACCTCCAAAATCTATGGAAGGCGGCATTCCCTGTAGGGACCGAGTGAGATCAGTTGGACTCGGTCTACCAGTACAACTGGAAGTTCAGGAATCTCGAGAAGGAATTTGAAGAGGGGGAAAGTTTTACGAGATTGGGGCCAACAACAAAGTTTACATCTTCGCCGCTACAGAGACTTCGTCGGCGTCGCAGCCAGTGCTGATTCCCAAACTGACGGCGGTCGTGGGGCCTCGTCCGCCTTCTATGGAGATCGGGATTCATGGGGTCCTGAGAGAAGAGGAGGATCAGATCGTTCATATGAAGCATATGAATATGGACTGGATGCCCTACATTCCTCTGGATAGTTCAAATTTGCCTCCGATTTTCGTTCTGGGATGCACGCAGAGGAAGGCTAGCTTGAAGCAGATGAAGGAGGAGCGTCTGAAGAAGTTCAAGTACTGTATGCCATATATAATGAATCCGAAGAACGAAGAGGACAAGGAGCGCAATACTGAGGTGGAATTTTTCTTCCCACGGGAGCCTCAAGGGCCGCTGCATTGTGGATTCGATTGGGGCGTGGATGATGTGGAGACGTACACTGATGCCCTAATGGAGGATGAAGATTTGAATGACGATAACAAGCTAGGAGGAAATCATGGAGATGTTGAAGGAGGAAGTAACAAAAGCCAGGAATATGACAAGGGAAGTGAGGAGGAGGAGGATGGAGGACCCCGAGTATCTGTGTCACGATCCCAAAATTTCGAGTATGAAACTCAAATTTTGTAGTCATGAAAAACTCTAAAACAATCTCAATAAATCATTTTAAGGTCACAGCGGATCATTACTGAGTTCAAAATACAACTCAGTCTAATTGATTATTACAAACCAAATTTATAATTCGACATTATATCAAATGGAAATGTAAAAATTCTCACAAAATCCTCACATAAATCCACACAAATCCTCACCACAAGATAGGATGAAAACAACTTCGAGTCCTTAGAGTGGTCCGTCGGTTTCCGCTAATCCACACATGCGGAATTATCTCCTACACCATCGAATAGGTGCACCGGGATTGTAAACACAAACCCGGTAAACTTTGCAGCTCGTATGAGTAAAACAACAAATACAACTCGCATAAAATTATATACGAAAATCCACAAAACATCAATTATAAATGCACTTATGACTCATTAGACGGCCCATCTGGTTGTCTAATAAAATGAAAATGTATATGCTCATGAGAAATTAGACAACCCATCTGTTTACCCAATGCATTTATAATACGGGTACTCATGAGCGCTGGTACACCTCTGTTATTCCTCATGTAGTACGCCACCGACATTGAACAACCACTTGCTATCCAATATCAAAATTATGGGTACTCATAAGCCGATAACCCATCTGTTACCTCTTATGCAGTACTCCGGCATACAAACTAGAGCTCTACTGTATCGTAACTTTCGCCCGGCCAAGACTAGGTTCTGACATGCCAACACGTCCGAAGACAAAAACACGTCCGAAGACAACAACACGTCCGAAGACATAACCACGTCTGAAGACAAAAACGTTTTAACAAACTCCATGTTAAAACCACATACAATAAACATCACATTATATTGTACAAATCAAATCCACATGTTCAATATATAAATCTCAACACCAAAATGAACTTATTCACAACGGAAATTACGATAGTATATAATATAGCAAACCATATATATGTACCTATTTACCATTTATACACATATACAATCCATTATATCAAATACATATTATAGTTCATTCTTTAAACTTTAGTATATTCCTGAATCTCCGCAAGGGTAGATTCGTCATTGTGAGATTTTACTCACCTTATAATCTCGAGCGTAATTCCACGATTCCGAAAGTAAATCTTTTACTTGAATTATCGATTACCTTGAAAAGATAAGAAAAGAATTTAAAATCGTTACGTAAACCTTAAATGCCGAAACAGTAATAATATTTTACTGTCCAGCAATTACTGGTTTTACGAAATTACTGTTCATGAATTTACTATTCACGTATTTTATGTACAAATACATGTCAGTTACGTATTCTTGTACGAGTACATACTATTTACGTATTTATGTTCGTATGCATATTATTCAATTGTACATACTGTCTCAGTAAATAAAAATTGCCGAATTACCCTTCCGAAATTACTTTTACAATTATTGTACGTAATTTACATTTATAATTAACGTACAAAAAAGAAATTTACATTTATTGTGCGTAAATTACTTTTTACATTCACCGTACGTAAAAATAAATTTTACAAAATTTCTGTTTTGAAATCACTGTTCACGCGCCACCTCCGGCGACCGCGCCACAACCGCCCCAAAACTCTTCCTCTCTTCCTCCTCCACCCTCCTACGGTCTCAGACCGCCTCTAGGCTACCACACGCACCTACACGCGCCGCCTAAGGCGGCGGTGTTCCACCCTCCTCCTCCGATCTCCCTCCAAAACATATCAAAACAATCACAACAACCACAATAATGATCCTAAGATAAACCTCACCTCGATTTGATGGTGGCGAGCTCGCCTCGAGCACTGCGGTGGCAGAGGAACACGGCGGAGGAATTACAAAAACTTTGGTGACGTCGTGCGGCTTCACAGCGGCAAGGCAAGGCGCGGCGAGCTCTAGGGTTGTTGAGGTAGGCCGTGCGGTGCTCCTAAGACTGGCGGTGAAGGCCATGATGGCCTGAGGAGAGAGATCGCCGGCGGCGATTTTCTGAGAGGGGGAGAGAACGAACTCGGGGAGAGAGAGAGGAAGGAGGCGCGGGGTGAGAGGGGAGAGAGGGGTTTCCAAAAATGGAAACCCTAATCTGAAAAACTTCCTTTTTATACTAGTTTCTAAAATCGGAAACTAACTTCCGACGTTAATAACTTTCACGTCCAATGTCCAATTCGAACGCGTGATGCGTCCACGAACTCGTATCGACGAGCTCTAGAACTTTCTTGAAGGAAGTTTTCACAAACGAGCGACGGAATAAAAGTCGATTCTCACGTTGCGGAAACGTAACATTTTTCTAAATCGAGGTTCCGATAACGTTTCTGTTTTCTATTTCCGACGTCACAAAGCGACACAAACACGTTTAATGAATTTCACAAACTTATAAACTTAAAACAATCCAATAATCGTTCTGAAAAAAAATCGGATTATTACAATGCGGAAGCTAAATTTTACTATGACAATATGAAGCTTTACAAGATCTACCCAGTACAAGCTCCAAACACTCCTGTCATAGAGAAGACGTGTCCCTATGTCAACTTTTACTACATAAAACGCCCATGAGATTATTTGAGCTCAGCGCAGCTAGAGAAGAAGTGTCGATCATTGTGAGATTTACATGGAATCGATAGTTTTCTTGTTATCAAACCCTATTGTGGAGAGCGACCGTAATCTTTTTTACTGTTAATTATGTGGTTAGGCTTCCGGGATCTTGTTTAAGAACTCTGTTTTCTGGTTTGTTCCTTGTAGACCGGTGACGTTACGAACATATTTAGGCTTATATATTGAGGGATATGAAATAATTAAGGCTTGAGATGCGTGTGTAAAGGAGGTTGGAATCTTAGTAATCTTGAGCAAAGCATATACTTCATTGCACAGTTTGATGTATTGTCGTGTATTGTAAGATTTGAAACGCATCTGCTTGACTGCTTCAGTGCTTCCGACTTCAGATATGATCCGATCCAACTCCAAACTTCCACATCCCAACACTTTCGAGCAAGACATCAACAATTTTTAACCTCATAAAATATAACTCTCCTAACTTGTTAGGCAAAATATACTGTTATAATTCTTTTCTGGTCGCCAACGAGGTTTCGGCACAAAGTTCTATGACTTCTATCAACTCGCTTGATGATGAATTTACCACAGCATTAGTACAAACCACAAAGTAACACTTGATGTTGACGAACTGGAAAACTGTTAATGAATCAAGAGATTCGATCTGAGGAACAACTTCAGTGTAGCATGTAGTTGCTCTATGCATTTTTACCAACTGTCGTGTGTGCGTTTCAAATCCTACAATTTGACGCAGTTTAGGCCGCGTAGACGCTCCATACTGTACCTGCCCTCTCTCTAAGTGGTCTAGGCGTTTTAATTATTAGTTTTAGGCTGAAATAAATGTTTCATTCCAGTATTATGGTTTGCTTAACATTTTATCAACATGGATTTGTCAAAACGTTGAGATTCGAATAATTTAGAATCGTTATTATTCTTCTTCTTCTGATCCATATATATTTGTGATTATACAGATAAAAGTAGTAAAACAAAATAAAATAAGAAAGTACAAATACGCCTAGAAGCCTGCATAACTGTACGTTTACACCCACCCTATTAGTGTCTAACGAGTTTTAGAACCACGATTTAATATCTTAATTTTCTGAAATTAGGATGGGCAATTTGGCAACTTGAGTTAGGTTTGCCTCTTAATGTAAGAGTAATTTTGTAGTATCATTGGGGCAGAGCTTGTTTGATGTATACGTGCTATTGTTAGGGAGGATTGCATTCCAATTTCTACCCAAGAGTGATTCTTTCTTAGTGTTCTAAAAAACGCCCGCCTAGGCGTTAGGCGGCGGGTTATCGTTGTGTTTTTAGGCAATTCGGTTATACATGGCAGTCGGGTGATTAGGCGGCCGCCTAGGCGGTCAAAAGCGGCTTTAGGCGGTCATAGGCGGCCTACCTAGGAGGTTTGACTTTTAATTTTTTTAATCTCATTTTTTTGGATTTAGGGGTTAGGCCATTTGTGATTGTAAAAAAAATATTTATCTTGTGTTCTAAATTTCTAATATTATGGTATGAATTTTGGATGAGTTGAGACTATTTTCATTAATATTGAGTTCTTGTTTACTCATTATATATATTTTTATCATATAAATAGTACTAAATACATGTATAAAAATAATAAATATTTAATAATTCAAAACCGCGTAGGCGTTAAGCGGTGACTATACGCCCGGTTACCGCCTAGCGTTTTTTCGAACCTTACTCTTTCTTGAATTATGAAGATAGTCTCTAAAATGGCTGCTACATGATGGCATAAGGTTGAACATTCTTTGCTCTTTTCTTTTTTGTCGATCCGTAGAAGATTCAAATTCTTTTCAGTGTGGTTGTAATATTCATGTTATTGTTCTTGAGTTAGTTTTTGGTCTAGTCCCCCTATCGATTATTTATCTACTCATTTAATGAGTTTCATGGTGTAGCGGTCTCCTTTCGCTTTGCTTACGATGTCTCGTGCGAAATCAGCTAATAGAAGCTGACATCGCATAAAAATTCTACAAGCGGCTGCTTTTCAATAGCGTCTTGGTCTTCTCTCTCAAACAAAATAGCCTCTTCTTCTTCGTCTTTTTTTCCCGACTTGTAATTATTTTCGTGTTGTAAATTCTGGTCATCATATAGAACTACGACGAAATAGCATTAATTCGATAAAAGTACCACATCTTGACAATTCGGAAATTGCGACCAATACTAATCCCCAAACCCTTCTAGAGACTAACTGTCAGTCCACTTCCACCCCTGACCCTAAAATTCCACCACCGAAATCATATTACAGCCGCAGAACACAACACCTGATCGATCAAACTCTTCCGTCATCCATGATGAAGCTTCTGCTCAATTACTAACAACAGTTGAAAAGTAGTTGAGCCAGACATCTACACTACTATGATTAGTATAAGTTCTTAGGCCCCAAGGCCTAAAACAGAACGCAGGTACAACACTAGGGTGCGGTACAAGGTGGACCAAGTTTTCTCGTAACCACGCATCAATGGCAAAGTTGACCTGTGAAGACTATCCGACACACATCTTTGATCTTCGTACCAAAATCTAACTGTTTGAATTGAATGGAGTGAAAGTGAATGAAAGAGCCTAGAGTTGGCGTGGTAGGTGCTCCCCACTTCTTTGGTGTTGCCGAAAATTAAGAGTCACATATCACAACTACTTGGAGCACTTTGAACTTGTGTTTCTGTCGAACTTAGAACTTAGGACTTAGGACTGTTGGGGGGTCCGCAATGGGGAGTGTGGAATTGGAGCGGCGGGTGGTGGAGCTGGTGACGGCGGCGGGGAAGGGAAAGGAGGAGAGTCCAGTGATTTGGGCGATGGAGTTGGGCCAATATGTGGAGGCAGCGCCAAGCATTCAGTTAGGGGAGGTTGTCGTGACCCAACTCTGTTTCCGGCATAACAAACCTTGTCTCTGGAAGTTTATCGACCTTTGTCTCTCCTCTGGTCTCCTCTCTCCTCTTCATGTGCTCTCTCTCCTCTCTTCCAGGTTCACATCCCTCTATGTAACATAATTTGGTCTTCAATTTCTTTCTTGTTGCAATTTGTGCTTTAAACAGTGTAGTGTTTTACAGAGTGATTCCTCAACGGCGATCCCAACCAGAAGCGTATAAGCTGTTTCTTGAGCTTTTGCGGCGGTATGCATTTTCGTTTGGTTCAATTGCTGGTGATGGGCCTAAACAAAGGTGAGTTTGCTAATTTTATTAGGAAAAGTGAGTCTTTAGTTGTGAACTATTGATTATTGAATTTGCTGTTGGGCTCTATTGGATGGGTTTAGTGCGGGTTTTGCATTGGATCAGTTGAATGAATTGCAGAAGTAGTTACAGTTTCAATCTTTAGTGTTTACGGTTTAGTTTGAGCCAATTAGCTTAGCTGAAATGCGGAGTGTAGGCAATTCTGGCATGAGTTTTGCATTGAAACTATTGAATGAATTGCTGAAGTACTTAGTGGAAAATAAATTGGTCTATGTGTATTTGGTTTAGTTTTGGCTTGTAAGATTAGCTGATATGAGGAATGTAGACAATTTTGCATGGGATTTAATGAATAGAATGATTTTCTGTAGTATTTTTTTCAGTTCCACTGTTAGATTTCAAGTTACAATAGCAAAATGCAGTGTGGAAGGAACAGAACCATTGCTAGCAAAGTTTTTGCAGTCAATCTATTCAATTAATTGCTCAAGTCCTTTGCTTTATTTATGTTGCAGGATTGCAGAATCAGTCGATCTAGCTCTTCAACTTTCTGAGACTTACAAGGCTCCTGTTATGGAGTATGGACATGCACTGGTCTTGTTCTTTTTCAATACCATCTACAGCTTGATTGACAGCACCTTGGATGATTGGGGTTTGAAGATGACATCTAGAAAGAGACTAAGATCAGCTTTTGGAGGTTCAAACAACCATGATAGTGAGACAGATTCTATAGGAAATGAGAATGTCAAAAGTGACAAAAATCAGGAGAGGATTAGGACAAAAAATTCCTTTCTGGCCATAGAGGTGCTGGGAAATCTAACTGAAAGCAGAAAAGCTTTGGTTCTGCTTCGCCTTGTTCACTTGAATATGTATGTTTTCCGTTCTCAATAACTTCATCATCTTCAATTCTTTCACTGTTATAGGATTAGCCACATTTTTTTACAAGAATAGTACCATTGCATTGTTGTGGCTACATACACAACTTCATGCTGTAGTAAGTACTTCACACTGAGACTGATAGCCTGTTGCTTTGTATTTGGTCATAGGCCTGAAAATTTCAAGGGCCTCTTGCAGAGGCTACGGTTTCTTGAAGCTCGTCAATTGCCATCCTCAGATTTGAACTCTGTGGGACAACTATTGGCAAGATTGTCAGGCAATATCATGAGAGTCGTGGGCTTTGAATACCAGATGAATAAGCACCAGCTCATTGGAATGCTTCTTGATATTGGCTCTCAGAAGCCAAAATTTTCCTGTATCTCTGGATATGGTCCTTTTACTTGTTGGGTTCCTTTGGATATATACATGGAGAATGCAATGGATGGCAAACAGCTCTCTATTAAATCAGCTATCAATATACTTGCAGGTATAAGTCCCATAAAGATATCTGATGTATGTTTGTAATGTATGCATAACAAAATTATAAGAAATTTCTAACATCAAATTAATCCGTAATTCCACTGACCTAACTGCAGAAGGAATTATGACGCTCCAAGTAATTAACCAGGCTAGCTGGCAAGAAACCTTCCTAGCACTATGGCTCTCAGCCCTTCGGCTAGTGCAACGAGTTGAGACTAGTCCATGTTAAAGTGCCTTTAACAGGGAGGAGAACTACACAGATATTTACTTTCGTCTTTGGCATTTGTTTTCAGGAACGTGATCCTCTTGAAGGCGCTATACCACATCTTGAGTCACGTTTTTGTATCCTTTTGTCTATTGTCCCCTTGGCAATTGCTCACGTTTTGGAGGATGAGGCCAACTTGAATTCCTCGTCACTTAATGATACAACTTCCAGGAATGTTGAGAACGGAGATGGACATGAAATGAACAGCAAAGTAAGTACTTCAAGAAAACATGGACTGATATTTTCTCTCAAAGTCCTTGGGAACTTCTCTGGTCTTCTATGCCCTCCTTCATCAGTCTCAGATTCAGCAAATAGTGCAGCAACAAAAGCAGCTTGCTTTATACATGATTACAACAATGAAAAGGATACATCGGGTGGAGGCAGCTGCGGTGATACTTGTATAAAAGCAGGTATTTTTTGGAAATTGTCTGTCCAATTGTAACCTCACCACACATTATGATTTGATCAACCTATTTTATATAGGAGAGTATCGTTTTCTACAGAACAAGAAGCGTATGCAAATGGATCTGTTTACTGTCAAGTCAATTTGCTTGGGTACATTCTGTCATATATTTGCAATTAACTAATTTCTGCTTCAGGTGGTGACATGAGGCACCTCATTGTGGAAGCTTGCATTGCGAGAAATTTGATCGATACATCAGCATATTTTTGGCCTGGGTATGTGTCTGCATCCATGATCTCACCATTGAATACATTGCCAGTTAAAAGGTCCCCATGGTCAACATTCATGGAAGGAGCACCATTGAGGGATGCCCTTATAAACTCTCTTATCATGACCCCTGCTTCAAGGTATCATGCAAAATATCTGAATTCAATTGTAAGACTAGCTATTCTTAGCTAAATTAAGCTGATAATATTCTTTGTTTCATTCTCCTCTTCAAGTTTGGAAGAGATTGAAAAGTTATATCATATTGCTCTAAATGGGTCACCAGAGGAGAAGACGGCAGCAGCAAAGATCCTCTGTGGTGCATCACTCAGAAGTGGATGGAACATTCAGGTTGAAAGCAATATTGGATATGCTCATATTTGACGTCCACATACATCTACAATGGACATTTGATTATTATTATTATTATTATTATTATTATTATTATTATTATTATTATTATTATTATTAAATCTCCTGATCTTTAACTTTTAAACTTTAAGAATGTTATGTTTTTAAGAAAACTTGACTAAAAGAATTAAATTTTGCTCCTTGTCTCAGGAACATGTGGTGCGCTTCGTGGTTATGCTTCTTTCTCCTCGTGTACCTCCCAATTATACTGGACCAAGTTACTTAATTGATCATGCGTCAATGCTGAGTGCTATCCTTTTAGGAGCTTCCACTATTGATACAGTTCATATCCTTTCATTGCATGGTATGGTGAGTGGAACTTCTTGCTGTATCTATGGAATGACCTTCAATTTTCTGTTAAGGAATATATGATTGAGATTGAGACATTCTTCTGCATTCAATTTTTTTTTCTTTTTTAATTACAGGTCCCCCAAGTGGCAGGTTCTTTAATTCCACTATGTGAGGAACTTGGGTCACTTAAGCCTTCATTAAATAAAAAGTCAAGCATGGATGATGAGTCCTCGATTCACATGGTTTTTTCTCTAGCATTTCTTTTTCTTCTTCGTCTATGGAAATTTTATAGACCACCTCTTGAGCAATACATTGCAGAGAGAGGAGGAGTAGTAGGAGGTGAGCTGACTTTGGAGTATCTTTTGATATTGCGGAATAGCCACACTGCCTCTGCCTGGGATGAAACAAACAACACATCTCATCGATATGAATCAGCATCTGAAAGACCAATATACATTGATTTATATCCAAAACTACAAGCTTGGTATAGGCAAAACAAATCTTGTGTAGCTTCAACACTTTCTGGTCTCACCAGTGGAAATCCTGTCCATGAAGTTGCTAATAAAATTCTGAGTATGATCTACTGGAAAATGTCTAAAAGTAGATCCCTATCAAGTAATTCTCCTGCACCATCAAGCAGCAGTGGGAGCCACTCCCCTGTAGATGTTGGGGAGGATGTGAAACAGAGATCCATGCTTCCTGCATGGGATGTGTTGGAAGCCATTCCTTTTGTTCTCGAGGCTATTTTGACTGCTTGTGCCCATGGCAGGCTTTCATCTCGGGACTTAACCACTGGTTAGTTGGATGTCATCATGCTACTGCGCTTAATCAAAGCTCATTAATTGTTCTGTTTCTCTTTCACATATTATTCATCCATCCTAGTGGTACTTGGGAAATCGGTGGTTTTATATCATTCTGAACTTAACTTCTTTTCGTTTTTTTATTCCTTCTCATGAGCCTTCAAAATAATTCCCTGCAGGCTTGCGAGACCTAGTTGAATTTTTACCTGCTTCTCTTGCTACTATCATCAGTTACTTCTCTGCAGAAGTCACTCGTGGTATATGGAAACCAGTTCCTATGAATGGAATAGACTGGCCTAGTCCAGCAGTGATTCTTAATTCGGTCGAATCTGAAATAAAAGAAATACTTGAGGCTGTTGGTGTCAGTGCTCCAAGCTGTCTCACTGGTAATACTGCCATTTCATTTCAGTATATTCCATTTTTCTTATTGTATCTAGGATCCACTTTGCCTATTCTGTTGTAGTTTTCTCTGCACACATGCACACCTCGGATATCTTCAAGTCATACATAGAGAAGAAAATGAAAAGAAAAAAGAAAATGTATCTTTGAAGCTGTAAAGTTAACAGCTGATCTAATATTTATATAATTTATACACAACCTTAAAGCTTTCTGTTGGATCTAGTTAGTCCGTATCAATTTATGTGTGTACATGATCTGCGTACTGCCTGAAATATAATGAACTTGTTTAAGTTCTTCTATATGTCATATTTGAGTAAAATTCCTTAAATTTAAATAGGAAATATACTGTGTGCCTGACACGTAAATTCATTTTGAGGGAGAAACCAGGAAGGGTAAGCAAACCCAGAATGAATCGTATTTTCTAGGAATGAGGAATTTTTAGCAAGAAGATGTTTCAAATTTCTAATTTCAACTGTCAACTTTTTGTTAGTATTGATGAATTCAAATTTATATATATTATTTATGTGGGCGCCCCCGCATGCTTAGTCACTTGCAAATTATTTTTATGATTGCTTCAATGTTCATTATATCATTCTAACGTGAGAATGTCTTAAAATCTGTTTGGTGCTTTGCAGAGATTTCAACTATAATGCTACCCCTTCCCCTAGCTGCTCTTGTGAGTTTGACAATTACTTTTAAACTTGAGAAGAGTTCTGAATACATTCATGCTGTTGCTGGGCTAGCCTTGGAGAACTGTGCATCAGGTTGCCCTTGGCCTAGCATGCTTATCGTTGGCTGTTTGTGGGCTCAAAAGGTTCGCCGCTGGCATCATTTCATTGTTGTAGCATGTTCTCGCTCTGTATTTATACAAAACAAGGATGCCGTTGCCCAGCTCCTTAGAAGTTGCTTCTCCTCCTTTTTTGGATCCCACAACACTTCAACCTCTTTGTTGTCCAGCCAAATCAGTGTGAGTGGTCTTTTGGGTTATACTATCACAGGCTGTAGTGCCCGTCCTTCTGTAGCACCCGGATTTCTATACCTTCGCTCTTGCAGGACGATATCGGTTGTTCAATTTATCAATGATGTGATTGTAGAGCTTGTTGCAGAGCATGCTTTAAAATTAGCCTCTAATTGGGCAAGCACAGACTCGCCTCGCTTGAATTCTACCCAAGCATCACTGTCTCTGGTTATTTCCAAGGCAAAGGAAGCAGCAACCCTTGGTGCATGTCTCATATGTGTTGCAGGTGGTGTCCGGCTGGTCCAAACATTGTACCGTGATACCATTCCAACCTGGTTACTCTCTCCGAAGAAAGAGAAGCTTGGCCAGGCAAGTTCTGTATCGGGTGTAATGGAGGGTTATGCCATGGCATATCTGGTGATTCTGGCAGGTTCATTTGAATGGGGATTTGAAGACAAGCTGCCAGCATGGGCACTCTCTAGAAGAGCCAGCATTGTTGGGATTCACATGAATTTTCTGGCAGGGGTTTTAGAGGGAAACATGTCACTTGGTTGTGATCCGGCTACTTGGAAATCTTATGTTTCTTGTCTAGTGGGATTAATGGTAAACTTTGCGCCAATGTGGATTAAAGATGTGAAGGTGGAAACACTAAGGAAATTGGCCGGCGGGTTAAGGGGATGGCATGAATGTGAGTTGGCCCTTTCTCTTCTTGAAAGAGGTGGGACTTCTGCCATAGGGTCTGCTGCAGAACTGGTAAATGTATTGAACTGAGGTTTGATTTCAAACTTAAAACTTAATGATGTAGATTTTGGTAGTCTTCATTGAAAGAGCGAGAGGGTAGAAAGTTGTGTAGTTAGCTGTGGATGGTTTGTCTACCTGCTATCTTGATGTTCAAGCAGTCAACTTTGATACTCAGGAATGGTATAACCACTGTACAAAGGAATTTGGAAACCAAAAAAAGGAATTTGGAAACCAGTAGGCTGACTGCGATGTAGCTTAAAGTTCAACTTAATGTTCGTTTTGGTTTGTTTCATGGTTCATCTGTGTCAAACTTCTATCCATCGTTCCTTGGAATTTTTTTTTATGATCTGATATTTAGGTAGAAAATGGGTAACAGGGAAACTCTTAGTTGTGTTTTTTATGTGAATAATAATATTTATAAGGTAAAAGGATCAGATAGGTGCGGAAAACTTGTAGTTTACATGCCTCATCTAGTCGATCATGTCAATTAAACGGGCTGTTGCTAAAGATGCTTATTGAGCAGCTAAACATGTATGAAGCTCTTATACAAAACTCAGCTAGCTCTTCCTCGTCTTCATAATAATTCATATTTTATCCTGATCCGAAATATTTGGTTTATAACTGGTGAGCTGCATTGTTTGGACTGGGAGGAGTTAGAAATTTATTTTTAGAGGTCAGCACAAAATTATTGGTGAACTAGTATCGTTCAATAGCATGTAATTGTAGTGCAAAACTGGCACAAATTTAAAAGTTAGATATGTATGAGTTATTAACTTATTATGAATGATTTCAACATATCATCCCACATAATAAGCTGATGAAAAATTAGGCTTAGGGTTTAATCAACAAAGTGATACTTGAGTTCGATTGTATCCTCCATGGTGTACTTAAAAGAGATATTTGCCATTTTGCCATTGCATGGGTAGACTAAGAGCATCTCCAACAGATTTGACAAAATTTCTCTAAAATAGAAAAGCAAATGCCAAAATCTCTAAAAACATTATACTCAAACTCCAACAGTTTATGCATTTATTACAAGTGAAAAAATATATTATATAATCTTATTTTTATAACCATTAATTATTTTATATATTTAATAAGCTAGTTTGAGATAAATGATTTTAATTTTTTATTGTTTTGATTGGTTGTTATAACTCAAGAGTTATTTGATAAAGTGTAGAGCATTAAATACTTGTTTCTCCAAAATTTTGCAGGTTGCTACAAATTTGAATGATTTCACATTCTCTCACATCTATTTCTCTATTTTAGAAAATGTGATGGAGGATCTGTTGGAGTGGAAAAAAAACCCAAAATTTGTAAATTTCCTTTTTTTTTCTCTAAAATGGCATAGCTGTTGGAGATGCTTTAAGCTCAATCACTGTAATAGCTTCATTGATTGAGATGGGAGGAGTTGGAATCCGAACAATAGTTAATACTGGTAGTTTGATATTAGTCTGTGAGTAATATCCGCAAATGGTGCAAGTCAAAAGTAGTTAATGAACAATAAATATGTTGATTGACTTAAGTTAAATATTTACACTATTTAAACGCCCTAAATTTTATGAAAATTTTTACAACTGAAATAAGTTATGTATGTTAATCATTCTACAACTCATTAATGAGATTCCTAATACGAATCCAACCACAATTTTAATCAAGTTTTTAGTCAGATATCGACATCTTCACCGTTCATATCGTAGTTCTTTATAGTAGTTTACTACTGAAAGTTTTCAGATAAATTGGTTCTTCCTTAATTACCACTTCTGATGGGAATTCTAGAGCACTCGTGTATTTAAAGGGTATTAAAATGATAGACATAAGTAACTTGGTAAACAAATGGAGTAAGAAAAATGATGTTGGTTGTTGAAAGAATGTCATTGGAAGTGTTATCAATGACAGTGTCTCACAATTACCAACGCCGCATATTATTACACCAACAACGTTGAACGAGAATGTTAAATATGATCGTCGTTAAAGACAAATAATACAAATATCACGTGCTACTAGATTGCATGGAATCTGGTACGGGTACGTGGAAACGAAACATACGGAAACGCGGAAGTGTTTTTTTTTTTTCAAAATTTTAGGAAGCATGTACGTTTGGAAACGTCTGAATAAAATAATATATATATATATATATATATATATTCAAAAATAATAATTCCCTTTTATTTCTAAAATTAAATTTCTATTTTTAAATCGTGGCCGTTGATTTCTCATCGTTTAATCTGGACCGTTGGTCCACTTGATAGGAACCCGCCCATTTTCCTTTTTCTTCCTTCTCTTCTTCTTTTCTTCTCTCTTTCTTTCTCCTCGACTCTTTTCTTTTCTTTGTTTCTTCCTTTGAAACCCAGAAACGCCGCCGCCTTTGACCGGCCGCGCCAACGCCATCTGGCCACCTCTGGCCAACGCACCACCTCCATTTTCTTCCTCTCCTCGAGCTCTTCAAGACCCAGTCCTTGCATGTCGGATTCGAGCCACCTTCCGGCGAGTTCGAAATCGAGCAGTACGGCGTTGACGAGCCTCTGGCGAGGTTTTGGACTCCGGCGCGATTCCTTCTTCTTTACTGTAATCTCTTGGCCTCCATTTTATTTCTAAACCTTATTTTCGTTCGATTTGCCGAGCCCAAGTTTTGATTCAAACCCTTAATTTATCGGAAACGCACGCTTCCAATCTGGAATCGCGAATTCGTGTTTTTCCGACCGTTTCCAGTGTGGTTCCATAGTGGTTTCACTTCGGAAGCGGGAAACACACTCTCCCCCGCGTTTCCGTGCAACGTAGACTAACATCAAAGACACTAACACACCAATAGTTACAAATGTAACACAATACCACTTATGATCTCACGTTATGACTCTAAAAGTCATACAAAATAAATATCACTTAATAAATGATCGTGATCTGAAAAATAAGTTACCGTATTAACTGATACATACCTTTTTAGAGATGATGAATTTGACATAATATAAGCGTTTCACAATAACTACTCCATAACAAAATCTAACTGTTTACAATATTGCTAACAAGATACTTAGAAACTTTACCAAAGCCTTACCCATCTCAACTACATCAACCCAACTATCCCACACAACTACTTTCATTACAGCCCTTCCAACAAATGTACTTTCTTGTTGAAAAATGACAAAACACAAGGTACCAACGGAAATATGAGCAAACATTTTGAGTTGGCCATGGCCGATTGGCGGGTCAGTTCAAAATTTTCATGAAATCACAAATAGAAATATAATCAATCACTTTATATATCTGCATTCTGAACCTGATTGTGATTAGTGAGAAAGAAACAGAGACAGAATTGTTAAATACCATTCCTTGCTTTTCACCGCTTTATATATTTCTTTTTCATCATTATCATTTTAATTTACACCCTTGCTCTCTCCCAAGAGACACTCTTCTTCTTCTTCTCTCTTCACAATTTCAACCCCAAAATCAGAATTGGGTCGATTCACAATCTGGGTTTTGGGGGGTGCCCTTGTTTTCTGATCTCAAAAGGGTTTTCATCTTTTGGGTTGTATGAAATCTGAGAGTTGAGAATGGAAGTGGGGAGGAGGATATCGGCGAGTCCTCGGCCGTGCTCCGGCCGGCGAGTGGTGGCGAAGAAGAAGAGGGCTGCCGGAGATGGGTTCGTCAACAGCGTCAAGAAGCTTCAAAGGCGTGAGATTTCTTCCAAGCGTGATCGAGCTTTTGGGATGTGCAATGCTCAAGAGAGATTCCGCAACATGCACTTGATGGTCTGTTTTGTTTTGTTTGATTTTTAATCTCATTTCAGTTTTTTACTTGTGCCCAGTTGTGAAATGCCGTCAATTTTGATTTTTAACATGCAATTCTCATTAGGGTTTCTGGTTTCATTGTGGTAATTGTGCTTGAACTGATTGTATTGGGGTGTGAAAATGTAACCCATCAAGTTAGGAGAGGTAGTGATGTTTGTTCATATATCTGAAAGCTTTGGTTCTAAATGCTTGGAAGAAAAAACAAACCTTGACATTTGAGTTGGGCTTTAGGGTAGTGTTTGCTTTGGCTGAATGCCCTGCAGCTTGAAAGCTGATTTAACATTGAGAGATGTTTTGGTTTGTTGTTTCGGACACGGGTTCTGTGGTGACCATCCTAATTTATATGCTGTTTCATTAGCTAGGTCTTGTGTCCTTTAGGTTCTGCAGAAGCTGGACTTGAAGAATGCTCTTTCGTACTGGAAATTTGGAAAAGCATGGTATTAAATGTTTTATTCCTGTGATCCGTGCATGACGGGGCATTAGAAGCTCAAATTGTGATCTGGCCTTTTTCAGTTTTCTTGTTATGATCATATATTAAATTTGATATTCATGATAATCCTCAGCTTTACCTGCCAAATGTTAAACAAGGGATTCTATTAGTGTCATGCTGTGATTTAGAAAATGAATTAAGGAAAAGGAGGTTACTTAAAATTATATTTACATTACATGTGATCTTGAAAGCTTTGTATTAAGAACATGTTCTGACTTTCTGTTTCCGACTGAGAGTTATCACGCTGATTTATATACGGTTTCGGTACTTGGGTGCTGTTTTTTATTCTGCTCAATTGGCACTGAAGATTGCATATCCTACTAAACTTGTCTTTCAGAAACTTTCCTATTGGGAAACGTTTCATTAATTGTTCCTTGTTTTATGGATCATTAGGGGATTAAATCGTGCACAAAATTTTTCTATTTATGGTCCAAAAAGTGAAGTTAACATTCCTGGTAGTCTTTAGCTTTGTTAGTCAAATGTAATTAATGGATGCCATGAATGTCATGCTGGTTCCTTTTTTTTACCTGATCTCTATTGATTTAATTCTGCTTCAGGAGGAATACGATACTCATGATCCCAAGGGTCATTCATCCCCCAAATTGCCTTTTCTGATGAAGAGGACAAAGGTCATTGAGATAGTTGCGGCACGTGACATAATCTTTGCTCTTGCACACTCTGGTGTATGCGCAGCTTTTAGTAGAGGTAATATGCCTAACTATCCTGCCATATATAACAAATATAGAGTGTTATGTACGGATAATAGGAGGAGATACACTACTTAGGGCTGAATTTGAATGGGCCAATAGACTCTGAACAGGCTAGGTTCCTGGTATGGTGTGCATTATCCTAGGTATCCATTATTCCAGTTAGATCAAGTCAATATTTTTGCAGTCATCATTGAGCAAGTAAAATACTACAGAAGGAGGAAAGGATAGAAAACTTAAGTGGCAGAGCATCATATAGTCTCTGAATGACCAGAAAACTAGAGACAGTTTCAGATACAGTTTGATTGATGAAATAATTTTTGTAGGCAGAACCAATTGTAAATTCCCAATCATGGTGCGAAGATGTAATTTAAACATACATTGGTTATTAAAGAACATAATAAGTGTTATGAGGCCTACATTATATGCTATTACTTATAACGTATTTTTTTGTTGGCTATACTTACTGCAGAGACAAACCATAGGATCTGTTTCTTGAATGTTAGTCCTGATGAAGTCATCCGAAGCTTGTTTTATAACAAGAACAATGATTCGCTCATCACAGTTTCAGTCTACGCTTCGGACAACTTCAGCTCTTTGAAATGCAGATCTACAAGGATTGAGTGGGTAGTCTTATCTAGTTTATATGCTTGGTTTTTTTATTCCTTCACATTGTATCTATTTATTCAAGTATTTTATATTATTATAGGTATATAAGGAGGGGTAAGCCAGATGCTGGTTTTGCTCTTTTTGAGTCTGAGTCCTTGAAGTGGCCTGGGTTTGTAGAGTTTGATGATGTTAATGGCAAGGTCTTAACATACTCTGCACAAGATAGGTATATATATATATTTAGTTTGTCATGTGTTAGTTATGATCATTAACTCTATTTGGGCACTAACATAGTATTCCTTTTGGTTTCTGGGGTCTTGAGCAGTATATATAAGGTGTTTGATCTTAAAAACTATACCATGCTTTACTCTATCTCAGACAAAAATGTACAAGAAATCAAGATCAGGTATCTCTCTCCCCCTTCTAAATGTCTTTCTCAAATACGTATATGTTGCTTTCTTAATTACCTCTAATGTTTGCAGACCAGTGTGTGTTGCCTCTGTTCTTATGAACTTTTCTGTATCCACTGTACCCATAATATATATTGTTTGTAACAGTCCAGGTATCATGCTGCTGATTTTTAATAGAGCTAGTAGCCATGTTCCGCTGAAGATTCTGTCAATAGAAGATGGCACTGTTCTCAAAGCCTTTAATCATCTGCTTCATCGAAACAAGAAGGTGGATTTCATAGAACAATTCAATGAAAAGCTTCTCGTTAAGCAAGAAAATGAGAATCTTCAGATCCTTGATGTAAGTGAGCCATAGTCATGAGTACAATTTACCTTGCCACCTGATTATTCATGCATGTGAAAATAACTTATAATTATGAGTAGGTTCGAAATGCGGAGCTGATGGAAGTTAACCGAGCTGAGTTCATGACCCCATCAGCATTTATCTTTCTATATGAGAACCAGCTATTCCTGACGTTCAGAAATAGGACTGTGGCTGTCTGGAACTTCCGTGGAGAACTTGTAACTTCATTTGAGGATCACTTGTTGTGGCATCCTGACTGCAATACCAACAACATTTATATAACAAGCGATCAAGATTTGATCATATCTTATTGCAAGGCTGATTCTGATGATCATTGGTTGGAACCAAATGGTAATACTTTTTCACGTTCTTTGAGATTATATTAATAACAAGTGCTAATCATCTTAGTTTCTGGAGCTCTGAAAAGTATAATCGAAATAAAGTTCTGACAAGTAAAAGCATTGTTTCACATGAAATTTGGTTAAATTAGGGCATTGTTAGTTCTGTTCTCTTTGGTCTCATTCTTATACACATTATTGGGTGAAACCTGAAAACTGCAAGTTGTACATTTTTTTCTATTCTCAATGGACATATAAGTGCTGTTTATTATTGTTAAAAGTGCGTCTTTACCATACACTTCTGCTTGAGTGCATCTTCTTGTATGCACATACTAATAGATCAGAACATGATCATGGACATTTTTGGATATCATAAATACTTGAGGGCTATCGATCTTTGCATGTTTTCAATCTCTTTCTAATAGACAAGACACTTGTTGTTAATCTATTGGCTATGAATAAGCTTGATGTTATAAAAACGTATCTAACATATGATCGTTGATGCAGCTGGTTCTATTCATGTCAGCAATATCTTAACCGGGAAATGCCTGGCCAAAATTAATGCGAGCAATGCCGGTCCCAAGGTTGATGAGTCTAGCGGCAGTTCTAGCACATCAAGGAAGCGAATGAACTCATCTCTGGTGAGAAGCACGGTTGCTGAGGCTTTGGAAGACATCACTGCCCTTTTTTATGATGAAGAACGCAATGAGATATATACTGGAAATAGGCATGGTCTTGTTCATGTGTGGTCAAACTGATTGTCAGATCATTACCTGACCTTTTGAGAATATGAAGCTGCTGTCTAAGGAAAATAGTTGATTGTTCATGTGTGGTCAAACTGAAGGTTCTGATCATTACGTGACCTTTCGGGAGCTGCTGTCTACAAAAATAGTTTATTGTAGAGTCTGGTACCTGCATGAGGGATATCTTCAAGCTACCTGCATCATTAGATGACTCAGAAATCACCTTGCCTTGTAAAACGATATGATTCTGAATTGTTAATTTAGGGCTCTGGTCTTGTGGATGTATACTTTTCTCTTTTGTAACACAGGCTGCTTGCGCGATATGCAACCCGATCGGGTACTTGTGTTGCGAGTATCCAAGTATCTTGCAACAACTCGTCTTCCACTCTTAACCTGAAATTTAACTAAATAAGTGGTGAAAAGGGGTTGATTTATCTGGAGAAGCAGGCGCAGATATATTGAATATCAAGTAAACCATGATGAATTCTCATCTTTTGTGTTTTGCAATAACCAGTTAAAGTACCTAAAAATTTGCAGTACTTTAGGTATCAGTTTGAAGATTGCCTTGCACAAAACAAGTAACTAGTGATACCCAATGGTCTAAATAACGGTTATCGGCATCGTATCGGTTTTGTAAAATAAGGATATAACGGGGATATATCGAGAGATATCGGATTATATCGGATTTATCGTTTTTGCTAATTTTTAATTAAATTTAAGATATTTATAAACATATACATCAAAATATATCAAATAAACTTGAGAAATTAAAACTTTTAGAAGTAAATGTACTAAATAAACTTCATAAAAAAATATTTAATTGTTTTGACAATTAAAATACATAAATAATATTAATTAATAAAAATAGAGGTGATCATTCATCATAATCTCTCTTGTCATCGAATGCTATCGACAAAACTTTCAATTTTTTTAAAATTACTTTTTCAAAATGACATGGTTTTTTTTTAATTTTTTTTAAAGTACTGATATATCGGGTCAAACTCGGTTTGACCCGATATATCGTCATTTGACTTGATTTTTTGGGTTGACCGATATAATATACCGATAAACAATTTATCGTATTGTTTTCTTAATATCAGAGATATATCGAGGATATATCGGGATATTTAGAACATTGGTGATACCACATTCACAAAAGATAAGCGAGCTTAGATATATAGTGTGACCCCTTGTATTTTCTGAATTGTGTGAATACAAGGCATTCGTGTTTCTACAAATGAGGGTTAACATGCTGTTCTAGCGAAATTTGCTGGCAACTGGGGAATATAATGAAATGCATATAATGCTGCTGACTTTACACAGAACAGGTTTCCACTCCTTTGATGCTGGTTTTCTTTCTTTCTCCATTCTAAATTTCTTTTTCTTCATCACCACCGCAAATCCGATAACATGAGAGTCAATATTCTACTGCACCTTTCCCTCTCCAAGGTTTCACTAGCTGAAATGAGCAAAGCAAACTCTTATCCACTCTCATTAAGGCACCTGCGTTGTTGAACTCTCCGCAATAGTTTGGTGCAGAAAATATGGTAACCAGCTGCCTTTCTGCAAAGAATTCGTAACCATCTTCAACAACCTGTCAACCAAGGCCAAAAAAGTACTATTTAGCCACCTCAAGAATGAAGATCAATCAGGTGCCAAAATCATATGTAGAATCAAATTTCGATTAAAAAGGAACTTAAACTTTTCCCAGATAGATCGCTTGTAATTCAAAAGGAAATTGCATTGAGGCTTTAGTTGAACTTATTTTGGTGTACCATGAGAGAGCTTGACATTGTATATTGTCTTAAGGTTTATGGCAGGAAAAATCACATAGAAATGTCTCTAAAGTGGCTATGCTAAGGGCAAGAATAATAGGAAAATGTGAAAACAGTACAAATAGGATTAGGCATTAACAAAGAAGGTAATAGGCAGAAGAAACTGAAAGAGAAAGACCTGGTGAGCGCGGCATATGAGATCCATATCATGTTTCATCAAGAATTCAGCTACCCTATCAGGTCCAAAAGTATACGAAACACCCCTATCATTCTCACCCCACCCTTTAATGTCTCTATCTGGATCTGACCAAAGAATGTCACATAATAGTCCCTGGTCCGGCACGTCAACCGGCCTCTCTATAGCTCTGAGCTTGTCCAAGCTTTCCAACTCAGGAGATAGGCCACCATGCATGCAGAAGATCTTGTCATCAATGACCGCCGCGACAGGCAAACAATTGAAGCATTCTGTGAAGACCTTCCATAACCGGACGCTGAACCTACGCTTACACTCATCGTAGAATCCATAGATTCTGTTGATGGAAGCACATTCATGGTTCCCTCGGAGGAGGAAAAAATTGTCTGGATATCTGATCTTGTAAGCAAGGAGAAGGCATATTGTCTCTATGCTCTGTTTTCCTCTGTCTACATAGTCTCCAAGAAACACGTAATTTGCATCCGGCGGAAATCCACCTAACTCAAACAGCCGCAAGAGATCATGATATTGACCATGTATATCACCTGCACATCCCAACTCCAAATATTATGGCCAGAAGTATGTCTGATTCTCAACAACAACAAGATACTGAATAATATGTCATCTCTGCTTCCAACATAGAAGAAATGGGCATAGTCATTATACATTTTCACAGCTTAATTGAACAAAGGTTTCATGTATATCAACTGAGAGGCAAATCTGGTGATGGGAATCAGGTATTTCAATCTTTAACAATGCCAGCATGAAGAAATTATGGTACCTTGAGGTACAAGCAAAATATCAGAAATTTACAGATAGGAAGTTAACAGAAATACGACAGATGGGTACGATCTGATCTAATTGTTTGTACTACTAGTTTGTTGCAAAGTGCTTGCAGAAAACATAATAGGATAAGAATTATAAAACTCTGTTAAAAAATATAAGATAGAGCAGATTAATGCATAGTTGCATACCGCAAACATTGATGGGAGCTGCCAGTTCAAGAAGAAGAGGTTGCCTGAGAAAAACTTCTTTAGCAGTGATGCAAAGTTGGCGGACTTCGGCCTCTACTAGAGGTATCCGTTTGCCTCTGTTTACCTTTCCTTCCAGTAATCTCTGAATCAGGGCATCCAATCCTTCCATCCCCGAATGCCAACCTTATGTATGTTTAAACCGAAAAATGTCGAAGAAAAGGAAATGAACAGAATGTGATCAAGGTAATGAAAAAATCAAAGGATTTCCAACTAACAAAGGATATGTAAGTGAGAGATAAACTGCAGAAGAATAGCAGAAGAGAGAGTTATAGTTGGTGGAATTGGTTCATTTGTTGAATCAAAGTTTGGTCATAGGGTGGTGATGAGACTTGTTCTTTTTTGGGTTTGTGAGTTTTGACATAAACCTTAATTTTATGGTTGTGAACTTGTGATGGTTAGGTACTTCAACCTCTGCCAACTAATTGGAACAAAGGATTAAGCACCTCACCCTCTTCCCGATTTACATGGGCTGTTCCACCCAGAAAGGGATTATTATACTATAATTGATAGGTATTGATAATATAAGAATGAGAAATGGTGAATCATATATAACAAATATATAGTATTCCTATGTGTATAGACAAAAAAATTAATGAATCATCCTAATGGTATGAGCCTACTAGGCAAAGATGAACTGATATGAGACTTCAGGATTGTTGTAATCTTCGAAGCTGCTGGATGCCCTCCAAAAACTGAAACTCAACTTCTTGCTACCAAAGCAATCTTAGTCGGATCACCACCCCATTCTTCAAACACAACCAATAGATTCCCAGTTGGCTTCAGCCAGGACCGGGGAACATGGTACCATCTCTGAGAGGATTGACCGCAATTTGTTCGGCATTTTTTTTCAGTATAAGTTCCGGCATAATAACAAGCACTACATGTCCCAGTAGCTTTATATGCCGGCCAGTGGCGTCCGATACTCCGACCATTAATCCACATTTGACCCTTTCCCATGCTTCCCATATCTAAAGCTAACGGTGCATTTCCTGGTAATGCATCTACAATAGCCTTGTACCATGTAAGGGGTCGATTTTGAGCTAACAAAGATCCTTGTAACCATTCAACAGAAGAACTTCCACTCATGGTATGAAGGCTCATATCTTCACCTTTCATACCAATCTTGTAGGTCCACTGCCATTGTGACATATCCCATGTTCCCGAATTCAGACCCTTCAATGTGACTGGTCCTAGAACTCCGGCATTCCATGTCTCAAAGTGCACACCAACATTTGGCAGACCAACAGAAACGCTCAGTAATGCAAGCTTGTTAATGCCAGCTCTCAGCTTCACACCTTGTTCAAATTCTAACTTGGGGAACTCCAATTTTCCATAAGCAGATCCTGATAGTTGACCATTGATGAAAACATGCAAGGCGTGCCCAGCTGAATCGACAGTGAGAATAGGGTACTGTCCAGTTTCTAGGAATTGTTCATTAGGATCTATTGTGATATCTGTCATGTACCACAAGTAGTCTGTAACATCCCTAGTGAGATTTATTTGCTCCTGAAGTCCGATCTTTGTAAACGCATTGTCATCATTGGTAGTGGCAATTTCTTCCATGTACGCCTGCCAAGAGAGGTATGCTACTGGTGTCATCTTCGCCGGCGGGCTCTGGCCAACCCTTGCAGTGTTGAAAACTTCAGTTTTGCAGTCAGGGAGAATGCTTATGGACCAAGGTGGCAGCTTATATTGCTTACCCCAAAAATGAACTCTTACCGAGTATTGTGTATCGTAATTTGCAAGGAATGCAGCACAATTAGATCCTGACTGGTATACATGAGCCTCTTGATTATATCCAAGTGTTGACACTACTGCAGCATCAGTAGCTACCAAAGATGACTCAGCTAATTTGATGGCTTGGTGCAGATATTTCAAATGACTATATTTTGGCTCCCTGGCTAGTCCATATTCATCTAATGGGGCATCATAGTCATAGCTAGTTGCCATGAAGGGACCGCCAGCAGTTCGGCCAAAATTTGTTCCTCCATGGTACATGTAGTAATTGGCAAAAGAACCACCATTTTGTATAAACCTTGCAACTGAAAATGCCAAGTCTTGTGCAGGTCTAGTAGGAACTGCCCTGCCGAATTCTGTATACCAGCCAGTCCAGATTTCTGTCCACATTTTAGGCTTATAGTTCTTGTTTGGAGTGAAGTTTTCACAGTAGAAGCCATTACAAGTATCGATGATTGGATCAGGGGCATCTTCTTGCTTGCACATAATCCATGGAACTCCAGTGTTGAGAGCTAGAGCCATTTTAGCTGCCCATCGAGTATAAGATTTACCAGGTGCACCAATTTCCCACTCTACCGGTCCAAATTCATTTTCAATCTGAGACAGGATTATAGGACCTCCCTGAGTTTGGAACAACCTTTCTGTCTTCATCATATACACAATCTTCTTTGTAAATTTTTCCATTGCTGACATAAAAGGACGATTGTCTGTTCTGAAAGCGATTCCAGGAACATATTTTAACCAAATAGGGAATCCTCCGAAGTTCCATTCAGCACAAATATAAGGACCAATCCGGAGATGAACATATAGGCCATGCTGTTGGGCCAGCTTGATGAACTTAACCAAATCATACCTATCCTCAAAATAATATTTCCCTGGGCTTGGTTCATGCCCATTCCAGAACACATAGGTCTGTATCACATCCAATCCTCCATCTTTGGCCTTCTGAATCAAATCCGGCCACATCTCAGGTGTGCTTCTGGGGTAGTGAATAGACCCAGAAATGAGAATCCTTCTCTTTCCATTGACTATGATAGCTCTTTGATCATAACCTACAGAGGCTGAAGCAGAAGAGAGCCATGAAACTAGAAACAGAAGCAGGAATAACATGGTCTTGACCCTGAACATGTTAGGGTTCCACATTATTTGAGAAAATCTGATCAAAGCAATGAACTTAGAGTAGAATAAGCTACAATCACTTATATTCGATATGAATAATTACATGGTATTTATAGGATTCTAGGCTACCAATTAACAAGTATGAAACCAAAGATAATTTGTCAATTACTACGGCTTGGTTGGTGAGATCCGGTGCTAATATTTGACTCATGCTAACACTCCCCCTCAAGTTGGTGCATACACATCGACCATGCCCAATTTGCTAAGTGAGTCATAAAAAGCCTTCTTAGACACTCCTTTTGTGAGTATATCTGCAAGTTGATCTTCTGAAGGAACAAAAGGAAAGCTAATGGTCTCAGCATCTAGCTTCTCCTTTATAAAGTGACGATCAACCTCCACATGCTTTGTACGATCATGTTGTACAGGATTCTGTGAAATATCAATAGCTGCCTTGTTGTCACAGTACAGCTGCATAGCACACTTAGGCTTAACACCCAAATCTTGTAGCAAATTTCTAAGCCATAACAACTCGCATACTCCCTGAGCCATACCTCTGTATTCTGCTTCAGCACTAGATCGAGCTACCACCTTTTGTTTCTTACTCTTCCAAGTAACAAGATTACCTCCAACAAAGGTAAAATACCCTGATGTGGATCTCCGATCTGTAATATTTCCAGCCCAGTCTGCATCTGTGAAACCACAAACCTTAATGATATTGTTGTGTTTAGAAAACATCACTCCTCTCCCTGGAGCTGACTTCAAGTACCTCAAAATCCTCACAACAGCATCCATGTGATCCATACTGGGATTATGCATGAACTGACTCACTACACTTACTGCATATGCAAGATCTGGTCTGGTATGTGATAAATAAATCAGGCGTCCAACTATCCTCTGATAACGAGTCTTGTCAGTAGGCACCTGATCTGGGTACTCTGCTAACCGATGGTTCTGCTCAATAGGAGTATCAATTGGAGTGCAATCCAACATACCTGTTTCTGTTAGTAGATCAAGGATGTACTTTCTCTGACATAGATAGATACCATCACTTCCCCGGGCTACCTCAATGCCCAAGAAGTACTTGAGTGTTCCTAAGTCTTTCATCTCAAACTCTGTAGCTAGCTGCTTCTGTAATCTATCCATCTCAATAGTATCATTACCAGTAACTACCATATCGTCAACATATATAATTAGGGCTGTTACCTTCCCTTGTTGGTGTTTGAGAAATAATGTGTGGTCTGAATTACTCTGCTTGTAGCCAATTTTCTTCATGAATTGTGAAAATCTTCCAAACCAAGCACGAGGAGACTGTTTAAGACCATACAAAGACTTTCTTAATCTGCATACAAAGTTATCTGGAGAAGCTGCCACATATCCAGGAGGAAGATCCATATACACTTCTTCTGTAAGTTCTCCATGAAGGAATGCATTCTTAACATCAAATTGTCTAAGTGACCAGTTTAAAGTAGCAGCAAAAGAGAGCAATACCCGAATAGTGTTCATCTTTGCAACAGGTGCAAATGTCTCATCATAGTCTATGCCATATGTTTGGGTGAACCCTTTTGCTACTAGGCGTGCTTTATACCGGCTTACTGACCCATCTGGATTATGCTTCACTGTAAACACCCAACGACATCCCACTGCCTTCTTGCCATGTGGTGGAGATACAAGCTCCCAAGTATTGTTCTTCTGTAATGCTTCCATCTCTTCTTCCATCGCTTTTCTCCATTTTGGATCTCCCAATGCATCCTGCACTTTGTTAGGTATTGATACAGCAGAAATTTGATTCACAAATGATTCATATGACTTAGACAATCTTTTGGTAGACATAAAATTTGCCACAGGATACTTAGCTTTAGCCTGAAGGGTAGGTTCATATGTTTTTGTTGGCTGACCTCGAGTAGACCTATTTGGCAAGACATATTGTCTACTATTAGCTTCACTAGTATTAGCCCTAATAGAATGACTAACCTCAGATGAGTGATCTTCTGTAACAGGGGAACGTTGGTCAGGGGTATAAACAACAGTAGGGGAGGCAGGAGGGGCAGTTGTACTCTCACCTTCTGGTACGTGAATCTCTGGAGTGACTATACCAGAATCATCAGTAATCTCAACCGAATTTGTCACCATATCTCCTGGCTGACTTGTCTCCCCCTTTCCATGATATAGCTCTTCAAAATATGAAATCTCCCCCTGAAGGGCAGTATCAGAAGACGTGAAATAGCTCATGTCCTCAAAGAAAGTAACATCCATAGTAACATAATACTTTCTGGTAGGTGGATGATAGCACCGGTACCCTTTCTGATGCCCTCCGTATCCAACAAACACACATTTAACCGCTCGGGCATCCAACTTAGACCTCTGATGTTTTGGAAGATGGACAAAAGCAACACAACCAAAAACACGGGCGGGAAGATTATGAAAAGAGGGTAAGGAAACATGGGATGCAAGCACCTCATATGGAACTTTGCCTTCAAGGACACGAGATGGAAGACGATTAATGAGGTGAGCAGAAGTTATGACAGCATCACCCCAAAGGTATTTAGGCATATGGGCACTAAAGAGAATACACCGAGCCATTTCAAGTAAATGACGATTTTTTCTTTCGGAAACTCCATTCTGCTCAGGTGTGTAAGGACACGTTGTTTGATGAACAATGCCATGTGCGTTAAAGAACTCCTGAAAGACACGATTTACATATTCCCCCCCATTATCAGAACGAAAAATTTTTATTGTGGCATTATATTGTGTTTGGACAATGGTATAGAAGGCTTGAAAAGCCGAAAAAACCTCATTTTTGGTTTTCAGAAGGACAATCCATGAAAGACGTGTGCAATCATCAATAAATGACACATAATACTGCATTCCTGAAACAGTACTCTTTGGAGGGTCCCCAAACATCAGAATGAATTAATTCAAAAGGAATGATACTTTTATTAGAAGTACTAGGGGAATAAGTAGACCGATGACTCTTGCCTAAAACACATGTTTCACAACGAAAAACTGACTCATCCACACCAATAAACAAAGTAGGCATGGATTTTTTCATAACACTAAATGAAGGATGCCCCAAGCGACGATGCCATAACCAAACTTCACTTAGCTTATCAGAAGTGGAGAGTAAAGCGATCCGGGACTGTGCCCCTGGTTTCTCTCCCGCATATGTCTGATCCAGATGAAACAACCTGCCCCGTAGATACCCCCGACCAATTAACTCCCCGGTGAGAAGATCCTGAAATATCACATACATGGGAAAAAATGTCACAGAGCACTTAGCTTCAGTGTTTAATTGTGGGACCGATATCAAATGATGAGATAAAGCAGGTACATATAACACATTGTGAAGCTCTATTGTGGGAGTAATACGAACTGACCCTTTCCCTAATACGGGGAATGCCTCACCATTAGCATTAGTAACATATGGTACTGGTGGAGGAGATAATATAGTAAAATAAGATTTGTCATAAGTCATATGATCGGACGCACCAGAATCAATAATCCATGTATCAAAACCACCAAAGTGAGAAATATGTAAAGTCATACCAATCTTACCACGACCAGCTATTGATGCTGTGGGTGTTACTCCTCCTGCTGTATGATGATCGTGTCCAACCACACCATAAATATCTGGTTCCTGGACTAGTTGAATAGCTGCTTTGGCTTTAGGACGATAATTAGGCCTTTGGGGCCTAAGGTGTGGATACAACTTCCAACAGGTTGCACGAGCATGGTTTGTATCTTGACAATAAGAGCAAGGAGGGCGGGGCTGATTCCCGAAACCTGGTGGTGGTCCTCGGTGATGAAGTGACGATGAAGTGGCTTGCTGAAGGGGCGGTGCTGAAGATCTAGCACGAATAGTAAGGCTGGAAACTTCAACTTGTGTCTGATGAAGGCTGTTCTGCTGAGATTCATCCTTACGGATATATGTGAAAGCTGTAATTAAGCTAGGTGGCTCAGTCTGGCGGAGCAATTCCCCCTTCGCATTGTTATGTTTAGTATCAAGACCTTTCAGGAAATGGTGAACTCGCTCAAGCTCCTTCTCACGTTGGTACCAAATAATATCCTCCTGATGTTTGATCATGCAAGGACGTTTCACATCAATCTCAGCCCAAATATTTCTTAGTTTGGTGAAATATTGCGCCACAGGTTGCCCATCTTGTTGCATCGCCAAAGCGGTGCACATTAACTCATGAACCTGTATGAAATCAGAGTCATTAGTATATAAACCTTCAAGTGTCAGCCATATTGCCTGCGCAGTGTCACATGCCTCCACTAAATCAATTATCTCTTCGTTCATAGCCTTCCACAAGACGGACATCACAAGACCATCATCGTCGTCCCACTTAGTGTAGGCAATAATATCATCTGCACTGGGAGCTTTAGTTATTCCGGTTACATGCCCCATCTTGTGCATGCCTCGAAGATGAGCCGTCATAAGTCGCTTCCATTTGCGATAATTGGTCCCATTGAGTTTAGTTCCCCCAAAGGACCCACTGTCAGAACTCTTAACCGATACCTCAAATTTCGGAACATCACATTCGTCTCCAGAACCCATTGAAAAAGGAAATGGAGATAAAAAAAAGAATCAGGAATTATACAGCGGAAACACCAAAAAACTGATAAGAATCTGTCTTGGGTGCACGTGCACTGGCGGTGCACCTACACTGCCAATAAAGAGGTATCAATTCTGGGCTGGAGTGGGTCGGATTGAATCTGGGCCGGGCCGGGTCGTCTGCGGGTCGGGTCGGGTCGTCTGCGTTCGGGTCGGGTCGTCTGCGGTCGGGTCGGGTCGTCTGCGGTCGGGTCGGATCGTATGCGGGTCGGGCCGGATTGACTGCAGGCCGGGTCGGATCGACTGCAGATTTTGGAGATGCTTCGATCGGGAAAAAAAACTCGACGCCGGAGCGTGATACCGGCTGGCGGTGACTTGATGGGGCGGAGGGAAGAACGTGGAGCGGTCCACCGGTCGTCGTCGGAGATGGAGGAGTGGGCTGGAACGGGTGAGCCGGACGAGGATCGTCGGACTGGAGATGGCGTCGGCTCCGAGATGGCGGTGACAGCGAGGTTCGTCGGCTCCGAGATGGCGTCGGCTCCGAGATGGCGTGTGGACGGAAGTGATGCTACCAAGGTAGAGATAGAGAGCAGCCCCGGGGGGGGGGGTAGAGAGCAGCGCCGGGGTAAAGAGAGGCGTCGACGTAGGCTCGGTGAGAGTACAAGAGAAAAACGTCGGGATACGTGCGAAGTGACCAGCAGATGTCTGGTGGGATAGCACGTGTGAGCTCGACGGAAGTGAGGGCGGCCGGCAGGGAAGAAAGGAGCAGCAGGAGCTCCAAAGAAAAAAGTCTGCCGGAAAAAAAGAAAAAACCCAGAAAAACAGAGCCTTTTTTGTTTGCTCTGATACCAAGTAGAATAAGCTACAATCACTTATATTCGATATGAATAATTACATGGTATTTATAGGATTCTAGGCTACCAATTAACAAGTATGAAACCAAAGATAATTTGTCAATTACTACGGCTTGGTTGGTGAGATCCGGTGCTAATATTTGACTCATGCTAACACTTAGAATTGTTTAGTTCTCACTTTGGGACTTGAATATTGTATATATGGGCACACTATGATAGAGTTGAAGTATATGAATTTGAGAGAGAATTTTGTTGGGTTCATCTATAACACCCTCATATATAACAGACTAACACAACCTTCTTTCTTTTCTCATCGCAATAGGTAACCTCAAGGCCAAAGGAAGAGGAAGTTCGAGAAATTCTTTTGGGACTTGGTGACCCTGTTGGACTAGGAAAGGAATATGCCTGGCTGAAGTACAGATAAAAACATATGGCAAACTGGTGTAAAGGTTTGGATAGAATAAGATTCAAGCCAATCAATTATCAATATGACCGAAATGAAAATATAATTAAAATCACATCATACAGTACAAATAATTATCGCGGCAATATTAGGAGGAGAATATTAGGGAAAATTCCAGTATACATTGATGCATGTTGTGCATCTCAAATCTTGCGGCTGTTATTATTTTGTGAGTGAGATCAGAAAATAATAATCATTGACAACTGTTTGATATGAAATGCATAGCATACATCAATGCAGGAACGAACCTAAAGTTTATGCTAAAGCTCCTGTGCTATCACTACTTTCAGATATCCGTAGCCTGTACACGCATTAACTTAAAGCCCGTCTCTTGTATGTAACGGGTAACGTAGGGCGCTTTGCTTCTTCAATCAAATTAACATAACTTTTGAGACTTCTTCCACCTTGATCAGTTTCATCCAAACTTTCTCAGTCTTTTAAGCATATCAAACTGCCACTCCCACATCTTACAATATTCCCTGAATCACTTCTTAGGTCCAAAAAGAATGCTGTGGTTTCTCGAAAATGTTTGAAAAATATGCCATGCTCCCATGCACCACAAATAACCAAAGGAAAAAAATAATCCAGACCGTCCCAACAGTCCTAACTCCTTTCGAAAATCAAACATGTCAATATTCAAGCTGTAACCGCGCGTCCACTGTTTCTGATCAGCATAATCCTTCAACATCCGTATCTCAATTTTTGTAGCCATACCTTTCGATAATGAAGTATATATCCACCACGGCCAGAGATCCTCTCAGTGTAAGCAAGTGGAAATGCAACATCGTGCGTGGTGACTGGCTTTCTAGTTTGGGAGAAGGAATCAAACAGAATTCTTCCTTCTTGAAATCAAAAGAAATAATACGACATGCAGAGTCATCCCCAATTACCAACCAATGCATGTCTCCGTGTGCATATACACTCGTTGGGAAACCTGGACAACAAATTTTACCGGAAAATATGCAGTAGGAGTTGAGGGTATCTCTCGCCATGAGCTTTTTCCCAGTTCAAGAACACTAGCTATCATCTTGGTGAATGTTGTTTCTCTATAAAATCGGACAATCTTGATGGTGTTGGTTATATTATCGAATCCCATACCGTACCAGCAGTGATACCACCCCGCAGAGTACAAAGAACTTCTCCCCTGAGAGGATCAATTAGGAAGCAACGTCCGGGTCCATAATTATCTGCACTTCTTAAGCAAAACAAGTTGCAGAAAACAAACCCTATCGTATAAGTTATTCTTCTATGAAAGTAGATAGGTTATGTGGAGACATCAATTGTTTATTATGATCCTATTGTTCTCAGGGCACTGCCATCGAATTTCACTGGTTGCAAGTCTGCTAACACAAAGGGAATCGATGTAGCCAAAGACATAAGCTGGGGTACTTAGAACAACAGCGTTGGTGGCGATCAGAAATCGGGTGTGCAGTGCAACGAAAGAGATGTCATCAACAGTCTTCAACAAGGCCTTCGACACACACCTTATGCGCAACAGACTGATTCACTGGGCAGTTTCAAAAGGATTTCGATGAGTATATGAGTGGGTAGTTCCAATAGCATCAGCTTCATTGCTGTAAAAAGAATCAGAACAAACCCTAATGTAAAAATTGAAGAATGCGAAACATAAAGCCTAAACTATATAATGGGAATCCTAATGTTAAAGTAATATTAAAGGTTAAGTTATCCGCTTGGGACTCGGTTACCCTTTTGGACCCATTAGTAAAGAGGGTATTGTGCTTAATTTCGACCATGAGAAGATTTATCCTAGTAGATTTAGGAAAAGGAAAATCCAGGTCTTGGATGTGTCTATATGTTTATGTCTAGAGCCTTGACATGGGCACCTGTTGGTCTCGCTTGCATGAAGTCATGAAATGAACATGAACATGAACATGAGCAGAGCAAACACCAAGTTTTGACAAATCCTTGACCAAAATATGAATAATAACCATAATAGACATTCAAACATAAAATTTGCTTACAGAATATAATTATGCAATCAAAGTCGAACATCATCATAGATCACAGGGTATTCAAATCACCAAGATGATGACAGCTGTCTTCACCAAACAGACAGTTGATCAAAGGCTGTCAAAGTCATCAAAGGGAAGGCAACATTTAGCAAATGTCATATCCCTTCTAGTAGAAAACTCTCAGAACTGAGACTTGTCGAGGTTGTCAAAGTAAGGATGGTCCATGGCTTCTTTGGCAGAAATTCTCTCAGCTGGATCATATTTAAGCATTCTCTGCAAATTACAAATGCAAGACATTATTTGAGGCAAGCAGAGAAGTCATCTCATATAAAATTCCAAGCAGAATACACAATTCATCAACACAACGATGAAGGTTCTGGTTTCCAGAACCAGGACTATGTTAATCTGCAAAGTGCTGAGTCCGGCCAAGGCTTTGTTAGTCTGCAAAGTGCTGTGTCCGGGGTCAATCCTGATACTTTTGCCGGTTTGGACTTGCATAGTGTATTATAATGTCATAGCTTTAATTTTACAAAATAGAATCATCAATAAAAGCCTGATCACCACATAGCTATCCAAAAACTCCAAAATTTTCGAATGGAACTACTAGATACTTATTTAATGACCAAACAAACAAGATATATACTCTGAGAAGCAGGCAAGGCAGATGACTCCACAAAAGCTTACAAGAGTTTGAATGGACTATCATGTCTCCTTTCTAACAAGAGCCATTCATATTAAATTACTTGGATCTTTATCAAGACTAATTACCTAGATGCCTACGTATCAGATTCTAACAAAACAGTAACACACTCAAGCAAGTGACACAGGTGGTTAATTCTCAGAGCAGCTTCTAGAAAACTTACAGAAAGAAGGTCCACTCCATCAGGCCCTAATGCAGGAACAGCACGAGCCAAGTTCTGAGGCTCCCACACAGGATAAACATGCCAGTCCCGCAGACTAGTGACACCAGCCCACTGCTTCTCAGTCGGCGTTCCTAACAGCCTACACCATAGTAACGGTTCCAATCAAACACACTTAGCCTTTCCTCAGTTCAAATTGCCGAAATAAAAATGAAGAACAAAAAAGAATCAAAACCCCAAATCGAGTGGGGACAACACAAAACAAACACCTGAAGATGTTGAGCAACTGCTGGAACTCAGAATCTCCAGGGAACAGCGCCTGCCTCCTCACCATTTCAGCTGCAAATTCAATCCTATCACGATCAATACCGCAACTAATCGCAAACAAATAAACTCGATTTCACACAAAATCAATCAAATAGAGCATTTCATCCACATATTCATGTACCACTAACTGCCAGCACTCTAACTAACTAATTACTAAATCGCAAACAGTTAAAATCGACACGAAATCAAGTAAGAGAATGAGAGATAACTGACCGAAAATGCATCCGACGGACCACATATCAACACCAGTAGAGTAATGAGTAGAGCCGAGCAGAACCTCAGGCGCTCTATACCAAAGCGTCACAATCTCATGCGTATAGCTCTTGAGCGGAACCGTGAAGGCCCGGCCCAATCCAAGATCGGCAATCTTCAAGATCCCTCTCTCCTTATCCAGCAGCAGATTCTGCGGCTTCAAATCGCGGTGGAGCACGCCGTGGGAGTGGCAGTGCGCCACGCCTTTACAGAGCTGGAACAGAAAGCTCTGGACCATCGCCGGCGCCAGGGGCCTCGGATTGGGGCCCTTGCGGAAGGTGTCGATGAACTTCTTGAGATCGGTGTCGAGGTACTCGAAGACGAGGTAGAGGACGGGCTTGCCGTCCTTCTTGTTGTCCACGTGTTCGACGCAGAGGAGGCGGACGACGTAGAGGGATTGGGAGAGCATTTGGAGGAGGGAGACTTCGCGGAGGGCGGTGGGCGGCACGCCCTCTTCGTCCATCTCGAGGCGCGTCTTTTTGAGGGCGACGAGTTGGCCGGTGGCTTTGTCTTTGGCCTTGTAGACTTTGCCGTAGGTGCCTTCGCCGACCTTCTCTAGCTTATCGTATTTCTCCATTTCGGAAACCCTAGTGGTTTGAATTTGGGAGTGACGCTGGTTCGATCTAACCGTTTTGGGCGAGGGAGTGTGATTGTTTATTTTTGAATTTATAAAGGGGGAAGGGGAGAGTCGGGCTGGGGTCTAACGGAACGGAATGAGGGAGGGGCACGTGTCGCGCGCTAACGGAAGAGATCACAAATTTGAAACTACTGACTCCCCAGTTTCCCGGTTTCCCCCCTTGAAATCACTGCTTATACATGAACCCTAGCTTCAATTTGTTACCTTTTTTTTTCTTTTCTAATATCTTTCCGATTTGTAATGGAATCGGTCGACGGAGATAGTGGTGTGTTCGGCGAGGGGGGTGGCCATTGGTCTTGAGAGCCATTGCATTTATTAAGGTTGCGGTCTAAGTAAAAAAAGTGTATCACCGACCGTAAAATTGAAGTTTGGATGACTCAAATTTATAAAAATATCGATATGTGAAATATTTAGTAATTATAGAACTACCTTTCATTTATATTCATACTCAGGATAAATTGACAAAAATATAAAATAAAAATTATAATTGAGGACCTGGGTAGGTTTGTGGGCGGACAACAAGTTTCAATTTAGGATACAAGTTTTTTTTTTTTTAAATAAACTCAAGATCTACCCAGTCTTTGAAGCCGATTAAGGAATTGAAATTATTGTAAGCAGTTTGAACTTTGAAGCAATCATAACAATATACTTAAAGAAGAAAAAGACGTTCTAAATTTGAAGAGAAAGAGCTTCTCAAGGAAGGGAAAAAGTTGAAGCTTTGCCTAGTCTGATAAAGACATCAGTGACAATGGGATATTCATTTTCAGGGGGAAGAAATGCTAATTGGAAAGCAGAAAATAGCAAAAATTCATACTCATCTCAATTGTTCTATCATTCTCCAAATACCAGTACCCTCACAGTAGATGCGAGCAAACATAGTTTTTCAACTTATTTAACAAAAGTAACTGTAGTTGAAGCCTGTTTGAATGGCATCGTAACCTAACACCAAAATTTAGGATATACTAGATTCAGACATTGTTTCCCTATGTTGCCTTGTGTTTCCTAGTTATCGACAACTTCAATGAGGGTTGGCTCATAGTCAGCAGGGGCCTCAAATCCATGCAGATTCATCATAGTTGCAGCAACGTTGGCTAGACCACCACTTGGAAGATCCTTGCGGAACCGAATGCCAGATGACAGTCCGGGGCCTCCAATGGCAATTGGAACCTTAACAAAGAAAAACAAAATCATATATTAAACCTGCGGCAGTGGACAGTCATCTTGATGGCCGAAGATCCAGTGTCTATACAGATACTTGCTGAAGCTAAAGGCCAAAACTTTCATTTCCTAAACATTGAATAACTTACCGGTTGGAGAGTGTGAGAGGTAAGGATTTGGATGTTGCCACTCTTGTCAAGAGCAGGTTCCCCCTTCTTATTTCTCTTCACCATATCCTCGGCGTTACCATGATCAGCTGTAACAACATAAATTCCACCCACTTGCTCTATCGCATCAAGGATCATCTGAAACCAGAAAAGAGTACCACAGTAAGAAAATATGCCAAATCTCTCACAACGAGATAGAATTGGTTTGATAGACACAATGAGATACAAAACCATCATATGTTCATATATCCATATTTAAAATTCCCTTCATTTCTTCAAAACCAACTACAGAGAACATTTTGACAAGGTATAGCTATCATACCTTCACAGCTTCATCAGCAGCCTTGCAGGCAACAACTGTGGCTTCAATGTCACCAGTATGCCCGACCATGTCCCCATTTGGTAGGTTGACACGAACCTAAATATAACAGAATGTAATTATATATGCTTTCTGGATGAAAAAAATCTGACCAAGATACTGACAAATTAGAAGGCAACTTTTTATTACCTGTTCAAACTTCTTGCTCAGAATAGCATCCCTAGCCTTTTCAGCAATCTCTAATGCCTTCATCTTTGGCTGGACATTAAAGGAGATTCCACTATCACTTGGAATTTCCACATATTCCTCCATTTGAGGGTTAAAGTATCCAGAGCGATTTCCGTTCCAGAAAAAAGTAACATGGCCAAACTTAACAGTCTCACTGTGCATACAAGAAACAAGAGAAAGTAAATAAATGGATCAAATGAGTAGGAGGCCTAACTTTACAGTCTAATTGTGCATACAGAAAACAAGAGAACGTAAAAAATGGGTCAAATGAGTAGGAAGCCTAATTTTACAGTCTCACTGTGCATACAGGAAACAAGAGAAAAGAAATGGATCAAATGAGTAGGAAGCCTGAAATTTAAAGACGAATGAAGAGTTCTTATAAGAGCAAAGTTGTGAAGATTTAGTTTACCAAAACTAAAATTTTTATAGATCATAAAAATAAGTTTCAAGAAGAACAAAACAAATTTAACAAACACAGAGAATGACAAAATTGATTGTCGAACTCTCTAAATTCCAATGTGACTGTCCCTTAACCAAAACCAAAATCACAGCTGCAGTACAGATGACAAAACATATATTTACATTGGAGGAAGAGAAAAATCCTACTATGCTTTGCAGAAAGTAGCAAAATTAACCAACTGAGTACTTAAACTCACCTGCAGGCAAAAGTGCGGACACCATTATAAGTAAGATATTCCCCAGATGTTCTATCAATCTCCGGAGGCTCAACAAGGTAACGGTTTGGAAGCTTCAGCTCACCATCATACTGAAGCATACCAGCATAACGGATTTTGGGAACTCGAACTCTGTCGAATTTATCAAAGTCAGCATATTCAAATGCCTTGGCAGCCATAACCATACGATCTGCTCGGAAGTTGAATGTAACAACAGCATCACCATCTACTATTGGGCCCACAGGCTTTCCACTGTCGTCAACAATAACAAAAGGAGGTAAATACTGGTCATTGGCCTTGGGTTCTGCTCTCAATGTCTTGATAGCTTCAACAGCACTCTTAAATTTGTAGGGGGCTTCACCAAGAACTTGGGCATCCCATCCACGCTTTACAACTGACCAGTCATTCTGTATAAGACAACACATCAATCATATAAACATTCTTGATTGCAAAGTTAAATACATAAGATCAACTTCACAACCAGTTCAAGTACATATATATATATATATATAATACTCATTCATCCATAGGGTCAACTAAACCGTTAATAATCCATATGATGTGGGAAGGGTAGCCAATACGAAAAGATAACCTAAAATCCTAGTTCAGGTTTTACTACAAATGTGGGACCAAACTAGAAAACAAAGATGGCAACTATATTTTTGAGACTTTAGTTGCATATAATCACATTGTGAGATGAAATATACTCAATTAGAGACCAGAAAAGTTCATTAACATTCCATTCAAAAGGAGATTGCAATCAAAATAGGTCCATATATGATTTACAAATTGATTCCATATCCATATTATTCATCACATGGACTGAAAACAGGTTCAGTGGATAGATAGACAGTTCAGTGGACTAGTGATGATCATGGGAGACAAGCTAGAAAACAGCAGTAATTCAATTGTAGACATAATGAGGATTGTGATCGTTAATAGTTGCCTTCTATCCAATACCTCATAACGATCCATGGTGACGTACATGCGACCTCCACCGGATGCAATCTGTGCATCCACACCTTTCTCACGTAACTTTGCAAGGTCCTCTTCAAGTGTTTCAGCAAATTTCACACTTGAACCATCCAGAACATCACGTCCATCAGTAAGAACATGAAGACGGATACTTTTAGCACCATGCTCAGCAACTCCTTTAAGCAACAACTGCATCAACAAAAGAACACCAAACTTCAGAACCAAATTCAACACTCGAATAATCAATCAAAACAATTGGCAAAGAAAAAAAAACAGCAGCACTGAGCTCAAATACCCCACCTGAACTTGATCGAGCCGAGAATGAACTCCACCATCACTCAACAACCCAATGAGATGCAAAGTTCCAGTCTCAAACACTTCCTTAATGTACTTAAACCCTTCTCCTTGGTAAATCTTTCCCGATTCAAGAGCTTGGTCCACAAGCTTTGCACTATATACATTCAACACCAAACAAATCTATCAACTTCCAACCCAAATCGCATAGCTAGTAACAACAACAGACCCGAAAACAGAGCAATTAAAGCTCACCCCTGGGCGAAAATACGTCCAGCACCAAGAGCGTTGTGGCCAACCTCACTGTTGCCCATATCATCCTCCGTCGGAAGCCCCACAGCAGTTCCGTGAGCTCTCACTAATCTCCACGTGTCCGGCCTACCCTATAAAATCAAATCAATAAACGAACACGCTCAATACAAATCCGAAATCCAATACTATCCGATCGTAATCAGATCCGATCTTATGTTAGCAAAGCATACATTCTTGAGTGAATCCATGGTGGGAGTCTCGGCGACGTGGATACAGTTATACTGATCGGCATCGGCCTCGCCCCAGCCGTCCAAGACGATCAGAGCGATCACCTTCCCCTTCGGAATCTTCGGGTGATCCGCCAGTTTCCATGACCCTCCTGCGCTCCCCATTTTTCTCTCTTTTTTCTTGAGACCTAAACAAAAATGAAATATATAAGATAGCAATGTTTCAATAACAAAACAAACAAACAAGAGAGTGCGAACCTCGCGAATCGCAACAATGGAGGAAGCAGAGCGAACAGTGATGTGCGGAAGAAAAAGCGTCGAGATCTTTTCTCTAACACTCTGCACCAATATTTATAAATAAAAACGCTAAAACCCAGAGGATTAGAAACCGGCGAATCTGGGCCGTTGGTTTTGTTGTGATTCGCTACCATTTTTGGTGCCCAGGCGTGGGGATAAAGAAGTTCTTTTTCCTAATATTTCTTTCTGATATCGTGTGTGATGGTGTATGTGTAACAGTGAAGCTTCGAGATCGCCGCCGTGGATATCGAGGAGAAAGGAAATGGACGGGTGAGGAGGACACGCGGGACACGTGACGTCAAAAACAGCGGCTTTGGTGATGCACGTGATGGGTTCAACTAAAAAAGTATATTAGTAAATATTACAAAGGGCAAGAGGCCCTAGACGGCGTCTGTACCTACCGGTTTGGCAATCTGCGTTTTCAGTGGAAGTTTGGAGAGAAAGTTAGTTTGAATAACGTGGCAGCCACAAGACGAATATTCCATTGATATGCTGTTTCCTTTTGTGGGAACCAGTCTCGTGAGACACGTGTATTTTATTTAGTTCTTTCTTTTTCAATTAGCAATTGTAAGGATAAAAAATAAAAATAAAACTGATACAACATTAGGACCTAAGTAGTTATGTTTTTCGTTTTATCTCTTTCTATTTTTTCTTTTCACTTTTATATTTTCTAAATTATAATTATATTTTTCAAAGATAAATTATAAAATAATACTAATTCTCATCATAAATTATAAAAAGTTCACCACTTATTTAACAATTATAAAATAATCATTGCAATTGATTTAAAATTAAAAACTAGTTAACAAATTTTAAACAAAATTAAAAAATCACTTTTTAAATATTTTCCAGACTGTTTTACCATTTCTCCAACTATTCTTCTGTTAGAAATTATAGTGATATATTGCATACATAATTTAATAAACTGAATTATAAATAATTATAAAACAGAAACTAAGCATGTAACTCTAATAACGAAGAACACGAAAAAGAAACTCGACCAAAATACCGAACGCTTGGTGATTGAAGAACTAGTCGAGACGTGTGTGATACCACACTGTCCTTAAGACATTTACGCCTCCTCTACCGGTGCAAGGATGTTCGGCGCTTGTCTCTCAAGATATAACGACTAAACAATTCTAGGAAGTTGCACTACTAACTAGAACCTTCAACGAACTCGAAATATACCTTTTTCTATCACCAGAGAACAACTAAGAATTTTGAGAGTGGGAGAGCAGATTGTGTTTCGAATGGATGATTTACAAAGAAAGGATGATGGCTATTTATACAGTTAAGATTTGCAATTAGTTACACAATAACATAGTTGTTACAAAAGAAGAATTTGAACAGTCTCTCAATTCGGTGTTGCATTCGTGTTCGCATGTCGCATGGGCATACACGAGTTTCCCTTGTGACCTGAGATTTGCACCCCCCCTGCGCGTGCGCGAGAGGGTACAAGGGGGCTTACACACTTTAAAATCCATACACAATGGATTCTATATAAAGTATTTTCAACACTTCTCTTTTCCAATGTGGGACAAACATTTTTCCCTCATTCTAAATAGTCATCTTTGAGTGACAATTTCTTATTCACCCACAAACCAAATTACACAAACAAACATATGATCTTGTAGCCCTCATTATCACCAGAAAACAGCTAAGAACTTTGAGAGTGAAAGAGCAGATTGTGTTTCGAATGGATGATTTATAAAGAAATGATGGTGGCTATTTATATAGTGAAGATTTACAATTAGTTACACAATAACATAGTTGTTACAAAAGAAGAATTTGAACAGTCCCTCAATTCGATGTTGCATTCGTGTCCGCATGTCGCACGAGCATACACGAGTTTCCCTTGTGACCTGAGATTTGCACCTCCTCTGCGCGTGCGCGAGAGGGTATAAGGGGGCTTACACACTTTAAAATCCATATACAATGGATTCTATATAAAGTCTTTTCAACACTTCTTTTTTCCAATGTGGGACAAACATTTTTCCCTCATTCTAAATAACCATCTTTGAGTGACAATTTCTTATTCACCCACAAACCAAATTACACAAACAAACATATGATCTTGTAGCCCTCATTATGAAGAACTCAAATATATGTTCATCTTTGATTAATTATAAGTTTAACTTAATTTAATTAATCAATTAAAATTTGGTTTTAAATGTTTATTAACCTTTTTTCCAACATCTTTTTCATCTTCTTTTTCATCTTCTTTTTCATTCTTTTTCTAATTCTGATCATAACTTTGTCGTTTGACGATGGATTTGAGCGTGGTTAGTACCGTTGGAAATATATCCCTCCTACCTTTCATTTTATACTATTTTCATTCCAAACCGACCACCATATAAGGCACAACAACCCTCACCAGGGATTTCACCGTCCATGGTGGTGCTCCAAGCTATTCCGACGAAATCAGAGCTCCAGATTCCCTAATTATAGTTATTCTCTTTATTTTGAACATACTCATATCAATCTTCTTTGAATCTTAACATCATTTTGCATATTTAGACATTTTCTCTCGGCATGTCATACCCGATGTTAAACTACATGTCACACCCGCTATCACATCCGATATCACACTACATATCACACTCTCTGTCATACTACCGGTCACACCTGTTGTCAAACCATCTGTCACATTATCTCTCACACTACCTATCACATTCGCTATCACACTACTGGTCATACTCTGTTACAACCGCAATCACATTGCATATCACACTAACTGTCACACTCCCTGTCACACCCGTTGTCACACTGTTTTATGTGATTGTTGTGCCAAAAAGAAAAAGAAGAAGAATTACTAGAAATAACGAGCTTTTGTTTATTGTTATGTGATCTTGAATTTTTCAAATCAACTCATACGATTTAAATATCGACATTAATGTGATATCATACCCCCAACCACACTACATATCACACTAGTTATTTGCATGTCACACTACCTGTCACACAAACATTGTTATGTGACAACTGACAAGTAGTGTGACGGCTAGTTTGATAGGTGGTGTGACTCCTATTGTGACCATCACTGTGACTGCTATTTGTGGGTGACATTGTAACTGAAATAGCTTTATTAAAATAGTCATACCTTTCACAAATGGAAAATCCCACAAATCTGAAGTTGGAGAAATGAAAAACAAAACAATGTTTTAGTAAAAACACAACAAAATAATTTATGACCACCCAAGAAATTGCTCAGTACACCCAGAAAATTGATTTGGGAACTTGTCAAGATCTAGAGACGATCTACGCTTTCTCCGGCGAGCTGCATCAGTAGTAGCAGTAGACGTCGTCGTCATTTTTTCCTCTCCTAAGCGTCGTCGTCACCGCCGCCATCATTATCGTTGTCACTGCCACCTCAGATATTCTCTGTCATCACCACCTCCAGATTGCGTCGTTGATGCCTTTAATAGATCTAGATTGAATCAGCCCCGACGAATAAGAAAACTCGATGCATAGATTCGGTTAACGGTGAGAAACCCCAAACCGAGAGGTAACACTTCAATTGAGAGCTTGAGGTGAAAAGGACTTTCGACCGCAACGTAGAGGATCATCGAGACCTTGTATGCCGATGACACTAACTCCTAGGAACGCCTCCTCAAGCAAGACGTCTTCATCGCCGCTGGTAGCTCTACCGGCTCGGAGATCTTATAAATCTACTTAAAGGAGATCAAAAAGCGTTGTTGCCGCCGCCGCGGAGGAGGATGATGATGCTGTTTCTATTGGAGAAGAGTTCAAGACTGAGTAGGTGAAGATTGAGGATGGTGAGATCGGAGAACGTCAAAAACCCATACCATGTTATTAGTTTTAGGTCTAGTGGCAGTTTGTAAATTGAATGAAATCGATGGGCAACGCTATAAGAAATTGATTTTTTTCTAATTTTAAAATCTTTCTTGATTTTTTTTATAAATATATGTATCAAATACGACCTTTTTATAAGAAGCCTATCTTTCAAGCCAAAGTTAGATAAATTGTAGAGTTTAATAAAACCCTTGATAATTTGGGTAGTTCAAAAATTTTAAAAATCAACATATTAACTCTCATTCTTGCTTTATCTAATAATATTAATAGAAGATTTGGATATTTCATAGGAGATATTGAAGCCAGGAAAATTGCGTTCCAAAAATGGTTAAAATGTTACCGGAGTACCAAGTTCTAACGAGTTTGTGTTGCACAAATTTTTCCTATCCAATTTGGTCAACTTCATTTTGGCTCAACCACTAGTAAGTGGTATAGTGGAATCAGTGGGGCCCCTACATCGGGTATCTCATGGCCTGACAAACAGGTCAGGAGTTCGAACGCTGGGGGAAAACAATGATGTTACTATATCCACAAAGGTGGCCAGGGGAGGGTTGCAATGCCCCTTCAGTCAGACGGAGCCCTGGCGGAGGAGTAGTCTCATGGTCAAAAGCCTGTGGGAAAACCTCTGTTGCCAATCCGAAGGTGCCAAATTCTGGCTTCGGAGGGTGTCAAAAAAAAACTTCATTTTAACTCTACCGTGTATTGTCGGATCATTCAACATGTTTATGAGTTTTACCACAATAGCTTATCGCGAAATATATTAACATTATTCATGCAACGGTAATTGAAAAGGCCAAAAACTATGCACGTACGAGCGAATTATTTTTTTATTAATGTTTGATGAAATCACAAGAACCTTAGTTTTCTACATATTTGACCCTTGTGTTGCCATCTTCATGCTCTAGTGCTTCAATTCAATAACTTGATTGAGTCACCTAATTGGAAAAATTGTACTTTTATAATGTTGACGTCGTTCTCTCGGTTTTGAATTTCATTTTAGTATAATGAGTCACTCACTAGTGAAGAGCATGCGTGCATATGTTGCAATAGAGCTTGACTTGTAACCAAAATAAATAAGAGATGAGATTCAAGTCATGCAACTACTAGACATTGTTTAATAAATTAATGCGAATTATTTTCTCCCTGAACATTCATTAGTTTCCACTAATATCTCTATCATCTCATGCCTCTATGTTCCCGGTCCATGATGTGCATCTTAACTATAGTTCATCTTTCATTCCTTCAAAAAATGACTATGCGAAAAATCATCTAGTTGGTACCTCCACTACCATGGAGCTATATAGCATGGCATGCCATAAGCATAACTATCACTCTTGAGGCGGACTTACAAACCACGATAAGACTCAACAATAACATGCATAGTGTAGCTCATCATACAAGCAACGCGCTGAAATATACGTGCCTCTCAAATGTCTCCCACCACCTATCGGCTAGATGGCCGACTTTTAGAACACTCAGATAATGGTCTCATTCCGAACTCCACAGAAAGATCAATCACAAACTGTAATAATATGTACATAATGATGCACTTCCGTTCTCTACTGAAAGTTAATAATCAAAGCCATTTTGAGGACAAAAGTATTCCCGCAAAGCAAAGGAGCTGGCCGGGAGAGGAAAATTTTGGGCAGGTGTACAGTGCTATAGTTAGCTTTGGACTTGGTTGGCGGTTGCAACTGTTCGAGGCTCTGAAGCTGGCAATGCAATCTTCTACCTATACATAAAAGATCAAGTGAATCACACAGTGCCTGTCTTCTACACTTTCTTCAGCATTAGCGCAACTTCGATTCAATTGTCAAACTGAATGCTGCAACAGCTAATAAGATTGTACAAAGCTATGAATCAATATGAAAACATGCATAATGATCAATTACGAACGAAGCAAATAAGCATTGAAACAACCACGAGTAATCAGTGTATCATCACCACGTACTTCCATCTATTGCTTTTCCCATCTTCGTCATACTACAGTGAGAGACACACTTCAAACGTTTGGAGATGGTGAGGACTTAAGGTACGTCATATGTGAAGCACTGAAGCACACATGTTTAATTAGCTTGTCGTAGATTTTTTTATCTTGTGAAGCATCCATGTTTAGCTAGCTTGTCGTAAATTTTTTTATTTCGAGTTCAACTATCAACTTAACTGGTGATGTTCGATGACTGATTGACCAGTTCCTTATGGTCCTGAACTGGTTTCGTCGTCAATTACACCACCTTGATTGTGATTTGTGAATCATCTTAGCTAACCAAAATAGACGATCAGTACTGCACTTTCAGCGGTATCTTCAGACAGCAAATTAACTTAATTACCAGTCAGGGCCCAAACTATAAAGCCCATCACTATTTTTCTACAGCACTATTACGTGTAGATCCACGACACAGACGCAAATCGCAATCATTCCAAAGCTGAAAACTCAGTTCCCGTCGTTTACCATAGAACTGATAGAAGGCCATGAAGAATGAAGAGAAAACCCTACTTCCTTGTCTGCCGCTAGGAGAAAAAAAACAAATCGTGTCTTTCTCCCTGTCCGGCGGCGAGCTATCTCGTCGTTGTCAGACGGGACTGGTTGTTGTTGTTGTCATGCTCCTCAATTGGCTTTATCGATTGGGGAGTTTGCGGCGGAGGTTGTGCGGGAGGGGAGGAGAAGAAGACACCGTAGTTGCTGTAGTGCATGGCGACAGGACTTTCACGGCTTGGAGGGCGACGGAGCGATCAAGCAAACTCCAAGGGTGGGGATCTCCGATCTGGTGAGGTTGAGTCTTTGGATATGGGTGGGTTATGTCCCATCAAGGTTCGAGAGATGGTTATGGTTTCCTTGGTGGGGTGGTGTGGTCTTTCTCCGACATAGCCTCGATGGCAAAGTGTGGCCGGTGGCGGTCTGGCTGCCCGGAGGTCCGGTGGTCGTGACATGGTCGTCGGTGGTCCCTTCTCTTTTCTCCTTTGCCTTAGGTTGGGCTTGGGCCTCCCTTATGGGCCGGGCTTGGGTCAAGAAAATAAGCCCACATAGGGCATTTATGGTTTTGCATTATATTATTTTATTTTTCTAGATGTTAAGTGTTTACTTGTCTTAATAAGTGGAAGTAGGCATCGTCTTGGGTTGTGCACTCGTTGTGTCATGGTTGTTCTATTTAGGCGGCGAGTTTTTTGTTTTGTCAAATAGTCGCAGCCTCCTAGTGGTAGGATGTAACTTAGTGTCACCGGTATGTTCCAGTGGCAACATGGTAGGAAAGCTAATAGAATTAGAAATTTATGGCTCCATATGAGCATTGTTTTTCCGTTGTGTAGCCAAATTTGTAAAGTAATTGATTGTGTTAATGATACACACTCTGCTAAATGGTGCTTGCTAGAATGTATGAGTTATATAGTAACGTCTGATATTTTGGGATGTTCTTACCGCATGAGGTTTAGGCTCAATGCCCCCCCCCCCCCTCTCTTGTATTATGCAGTTTTATTAAAAATACGACATGAGGGCGGATGATAGCCCATTTCAAAAAAAAAAAAACACTGATAGAAGGCCTCATGGAGATAGAGCAGCTTTCAACCACCTATACCTTACTATCAATATCGATCATTTGGCCGCAGCCATGAACTAGACTAAGATAAATGCTCATATATGAATATATGATCAGCTCTCATTGCTTACTACGATAAAGCTCTCTCACTACATGGAACCAACATCCAGAACACCCAACATAAACTCCCTCCTCCAACTTCGGTCTTTCCACCAAGGCCTAGAGTCCTAGACAGAACAATTTGAGGAATGAACTTTACTTGTAGATCAATATCACGCCAATTTTAATTTATTTATCTCGAGCCATAATGATTTTTTCATACTATCGCTATAGAACGAGTTATAGAAATATGATCGAAGTTGCGGTGGTGCCAAGGTGGTACATACAGCGGGAGCAGGGGAATACTAGCTAGGGGGCCGGGAGAGCCATGTTGTCAATACAATATGAACCTCTTTATTGCTAATGCCATATCTTTTGCTCGATTAATGCCTCGCTAGCTCCAAGTCTCCAACCACACGTACTGAATATTTCTTTGTTGACAGATATATTTTAGCTGTAGTGTTAGGTATTGTTCTTCCATAGACATTGTTGGTCTCTTAGAGTTTGAATTGTTTATGCAGTTAATTAACCTTTGCAGTACTGAATATACATTCCTATTGCACACAATTAGCCAGCCAGAGGTAGATGATATCTTCCTTGGTTATGATGGTAATAGTTGTATGTTTAACATTTCCTTTGCCCAGATCTATATATTCCTTTTGAAACGGGGAACTATTATTTTATTACCTTACTCACCTCGTTTGGATCGGCCTTTTTTTTTTCTGGGTATTGTTGAACTAAATCTCCAACGATCTTTGATCATAGATCCCATGATCGATAGTTTTGAATCGAAGATTCAACAACCCCATGAACTATCCATTATAATAAAAGACTAACAAATACCAGTACGAAGTTTCCATTATATACCAAAGTTCAACGAAAGAGTTTGTTGAACTGAAAAACTTACAATGAACACCAAGACTCACTTAAATTCTACACCTAAGATATGATATTGTACGAGAGAAAATGTTGTTCTTTCTCAATTGGACATAAATATATATACATCCCCACTTCAAGCCTGGCTTTTTATATAAAAGGAAAAAACCAAGCAGCTTCATTGATTTTTTCCGAACTTTTATAGAAAAAAAAAAAAAGAAAGAAAAAAGAAAAAACACAGAAGCTAATGTGGGGAAGACTGAGGACACACAACAAGATAATAGATACGAATTAAGAAGAGGAAGGATGTGAATCCACCAAGGGGAAAATGGTGGTTGAGGGATCTAAAATCTAACGCCTAGATGAACCATACATCTGGTCAAGGAGGATAACAAACGCCATGGCCACCGACGTTTCAAGATCGGGCTGTACGACTAGGCGGAACACGTCGACTCCCATCGCCACTCCCCCCACAGCCGCCTCCTTCCTCTTGATCTCCGCCACTTTCGTCCTCTTTCCGTCGTATACGGTGCAGCACCTCTGCGCGTACGACCCTTCTACCTGGTACAACACCGAGGTCTTGCTATTCACCTGCGCCAGGTACTTGTTGTTTAGCATATTCACGTTCTTCCTCACGCAGAACCGCGGAGTCCCCGACGTCTCTCCGTCGTAAATCATCCAGTTATCCCCAAAGCTCAGCCTCTGATAAAACACAACACGATAAAGCACTCATTAGTAACAATCGACAAGACATGTTATGTTATTAGACCGTCTAAAATATTACATGCACGGTAGATATGTGACAAGAGATTGAACATATGTATACCTTGCGGCGGATGGTGAGGAGGCACTTGCCGTGGGCGTCCATGAGAACGATCTCGCCTTTACGGCCTGACAAGTAGTTGTCGACCCTGAAGACGAGATTCCCCTTGGTGTCAAACACCGTAAACCCGTTGCAGTTCAACAGCAACGACTTCTTCCACACCGTCAGCACCGTGGCCTCTTCCGACCCCGAAGCTCTCCGCTTCTGCTCAGCCTCGTAGGCTGCGACATTGGCGGTGGCCGCTGCTGCTCCGTTTGGGTATACCTTTGTCATCACAATACTCTGAAGCTTTGAAAACGTTATAGACTGCTAGAAGTGATGAAGGTGTTTTTTTTCTCTGAAGGTGTTGATGGAATAAGTTACAGGGAGGTAGGGTTGAGTATATATATATGGAGGAGATGGGAGTCGGAGTTGATATAAGGGTAATTTAAGTGGGTTCGGGTCAGGGTCAGGGTCAGGGTTTTGCGTGGTCCAGAATGAATGAGAGTGTAAAACAAGCGTTGAAGAACTTGGAAGCGAGATCGATGGGGCACCAAAGAGAGCATCGTAATGATAATTAAAACTAATCGAGATGGAAAGTCATACCGGCGATCAGTGCGCGCCCTCCATTGTGTGACGTCATACACGTAAGATGATTAAGAAATTGGACGGAAAGTGGAAGATTAACATGATAGGTTGGCTTGTCCACCGTCTGATGCTAATATGATAAGGATCGAATATATATTTCTCAGACCTAATCTTTACTTCTAATCCAATGCAAAATATTTCCATTAATTAATGACCGTCTAATGAGGGTATGAGTTTCAGGGGCCGAAATGATGCTAACAATGCGTGAGGCAAGTTATCAAGAAACTTTGATCCACGAGTGTATTTGATGATTTACAAGCGTTATTTTTAGTTTTAAATTCAGTTTACATGAATTGTTTTTATTTTTTGTTTTTTTTACAATTTTATGATATTCTTCTTTTAAATGAACTGTCTCAATGATTCTAATATTTTGTGTTTGTAACGATCAAATCATGTCAAGTTCTCTAATTTCTATGTAAATTTGATAACATATGTGTCCTCTTATGTTTTCGTTTAATTTACATCATTTTTTCTTTTAAGAAACTAAATGCTTTACATAAAATAGAATCAAAATATAAGAGACATTGGTGGTGAACATAACTTTCTCATCCACTTGCCTCTTTACTCCAAATTTCATTAATTACAGTGAATAAAAACTGATATATGTCTATATTGTGGTTTACTTTACATCATGGCCTAAAGACAAATAGAAATCAACTTTCACTACTGAAAATCTAATACTACCCTTTCAAAGGTTACTTGGGACTATTCCAGGAAGTTTATTCTAATTAATCTCGACTGTACAAGAGAACACACCATAAGTTAATAAAAGATTGTTGGTGGTTAAGGACGGATTCGTGGTGCAGAAGAGAGATAGGTGTCACATTGAGCCATAATTTTCATTAAGATATTTTCCAACACTAGCTTGTTCATTTGTAAGTTGTCATCTTTGATTAAGTTTAAAAGTTTAATTCCCTCTTAATGATGGAGGTAATCAGTTTAATTAGATGATAGCGATGCCATTGGTCTGGGCGGTTTGGGAGACTCGGCGGAGGGATTATAGAAATGGAAGACTTCTGACTTCTTCTGCCAATGAAATTACTTGTTTGCAAATTACAATATTGTAAAGGAGAAGATAATATTGAAAAAAAAAAATCCAAGATTCAATAGACAATTTGAAAATGTCATTGCTAGGTTTGTATGTATCTACAGTAGCTCCGAATCTATATCTCTCATTCTAAACCATCGATGGTCCCGAGTTATATTTGAAAGAGAAATCAAAATCTAATGCTTCCAGATGCTTCTGTTTTTTCCTCCATGTTAACTGTTATTTGGCCGTTTGGGGCTGCTGAGCTCCTCATACTAGTCTAGTCCCAGTCTAGATTAATGATGGGAAGATATACATGAAGAAATTAAGACTAAAAACAAATGGAGAGTTTGATAAGAGCGGTCTGTATTTAGTTACGTGTCAATCTTTTATAATAAGATATATATATATATATATATATTATACAATCGAGTATAACTTTATATTTACTGTTATAAAATGAGTATCTAAAAATTTCACTAAATTGTGAATTGTCAAATTTATTCATCTGAAATTTTATCTTCACACATAGATAAAAATATAATTATGTAAAAATATAAATATTTCATTAATGTATTTAATTAAGATATCATTTGTAGGAAATAAAATTATATTTAAATATTGTCTTTAAAAAATACAAGTAAATTAAAATTTTGTAAACCCGTGCAATCAAAACACGTTCATCGCACGGGTACAAGACTAGTTGTACTTATACAAAGAGCTTATTTGGAACATCGTCCACCGTGATTTAACTGAAGTACAAAACTAAGTGCACCAATACATTCATACATATTGTGATATAGTCTATATTGGAGATGAAGGCAAGGCAAGCGGAGATGAAGGCTATATGGTCTATATTTGATAAACTACTTAGTTCCCCATATCCAGCTCTCAATTTGGAGAAGCAAAACTTTAATACTAGGTTTCAAGAATTACTTACTCAAGAGGAAACATTTTGGATTCAACGTTCTAGAGCTTTGTGGTTGAAAGCAGGAGATAGAAACACTGGATACTTTCATCGTCGGGCTTCTAATAGACGACAGAGAAATGCAATTAAAGGTTTGCACAATAGTGATGGCGTTTAGGTGAACGACTCCAAACAAATTGAAGAGGTTGTTACGAAGTTTAGGTGAATGACATTTTCTCTACATAAGGTTGTAATTCTATTGCTATGGATTCGATACTCAGTAGTCAGTACTGTCTCTACAAGAGTAACCACGAGTATGAATCATGAATTATTAGCTCCGTATTTTGATGAAGATATTCGCAAGACGCTCTTTCAAATGCATCCATCTAAAGCTCTCGGACCTAATGGCATGTCATCGTTCTTCTTCCAGAAATATTGGAAGCTAGTTGGACCTGATGTCTGTTAACCATGTATTAATTAGCCTTAATTCTGTCTTAGTTCTATTAAGTGTGTTAGTCATAGATAGGGTCAGCAGCTCCACGTGTTGGTTGTTGTGTGATCAACAGCTAGCTATAAAAGCTTTTGTATTATTGCTCCTCTGTAACAATTACAACAGAATCAATATATCAAAACCTCTTTTTCTCTCAAGCTGTTAAGCTTTCATGGTATCAAGAGCCCAGGTTGTGATCCGGTGAGATTTTCCGGCGACGGCTCCGATCACGCTTCACAAGCTCAGCGAAGCTTTGGTTTCCATATCTCATCACTCGACTTAGTTCAATTTGTCATAATACTCAGATATGTTCACCTTCTCAAACCCTAGCTTCTTCTTTTTCTGCTAAATCTCACTGTAGATTTCTCTAAATTTGAAGATCTTGTTGCATAATTGATCTGTTCTTGAAATACTTGATTCAATTTCATGAGTTGATTGAGATTTGCTGCTTCTTGCTTAAGGATCAGTAATTTGCATCTATCTTAGTGTTGTAGTGTGTGATAATCATAATCCCTAGCCTCGATTTCGTTACTTTTCCGTCAAATTCTTCGTTACTCTTCTGTCGAATCCTTTCTTTCGTTGCTCTTCCCTAGCGTAGTCTCAACTTTAGTCATGAATACATCACACACTCCCATCTTCCTTCCTAATATTTGTCTTGATGAAACGAACTATCCTTCATGGCTCTTTAGACTTGAATCATTCCTAAAGAGCTTACATCTGTATGGATTTGTGGATGGATCCATTCCATGTCCTGAACAGTTCATTCGTGGTCCTGATGACACTCTAATCATCAATCCAGATTATGATGCTTGGAAGGCACAAGATCAGAATCTTGTTAATATGATAGGTCAAACCCTAGGACCTAAGGCAGTGAGATGTGTTGTTGGATCACGTTCAGTTGCAGAAATGTGGTCTAATCTGAAGAACAAATTTGCAGCCTCTAATAGGCAGAATGTCATTCAACTTAAGGCTAATATGATGAGTATTAAGAAAGGAAATGATTCAATTGAAACCTTTCTTGATAGAATTAAGGATGCCAGAGATGCCTTGGAGACAGTAGGAGTTATTGTTGATGATGATGATATTGTGGTGGTGGTTCTAGCTGGTTTACCAAATGAGTATGCTGCTATAAAGACTGTGATTAGGTCTAAAGAAACCTGTGACATGGCTCAACTTAAGTCTTTGCTTAAGGCTGCTGAAATGGATGTTCTAGGAGAAATGTCCCCCCTTCTGTCATCTCCTTTGACTGCAATGATTGCTCAATCTCCATATTCATCTACTCCAACTTTCTCTCCTCAACAAAGCAGTCCAACTACTCCAGTTGTCCCACCTGGTTTCTCCCCATTACAACTTCAACAATCTCCTCATACCCCACAAAGTGCTTCCTCTAGCTCCAATACCCCGACTTACATGTCTCACCCTGCAATGAGCTATGGATATGGCTTTAATCCATTTATTGTTCTTGATCAAATGATGAGTTTCTATGCTGGAAGAGGCAGAGGTCAGATGAACAATGGTGGGAGAGGTAACTTTGGAGAAGGAAGAGGTAATTTTGGTAGAGGCAGAGGTAATGGTAATGGAGGAAATGGTAATTTTCAGGGAAATGGTAATTTTGGAGGCGGCAGAGGTAATGGTAATCGTGGATATGGTAATGGAGGAAATGGTAATTTTGGTAATTTTGGAGCAGGCAGAGGTACTGGTAATGGAGGAAGTGGACATGTTGTATGTCAGTTTTGTGGCACTGTTGGTCACACTGCTAAGACTTGCAAGAACATTACCAACAATGCAGGTGCTTCTTCAAGCACACAAGTGGAGTGTCAGTACTGTGGAAGAACTAATCATACTGCAGATAGATGTTACTGGATTATTGGTTTTCCAAATCAACAGCAACAACAATCTCCAAGTGACAACATCTTTGCTATGCTTGCAGCAGCTGTTCCTGCATCTCAACAATTCTGGTTAGCCGATTCTGGTGCAACCAACCATATGACTTCTGAAATTCAATTGCTCAACAATGTGGCTCCATACACTGATGGTGATTCTGTGCAAGTTGGTAATGGTAATTTTTTAAATATAACTCATACTGGTAATGCTTCTCTTGGGAATATGAAACTGGAAAATGTTCTTCTTATACCTGAAATTGCTGCACATCTATTGTCTATATATCAGCTATGCAAACAAAATAACTGTTGTGTTTGGTTTGATGAGTTCATGTGTGTGATTCAGGACAAGGTGTTGGGCAGAATTCTGTACAAAGGACTGAGTAACAATGGTGTCTACCCCATTCCATTCAATCTTCCAGTTGCTAGACTTCATTCACAAATTCCATCATCCAATTCTTCATCACCATTGATTCAGCAGAGGAATAAGGTTCAGAAAATTCAAGAAAAGCAGTTCAAGTCTCCACTTGCTTCAGCTTTTGTTGGAAAGTCTGTTCAGCAATCTCTTTGGCACAAGAGATTAGGTCATCCTGCAAATGAAGTAGTTAATTACATGTTGAAAATGAACAATATTAGTAATGTTTCTGATAATACTTCAGCCATATGTGAGGCTTGTGTGTTAGGAAAATTTCACAAACTTCCTTTTCCGAAGTCTGAGACAAGGTCTCTTAATCCATTTGAACTTGTTCACAGTGATGTTTGGGGTCCCTCTCCATATTTGTCTCTTGATGGATTCAGATACTTTGTTCTTTTTATTGATGATTGTTCTAGATACACTTGGATTTTTCCCATGAAAAATAAAAATAAGGTACTTCCATTTTTCCAAGCATTTCATGCTTTTGTTAAAAATCAGTTCTCCTATTCTATAAAGACTCTACGGTCTGATGGAGGTGGGGAATACACAAGTAATGCATTCAAGGATTTTCTAAGTAGAAATGGAATTCTACAGCAGATTTCATGTCCTTATACCCCACAACAGAATGGTATCTCAGAAAGGAAGAATAGACATATTCGAGAGACAGCAGTTACTATGCTTCAGACAGCTTCATTACCTCCATCCTTCTGGTATCATGCTTGTGCATTAGCAACATTCCTTATAAACAGAATGCCAACTCCAGTACTCAAGATGCAGTCACCATTTATTGCTCTCTACAACAAGCCTCCTGCCTTGGATATACTCAGAGTATTTGGTTGTGCATGCTACCCTTTGATTTCTCCTGTTAAACACAACAAACTTCAACCTAAGGCAGTGAAATGCATTTTTCTGGGATTTGCTTCAGGATATAAGGGGTATATATGCTATCACATGGACAGTAAGAAGTACATCATTTCAAGACATGTATTCTTTAATGAAGATTCTTTTCCATATTCAGTGATTCAAAAATTGGTTGTAACAAATATGAAAAGGCATAAAGAGCAACAAGAGGCCCAACCATTTGTTACTCAACACCAGTCTTTTGTACATTGCCCAACATCAGTCCTCTCCACCGCAGTGCGCAATCAAACACCACAGTCAGGTACTCCTCATCCTTATCATTTGCAGTTATCTACATCTCTACCTACAAATGTTGAATTACGTAGCATTGGTGATATTGCTTCTTCTGATAATGCTCATAATTCCGAAAATCTTGCTTTTAGTCCTCAAGTCCATACCTCTATACAGTTTGAGCAAACTAATGGAGATATTACGGTTAATATAGAGCCCGGAATTGGAGTTGACTTAACTGTTCATAATTCTGCAGCAGCTAATTCTGGTACTATTAGTAATGTTTCAGACTCCAATATTCTACATCCAGTTGATGGTTTAACAAATGCAACAGTCAATGATCACATCATGCTAACCAGGGGCAAACGGGGAATTTTTCCTAAAAAAAGTTTCTTGTCTATTTTGACAGAACCAAGCTTAGACCCTGCAGATTTTGAACCATCCAATTGGAAATCAGCTATTAAAATTCCTCAGTGGAAAGCAGCTATGCAAGAAGAGTATGATGCTTTGATGAATCAAAATACTTGGACTCTCACTCCTTTGCCTCCAGGTAAAAACTTAGTTTCATGCAAGTGGATTTTCAAGATTAAAAGAAATGCTGATGGTTCTGTTGCTAGGCATAAAGCACGATTAGTGGCTAGAGGTTTTAGTCAAGAATATGGGGTTGATTATGAAGAAACTTTCTCTCCAGTAGTGAGACATACCACAGTGAGACTCATTCTTGGCTTGGCTGCAAATTCTGGTTGGAAACTTCATCAAATGGATGTTAAAAATGCATTTTTACATGGTATTCTTCATGAAGAAGTTTATATGGCTCAGCCTCAGGGTTTTGAAGATCCAAGTACCAATTCAACTTATGTGTGCAAGCTTAATAAATCTTTGTATGGCTTGAAACAAGCTCCTAGAGCCTGGAATGACAGGTTTACTCAATTTCTGCCTTCTATTGGTTTTAAATTTTCCTATGCTGATCCCTCATTATTTGTTAAGCAGTCAGGTTCTGCACGAGTGTATCTGCTTTTATATGTTGATGACATTATAATTACTGGAGATAGTGAAGACATGATAGCTGAGGTCAAAGCAGCTTTGCAGACTGAGTTTGACATGAAAGATTTGGGTGATTTAAATTTCTTTCTTGGTCTTGAAGTTAAATATCTTCCAGATGGAATTTTTGTTTCTCAACACAGATATGCTAGAGAGCTAGTCCACAAAGCTGGAATGGATCAATGTCATTCTCATTTAACTCCTTGTCAGTCTGGAGTAAAATTGTTTAGAGATTCTGGTGATTTACTAGATTCTCTTGATACAGCTCATTTCAGGAGTTTGGTTGGTTGCTTGCAGTATCTTACTTTCACCAGACCAGATATAGCTTATAGTGTGAATTCTATATGTCAGTTTCTTCATTCTCCAACTTCTGATCATCTTCTTGCTGCTAAAAGGGTTATCAGATATATTAAAGGAACTATATCTCATGGTATTCTATTTAGAAAGAATTCAGTACAATCAAATGCAGGAAAATGTTCTATTTCTGCCTCTCTACAAGCATATTGTGATGCAGATTGGGCAGGTGATCCAAATGAAAGAAAATCTACTACAGGCTTTGTGATTTTCTTCAATGGCTCTCCTATTTCTTGGTGCAGTAAAAAGCAGAATGCTGTCTCTCGTTCTTCTACTGAGGCAGAGTATAGGAGTATGGCAGATACGTCTGCTGAACTTATGTGGCTTACTAATCTTCTCAAGGATCTGCACATAAAGCTTGAACATATTCCAGTGTTGCATTGTGACAATATTTCTGCTCTTGCTCTTGCTACAAATCCTGTGCAGCATTCTAAGCTCAAGCATGTAGAAGTTGATGTGCATTTCACAAGAGAACAGGTTAAGGCAGGTTCAATCAAGCTTCAATTTATATCTTCTCATGAACAAATTGCAGATGTCTTCACCAAAGGCTTGTGTTCTCCCCAGCACACATATCTTTGCAGCAACTTGATGATTGGTTCCCCACATCAAGTTGAGGGAGGGTGTTAACCATGTATTAATTAGCCTTAATTCTGTCTTAGTTCTATTAAGTGTGTTAGTCATAGATAGGGTCAGCAGCTCCACGTGTTGGTTGTTGTGTGATCAACAGCTAGCTATAAAAGCTTTTGTATTACTGCTCCTATGTAACAATTACAACAGAATCAATATATCAAAACCTCTTTTTCTCTCAAGCTGTTAAGCTTTCAATGTCTGCACAACGGTCAGATCTTTCTTGTCCTTTGGTATACTCTCAACATAAATGAATTTCACTCATGTGACGTTGATTCCTAAAGTAAAAGATCCTAAAGACATGATTTATTTACACCCAATTGCCCTGTGTAATGTGTTATATCAAATATGTTCAAAAGTTTTGGCAAACAGGTTGACGAATATTCTTGACACTGTTGTATCTCCATTGCAAAGTGCATTTGTGCCTGGTAAATTAATATCAGATAACACCTTGGTAGCTACTGAAGTAGCACATTTTCTGCATACAAATTGGAGAGTCGAGGAGCACTTTTCACTGAAATTAGATATTAGTAAGTCCTATGATAGACTGGAGTGGAGCTTTGTGCATAACATTCTCTTGAAAACTCGGATTTGCAACAGAATGGGTGGACCTCATCATGAGTCATGACAACTATAACCACAATGAATTATTCTTTTTTGTTGAATGGGGAAGTAAAAGGTTATGTCAAGCCCTCTCGTGGAATACGACAAGCTGATCCTTTGTAACCATGGATTATTTTCCTTCATCCAGTATTTTGTGAATCAACGATGGATCAAGGGCATTAAGGTTACTGCAGATGCTCCCACCTTACACCATTTGTTATTTGCATACAATAGCTTTGTATTTGGTAATGCAACAGAGGAAGAGGGCCAGATTTATTTCAACATTTTGCACACCTATGAAATAGCTTTAGGGCAGCGAATAAACGTGATGAAGAGTAGTGTGGCTTTTAGTAGACACAGGAGTAACAACTACACTTAGCAGACATCTTGGGGGTTCAGCGGGTAGACAAGCATGAGTGATATTTGGGTTTGCCCACACATATGGGATGTTCAAAGTCTGCAGCCTTCAGCTTCTTGAAGGAGAAGCTAACGAAGAAACTGGTGAGTTGGCGCTCTAAGCTTTTGAGTGGTACTGGAAAATAAATTTTGATCAAAGCAGTGGCTTAGACAGTTCCAATGTATGTGATGAATTGTTATCTGTTACCTATCGGTATATTTGATGATTTGCATCAGTTCTGCATTGGTGGGGTGATTATGATGAGAAAAGCAAGATTCATTAGAGGTCATGGAAATGGTTATGTATCCCAAAGCAGGATGGAGACATGGGCTTTAAACATTTTCGTTGATTTAATCTTGCAATGTTGGCTAAGCGGTGCTGGCATTTGTTACAAAAGCCTAATTCGTTACAAATGTTCGAGTATCATAATATGTGAGGACAATGAACTTTATACTAACTTTGATTTGGCGGTATATATCTCTATAAGAAATCTAATGCACATACCATCTAATTTAAAGAAAAATATTATGCGGAACAGGACGAACTGGAATAAAAATTGTGGTACGGGACGAACCATAATAAAAATTATTCGTGTCACATTTTATCCCACTATTATAAAATGGTACTGGCGTTTTTAAACGTCTGTCTCATCTTATCCCTATGAATTTCAGGATGAGATCTGAATTTCAATTTTTTATGTCCACCCCCTAATTCTCAGTTAACTAGGTAATTGTCTGAGTTCGAGTTTGGTTAAGTACCACATTGAAGAGTAGATGAAAAGTCTTGGCTAGGCAGCATGTGATATGTCTCATCAATTTCCATTAGCCAAATCTTTACGAAGCTGGAAATTTGGATTGGTCGTTATCATACTCATAGAGTTCGGGGACCCTCAGCATGTTCCGTGGACCGACTTGAAAGCCACCCCTAAAAGTTGCCTAACACAATTTATCAGAACAATATCATTCCATAGGAAATGGAACAGTGACGCCTTCACCACCACAACAAGATCACCAGCTGCGATATGATACATGTGAAGATACGCAAATATAGAAGCATTACCATTCCATATATGATAACAACCGGTGACACCTACACTAGATCGCTTGGCAAAGATTCAGCGATGCAGAAGCAACACTAATCTGTATGCAAAGCATTGTGACGCCTTCACTACATCATCGGTTGCGATATTTGTAAGTATTTTAGATTGGAGGCCGCAAATTTTATAGTTGATGCTGATTCTCCATGATGTGGATGAACAAAGAACAAAGCAACTTATCACTAGTTCAGTGTAAAGGTAAATCAGTTTGAGATCAAGTCGAGGACGCTATTTTATTTATGTACAAAGTTAGCCTACTTAATATATCGATACATTAATATACAGTAAATATTTTCTGTGGTTAGAATCACCTCAGCCTTGTAATCTGAGATTCGTTTTTCTAATGCAAGCAACGATCCTATTCTTGAGGCAGAGCTTCACTGACATACACATATAAAGAATTTGAACTTTTAGTGCTGTAAGGATAGATACCCCATTACGATCTTGGATAATAAAAACAAGAGCAACACAAATAACAACAATATAATCTAGCTAGCTCGATGATGGAAGCGTATTTGATTATTGTATCATTCGTTTATCACATAGCTACCTGATTCAGATCATTGAATTTCCATACAAGATCATTATAAAACAGTAAATATTTACACGACTAAAACTTGTGGACATCTGCTATAGGATCGTTCATACTAGCTAGATATAAGAAAATACGATGAAAGTTACAGCAGCAGTTCCATAGTTTCTGAAACTTCCGGTGGACCATGATCCAACTTTCGCCCCAAAGAAGCTGAAAACGTGTCACAGAAAGTGAAAACTCGAACTCTGCATGCTGCTCTAGTTAATTAGCAAAAGTATGAAGTATGAACAGCTTGAGCCACAAGACGTTAGTAGCTATGGCAGTGGGGTTTTATCACTCGACAATAGAACCGTGTTCACAATAATCATTGGATTTTTTCTACTCCATAAATGAATGCATTGGATAGAATTCATAGAAAGGCCAATAATATGCGTATATAGGTGTAGGTGGAGCCTGGGAGGCAGACTCCAAGTTCATGATGAAAGAGACATGCACAAATGTGGTGGGAGCAGAGCTGAACACTTCCATATTCCAATTCCAATTCCAATTCCAATTCCAATTTCCACCAACTCTCACTTTCTTTGCTTTAACTCATCTTAGTACAATGTTTTAAATATCCCGATATATTCTCGATATATCTCTGATATTAAAAAACGATACGATAAGTTACTTATCGGTCTATTATATCGGTCAATCCGAAAAATCAAGACAAATGACGATATATCGGGTCAAACCGATATATTTAAAGAAAATGAAAGTTTCGTTGATAACATTCAATGACGAGAGAGTTTATGATGAATGATCACCTTTATTTTTATTAATTAATATTATTTATGTATTTTAATTGTCAAAACAATTAAATATTTTTTTATGAAATTTATTTAGTACATTTACTTCTATATGTTTTAATTTTTCAAGTTTATTTGATATATTTTGATGTATATATTTATAAATATATTAAATTTAATTAAAAATTAGTAAAAATGATAAATTTGATATATCTCGATATATCCCCGTTATATCCTTATTTTATAAAAATGATACGATGTTAATAACCGTTATTTAGACCATTATCTAAACATGAAATCTATTCCATTCAAATTCGATTCCCAAATCATGTTAACAATCAACGAGCGTTAGTACATCTCCTTTTGGTTTTAGAGCACCTTTCTAGATGCTCTTTCTTTCCATGTGTATGATCTAATAAGACATTATAGGACACCTTTGCGATATTCCCTACCCCTTTCGCCCATGAATCATTACTTGAACACCGTCCGAAAATGCGTTGTCTCACCACTTTGTTTGAGGATAGATTCTATGAGTATAGACCCTAGTTTAGTCGTGTGGCTCGTATTCTGGTGTACCATTATGGTGTGCCTTGCACGTTTATGTGTCTATTTATTGACAATTGTACTCATTTATGTAGTTATGGTATAACATTCTGGTGTACCTTACATCCTATCCTTTGTGCTTACATTTCTTGACCTTTTCATGACCAAAAAATGTATGTGACTATCTTTTAACACGAAGAGAGAAGTTTATAATGTTCTAGAATGTCATCGATTTCTAAATAAATGGCTTCGAGCCATTTATAATGTTTTAAAAAGTTCTCGATTTCTACAAAGATGGCGAATTTTAAAAGTTCAACCATCATATATTATAAACGCTCCCTAGACTCTCATAATTCTAGGTTTTTCAGTTTTAGGTCAAAGGAAGAACCTCAAAGAGAAATAAAGCTCTAGTCATATTTGTCAATGGCCTATAGTCACAATAATACTACTATTGGGCGGTCATATGAGCACCACAGATAAAGATTGGGAATTTATATATGCTTCTGTTACTGGAGAAGTATCAGCATGGAAAAATATCTAGCCGACCATATGCAAATCTAGTCAGATCAAATGCATCATATTTCAAATGATCCAAAACTGCCTTCCAAGGTTATAGCCGACTACAGAAAAATACCCACAACGTGCAGCTAAAACCAACAGTGACGTTATGACGATTTTAAGGAAAGAAGCCTTATAGCAATGCAGGCAGAAGATAAACCCAAAGACAAAGCCAGATATCATTATCTTAGGAGTGTCTAAGAGTCTTGCATAAGCAAATGAGTCGCTTACAGTCCACTTCTGTAAGTGAGAAACCAATGCAACCAAAGAAATTGTCATCTACAAAATTTCCTGAACAGTTCTGTCTCAACATCTATATACAAGAAAATTTCGAGCACAAATAGGCACTAAACACACCGATGACAGGCACAGCATTGAACTACCGCGCAAAGTACACTACTTTTTGGCTTCCTGCATAGGGGAAATTGAACGAGTACACACACACACACACAGACTAACAGGCAGTATACTAGCTACTTTCTGGCTTCCTGCATAGGGGAAATTGGACTAGTATACACGCGCGCCTGGACTCACTCTTCAATAAGTTTTCAAAATTCTTTCTAAGAACTCATATACCCTTCCAATCTCAAGTATGAGGTTCCAGAAAGTATGTTCTCATAGCTAACTAATTTTACAAGTTACAAAAAAGCAAATGTAGGACCATATATATGTTATTAAGAGTTTGACTAGAGATCATATACAAACATGCCTTGATCAATATGTTCCAAGAACCAGGCCAACAACATTGAAGAAACAATGAGCTGGATTCATAATCAGCGTACGCGTCATGTAAACTTGAATTTGGCATTTACTGAAAATCGATTTTGAAGGGTGTAGCAATGGAGGTTAACCTATATCCAAAAGCTTCAGCCGGGAAGATCCTCCGCAGATCTAACTCTGATTTGAAGTCTGGCAACGGAGGTTGAGCTAAAATGTGCTCTATTTTGACAACTGTATGATACCTTAAGTATACGCGCACAAGATAAACATTTACAGACTTTGGCATACTAGATACTAACTGATAGGCATGAAACATCAATCAACAGAGATGAAATCAAGAGTTCCATTTTCTTTTTCTGGTGTGAACAAGTGAAAAATAATCTACAGAAAGGGTTTGTAGGGAATTTATACAAAGGACATCATTAGAAGTTTTCAAAATCAGAGGTAATAATGTTGAAGGAACTTGCAGCAAGGTCTTAAACATCAAAAAAGGAAAATCATATGTCTAGGGGGGGGGGGGGGGGGGGGAGGGTCTGAATTGGAACACTATGACGCCAAAAGTAAGGCAGTAATTGGCCTGAGAAAAAAAAACATAAGCATTTACAATTCTCCAATGGTTTAAAACTGAAAAGCATACGATAAATCATTTCAAAATCCAGCTAGATTGTGCATAACTGCATACTACTTCTGCCTATCGATCAACTGACCATAGACTAAAAAGGTTTATATATTCAAAATAACTAACACGACCCAGAGCATAAATTTAGGCTGGCAATGCATTTTCATACAAGATATAAAGTCAACAGCTATTCTTATAATCTCAGCATTACAAAAAGAGAGGATTTGGAATAAAGTTTAAACAAAAATTCACACCTACACAAGTTCAATGTATGCCATGGGTGCATTGTCCCCTCGCCTCGGCAGTGTTCTGATAATTCTAGTATAACCACCATTTCTTTCTCCATATCTCTCTGGCACTTCAGCAAACAAGGCATGGACAATCTGCTTCTCGTAAATGAATCCAAGAGCCTGCCTCCTCTTATGCAGAGACCCTTCTTTGGCCAATGTGATCATTTTGTCAACATATTTCCTCATCGCACTAGCCCTTGCTCGAGTTGTCTTGATGCGACCATGCTTAAGGAGCTGAGTAGTGAGGCCTCGAAGTAGCGCTTTCCTTTGGTCAGGAGGCCTGTTGAGCTTAGGGACTTTCCTTCCATGTCTCATTGCATAAACCCGGCCACCATTATCAATAATGGTAAAGGTATGTTCAAACCCCGTATTCTCTGCCACAATTACAGATAGATAAAAAAAAATAAAAAATCAAGGTCTTACATTGTTACTGAATTATACACCATATCATGTAAAAAAAACATCTCATAAACACATAACACAGAGGCTACACATTTCACAATAACTAATCTCCGCATGAAACAACTAACAACCTAACCAAAAACCATTTGGGTTTTACTGCAGTGATGAAATTTGAACAAAAAGGAGGTTACTTTGACATGCAAATTGAGCTGAAATACTACTGAAAGATGCATACTTTCATTAGCATTACTACACCCAATAGCCCTAACCTCCATAATTATGTGTTAAAATGAAAACTGAGCTCAAGTGATACTAAAAGGTACAAACTTTCATTAGTATTACTCCTGCACTTGATAACTAACACACAATTCAAGAGCAGAACTAAATGAAATGAAAGGAACAAAGAGCAGTATACCTGAGAGGCCGAGGGGGTTGAAGGGAGAGAGACCAGTGAACGACCCAAAGTACTTTTGGGTTTTAGGGGCAGACTGAGTGAGACTAAGGCTGAGGCGCAGACCACGATTCCCGCAATGGGTTGAAGAAGCAGAAACAGTACAAGGTGAGGGGAGTGCTGACCTCAGCGAGGCCATGCTCCATCTGCTGGCGATATCGACTGTTCCGGTTGCGGTTGCCAATGCCATTGTCATCGCCATTCCCAAATCATACACTCTTTGCTTCTCTTCCTCCTCCTTGTTCTTTGTTTCGCACAGCTCTCTTATCTATGAACCATGAATTTTGATGGGGTTCTGGATAAGGGCATGTTGGCTTTTGTTGCCTTTGTCTTCGGCCCAACGTCAGCATTTCAATTTGGGCTGGCCCGGTGTCGATGAAGTGACTAATTTTTATTTATTTAAAGAGAAATGATACAGCTGGTTTCAAACATTCAATAATGAAACTACAAAATATAAATATAAGAGTATGTATTGCCGATGCATCGTCTGTCAATCTGAACACCAAATTACATTTGTCCAGAAACAGTTTAAGGTGATCATGTTGGGTGTACAATCTCATGTGTTCTTTAACGAGCACAAGTTCAATCTTGACTTAACTGTAGTATTTATATTTCATCGTGCCAGGATTTAGTTCCGTACACACCATATTATCAAAAACACCCAAATTTGAGTTTCACATACCCAATTTTCATAATAGTAATATAAATTTGTAAGTCGGTTCAAAAATTACAACAAGGTCATGTTACGGTAAATTTAGTTTCTCTTTAACACAAATCAGTAAGTTGTATACTAGTCTTCCTGCACACGCGACACGCATACAGAAGTGTCACGCTTGCGCGTGCGCTGATTTGTCCATACTGCAATTATAAAGAACAATCAGTGCGCAATTAGGAAAATACAAGCAGTCATACCCGAGTATTGCAGTTAACAATCATCATAGGTTAAGAAGCTTAAATGTAAGGCTGCAACAATTGTATTTGGTACATCCTATCATATCAATGAGAACTTAAAACTAAAAGAGTTCTTGAAGCTGAAAAATTGTTCATCTTAGGCAGAAAGGTGTCAACTTTCGGATATGGGAACCGAAATTCACACAACAGTAGTACTAATTGTACATGCAAAAGCAGATTATAGCTACTTTCCTTTCATTAGCTACTATGCTTTCTTTAGTTTCATAATCTTCTATTAAAAAAAACATATCACTTGTGATATCTGTAAAAAGATTTCATCATATGCATAATTGCAGATAAAAAGAAAAAATCATTTGATTAATAAATTTAAAAAACACTCTGAAATACATCAAAAAACAGAATCTTAAAAAAAAGAGGGGAAAAGACTCGATCTTGATGAATAAATCTTCAATCTCCCTCACACGAATATCTCCATGCAGATTGCCCACAAAGATAGTACGGCTCGATCAGCTACTCATTTATCCCCTGATCAAAACAAATGGATTTTACCAATTACAAAATTCCACAATAATAAAAAACTATAGTGAAGAAATCGAAATGCTGAGAATTTACTCCTCCTACTTAATAATTTTCTGAAAACAGAAACAAAAGGCTGTATCTTAAACTTGACAGAGATTACTGGGTTGAGTTCAAGGTTTGGAAGTCATCGAACTCCTGGAAGGGTAAGTTGAGAGCACTGCGGGTCTGCGGCCTCTCTTGTATACTCCTGAAATCAATGAACTAACTTGTGAGCCCACGAATCTGTATTTGAAATCAAATAGCAACAATAACTGTAATAATTATCAGATTAGACCTCGGGCGATATGATAGCACTGTCCTCCTCCTTTTGGTTTATCTGCTCTCCATCTTTTCGGTTTCTCCTGCTTTTGCAAATGTCTTCGTTGAGTAACCGTCTTTGTAGAGATCGAAACAAAAGTAATTAGAAATCAAATACCCAAAACGTAATCTTCTTCCTGGAAAACCCAATAATTTAATTTTTTTCGCACGCTAACTGGACCCGAGAATGGACACAACAAAACTTACCTTTTTCTTTCGTCAATTGGAGTATATGATTAGGAGAAGCGTATGATGATGATTCAATCCCATAGAGTTGATCGTCTTTTGCTCAGTTTATAGTTAGCAGTTTTTGACGGAAGAAAATCAGTTTTTGATAAAAGGAGAGAATGTGCATGCATTATTATATTACTTTTTTGTCCTTCTCTTATGTATTTTGAGTTTTATTTGAGAAATATAAACTATTTAGGGAATATAAACTCTAGGCGTTTTCAGCACTTCAAAAATTTAACCACGTCTATTTTCTTCTGACTTTATTAATAGAAGATAAATTTAGCAAACCGTTTTAAGACGGCCGTGACCTCCCACGTAGAAAGAAGAGACCATCGCCGTTAGAGCAAATAATACTGGGGCGGTAACTCTGCTATTTGGTAAATAGTTAATTATGACAGTAAAAGTAATAACAATCACATACTTCGATAAGAGGAAAGAACAGCGGTCCCCCACAGCAACTGTAGCAACAGCGAAGAAGAGGAAATAAGGGGAAAGAGGAGATCCACAGCCACAGGTCCGTCACTCTCAAAACTCCCACAGACTTCAAGGACTGAGGGAGAGAAGAGAAGAAACTCAAGAGAGTGGTACATTTCTGAGCAGTGACACTTGGAGAAGACAATACGGCTCAACAGTTCTAGGCGCCTCGATCCTTCTTCTTCTTCTTCTTCTTCTTCTTCTTCTTCTCTCTCCCTCCTCTGATTTAATTAACAAAAAGCATGGTTTGAAGTGAGAGTTCATAATTCAGTTTCCGTTAGTTTAAAATAATAATTAGTTTCCTTAATTAACTATTGCTTAAGAACAGTGAGAGAGAGAGAGAGAGAGAGAGAGAGAGAGAGAGAGATACTGAGGTGGAGAAAAGCCATCGAAGAATGAGAGCAGTCTGCGCTGCCACTCAACACACACTAGTCTTCTTACCTGCTCTACATCCTCCTTACCAACCCCCCTCACTTAATTTCCGCTTCTTCTTCTCCTTCCACTTCTCCAACTACCCATAACCGTAATTTAACCGCCAAATGGGCAACTGCGGCACCCGCGAGGAATCTGCTGTCGTAACCAATGCTCAAGGTCAGTTCTTCTCCATAACCCAGATCTTCACTTCATATTACTGATGTGAGGTTTGAGCTAATTTCTCGGTTTGTTTTTGTTGTGAATTATTACAGTTCAGCAGCTGAGCTCGCTGCCGTCTTCTTCGGTGAAGAGCGACCGGACCAAGCAGCAGCAGCAGCAGCATCACAGCCGTTCGGTATCAGATCTGAGCGATCCTTCCACTCCACGCAACTTCGAGGACGCGCGCAAGAATGCCATGCTCTACACGCACGTCATCGCCTTCACGCTCTACGAGCTCGAGACCATCACCAAGAGCTTCAGGTCCGACTACATCTTGGGCGAGGGGGGCTTCGGGACTGTGTACAAGGGCTACATTGATGAGAATGTTAGGGTGGGCCTGAAATCGCTCCCGGTGGCCGTCAAGGTCCTCAATAAAGAGGGCCTTCAGGGCCACCGGGAGTGGCTGACCGAGGTCAACTTCCTCGGTCAGCTGCGCCACCCTAATCTGGTCAAATTGATCGGTTATTGTTGTGAGGATGACCATAGGTTGCTGGTCTATGAGTTCTTGTTCCGAGGGAGCCTTGAAAATCACCTGTTCCGGAGTATGTGTCATTTTCGTTTTCCATTTTTTTGTTAATTTCCTTTTTTTCTTTACCTAATCAAATAAATTTGGGGTATGTTTCTTAGAGGCGACTGTTCCATTGTCCTGGTCAAGAAGAATGCTAATTGCTCTGGGAGCTGCCAAGGGGCTTGCTTTTCTACACAATGCCGAAAGACCGGTCATTTATAGAGACTTCAAGACTTCTAATATCTTATTGGACTCTGTAAGTGGTGTTCCTCACAAACTTGTGTTCAATTTTGTTGTGAATGTTGACATGCGAACTTATTTTTTTATCAAAATTGCTGGGTTGTTTTTTGCAGGATTATACTGCAAAGCTATCTGATTTTGGGTTAGCTAAAGCTGGACCCCAGGGGGACGAGACCCATGTGTCAACTAGAGTGATGGGTACCTATGGCTATGCAGCCCCTGAGTATGTAATGACTGGTATGGCTTTCTTCATCTATGTTGGATTTGTTCGATCTTGCATCATCCATTTGAGTGATAAAAGTAGTTGGAGTATAATGAATACTCTTTTAATTTAAAGCTTTAGTTGAGTGAGAAACAAATCTACGCTTTTGTCTTGTATGAAGGAACCAATAAATTCCACAAAATACCATCATTCGACTGCTTCCCATATATTGAAGAAATTTGAATCTATGTACCAATACGGTGATTAATTTGTGAAGGTTGGGATGTTTTGTGCCGTTAATTTTAGCATCATTTGAGGAATGCTCTAGATAATCAATTTCATGTGTTCTCTACTTTAACATGTTACTTGAGTTTGGTGGTCTACTGATTTGGTTTGTTTTCAAACTATTTACACTTGAATTAATAGGAAGACCTGCACCTGATCAGATACTACCAAAGCAGGTTCTTGGGAGAGTTGAACTAGATAATATAGAGTGGCCCTTGATGAACATGAGTCAGTGTGCTTGGATGGCTCATAAGGGTTCACACTATACAAGTAGATTGTATTTTAGGCTATTTCCTGTTTTCATAATGAACACCATACGAATCAGTACAGTGCATAAAGATCAAACTTTTTTGTTGGTATTTGAGTTGAACTTCTACAGCGACTGGAACTAGAAAGAATTGATACTTGGCAGCTGCATTGTACTTTTCCAATGTTTTGGTTCTGACCATGAAGTAGATTTAAAGGGTCAGGTCATACTTTTGGATACTAATATCTTGTAGCTTGTAGGGGTCTTACTATGTATGCAAATTTGATCTTTGGTGTTTAAGCATCCAATCGATTGATGATTAGTACTGCAATTCCATGTACATGCAATTTCATTTTGCTACCAACATGAGGAGTGATACACTTGCATTGAAATTTTCAGAGTTGCTCTGCTTATCTACCCTTTATCTTGTTCTGCAGCTCATTGGTCAGAAGTAACTCGAGTATTGATCCTCTCTTTAATAAGATGGATAAAAAATGAAGTAATGCTGATATATGCTACATTGTGTCTAGTTTTTTTTGCCTGTATTGTTGCAGTTAGTACTAATTTCCATGCATCAATGCTTTTGTTCCGCTTTTCTGAATGAAATGTATATGAATAATGTACAGGCCACCTGACGGCTAGGAGTGATGTGTACAGCTTTGGAGTCGTTCTTCTTGAGCTTCTGACAGGAAGGAGATCGGTTGACAAGACAAGACCGAGCAAGGAGCAGAACTTGGTCGATTGGGCACGACCAAAATTGAATGACAAAAGAAAGTTGCTACAAATAATCGACCCTAGGTTGGATCAGTACTCAACCAGGGCAGCACAGAAAGCCTGCAGCTTGGCATACTATTGCCTTAGCCAGAACCCCAAAGCAAGGCCCTTGATGAGTGATGTAGTAGAGACTTTGGAACCGCTACAAAGTTGTAGTGATCCAAGTGAATCATCCTTGGGTGGACCATTTGCCATGAGCAGACTGCCGGATTATCGAATGCGTCAAAGGTTTTCTAACAACGTAGGTCCAGGTGCTATTTGTCGATCTCCAAACCCAAATTTATCTCCTGGAGGTCCTGCAGCATGCAGAGTTAGATGAGAATGTATCTTTTATGTATACTTGTTTGTAAGCTATCTCCACCAACCTCTTTGCAATGACAAAACATGCTTGTACTATGGGTGCATATGTCATTGTTTTGCTTTGATAGTGATCCTGTAGTCAATAATTCAGGTCAAGTCATCCTCATCTACCAATGAAAACTGCCATCTGATTATAGAGCCATTCTAAGTGTTTCTGTTCCCTTTCCAAAGCTTCGAACACACCATATTCGCCTGATCCTGAATTTCTCTGTAACGTAGAATCAGAATATAAGGAAGAAACAGTTCAAGATTGGCCCTTATTGCCATCGGAGAACCCAATTGCATAATTAGAATGACCCAAATCTGCCCCAACACTATTTAGCCTCGCTTTTTAAGAACATTTGAAGTAACACTTGCTAATTGCCATAACCATTGTTGATCTCACTTACAATTCCTAAAAGAAGGTTCAGATTAGTATATAATGGCGCAAAACTACATATCTATTAAGCTTTTGAACCAATAACTACAACCGGGTCGGGTAGTATTGATTCGAACATAATTAGACGTACCTTGATTCCATTTTGAAGTCTTTTCTAAACCAGGCAAAATATAAGGAAGTCTCTCAGGAGTCAGGCCCCGTCTCTCAGAACCAAAATAAAATATCCATTCATTGTCCCACTTCCCCTTCGTCAAATCTCTTCCTCTCTACTTTCGACCACACAAATCTCCATTGATCCTAATATCTCTTCTCTCCTTTGTCTCTCTGGAGAACTGTAGATACTGTACACCATCTCTGCATATAGGTTTTGCTAAGGTTTGCCAGACATGAATGACTACGAGTTCATAATCCGTATCAGCATCAAATCATTTGTAGCCTTGGTCCTCTTCATGGCGGTATTAACCATTAGTAGTACTACTACGGCTTCAGCAGGTAAGCAAAATTCAGAAACTCTATCACTTTTTGCTATATCATGTTCTTGCCACAGACACAAAATCATTAACAGCACTTTAATTATACATGTCACTGTTTCAGTATCTGATGATGTTCTTGAGTTTATTCCAATGAAGAATTCGATTGAGTTTCGAGTAATGGATGTGGTAAGAGCTCACGCAGCAGGACGAAGACGGAGGCTGGAGCCCTACCAGCTATGCTTGGTTTGCAAGTGCTGCGCCGGCACGACATGCTCCACCATGCCTTGCTGTTTCGGCATAGACTGCCAGCTTCCCGGGAAGCCCTTCGGGGTTTGCGCCTTTGTTCCAAAGATCTGCAACTGTACCAACTGTACAAGTACTAGCAGTAGTAGTACTCCTTGATCGAAGTCATGTCACGTCTGTTAGATCCATCGATCTATTCCTCTTCGATTTCGATCTTGGAGGTGAAAGGAAGACGAATTGAGAAGACTAACAGAATCTGAAAATAACTATTGGGGTAGAGCAGATCGAGCTGGTGTGCTTTAGCTATAATACAAATGATGACAACCTCGCAGTGTCAGAGATTAGTAGTAGTAGTACCATAGAGAAAATATTCGATGTTTTACAAATCTTTTGGAGCGTCCTTCGTCTTGTATAAAAATATTGATCACATCACGTGGAATACAACACATTGCTGGAGATTATGTACATGCAAGTGATTGCAACCTCACTATCTCATATTAGTTGATCTTGAATAATGATAGTTGTTCTACAGATCAATGTAGTTGTATATTTGAGTTAATTAAGAATTTGTTTATAGCTCAACAAGTAAGCAAGCGATCTTTTTCGTATACGAACTTGCTAGAGCCTTAAGAGCGAGGGCATGTAATTAGTTTTTGAGATGTTACTTTCATAAATGTGCGCAACCCTTCAATATCTTCATAGATGTTACTTTCATAAACGTTGTATTATCGATATATTTGCTCAGCGGACATAAACCAATCCGTGCATGGTGTGGACATTTCTATACTCTCAGGATTCATGACCTAATTAAGGTTGATTACTGTAATTAATTAAGCATGAACTTTAAGATCTAAATTATAGCTACTGAGAAGGTGTCATATCTATATTTTCCAACACCGGCCAACAAATTTGAACTCTATATGGCTCAAGATGTAGGCTGTGGTTCGCATGATCCACTAATTCGATATTGATAGCTCTCTTAACAGTTAACCTAGTTTCTGTGTCATTTATGATTATGTTTCATTCTAAATTGGTGTTATCAAATGAGGGGATGAAGGATTAGTCAAGTGTTTGTCAAGCGTCATATGTTTAAGGGGGCTAATCTATAATCTATTAAACATATCATGCATGTCATGTTCTTCATGCAGTTAAATCTTGCATATGTATTCACTATTTACATATTTAACTTTAACACGAGTCACACGACACAAACGTACTCATATGTGAATACAACTTCCCGTTCCCTAACGTCGATCAGAGTCCGACATAGCGGGGGTGATGAACATTTTAAAAACATACTGTAAGTGGAGATTAGTCCTCCACTAACCTAAATAAAAGTTTAAACTACGAGTTGCCTGATGAACTTCTCAATTATGGATTGCTTAATTTTTCTAGTCTATTCCGTTGCACTAGTCAATTTTCAAGTTGCTTTCAGCGGCAAGTTAATTTGTAAACGGAGAACGGACAAGAAATGGACTTTGCTGCCACTCATTTTCATTATACAAATACAAAACGTCCTAGGAGTTAAGCTAGCAACTCAATCAAAACCAACTGTTCTAATTTATTATAGCCTAATGACAATTAAAGCTAAAAGTTAACAAGATTATCCCTCATTCCTCTGTAATTATCAATTCTTCTTCATCTAGTCAGCTCTTCTTAATTACTCCAAATGAGAAGGGTAATACATGCATTACGCACTCTTCCACCACAGTAGTGGCGGGGAGAAAGCAAGTTATTGAGAAAAATTAGCAGTACTACGAGGAGAAGAGAGCACTGAATGCTTATATATATATATATATATATATATATTCTTTACACAATTGTTACCTTCTTATAGAAAGACTTGTCATCGTCTCCTATGTATATATATTCTACATCCCACCCAAGAAAAGATTATATATACAAGAACGTATTATCTACTATAGAATCGGAATATATAACGTATCGTTAATCGTTATCCAGATTGCAGAAATGCAGAATACTTCTATTTAGCACACCTTTATATTATCCGACTTTGATTATTTGCCTGATTTGAAGAATACTACGATCTAACTCGTTTACCTAACTCAGAAAGCTTTTATAAGTTGCGTTGTGCTGATGAAAGTCAGGCCATAAGAGGTTTATACACTAGTATTTTTCATCTGTACGTACTTTTTTTAATGTTAGAGGAGTTGATCCAAACTCCATGCAACCTTCAAATGCATGCTTGTGTCATACCACTACGTACCATTCCTTTACAGCGGGCGTGAATGACTCAATGAATTCTATCTGGTCTTTGATGAGACAAAAGTTTGATTCTGATGAAATGCTACAGCCTGCTTGGAACAGATAGATAATTGATTTGAATATTGCAGAAACCAAGTGTATATGCACGGTTCATCTTTAATTAGGATTGTGCTAGGTACGTACGTAATAAACTACTTATCATTATGAAGATAATATAAGTAGATGATCCATAATTAAAAATAAAAAGCATAAGGATTAGTAGCACGGAACACAGATTCTGAAAGATCAATGCGCACCCACGTTCCGACGTTCGTTTTGTTGTAGATTCAAATTGCTCTTTCACAGACGGGTGAAACACGCAGGGATCGATCATATACAGATCAGTGATATCAATATATGGCTCTAATAATCTCCACCTTAATTAGTTTATTTCCTTTGGTCAAGTTAATATAATCATTAGGTAAAGAAAACACAGGCACTGAGGCACTGAGGCACGTATGAACTGAAATCATATGTATAGCTTATTCACACATGCATGAAGGTGACTAGATAGAGCGTAGACTCCAACTCGATCAGTTTGTATGCGAAATACGAAATAGAAAAAAAAAAGTCTAATTATTTCTAATTTGGTCTTACGAAAAACTGCAACCTCATGCGTCTTCTATAGACGAGTTCTGCAAATTTTCGTACTTATTTGCCAATATTGACACATAGTAAATAGAGAAGATCGACTATTCTTTTCGATAGATATTACTCTGTTAATTTTGAAGACGGTGAAACAATGATTCAGTAAATTAAGAAAAGCCATCGACCATCATGCGAGTGTACATTACAGTAAAACTTAAGCATCATTATCCAAAGCATGCATTCAGTATTAGTGGAGGGGAATTCATTGGAGAGAAGCCATCTTCGTGTGTATGGGCTCCAACTGAATAGATGGCTGATTATCACCTAATTCTCTGCGGCCCCCTTTTGTTTTAACGACTGTCGGCCGGCTTCCATATGAGAAGTTGTGCATGTAAATTATCTAATTGTATTCTTATTATTTTACGTACGTATTAGTCAAGCTATAACTAAAACTAATGATCTAAGAAAGGTGGTGGTATTGTTTTGGAGGGGAATAATCCCTCTGTGTTAAACAAATTAGTGAGTGCTTAATGCTTTTCGTGACTCCATCAAAACCAGGGGCACTAAGCACGTTACTTATAATATTAACAATGAACGAAACCACTACGTATATAGAATTGGAATCGTATAATATTAGCAAAATTACCAAAATGAAGACGGTTCGTAAGTTCCTTTGTAACTGTTTCATTCTAATCTTGCATTCCCCCTTGTTTAATTAGACAAATTTCTAGTGGCTTCATTCTCCGCTAATTTCTTCCAGTTGTGAATTTTTTTATGGTCAGTTCACACAGACAGATCCTATTTTCAGAAATTTGATCGAAAATCATGGCAGACAGCAGGGAACAAGTTCACCCCCTTGGTTTCCAACCAAAACCCACAATTACTTAATTGTTAGCTACAATCAGCACAAAACGAAAAAAACTAATTTATATGATAGAATATCCCAAGTTGATATATTGAAATCGGAAAGTTTAGATCGGAATTCGATATGGAGACTAATGGAATCACATGCATGCATGAAGTTTGAAACTTTGAATTACCTGCAGCTAGCTAGCTAACCTCATTGTTTGAATGTCATGACGTATAAACTAAGACAGATTGTGTAGACTGGTACAGTAATCATGACTTGTAAAGCAAAACACGGGACAGTTTGTTTTCCTCAAGTAAGCGCCTTAATCAATATTTTAAAGGGAACAAGATGTTGATGATGATGTTCCCTGCTGGATTCAGAAAGCCAGAAATGAAAAATGATAACTGTGCCTAACTGCTCGACCATGCACTTATTCTTCCACCAAAAAGGAAGCGCCATTGCGAGTAGAAAAGTAATTATATATCTCAGACACGTACGTAAAAGCACATAGCGCAATACTGAACCAAAACTCATGTTCATTGCTAGATAAGTTTGACAAATTATGTCTCCCCAGAGATTTTCACGTACTCGATTAAAACCACATATACGATCATGACGGCAGTCTCGGCAGCTCAAATTTTGATTAACTCGATTGCATAAGGGTTATGAATATTGCTTCCAATTCAGGCCGCGTTTTATCTTATATAATGATGTAGAACTGTTTGTTGAAATGTTTGGATTGATCTAGTCATCTAGATCGAGGTGGCTAGCTAGACATGGTGGCTTCTGCAACATATATAGTATCCCTCATCCATTTCGATTGAAACTCTCCTCCCATATCTTACTTTATTAAACATGAATTTTAACCCTAGTTTCACGTACGACTAATTTATGATGAGAAATTTAGATATAAACCCAATAATGCTAAAGCTTATTCTAAAATAAGCCCATGCATATTATTTTTTCATTTCACATCTATTTCATATAAGCAAATTTATCATATTTAGCGTATCTATACTCTAATAATCCAAACAGGATTTGTCAACCAAAACGCATGTAAAAATACAACAACACCTTCAGATCTTATATTAATTTTAAATAACTTATAATATTTAAGGGACACTCTGGTAAAAATGAAAATGAGGCAATAAAATAAAATAAAAACTTAATTTTTCAAACCATTAACTACCTTATCATCAATAACCATCCATGATCTAGGTAACCTCCCACTACTTCCATACTTATGAAAAAAAAAAATTAAAAAAAAAATTCCTACACACATCGTGTAGGTAAGTGCTAGTATCTATAATTAATAGTGTTTTCTATTTTTTGTGTCACTAATTTGCCACTCATATTAAATAAAGCTATATATGGTATGTTCCTTAAAATTAACATTAATTTAAATTTCAAACATTAAGCTAAAATTTAGTTGAATTTAACTTTATATATCATTAATATTACATTATTAATTTCTTACCTTATTTTATATTTTCATTACTTACTTGATTGTATATATATTTGTAATAGATTTGTAGGTAGCTAGATATTTCTGAGCAAACAATTCATTTCTTTCAAAAGATGAAAAGAGACTTTGATTAGAATTTTCATAAAGTATGCTATGTTCTTCTTCTTGCCTTCGATCCATAATACTTCTTGCATGCGTCTCTATGAGCTGATTGAAAAATATTTTGAAACAAAAGAATTAGGAGATTGAAGCAGATGAATAAATAGGAAAAGAGAGTACTACAAGATACACAATTTTATTCTTTGGCAATTTATTCTCTATATAGTAGGTATGTTATTATTTTTTGTCTAAAACTGATTGAGAGAACTTTTTACTCTCAAAATTAATTACATAATCTACCTATAACCAAGTACTCAAGGCTTGAGTAACTTAATGTTCAACCTAAAGAAAAGGATCACAACAATATATATCTATACCACAATCATATGTATAATTTAGAATAAAACCTAGCTAATATGTACAATAAAAATAAGGGTCTAATATATAGGTAACTATGTGAAACTCAAGTTACTTGATACTTACACAACTAAAGGTTAAATATATATATATATATATATATATATATATATATATATAGTCTCTATCCAGAGTGAAGCTTTATTCTGGAATTTCAGAGTGAAGTTCTAATTTTGGCACACTTTTCGGTCAAATTTTTTCACCATAAGCGATTCAATATTTAGGTATGTTATTCACAAAATTTCATTTAATTCGAAGATCGTTAAGGTATTGAAATTAGATTAAATCAATGAATGAATTAAAATTGTTCAACATGAACCGTTCGTGTAAATATCAATTTTAAAAGCTCAAACCATTGTCAAATTGGATGAAACTTTGTAGAGATGATCTTGAATAGTATACCTAAATATTGAATTGTTTATGGTGAAAAAATTTGACCGAAAAATATGCCAAAATTGGAACTTCACTCTGAAATTTCAGAGTGAAACTTCACTCTGGATAGAGACTATATATATATATATATAATATCATATGCTTGATTACATATTATGCATAGATAATGAATTTTTGTTTCACTTGACTAAATTTTTTGTCATAAATTTATAGAAACAATGCATAATTTTAGCCATAATAATTAAATAAAAAACAAAAAATAATAATTAACATTATAATAAACTAATAATTAAGCTATTTATGTCATTGTGTTAATTAAATATTTTTATAATGTTAATGTTATAATTAAATCCTTTCAAAAAAATGTTATAATTAAATAGTGTCAATTTGTAAATATTACAAAAGTTAGGACATAAAATATACCATAGTCATCACATTTTATATGTTTATTAAAAAAGTAAATTTAGTGGATTTTATTAAAAAATAATCTTCAAAATTGGGTGTGAATTTAATTATCTCTTTTATCATTCCCCCACAGAGACAGTTCTCATCCTCGCTCCACTGTTAAAACAAGCTACTGCAATCTATCGTCCGACCCCCGGCAGATTCTATATATCAGATGTAGCTTGGATGGTCACCACTCACCACCTGAGGTCAGAGGTCTTGCAATTGGATTTAAAAAAATGAAGCAAATGAGGAATTTAAAGAGGAAACCAGCCGGGCTTGTTGAATACTAATTAGTATGTTTAAAGTATAGCTATGTTAATGGGACCTACGTAAGAAACTTGTGTTAACCACTAGGCTAGACAAACAAAGACGCAGATAACTCTCTTTGTTTCCACATACTGACGTCCTCTTTTCTCATACTATATACCGAATTCCAAATCTATATAACTAGTCTCCCCTAGCTACCTAGCTATATTCTCTATCCTTAAGTACCTCAACACAAATCATTCTCACCACCTCTGTTCCCCTCTTTCTCTCTCTAAATAACTTCGGGATCATTCTGTGTAGAACTCGAGCCATGTCAAAGATACATCCAGCTGCAGAGAATGGATACCAATATCAAGATCGTGGAGTTCACCATGATCAGGTGGAAGATGTAAACCCATCTGTGCTCACAGTGTGGAAGAGATCTAGCATGACTTTCCAGGGAACTGATGGATTTACAGTCTTCGATCACCAAGGAGTATTGACTTTCCGAGTTGACAACTATTCCAGGAAGAGCTGCGGCGTTCGGAAAGGGCTCGTCCTCATGGACGGAGCTGGAAGAGCCTTGCTCACTCTAAAGCCCCAGGTAATTATTAGTCTTCTATATTAATACATGCATATACTAGACTCTTTACACGTACCTTATCGCCGTACCTTATCGCTACGTACAGACGGTTCTGTCGTGCAAATGGATCTTATATTCTTATATGAGAAACACTGTATAGTTGTATACAAATACTTGAAAGCTAATCAACTCCAGTTTGTATGAACAGGTTTTCAGTATGCAAGACCAATGGAACGCATATCAAGGAGACTATGGATGTGCAAAGAGTCCCAAGTCCAGTAGAGTATTCACCATGAGAAATACTGGTTCTGGTCTTTTTAGCCGCAGCAATAAAAGTGAAGTTACAGCCGAGGTGTTCATGGGATCCGAAACTACCAGCCTTTCATCACCGGATTTCAGAATCGAAGGTTGTTTTTGGAGGCGAAAATGCAATATCAAGAGCTCCAGTGGGCAACTAGTAGCCAATGTAGCTAGGAAAAGAGTGAACAACACAGTCATGCTTGGGGAAGATGTGTTCAGCCTGGTAGTACAACCAGGGTTCGACCTTGATCTTATTATGGCCTTTGTAATAATCTTGGATCGCATTTGTGGGAAGCCATTAACCCCAATTTTGTGTTCTTAATTGATTGTCCTTTTGATTGATGTACAAAAATAAAGCCGTATAAGAGGATACCCATTGTAACGAGTAGAGCCAATTAGGGCGATTACTACTCCAATTTTCTTGTATTTAAATAAAGAACAAAGTATTTAGCGTTCGTCCTTTTCCGTATCCATTATTTCCAGTAGTTCCCTCCGTTTTTGACAATCAAGTCGGCAATACACTAGATAACACTGTAACAGGCTAACCAATTCTAAGATATATGATCCAATCTTCATTGAATCATTGATATTATTGTGATGGGACAATACATGCTATTATGCTAATCTCTTCCTCTTATGAGCCGTGCAAGCAACAGTGATGAGTAATTGTGAGAGGTCGAGACGTAGATGGTCATCCAACCCAAATCGACACTGTCGGCAACTCGGCATGGCCTTGCAAAAATTCTCTGTCGACTAATAGCATAATGTAAGGAAGTAAAAGACACATGACATGTTATAAGCAAACCAGGTGGTGTTACAGTGCAACAACACATGTTACTAAGACATCTACATGCATGCCGGGTCTATTCTCCAAAACCAAATCTGGACACATATCAATTGGTTTGTGCGATATTATTTTCAACAATATATTCACAGCAGAGAAATTACTTTGCATCGATTTATGACTATACTGAACTTTCTATTAATTTGAAAAAAAAGGGCATGAACTTGCAAACTCCAAAAGCTCATGTCATTTCACATTTTCACCTAACAAACCAGTTTTGCTCAAGTTCTAGGTTTGGAATTGGACTCCAAAATAGTAATCTAACCAAGCACAAAGTTAAGTACATAGACTCAGGAATAACATGTAATCTAGATCCGGGAACCAAAGCATGAGGATTTACCAACCCAAATGGGTCATCTCTGATGTTAGTACTAAGTAAAACTGCAAAAATATAAACAGGTGCAACCAATGCCCTGTCCATGTGTCACGGCCTCGGGGATCAATCGCCAGTAACATGAGCCTTGCCTTCATAATACTTTTGCTCACTAGCTGCTTTCTTCTCATTTCGTTTCTGAAGCAAAGCAACAAAAGCCAAAAATTACATATTTAGGGTGTGAAAGAAAAGATGCAAGGATATCAACCAAAACCCTAGCTGAAATGTTATATGCTTACAATGCTAGTATACGGTGATTAGAATCATCATATTGGCAGTTTATAACTTTATGCTGATTAAAAGGTTTGAAATTTAGAGAACCTGGTATGCTTCATGATTAGATACAATCCTCCTAATTATTGTGGAAGTTGTAATATCAAGCGGGCTTTCCAAAACCTTAAAGATACCCATACTGATGGGAACTTCATAAGGATTGCCCGTCTCCTGTAAGAGAACAATAAAGAACAATAGGTAACTAACCAGCATCTTGGTACCTCCATATAAGCAATGAAATATCTCTGTTGGTGAACACCAATGTATAATATAACATCACCATTAGCAATTGGTTTTGGAATTTACCTTCTCAAAATTCTTATTCTCAGATACTGTCCCATGGACAACCAAAGAGATGTTGAAAGTAGTGATCTGCAGTCAAAGAATGTTCCCAGATGATTATATAATGCAAGTATGGAACTATTAGGAGATGACAAACCCATGGCAAAGTACTATGATGCACAATATAACAACACCCAATGTCAATTCAAGTAACAGATATATCCAGATCTCTTCATTATATTCATGAAAAGTAACATTAATATGGAAGTTACATAGGATACTCTACCTAACATCTCTACTAATGAACCTTTGGCAAGGTGAGATATCACACTGGAAGGACATAAAAAAAGTACAGACAACGAACTAAAACTGACTAAATGAATTATAAACCAAAATAACTACAAATGAGAAGAAAAGCTTACCACATCTTTCGTAATTTCCCATGGAGCGCCAATTATAACCTCATCCACATAGCGGCAACCCAAAACACTGAGGCTTCGTTCATGAAGGTTCATGATGGGACGATGTGCACCTCTATTAGCACTGCAGTACAGTTATCAAACATAAGGAATTGCCTAAGTATATAATAAAGTTCAAAACTATTGAGCCCACAATGGGGATAAATCATGATTAGGGGTCGTAGTAGCAAAAAACAATGGGTAGAAGAGACAGTAGAGAGAAAACTAGTTAAAAATAATGACCAACAAAATCAACGTGCATGTCTTTGCACCACCAGCCAAGATTTTTAGAACAGTTATATATAGGCATCTGTCAATTCCACAACCATTGTGCTACTCAAAACCTAGGCTACACGGAATCGGGTACGGGTACGCGAAAGTGAAACGTTTGGAAACGCGGAAGCATTTTTTTTAGTGATAGAGGATCTACATGGCAGAAACCATTAAAGTTTTATAGCCTTTGTAGCCTTTTGCAGTGAGAATTGAGTTTATAAAAAATTGAAAGCTTTTGCTTCTTTCCAGGCCTGTGTGACGCAGCCTAATTTCTGGGTGTGATGCCTAGAGTTCTACTGGTGTGATTCCAGTAGTCTTGTTCTAGTCTTGAATTCCCACCTTTAATTCCTTTTTAGCCTAAAGTTTTTAAACAATCCTTAGCCTACAGTTCTCGCTATTTGTCTTGCATCATTTAGGAAGCGGGTACGTTTTGAAAACGTTGAAATAAAAATTATATATATATATATATATATAAATTATTAAAAAAATAAAGATAATAACAAATTTTTAGTTTAAGTAACTCAAAGTCTCAAATAAATTAAATAACTTAGTGTTCTACATTCGAAATAACACAAATATAATGAGAGAGATATCTATCAACAAGAGGAAGTGAGGGTCGGCAACTCGGCGGAAGGTCAAAAATATGTCGAAATGAGTCATTTGACTCGACGAAGGTAGGTCTAGCCCTTCATTTTTTAGAAAATAAAAACATAAAAAACTCTTATTTTATCAGAAACTCGAGTTTCTATTTCGGAAACTCAAGTTTCCAAAACACCTTTTTCTGGACATGCGTTTCCGGGCGTTTCCGTCGCGGTTCCGTAGTGGTTCCGCTTCGGAAGCGGGAAACGCGTCTTCCCCCGCGTTTCCGTGTTTCCTAGCTCAAAACCCATTTGATGAGCTAGAACAATGGCTACAAATCTACTAATGAACTAATTTGGTTTTCACGTGAAAGATTTCACATCAAAACCTTCAGAGACACGTACACACATAAGGTAGAAATCTCTACACATACAAATGACTCATCATCATGAGTCACTTCTATGTAACAGTAGCATGTTATATGGATCTAAAGAGTGACTAAAAGGATTACCTTTACTGAAAGTGACATAAACTAACATATGAAGGTTTTACAATTTAACTAAGTATGAGGTACTTATGTAGAAATATATAATGGTAAATGACTAAAGGGCTATATATATACATGGATATATTGTACATCGTAAAATAAAAGCTTTCATAACGAGTGAGAAGCAGGAAATGAGACCTGACAGTTTGATCAGTGTGTATTCCAACAAGAAGGAAATCTCCAAGCTCTCGAGCAACTCTCAAGATCTGTTTAGAGAAAAATGCAAAAGCATCCACGTAAGTAGTTTTCACCCTCTTAATCGTTTGTTGCCTATAAGTTCATTAGGTGAAGCAAAACTAGATGAGAGGAAAAAGAAACATAATTATTGAAATGTAAAGCTCGGAATATAAAAAGGAACATAATAATACCATAATGCACGGAACAGAATGGAAAAAGAAAAAGAAAAAGGGGAAAAAACGATTAGACCATCAAATATTTATGTGTGTGTGTGTGTTTTTGATGAGAGAGAGAATACAAGCATTTAGGTTTCTTTTCTTTTATTGTTATGATACTCCATCAATTACAAAAAAGGAACCAGTTATGCAATCAATTGGCAATACATATTATAACCTTATACGTGCTGTGCTCAGCTTCCAGATGCATTTCTAAGAATTTGGAAGTACAGATCAAGAAAAAGATTACTTGCATGTGGACAAAGTCTTCACATTACCTCGACATGTCCAGCATGAAAAAGATCAAATGCACCATCTATGTATATTATGCGTGCATCCGACTGAGGTCCCTGCAGTCACAGTCATAAACAATTCATTAATAACAGTTAAAATCCATCTCACCGGCTACCCATTGACAACTTTAAAAATGTACTGTAGTACTTTTCCATTAGAGAATTGAACAATTCTACGAGACGTTGGCAGGAAATGAGACACACGAGTTCCACTGCCAGATCCACCATCTTCGAGCTTCTGACTGTGGCCATGGCTGAACTGTCTTTGCAAAGAAGAATGGTTCTTTTTCTCACTAACCGACCTCTCTCTCACACACAAAAGCATACGCCCTGCAAACACACAACATTCACCACGCACCAAATTCAAACCAACCAATCCCAACTACAGCAAGTCTCTGAAATTGCATCCTAAAATTCCATTACAGCTATCCAAAATGAAAACATACCAACAATGTCAGTGCTGGAGACTCCTTCTGTACGTTTGATCTGCTTGTAGCGCCCGGCTTTCTTGGCGAGGGCGTACGCGTCGGTTCCATCAGGAAGAACACAAGGGTCATCCCCATGGATAATATAGTCTATATCGTACTCATCAAACAGCTTCTTCATGAACTCTTCTGTTATAGCATAAGGCGCATCCGGAATAACCTCATCCACCCATTTCACAGCTTTAACCATTATCATCCTAATCACACAATAATCACAATGCTAATAAAGCTTAAATTCCACTACTAATCACAGTGCCAAATCAGAATTTGAGGAGAACATATAACAAAAAGGCGGTACCTTTCGTTGAGAGGAGTCACCGGAGGACCTTTATTGACGATGATTTCGGCGTCGCTGACGACGCCGACGACTAATTGGTCGCCGAGGGCACGCGCCTGACGGAGCGCGTTGCAGTGGCCGTAGTGCATCATGTCGAAGCAGCCGTCCATGTAGACACGGACGGGGCGGTTCTTCTTCCTCCGCCACCGAATTGGGAAGGGGAGGTGGGGGCCGCGGTCGGAGGCGAGCATGGAGACTCCGACGCCGATGCCCACCGCCACCACGACGCCGCCGACCAGACAGGTGGCGACGAAGCGCGCCCAGCTGCGCGCATTCTCGGACTGAGTAGACGGGTCGAAACCCATATAATAGGTTTTTGTTTAGGTTTTATAAATCAAGGAGGGAGCTTTATGTTTTGTTTAGTTTCAATCAGAAGATGAAGGAAGAAGGAAGAAGAAGGGAAGATTGCCCACACCTCTCTCTCCTATTTGCTTTTCGTGAGGCGGGTGATTGGTGGGCTTGGGCCACCCGTCTGTATCACCAATTTTCAGATCTTTCTACGTTTTTCTGTCATTTTATTTTTGTCACGTTTTCTGATTTTCTCATTTTAGAGTGTGACACAAACATTTTGCTTGTTTGATCGGTGGGAGGTAAGAGAATGAGTATACTTAGTATACTATAGGAGAAGGTGATCGTGTTTGTCTAGTCGACTTTAGTTTAGGTGTAAATTGTTACCACTTTAATGAATTAATTAGTACGTGTCATTATCTGATATCAACTTATATATTTAAATAATAAATAAATTAAGGAATTTTCAAACATAGAAAAGATTTCAATATCACAAAAAACGCTATAAGAGACAACAAAGCACCGAATAATAGATAAAAAAAATAAACAAAGTTGTATCTATTTAGTTAAAACATTGAAAATTTAAACACGAAAGAAAACAAGAGATACATTATTTTTATGAGTTATAGATAGATTTTGAGGAAAGATGAAACGTGAGAAAAGAGTGAGTTATGTCTCATAAATCCACTTATGAATTTATTCACTCAACCACTTCGTTATCAAATTCAAGAGTTTTTTTATTTAGAAAAAGCAAATTGTATTTCACCAGAATAATATAATAATTACACCAAAACTTTTAGTCATAAGACTATCGCAAACATGATAGACATAAACCAAAAAAACCTAATCCCAAACTAAAAGAAGTATGATTTCAAAAGTAACTGATAACCTACTCACCGCCAATTTCTAATAAGAGTTGTATCTCCTCCTTGGACAAATAGTTGTGTTTATACATTGAGTAAAATCTCAAATGTTTTGAGTAGCAATAGGTCAAACTGATCGACAAACTATGCCTCATAGTGGTCAAACTTTTTTTTTTTTTTACAAATGGTATTAGAGACTGCAATTTGGTTCGGTTTATTGTTGGTGGCAATTGGCAAAGATGGTATCTATTCCAAAATTAAAAAAAATCTCTAAGCAAGAACATTTTTGTTCTTAAGAAGTGAATATTCTGTTGGGTTTGACTCAATAGGCCATAGCCGTGTGGAACCCGTAGAGACCCGTGCCTTAACAGTCCCTGCGGGAAGCAGTTGTTAGCGTGGACTTCACTCTCTCTTTCTCTCTTACATTTTTATTATTCCATTTCAAAATTCGTTATCCCACACCTTTCTCCTGTTCGCCGACGACGACCTGAAACCACACCCAGTCACCCACCGAGAGATCCCGGCGGTTTCTCCCCTCTCATGGCTTCCACGGAGGGCCTTGTCCCAATCACCCGCGCCTATCTCTCCTCCTACTACGACACCTACCAATTCCCTCCTCTCTCCGACGACATCCCCCGCCTCTCCTCCCACATCCGCTCCCTCACCGCCGATTTACTCTCCCACTCTCCCCCCTCTCCAGGTAATTTCCCAACTTTTTTACTGCTCGTAATTAAATCATCCATCTTTCAACTGTGGCTCTGTGAATCCGAATTTATAGGAGAAGAGAGACTAGTGGTGGACGAGTCGGAGAGCCGGCCGCCGCATAAAGTGGACGAGAATATGTGGAAGAATCGGGAGCATATTGAAGAGATACTCTTTTTACTCGACCGGCCTCACTGGCCTCAATCGGTGACTCCTTTCTTCATTTCCTGAATGCTAAAACGGTGCGTTTTGGAGTTGCTTTGATTTTTGATCCACTGGTTGTGATTTTGAGCTGCAGCTTCAAGAGCCTTCGAGTCCCGAAGATGCTCAGTTGGCTACTGTTCTCACTCGCCTGCATCACAAGTTCAACACGACCTTGAAGGCGTTGGAGTCTTTTCAGGCCAAGAATTCCGAGCGTGTGTTCAATACAGGTTCTTTGTTTGTTTGATTTGTATTGTTGTTAGTGTTGAGGTTTTCGGAGTTTCGAGTGGTTAATGATGGGAGTGTTGGAATTTTGTGTGCAGTTATGACATACATTCCGCAGGATTTCCGGGGGAGGCTGATTAGACAGCAGAGGGAGCGGTCTGAGAGGAATAAGCAAGCCGAGATTGAGGCTATGATTAGTTCCGGGAGGAGTATACGCGATCGTTACGCTGTCTTGTGGAAGCAGCAAATGGAGAGGTGAGGCTCCCTTGTTTGTTTGCTTCCTGTGATTTAATTTGCGTACGACTTGCTGACTATTGTTATTGCAGGAGGAGACTGTTGGCGCAGCTTGGTTCTGCTACTGGTGTCTACAAAACCCTCGTCAAGTACCTGGTTGGTGTTCCGCAGGTATGGAATCTGTACTGTTGGTTGGAGTAAGTTGTTGGTGTACATTATTTAGAGACATAATTAAAATGCATGTTCTACCTCAGCCATATTACGTAGGTAGACTGTCATCAATTGTAACTGTTCTGGCACACGTGCTTTTGGGTGCAGGTTTTACTAGATTTTGTTCGCCAAATAAATGATGATGACGGGTGAGTTCTTTTGGGGGAGTTAGAGTTTGTAGCATTTTTGATTCTTAGATATTAACATAATTGCTGACTGTATCCTTTATTAAAATAGGCCCATGGAAGAGCAGCGACAACGTTATGGACCACCTTTGTACAGCCTTACAACTATGGTGCTTCTTGTACGTCTTGCTATTCTGCTGTCTTGGGGGCGGTTTGAAACTAGAAAATTGTGAGATGTAGTTGGTACTTTTTATGTCTAGTTGTTCTATTTAGAGCACAGTCCAATCTATCTTTCCTTTTGCTCTTTATTTTGCATTGACACTTTTTTTTTCTTTCATATAATGAGCAGAAACAAGCAAGAGGTAGCTCTCTTAGAACAAGCTGTTGACGTCTACACCACTGAGTTTGAAAGGTTTATTAAGTTTATCAGGTATTGATGCTATTTCCTGTGTTGAGCCGGTCCCGTTAGTTGATGTTATTAGTTTTGTTAAATGATTGGCTTCACCGTGTCTTCGTATTCCAAAAAAAAAAAAGCATGTCAGTTTCAAATGTACTTTTAGCAAGTGTTTGATGATCGCTATACACGCTTTCATCTCATAAATGCGTAAAAGTGAAAAATGAAAATTGACAAATAGATTTAATGGTAGACTGCTTTTGATAATTTATCCAGTTTGCACAAATTGAGATAGCTAAATCCCAAAATGAAGCTATGTTGGGCTGTCAATCTGATTATGTAGTTCTGCTCAGCTGATTATTTTATATCAATTAATGTATGATTTTTTCTCAGTGAGGTTTTCGCGAATTCGCCCTTCTTTATTTCAGCAGAGGTTGCCGGTGCATTAGATGGAGGGTTAGATTTTGTTGTTGTTCTTCTTCTTTTTTTTACCTCTTTTTTTTTTAAAGGTAAAAAATGTTCATTCATTTTCCTGAACAGGAATAATGATGATTACAAAGAGGCAGGTGTTCCAGCCGGGAAGACACACGAGGTTTGTTTTCACATATGTCGAACTCCTTGAATTCTGGGTGGATGATGGATTGAAATCCTACTTATAATCAATCAGATCAGCAACTGAGTAATGTGTTATTTGATTTAGGATCTGATGTAGCTTGTAAAATATTTAGAATAAACACCAAGCTCTTCATTATTGTCCATTGATGGTACGGAAAATTTGAAGACTTGCCAACTGAGTAATGTGTTATCAAACTTCGTATAGTAGGTAGTGAAGAAATTTAGCAAGTAAGATAGGTTCAGAAACAACTGTCTGATCTAGATGGTTATGGTTTGGACCACTCCTTCAATATCAATATTATGACCAATACTGCTTCATACTTATGGTGTTACTCTTATAGGTTTCTCTGTCTGTGGACTCGATAAATTCTTACATTGCGTGGGATTTTTCACTTGTGCAAGGGAAGATGAATGTGGTATAGTTCCTAAATTTTATTATGTACCCTGGTGAATGTGTCGTCTTCTTTTTTACACACTGATGACGTATTCTCTCAAATATGATGTGCATGCTCTGACCTTCTTTGTATCCTGTAGTTCTCTTTTGTGTAATTCATGCAATTTTCGGGAAATAAATTTAGTATAGGCTAGTTTACTCCCTTATATGCAGTTTTTTTATGGTAATTTGCAATTGGTTTTGTCAATATAGTTTAGGTGTTTCTATGATAATTTTTTTCTTTGATCAAAATGGTATATATTAATATAATCAGCTCATCAAAATTGGGAAAGAAAATAAGGAGAAAAGTAATAATACTAATAGAATAGAGGTTCTCTTATCTATTTTATATATAAATATGAATTATTTCATGAAAAAAGGAGGGAGTAAAGAAAAGAAGGAAGAAAATGTAAAGGGTGGGAAAAAAATAGAGATGCAAAGTTTCAAACCCAGGTCATGGGGGAAACATCAGCTATTGTGTCTTCACACAGCCAACAGATTTGCCGTAGCTATTTCTATACTGGCGCAACCGTCCAACTATTGGTGGTAAATAGACTTCTGTCTGGGCTGCAGCCCATGCCCCCTTCAAATAGATCCTCTCCTGTGCCCTTTTTTTTTGGAGTGAGATTGGTGCGAGTCCAATTATAGTTTTAATGAAATGACAAATTTTAAAGCGTATGAAGACTGAGGATGTTAGAGGCTGGAATATTCATTTTTTGGTCATTGTTTATCCCTAGGTTCCCAATCTGAGTACGACTAAGTTGAATACAGCAAATAAGTGCTTGATTTTCAGTTTCTCCAGGAAAGTTGGGTTTGTAGTTGTGTTGTGATATCCTCGTGAAGATCCCCCTTTTAAAAATAAAAAAATCCTGGTGCATTTTTTTTATTGTGGCATGATTGCCTTTGTTTCGCACAGGTGCCTTTCAGTTATTTTTCCATGCATAATATATACTTGTGATATAACAAATGATATATTTTATTGGTCTTGTGAAGGGTTACCTGACCCCCTATCTTTGACAGTAGTGTAGCAGTTCTTCAATGTATAGTCTTTGAGCTCAGACCATTGATAATGAGATATCATGCTGTATAATGTCAAAATATGTTCCATTTGTGAAAATAACTGTATATTTTCTTTACTGGAAATTTATGAAGATTGTTGTCTGGTCAGGATATCGGATTTAGCGTGGAGTATACAAATGCATCTGGGGAGAAATCTGTAAGTTAAGCTTTGATACAGGAATGTAATTATGTATAATGCTGCCTTCATCACTTTCCGATTTTAACTGAACTGGTTTGTTGCAACTACGATGTGGCGTTGATGATTATGCTACAGCTCATTTTACCTTACAAACGTTATGAGTCTGACCAAGTAAGTTTAATCATTTTGAGAAAAAAATTATCGTAAAAGTTAGACCACCTTTATGAAATTAAGTCTCTGGAATTTTTTTAATACTAGAAAGTAGTCTCTTGATGAAGATATTATTTTGTAGGGAAATTTCTGCACGTGTGAGGCTGGAAAGTACAAACTTATTTGGGACAATTCATATTCAAGTTTCTTCAAGAAGGTACATGGACATGTTTTGTTTTTGTTTCACTTTCTTACTTGTCTCGTCATATCATCGCGTTGAGAATCACTGGTCCATTTGGCTGTTCACTGCTAAATTAATGGTGATACCGCTAATAAAAATGTAAAAAATCTCACACCTTTAGACACGGCTTTAACATATTTTTATGTCACATTTGTCAGCTCGCGCCTTGATTGACCACTTTTGCTTACATTCTCAACATATTCTTTTTTTAGTAACCCCATACATTATTATAATAAAGTAAGATGAGGATAATAGTTGTAAACCTTGGGAACTAATTGTGAAGTCCTTAGTCTTAAGTCCTTATATGGTTCCTTGATTCCTAGGTTGGGCTAATCATATCGGTACTTTCCTTTTCTTTTTCTTTTCTGGAATATAGGTTCTGCGCTATAAGGTAGATTGCATACCTCCAGTTGTTGAGACGGTGCCTCCTGCAAGTGAAGGTGAAGAATGCTGATTTGTACCACCACCTCAACTTGTAGAGGATGTTTTAGCCTCATGTGATAGATGCTATAAGTATTTGATTTCAGTTGCTTTAAATTGTATCATTTTATTCATTGTTCTTTGTCTTGCATCTCCTGAGGTGGGTTATTCATATGATTTCCATCGTATCAGTGATGCTGCTGTTGATTGATGTTACAGAATGTTGTATAATACCCTATGTATATTTAACTGATTACCTCAATGTACTCTTTGTTACAATGTCTATCAAACGTAATAAAAGCTCATAAGGCCATGAATCTCATTCTGAATTGCATGGATTCAACCTTCCAAGGCTCAAACAAGAAGCGTTTACTTAATTAGGAATCAGCCGAGTATAAGTGTAGAACACAGCAGCCTTGTTTATTCATTTGGTCTCTGAATAAATCATCACAGACGATATTCTCTCTACTCAAAAAGCATCTATAATATATCGAAAGAATAAACCTAAAACTTTTAGTTCATGACAGCGAGCAAGTCAGTTTATTAGCGATGTACTGTTTCTCAACTTATGATAGTCTGAACACTTCCTCGAACTACTTGTGAAAATTGCACTGAAGCTTTGTGTTACCAACTCATACATATTGGCTGTTGTCTTCTTCATTCAATATGGCATAACTTCCAGCTTCCGATGGTTCAAATTGAACCGAATTCCAAAAATCTTTCAAGGCAGTCAAGCTGCTACTGTAACTCAAGATATCAGTACGCCCAGTATGGAACCAACTCTCCACTGAAATTCTTTCTATGGTAAGGCAATTGAGGTCCAAAAAGAACGTACATTTGTCGCTCTGGAAAACAATGCCATGCTTCCATTCACCACAAGTATATATGTCGCTCTGTAAAAAAATGCCATGCTTCCATTCACCATGGTGAAAAATTCTGCAATTTATGCCTTTTATGGTGTAATCTTGCGTCCATTCTTTTCTATTTAACACCCATATCTCAACATTCATCCCACCTGCAGATGTTTCTGCATGCACCAGGGCCATAGATCCTCTTAGACTAAGCAAGTGCAAGTCGAAGAAGTCCAAGTGCTTGTTCGAGCTTTGTAACAAGGGATGAGGAGTCCGGTAGAACTCTTCTATCGCGAAGTCGAAAGAAATTATGTGGTATGCTCCCTCACTTCCTTTTGTTCTGAAGTTACCATTGATCAGCCAATGCATGTCTCCATGCGCGCATAAGTTCTTCTCAACTGAGAATTGATATTCTAAATTACCAGGAGGAACTGAGGTCTGAGGGTATCTCTCGCCACGAGCTTGTGCCTAGTAGTCTATTACAAGAACTTGGGTTACAAGGTAGGTCTGATAAATGCCATCTTTCAGCTTTTCTTCAAAGAAGCCATTGTTAAAAACCCTGGAAACACGTATTATTTTGTAGGTGTTGGTTATATTATCAAACCCCATACCATACCAATCACGCCGAAGATGAGAAAACTTGACAGACGCAGTAACTTCATTCCTAGGGAGCCTTTAGAACTTCTCCCTTGAGAGGATTGAACAAGAAGCAAACTCCAATGTCAGCTAAGTTTTGAAAGGAAAACAAGTTGCAGAACACAAAATTTATTGTGTATTTACAAACCCGGGTTGATGATGTGGAGACACCGATAGCATGTTTTCCTTTCGTCAAGATGCTGCCATCGTACTTCACCGGTCGGAAACCCCATATAACGGGACTAGTCGTAGTAGCAATCGGCCGAGTAAGAGACATGAAGTGAGGCACTTGATGAGCAACATTGTTAGTGGCGATGAGTAAACGTACGCTTGTGAAGTGTGTCAACAAAGAGATCCTTAGAGACGCATCGAATGCAGTAAGGTGACTCCGCCGGCAATCTCAGAAAGATGTCGATGAGGATATCCAAGGGTAAGTCTAAGAGGTCCATCACCACATGCATCAGCTTAGCATTATTGCTGCTCTTGAAGTTTCTGTCCTTTTATATATGCTATTTTCTATTAGGTGGTATGATTGGTATGAACCCTAATCTACAGATATCCGAATTGGCTTGGGTCTTCTTCTTTGAGATGTTTTTTTTTCTTTTTTAATAAGAACTAATATTTGTTAAACATCCATGAAACCATGTGTGTCGTTTCTTGAAACTAAAAAATACATTTGACAGTTAGACACAGTATTTTCATAGTAAAGGAGAGCGTACGTAATTCCTGCAAATTTACTGAGATTGTGGCTGAGATTCTAATCAGCATGGACATTCTAGAATTTGGGCGTCAAACTATTGTTGATAAAATATTTCAGGCAGTATTGGCTATATTTTGACTTTGATCATTTGGTAATTAAAATTTGAAACCAATGGATACCTAACAGGAAAAATCAACTGGCATGTGCAAATTGTGGAATTACAAATTTGAGTAACAAGAAATGGACCAAGTATCCAGCCCAGTAGTTTTCTGACTTTTCTCACTGAGACCTCAAAAAAAAAAAGTTCAACTAATTGGAGAACACTATACATGAGAAATTTACAGTTCAAGTAAAGACACAGGCTCGCTTTGCTGAATCAAGAGTGTTTGATAGGAGCATTGCAATTGTCATAGGGCCAACTCCTCCAGGAACTGGGGTGATAGCTGACACCACTCGCACTGCCTCTTCATAGCATACATCTCCTATGAGGCGATAACCTTGCTCGCAGCTAGGATCCTGCCGATACAAATTGGGTATAGTCAGGCAGTTGTCTCATTCAACATGTCAAGCGAAGACAATTCTACTTATATTATACAAACAACATTTTGATTAATTGTATGACATTCCACCTTTTCCAACAGAAAAAAAAAACTAAACACTCGCTCATGCGAGGGATGAAATAGTTACGTGGACGTAGAGAAGGTTTAATAGTTACGTGGTCGTAGAGAAGGTTTAAAAGTTACGTGATCGTAGAGAAGGTTTCCTTTGTATCAATACATTATTTCCCTTTCTCCATGACTTGCAACAGATAAAGATTCATTTCTTTATTTCAAAACATAACATTAGTCACCGAAAATTCAAAATTGAAATTATTACTGTAGTATCAAAAGACTAAACATTAAATTTACCTCAACTGGATTGGTCCCAACGTCGATGACAACTGCGCCAGGTTTTAGCCAATTGCCACGGACAAGATTAGGCACTCCTGCAGCTGTGACCACAATGTCAGCTTCACAGGTGATATGTTCTGGGTTCTTTGTGAATGCATGTACAATACTGACTGTTGCATGGTGTCTCTGCACAACAATTTGCAGGCAAACATTATCAATGTAAAAATTACTTTTAATTTTCTCTCCAATTCCAAAAGGAAAGTGATATAACCTGCAAAAGCAAAGACGCGGGCAATCCAACAATGTTACTTCTGCCAATGACAACAGCTTTCTTTCCAACTAGTTCCACACCAGACCTGAGCAACAGCTCAATGCAACCCTTTGGAGTGCACGGAATAAACAAAGGCTCCCTTCCTCTCATGGCAAGATTTCCCATATTAATTGGATGAAAGCCATCGACATCTTTCTCTGGACTCAGCACATCCATAATTTTTCTCTCATCCAAATGCTGTCCCAGACAGTTTGTTGTAAGTCATCCATACAACAGCAGCAAGTTCTGACATTTAATGCATCAAACCTCAACTATTCAGTTGCCAGCCGTGTGATCTCTTAGACATACCTATCCACTAGGGTGTTCAAGGGTTAGGACTTAGGTCTTGATTTAGGATGGAGGGTTCTCTTCAATCAATATGACAATGCCAGCTATGGACCTAAAGACTAGCCTATGGGCCTGTAAACCATAAAACCCAAATTTTGAACTGCATGGGTTCATACATTTTGCAGATATCAAAAATTACATGAACATAATTCCTAAAAACAATGTGCACCAGAAACCCCCAAAAAAAAGACTGAAAGGGCGAAACTGTAAAGCACACAAAGTGATACCATTCCAGGACATAAATCCGTGATGGGACAAGCTTTTATCAACAGAAAAGAAATCCCACATGCAAACTACTCTTAATATAAATAATCCTTCAAATTTAATGCAGAAAGCTTCTAATTGGGGTGGTTTGGTCAAAGATTTAGGCTTCTCACAATGGCCATCTTTTTAGTGAGCTTGGTCTATGTGCAGTGTCTATTAAGAACTGTAAATTTCTGATATTTCATTCTTAAAAGAAAAATTATCTGTCTAGTTGAGTAAGCATTCTGGCAATTTAAGTTTTCTTGGCTTATAGTTATATCCAGGAAATGATGTACTGCATTCGGGGAGGGATGAAATATAGATTCTACTAGCATGCAGAAGATTCTGACATTCATTCGAAAGAGGTAGAACATAACAGAAATAATCACCAATATCACAGAGAGAAGATTAGGAATGCAATTTATAACTTCATGTAATGAAGGCTGAATAAAGGAGTATTGGCACAGATAAAGAAAATTACTTGTGGTAGAGGAAGTTGCACGAGAATACCATGAACAGAGGGATCCACATCAAACTTTGACAAAGCTTTAAGAAGCTGATCTTTTGTACAATGCTCAGGTAGGTGAGCCACACTTGATTTGATTCCAACTTCTTCACAAGCAATCATCTTGTTCCGAACATAAGTCTCAGAGTCCTTTCTCTCACCAACCATAATTACACCCAACCCAGGCACCACACCTATGCTCTCTTTCATCCTCCTTACTTCACTCCCTATTCTCGACCTAATATCGTCCGCAATAAACTTCCCATCAATAATAGCAGCAGTCTGCTCATGAGCTATGATTGACATAAGAAAAACAGGGACCCAAGTAAATATCAACAAATTGTTCGAATAGGGTTTCAGCACACTACAACAGGTTAATTACCCATAAGCAAAATTAACATATATATCCAACATTATGATTGAAAAGCAGAAAGTCACAAAAGATTGAAGCTTTATATTTTAACACCAATCAAACTGGCAAAAAAATTGGGCTTTCTACATACCATCAGAAATTCAGAACATAGTGATTTAGCCACAAGCAATATAATGAAATAACGTACACAAATGCCACAGACACACATACCCAGAAGCATAATCATCAAATATCACACATTACTATTGCACAAAGTTGCCAAAGTTTAGTTTTACTCAAATCCTAAAACCAAACATATTGATTAAGAACTGGGTTTTCTGCAGACCTTCACATTAATAAAACCCACGAAGCAAAACAATGAAACACCAACAAAAAGACAACAGTAAGATATGAAAGAAGGAAACTTGGTAAAGAAACTTACAGCAGTTGATGGGGAAATCAAAATGGGAAGAGGATGGAGAAGGAGACCAATCATCAGGAATGTCTAGAGAGACGAGAGGAGGAGAGATGATGATTTGGCGGGAGGGGCAGTCGTTTAAGGTGTTGAAGGGTCTGGTTCTCCATGGAATTCTAATTCTGAGACCATTGCGCCATGACATTGCCATTCTGGTCTTCTGCGGTCTTCTCTGTCTTTCCCTAAACTTCGTAATATGCAAGAATTCTGAGCCTCCTCTATTTGCGCTTCACCATTGCAGAGTTTTACTTATCTACAAGAACAGAGGCCCATAATGATTTGCCAATCCTCTTAACTTGGGCCCTTATCAACAAATGTCATATCCTCCACATAAGGCCTGTTACAGCAACAGTTATCTTTCAACCTGTTCACAAGTTAAAAAATAAAAAATAAAAATTGCAATATGTACCTGCATGTCACTTACATATGTCAGTAAGACTTGACGGCTTGAACTCATAAAATTACTTTGGCTAGTTAAGTTACTTAGCCAACTAGGTAGGAGCTCCTTGGTAATAAAGCTTAAATGCTCTAACATTTGAAATTGTGAATGAATTGATTGTATGTAAAAGCATGTCACTAATCGATATGACACAACAATAAGTCAATAATTGTTATGAGCCGGTCCGGGAGATGAGCCAAATATTTGGTTCAACAATGTTCCTCCGTTCGAGTCCTCGTTCAGCCCGTGCCTATAAGACAAAAATCGGGTCAGAGGTCAACACCGGTGGAGTGCTGGCCTATGACTCTCTAATGTTTAAGTTAGCAAGTATTATGCTCTTAAGCAGGAGGTTAAAGACTTAGATAGAGGTTCATTACCTATTTTGGAAGGTTATAATCACTTTTATAGGCTTGGGATGTGTGCATATTCCTCTCACATATCGATGTGGGAGTAGATGATTGAGCAGTGGCATTGCCACCGATGCTGGTGGCGGAATTAAGGGTCACCGACCTTTGGTTCTTGCAGGCAGCAGTGGTAGGAGCACATCCCACCTCCGGTCCCCCTTGGGAGGTGGCCAGAAGTCGGTGAAACTTGACGGAAAAGTCTCCCGATGAGGTGTAGAAGCCAACATCTACATATATAATGTGAGTGGCCTTTAGAGATGTGGTTTTACAATCATATGATGATTTTTCTCTCGTTGGGGGGGGGGGGGGGGGGGGGTATCCGTGGAGGATATATGTGGCATATGAGTAGAGCCACACCTCTAAAGGTCACATACATTATGTGAAATGTGAATGTTACTACTGTAGTAATCATTATCCGGTTCCAAGCAATCTATTTCAGCAACCTTAGCAAATCCCATATCAAATTTTGAATCTTAGACCAAGGTACTTACCTTCTTTATAAATTAGATGTAACCCGCGACCCTTGACCTACATGTCCATCAATTGCGTTCGACTACTTGGCAAAATCATGATTATCACATTATAGCACGTATTCTTTTGGAGCAATGCGTTGAGACTCTTAGGGACTGAGAGATTCTCTAGACATTGCTATTTTCAGAGGTAAAGCAACCTCATCAAACTGTTTACTTTTAAAGCCAAGCCTTAGAAGTATCGAGTCGCTAGTACTTTTTAGAATCAAACATGGTATACTTTTAAAGTAATAATTACCTAATGGTACTTTTAGCTCTTAGTCACTTCATGCTTTGTAACAATATTGCCAACTAATTTGTATCTTATTGGCCTTGCGGTTTACAGGTGGTATAATTAGGCTTGTTCTTTGATTAATGAAATAGTAATTTCTTACTAAAATACAATGTTGCCAACTTGCCAATAACCCTTGACATAGGTAGCTATGATCCACTAGCTAGTTTGCTACATGTCCATGATTACATTCCAACATTCCAATCGATTTTTATGAAGACGTACGCCTATAATTAATACTTTAGAACAGTATTACTTTCAACAAAAATTGAAAATGTTGTAATCTTTTAGAGTTGGATTAGTCACTATTAGGGTTTGCCTGCATATCTCAAACAATAAGCTAATCCAACAATTTTTTTTTTTGTTAAATTTTAAAACGTCGAAACTTATAAGCAACCATAGTCTTAATTATTACTATGACTAGTCGACTACTGTGTATGATCAATGTACGTGTGACCTAGCTAGCTATATGATCAATGTGTCAATACACGTGTCAATTCCAATTGTTGCTTCCTAACCCGAGGAAGAAAGAAAATAAAAAGACAGAGACAAAAGTGGAGAAGAAAATGGAGAAAGAAACAAGACTGCTAACAGTGTTATGTACGTACGAAGGGTGGACAGATAGAATCTCCTGGCATGAGATATTGTTGTGGAATCACTTAATGTAATTTTCCGGCGTCCCATCTCCATCTCTATATCTTACTCTCTCTTTTTCAATGGAATACTGATTTCACAATAATTTGCATGCATGGATCATCATCGATTCAAATCCAGAATATCTGACTAAACTCATATCCAAAAGCTGGAAGAGGGGTGGCGAGGGTATTGTACTCGATCGATCGATCATTTTCTTGGAAAAGAGGAGGCATGTTGCCGGGGAAGGACTCGATTGGATTGGACGTTTTGGAAGGACGATGGCAATGGCATATATACGCGTATGATTGCCTGCTCATTGCTTTTTTAGACCAAAAACAATAATAGTAATGCTAAAACGTCGAACTACGACTACTACAGCAGCCAGTTTTTTGGCCTAATGCTTCTAGCAACATCCTAAGTTTTACGTTTGATTTTAAAGGGTTGCCCTTGTTGTGTTGTTGAAGATCGAATGTTTGGTACAGCATTGTGCGTCTTTTTCCTATCAAATACAGGTTATCGTTTCTGCATCAATATTTTTTAACCTAATGTGCATTGTTCGATTATCCATATATACATATATTGATATATATCGATCAATCCATGTGATCTTGCACCTGCAGTTCATCTTAGTTGCTTTAACATGACAACATGAGCTGCCCATGATCCACAATACATATATGTTCCCAACAAACACTACGGTTCACTGAATTATAACAAGTGTATAAATTTGAATAATATGTGATATTGTAATATAGGAAGTTGATTGATCGAACTCAAACGAACTGCAGCTAAACCAGATGTAGACGGTAATTAAATACTACGAGCTAGCTAGGTTGGTTGTTGACGCGTTGCATGTTCACGTATACGTAGGCTTCATATGCATGTCATTTTATACTACCTATACTATCAAGATAACTTGTACGTATCGGGTTCAGCTGATCCACCTCGATCGTTTGATATGATATTTTTGGATCGGTTCAATCCAATCGTGCAAATTCAATATACAATACATATGCATTTATAGTATAATTAAGAAACCTAGTTTTTCGAGTTAATCAATCTGGAATTCTGGATGTAACAAACTAGCTACTAATAATTTTAACTGCATTGGTATCATGCACATAAGAAGAATAACGTGTCTAATGGATTTGACTAGCGATTTTGAAATCGTGTGATGATAATTCGACCGAAATTTAATATATATATATATATATATATATATATATATATATATATATATATTCTTATAGGGACGATCCATAGTGGACGTCGGCAACCAAGAAAAAGTTCGGATGCCACCTCAAAGGGCTTCAAGTCGGTGCCTATATGGCAGCTTCGATTCTATCCTCATAGACCTTAAACATTTCAGACGTCATCATCATCAAGGTGAAGGCCAATATGGGCTAGATGGATCGTACAATTGGGAAGACTCAAAGTAATGGAGGTCTAGTGCAGCACCAGCAAGACCATTAACGACATCAGCATCGACATCGACCTTGAAGCTCTTTTTCTTGGTTGCGGACGTCCGCTTTGGATCATCCCTCTATAATCTTATATTTTGACATCTCCATGTATAAAAATCAAGATCTATGTTAATTTGGAACAGTTTACTTACAAAGTAATTTAATAATGTAATATGCATCACAATTCGCGTATCAAAGACTCAAAGTACTCTTGAGATCATTTGGAGTCGCTGATGTGCATGAAGGTTGAAGGCCAAACATCATGGATCAGTAACCATCAATCCAAGAAGATTAGCGAAAGCAGTTTAAACCAAGGAATAAAATATCGACGAGAATGGAATATCAAGATCCAAAAATTGAAAATTTCGATTTAAAAAAATAATTAAGCAAATTGATGGAAATTTATATAAAAACATGTAAATTTTGAATTAAATTTTGTGAAATGTTTATTTGATCAATTATCTACTATATGTCATAAAAAATTATTATATAACTATTAAGTTAATAGTGAATTATAGTAATTTGAGGTGAAATAATCGTCAAACATTATTAAAAATATATTTAATATATATATTTACCTAAAGAGAGGCTAGCTCATTACGCCTTATTTACATATAATACATTAAACATGAAATTACATGAGTGATTTAGAACCACATAAAAGATCTATGTGGTACAAAATTTTCACTATTTTCATCATGTCTTTGAGTAAAATCCTGAATATATTGTGAAGAATAGTCATTAAATGATATATCCCCTTTTTAATTTTGCATATACCGACTTATATGTCAACCATAAGAGTCGTGAGTGATTAACTGTGCGTTGTGGTACTAGTAGTTTCCGTTTGGATCAAACATTTTGTAGAACGAGAATCTGAAAACAAATAAGAGTGCAGACACGTGTACAAATAAAATGTAATTTTTTGATAATCAAGCGCGAGGTTACAATGTTTGTGAACTCCTATGATTCTATCTCCGTATGTAACTTGGCTCAAGGGTGACGTGCACTTGATCTTGAGGATTTGAGTTTGGATTTGGATTTGATGAAGAACGAGCGATTTGGTAGCTTGATGATTCTTCGTGGACTTGAGTTCGGATTTGGACTTGATGAAGAACGAGCGATTTGGTAGCTTGATGATTCTTCGTGGCCTTGAGTTCAGATTTGGACTTGATGAAGAACGAGCGATTTGGTAGCTTGATGATTCTTCGTGGCCTTGAGTTCAGATTTGGACTTGATGAAGAACGAGCGATTTGGTAGCTTGATGATTCTTCGTGGCCTTGAGTTCAGATTTGGACTTGATGAAGAACAAGCGATTTTGTAGCTTGATGATTCTTCGTGGACTTGAGTTCGAATTTGGACTTGATGAAGAACGAGCGATTTGGTAGCTTGACGGTTCTTCATGGACTTGAGAGACTTCGGGATTTCTCGAGAGTGATCTTGCTCAAGTGATTTTCTCTCTTCTTCTCAAGTCGCATTCTCTTCGTGTTGGAAGGGGTATGTATAGGGTCAAGATTTTTATTTTATAGAAAATTTGAATGACACTAAAATAATAAATTTCTTTAATTATATAATTAAATTAATATGTATTTTCTGATTAATTTAAAATTAGTTATTCTCATAACTAAATTAAACATAAAATAATTGATTTAATTACAACCGTTAAAAAAATTATTAATTTAATCAAACGTCTGCTTACCATTATGAATCGTCAATGACATTCAATTTCCGATTTAAGTCGGAATCATGTAACTTCGATTACGATCATCCATTTATGTGCTGACACGAGTTTCATTCGGATCCGCACTAACTTTGTTGACTTTTGGGTCACGTGTGCAATTTTATCAGGTTCTTGCTCAATTTAATCATTTAATGAAGATGATTTACTTCATTAAATTTCATGTGTCTACACATTTCTCCACTTTGACCATAACCATAGCTTTGTGAAGATTGTGCATCAGATTGTGCCCATATGTTTTCATTTGATTGCATCTCATTAGAGAATAAATATGGTGGATAAACCATGTTGAATTTCCCCCATAAGGGTAAGGTCTATCATTGCGCTCCTAGACCAAAGGGGTTCGATTCCCCTCAACAACGAGTTCGGTTTTATTTCAATTTTAAGTAAATGTTGAGACATGAAATGCAATATATAATAAAAAGAGTTATATATATAAATAAGTTGGTATAGTAGAGTAGACTATAACTTTGTGCTTGCAAAAAGATGGATAAGAGGTTTGATTCTCCTAACCAGTAAGTTTTTATTTTATTTGAAGTTGGCTTGACACGTGGCGATATTATGAAGATATCGAGAAATTTCGAAAATTTCAATCGAAAAATGCTTAGTATGTAACAGATATATCCATATGCCGAAAAATATAAAATTTCGCAGAAATATCGAGGAAATTATGGATATTTTAGTCCTTAGTTTAAACACAACAACGAACCTCTTAATGAGTTTCCTGAGTACAACAAGAGTTAATAGTGCTATTGCCTTTTGGTTGTTGTATTAGGCTATTAGATAGATCATGTAGATCGTTAGGTGTTGCTGTATGTTGTTTCATTGTAAGTGATTTTAATTCTTGTTGATTGTTGTCAGGGCTGGCTTTGAGGGATTCGAGGCCTCGTGTGAAAAAATAAATTGTGCCCTTATACAAAAAATATTGGCAAAATAAAAAAGAAGAATATGAGATTATTTGGAGCTATGAACACCGAAGCTGTCGAATTCAGATTATCAATTGTGAATGATCACCATTAAGTCTATCCATTTGTAGAGGTAGCAGAGAAATAAATTTTGGTTTAGAAGAACATCAATCGGCAGCCGAACTCATTGATTCATGCAATTTGTTTTCTTCATAATGAAGAGAAAAAATTAAAAATTTAAAAAATAAGAAGATGATAGAAATATGAAAAAAATGAGGTTTTCTTGGAAACAATGAAATTATGAAGGCCGAAGAAAAAGAATATGAGATGCAAATTAATTCACAGAGGTAAGCAAACATAAGAGAAAAAAAATTGGACCCTAGCCGCACTGCTAGCCTCCCCCAGGGCTGGCCATGATTGCTGTATGAACAACTTATTCTTGCCTAGCGTAATGCTTTGGAATTTCCTTTCAATTGATGGTGTAGAATGCAAGACGACTTCAAATCTTGAAAGGAAAAAATAGTTGCCAGTTTTATGAGGTCGATCAGCAACTCAGCATATCCATCTTCTGTAGGCTGCACCTTACACATTCTGGGACTTTCACACATACTATACACCTGTATATTGTAATTGTAATTTAATTGTTTAAAGATGCATGGCCAAATAAGACCAATAGTCATCAACATATATACATGTCAGAATAGCCCGCCTATATCTATTCCCAGTTCCCATCTGAAATCTCCGACGGCATTTAACTCTATATTTACACATGCTTTCACTGTGGGTGTAAATTCTGAAGTTAGTACGGGTAAACTTTTGATATTAATAGTTTAATACAATATTACAATATAATACTAGAGCCGTAGAGGGTACATTTTTGTTTTTACGGAGTACATATTATAGTTTTCGGAAAATTCTGCTTTACATGGCAGTATGTCATGTAACATGAACAATGATTATGAACAGTAAACATGCACAATAATAGTGAATAGTAATAAAAATGTGAAATTTAGATAGTAAAAACTTATTATTTCTCTATTATAAATTTAACTTTAATTTCATAGGAACTAGTATGTTGACCATTATCTACGCTCTTTAGCCATGCGGTAGTTTTTGAAGTTCCATCAATTTCATTTCTCATGATATCAGAAAAGAAATCACATGCATCCGGTGGAGGATGATTATAACTTGTGATTGACTTTTTCCCTGCTAGCCAAAAGGCTACACATAATCTCTTCGAACTATATTTTTGATGCACATAATAGACTTGGTTTTCATCCACGGGATGTTGTTACTGGGATCACCATTTTTCCCTAAATTTCTTGAACTCTTGATTGGACCTTGAATTATCCTCACATAGTGATATGGAGAGATATAATTTTTGTATCCGTCTACCATTTCCCATTTCCAATTATGGAGAAATGGAAATAAATTTCAATCTTAAGAAATGTCCATCTGGTCAAATGTTCTTAACTGCCTGGATTATAATTTCTGGAAAACCCTCCAAGTCTTCATTAGACTTAGTCCAAAGATTATGCACAAATCCATTTTTCTATGAGCCATAATTTCTACTTCTACGGATGTTCTGTCTAAACATCAACAAGATATCTTACATAATATGGGCCAGAAACTATTGCTAAAGTGGATGAGACTATTTGACCATCTCCAATTTTGACATCATATTTATATTGGGATAAAAACATTTGTCATCTCAGTACTCTTCCTCTATCTGCTGCATTAGTCAATTTGTAGTTTTTAAATTTTTTAACTCTCTTGTTGTCAGTTCTAACTACAAATTTTTTTCCCAAAAATGCCTCGGCGCGCTCGATGCTTTTGATTAGAGCTAGCACCTTTTTATCCACAGTGGAATAGTTTAACTCTACCGTGTTAAACTCTCTTGATAGGAATTTACAAATATTTTCTCAATTTGTATCTGGGGTTATTGTCAGAACTACTCATGTCCAGTAATAACCATTTGCATATGTATGCATGATGATTAGGTCTCCCTCTTCTGGTAGCTATAAAGGGGGTAGACTCCTGGTTAGCTCATTGATCTTTTTTACAGTATTATTGTCATCTTTCGTGAAACGCCATTTCTTCTAGGAACTAGTTTTTAGTGAGAGCAAAGCAGTGAGCTACTAACTTGGGGAATGAAGTCCCTAGCAAAATTGACAACACCTAAAAATATTTGCATCAGAGATTTAATCTGGAAATTGGCTGATCTTCTTGAGAATGTGTTCTTGGAGATGAATCTCTCCATCTTTAACAATGAATGCCCAAGAAATCAATTTGCCCTTTGACAAGATGTATTATCTTTTTGTCCCAAAATGATTCATTTCTGGACAATAAGCTTGCAAACCCACTGTAGATGGTTCAGATGTTCATTCATAGTTCTTGAGAAAACTAAGATGTCATCTATATAAACTATGCAAGAATCTGAATGACTTAAAAATGTTGTCCATTTTCCTTTGGAAAATAGAGAGAGTATGCTTGAGACCAAATGACATAACTAGTCATTCGTAATGTCCTCATGGTGTTCCAAAAGCCGTTAAGGCTATGAAATTTGGGTGCATTTTTATTTGCCAAAATCCCGATTTATTGTTGAACTTGGAAAAGATCTTAGTTTGAGTCGATTTATTAGGATTCTCACTTGAACTATCTACTAACCGTCTTTAACGGTTTTTTTTTGTTGACGTCCATGTAGTCAATTACCATCGTGGCCTTTTTTCTTACTTGTTCTGCATGATTTTTTTTTTTTTGGAAAGTTGGAGCATGATGCGAATTATTTGAAGGTCTGATTAACTATTTCTCAAGTAGTTTTTGAATTTGACTTTCCATTTCTTTCATGTCCTCTTCTCTATAATGAGGGATGACCTTAACATGGTAGATGACATTAGCATCATGCATTTTGAGCTGACAATATACCAGATCTTTTTCCTAATATAGTTGAGGATATTCACTAATTACCGGTTTTAATAAACTCTCAATTTCTGCAATGGTTGGCACTTTTTTCTCCTAAAATTTGTTAGCGTATATCTCCAGGTAATGCTCTATGATATTTTCATCTTCTCCATCTGAGCTTTCTTGATCTAATGAATCTGAATCAGATTTATTTTCAGGAAAGTCATATTCTTCCCTTGACAGAGTTTTCTGATTCTATGTCTCGCACTATCTCACTGTGATCTTTCAAATGGTCTTTTAACAGCAAAACGGGCTCCAAAATTGGCTTGTAATCATAACTGATTGCTAACGATCTTTGATATTGATCTATAAATCATTTTCCAATGACACTTACTGCTTCTGTAAGGAGAGATTCCCAGAAGAACTTATGGTTCTTCTCAAATCCAATCATTTGTGGATTTTGAATCACAGTTTGTTGGAGAAGGAAATTGTTTCCTATCAATACATCAGATGCTTGACTTTCGCAATGTCAAATGACCTTGAATGTAAAGTTTACTCCGCCTAGGGAAATATTAACATTGCGAGCCATAATGTTCATGATTATCTCATGTTCTCTCATAGCAACTCCAGTGACTGATCTCAGAGTCTTTTCCCAATATTCATCGGGGATGACATATCTTTTTGCAAGAGTTTACCCTAAGCCATTGTCGATGAATGCATGCAAGTGGTATTTCTCGTATTTGGGAAAGTTCAATCCTATGGTAATGTAGTTGATGAATCTGCTAGTCTGAACTTGCTTGATTTGTTCTTCTTTTATTTGAGCAACCTGCAACTCCATAAAAGGACTGATTCTTTCAATGATTTGATTCTTGACTAGATCTGTTGTACCTTCGATAGTAGTATTAACATACTATGTTAATTTTTTCTGACTTAATGGAGTCACCAACTTCATTTTTTAAAGTCTTATTCAAACTTGACTTTTTTCAACTCCTCTTCTTGTTCCATTGAATCATGGAACTCTTTAACATGAATATGAACATATTTTTCTCCTACTCTACGCCTTAATTTTGCTATAAAACATTCTTAATGATAAGTTTCTCCTATATCTTTACAATACATTGGAATTAACTATTTTCTGCACATTGATAGAAATCACAGGTGAATTTTAGTGGATTTGGATGGAAAACTACTGATAATATATAAGTATCATTGTTTTCCAATTAAGAAGTTGTAACACAAATATAGGACGATGTCCTACTTCGTTGTTTTCTTCTTGTGAACTTTCTGAAGAGGTACTCTCTAGTTTATCTTCTGATGAGTACTCAAGAGAATAAATTGCATTATTCTCTTCATCAGAATATGCGACTTCAACCCCTTTTAAATTTGCATACTCTATTGCTTCTTCATACTCTTCAATTAGGGCTTTTGACGATCTTTTGTCATTTTTAGACATTCATTCGCATAATGCCCTTCCGCTTTGCACAACCAACATCTGCATTTTTTTCACTTATCTAGAAGAACTCGAAAAATTGGTTTTCTTTTTCTTGAAAAATCTTTTCTGAGGAATAGATTTTTCTTTTTCACCTTGAGGCTGTTTCTTGAAATTTTTCCGGAATTTATTCATTTTTTAAGAGAAATTCTTTTTTGCTTTGTTGCTAGAGAACCAATTTTTGTATTTTCATTCTGTGTGACATCCCGACTACATTGGAGTCTCTGATATCTGGGGACACATGTCTTCAACTCATCTGAGTTGTTTCTTCGTAGTTTTGGATTTTTTGGTCTCTACACATTGCTTTATCAGGAGATCCCTGACTCTTTCTGCAATCCCTCTTACCATAAAGAATGGTAAGGGATTTTCTTCTAGAGATTGCGCTACTGCATCATTCCATGATTCTAGTAGTTTCTAGTAGTAGGTTCTCACAAGATCTTCATTGTCTAAGTCTCCAATAGTGCAGTATTAATTCTTGAATTCATTGGTGTATTCTTCAAAATACCTCATGTTGCAGATGCTGGGCTTTTGAATATTTGCCTTGGCACTCTCCTTTGATTGCTCGCTATAACCTGTAACATCTATGTAGAATTGTGCATAAATAGAACACACAAAGTCTAGTGGATTGTTGGTTTGAGCCAATTTAAATGCCCAATCAGGCCATTGAGCGCTCATTATGAAGGATTGATACCACTTTTGGACTATTTCAGTCAGAGTCGACTCGTAATAAGTGTGAGATTCGTGGTATTCGTATTTTGATAATACTAGGGTTTGGGTTAGCCTCAATCTAGCTGCCCAATTATCTATGACCTTTCTTTTATCACCAACTTGATGCATGTCTAGATATACTCCTCTTTCAGATACTGACTATCCCCATTTGGGTTCAGTAGGAATGAACTTTTGAGAACTCATTTCTCCAGATTTTCTTGTATGAGCTAATCCTTTGGGAAGCTTCATTCTATTTTCTTTGATGATCTCAGTAGGATAGTTCGTGATATTCTGAACTACTGTACTTCCTTGAGGAGGATTTTCTTTACTCATCTCAGAGGGTTCACCAGACTCTGGCTTGGCCTCTTGATATAGAAGAATCTTCCTTCCTATCTTAACCTGAGAAATCTTTTGTATGATTTCTTATAATTCTTCCACTGACCCACAAGTCTCCGCTTGTGCATATAGACTCTTGAGTTCCTCAGACTTGAGCATCTTCATAGGCCTCTTTGTATCTTCTTCCTTAAATGATTCTTCAACGAATGTAGATGACTTAGTTCCCGAAGTATTTCCTTCTTCATAACTGGAAAATGAATGTCTATGGAATTGTAGGCTTATCTTTCCTCTCATGTCTTCATAGATTGAAGCATTATTATTCTCAACCTGCTTGACTGGAGGTTTCAAATTTCATTCTCTTGGAAATGTCACTTCATTCTATTTTGTAACATGCTTATGCTCTGTATGATTTTTTGGATTAGTGAGGATGGATGTAGTGATTCTAGGATTGTTAAGAAACTTGGAATTTGGAGCTAAATTCGAGCTCATGAGTTTATAATAGATTCGGTAATCTATGGCAAGCTCCATCATTCATCTTTTCATAGAAATTCCATTGGTCTTGATTCTCAACCTGAGACAGTGTGCTGCATCTCTACCGTTCCTAACATGCTTTTCTTGAAGTCTGTTATCCTATCATCTTGCAGGACAATATGACAGAGCAGTTTATCCCATCTCTGGCTAGGAGTTCTATTCATACATGTACTACTCTAATGTGCATGTATGAATAGGCATTTCGAACTGCTTCACCTACTTCATTCTTAGTTATTAGCCTGATATTTGTTTCTTCACCTATTTCCAGAACAGTAAGTTCAAAAATCTTGAACCTGTAAGAATCTAAAAGAAAATAACCTCTTTTATAGATCTTGTTGGGTCTGAATTTTGGAACTAATGCCTCTCATACATTTGATTATATCTCATTATACTCAAATTCTTGAGTATTGATGAGTTCTATAAGCATTGTGCTCCTTTTGCTGAATACCCTGCTCAACATCTCTATGTTCATTTTTTCAATGGAATTAGAGAATTTCCATGTAAAAGGTTTAGGTTCACTAAACTTAACCTTACTTTTTTCTCTTGGAAAATATGGTATGATTATCTTACTAGCTACATTTTAGCTAGTTGTTCCTCATCGATTTTTTTTGTTCCAGCTGCAACTTTCATTTTTTTACACTTTTTTGTAGACGTGAGAGTTTAAGGTTTAACTCTTTGAATTAATGTTCTTCAAAAGTTCCATACATATCTCTTGAAAATAAACAATATTATAATTTTGCTGGTGAATTATGACTTTTAAATTTTCAGCAAGAGTCTCTGATATAGGGATATATAAGCTTTTGGCTTCTTTATCTTTTTCCTTGACCTTTATCCCAACCTTTTGGTTCATCATATTCAGATGATTAGTGTTAGGGAATTATGATCCCTCCCAACATGGTTCACAGAGTATATCGATAGAAAAGTAAACAAACTATAAGACAAACAACAAGAGAACACCGAGATTAACGAGGTTCGGCATAAACCTATGCCTACATCCTCCGAGAGACATCATATTCTTCACTATGAGAAATATAATAGTACAAGCTACATTTGAGCTAAATCCCATAACCCAAAACCCAAAACTTATGTACAACCATACACATAGAATTTCCTAAGAACACACCCTCATTCAAGAGCTATCCTCACTCTTGACATCTCTGCTCCCTTACACAAGAGATATACACTCCCTTATCGATGACTGCATCCACCTTACCGTGATGGTCATGCCCTGATAACCACATCCACGAACTAAGTCATGACATCCACACCTTGGTTAACTACCTATGTCTCCTATATATAGGCACACCAATTACAATCCAATTGGTCATAGGAAAACCAACACTTTTTCATTACTAGAAAAGAACCTATTCCTACAAGGAATAAACTTTGACATAAACCATGTCCAATTAGGAAGAGTAACCAAGTACAACTAGGATTTACTTTCCTAATCAAATTCTCATCACATCCTAACAATTAGAGCTTCTAGATGCTCTTTCAGGGTTTCTTGAGTCATTCTTAGTTCAAACGCTTGCCCTTGAATGTTGTTTGCAATGGTTTTTGTTTGGACTAACTTTTTTTTTCAATATCTAGCATATATTGTTTTTCTTTAAGATAATCAAGTTTTATTTCAAGCCTTCAAATTCTTGAATTTATTTCTTCAAGTTGGTTGACATGGAGATAAAATCTCTCAACTTGTTCAAGTAGTTTTTTTGCAGCCTTGTTCATGGACAGATGATTTAGGAATTCCACCAAACTTGGCCGTGATGGGTCAAGTTCCTCGACTCCTATTTCTCAATAAAGATTAGAAACTTCATCGTAGAGTGTATTTAGTACTCTACACTTGTACTCTATCGAGTATTGGTCTTCTTGAATATGCCTTGAATGAAAGCACTTTTGCCACTTATTAGAATCTTTTAAAATACAAAAGGATCGATAGTTTTTAAGTTTAGATTCTCTCTTATTAGTTAATAGAAGCCAATTTTGTGGCATAAGCCTTTTCGCCTATCTGCTCTTGAGCAAAGTAAGATATGATACCATGTAGGACGGATCTAACCGATGCACAACATGTTTAGGGGGTTCTGATCTTCCTCGAAAACTTCTTCGATGACTATGATATTTTCTCTGGTCTCCTAAATTCTACGTTGGACTCTATAGATATTATCCCAATATTTTTTTTCTTGAGTTATTTCAAAGAAATTTTTGCAAAAGCTAAAAGTTAAAGTCTAGAAGCTATTAAGTTTGCAATAATGATAAAAAATTGAATTGTTTAACTTCGAGTAGATGATGAATTTATATATTTGTTTGTTAAATAAAAAAACGTACCCACTATATTCCGTCTAAAATTTTTAATGTTGTATTTTTACTTAAACAATTTAAGGTAAAAATACATATGTAAACAGTATGCAGCACTGGTATTGTAGCTTCTGTATATCATACAACAGCGTACAGTAGACAAACCCATAGTTTTCACTGACTTGGTTAATTTACAAAGGGCATGGACCATAGTCACAGTACTGGAGTATTCACACAAGAGGGATAGGGTCCTCAGTTTCAGAGTTGCAGGGAGGGCCCTCTTCAGAAGTATTATCCAAGAGGCAAGAACAGTCCACCAATACTTTTAACGCAAGAAAACGAACAAGAACGGAAACTTATAATGAGACATGGAGCTGTAGAAAGAACCAGAGAGAAAGGAAAAAGAGAAAAGCTGATGATCGATAATGACGATACGGATCCGAGGGTGGGGAATTCAGGAATCTGAAAAGGACTACTGTGGTCGAGAGAGAGAGAGAGAGAGAGAGAGAGAGAGAGGCTAGGTATAACTTATTGGCTCTGCTTCGATCTGGGAATGTGAGGTTAAGTGATGAATGATGCGTCTCTCTTTCACGTGTTGAAGTTTGTATAGCTTTGTCAGTGTAGCTCTGAAACAATTCTGGATTCAAATCAGAAATTACGAAAGAAAGGGACAAAGAACGTCGACGGCCTAAAAAGACGAACAAGTTTTAACATGCATATGCAAATACCAAACCATGCATTAATATAAATGTTTGATTGATCAACTATTTGATTAAACCAGTAGTGTAAACTTTTTTCATACAAGTCAGCTTCTCGGGCTTCTTTTGGGTAGTAGAACGTGCTCTCCTTTTTGTTCATTACTGTTCTGCTTCTCCTGCTTAGCTACTACATTATTTTTTGGGGGAGAAAGAGCGATGGTACTTTGCTGAAATTAACAACTCGATTCTACGTTTTGGTTTAGTGATTTTGTTTGTTATCTAAATGGTGTGGTGGAGTGAGTTACTCAGGGACCGAGCAATTTAGGTATGACCCCTCTATAATTAAGGGAATCTTTACATCGTCCGCCCCATCTTTGCAAGTATTTTCACAAACTTTCGTTCAAACTATACAATAAAAAGGACTTTTATATAACAATAGTGATATATATTATTCCTATTGCATAATATTGAATGAAGGTTCCTAATATGAAAGAACGACGCATTTTATATTGATTAAACAATGAAGGTAGGAACGAACACACACGACTTACTCTCACGAACTCAATGGCAATTTAACATGGTTAAATCTCGTTCAGTATTCATTACTCAACTCTTACGGGTAGCCATCCACACCATTTTGTTTTTCAAGAAAAAGCTACATAATCACTATTCCATACCAATTTCCGAAAATTGCATACGTCTAGTTAATTAATATTCATATTAGACAAATTAATGATTTGATGAAGGATGCATGGCCGAGTCAAACAGGAGGAGCATAAATGGACATATATAGTTACTCCTAAGCTTGAACTGGTATGTACAAAAGTAATTGTAAGAAACTATGCAAGATATACTAATACAAATAAAATAAGATCAAGAGGAAAAAGTTGATGAGTGATAATGCAGTTGAAAGCAAAATGTCAAACACTAGTTTTCATCTTTTCAAGAATTCTCTCTCTCTCTCTCTCTCTCTCTACGACAGCAACTTCTCTCATCCTGCTCCTGTTTGGGTCGGGTCACGAGGCCAAAACTTAGCTAGCTCCCTCCCAATGCAGCTTTATATATTCTATATCGATCATATACTTATATCTATATACTTATATATACAATTCCAGAATTATTCATCCTCATTCGAGCTTAGCCTTTCTATATTAATCACTTCGTCTCCATCACTGTGTGAAGTCATGGAGCAGTTTAAGAAGTAAAACTGGGAAATGTTAGTTTTACAATTTCAACGTAAGAGGGGCTAAAATTTCCTTGCTGTTAACGATGCTTAAAAAAACAATGCAACTTTCAGAATAGCTTATTAGGGTTTGGTTTTTCAATCTCGTATTGGAACGTGCATGACATGCATGTTTTGCTTGGTAATGTAATAGTCTAACTACTTAATTATTTGATCTGATTAGCAACGATTTCCCATGTGATTTGTAAATCTGGAGAAATGAAAAAGTGACTTTTGTGAGTCAAATACAAATCAAATGCACTGGAATTACGCGTCGTTTTCTTCCGACAAGAGTAAATATAAATAAATTAAAATTTGATGCAAATTATGTACTGTGTTTAACTGTTATCAGTGTTATGTATTGGTTAACTTGTACTATAATTTACTTAGTTAAACAACAATGTATACAAAGTAATAGAGCCAGATAGTTGATATGGCGGAAGGAACAACATGAATCCAATTCATAACATGCATTATTGGCATGGATCAAACCATTAAGGGCTTGAGTTTTTGTGAACCTTTTGAAACATTCTTTTTTCACAGCGATAATTTGGCAACATTCAAAGAGCGAGCTAGGATGGTTATGACAAATGTATCATGTCATCGTGAGGTGAGCTTTTCTTGTTTCTTCTGTTGTTTGGACTTCAATGATGAATGTAAAAAAACATGAGTGTGAGTAATTGTAATTAAGAGAAATCTTATGAATAAGTATAAATGAAAAGTATGTGCGTGCACTACTTTGATATATGAAAATGTGAATTACATATGTAATTACATACGTACGTGACTTTTTGATTGATGGTATGAAACATTATACAATAACTAGCTGATTCAGTAGCAAGTGTTTCTTACACATATTTTCTCAGCCTCACTCAATTTACATAAAACATCGATGGAGAATCAAATTTGTTTAATTTGGATATATGAGGTGCTACAATCCAAATTTAACTAATTTGACTAATTTGTAACTAATGTGACTAATTGTGAGAAGGTAATAAATCGATGTGATTAATTATTAGTACCGTTGTTCATTGAACAATCACTGATTCAAGATTATTTGTTGTACGATAATATTTAAAAAAAACATATTAGTTCACATTATAGCTGCATCAGAAAAAGTGCAGATGATGAAGATTACAACTACATCAAGCATCGACGTTGCTTCTGTTCTTGCCGGATGTAGACCACAACTATCCCATACGGCATTGGCATGAAGATGAAGGTCAATGTGATTGAGGTTGAAATTTTTGCCGGCAAACCATCGCACACCATTAAGCTCAACTGCCAACTCAAAACAGATGAGTCCAATTGCAAAATAAAGTTTCAGATCGAAGTTTGGTATCTTTCTAGTAAGAGCTACGATGTCATCGATGCCCAATTCAGGCTAAAAGATAGACAACGGCGGGGCATCCGCACTTTTTATGATTTACGAACGTCCGTTTTCAAGACTAATTAGTTGAAAAACATTTGAGCTATGATATGCATGAACTTAATTATAAGAGATATATTGTTAATGATGATAATTAAGTTAATATTTTCATCACTAGATTAGAACTTCCATTATCTCAAATATCACCAGCTGTCAATAACACTAGATTTGGATGGTTGCTGTCTGTCAATACTACCTTGTATTTTACTTCCAATTTTGTTTCAAATATTGGAGCTTAAATTCAAGGAGCTGCAACCACTTTAGTGGGATTGCAATTTTTAAGTCCCATTATTCACTTCACCCACCTATTCTATCACATCCATCTGACATGATATTCAATACGTTTTGACCATAGTTGCACACTAGCATAAGTAGCAATACCCCAAAATTGCAAAATATCGTCGTCCATAGATCACACTTGCTAGTTCACCTGTGAATTCAATGCTCTCTATCAAACTCGGCTGAAAATAGATCGAGACAATAGTCGAGCACATTTTGTTCAAGTATGGTAGGTGATGAAATTTATTGAAGCCATTAAAATCTCTATAACCTATTACCTTAACTTTGTCCCCTCATTGTGTTCATAACAACAACGATAGTAAGCAACATATATTCTTATCCCTCAGGACACAGCTTCATCGTGATTGTCGTTCCCAGCTCTACCCAATGAAAGCGTCAAGCACTTGACGACGTTCCTCGCTCCAAAACACCCCCATCACTCCAAACCCCTGTTCCTAATGTTTGCATCGCTAGGTTTTAGCAGAAATATAAACCCTTCTTCGAGATCAAGCTGCTCCAAGAAGCTTAAGCTAATCGCCACCATACCTTGCACAAAAGGACGCTTAGCTAATCGCCACCACCCCCACCACGAGCTTAAACCCTCTTCTTCTTTCTCTATCTTACCCTTTTCTTCTCGGTTATGGAAAACTGGGATGCATCCAAAAGGCATAGCTTCGGCGTAGTTATATTATAAAATTCTGGACGACAGAGAATAATAAAGGTGGGAAATTAGATTACTATTTGGGAGCTCGTGTTGAGGTTTGAGACTAGATACTCCCTCTAAGGAATCCCAACGCCACTGTCTCAATCTTTCCACCGTTATCTGTTTGGGACATTGCTCCATTCCTCCTCTGTTTAAATCCTTCTTCTTCATCCTCTTGATTCTTCTCCCATGAGGCATTACATCCAACACTACCTTATTCCTACTCTCATCATTTTCTTCCCAAGAACCCGAACCAGTCATGGCTGCTTGTGCTTTGCTAGGTGACAATGGCGACCATGTCAGTGCCAATGGAAGCAGCAGCAACAACAACAACAACAGTAGTGCTAGTCACAGTCCATTGAACTCCACCAGCCAAGGAAGCAGCGTTGTCGAGCAGCAGCAGAACCCGGCTCGGTCGAAAATGGTGAGGAAGAGAATGGCTTCCGAGATTGAAGTGCAGCCTAGCAGTAACAACAACAACACCAACTCAATCAGAAACAACAATAATGGTGACAATTATATGAGAGCAGCTTCGCGTAACCGGAGCGTGATGCTAAATCCAAACCCGACCCATGACAAAGTGAATATGGTCTCCAACTACTCCACCACTATGCTCAATCTACCAGTACCATCATCGTCCAACAATCTGACAACTCTCATGACGTCAGGTGGGGTTCTATCAACTGCTTCAGCTTCTTCTTCCTCTCCAACCTGGGGTCCTATAGACCCTTTGTCCCTCCATCATCCCATTCACCACTCCCAGATCGCCGCCACCTCTCCTCCTCCCGCCGTCTGCGGCTTTTCAGGGCTGCCTCTCTTCCCACCGGAGAGAACAACTCCCCCCTCAACTCATCCTACCACGGCGCTTTCTACTGTCATGGATCAAGACAGCTCCGCCACGGCGTGGATCGACGGCATCATAAAAGACCTCATCAACAGCTCCACCAGCGTCTCCATTCCTCAGCTCATACAAAACGTGAGGGAGATCATCTTCCCTTGCAACCCCAACTTGGCTTCCCTCCTCGAGTATCGCCTCCGCTCCATATCGGAGCCGCCCCCGCCTCCGATCCCGACTTTCAGTCGAAGAAGAGAGCAACTAGGTCCGGGGTTGAAGCTTAATATCGACTCTACCTCCACCGGAATAAATGACGTCGCTACTGTTTTCCCGTCAGATGGCAACAGTGGTCACCATGTGATTAGCAACCAGGACTTGTACTTGAGCTGGGGAGCCACCCTACCCCAACAACCCAACCCTACCTCCTCCCCTACTTGCAACGAAAGCAACCTCCAGGCTCAGCAGCACCACATTTCCCAGCAGATTCAGCCACAACTACAACAACAAGTACAACAACAAACACACGATAAGCAGCGGCAAAGCTCCCCATCCCCGGCCGCGGAGTCTACACAAAACAACACTGCACTACAGTCCACCACTGCAGCTGCACCTACGCCGTCCCCGGCGGCACTACTCCGCGAGAAGAAAGAAGAGATGCGGCAGCAGCAGCGAGACGAAGAAGGGCTGCACCTCCTCACCTTACTACTCCAATGCGCCGAAGCCGTCTCCGCCGATAACTTCGAAGAAGCAACCAAAATGTTACTAGAAATCTCCGAGCTTTCTACCCCTTACGGCACCTCCGCGCAGCGCGTGGCGGCTTACTTCTCCGAGGCCATGTCAGCGAGACTAGTCAGCTCGTGTCTCGGCATCTACGCCTCCCTCCCGGCCTCCGCCGCGCCAATCACCCATTCGCAGAAGCTTGTGTCCGCGTTCCAAGTCTTCAATGGAATCAGTCCTTTTGTGAAGTTCTCCCACTTCACGGCCAACCAAGCAATCCAAGAAGCATTTGAAAGAGAAGACCGGGTGCACATAGTCGATCTCGACATCATGCAAGGCCTACAATGGCCTGGACTCTTCCACATTCTAGCTTCCCGCCCCGGTGGCCCACCATACGTCCGCCTCACCGGGCTTGGAACCTCCATGGAGGCACTAGAAGCTACCGGAAAGCGCTTAACGGACTTCGCAGACAAGCTAGGGCTTCCGTTCGAGTTCCTCCCAGTGGCGGAGAAGGTGGGTAGTTTGGACCCTGACCGGCTTAACATAAGCAAGAGAGAGGCCGTGGCCGTTCACTGGCTGCAGCATTCGCTTTACGACGTCACCGGCTCCGACGCCAACACGCTCTGGCTTTTGCAGAGGTAATGTCAATCTAAGGTTCTTCTATATATACATTGAAATATCAAATCATCCAGAGCTTTGCATTGCGCTTTTTTGGCGTCTTTAATCGAAGTTGCATGCTAAAGTTTCGAACTTTAATTAGCTAGCGCTGACCAATTAATAAACAATTAGTTCATGGCTTAATCCTACAATGGCCTCCATTGTTGCTAATCTAACTTTTGGTCTGTCTCATTTCCTTATAGTAAACTCGGGTCGCTATATCTCTTTTCTTGTTGCAGCCTATAAAGCTGTAGCCAATCCCTTTTCCTGTTTTACTCTGGGGCTAAAGTTGGCCAAGTAGCCTAGTCTGTCAAATTGTCGATAGTAGAAGAACTTTGTGCATTTTTTTGAGTGATTTGATACGATTGATTTGACTGCAGATTAGCACCAAAAGTGGTGACGGTAGTGGAACAGGACTTGAGTCACGCCGGTTCTTTTCTAGGGAGGTTTGTGGAGGCCATACACTACTACTCGGCGTTGTTCGATTCTTTGGGTGCAAGCTACGGTGAAGAGAGCGAGGAGAGGCACGTCGTGGAGCAACAGCTTTTGTCAAGGGAGATACGGAATGTTTTAGCCGTGGGAGGGCCGTCACGGAGCGGTGAAGTCAAGTTCCATAACTGGAGGGAGAAGTTCCAGCAGAGTGGGTTCCGGGGGATATCTTTGGCGGGAAATGCGGCGACTCAGGCGACCTTGCTGCTTGGGATGTTCCCTTCTGATGGCTACACATTGGTGGAGGACAATGGGACTCTCAAGCTTGGATGGAAAGACCTCTGTTTGCTCACTGCTTCGGCTTGGAGACCACCTTATCATGCTACTACCAACCCCAACCTTCACTACTGAGCTTGTTTTTGAATGTATTATCCGTAATCCGTTGCCCGGTTATAATTTTTGTTTAGTTGAAATCCATCTATCAGGAAGTTTGTGGAAGAAATTTTTGCCTGATAAGGATTAGTTAGGCGTTAAACGAAGAGCTAAATAAAAGCACTAGCACCGGTAGCACGACAGAAGCAAGGGTAAAAAATAAAAGCAGTAGCAAGACCAGAGCAAGGGTCGGAAGTCAAAAAAAGGCAATCAACTCGTTCACAAAACCAGCCTTATTAAGGTGGATAATCTACATCGCTATACATCCAGCTTACAATTAATATTATTTTTCTGACGCCGTTAATAAAATAATATTAACCGTCAAATTGATGTATCCAGGCGAAAAAGTTGGTTGAAAAAGGGGTACATACCTTGCCAATTGCCATAGCCTTGAAGAGGTTGAAGGATTCTATGGCTGTATTGATGGGACTTCAGCATAGTTGTAAGTCGTAACTAATTAGAGTGAAAGAGAGGAATTTGAGAATGCCCAATTTAAATTGAATTGATCTGTTTCACAGAACTGATGCAGGATATATTTGGAAAATAAAAAAGAACAGGGATTTGAAATCACCTAACAATAACATAAACAAAAGCTCAAAAATAAAATACAACCTGAAAAGTCATAGGAAGAATGATTCCTGTGAAGGGCATAAAGCTAACGACTACTTGGTTTCTCAGCAAACAGTTGTTTATATCACGAATGGTAATTGAATCACATTTTTTGACAAACAAACAATGCATCCTTGCAGTGTGTACAAAATTATTTGCTGCACAGCTTTTCCACTAAGCAATAATTTTCTTCAAACCACTCCCTAGGAGCATCACCTTCCATCCCCCAATGGTAACTCGAAGCTTATGTTGTCATCTGGGAGCTCCATCCATCTGCTCTTCCAGAAAGAATAAATTTTAAGGTCTTTTATTTACCAAAAAATTACAACTGTGTTTGAAACTCAGCGCGGCTATGGCTTCCACAGAATCAAATATGCTTTGGAAGCCTGATAAAAAATTTCGGCACCCATAGAATAGATAGACTGGTTAGTGCTTCTCAATCCCCATGTCTTGGAGAACCTCTAGCTGTAAAACAAGGGCAATCAGCTCACTATGAATTCACGTTGCAGTCGGTTAAAAACTGATCTTCTCGGTTCAGATATCTCTTCCAGAAAACCTTATATTTTGGGATTCCTAAATCAAGCCAAGGTTTCATCTTTCCATTGTAGTGCAGCACTGCAGCTTTTGTTACTGCAGCAATATCAATATTATAGTCATTTCCCAGTCCAGAGAGAGCCCACACACCATCGAGAGGATAAATCAAGTCCTTAAAGGTTAGCAAGCTTGCTTGCAACGCAGCAGCTTCATTTTGCACCTCTTGGGTGCTCGCCTGTCATTAAGACGGGGAAGCAAATAAATCAGATATTCTAAGTGGGACATGAATAATACGCTAGACATAAGCACACATTTAAAAACGAAAATGGGAAATGTTTGCTATAAAGAATCAACAAAACCACAGGTAGCTTAAACAATAGTTGCACTGATCATAGATATTAGGACAAGCTGAATGATACTCACCTCATTTACAAACTTTCGGTAAGTTTCAGTGAGATCAAGTTCTCTCCACTTAACCAGATCAATGACATTCAATCCAGACATCCAAGCACATGAGGTTTTATCGAAACTGTTCTCACCAACAGAGCTCTTCAGAAGATTACTCAACTTCACTGAGCAGAACTGTACAGCAGCGTTAACTTTTCCTCCCATGTTAATGGTCCAAAGTGCAGACAAGTCCTGCTGTACAACAACATCTTCATCCAAAACCACAACTTTCTCCAAATTCTGGAATATCTCGGGAAGAAGATAGTGTGAATGAGAAAAAATAGACAAGTATTCCGTTCTAGCTTCTGTACCAATGCCCAAGGAAACACGGAATTCCACAGGCAATGACAAGTATAATTTGCGGTTGTCTAGGTCCTCCAGGTTTAACACCTGAACAATGGCTTCTTTATAAGTATTTCTAAAGAACCATAGTTTCAACGCAAAATAATTCTCTTGATTCGTCAGCACATGAAAAACCAGTTTCCCACTTTCCTGAAACATTGCAAATTAGTTATTTAGTATTTATCACCAAGAAAGATAGCAATTACAGTTGGATACACATGGAAGAGGCCAGATTCATACTTTTGCATGCACTACAGTTGAGTTGATTACAACTGATGATGCAAGTACATTGGTGGAGAATATGACATAGTGCCGCAATGCAGGATCATTGTACTTGCTCGCCAGAGACTCTGTATTGTAAACAGGATCTCTGAAAAATTCCACAGTCAGTCTCATAGACAAGCAGTGGAGACTCTTTGGCATAGTCTGGACTGCAAGTTGGTAGAGAAAGACACTTTGTTTCATGTGGAAGTTAGCTTCATCTGCAGTCATATCAAATATTTGTCCCAGCTTCTTATCAACATTATGGCATTCCACAGGAAAGGTTTTGGCTTTCGCTATTACAGCTTGCATCCTCTCAAGCTTCTTCCCAATCCTGACAAAACAATTGGAATTGTGCTTAGTTTGTTGGGCAGTCTGAGACATTAGCAATACCCAAAATCAGAAGAAATATCAAAAACAGCATGACTAAGCACCAACAAAGAATAACTTAGTGAAATGTGAGCACTATCAATACCAGATGGATGCAACATGCGAACTCTGATAGTAGATTTTAATACATCAATTTGACAGCCATAGATGTGTAACAGTAGGAGTCATTTTATAATTCTCATTGATGAAGAACAGTGGGAAAATAAGAATATTTGGCATTCTAAAACATCGATTGCGACAGCCATATGTTTAACAGTAAGAATCATTACATGACTGTCATTGACGATGAACAGTGAGTGGGGAAATATATAAAATTTTCCATGACTTACTGTGATGGAAGATCAGCATCTGTAGTACTTTCACTAAGAACTTTCTCCAGCTCTTGAATGTTTTGTTTCATTTCACTAGAAAACTTGCGTTGGGATGGAAGTTTTGCAATAGTAGGAAAATATGCTCTTGCCACAAATAGTGAATCCTTCAGCTTCTTCACCATTGAATCCTTCATGTCTTCTTTATGTTCTTGACGCCAAAGACAGTAACTCCCAAATTTCACTTGACATATTTTCCCACTTTCATCAATACCACCTTTGGCATAATCAATCATTTCCACCTTTTCAACCTTGGAGTTCTGTAAAAAAACAAATTCAGATTAGTCAAAGCAAATGTGATTACCCCAAAAAAGAAACACACACACACACACGCACACACACACAAATATATATATATATAGAGAGAGACAGACAGACAGAGCAATATGTTCATTTGTACATTTTTTATAGACAGGGATAGTGGAACGTCCCGAGGCGGAGCTTGAATCTCTGTAACTATTAAAATAAAATATAAGTTAATATCTATCAAGTGACAATCAAAGAGACAAGTGTACAATATTGAGATATAACAGACCTTCTGGTTTCTTTTGCAGCGGGACCTGATTTTTGGTTGTATTTTCAGCTTTGTGTGTGATATTCTTTAGTATATCCTGGTAAAAAGGAATAAAAAGAAAAAATAACAATCAGGTCATATGAATCATGCTGTAATTGAGATAATGAATCTTCATGCATTATGATGCACAACATATACTGGTAATCTTCATGCATTTTGTGTACATCACGGCCGCATATCTCCGTATAGCATAACATGCGACATTGTACCATTTAAATTTCCTAGAAACATTATAATTTCCTTAAAGTCATGTGAAGTAGATCTGTTAGAATTAGGTGGCATTCATATATTGTTTACACTATGTCCAACAATCCTATATCGCTTTTTTATTCACTAGAAAAATGACACGAGTGCAATTCGGCAACAAAATCACAGGAGCAGAATTCATACATCATCTTGAATTGAACCTTGACACTTAACCTCCAGCATAGAGTAGGGATGAGAGGTCACTAGACCCAGCAACCGGGGTTAATTAATTCCATTACACACCAATACCTAAAAGTTTAGAACGCCAAATGTAAACATACCAATTTTATAGAATCTGTTACCAATTTATAAATTTATAGTCACACAAGCAGATGCATCAGAGCCAAGTTTGTACAATAATTGTAATGTGCCATGGTTTACAACTCGAGGACTAAACTACCTCAAAGACTAGGGTAGAGTTTCACTGTATGTATCAGAGCTCAGTTTGCACTATAGTTGTAATATGCCATGGTTTATACCTCAAGGACTATACTGTCTCAAAGACCAGGGTAGAGCTTATCACTGTGAAGATACACATATCAGTCACCTGATGACTCAACTACAAGCTTATTTCCTATAGTTGGAGCATTGTGATCCTTAAACTAGCCGAATAGCAGGACCAAGTCACCAAGAATGAAGGCAAGCATACAACCATAACATCAATACGGAAACGAACCTTAAAAATTGGCGGAGTAAAATGTTTCACAAAATTCTCTACATGCTTTACATGATCCTCCTGCAAGAAATCAACAATCTTTAGTCCCCAATACAAAATCCTTACAAGCAATGTGTGTGTGTGTGCGCCTCACTAAATCCCTACGTAAATTGATCGAAAACACACCTCTTGTTCCTCATTTTCTTTGATGATGATCGGTGTGGTATGCTGAAATCACAAAAACACAATGACTAAGATCAACACCAACAATGCGGCAATCGAAAATCAAATCCTAACCAAAAAGAACAAAGCAGAAGCTTACAGTAGGCGAATTCGGCTGCTCCGAACCATAACCTGCACAATGCAAACACGAAAACGCAAAAGGTTAAACGCACAGAGAGATCCAGAAGCATCCAGAAACTAGAGTCACAAATTCGATTTCAAATCAGATCTGAAACAAACAGATCTGAGTGTAGAGTGTGTGTGGCTCTCTACTGACCTTGAAAGCCATTATGAATTCCGAGAAGGAAGAGAAGAGGAACGAGCATAGATAGTATCACGAGGCCTAAAACTCCAACCACCAATCCTTTCCATCTCTTCTTTCCGGCGTACGCCATCTCTCTCTCCCGCCGCCGTCGCCTAATCCGATTTCATTCCACCATCCACGGCGACGACGATTCTTAAATTCCTCCTCCTCCTAGCTTCTTCTTCTTCTTCGTCTGGTTTCGGAATGCGGCAAACTCGAAAACCGAAGCGCTGGAAAAGCCAAAAAGGTGCGGTTGTTCCGCGGCGCGTATGGTTCAGATGCTTGCAGTGCGGTTATGGCAGCTCTGTAGAGAAAGAATGAGAAAGAGAGAGAGAGTGACTGGGATTCAAATCAAATCAAGCCTGGGCTGTGTACGGCATTCCCTAATTTGACACCAAAAACTGTGAGAGAGATTCTGCGGAAAGAGCTTCATACTCTTTTTATTCTTACCCTCTTCTCTGGTTAAAAGGTCAGTAATTATTATTGCCACTCTTCTTTTAAATTTTTTAAATTATTTAAAAAAATTAATTATCTTTTTTATTTTTAAGTCAGATCCACTTCACATGTTGAGGTTGTTCACTAGTGACTTGGGCTCAGACCTTTTTTTGGTTTTTTCTTCTTCTTTTTTTTTTTTTTTAATATTTTTGGTAATAACTCTAAATTGCTTTCCTGTTTAGGGTTCTTTCAGGTGTTTACTTTTGGAGCAGATTCTCAAGTTTTGGTGTCATGGCACTCTTTGATAAACCAGTCTCTATCATTCTGTTTTTGACTTTTTCTATTAAATAAGACATGGTCTTATATTTATTAAGTAGCACGGACACGTACACAAGTGTCCGTTTTAGACACGATTTGATACGTAAACACGGTATATATTAATTTTTTTTTGATACGGACACGTGGTGGACATGTTAATTAAATATTAATTAATTTATAAATTTGAAAGTATTTAAAATTTTAAATGTATATATATGTCAAAGACTCAAAGTGTACATTAAAATGATGAAAACATAACTTGTTAGAATGACTAAGGATTTGATAAGTACCTTAGATAACTAAGGTTCGAATCTCACCACAAACATTCTTATTTTTATCACGAGTTTCTCTCTTTATATATATATATATATATATATATATATATATTAAAGTGTGCATAAAATCATAAATATAATAAAAACTGAATCTGTTGGAATAGTTGAGGAGTTGTTGAGTGCCTTAGATGACCAAGGTTCGAATCTCACCATAAACACTTTCACTTTTATTATGAGTTGGTGTGTGTCCGCGTGTCCGATTCGGATACTCGCGTTTTCGATTCAAATACTCGCGTGTCCGAACGTGTCTGTATCTGTGTCGGACACGCAATACGGTGTCCATAGCATGTGTCCGTGCTTCATAGTCTATTTATGACAAAAAAATGAGATGGTCTTCCATCATTAAAACTTTATATATGTAGTGGGAGGTTGCCTACCATATATTAATGAGATGAGCAAGCAATTATTGTGCAAGAAAAATGAAATTAGGAGGGAAAAATGCAAAGGTGTTACTGTATTGTCTCTTCTGAACAAATAATTTTTTTAAATGACTTTTTATATTAAAAAAACACATTTAACACATGTAATTAAAAAAATCAAACAAGATTCAAAAATTCTAAAAAAGTCATCTTAAAAACACCCTTAAAGCGTTGCACATAATCTTGAAGATATTTACAACCTGTGATATTTACTAAAAATCATTATTTCAACAAAAAAGAAGAAGGTATGCAACGATTACAAATCACAACACCATCGCGATGTAGACACTGACGATGCCACCGAGGCCAAGACGGTAACACGACTCCATCGACAACAAGGGGATGAGCTCTCCAAAATCCCAATCTCCGACTCGATCTAAATTAGATCGAGCTCTTCTGAACTCCCCATCGCCGGCAGCTTCACCGCCCTCTTCTCCTCTCTTAGCTCCATTCTCTTCCAGGTTAGCTTCACCGACACCACCATCTCCATCGTTAACGTTGTTGCCTCCCTCCGCCACACAATTCCGAGATTTGCTGCTCCATCTTCCGCCATGGTCGACGTTGTCATCTTTGCCATGGTCGTCGCCAGACACAAGAACATCTGCAACACCAACCAAAGAGATTGGGTATTTGACATGATGATGATGATGGGTGCACTGATCAATTTGTTGGGTGACCACGATGATGATGATGATGTCGACGGAAAGAGGAGGTTGATGGAAAGACAAGGGCTGATGTTGAAGAAAGGCTTGCCGGAAATGCCTAAATCAGAGAAAATGGTGATGAGGGGTGCTTAGAGCAGTTTCTTATTCTTCTTGGGTGTGATAGCGGGTGTGATAGGTAGTGTGACAGGTAGTGTGACAACGGGTGTGATAGGTAGTGTGACAGAAGTTGTGACAAGGGTTGTGATAGCCGGTGTGAGGTAGTGCGACAGAGATTGTGACAGGGGGTGTGACAGTGCGACATCGGGTGTAATATGGGATGTGACAGCGTGTGTTACATGTAGTGTGACATAGGGTGTGTGATGAGCACATTATATATCATATTATTCTCCCTTATTTATATTTGTTGGTGACTTATTTTTATTAATTTGAGTCATTTAGTTTGATATTGTGTCCTTATAAGTATTTGTCTTACATTAATAAAATGTTAAAGATATTGAAGCGATTTATCTATTTTCATATGGTCAATTGAGTCCTTGATTTAACATGAGTATTTTTCCATTTTAATAAGCAAATAAGTTCACCACATTCTTCTTGTTCTCATAACATGTGTAGCCTACAATTGATGGAATGCATTCTCATTGCATTAAGTGTGTTGTATTGAAAATATTACCTTAGCCATCAATTGTTGAATTTACTTTTGCTTGTTTAAATCATAGATACATACATAAAAATGGAAGCTAGATAGATCATGAAAGATGCATGAGAAATTTTCCCGTGAAATAAGGTGGCTAGAAGCAAGCTTGCTTGAAAGAATGAATTAACTTTTCACTCTTTCAAAGATTGTGTTCTTAGCATTCATTTTTTCCACATGGAAATTGAGAGAGAGAGGGCAAATGGAATTTGATGAGGAGATGAGTGATGTATGGAATCATTTATGAGTGAAGACTTATTGCCATCAAGCTTGAGAATTTTGAAAGAGGGAAAGTCATATTCACATGGAGATAGAAGCTAGAGTGAAGATCTTTGTTTCCCTATAAATAGATGTTGTTTCATGAGAATAAGGAAGAGGAGAGTGAGGAGATTTGAGAGACACATTGTTGCTCTTTGTTCTTCCATTTCCTTAGCTATTTCCTATGTTGCATTTTATAGTTTTGAGCATGTTTTTAGTTTGTATTATGTATTGTTAAATTTCCTTAACTAAAGTTAAGGATGAAACCATATTATGAAATAAGTTTTATTCAATTATCTATTTAAATCCCTAATCACATATTCCATGCCTATGATTCTTGCTTTAATATGTATTAATAAAATATTTGTTCATTTCACCTCTAATGTCATGCATTTTTGGTAGTTCAGAAGTCACTTTTATTAATCCATGCTTGATTTTGTACCATGTTAATATGAAATCGTTTGATCTCTTGTTATTCAAATGAGTTTGTTTCACATCTGATGCTTAGCAACATTTTGATCTTTTGTAGTTTCAATAAGTTTATGTACAAGTGATGCTTTGGCGTTCATAATTAAGAAGCGAAGAAGAGTCTATAATAGAATTTATTCATGTGTGCTTCATTGATAAATCTTGAGAAAACATTAGATTGATTTATAGATTGCTACTCCTATTTGGGAATTAGTAGATAACATATCGAGACTTATTGATTAATGTGGTGAAATTCGATACATTAGTTACTGCGTCATCAAGGTAATCATTATCTCTTTATTTTGTCTTTATTTTAGCTACTTCATAACCAAATTTTATTCAACTAGGTTAGTGTTAAATTAATTTAGATTTGATTAGCTTTTTCCTAATATCATACATTCCATGTGGGTTCGTCCTTGCTCTTGCATATCTGTGCTACAATAGATTCGTGCGCTTGCGAGTAACATTTTAAGACACATCAGTGTGACAGAAGGTGTGAAAGGTAGTGTGACATGGGGTGACAGGAGATGTGACATGAGGTGTGACAACGAGTGTTACAAGTAGTGTGACAGAAGGTGTAATAGGTAGTGTGACATGGGTGATAGGGGTGTGACAAAAAGTGTGTCAGTGGGTGTGATAAGTAATGTGACAGAGGTGACAGCACGTGTGATATGTAGTGTGACATGGGTGACAACAAGTGTGACAGTGAGTGTGACAGGTGTGACAGTGGGTGTGACAAGGGGTGTGATATGTAGTGTGACATGTGTGACAGGGGGTGTGACATCGGGTGTGACATGTAGTGTGACATGGGGTGTGACATAGGGTGTAATAGGTAGTGTGACAGCTGATAGGGGACATGACATATGGTGTGATAGCGGGGGTAACAATGAGTGTGACAACGAGTGTGACATGCTGAGAGAAAATGTCTAAATAAGCAAAATTATGTTAAAACTCAAATGATATTAGTATGAGTATGCTCAGAATGAAAAGAATAACAAGAATTAGGGAGTCTTAAGCTTCGGTTTCATCGATAATTGCTTGGAGCACCACCATGGACGATGACAGCCCGTTGCGAAGGTTGTTGCGCCTTGTATGGGTATGATATCAAATGGAAGAGGGGAAATAGATCTTTCTAACGATACCAACCACGCTCAAATCCATCATCAAACTATAAAGTTATGACTAGAATTAGAAGAAGATGATGATGATAAAGAAGAAATGGTAAAACAGTCTGGAAAATAAAGTGAGACATTTTTATAATTAAATAATAAGTGATGATCTTTTTCTAATTTATTATAGGAAATAATACTATTTTATAATTTTAAAAATTCACTAATGGTACTCATTGTTTTTTTTTCTGGATCAAAGGTTACTTCCGAACAGATAAAGGTTACTAATGGTACTCATTGTTGAATACGCTAAAATATGAGCCATTATTTACTAAACTTTGTAAGTCAATAATACGGAAGACATACTCCAATCCAATTGTCAATCATTTATTATCCAAAAAAGAATGTAATGGGTGAATATGGCCTGGTGAATTTGAGATGCATTAAATTAATGGCTCACAATGACCTTTCCAGAAAGGGGCAATGCTGCTCTTTTTCTTTCTAATCCCATAAAGTATGGGCAACGGCATTTGGCTTTTCTTCCTTCAGGGGCTAACAGCACTCAAAGTCTCAATGGAGAAACAAAAGGAAACTCTGTTCTGGAAAGTAGCTAGTGGAAGTGAGAAACTCATTGTAAAAATGTGATGCCATCTCTCAGGACTTGCCAAAATTTGTTGAGGCAACTCTGACACATTGCACAGGTATGAGAATCACAAATCTATTTGACACTTGAGAAGTAGAGGCTATATATATATATTTCCCTAGTATCTATAGGATACAGAAAACATCAAAAAATATGTATGTGGATACAGAAGGAGAAGAGATGAACTGATCAGGAACTGTGCTGCACTGATTGCTATTTTGGTTCGATTTTGGCAGAAACAGTGTATCCACCACTGTATTCAAAGGCACCAGTGCTGTCCCTCATATCCTTCTTCGCCAAACCGTCGTTGTATGGATGTTTAGCACCTTTTGAAGTATTAAAATCTGTGGCAGATGAAGAGGCTGATGTGGAGTTTGTATTCATTCCATCATTCTGTAGAATGGTTTCAACAGCCTTCACAAGATCACTCATTGATGGACGATCTGCAGCTGATTCTTCAACGCATTGCATGGCCAACTCCAAGAACCTCGCAAACCCTATAAGTGGTCCTGAGTTTCTAATGTTTCGGTCTATTAAATCCCTCAACCCATAGTGCTCTTTATCATCCTGGTTCATTGCCATGCGCACCTCGCGGACAATGTATTTTCCCTTGTCAATTGGTTGCTTTGCAGTTATCAACTCAAGCATAACCACTCCAAAACTGTACACATCGCTCTTCTCAGTTAACTGTTGAGTCATGTAGTATTCAGGATCCAGATATCCCTGCAAACAAACAGAAAATTGCGATAAGAACTAAAGACTGATACCCGGCTCAGGCTTTGTTTGAGGCTTATAATAAACTTAGCAATCTGAATGTACATAATGAAGAAATAAAAGAGCAAAAAGGAAATGAATTGGTATATCATCTTTATATGAATGAAGCTCATAGATGGCATAATAAGAAATGCTGCCGTAAACCTACCAGTGTGCCTTTGACCTGAGTTGATACATGCCCTTTAGCACTGTCAGAAACCAGCTTGGACAAGCCAAAATCTGCAACCTTTGCAGTTAAATGCTCATCCAATAAAATATTGGTGGTTTTGATATCTCTATGGATTATAGGAGGGTTTGCAAGCTCATGCAGGTAAGCTATTCCTCTCGCTGACCCAAGAGTGATGCGGAGTCTTCTCTTCCAGTCGAGATGAATGCCAGATCTCCCTACAGGTATATGCATAAAGTCCGTCACTACATGATATAAACAGGGTCCGTCGATTTTCTATACTCTACACTAGTACTAGAGAATTATGCTTTTATTGGCCTTGGTGGATGCATGTACTTCTTAGAGAAAAAAACATATGTATAAATTAGCTCATAAAAAAACACAGGAGAAACAGCTGAAACTACACAAACTGATGATTGCATACTGTCTTCACTACCAACAGGTTATCTACAGACAAGTATTGAAAACCTTGAACTGACCTGACAAGCTTTCCCTAAGTGTTCCATTAGGCATATATTCGTAAACCAGCATCTGTTCTCCTTGTTCAAAACAAAACCCGACGAGACCAACAAGATTTTTGTGATGAACTCGTGAGAGCAACTCAATTTCAGTCTTGAACTCAAGACCCCCCTGCATTGATCCTTGCTGAGCTCTTTTGATTGCCACAACTAGTCCATCAGCAAACATGCCCCTGTAAACCTAAAGATAACCAACCAACGAAAAAAAGAAAGAAAGGGTCCTTCATCAGAAATTTGAAGCAGAGTTTCATAAGATGTCAATACAAAACTTGAATCTTTACCTTGCCATAGCCGCCAGATCCTATCTCATTACTGTCAGAGAAATTATTGGTGCACTTCTTAAGCTCCTCATAGGAAAACCATCTTGCTCCCTTTAACTGTGGTGCACCCCCAGTGTCTTTTCCACTGGGTGCCCAAGAAGCTGAAAGATACAAAAACCATAATAAAATCAGCCAACATAACTAATATTGCTCCTCTGAAACATACAGATGACAAAATTTCAGTCCAGCCAAATATCATCAAGAACAATGACTGACCAAATGGTCTGCTCGTTCCAATGGCTCTTTCTGCACGTTTCTTTTGCCGAACGGCATATACTCCTACTGCCACTAATCCCACAACCAGAAGGGTACAACCAATCGCTATTCCAATGACAACGCCAGTGCTTACAGATTTCCCATGTGTGGCTGAAAGAAGTTGGATTCTCTAGTCAGTTCCTTTTATGACCCAAATATGTGTGTGTGTGTGCGCGTGCGTGCGTGTGTAGTAAAAGTATGACTAAAATTACCCCGGAAAGTATAAGGAGCTGTAATAAAATAATAGGGACCAAACTCTGCGGGTGGCTTGTAAGTTTGATTGCTCAGATCAAAACCAATCCTCAAAATCTCTGACCGATTAAAATAAGTTCCTGTAGATGGAAAGAGTGCCAACTGTACTTGAAGGTAGTCATCCACATTGAAGATAGGGTTTTGAAGTTGAACTGAACCAGGATTGAGGAAAAGGTTTGTCCACAAGCTCCTTTCCAGGTTTTGAAACTTAGTTGCGTCTGATAATTCTCTGAAAGTTGGTGCTCTAAAATACAGTGTTCCTTCAAACGGATATGCACACTGACAACTATGAGGGCTGAGCTTCTGATCCTTGGGGCATTTAGCGTTTCCACAACTCACTGTAGTAGAATACACTGTAGCGTTGAGAACCACACAATAAGATAGACCAGTGGTTCTGTTGCACACAGGGTTCCCTACAAGTCTGCAATATGGAGAAGTGACAAATTAGAGGAATGGCCTGGTGGACATACAAATCATAAAAAAAATTCAAGATAAGTCCCATGAACTGACTTACATCAGTGAATTTTTGTACTCGTAACCATTAGTGACTAGGGAAATATCATTGTTCTCCAGATCCACAAGGTCTAGTTGTACACTGATGCTATCACCCAAGTTCAATGTGTTGTTGAATGCATTATTTTTTAGTTTCCTATAAAATCGACAAACATGAGTGGACATATTCCTCAAATGGTTCAACTTCAGTAACGTTTGTTTATTAACTTACACTTGCTGTATATCTTCTAGGCTGAAAAGCTTCTCTGGAACCGTACCTTGAAGTGGTCCATATTCGATCACCCTGGGTGCATAACAGTATGAATTTCAACAACAATGCCGATATCATTTTCAGAGTTGCTTTCTTTATGGCTAGTTAAGAGATGCAGAGACAGTTTGATGCACTACGGACTTACAGAGTGGTGAGTACAGGTAAAGCTGAGAACCAACTTGGTGCTTCTGATGGGTCAAATGAGTTGTTACTAAGGTCTCTGAAAATGAAACCATTTGGAGGTATCAGAACAGCTGCAGCACAAGCATAAGTTATCACAAAAACTGAAACCGGAAATGACAGCTTTAGGCCATCTACTCACACATAATTGAGGGAGTTCATTCCAGTCAAGTCGGGCAAAGGGCCTGTCAACTTGTTAAAGGCCAAATTTCTGAAAGAGTATAAAGTGAATGTGAAAACTGAATAATCATAACCAAAACTGTGGTAAGAGAACAACACAGCATTACAAGATTTATACTTACAGTTCGTTGACATTTGAAAGGTTGCTAATACTTGCGGGGACTGTTCCCGTCAAAGCATTTCTATCAAGCCGACTGTTGCATACAAGAATAATTAAGTCCAACAATTGTCAAGCAGCAGATACTTGTATATGGAAGATAAACTAAGGTGTTTTACTCACAGAGCCTCAAGATCTGAAAGTAATCCAATCGTTGATGGAATAGCCCCAGTAAACTCGTTTCCATCAAACAACCTGCAATTATAGAGTGACTTCCAATTAGATGAATGAAATACAGGATTCATTATAGATCATATGGATTCAACTCACACATGTATCAGGACAATCTCAATGCTATATACATTCAAGTACATCATTAGACATGTGAAATGATAAATTGGAGCATGGAATTAACTTACACGTGTATCAGGACCATCTTAGCGCTGAATAGTTTGGCTGGAATCGAACCTGAAAGCTGGTTTTTGTTGAAATGGCTGTACGTTCATAAATCAATTTAACATTTAAGCAATATTCTTTGGCACTAATCCAATTAAAATTCTAAATCACAATGGAGAAAGAGTTGGAAACAGGAAAAGTACTCACAAATGTTTAGCATTCAGTAATTGGTCCAACCCTGGGGATGTCCCGTTTGACACTGGGATAGATCCTGTCAACTGATTGTCTGCAAGGTCTAGCCAGTACAGTTTGGAGAGATTACCCAAGGAAGCAGGTATTTTACCAGTCAAAACATTTGTATTCAAAGCCCTGAGAAGAACCAAATAATTTATTAAGTCAAGTAAGGGATTAATCATTGTGGTTTATGAACGAACACAGTTTGATTAGTGTTTCAGTTCTTACAAGAAGGTTAGCTCTCCAAGATCTCCCAATTCATCTGGAATATTGCCAGTGAATTTGCAGCCAGCTAGGATCCTAGAAGATGAAATGAGTCATGCATACTTATTTGTGTTAAAAAAAAAATTGTATTGCGTATTCAAACTCAACTAGTGGAAGGCCAAATGAAAATTGCTCGCTTATGTGTGTTCTTACAGAATATTTAATTTTTGCAGCTTCCCTAATTGTGCAGAGAGAGATCCAGTAAGGCCGGGGTTGAAAGAAAGGTCCCTGCATTGTTAACATGTATAAATTTCTATTGTAAAATAAAAAATGATAAAGGATGCCATGCAGATCAAGATCTAGAAACATCAAAACAAGCTGATGTTGCCAAAGAAACATGTTTTGTGCGTATGCTCAGATATTGATTGGGTTGGAGTGGTTCAATTAATTATGTGCCTGAAACATAATGCACATACAGAGAGGAACTTTCATACTCACAAGGATGTTAATTCAGTAAGTCCCCCAATATCGCTAATAAGCTCCCCTTCCAGGCCCATGGCTGATAGCCTCCTGCACATAATAAAAGCAGAACAGATGCCTAGTTACTACTTTGTTCAACAAAGTAACTAGTGCATCAAAACATAAAGATAGAACAACACTGACATTGCAGTCACTCTGGACTGATTGCAGGTGATTCCTTCCCACACACAGTAATCAGTTGATTGGTCCCAGCTGGGTGGATAATTTCGCCACGCGTCCTTGAAGGCTTGAAGTGCAGGACCTGCAACAACACAAGCTTATAAATCAATCAGCTAGCTTTTAAAGTAGTAAAAGTCCATGCACATGTTTAAGATATTCATCTTAAAATCATGTTTAGCCAAAAATTTAAGAACGATTAGCGTATTAGCCTCTAAATATCTAATCAAGCAGAAACATGAAGATATGAACAATAATGATCCTCCAATTGGCAAAAGTCAACGGATAAAACAAAACCTCCTAGTTTGCAACATATTACAAACTACCCAAACCTCAAATTCCAGAAACATGAACAATATGAACAATATGAACAAAAAACAATGACATTCCAGACCGTACCGTCATCATTGGCGAACACCACTTGAATCCCTGAGCACAAAGCCAGAAACAGCAGCAACCATGACCTCATGGTTGCCATGGAGATGGAACAACCAAACTCTTTCTTCTTATTCTTCTTCTTCTTCTTTCTTTTTTTTTCTTCTTGGATGGAGCAAACAAAATACAGTAAAGATTCAAACTTTTGGTTCTGAGATGCTGATCAATCTATCAAGAAGTCTCTGTCAAAACACCATTTCTATTTTCTAGAAAACCACAGCACTCAACAAATCAAACGACTCAAGTCTTCCACTACACCAACCCACACCAATGGGCACACATTTGCTTCTTTCAGAACAAAGCAAGCCTCTTTGGTGACTTGGGTTTTTCACCTCTGTGCCAGAATCTACCCGCAGGCACGCCGAGACACAAAGATAGAAGCTAAAAGCAAACCAAGAAAAAGCTTTGGGTTGGCCCTTTTGTGGTTCTTTAAAATGATTATAACTCGTCTTAGAATCCAAACCTTTCAAGCGCTAGTACCAACCGCAGTCATCATCATTCTCCACTCCCCTCATATAACAAAGCCATCTTTTACCGTTTCCTCCGCCCGACAAAGACAAAAACTCAAACGACTCATTGCATATTCTCTCTCAGGCCCCAAAGCAAGCACTTAATGTGCATACACATTACACAACGATCTAGCACGACCCATTAAAACTAAAAGTCCTTAATATACTACACACAACTTGGTAGGATTATACGACTCGTGGGATTTAACAAAGCAATTCAACGGGAACAGTTGGCTTTAGGTGGAGGAGGGTCCCATAATGCTGACATGAAAATCAAGCTTTCTGGGTTTAAGTTGGACCAGTTCTTCTCGTTTCCTATAATTTTTGAGTTGAACAAATTGTGGATAATGACACGATCCACTGTCTCTGTAACTTGAATGCAATGCATCCCTCCTACCCTAAACCCCGAGAGGGCCTTTTCCTAAACGCGGTGTCGTTTTCATATCTTTCCTTACGATCCAAGCATCTGTTCACATTAAAATCTGACCATTCTCATCGAGGAAAAATTCTATTCAAAAATGTCTTCCAATTTAACAACAACAAAAAAAATGAAGATTTTGGTTCTAGGGTGATGGACCAATTCAGAAAAAGTAAAAGAACGTGACTTTTTTGTGTATTGAAAATCAAATGTACACGAGGTTGTACAGGTTGACTAGATTGAACCGTGTCCTACTAGTATACTACGTAGCTCCATGACTCCATCCCCAAATAAGCACAAAAAGAAAGAGTATCTTCTTTTTTTGTGTTGTGTTCTTGTGACAAGGGACCAAAGGTTCAATATTAACAAACTATATACCGGAAAATCATGGCCGGCCGGCCGCATTGGAGTCTAAATGGTCCCCCATTTCCGATGACGCGTGAGTAGTAATCACTATACGAGGACGTAGATAACTCGTGCCCTATGTCCAAGCGGCTGCATGCAAAAGCCTCCACGTAAGTGTTTTATAAAGCTTGTTGCATTATTTAATATCGAAATAAGATAATGTGGTCGCTACGACTTTAGCTCAAGTTGTGCTTGATTATGGTTTCTTTCTTTAGTTGAGAAGATGAATATACGCCTTAGAAATCTTCGAGATGATAGTGTCTTCAAGATATTATTGTACTGTCCTGATCATATAACTTCAATTGCACATGATTTGGTCATCCTAAAGGAGGAAAGTAAAGGAGAAAAGGCTTGGAGAATGAAGGACCCAGAATTAAGTTTCTATATTATCTGGCTTAGCCTCAGACAGCAACTCCTCCATCCTAAAAGGATAGACTTCTTGACAAATACCAGATATGAATGACTGTCTTCTAACTGTTGTAGTACTAGGCAAACTTACAGTTGTTAAGACAACTATCTAATTCAATTTATGTCCACAAGCTCCTCTATCCCAAAGCCAATAGCTGTCATATCTAAATTAAGAGCAATCAATCACTGTCTCTAACAATAGTTTAATTTAGATGATTTTCTCCTCAACATGTAGCGGTTGAGAAGGCCAACATCTATGTTCCTTGGAAATTAAAAAAAGTCAAATGGTTAAAGTTTTAAATTGCCTAATTTGCCCAGAATTTATTAATCACCACTGTATGTAGGTATATTCTCAGGAGAGATAAAAGTGTAACTATTTTTAGTTAAAATCAAAAAATAAAAGGTTTTTTTTTACGGTTGCTGACTTGCTCACCCACAATCTTCATTTTAACACCTCTGACAAGTATTAGGCTAGTTTCAAGAAATAGACATAACAAGAGAAACCACGTAAGCGTTCTGGAGGTGTGATGGGTGGTGCGTACAGCGCTGGGTACCTATTCACTGCGACATACTGATTTGTGAGTATTGAAATTAATCCAAGCTCCATATGTTCTCTTTTCTGAGGCTTTGTTACTGTCAGGGGGTCAGAAGTAACCCTTTTAAGGAAATAAGCAAGCTTCCTTACGAGCTTTCAGGCTACGAAAGGTTCTGCTATTAGTAGCTTGGCTGGTTTTTATCATTCAACGTGAAGACTGAACATGAGGTCTTCATGAAATAACTTTGCCAAGGCAGAATTGCATTCGAACAAATTCGGTAATTAATCTTCAGATGTCTATGTAAAACAAAACAATCAGATGGGATATTATGAGCTTTGATCTAGCAGGTATCAATTTTCACAGGTTTCAAAAAAATTTCATTTCAAATTAGGTAAGAGTCATGAGACAAGATTAAATCCAAAGGATAGAGGGTTTATTTGAAGAGAAGAACTGAATATTTCTCCATATACAGTATTCAACGATTCATTTTATACTTTCAATGTAGCTACACAGCTCATGGGGTTTAGAAAATCCTAAGGAAGTAGTTGCAGCAGCCTCTTTATTTGAAATCGTGCACTTGCTCTCTTTTTCAAATTTATTTACACCAAGTACTATTTGATAGACCACCCGAGCATATTGGGTTCCCTTTAAGCCTGCCATATGTGAAATTGACAACATATAGAATTGGTCATTGATCAAGTAAATATATGTCACCAAGAAATTGAGGATAAGGACCGTGAACTGTCTTACATTAATGCATCTTTGTATTCTTCTTCAACAGTGATCTGGGAAATCTGATTGTTCTGGAGATCAACAAGCTCTAGTTGTAGACTGATGCTATCTCCCATGTTTAATGTGCCGTTAAGCTTATTGTATTTCAGTTTCCTGTCAGATTTAGGAAAATATTTCCTGTCAGAGTTAGGAAAAGATGAATGTATATATGACCCATTTAAATTTGATTGATGCATTTCTCAGTCTTCGTCCAAGGAACTTACACTTCTTGTAGATCTGAAAGGCTGAAAAGCTTTTCTGGCACAGGCCCCTGAAGTGATCCAAATTCCATAACCCTGAGAAGTTTGACGAAACATGCATTTTCAGCAAGTCAGTCAGAGTTTCATTCACTCATTTTAGAGAATTGTACTTCAGACAAAAGAAAAAGATTAGAAGGCATTGTCTGTGAAGAACTTACAAAGTGGTTAGTGATGGTAAGGTTGAGAACCATAACGGAGCTTCAGATGGGTCAAATGTGTTGTTACTAAGGTCTCTGAAAAGTAAATTATGGGGGTAGATAAGTACAGTTGCAGAAGAAATATCAATTGTACATGACAAAAATGAAACTGGAAATGACAGCTTTAAATAATCCACTCACACATAATTGAGGGAGTTCATTCCAGTCAAGTCCGGCAGAGGGCCTGTCAACTTGTTGAAGGCCAAATTCCTGGAAGAGAATGTAAAATCTGATTAATTAAAGTTTAAACCGTGGTATAAACACATCAGAATATTATAGAATGTACACTTACAGTTCATTGACATTCATAAGATTGCTAATACTTGCGGGAACTGTTCCCGTCAGATCATTACTATCAAGCCGACTGTTGCATACAAAAATATTTGAGTTCAAGAATTGTCATGAAGCTGATACTTATATATGGCAGAAAAATAAAGGTGTTTTACTTACAGAGCCTCAAGAGTCTGAACTAGTCCTATTGTTGATGGAATAGTCCCACTCAATTTGTTTCCATCAAACAACCTGCAATTGAGGAGTGACTGGCAATTAGATGAACAAAATACAGAAATAATCATTGGATCATGAAATCAACTCATACGTGTATCAGGACCATCTCAATTCTGATAGCATGCAAACAGATGAATATAGAGAACAGAAAAAGATAGATCGAATCATAAATCCAACTTACACATGTATCAGGATCATCTTAGCACTGAATAGTTTGGCTGGAATTGAACCTGAAAGCTGGTTCTTGTTGAAATGGCTGCTTGTTAAATCATTTTAATGATTAAGAAATATGATGTGGCATTATTACAATTAAAAGATACTAGATCAGAATAGAGAAAGAGTTGGGAACAGGAAAAATACACACAAATGTTTAGCATTAGCTAGTTGATCCAAGCCTGGGGATGTCCCGTTTGACACTGGGATAGTTCCTGTCAACTGATTTTCTGCAAGGTCCAGCCAGTACAGTTTCGAGAGATTACCCAAAGAAGCAGGTATACTACCAGTCAACTTGTTTGTATTCAGCGCCCTGAGAAGAACCATAGATATAATTATGTCGAGAACTGATAGAGAAAGATAACATGACTATCTGAGTAACAATACAATTCTTACAAGAAAGATAGCTGTTCAAGATTTCCCAACTCCTCTGGAATGCTGCTACTGAAACTGCAGCCAGCTAGGATCCTAAAATAACACAGTAGTTATGTTTACTCTTTCAGTCATATATGTTGCAGAGGCAGAAAATACAAAGCTTTAATTTGCCTACTTGTCCTTACAGCATATCTAACTTTTTGAGATCCCCTAACTGGGGAGGAAGAGGACCTTGGAGTCCACGGTTGAATGACAACACTCTGCAGTGTTATTTAAATGTCAGTTATGCCTTGTTGGTGTTACGCAAGATCAACTGGCATAAAAATTGTTTACACAATACACACTAATATTGCGTATTGTTCAACCGGTAAGCATAGTGCTGGTAAAGCCGGACTAATTTAGTCTTACTCACAATCCGTTCAGTTCAGTGAGACCCCCAATGTAGCTATTAATTTCCCCTATCAGGCCCATGCTTGATAATTTTCTGCAGCATAAAAGCAGATTGAAGAGGTTCTAATCAAAGATATGCTTAAGAAAGATACATAAAATCTAGTCTTTAATTACCAGAAGATACCAGTCATGTCCGATTTAAAAGGTCGCACAGTTAATAGTACTCACAGTGCAGTTACCCTTGCACCAGTGCACTCGACTCCTTCCCATGGAAAACCACAAGGATCAGACGAATTATCCCAGCTTGGTGGCGTGTTTTTCCAGGATGCTTTCAAGGTTTGGAGCACAGAAGCTGGATCGGCACACTTATAAATCAATGTCTTAATTTTACACTGTTTGTATGCAGGATGTCTATTTCACAATCAAACTTCATATAAAGCTTCAATACTGGTACTACTTAGAATTGTACCGAGATAACATGGACAATATAGGACAGGTTGATACACATGATATGGCAAAATCATTTCCTTGTTTAGACATAAAACACAGTCCAAAAGCATATGCTACAAAACTCAAATTTCCCATAAATACGTGAAGAATGTGTGGAATAGGCATTGAAATGTTAAGACTTGAAGACTGTACTATACCGTCACTGGGGTCCGTAAGCGAGAAGATCACATGAATGCTTGCAGCATATAGAGCACAAAAGAGCAGCAACCTCATGGTTGCCTTGGTATCTAAGACAAGTCAGAAGCACTTAGCAACGACAGCCCTGGATTTTTTGTGAAGGAAGAGTTGACTACATGCATGATGTGTTTCACATATAGTACAGACCACTTAGATACAGAATGCTTAATTCTGAACAAGAAACTGCAGATAAATAATTTGATATTAGCAAAGTAAACCGTCTAATTTTGAGGTTTCCATCACCCGGCCGCACAATCCAAATGGCCAAGGAGATAATACCAGAACATGTATTTTGAATTTGTACAAGTAGAAACTACAAAAGTATGCTGCCTATATTGTAACAAACTAACAAAGAGTTTCACTTCCTTAAGTGCTTTCGATAGGGACGGAAATCCAAAGTAAACATGTAATACAAGTTGTTGATCACTAGAAGAGTTCCGTGCGCCTTTGATCAATTTCTCAGAATACAAACTGCATGTTCCTGATCTCTAGGGCCCCCAATTTGTCACATCGAAAACGAATTTGGTATGGGCGTATGGCCCTTCATATATGTTCCAGCATCCTACAATCCAGACATATACAAACGAGTTGAAGAACCCTGAACCCAGAATTGGGGAGTAAAATGTGAAGGAAAATGGAAATCAGAGGAGGGTACCCCTATACAACATTCAACACATAAGAATGAAAAAATATTCCGAAAATTTGAACCGGTTTCCATTTGAAAAGGTCCTATGTTTACAAATGTATAGGGAAAAGTCTGCGCAGCAGGAAAAAAGCTGCAAAGACACTGAAGGTAGAAGCAGGAGGAATAAGAGCAACTTTGAAGCCTGAATTATGTATGGAACCAAAAATAGGCATGTCAAACACTTGCTTAAGAAAGGTAGACAGATGGGTCATTTTCCCTTTCATTTTCACAACTTATCAGATATGAGAGACGGAACAATAATTACTACTCAGAATTCACAGATCATTTCCTTGTATCGGCGCAGTCAATTCCTTTCCATGTCAATTCACATGGATCAATGATGAGATTGACAAAGATTTATGTCCAAAGTGAAAGAAGAAAAATTAACTTCAGATATTTTGAAGGTTAAGTACCGGACATGAGGTACCCTTAGAGCTCTGCAAGGCAGGTTCATTTGAAAAAAAGAATCAGGTTATATATGTAAAGATCAAATGGAATATCAGAAATTCTGATACAGCAACTTTGATAAGTTTACATAATCTTTTCTCAAATTTTATTTGAGGTCTGATGAGACAATTTTGGATCCATGGGAACAAGAGTTTACTTGAATAGTAAAGGATAGAATATATAGCTCCACATTTACAGTATTGACTTAGAATTTCAATCAAGTTACACAGCTCATGAGGAAGTATAGAAAACTTTATGGAGGATGTTGCAGACAAATCCTATTTATTTCAATCCAGCACCTTAACTCGTTGCCTTTTACTGACACCAAGTAGAATTTGATAGACTTCCAGAGCATATTGGGTTCCCTTTAAGTCTGCAGCATGTAGAAGTGACAACAAAAGGCAGTGGTCAGGTAACAAAGATACAATGTTATCAAGAAATAAGGTCAAGGGCCAATTTATTTCTTACATTAATTCCCCTTTGTATTTTTCTTCTATAGTGAGCTCGGAAATGTGATTGCACTCGAGATCCACAAGCTTCAGTTGTCGACTGATATTATTGCCCATGTTCAGACCGTTAAACATATTGTTCTTCAGATTCCTGTCAGAATTAGGAAAAAGATGAATGATTGGCCAGTTTTCTACAGTTAATGTCAAAATTTGATGCATTGTTTAGTGTTCATCCTTATAGCTTACACTTGCTGTAATTCTGGAAGGCTGAATAGATTCTCTGGTACAACTCCTTGAAGTGATCCGCATTCCATATTCCTTTCGAGAAAACATTTTCAATTAGTTTGTATCTAATTCATGCCTAGGATACGAGGACAATGCAGTACTCTCTGGAGGACTCACAGAGTGTCGAGTCTGGGTAAGGTTGAGAACCAAAGTGGAGCTTCTGATGGGTCAAATGAGTTGTCACTAAGGTCTCTGAAAACAGTAGGATCGATCAGAAGTTCATAACAAAAGTAGCAAAGTCTGAGGAAAAATGAAACAGGAAAAAATAGCTTCATGCATGCTTTCTACTCACACATAAATGAGGGATTTCATTGCAGTCAAGTCGGGCAAAGAGCCTGTCAACTTGTTTTTGCCTAAATTCCTGGAAAATAATACAAAATCTTGTATGATACGATTATGGTGAAAAGAGCAATAAGAGCATTTGCTACGAAGATGATACTTACAGGTCAAAGACATTTGTGAGGTTGTTAAGGTTTGAGGGTACAGTTCCAGTCAGACTATTGTCAGCAAGCCGACTGTTAAAGATGATAAGATATAACCATCTGTCAAGAACTGATAGTTGAAGGGGATTAAAATAAAATCAAGGTGGCAGTTTTTCACTTACACCGCCTGAAGAGTCTTAACAAGCCCTAATGTCATTGGAATAACACCGGTAAAATGATTTCCATCTAGGAACCTGTGGTTGAAGAGTAACAATGTAACAAGTAGTTAGAAACTTAGATGAACTGAACTTCAGCAAGTTACCTCAGAAAATGTTGATGAATCAACTTACAGAGAAGCCAGACTCATCGCAGAGCTGAAAAGCTCCGGTGGAATAGAACCTGAAAGCTGGTTGTTGTACAAAAATCTGCATTTTCCATATAATCAAGTTTATGTTTATGCAAAATTCATTGGAGGAATCTCATTTCATTCATAAAGCTGGAAATTTGAGAAGTACTCACAAGTGCTGAGCCTTTAACAAGAGGTCTAATCCTCCATGAGTAGTATGGCTTGAGATTGGGAGAGGTCCAGTCAGTTGATTGTCTGATAGATCAAGCAAGTAGAGGTTGGAGAGTTGACCCAAAGCAGAAGGTATTATTCCAGATAAGTTATTTGAACTCATATCTCTGAGGAGAATAACCAAAGATTTGTTTAAAATTGGAGGAACAAGTCAACAAACACTGAAAAATAATGGTGATTGATCATTATTTATAATCCAATTTCTTACATATATGTCAGCTGTTCAAGAGCTCCAAGCGAATCAGGAATACAACCACTGAAGCTGCAGCCAGCTAGGTCCCTAAGATAAGATAAGTCATGTATGCTCATTTAACAATAAACGCTGAATAGTTCACTGCGTATACAAAGTAGAAAGGGCTTGTTGATGTGTTCTTACAGGATGAGTAACTTTCGGAGAGATGATATATGTTTCGAAATTTGACCTGTGAGGCCAGGGTTGTGTGAGACGTCCCTGCACGATGGTAAAGTTTCAGCAGTAAAGTTCACCAGTTTGAGTGATATGATCCATTAAAATGCTTATGTGCAGTAACCTGTAACGTTTTGTTCTTCTGTAAGAATAATGCTGGTAAAATGGACTACTCTTATATATCGCACTCACACAGTAGTTAGTTCACTGAGCTGCCCAATGTAGCCAGTGAAAAGTTCCCCTATGAGCCCCATAGCTGATAAATCCCTATATATATATAAAAAAGAGAGGAATTAATACATTTGCTTCAGAAATAAAGTGGTCGATCAGTGCCTTCATTGACCAGGATCAATTATATGGGAATTCCGAAGATAGAACAGTAACTACTCACAATCTAGTCACCCTTGCATTGTCGCAGGTGACTCCTTCCCATGGAACACCACAGGGATCATCGGAATGTTCCCAGCTAGATGGTATGTTTTTCCAGGCATTTCTGTATCTGATCATCACCGCAGCTGGATAAACACTTATAAATCATCATCTTTTAGACATATTTTATGCACGATGTTAACTTTACAATCAAAATTGTACCATAAGCTGTATGATTTCAATCAAAATCATTATAATGAATGGCAAAATTATTTGCTGCTTTGCACAGAAATTAGTAACACAAACTATACATAAAATTCCCAATAATAACTTGGAGATGTATATATAATTGTATACAGTATATCAACATCCAATATAAAATAGAACTGACATTCAAACCATACCATCATTTTTATCCGTAAGTGAAGAGATCATATGAATCCCTGCAGAGTATAATGCAAGAAAAAGCAGCAATCTCATATATGCCATGGTAGCAGCTGATACAAGTCAAAAGCACACAGCAAGTGCAACCCTTTTTAAGGAGGACTTGACTAAATGCATGATGTTCATTACTATATAAATAGCACAAGGCAATTATTATTAGAGAATGAATGAATGATTCTTTCTGTCTGACCAAGGAACGCAGATGATCAATTTGATATGAACAAGGTAATAAAATGAGTAATTATCAGTTTTCCAGCGCAATCCAAATGGCAAAGCAGATAGTTCTGAACCAGTAGTACAAGTACAAACTACAAACAACAGCTAGCTAGCTCTCACAAAACATTGAGAATGACAAATATAATTACTTCAGGGAGAGCAATCCCAAGTAAACATGCATAAATTAGGTCATCTCTTCAACACTTACCTCTTGCAAGCGTGGTCAAGTTTCAAAGGAACACTCCATTTTCACCTACAGTGTCGAAAGCCAATCCCCTTCAAGATTCTAAAGGTTGCCATGAATTCATGTAACTCAATAGGGCTCCGCAGAAAGTGCATTGGGCCAAAACCCATTACCACCTAATTTTATCCAACCTGAGACCCGACCCGGCCCAACACAAGAAATAATGTCATAGCACAAAAGGGGACTATAACGCCACCGTGTCTTCCGTCGCTGCTCTCAGATACTGAACAGAGCAACCAACAATGGCCGCCCGATTGATATCTCGCTCTGCTCTTCGCTCTCCCTTCCGCCTCTTCACCTCCGAGCCCACCACCAAACGCTCCACCCTCGTCAACTTCTCTCTACCCTCCGACGACGAAGACGACAACCCCCCACCACCGCACACCAAACCAAACGACAAGTCGTCTTCTCCCCTCCCTCCTCCGTACGACCCGTTCAACAAGAACCCACCGTTCTCAGACGACCCAACAGACTTACAAGAAGTCTTCCACAAGATGCGTTCAGATGGGCTACAAACCAATGCAGTCAAGATGTTCGACGCTTTGTCCAGAGACGGCCTCACCCACGAGGCGTTACAGCTCTTCGCCCACATTAAAGACAAGGGCCAAATGCCCGACGTGGTGGCCCACACCGCCGTCATCGAGGCCTACGCCGCCGCCGGGAAGCCGAGAGACGCGCTCAAGGTCTACATGCGGATGCTGGCCTGCGGGGTGGCGCCGAATGCGTACACTTATAGCGTGCTCATCAAGGCACTCGCTACGGAGGAGAAGTTTGTAGGGGAGGCGAAGAAGTATGTGGTGGAGATGTTGGGGAAGGGAATGCGGCCCAATGCGGGGACGTATGTGGCGGTGTTGGAGGCGTTGGCGGGGGAGGAGAAGGCGGAGGAGGCGAGCGAGCTGCTGGAGGAGATGAGAGGGAAGGGGTTTGTGGCGGATGAGAAGGCGGTGAGGGAGGTGATGAAGGGTAGAAGGGGAGGTGTGGTTAGAAGTGTCATCAACATTCTCTTTGGAAAGTAGATTTGTGTTTTATGATTGCATTCACCAGCTAGAACAGACCAAAACTATGATCAACTTCTGCCCAGAAATGATCAATATTTGTTTATGTCTGATTGTTCAAAACAATTAGGAAATGTGTTTGCTATAATGCTATGAGTTTAAGTTAACTAGACAACAAAATCATGAACAAAATCCTGTTTTTCTGCCCAGAAATGATCATTTGTTTATCTTTGATCATAAATCATTACATGTACATTTACAATGTGTGATGTGTATGACATCTTCATTTTCTTGAACACATGAATAGTCGAATGCCAAGATAGATAAACAGAGTTTCACCCGATATCTACAAACTGCTTCAACTGCCATGTTTAAACCTTAATGTCAGCTACCAATGGACACAATTTTCGATCACATTTAACCATTAAACTTTTCCCCAGTAAAACGTACTACTGTTGTGGGTGTTGTCTTTCAACTTCTTCGTTTTTACAAGGTCTACAGTCTACACAGAATTGTTTTCTTTCCTTCAAATCACAAGATAGAGACCACAGGTTGTAGTACTATATCACATTCATGTATAGCAGTCTGGTTGGTGGCTAACATAAAGAAACAGTAAAACGAGACGACAGGACAATGATTCGATGTACATGATGCCTCTCGACACTGATCAACTGATTTGAGTGATGTCCTCATGACATTTGGAAGATACTTCGACCGCTGCTGATCTACAAAATGTTATTGATTGGTTAATTTCTCGATCAAATTTTATGAATCTATATTAAATTTTAGCATAACCTCTGGTGATCTACATATTGCGCAATAATTGATTCAAATGCTTAAGGTCATGCTAAGCCTCAAGTTAGATAATTAGATTCATGTATCACTAAGGGAAGATAACACCTGCTCATATATGGCAAAGGAAGAACTCGGACCACCATATTCATTGATCTGCAATTTTTGGTTCGGTGGATGCTAAAATGTTCAGGCGTGCAGCCTAGCTGCGTCAACCTATATGTGTAATCAACATATCTATCCTCCAAGTTCCAACGGTACACAACCTTCGATCGTTTAATGGCGTCAATTATATCGAAAATACAATACGTGTAAAGGCATCAATTATATCTGGCATGCAGGCATGGCTTTCCATTCGAAATGACAAGACTGTTTCACTTTCGAGTATGGCTAAGCTATCTTTCACAAAAATGGAACCCTGCTCCATTTATCTCCACTGTAACAAGCTAACATTATTTTTCACTGCCTCCTCTCAGTCGACTCTAACTAATCTTAACTCTTTCTCCTCTTTCTTTTCAATAAGGATCCGATTCTCCATCCCCATCTTCCTCACTTTACCCAAACCATATGAGAACAGAGAAAGTTAGTTCGTGCTACTGTGCTAGCTAGCCGCAACAATTCACTCAGCAACACCACCATGATGAAATTCAACGTTCACTTCACCGGCGCCGGCAGCTCAGGCTCAAAACACGACGATGACAAGCCTATACTGACCTTGGGTACGGCCAAGCTCAAACTCGACGAGGAAAACAAAACAGCCACCTTCCTATCGACACGTCCAAGCTCCTTGATCGTCCTTACAACTCCGAACTCAGTGGCGGATTCTAGATGGTTAATTAGATGCTTGAAGTTCTAAACTGATAAAGAAGAGAATAGTGAGAATCTCAACGGTGTGAGAAAATTTTATTAATTGAAATCAAAATGAATACACTAAGTTAAAATGAACATAATAAGTTTAATCCCTCAAATGTATACAATAAAAAATTAAACTAATAAAATTTAATTTTACGAGTCGATAATTTTTTAAAAACACGTGCATTTTCCAGTTGATAGTTTAAATTTAACTAAGCTTACTAAAAGTTGTTTCTTCTTTGTTCATTCTCTTGATTCTTCCGATCTTCCCTCAACAATAAAAATCAATAGAAGTACGAAATTCTAACGCATTAAAATCCACAACTAGAACACATAAAAATTAAGAAAAGTAGCAAACAAAAATCAAGTATCAACTTAACTAAAACTCAAAATCAGAAGAATCAAAATAATTAATAGAAGTAAAACTAAACTCGAATCTCAATTTCATCACCTCAGATTGCCAAATACAATCAGATTCCCCAAATTCCCAATTCAATCCAAGGAGGAAGCCGAGACAGAGGATGATAGTGTTGTGATGGAGCGTGGAGCTCAATCTCAAGACCTTAAGTGGAATCAGTCAATTTAATTTAGGGATTTAGTTAATTTAGAAATTAGGGCTTTAATCTTTGAGGTTGGGCAGTTGGGAAACGAAGTGAAGAATAGAATTTAGGGTGTGTGAAAGAATTGGGTGTGATGAGAGATTTGGGTGTAGGTGAGTGTAGAGGATGTTTCAATTTAAAAATGTATATATTAGTTTTTGTTGTGATCAGTTCGGGTTCGGCACTGGCGGCAGAAGGTGCAAACCACCGAAGGCATCATCAGCAATGTGGTCAAGATGTTCGACGCTCTGCTCACAAAAGGCCACGAGCTCGAGGCTGTGGAGATGTATACTCAAATCGACCAGGGTTTCATGCCGGATGTAGTGACCTATACCGGCGTCATGGAGGAGTACGTTGTTGTCGGCAAAATGATGGATGTTCTCAAGGGCAGAAGAGGACGTTTGGCTAAGAATGTCATCAACATTTTATTAGGGAAATAGATTAATTGGTAATGGTCATTAATTAGTTAAGAACTATTTCGTTGGAGTTTGATTAGTACTGTTAAGAACTGATGTTTAATGAATTAATAAGTTTTTATTAATCTAATTATTATGTTTCATTAGCGTTAATGTTCTACTTGTAATGTAATGCACTTGCAATCTAATGGGAAAAGTATGTAGTACAAAACTACAAATCGATCAGGGCTCTCTTTTGCCAGCCACATGTTTTGAATGAAATGATAACTTAAAAATTTAAGGGCGGTTATTATCACCCTACTAACTCATTTGTTCACTCCACAAAAATTTCAATTACTGAAAGAATATATTATTTAAGTGCAAAATGACTATTAAGTACACTAATTTTTTAAAATACATAATTAATTAATTATATATATACAAAAAAATATTTAATTTGTCATAAAATATTAATATTTTCCACCTGATTTAAAAACAATTATCTCTTATTCATTGAAAATTTTCATATTTTCTATTCGATAATCATATGATATTTCTTATTCAAATCATAAATCATTAGTGTCAACTTAATAACATTTTTATAATACCTGGTGAACATTACAAATAAAAATTCTAACACCAAAATCAATCGTTTTTCATTGCTCAAAGTTGATAATATATGATTTTTTTGGCATTTATATTAGATAAAAACTTAATTTTTTTAGAAAAGAAATATATAATTAAGAAAGAAATATATTAATCAGATTATGATTCTATTTTGTTAATCTATGAATTTTTTGACATTTATATTAGATAAATACTTATTTTTAAAAATATATATATATATATAATTAAGAAAGAAATATATGAATCAGATTATGATTCTATTTGGAAACTGTATCATTCCTTTTATATTGCTGTAAATTAATTAAAATATTGTCTCTAATTTTTTTTTTCAATTTGATATATCATCTAAGAACAGTTTTGGAAAAATAAGTGGGTGAAATTGTAACGACCCCAAAATTTCGAGCATAAAATCTCAAAATTTCAAAGTCGTGAAACACCAAAACAATCTCAATGAATTGAAATCATTTTAAATGCCACAACGGATCATTACTGAGTTCACAATACAACTCAGACAAACCAATTATTACAAACCAAATTTATAATCCAACATTACATAAAAATGGAAATGTAATAATCCTCACAATCTCTCACAAAACCCACAAATAAATCCTCACAAGTTCTCACACACAAATCCACAATAAAAACCTCACCACAAGTAGGATAATAAACAACTTCGAGTCTTCAGAGTTGTCCCTCGATCTCCATTAATCAACACCTGCGGAATTATCCCTTATACCATTGAATTGGTGCACCGGGATTGTAAACACAAACCCGGTAAGTTTTATAGCTCGTATGAGTAAAATGAAAATATAAATCGCATATCAATATATACGAAAATCCACTAATCAACAAATATAAATGCACTCATAAGTCAATGGACGGCCCATCTGGTTGTCCAAAACATATGAAAGGAAGTGCTCATGAGAAATTGGGCAACCCTTATGGTTATCCAAATACATTTATAATACGGGTACTAATGAACGCTGGTACACATATGTTACCCCTCACGTAGTACACCGCCGATATTGGGCAACCTTCTGCTACCCAACATCCAAAATATGAGTACTATGAGCCGATAACCCATCTAATACCTCACATGCAATACTTCGGCAGACAGACTAGAGCTCTAACTGTATCGTAACTTTCGCCCGGCCAAAGGCTAGGTTTGACTTGCCAAACACGTCTGAAGACTGGTCCGAAGACATAAACACATTTTAACAAACTCCATGTTAAAATCACATACAATAATCATCACCTCATATTGTACAAATTAACTCGACATGCTCAATATATAATTCTAGTCATCAAAATGACATATTCACAATGAATTCATAACAGTATATAATATAGAAAACTATATATATATATATATATATACATATTTACCATTTATACAAATATATATATTCCACTATATCATATACATGTCGTATTTCAATATTTAAAACTCTTGCAAAATCTTGAATTTCCACAAGGGTAGATTCGTAAATATGTGAGATTTTACTCACCTTATCAACTCGAGCGTAATTCCACAATTTCCGAATATAATTCATTTCCTTGATTTATTGATCACCTTAAAAAGATAAGAAAAGAATTTAGAAACGTTTCGTAAACTTTAAATGGCGAAACAGTAATAATAAGTTACTGTTCAGCAATTTCTGGTTTTACGAAATTATTGTTCACGGGGCTACTGTTCACGTATTTACTATTCACGTATTTCTGTACAAATACACATCAATTACTTATCTCTATACATGTACAGAGATAAGTAATTCCACAATTTCCGAATATAATTCATTTCCTTGATTTATTGATCACCTTAAAAAGATAAGAAAAGAATTTAGAAACGTTTCGTAAACTTTAAATGGCGAAACAGTAATAATAAGTTACTGTTCAGCAATTTCTGGTTTTACGAAATTACTGTTCACGGGGGTTACTGTTCACGTATTTTTGTACAAATACACATCAATTACTTATCTCTGTACATGTACATACTGTTTACGTATTTCTATACGTACAAATACCATTCAAATGTAAATACTGTCTCAGTAAATAATAATTACTGAATTACCCTTCCGAAATTACTTTTTACATTTACTGAAAGTAATTTATATTTACATTTACCATACGTAAAATAAAATTTACATTTACCGTACGTAAATCATTTTTATATTTACCGCACGTAAAAATAAATTACAATTTTACCATTTGGAAACACTGTTCACGTGTCGCCGCACGTGGCGGCGCGTGGGGCATACGCGTTGAGCTTAAGGCCGGCGCGTAGCACGCGACCGCCGCCTCCAAAACTTTCCTCTCCTCCTCCTCTTCCTTCCCACGGCCTCACGCCGCCCCTATACTACTCCACGCCCCCACACGCGCCACTCAATGCGACAAAGTCTCCCCCCCTCTCTCTCCGCTCCTCCCCCCTCCGATCCACACCAAAACTTCATCAAATCAACAAAAAAATTACACCAATCCATCACACATGCAAAACCCTTACCTCGACAAGCTAGAGAACCACCGGAGGTCGCCGGAGACGGAGCTCGACTGTGGCGATGGAGTTCAAGCCTCGGGTTAGAGCGTGAAGGCTCACGGCGGCGCGAGGAGGTGCGTCGACCTCGGGGTCGACTGTGGAGGGTCGCACGACACTTCCTGGGCCGGCGGTGAGAGACATGGAGGCCGGAGTTTGCCGGATCGAGTCGGAGAAATTTCTGAAGGAGAGAGGGAGAGGTTTCGGGGAGAGAGAAAGGGAGGGAGGCGGAAAGGGAGAGAGATATAGGGGTTTCCAAATATGGAAACCCTAAACTGAAAATTTTCCCTTTTATACTGTTTCCAAAATCGGAAACTAACTTCCGACGTTAATAACTTTCACATACGATGTCCAATTCTAACGCGTGACGTGTTCTCAAACTCGTATCGACGAGCTCTACAACTTTCATGAAGGAAGATTTCGCAACCGAGCGATGGAATAAAAGTCGATATATACGTTGCGGAAACGTAACGTTTTTTTCTAAATAAACGTTCCGAAAACGTTTCCGTTCTAGTTTTCGTAATGCAAATTTCATTTTAATGAATTTCACAACTTTATATAAATTAAACAAACCAAACATCGTTCCGAAAAATCGGGTTATTACATAAATAAATAAATTTAATGTTAAATTTAAAATGTGAGGTGAAATGAGTAGAGGGTGAACAAAGTATTGCCACCTTAAATTTATTTCAAGAAAAGCAGTGATGTAATCCAAAAATATGTTTGAAACGCAAGTTACACAACTTCTTTGGCATGCATGCACTTATTGTATACCATACTAGTCGATAAGTAGAACAGAGCATTTTGCATTCGTAAAATAAAGTTGTTAATGAAACTTGAAGATGAATCAAACCAAGTGAAACATTCATGTAAAGCATCAAAATTAGCCGATACCATTGTTTCTAATCTAACATCGAAATTACATCTTTTTTTTATGTAAGGGCTAGTGCGGTGCCCTTAAGTTTTCATTAATGAAACCATCAAATATAAGGGGGGACATGAAGCTTAAACTCCTGATTACAAAGACCTGACATAAGATCAAAGATTAATACAAATAAGTAGCCAACAAAACACAAAGCAAAGAGTACTACACAAATAGCGACTCTATTTGCTTCATAACAATAGTGACATAGTTGAGAGCATTGTAGATATGTAGCCCTAAAAACGATGAAGCAATGCCTACATATCATAATGTCCAATAAAGCAGTTCTCCAACTATATTGTCGCTGAAAAAGTGATCTGACGACACTTAGTCTCACCCTGCCATTAGGCGGTAATAACCATTTGAAAAAATAATGAACTCGCCGCCTACCTAAAGCATACAAAACACTAAAAGTGCACACACGAACAATAAGCCCGACTAGCCTTACAAAACTGATGCAGAGACTTGTTATTTGCCAAAATGGCAGCTTAAATAAAAAAACCAAAATAAAAAAGAACAATAAGAAATTGAAAACCTAGGGTAGGGCCCAAAAGCAAGGCCCAAGCCCAAACTTTATTGGAGGGAGGAAGGGAGGAAGCTCGCACGCCGCTAGCCAGTCTAGACCAAATCCTGCAACAACCACCGTTGAAGGAGCACTAGAGCACAACTACTCTCACTAGAGCAACAACCCCATCACGACACCATCACCACCACTGCAAAGAAAGAGGACGCAAGACCCAAACTTGTTGGATATATTAACATAAACCAGGACCTAGATTGGATCAAACAAACCCGACCTAGGTCACATCACAGACGCGACGCCACCATCCTTTCGCCACACTTACGGTGTCAACAAACCAGACAGATCCACCTAAGAAACCGCTACTGATCAACCCCGCGAGGAACCCAAAAAGAACCAACTCTCAACGGGATCTTCCCTCCAACCAACTACTACGATCTCCCCTATCCTATCGAGGAAACCGCAACGAAACACCCGACAAGAGACGACATGGCCTATCCGACGATGGTGGTCGGGCTCATTGCCGGACAGGAATGAGCACATTGAAATTCCCTCAGGCGCGTGTAGCGCGTTCTATTTTTCTATTTCTCTGTCGTTCTAATCGATGAAGAATTTTGTGCGTTATTCGAAATTACATCCTTATAATTTGAGAAATGCTAGTAATTGATAAATTGGATTGAACTTAACTGAATTGATAAAATTAATTAAAACTGAAAACCATACAATGTCTGTGTGATTTTCAGTGAGTACTTATCAAAACAAACAAACTAAATTAAATTGAAAAATTTAAGTAAGAGATTGACCATTTGCCAACAACAACTTCATCATGGGTATAAGTCTGTAAGGTGCCCTAAACTAGGCCGGACGGATGACGAGTCTTCCAGTTAGGCTGTGTTTCAAACCCTCATATCAAAAATATTAGTGAAAATTTGAAGAACCATACATGACAAATGTCTCACTCTAAAAAGGGTAATTTAGTTTTATTAACTTCAAAATGGTGCACGACGTCTATAGTCCTACCCAATATTTGTACCTATCGTCAACCCTCCGTATGTTGTAGGGTTTTCTCTCTAATTTGTAAGAGTAATTGTGTTTTTCCCTTCTCCAGCCAATTCACTATGTGCACTGTGCAAGTATATCAAAATCCCTCCCAACCGAGTTGGGTTTCTTTGAATAATCTATCCATCCAATTGAAGCATTGAAGTGGTTTCTCCTTGTTGGTGAAGATGGCGGGGCACATGGAGATGTCAGGTGTGGCGACGTTGTTTGGGAGGTCGAGGGCTTGGATGGTGAAGCGACGGTTGAGGGTTTAGTTGTGGTGGATGGAGTTGTAGAAGTGGATGCGAGCGAGGTGGAGAGGATGGTGGACACAATAACCCTTGAAAAATAAACAACAAATTATGAAACAAACGAGGGTTAACAACAATTACAACTATTGGGTCGAAATCTATACATCAGGTACTGTTTTGAAGTTAACGAAACTAAATTACCCTTAATTTAGAATGAGGTATTTGTCATGTATGATTCTTAAAATTTTCACAAAATATAATTGAGTCCTCGACTTTCCATCATACTGAAATACTGTATTTTACATTTTTACTACTTGCACTCCGTATCTTAGGTGGAGCCGTGGAGGTGTTAAATTAACTTTTTACTATCTTCACGCCTCCTCTTCATCATTCTTTTTATTTATTTTGGCTTCGTTTTGTCAATTGTCGGTAGTTGATTTTTGAAGGTTGCAGATGAAAAGTTTTGATTGAGGGAACAATTAGTTACAACAGTTGATGACCAATTACCGGTAATAAAACCAGGATAGTAATTAAAAGACAGATCCTTTGCTCAAAAAACACTGTATTGCCTCCTTCAGTCCTTCATAACAACTAAAAAAGCAACAGTCTGGACTCTTGTGTCTGCTTCCTTGCTCCTTGGTTCTTCTACACCAGAGGTAAATGTCAGTTCTTGACATCTTTCACATTAAGCTTTAATAACACACACCAAATGTCATTGTGTGCATCCCTCATCTTTTTCTATTCCAAAGTTTTGAGTCTTTTGACTGATTTCATTTCTAGGGTTTATGTTGAGCATGACTCTGTAGCCCAGAACTTGTTTAAGACTAAGTTTTATTGTGAGAAATATAAAGCAAGTTCTTGCTTATACTTTTGTTTGGCCTTGGTTGCTTCAAGTTTTGATTTTCCGGCCAGATTCTTACAAACCCTACTTGTTTCAAGTTTATGTTTTTGTTGACTTGAAATTTAGTAATGGCAAGCAGCCAAGCACGAGCTCCAAATCCAAACCCAATTTGGAGTTTGGAGAAATGTGGGAACTTTGACCCATTTCTTAATTTTCTAGGGATATTGCAGCTGCTGCTTTGCTGGAGTTTTGTAATTTAAGAACTCGATTTACACTCAGTTTTGTTGTAAGAAATTAAGCTAAAGAAAGTGTCTTTTTGCATTTCCTTCTCTCTTGGTTTGCTTCTTTTATGGTACTAATGTTCTATTAATGTTCTGTAGACTGAAAATTAACAATGGCAAGCTCAGGCTCAAGGTCCAGGTCCAGATTCAAAACCAAAAAACAAATTACGGTTAAGATTAACAGCCCCCACATTGGTAATTTGGTGTTTGAAGATAGCAAGCTTCCTTCAGCTATTTGGGAAGGTGGCGAATTGCCACGCATCGTGGTTGGCCCAGGAGATCCGGAGGACTTGCCCCAAATTTTCAACAAGGTGGTGAACAGCAGGGAAGGCTTTATCAAGCATTCTATGAAGATGATTGATAACCTATTAACAGACGGCTACAATGACTTGGCTATGGAGATTGGGAATGATATTACTGAAGAGGGGTCTATTTCCAAGGTTGTGGTGCTAACAGGGATTGTTGATGAGTATGCTGAGGCTGGCAAGACCATGGAGGCTCTTTATGTGTATAGGATGATGTTGGAATCAGAACGTTGTGCCCCTAATGCGTACACTTACAGTGTTGTTATTAAAGCACTGGCTGCAGACCCGGACCCCAGTTTTCTTGGGGTTGCTAAGGAATACGTGATGGAGATGATGGGGAAAGGGTTGCAGCCCAATGCCAAGACTTACACCGCCGTGCTTGAGGCGTTTGCTGGGCATGAGAAGATGGAGGAGGGTAAGATGTTTCTGGAGGGGATGAAAGCTAATGGATTTGTGGCTAATAGGGAGGCAATGAGGGCTATGAGACATGTTCTTAAGGGTAAAGGACCTCTGGTTAGATTCATTAGCGAGATTCTCTTTGGTAAGTAGACTCAACAATTTCTATTTCCATTTGCATGCTCTATTATAACATGAAATGACATGGGACGTATTATTTTCTTTGGTGAGTATAGTTAACAGTACTAGTTTTGCTCTGTTAGTAACTTAAAATTAAATGGGATATGCTTTTGATGTGAGATTGATTAGGATTTCTTGTCAAAGCTGGTTAAGTCCATACTTGATGTCCTTGTATTGGTGCTATTGTGGGTGTGAACTAGGGTTTCTAGTTGAAATGAATGCTAATTGCTAACATAATTGGATCAGTAAATGCATCTCATTGGTTTTGTGGGCAATGCAAGTGATTGGTTTCGCCTTATGTAAGCTTGAGTAGATGAAATGAATGAAGACATGTTTCTCATCTCCTCCTAGTATCTGTGTTGTGTGGACTTCAATTAGGATTGCTGCTCTTTACTAACTTCGAAAAGTTGTTGCCTGTAGATAACTCGGAAGACAATTCAGGTGACTCGGAACATGATGATGATGATATGAACAAGTCCAACAGAATGATGGAACAGATGAATTGCCCTCCTAATGGCTATGTTGGCAAGAAACATGTCATTGAAGACGACCCAGAAAACCCCAAAGATTTGGAATGTGTCTTCGACATGATGTGCAAGATGGAACCCCTCGTCCACACCCTCACCAGGATGGTCAACATGCTAAAGAAAGATGGATTCATGTCCCAAGCTCACGAGATCAGGGATGAGTTTGAATCAGGTGATATACCTGAAGTTGTAACCCACACTGGTGTAATTGAGATTTATGCCAAGAATGATCAAGCCAAGGAGGCTCGGAAGGTTTTCTTGCGCATGCTATCCCTCGGAGTTACCCCAAATGCATACACTTATAGTGTTATCATCAAGGCACTTGCTAAGGATTCTGACTTTTTTGAAGATGCTAAGACATACTTGCTGGAAATGATGGATAAGGGAATGCAGCCCAATGCCAGGACATACACCCCTGTGTTCAAGGCCTTTGCTCGGTTGGAGGAGGATAATGTGAAGAAAGGGAAGGAGTTTCTGATGGAGATGAAAGCCAAGGGATTCAGGGCTAAAAGGAAGGCTGTGATGGAAGTTCTCAAGGGAAGAAAAGGACCTGTGGTTCAAACCGTCATCACTGTTCTTTTCAACAAGTAAATCTGCATCCTGTTGTCTTAACTCTTAACTACTATGTTGTGGTTTTGTGGGTATAAACATGGATACCGTGGAATGAATTAGGGAACGGTTATGATCACATCATGTAATAGGCCTTTTGTTATGTTGAACAATATCTAATTCCTAGCTGCTACTTCTGAGTTGTGTGGGCAAGGAGTGTAATAACCTCATTTTTCCTCCCTCTCCCCGCACGCGCACCTTCAGAGGAGAAATTTTTCTTCTAACCCGACCGGGATCCGGCTGACCCGAACCGACTTTTCCGGACGACTCCGGCAGTTTCAGGCGACCGGGCTAGCTCAGATCGCTTCGTCTCCTTGCGCGCCTCACTGTGGTGGTGGATCGTGAAGTAGCACGCCGGTTTCCACGCATCGAAACCTCGAAGTCAATCCGGAAACCCAACGGTGACCCGGTTGTGTTCAATTTTTCGGCGAGTTTATGCTTCACCACCGGTCTCAAACTCCTTGCCTCAACGTCGTCAACAACCCCTGCAAAGGTTTTGAGCTAAATCGAATGGTAAGAACTCGAACCAAGAAATTTCAATTATAGGGTTCTTGATTTGGGATTTTTCAGAAATTCCGAAAGTGGAGGACTTAAGCTTTGATTTAGATTTTCTTGTGAACTAGAAAGTTATTAGAAATGTCATTTAGATTGTGGTGGTGAAATTTAGTGGTCATTGATGGTGGTCGGAAAATGGTGGCGGCGCGTGAACAGTAACTGTGATTAGTGTCATGAGCAATAATTGTGAATATTGTTCATGAACAGTGTTTTATAAAACAACGAAACACAAACAGTGTTTTATGAACAACATTTAGCTGTAATGAAATCGTCACCTGATATTTTATGTATCGTTTTCTAAGCATTTTATCATGCTATTAGGTGACTGACAAAACGAGTGAGAGAATCGCTTTCGGTATCGTGGAAGTTGTACGCAGGAAATAAGGTGAGTAAACCTCACAATGATCATCATGATCGAAGTAGTGATATCATTATTGAATTTAGTTTGAGTTGTCACCATAGTCGATGCATCATTAGTTTATAAAAATTATTTTTAAAATATGTTTTGGTTTAAATTACATGAACTTGATCGTCTACGGTTCATGAGTAAGTGAAACGCTATTTTAATAAATGATTTTGAAAAAGTTTTAGTGATTCTGAACTATGGTGAATGTGAGTAAATATTACTATGACGAGTATACCCTTGGCGGTGACTCATAGTTACGTTTTTTGTTAAAAGATCGAACTAGGACACGTATATAATATAGTGGGTGTGTATGTGTATAAAATGGTAAATACAATACATATATATGGATTGTTATGTTATATACTGTCACGTTCTTATTTCAAAATGAATTATACTGTGGCAACTATATTTATTTTATTTGAGTAAGAGTCGCTTTGTTGTAGTACAATAATATGTGTGGATTGTTATTGTTCGTGGTTTTAACATTGAGTCTTGTTAAAACGTTTTCTGTCTTCGGACGTGTTTTTCTGTCTTCGGCAGTAATCGAACCGAGCCTTGGCCGGGTGTCGTTTACGATTCAGTTAGAGTTTTAGTCTGTCTGCATGTGTACTGCATGAGAGGTAACAGATGGGTTGCCTGATTCTCATGAGTACCCATATTGTTTTTAGTGACATTGAGTATAGATGGGCTGCCCAATGTCTGTCGGTGTACTGCATGAGGGGTAACAAATGAGTGCCTGTGTCTCATGAGTACCCATGTTTTACATGATTTTAGGTAACCAGATGGGTTGCCTAGTGCATGTCGGTGTACATCATGAGGGGTAACAGATGGGTTGTCTCAGTCTCATGAGTACCCATGTTTTTAAGTGATTTTGGGTAACAGATGGGTTGTCCAGTGTCACATGAGTACGTTTGTCTTTAATTGTTATTTGACATATTTCCTTTGTATGCGATGTATGTTTACTGTTGGTTTACTCATACGGGCTGTAAAACTTACCAGATTTGTGTTTACAATCCCGATGCACCAATTTGATGGTGTAGGGGATAGTTTTGCAAGTGGAGATTAGCAGATTCATATGGTTTACTCTGAAGATTTCTTTCTTCTGTTGTGTGGTGAAGATTGAGTGAATTTTACATTTACATTGGTTATAATACTGAGGTAAAAACTGGTTATGTATCATTCAAGTCGACTGAGTTATGCTGTGGACTCAGTTTCGATACACTATTATGATAAGATGATTTCAATATATTTGAAATTGTTTTAGAGTTTTTATGATTTTAAATTCGAATTTTTATCATTCGAATTTCGGGGGCTGTGAGAAGGAGATTGCTCATGCCTTTGTTGATATATGTTGTGCTCAGAATCTGAATTGGAAATGTTTCTTATTGCCTATGTTATGTTGTATGTTGTGTTAATATCATCTACGCACTATTTTGGATCTGTTTGAATCTTTGGATAGTAAGTTACAGAGCTTGTATATCCTCTATTCATTTGAGATGTTACTATAGTTAGTCTTTAGTAGATACTAGAGTCCAAGTGTACTTGTATGCTTAATTTTGTGTGTTAGATGTGGTTCTAAGTGAGAACCTTTCAATTTGTGTAACTGAGTGGTTATGTCCCATTGGGATTTGAAGTTCAAAACATCAAATCAAGCTCGATCATATCAAATTGAACAAAAAGATTACATGATTGAACTCATGCAAGAGTGATGGGTTGTGTATGAGTGTATAGATCACTAGGCTAAGCTTTCTTTCACAGAAATGGCAACCTGCTTCGTCATCTCTTTGCGTAAGCCTGAACCACTGCAAAGCCTGTAGCTTTTTAACCTTTGGTATACGCCTAGAAGCCTAGTGATACTACTCCCAGTAAAAAGCCAAGGCCTTCAAGGTGTTTTTTTTAAGGGGCAAGGGTTTTTAGGAGCACGTGAAAACCAAATGTATTTGTAAAAGCCTAAAAGGTAACAAGCAAAGCGGTGTCGTACGTTATCGATAACAAGCGTCATTTGTTAATATAGTCATCATTATTTTCTTTAGTAAAGTAGATAGAATCATAGAATGGAATGGTCGATCATCCATCCATATTGGCTGTGTTTGGTAAAGCTTTAAGCTTATGTGATTATAAGTGAAGCCCACTTTTGTGTTTGGTAAACATCTTAATAAGTCGCTTCGTTGAAAAGCTCCGACTTTTAGAGGGCAAAAGCATAAGTAGGGGTTACCCTCCTTTTGGAAGCCATAAGCTGTGGAGATGCGGAGAACACTGTAGCGATAATTAATGAACTTTCAAAATTCCAGTGGGTACTCTCGTGAAACTGAATTAATTACACAACCCAATCTCTTTCTTTTCGACGCCTCTCCTCTTTCAATTCTTTGGTCTTCTCCTCTTCTCTGATATCTCGCCCCTCTCGGTGGACGACGTAAATCCTCCATAATCTGATAGGCGCGCCTCTATCTTCCCCCTCGTCCATGGTTACCCGAGTCTGCTACGGGGTCGTATGTGATTTTGGTTTCATTTCACAGGTTAGTTTCTGCTAATCCACTAATTGTTCTTGATTTCTAGTTATATTCTTGTTTTCTCAAGCTCTATGCTTCTTGCGAACTAGGGTTCTTTTCTATTTTGATTTCTGGTAAGATTTAGAAAGACAATTGAGAAAATTCAGGATAAAATAATGGTTAATGTTTTCATTTTGGCGTTGCAATATGTCCAAAGAAATGAATGAATTGGTGAAATAAAAGAATTCATTTGTATGGAATAGGAATATGGTAAAGAATTATTTTGCGTACCTATCAGAAACTCTGGCTCAGAGTTCGTATATAGATGCATGATAGATGGTAGCCCCCTATGCAAATGAAAGTGAAAAACAATGAGGACCAATATATTAGAGTCCAGAAAAGATCAAACAATAGATGTCAAACAAAATGGGCAAGATTCGAAATCAAGCAATGGGTCTTGGCAATTTGATTGAAGGTTAGTAATTTAGCAATCTTAGTTTCAAATTTCTTTGATCAATCTTGGAGATGGTGGGAGTTGGGTTTGGTTTGCACTTTGCAGTATGATTCTTGATTCTGTGTATATTGAGGTTTGTTGGTTCTGATCATAATTTCTTGGGTAATTGGTTAATGTTTGAATGGGTATGTGATTCTTTTATGCATCAAATATCATTGACTTGGTTTAGTGTCTTCAATTCCATTATGTTTGATTTCTTTGTCGATAGAACCCTGATCTTTATGTGCTTCCTTACAACGTTTAAAACCTGCACCTTATGATTCAAACCTTTAATGATTAGCTCTTTATTGATCAAAGATTTTATCTAGAAATAATCAGAGTTAAGCAAGATATGATTTCTCTTCCATTGTGTTATGATCGAGTCGTGTTATGATTGAGTATTTGAGTTCATTTTTCTAGGAATTTGGTCTTTTTTGACCATTTATATATGCAGATATTGAGACAAATGCATGTAGTTGATCTAGAGACATCAACACTTTGTCTTGTTGGAGCTCGTAATGTTGGGAAGTCGTCTTTGGTTGGTATACTCGCCACTCGGAAACCTGAGGTATGCAGAATTTTAGTGACAAGTAATATATAAATGGAGTTTATCTAGTTAATATATCACTTTTGGGCAATTTGCAGATCACTCAGCACAAGTGGTCATGGCCTTTTATGACGCCTGTAGATGTTCAAAAACTGGGATTGCAGGACTATCATCAAGTAAGCTTTTTTTCGGAGATGGTCTTCTTACTCTTAACTCTTAAGGAAGAGCGAGTTTTTTTGACTTGTTACTACTATGTAGTTGTTATTGGATATATGGGTTTATGATTCAGATTAGATTGACTATGTAGTTGTTATTGCATTGCTGTGGAGGTCTCGTATGATGTATACCTACTAAAAACTAGTCCTTGTTAAAGTAGTCGAAATGAAATGTTATAGAAACTTACAGTTCCACCTTCAATTTAAATAGAACTTGTATAAGTCTTCATGCTGTTGAAAGCACTTTTCACTAATTAATTATTCTAATTTTTTTTCTTCTTCCCTGATGATTATTAGGCTATATACATATTTGTACTACAGAAGAAAAAAAAAAGGATCCCTTTGATGGTCACCTACTTGTTTCGGTCTCTTAGTATTTGGGTCTGGGATGGTATTGTATTAGAAGTTTATTGTAATTTCCTTTAAATTCTATTTTTTCTAGGTATAGTTGATTCTGGTAACTACTGTATTTGGACAGTTCAGATTTCTGAGTACAAAATTGCAGAGAACAAGTGTTGCATGAAAGTTTTATTACACTGTTACACGTTCATTTTTATAGCCTGCTCAGTTGCATCAAGAGTGAGCGGAAAATGGGATACGTGCCTTACTTTCTTGGGTCTTAAACTATGAATTGGCATCACTGAATGCACAGGAGGTGGATCTGGACATTGATACTCAGGTAATCTTTATTGTACTTGTTTGGCTATGTCATGATCTCACATTCTTTTAAAGTGAATGTTGTACTGCATGCAATTGATGTTTATTTTTTATTTTATGTCCTTGTATGGACTTTGTGTTTATATAGTTTATAATGTTGACTTCTCAAGCCCTTCCTTTTATTATTTTCCTTTTAATATCTCCTCAAGAAATGGTGGAGATGAGGAAGATAATGATGACGTTGAAGAGCAAAATCAATAACAAAATCTCCATGATACACAAGAAATAGATACATTACGAAACATGATTGCTCAAAATTTGATGGATGTGCGTGTATGAGTATTTATGTATTTACATGATCCTAATCAAAACTATGTTATCAATATAGGAATATATTTGTTTAAGATAATTTTAAAATTATCCAATTAAAGTCATATATTTTCAAGCATTGTTTTAAACTAAAATTGACTCAAAATTATCTTGACAAATTGGTCACTTGACAAATTAAAAGCACAAACCAGTTTGAGTTTACCAAACGCTCTGACAGAGCTTTTGTCACTAACAACCACTTATATAAGTCAGTTTACCAAACAGTCAGTTACTTCACTTATCAGCCACTTATTCTAAAAAATCAGCATAAACCAGCTTTTTTTATAAGCCCAGCTGTACCAAACACAGCCATTATTACCTTTGCTCTTGCAAAATATGTTATTGAAGCATGTCTTTAATAAAATACAAGTATATATTTTATTATGCTAGCGAGGTTATGATGCTCATGTTTATGCCCATGGCATAAGGCTAATGTTGTTCATGAAAAGTCGGGTTTATTGTGTTATTGTTGTACATACAGGCCAGATTGTATAGGCACATAGACTATTTCGTGGAAACTGATTGTAAAATTTTAAATGGACGAACTAAATCACTTCAAAGTGAACGATTCAAGTTTAAGTTCATAATTAATAAATCACACGTATGACTATAACGATATTTAATGTGCCTCATTGTCTCAAAATTCATAGATGTATGAGTTGCTTATACACACTTAAAACCCAAACAATTAAGATGATCAAGAGGTCATCGACTACTCTATAGTTAATATCGTGAATTTTATGGTCGAAAATAATAATATTGATATATATTTTTAACAATAAACTCGTTTAGAAACCTTGTGTTCCTTAAATTATTTTGTTTTCATATGCTATTTTTGCTCTTTGCAAGTTTTCATTTCCAAGTTTCCCCTTATCATACATTTTCAAGTTGGCTTGTAAGTTTAGTAAAAATAAATAAAAAGTTACTATTTCCAAGTGAAAAAAGCTTTAAATTAAACTTGAGAAAGCAGAAGTTTCTGGAAACACGAGAGGGTTTTAGCTAACTCCTTCCCTCAATTCAATTCCACATTTCCACATTTCGTCTCTCAAGAAAAACACAAGCGTCTTCTTCTTCTTCTTCCTCGCTCCTCCTCAGTCGTCGCTACTAGAGGTAATCATCTCTCTCTTCCTACTTCTATCTTTGATTCCCGCGCCATAGCTTTTCAATTTGTTTTAGTAAAGAAGAATGCCTCAAGTTTATATGAGCAAATTTGACAACAGATGAGCTCGATTTCTAGGGTTTTGATGATTAGGTTCTTCATCGATCTTTGAATAGCACATGTTTCATACTTCATTTTGATGTGAGAGCTCGTATTTGCTTATCTAATCAGGCTCAATTTCATGTTCTGTTTGGTTGCGTTGGATCTTGATTTTTGACATTTGACTCTAGTTTTTTCGTTTTCTAGGGTTTAGGTTCGTGAAGAATCTTTGATTAGGAGTGTTGATTAATTTGACTAGTTTTTATGTTCAGACTTGATTTTGTGGACTTTCTTGTTATTTTGAAGTGTTGATTAATTTGCCTCAATTCTTGATCAGATTTTATTAACAATGGCAAGTTCAAGCTCTGACTCTAACACCACGATTAGTAAGATCACAATCAACAGCCCCAACGTTACGGACTTGGTCTTTGAAACCCCAATTCCAACATCAGTTTTTAAACTTGTCGACGGGTTTACATTTGGCTTTGGACCAGGAGACCCCGGGGACTTGCCAGAAGTTTTCAACAAAGTTATGTGCACCAGTGAAGGGCATTTCAAGAGTTTTGTCAAGATGTTCGACAATTTGGGCACAGACGGGTACGAGGACTTGGCTATGGAGATTGGGAATCAAGTCGTTGAAGAGGGTGTAATACCGAATGTCCTGGTCATGACTGGAATTATTGATGAGTATGCTGAAGCTGGCAAGACTGCTGAGGCTTTTTATGTGTACCGGATGATGGCGGAGTCTGAACATTGTGCCCCTAATGCTTACACATATACTGTTATTATCAAGGCTCTGGCCGCAGACTCGGATCACAATTTTCATGGGATTGCAAAGGATCTTGTGATGGAGATGATGGGGAAGGGAATGCAACCCAATGCAAGCACATACACTGCTGTATTTGAGGCGTTCGTGAGGCAGGAGAAGATGGAGGAGGCCAAGCAGTTTTTGGTGGAGATGAAGGCAAATGGGTTTGTGGCTGACAAGAAAGCAATGAGGGCTATTAGACGGGTTCCTGAGGCTAAAGGACCTGTGGTCAAAAGCATTATTGATATTCTGTTTGGTGAGTAGTTCGAAGACTACCGATTATGTTTCCTTTGTTACTGATATCTAAGGTTTTCTGTTTTTGAATATGATTTAGGATTAGCAAATTTGTAAATGTATGTGATGTCTTAGTTCTGGTTGTAGTGTTAAACTATTGAATCAATCTGTTACCTAGCTGCTTTGGTGTTGCATGAAAATAACAAGTAGATTGCTCATTCATTTTGTTTTTTAACCTATGCTCGATGAGTGCTTGAGGCACCTGAGATGACATTGAACTGTTTTATAGACACCCTATTTGGTTAATACTAAATAGATTTCACATTACAAATGTCCTCTGCTATTTTTAAAAAGTGAATTCAGAGGGATATGTTTCTGATCTCCAAGTTTGTATGTTGTGTGAATAATGAATTAAGATAGTAAACTAGTTAGTGAATATGAAGCTTAGTTTCTGTTGTTGTTATGTGTATGAATTAAGATTGCTAGTTAAAGTTTTAAACTATTGAACGATTTCAGTCATTTCACAGATACATCTCTATAATCTGCAGTTTTTCTATTGTGTGGAAAATTGCATGTTGATTGCTTAATCCTTTTTCTAATCAATGTTTCTGTATTTCCTTGCGCTCGTATTATGTGAATTTGAAATTTTGACCACCTGTCTAATTTTTCTTTCTCCTATTTAGATAATGTTGAAGACTATTCAGATGAGTCAGAGGATGATGATGATCTAAAGGCGAATATCAACAAGTTTGACTGGTCACAGTACCCTCCTGAGAGTTATATTCCTATTGCCAAGAAACAGGTTATCGAGGATGATCCAGAAAACCCCAAGGATCTGGAATATTACTTCAACATGATGTGCAAGAATGGACCATACATCCACACTTTGACTAAGATGCTAACCATGCTAAAAAATGATGGATTCTTGTCCCAAATCTTGGAGATTATGATTGTAATAGATGATGGCAAAATACCTGATGTAGTGACACACACCGGTGTCATGGGGTTCTATGCCAGGGCCGATGAGGTCAAGGAAGTACTGAAAGTGTTCATGCGTATGTTATCTCTTGGAGTTGCTCCTAACGCATACACGTACAGTGTTCTCATTAAGGCACTTGCAAAAGACCCTAATTTCATTGGCGACGTCAAGAAGTACACTTTAGAGATGATGGACAAGGGAATGCAGCCCAATGTCAGGACCTATGCTGCTGTGTTTCAGGCCTTTTCCAGGCTGAAGGATTTCAAGGTGGAGAAGGGCAGAGAGTTTCTGAAGGAGATGAAAGCAAGGAGATTTGTTCCTAACAAGAAGGCCGTAATGGAGGTCTTGAAGGGGAGAAAAGGACCTGTGGTTAAGATGGTAATCAACATTCTCTTTGGCAAGTAGGTCAATTGCTTATAACACTGCTCCATTTTAGACTAGCATTGACTAGTTGAAACTCTGAAATCCAATTGTCTAGCGTCTGCCTTTAGACTTCCTTCTTTCTATGTTGTGCTGATGATATCTGTCAAGTGAACTAGGAAATGTTGATAATACTGTAGGGGATGTGTTGTGTGGAAAATTGATGTTGTAGGGACATGTTGTGTGAAAATATTTCTTAGCTCCTTATCTCCCGTGTGGCAAGCTAATTGCTCATTCATCCGTGTCTTTTGTGTTGATAATCAACTTGTTCTGAAGTTTGCAAATCTGTTATGAAAATGTTTTGTTGTCTAGTTTCTGTGTTGTATTGTATTTGCAATTTCCTTTTACAATGAACTTTTTGTTCCTGTTATGATTTTCATATACAAAAGGTTGCGAGTCTTGTGACTTTCTATGTACAATATCGAGTTAGCATTTAGATTAAGAGGCTACAGAACTTATTACGGGCAGTAAAAGCCCTGTGGTTATGGACGCGGCTTTCTCTTCCACAGGTTGGCCAAAAGGTCTCATTTTGGGCATCTATACTTGGTAAGTTTGTATAAGCTACTACTGTTATGTATCGTGTTATATGCACTTTATTCCAGTTTTCGTAGTCTTACTAGTGAAACTTGATGCATTCTTAGTTTTCTCTTTAGAACTTATAGTGGCTGGCTGAAAATCCGTGCTCAAGCCCTTGAAGTGTTCAAAATAAGAGTTCAGAGTGGATAAATACCTCCATCTGTCTTAGCATTCCTATCATATTCATGCCAAGGTACTGCACAACTCTCTGAAGCAGTAACTCACTAACTCATAACATAGACTTATTTTTCTTGAGATTCACCAAACCTATTTAACCATCATAGTAATTCCAAGAGCCTAAGACCAGTGGTTGCTCAAAATCTCTCGGTCATATACTTTTAGAAACGTGTATGGTAGGATATTGAGGTGCACCGTAACTAACATGCACATGAATCCAGCAGTTACAGTTCTATCTGTGTTAATTACTGTGCTAGCGTGAATGACAAGATTTCATGGGTTGGGGTTGGTGCATATTACAGACATGGGCACCTTGATTTGGTTCTTGTAGGCTAGCCCAGAAACTAGCCGCAGAAATTTCTTATACAAACAAGGCAACCTGCTCCCCCATGCTCAATCTGGTACAAAGCCAGCTAAAGTTTTTTAATCCTTTGCCTGAATTAAGTGAAACACTACTTTACTAGCTCAGACTGAATTGACTGCTCGCTCATTAACCCTTTGCTATGTAAAACCTTCAGTCTAGTAAGAAAAAGTTTCAGGGTTTTACCAAAATATAGAAGTACAAATTGAAAGATTTGGCGGGTAATGGTACCAGCTTAAAATTTGGGCGGGAATTTGGACACCTATCCCGCCATGTCACCCCATTTTCAAAAAAAAAAAGTAAAATAAGCTAATTACAATTATACCCAAAGTTTAATATTAATTTTCAAATTGCAGACATAAATACCAGAAGACAGAATTCCCGAAGAATTTTGTTGCCTTCTCCACTCCTTTATCCACAAGACAATAATCTCTTCTTCTTCCTCTCTACCAGGTAACCCGTAACCCTTCAATTCCTGCACATCAAATTTCACTTAATCTCTTATCTTGGTTTTGGTTCCTATAGGAATGGCAAGAAAAACCAACAAATTCAAGAAGAAGAGTAAGGCGAAGGCTAACACCGCCGAGGAGGTAGATGCTTTATTAGAGATTGACAATGTCTATGAACCAGTTCCACCTCCCTACAAACAGGGCCCTGAGCCCATTGTGGTCTGTCCAAATGACCCCAAGGACTTGGCACAAGTTTACGACAAGGTGAACTGTACTTCGATGCCGCCGGTGTCATGTTTGGTGTTGTTAAGATGATTGAGGATCTTTCTATGGATGGCTACAGCCGTGAGGCTGCGGAGATTGGAGCTGAGGTCATGGACAAGGGTAACATGCCCGGGGTGGTAATCTTCACCGGCATTATTGAGGAGTATGCTGACATGTGCAGGACCTATTGGATGCTCTCAAGGCTTATAAGAGGATGCTGGCTTCTAAGGTCATCCCCAATGCTTATACTTACAGTGTTTTGATTGAGACTCTGGCGGGAGATGCCGACCCAAAGTTCCTTTTTGTTGAGAAGAAGTACATGCTGGGGATGATGGGGACTTATACGGCGGTGTTTAAGGGGTTTGCGCAGCGGGGGAAGATGGAGGATGCTAAGCAGTTTCTGGAGGACATGAAGGCAAAGGGGTCTGAGCCGGATGAGATGGCTGTGAGGGAGGTTCTTGTGGGAAGAAGGGGACCTATGGTTAGAAGCCTCTTCGACATCCTCTTTGGCAAGTAATGTTTATTGATCGTGCTATGTGGCTATTTGTTTGGTAATTAGATCAATGTTGAAAGTTAGACTATGAAATCAAATATAATGGTTTTGGGGTCCTAGGTTCTGTGTTATATCACTTATATGGGTATGAGATGAAATCAAATGGCATGCTTTTGATGTCTAAGGTTCTGTGTTTTGTGGGGTGCAAGATGAAATCAAATTGGAATGCTTTTGGTGTCCTAGGTTCTGTGTTTTGTGGCTATGAGAAGTATCATAAAAAATATAAAGGCAAGTATTGCTTGTTTCATTAGCTATGCTTTAGGACAAAGTTAAAGGTCGAGTAATTAAGTTTGGGATGTCCTAGCTAGCTTCTGTGATATGTGGATGACTATTGTTAAGAACATTGAAATGCAAGGGAACTGTTTATGGTATCGTAATTTCAGTTCTGAAGCGCTCGTTAAGATTGCCAGATTGGTAATGCCACTGTGTTTAAGATTGTCAATTGAATTGCAACGGAATACTAAAATCAGGAATGCCATTATCTGTATTAAAACCAGATGCATTAGAACACAAAGTTTCATGACACATGAGGAGGTTTGGAATCCCTTCTGCTATGGAGGAGGTTACAATAGCCTTTTCTTTTCGAGTTCCAGTGCTGTAGCAAGACTTCAGACATGTAATTTTTATAGTACTCAGCATCGCACTTGTGACTCGTCATAGTGCCGGTCTCACTATTAGCGGAAAACCTGAAATCGACTCTATAGAAAGCAAATAACTAGTCTAGACATAAATCATACTAAAGAGATCGATGAGTCTGAATCCGAAACTCACCCTTTTACCAAAGGCCATTTTTTCTACCACTTAGTAGCCTAATTGTTCCTTCCACTAAAGAAAACTATAATAAAACTGTCAGTAGTTGAGAATCAACAAATATATCCAACAAGAGTTTTAAATAGCCCATTACATGCTAATTCAATTATGAATTATGAATCAAAGAGGAAAAAAAAAGTCCAACAACTTAGCGAGGTGCAATGCTTGATGCCTTGCGTAGCTTTGAATCACACCAGGTGCAACAAGCCCAAACAACGATCCCAATGTAAGTACTAATAACCACAACCTCATAAATACAATTTTTAGCGACCTTAGCTCTGCACTTCCTTGAGTACTCAGTTGTAAATGTGATTGTGCCATTATTGTGAGGAATCTTACACGCGACCTGCATCCTATAATGTTTTGGAGGTAGTAGTTTGGACACAAACCGTACCGTACTGGAGAATCTGAGTTGGAACACCCCTACTTCGTTAGAAATTTCCCGTGCCTCTTTAAATTCAAGTTGTTGCTGAGAAACACCGAATTTGAATGATGCACGAGTCTGGTTCCTCTTGTTCAAAACAAAGGAAGGCCATGGCTTTCTTACCAACGTATAAAGAGTGAAGAGATCGTCATCCCAGTGGATTTGGTAGACAATTCCAGCCTCAACGTGTTTGTAGTAGATATTGAAGTAGTTGTTAGGGTTGAAGCCGATGAGGGTCATATCCCACTGGCCGGTTAACTGATAGCCTTGTTGATTAAGCTGAACGGTGCCGGATTCGACCTTGTACTCGGGCATTTTGGGTTGCATGACTAGCAAACACACCGACCAAACAATATAGCACAATAGCAAGATTTTGCAAAAGATGGTGGTGCGCTTCTTTCTGAGGTGATAATTGTTGTCAGGAGTTGGCCCCTGGACCTCCAGTGATGGCGGGGCGGCTTCAAGTTGATCTTGACGAACCACATAACCAGGTACCATTTTAATTGCCTTGGCTGGTAGTAGTAGCCACTGAGGAAGAACAACAGAAACAGTAATTATATGAGGAAGAACAACATAGACGTCAATTCTTAAGAGTCTTGAAGAAGAATAACGCCAAGGTAAATCAGTACTTAGTTATTCCGGGAGTTAATGGTCCTGAATCTTATAGCTCTTAGAGTGTTGAATCGGTCTAGGATGACCAATATTGACGAAGACCAATCTAGGATGATGATAGAGTTAGGTTCTAATAGTTATCTTCCAATCTGGTCTTCGTCAAATCTAGGATGATGATAATATTATACTTTCCTAAGATTTCTCACTTTCTTTTTGAATCATGATATCTAAAGATTATACGAAGTTTCCAACATCTAGATAATTTGTTATGCATGACTCCCTCTCGTACTTGCATTCCTATTCCTATAATTACCCACTACGTTGTATGAATGTTTGATGCATGGATGTGAGAAAAAAAAATTATTGGGTATTCATAATTTCATATACATGTATATATGGAGTTTGGTGGAGCAAATTATTAGATTAAGTACTCTAGTCGCAACTCTTGAAGTTGAGAAATTTTTATTCTTCATATCAGTCATAGCTAGCAAAGCCACTGACGACGAAATTTTACAAGTATGTACTCCTCTTATCATTTGGTGCTAGTAAGAATCAAATTCAGGTGACCATAATTGTAACAAATTAAATTATTAACGTACAACTATTTGAGATTCGGTATTTATACTCATGTGGCACGTACTGTATATATTTGAAAGTTTCGAACTCATCCTTATTATCCAAACGAAAATTATCAAAACTAAATTCCTATGTTTAAGAGAATTATTCCTAGAAGAGTATATCGCCCACAACCATTCCCACCAAAATAGCTGTGAATAGGTCACCTTCTCCTCCACGGTCTGAACGAGTCGCACATACACCCTAGTACATGTTCCTCGTTGCTGAGGACATCCTCCAAGAGCGGGGGATTTCGTGACATTTCTTATTGGCTGTCTTGTGTTTCTAATATGTTGTTTAATATAATGGGATGGTGTAGATCGATCTTAACCGGATGCTTAGGAACTCTTCATTCTTTTTTTTTTCTATATTTTTCATTTCAATATTAAGAAATTTAGAAATAGAATAGTAAATCCGGTAATAAGATAAAATATCAAATCACGAATTCGTGTGAAATCTTTTTTCTTTTTTAGTCAGTCGCTACAAGATCAACAATTCCATGAGTTTGGGCTTCTATTGTTGACATAAAAACATCTCTTTCCAAATCTTCGGATACAACCCATAAGGGGTTACCCGTCCTTTGTGCATAAACCCTTGTAATGGTTTCGCGCAGCTTCAGCAGCTCTTCCGCTTCCAGGACAAATTCTCCCGTATGTGCCGCATAAAAAGAACTAGCAGGTTGATGGATCATTACCTTGATGATATAATATATGATATAACATAAAAAAAGTTTATTCTATCTCGCATGACGAAAGTGAAAGGTAAGTAGATAAAGACTAATAAAAAAAAGATATAATTGAACAACCAATGTTTCAGAACTTTACGATATGTGGTTTATATTTGTATTGTTCTGTGTTGTGTAAGCACGCATCAACCACTGTTGCTATTTCTATTCATAAACTTTTACCAGTGTTAAATAGTTTTCAAGTTGTTTAATACTCACTCAAGAATAAGTTACAGAGCTCATGGGGAGGTTTACAAGCAAGAGGTTAGAAATTCTCTCAGTTGTTACAACTCTGATCAGTCCACCAGATCTGTTTCTTCTGCAGATCAAGGTAGTACTATGTCATGTTTGGTATAGAAATACCATTGGTAAAATCTTTAATTCTCAAACACTTGAAAAACTGCAAAAGACTATGGTCGATGTTCATTATTGATTGTTCTTTCGGGTTTATGATTTATGCAATCCATTATCAGTTATAATTTGACTAGGTAAGAAGTTCAATACTGGAGATTATCCTAGTTCATCCTGGTAAGAGGTCCATTAACCTTTACCTTTCAGGAATAGACTTGTCAAAGGCTTTGACTTCCTAGATTTTATAGATTCCTTAACTTTTCACCGCACTAGTAATTCCTTGTGTTATTGCTTGGCTAGCGCTTATCTACGCTATGATGGATGCACTACGCCCAAAAGGGCTCAAGTCGCGTAAATACGCGCACTACGCCCAAGAGGGCTCAAGACGTCCTACGCGTAACGCTTATCTACGATATGATGGATGCACTACGCCCAAAAGGGCTCAAGCCGCGTAAATACGCGCACTACGCCCAAAAGGGCTCAAAGACGTCCTACGTGTAACGATTATCTACACTACGATGGTTGCACTACGCCCAAGAAGACTCAAGCCGCGTAAATACGCGCACTACGCCCAAGAGGGCTCAAGACGTCCTACGCATAACGCCTATCTATGCTACGATGGATGCACTACGCCCAAGAGGGCTCAAGCCGTCCTACACGCAAAGCACACTGCGATCAGAGGACGCACTACACCCAAGAGGGATCGACATCCTACGCATAAAGCTCACTATGCTACGATAGTAGCTTTACGCTCAAATGTCAACGTCAAAAAGACGTCATACGCGTAGCCTATTACGCTATGATTGACGCACCACGCTCTAATTCAATGTCCAAAAGACATCCTACACTTAGGTCACTACGCTAAGATGGATGCACAACGCTCTATGTCAGTGCTCAGACGTCCTACGCGCAAAACTCTGCGCTAAGATGGACACATTACACCCGCAGTGGGTCAACGCCGTCCTACGCACACTGCAATATAGGACGCACCAGCCTATAGAGGTCTCACTAGCCTTCAAATGCCATATTGGCATATAAAAGACACACTCACCCGTAGCGGCCATATTAGTCCAAAGCGCCATCACGCAAGACTACTTCGCCTAAGCACACCGCATACATAGGTCATATCACTCGAAACCGCCTCGCTGACTAGGGGTTTCGGGGACTTACGCACACTCGCGTACTATATCATATTTGGGACCATACATACACACGCATCATCATGTGTCAAACACACATCGCGCCCGTACATTATTATGCTATCCATGACAACAGACATACTTCGTGCACATATGCTTTTATCTTTGTTTTGAAGGTTTGAGAGTCCCTTCTTGCTTAAGGAGTTCAGGGACTGGTAGGGGTATGCCACCGCCCAGACACTTATGCTCGGTGACATGTTGATTGATAAACTCTCCAAGCAAGAAGTTCCTCTTACTTATGGACTGCGGGGGGACATGTTGGCACCCCTACTAGCACAGAGCTAGTATGGCATGCCACCGAGCATAAGCATCACTCTCTAGGCGGATCTACAAGTCATTATGTGGCTCAACCATGATATTCATAGCGTACCTCGTCATACAAGCTTTCCAATGATAGTCGGAACTCACCAAGACACCACCGGGAAGTCACCTTTCCGACCTCATCAAGATGACTCCATAGTAAGCCTAGAGGGGCACTTGTCATACATTGAAGAATATGTAAATGAGAGGGGTTCCCTCACCTATAAAAGGAACCCCTCATCCCACTTAGAAAGGGGATCACTACTTGTATAACTCAAGGCTATTTGCTTATACTAGTGGATTCAAGTGGACGTAGCCTACCCCAAGAGAGGGAGGTGAACCACTATACTTCTTGTGTCAAACTAACACTCACTAATAGCTAACCGTGTGATCAGCCACCCATCTGGTAATCACTACGTTAACATTGATGAAGATGACGTGAGGAAGACTCTTGAGGGTAGACCAGAATCTGAGGTGAAAAGGGTCGTTGATATTCTCATGGGTGAGTTCTTCTTGCAGTCAACTTTTGTCTAATTACTAATTGGTGTCGCAAGTTCAAAATTTTAAGATTAAATTCTGGTTTGTTTATTTATTGTGGGTGTGAACTAAGATTATTATTTGGTAAAAGGATATGATGTTTTGATGCTATAGTTTGTTTGTTGCATCCTTCAAGACTTGATTTTGAACTTGAATTTTTCTGATTGTGTGTATGAACTCCTATTTGATTCACGTACTGATGCCGTAGCTTGGTGTTGTTGTGTGGGAATGAAGCGAAAACTAAGAAATAATACTAGGTAGATAAGTCTGATACCCAAGCTGTTTGAGAGCTGGTTTGTATTTCATATTCATTCTGCTCTTAGCATTAGTGTTGCAAGTTAGAAACAGTAATGTATTGGAATTTCTTCTGCTGTCTTAACTCTTTTCTTTCGTGATCCAGATGACAAATATGGTGAGGGCACCACAGCTTTCCAATCCGTGTATAAAAATTGGGCGACACTGGATGCTCATTTTAATAAATACACATGTAAAGAGTTGGTCAGCAATGAGCCCTTCTTGCAGGATGTCAAGATAGGCATGCGCTATATGCTGAAATGCGAGGCTGAGTCTATGTTCAGGGGTTTGATACAAGATGGCCTCACAGAAGAAGCTATGGAGATCAGGTTCTCCATCTTGGAGAAGGGGTACAATACCTGCTGTGGTGTTCTTCACTTTTGGGATTAGCAGTGTTCAAAATGTTGTTGGCAAGACACAAATGGCTCTTGATGTGTTCCGGGACATGTTATCCCATGGAGTTACCCCAATGTATACACATACTCTGTTCTCACTCAAGACACTAGCCAAAGATGCAGACTTCATTGTTCATGCCAAGAAGTACTTGCTGGAAATGGTTGACAAGGGAATGCGGCCCGATGTCGAGACTTGTGTTCCTGTGTTCGAGGCATTTATTCAAGCGAAAAAAGTGGAGGATTGTAATAACCCGATTTTTCGGAATGATTTTTGGATCACTTTTGAATTTATAAAGTATGTGAAATTCATTAAACGTGTTTGTGCCGCCTTGCGAAGTCGGAAACGTTAACGGAACGTTTATTTAGAAAAACATTACGTTTCCGAGACGTGAACATCGACTTTTACTCCGTTGATCGTTTGTGAAAACTTTCTTCACGAAAGTTGTAGAGCTCGTCGATACGAGTGCGTGGACGTGTGACGCGTCGAATCGGACATCGGACGTAAAAGTTATTAACGTCGGAAGTTCATTTCCGATTTTGGAAATAGTATAAAAGGAAGGAGAGGAGATTAAAAATCAGAAAATCAGTTTTTTTCCAAAAATCAGCTCGGGTATTGTTCACCCGAGCTCGGGTACTGTTCACCCGACCCAAAAATCTTCTCCGGCCGATTTCTCCACCATCCGACGTCGCCTCGTATCGTGCCACCTATCAAACTGACGGGCTCGACGATCTCCATCTTTTGGGCTACGCCTTGCACTCCGGCGACAACCACACATGGTGCAGCAACCGCCAGAAGTTGCTGCTGTGTCGGCGCTGCCCCCTCCGGCCACCATAGCTCGAGATTCTTGGGGGGTTTTGCTTGTCTCAGTCCCAGTAACATTTCCATAAAAGGAATCGAGCCAAATCGAAGTGTAAGTACCCGAATCAAAATTTCAATTTCTAGGGTTTGTGAATAGTGCCGAATTTATGTTCTTCGTTGTTTGGACTGTTTAGACTCGGATTTAGACCTTGGTGTCAACTAGAAAGTTGTTGGAAATATTGTTTAGGTTGTGGTGGTGAAATTTGGTGATGATTGGTGGCGGCCGGCGAACAGTAACACCCATGAATAGTGTATGTGAACAGTGTTTTGGTAAAACAGTACCAGTGAACAGTGTCATGACCGACAATAACTATGAACAGTGTTTTGGTAAAAAACAGTAACCGTGAACAGTGTTTTAGTAAAAACTGTGCTTAGTAAACATGAATAGTGTTCTGTGAACAATGTTTTATGAACAACATTTAGCTGTGTTAAAATCGTCACCTGATATTTTAAGTATCATTTTCTAAGAAATTACTTTCAGGGTCGTAGAAGTTGCACGCAGGAAAGAAGGTGAGTAAAATCTCACATATTTACGAATCTACCCTTGCGGAGATTCAAGATTTTTGCAATAGTTTTTAATATTGAATTACGACATGTATACAATATAGTGGATTACATATATATTGTATAAATGGTAATAAGTACATATATATATAGTTTGCTATATTATATACTGTTATGAATTCATTAGAATTGGTCATTTCGATGACGAGAATTAAATATTGAGCATGTGATTTGATTTTTGTACAATATGAGGTGTGATTATTGTACGTGGTTTTAACATGAGTTTGTTAAAATGTTTTGTCTTCGGTCGAGTTTTGTCTTCAGACGAGTTTTTGTCTTCGGACGTGTTTATGAAATATGACATGTATATGATATAATGGATTATATATATTGTATAAATGGTAAATAGGTACATATATATATAGTTTGCTATATAATATACTGTTATGATTTTATCGTGATTATGTCATTTTGATGACGAGATTTATATATCGAGCATGTGATTTTGATTTGTACAATATGATGTGAGATTATTGTACGTGATTTTAACATGGAGATTGTTAAAATGTTGATTTGTCTTCGGACTTGATTTTGTACAATATGATGTGAGATTATTGTACGTGTTTGGCAAGTCGGAACCTAGCCTTTGGCCGGGTGAAAGTTACGATACAGTTAGAGCTCTAGTATGTTTGCCGGAGTCCTGCATGTGAGGTAACATGTGGTTATCTGCTCATGAGTACTCATATTTTTGGATATTGGGTAGCGGGTGGTTGCCCAATATCGGCGGTGTACTACGAGAGGGGTAACAGATGTGTACTAGCGTTCTTTAGTACCCGTATTATAAATGCATTTAGGTAACCAGAAGGGTTACTTAATTTCTCATGAGCGCTTCTTTTCATATTTCTTTGGGACAACCAGATGGGCCGTCCATTGACTCATGAGTGCATTTATATTTGTTTGATTTGTGGATTTTCGTATATATTGATATGCGAGTTATATTTTCATTTTACTCATACGAGCTGTAAAGCTTACCGAGTTTGTGTTTACAATTCCGGTGCATCAATTCGATGGTGTAATGGATAACTCCGCAGGTGTGGATTAGCGGGAACTGACGGACCGCTCAGAGGACTTGAATTTATTTATCTCCAGCTTGTGTGAGGATTTTGTGTGACTATCTTGTGAGGTTATTGTGAGGATTATACAATTCCATTTGTTATATGTTGAATTATCTTTTGGTTTGTAATAATCGGTTTGCCTGAGTTGTATTTTGAACTCAAAGATGATCCGCTGTGACATTTTAAATGATTTCGATTTCATTGAAATTGTTTAGTGTTTAACGACTTTAAAATTTTGAGTTTTTAAGCTTGAAATTTTGAGGTCGTTACAAGGACTGCCGGGAAATATATAAGCTCATGAAGGCTCAGGACTGGCCGATAGAATTTTAACTCAGTCCATTTGTTTTACATGAATTTATCACTACTGGAAGAGTTAGAAACTTGAATTCCTGATCAACTGTTGACATATTGTACCTTCAGAGTTGTGTTGGAAATGTGTCTGATGTCATTAGTTTCTGTATGATCGTTATATTGTGTGCTTGCAGCTATAAACTTAAACCCGAAATCTGCTCGTGTTAGCTTAAATTTGGATGGACCAGATTCTTGCCTCATGTCCTAGAGTTCATTCACTTCATTGTGTTATTTGTGTAGTTTGATTTCAGTACAAGATGTTCTCTTGACTTACAATACCTTCAAATCACTTCCAAAAAACATATATCAGAACTTAAATCAGAAGTTTAAGCTCTTTCTTTCCATGATACTGTCTGATTTTCAAAGAGATGGAACATCAGAAACAGCTATGGGTCAGATTATCCAAGTCCTTTGATCAAGTACATAAAATTCCAGGCTCTAAACCAATTCAACAAAAAAATCTTTGTGCAGTATTGTGCTGCAGGGCCTTATAAATGTCTGAACTCTGTACGCTTGAGTTACTTTTGACATATATATTATAAAATGTGGTAGATGAGTTGCTAGTGTTAGTATTGAAAAACCTGCAATCTTATTTTCTGAAAAATTCCTTCTCCCCACTCATCTCTTTCCAACTAAAGGATATCATCCACTGGTGAATAGTAGGGGTGGGCATAAAAAACGGAAATCCCGATCCCGTCCCGAAATTCATAGAGACGGGACGGGACGGGACGGAGGTTTAAAAACGTTCATCCCGTCCCGATCCCGTCCCGTTTCATAATAGTGGGACGGGACGTGGGACGAATAATTTCTATCCCGCTTCGTCCCGTCCCGTCCCACCTTTAATAAAAACTTAAAAATTCTTATATATTTGTATTAAAATGAAACTAATTTATGTTCTTAATAACTCTAAAATTATTTCAACTCAAATAATAATGCTAAATTATAATATTTTGAACATAATATGCATTTTTTTTGTTAAAATTTCATTATTAAATATTACTTTGTTAATGAAAAAGTAAAAATATAGGTTTTTATTTAACTTCATAGGAAGTTGGGATTTGTCCCGTCCCGATTCAAAAGAGTGGGACGGGGCGTGGAATGAGCCCCGTCCCGTCCCATCCCGTGCCGTGCCCACCCCTAGTGAATAGGGAAAAACAGATCAGCGCAAGCATTAATGTCTAAAGAATAACTAGTGTTAGGGCCGCGCTATGCGTCGGCTTGTTTTTGATGTCGTGCTAGAATCGTGTAGTTAAGCAGGAGCTTCAGTTAAGTAAAACTACATAAGATTGATTATTCATACTTTCTCTTGACGTTTTTCTCATGAGCACAACTAACGTTTAAGGTATGGCAAAGAGTAATCAGGCAAAATGATTTATAAAAGGAAAAACATGAGCACTTTTACATTTGCTTGAAGTGGAAGTGTCGGAATTACATAAACAAATGCCCTGTTTATCGGACTCATCTAGTTGTGATCACTCTCCATTGAATATCGTACTTGAGTCTATCAAGCTTAATTAGCAGCTTACATTGCAAAATTTTTCACAAAATAATTCGTTGGTCAAACTATCCAAAATCTGAACTTGAAATTCATTCAAAAAAAAAATTCTGCAAATTCTCAAGAAAGCTGCTGCTATGCTCACTTTGCCTCTTCCCTTACCCCACCTCCCCTCTACTAAATGAAAACAATCACAACACCGAATAACAGACAAACACGATTACATTATCTATCAAACATCGTTAAGTTATACAGTTACTACATAAATACAATATACTTGTTTTTCGCAGTGTGATAAACATTTCAACTTATATTACATTGATTCATAGTGAGGATCACTATGAACATAAATTTTGCTGCTTCGTTGAATTCCTTCAATCTTTTGATAACTTTCTTTCTCAAAACTCTCATACTATCGCAATCATTGGGTTGTCCAAACACTTGATTTTGCTGAATAAACCCTATCCTATTACTTATCTCATTAGGTAGATTATAATGGTTTGCATAAACCCTCTTGTTTGTAAGATCTAAACATGACTGACCGAACAAATCTTCAGCCTGCTTTCCAATCAGTGACAGTAATTTGGTCTCTCTCTCATCTTGGATCATCGTGAAAACTCTGTACCTGCCCTCATTATAATCACACAATACCAACATAAGTAATTTGGTCACATATCTAGGCACACTCGCAGTTAAATGAAAAAGTAGCAAATAATGGTCTAAAGTAACTTACTCCTATATTTTCTGAAGCTACAATATACATACACCGGAATAGATGCACAATCTCCATGCACTGGACATGACAATCCATCACAGCCTATTTTAGACCTCATTTGCGTAGAAGGTCTTTGAACTGGACAATCATTATTCCACCAGCCACTGTGGCAAGGAGACCTCAAAATGATTGCATGACAAAGTACAATTCGATTATGCCATATAAAGAAAAAAATAATGCACACATCATTTATATACAACCTTTAAACCTTGTATATTTTTCAGAACAAACCTTGTATTCAGCTTGATGCAAGGTACGCAGATCCATAATTGACTTTCATGTATCGTCTCTTATTTCACCACCATGTAACCCATTAATCTTGGCTCAATCTCCTAGTTTGTTTAATCTGCATTGGAGATATAAATTAATGGGGCTATCAAAAGAATCAATAAATATATTATTGATATAGACCAATTAGTTTTTAAACAGTTAGAAACTAACTCTGCTTCATAGTCGGGGCATGCTAGGGTGTCTCTGGGCTAAAGATCATGTTGATTAGTTCTAGTTGGTGTAAGCTTTCCTACATAAAATAGACAACATAAACCACAACTTTCAAATAGATACAACGATACGTTATTCCATATTGATATTGAAATTATCCTAATTTTAATAGGTAGCTATATATGTAATCAAATTTGAGTGGTACTAATAAATACCTTTTTACATCTTCATCCACATAATTGTAACTATTGCAAAGGTGTGTGATGCTGACTCATCAACAATCTTCATATCAAAACTATTTGCAATATCTGACCAAAGAGTTATTTTGATAATTTTGCTCCTGTGGCAGTCACAGAGAAATCAACCAGTCAAAGTATAATAAATTTAGTATAAACTTAATCATAGATAGATAAGAATATACCACACATACCGATGGTTTTCAAGGAAGGTCTCACATATTGATTCATGTTCATTCCTTGCTGCTATAAACAGTGTGACCTGGTACAACCTCTTTAATGCAACCGTACATATGTTGCATTACAAATATGAAATTCATTATCAATAGTAGTTACATTGTAGCTTCAGTAAACCGTGATGATATTAAGAAACACCAAGTAATCATTGTTTACTAACCTGCTAATATGACTATTTTTCTTTATCCAAAATTCTGCTGCTCATTGGAATTGGTTTCTACTTGCTGGAATTGCAGAAAATGACACACATATCTTGGAATCGGACATCAACCTTCTTTTAATAGTGTGATCAGATACATTTCATTGCACCCTATCTCCAAATCTTTCTTGGAGACCTTGTATCCACTGCTACTACTCTTGACATGAACACCAAAAATATTATAAAGACAACCATCTTTCATCTTCGCCACGTGTGAAAAGTCATGTTCATGATATGTATAGAATATCCTGTATATAAAATCTCAGACTTGCTATTAATTTAAAGTTAAATGAATTAGAAAACCAAACAGCAAAAAACATATATATTACCTGCTCATCAATAAGCAGATAGTGTATTCCATCAAAGGATTCAGCTTTAAATATTTCGGTCTCTAAACTCGGGACACGCAAACCCGTATCCAGTTAACATACTGCAATCATCTTATAGAGATTAGTGAAGTGATCAACATATTCCAGACACCTAATAAGGAAAGAGTAATTTGTAGTCAGACCAAACCAAAAGGAGATATAAGTAATTATAGAAACAAACACACGGGCATATGATTATTTCAGATTGGAGGCACAGAAACCCGGTAAACAAAGATTTCATGAATTCTAAGAAGTGAGATGATTTGGTATTTGACTAACAAAATTACATAAGTTTCATGAGGTAAGTATTTGGTATATCTACTGCAACTTTTTGGTTCAATTTGATAGTTACAAAAACTAATATAAGAACATCAAGCAAGAGCATGTCCAAATAGTAAATTGAGAATGAAACTAAACTATCTACACCATATGAAGACACCAAAATAGAAGTTGCACATCGAATCAGACCCAAATCAAGGCAAAACAATTTTCTACATTCAAAATGAACCAATAAACAATTGAACTGCATTTAATCATATCAGAACACAAAAAATCAGATGACACAGTTAGTGATAGCAGAACCCTAACAAATTCTGAGAAAGAAAGCAAATAGTAGTAAGCAGAGCAAGCTGACGCAACACACGCGTTTAACCATAACAATAGTAAAACATGGTTCTTGAAAGTTAGTGATAGGTTTTCGTGTGCTCATAAAAAAACTATATATTAGTAAGGATTATGTACAAGGTAATTTAACGTTAAATTTTCACAATTATCAGATATGTGGTTAAAGCATCTAAAATACAAAGACTAACCAAACCACCATTTTTCCATAGAACTTTCTTGCCCCTAATTGACATGAAAATACAATAGATGAATAGTCATTTACATGAAAATACAAAAGATGAATAGTCATTCAATAAAAATCATTTGAATATTGTGATCAGAATAAACATAAAAATCCACCGGAGGATCGAGGGTTCATACATTATATCTCAAAAACTATGAACTGACATGTGAGATAAATGTCTAACAGATAGTACGACTTACAGTGTACACCGCTGCTTGAAGATGAATGTCCCATCCAATCTTTCAAGATGAAAGCGTTCTTTCAATTGCAATTGTCCAGAAAAGCAGAGAGCATGTGGCTGAAGAAGCACTGCAAAGCTGTAAGCCTCAACTTTGCCTTCACATTTGGAACCTAAAACATTATAATAGGAAACGGTAAGTTAAAAAGGAAATTGTCAATCAAATTACAGAAAATTAAGATTACTAATGATGGTTTGTAAAAACAGCCACATAGACCAAGTTATATTGGCTGAGTAATCCTCTGTGCTGAATTCTTTTGGATGGATGTGATCATTTAGATTTGCTGGGAATGAGCTCATTAATTATAAAGACAAAGCAGTGATTCACATCCAGCCATTCTTTTCTTTTTATTCGTTCTTTGGTTGCCGATGATGATGTTGTATCCTGGGTCTCCTTATCACTATGAATCAAATCTAGATACAATCAGACCCTGGTTAAGTTCCAATTTTATCAAATGTCCCTGAAGAGACCTGAGTTAGATTCTAAACTCATTAATATATTAAATTAACAGCTGAACATTATGTGTGATCATTCCAATGTATTTAACACTTTCCTATCACAACCATGACACTCATACATTTCCATCACTAAAGAATATGCAAATCAGTTACATTCTTTTTAACATTGTTACACCAGTTCGACCACCATCACCAAACTTATATAATCTTCATCATTTAGAAGTTTCCATTTCAAAAATTTATATGGACCCAGAGAAACAAAATAACAGCAACCCATATACTATCCCCACACCTATCTAGAAACAGTTTCAAAAGTAGAATAGCTGCAGAACAAAACAAAATCAGGAAGGAAACAATGCAAGAAGCCATTATTTCAACATCTAGTTCAAACTCATATATTCTTCTGTTTAATCTGCAGGTTACCTACAAAAACAACATGAGATCTAAAACATTGGCGCTGCTATTTTTACTTTTAAATCTAGTGTACCAATAAAATTGTAACCAACTATTTAAAGAGCTATTTGGTACATCATCTAAATTCTAATATACACAATATGCTATATAGTGCATAAATAATAAATTTAATAATATTGTCTCATTACCTCTTAACAAAACTAACCAATGTAAACTGTATTTAACACTATATTGTGAAGTCTTGGACTTGTGAAGCATAGGAACAGAAACAATGAGAAAAGATACGAAGAAGATCGACTACAAATAAGTTCCACAATAACTCTAATATCAAAAATCGTACTTCTAATAAAATCCAGAGACTAAAATATATTAAGAACTGGTACTAATCTCAATCAAAAGCAGAGGTAAAAAAATGGTCATCACCGTAAATGACCTAAATAAAGATGTACAGCCAAAATGGCAAAGTGAAGGCTACACTCTTTAAATAATGACAGCTATTAACACGCCAGTTCTTAAGATAATGGCAGTACAATATCAACATACAATTCTTTAGCACTTGCTTAGAAGTAATCTTAAGATACATGGTTCATATGGGGTTGTCTCCATGACTTGAACGGCATCATATTTGATCATGTAAATCTGCTCTTTAACTGCTTCAAACATTACACATGAAACTAAAACATTAGAGAGCAATCCATTCAATATTATTTAAAACTCAAGATTATTACAATAGTTTAGTGATCAAGCATATATATAAGGCAACGCAGCAATGCATGGCACATAGGGTTTTAGTAGTTGTCTACCATATTTGTCACAACTTATCAATATGTAAGAACTCTCAGATAAAAACAAAAGCTTACGGATGTAGGAAGTACTAACGCTCGTCCATGAGCATGAAAACAAAAACAGAACTTCATCCACTATCGATTCCAATTCCATCCTAAGTTCTGAATTCGACACCCATCAACATAAAACCAAGTAAATCCCATCGATTAAACCCAGAACTTACCAGATCGATCCACCAATTCTGAGCGACACACCATTCCCCAGATTTACTCTAACGACGGTGAACGAAAACAAAACCAAAGCTCCCAATCCAAGGATTTTTAAGAGAAGAGCTCAATCTAGAAAGACAGAACATAGAAAATGAGAGAGCGACGCGGTGACCTAAAGACAACCCCAACTTCCAACGAACGCAATTAGCTGAACACGCATCTCACACCACTGACGAAAGATACATCACCCGATTATGTACCCGACCCAATGGCCCAAAAAACATATACCGACCCGGTGGCAGTTTTGCTTTAGTGACGATGAAAGCACCCAAAAAACTATCGAGCAATCGCTGAAGAATGGAAGAATGAAAGGAAGAAGTGATCGGTAGGGAGCAAAATAAGACGGTGAAGAGGTTATAATGACCGATTAGAAATTTAGGAAGTGAGAGAAATGGAGAGATATGGGCAAGAGAAAGCAATATATGTAAAAAAAAGAGAACACGCGTCACTGGAAACCCAAATAAGCCTAATGGCAAAACGGTGAATATGCCCAAAAACCCTTGTGAACAGTACCGATTCACGGCGCTTAATATTTAGTAAATATTACCATTAATAGCAACTCCAAACATCAAGTATCCCTACTAATAATTTGAAATACACACCTACTTTAAATTCTTAGGTAATACTATATTGTCAAACAAAATACGTGTGGGAGACAGAGAGAAGAGCAGTTCAAAACTAATTCCTATGAAGTTTGGTTAAATCCGATATTTTGCGACTCCCTGGAGGAACGAGCATCTCCCAATCTCACTGATCTTCAACAGTCCACTAAACACATAATAGTACAGAGCAATTCACAGAGCAGCAGTGGCAGCAACCTTTAACCCACCAATGCTGGAAAACTGATATTAAAGGATGCTCATCTAATATCCTGGTTTCTTAGAAGGACAGTCTGAAGCCCTGTGCCCAGACTGGCCACAGTTGAAACAGGAACCTCCAAAGCTTCTACTGCAATGCAAGTTCAGACATAATTTCAGCTTTATGAAATTTTGAAAATCAATCATGGAGGAGCAACTACCCTAATGGTTTGAATATCGAACAATACGGTATTTCAGCCAATAATACTTTCAGTAGTGGCCAATGCAGAAAAACAAGTGCTGAAAATCCCAACAGTCTACCAGTAAAAGTGGCATTGCTGGCGTTTTAGTTTATAACTCATGATTATTCTGTACTCGTATATTTCAAATAATACTTTCAAAATGATAGCACATTCTTCTACTTGAGTAGTTCTTTCAATATAAATTGATTGATGATTTGAAATTCTGAAAGCACATTTTATTGCAAGAAAATGATTCAACTTGCAGATGACCTACCTGTCTCGGGATGGTATTCTGCCTGTTCGTGTACCACCAATAAGCCAATCATCATCCATACTTCTTGTCATCCGAGGTCGGCTGCTGCTAGATCTATTGAAACTTCCTCTGCTACTCCTAAAATCATAATCACCATCACTAGAATCTCGGCTGCCTCCCCATCCACCCCTAGAGCTGCTTCTATAACCTCCTCGTCCACCACCACCTCCCCGTCCACCAAAAGAACCTCCACGCCGACTACTCCTGTCCCTAGCTGAAAACCTGCCATAGTTGTCACTCACTGGACCATCATCTTGCAGAGGAGGCAACTGGAAACACAAAACAGACAAACACATAATAGCTCAGTTCGTCGCTCTTGAGTCATGGTTAAAAAAGTAAGAAATCAATTTTACATTCAAAAACTTATATTAACCAGAAAAATAAAAATCCAACAAATGCTGCCAGTATGAGACTTGAGAAAGAAACCAAATGCAAACGTCACCTTGCTTATCTTGGAAATACTATTTCCAGGCGGTATTTGCCTCTTCAGCAATTCTTTTGCAATCTCCTCTGGAAGATCAAAAACTGCTCCTTGAACCTGAAATGATTACCATTAGAATTTATCTATATTAAATGAAGTATGGCACTGGAAACAAATATGAGATATAGTAGAAACCAACCCTTTCATCTGCAATTAGATATATTTTTCCAAGTTCATCAGCGGCTGCTGAATAGACATCTGAAAGAAACCCAGTGACAGATCTAGCAGACAGGTAACCTCTAGCAAACTCTGGATCCCGAATTATTTGCAAAGTGGTCCAACCCTGCAAAGTCATTCAAATAGTAAAACAAGACATCATAAGAAGGCTTTGGAATATAATTGTCTTGGATTTATATATGTGAAATTAAGCAGTCTTAACAAAAAATTAAGTATTTATTATTAAGTCAATTAATACCGGCTCATGACTGATTAGAGATCGGGATGACGGAGGGCGGGAAAATCCACTAAGCTGTGCAAGCGCAGCAGCAAGAGCATTTGATCCCTGTTCTTCAATCAGTTTCTCTGCTGTTGGTGTGAAAAATTTAATAGATTCAGGATGAACTCCATTGAGTGTAGCGACCACATGTGAAGCAGATGACTCCAACACCTCTTCAACTGTTGGTGGAGTAACAAACTCAAACCTACACCCCACATCACGCTCAAGAGTTTTGACTGTTCTCCTCTGGTTATTAGTAAACATCAGAACAGCATTACCGAGCTTCCCTGCACGTCCAGTACGACCAGAGCGATGTACAAATGTCTCTGAATCATTGGGAAGTTCATAGTGGATAACCTGGAGAAAAAAACAGATTATTCTGATCACCAACTTGTTTCAATCTGGGCTCTAGTATTGGCAAACTTGTCACCAGAACCATGATACATCAAAATATGGTTATGAATTATAGTAATCATATAGCTTTACCAAGTCAACGTTGGGAATATCAAGTCCACGGGATGCAACATCAGTGGCAACGAGCACAGTGAATTTCCCTTGCCGAAAACCATTTAGGGTTCTCTCCCTTTGATGTTGTGAAATATCACCATGCAATGCTTCAGAAGCTATGCTAGCCGTTAATGACATTGACACTTCATCAGCATCACGTTTGGTTTGTGTAAAAACAATGGTCTTCCCACCCTTTGCATAAACCTGCAGATACGTCAATATTTAAGTTCAACAGAAGGTCACACATATAACACCATCTTCATTTACTCAACTATCTTCATTCAGTCAACAACCAAGTCCATTGCTTCCTACTTCACAGAGCAGGAAGTAGCGGGCTTGGCTGGCAGATATAATACACATCAGAAGTTGCTCAAAATGAACCAAAACAAACTAAGATACTGAGTTACAATTCTTACTGTTATAAGATCACTAAGAATAGTCCGTTTTGAAGAGTTAGTGGTTGATAGAGCGTAGAGTTTGATCCCTTCTGCAAGCTTCTCATCTTGATCACCAACCTTTGAGGAATAAGAAACAGAAAAGGTAGAACTTTAAGATTTAAAAAACATAGAACACAATTTATTAATTAGGATTTCCTATTATGGATTCTTAGGACTTACACACCTAAGACCTAACACATATAACTTCAATAAACTGAAACTTCTAAATGGTTAGCTATCCAGTACATATATTTTCATGAAAAACCCTGCAATATTTTACTAGCAAAGATCATGCAAATGAGAAAAGAATCAAACTTAACAAAGAACAGAAAAAGACAGAACAACAAAATACCAAATCAATCGTCAATGGATTGTCCAAGTATTTCCGTGCTAATTTTTTGACCCAAGTGGGCATAGTTGCTGAAAAAAGCATGCTCTGCCTCTGTGCTGGAAGCCTTTGTAGAATTGTTTCCACATCATCCTCAAATCCAACAGCAAGCATCTGATCAGCTTCATCAAGTACCAAATATTGAACTTCACCCAACTTGAGGCTGCCCCCATTTATCAGGTCAATAAGCCGTCCGGGAGTTCCGACCACTACATCAACCCCGCGCGAAAGAGCACTCTGTTGTGTTACGTACGAAACTCCTCCATAGACACAAACCGTGTTCAGATAAGGTGCAGATTCTTTCATCTCCTTCTCCACTTGCCTTGCCAACTCCCGAGTAGGCGCAAGGACCAGAACTCTAGGAAGATAACCAGACCGCCTGCAAAAACACGCATTCATCAAAATCTTTCCACTAAAGAACCTCTCAACGCTACAAAAATCACCAATATTTACAACTAGTACCTTGAACCCCTCTGTTCATCGTCTTCTGTCAGGCGTTTAAGGATGGGAATCCCAAAGGCCAATGTCTTCCCAGTCCCAGTCTTCGCACGCGCTATAATGTCTCTGCCTTCTAATGCCGGTACTAGCACAGCTCTCTACACATTTTAACCAAGCTTAAGTGAGCATTAACCATCCAAATCACAGTTTAATCACAATACAAAGTAATTCTAACAACTTCAACATACAAACAACACATAATCTGAAGGGATAATGCTCGAAATCGTTTCGACTGTGACTAAATTACAGCTAAAAAATTCAACTTTAAAAGGATTAAGAAACTACCTGAATGGGAAATAGAGCAGAAATGCCACGTCTCTCGAGACTATCCACAAGCCGCTGAGGCAAGCCCAATTTCGAAAGAGCCAGCTCGTCTTTACTCGCCGCCGCCGCCGGCTCCACGAACTCGCTCTCCGACTCATACTCCGACTCGGAGTCGAGCGAGTCCTTAGAGAACCCCCCGAGCCCCTTGAAGGCCTCCTCACTGAGCACCGAGTTCGGCGTCGCAATCGCCTGCGTAGCGAAAACGCTCCTCGCTCTCAGCACCGTGTTGAAGTGCTGCGCCCTCTGCCTCTCCGGGAACGCCAACGACACGCCGCTGCTGCTCGTCGCCGTTGTGGCGGTTGATACCGGCGCGGCGGCTCTTTTAATCAACTCGCATGGAGTCTGGTAATATATAGAGGAAACTCCGATGATAGAAGCCATGGGTATGGCTTGGGGTTTACTCAATTCGCTTCCACCAGGCCTATACTTCTTCTTCTTCTTCGGCTCGGAGAGAAGAAGCTTGGAGATATTGAGCTAGGTCTGAAATGAGAAAGATGAAGAAGGTTTAGGGTGAGTGAGGTTTATATATAGAAGAAGAAGGTGAGAGAGCGAGAGTGAGAGGGAAGATAAGGCCAGAGGAGGAATGTATGGCCTCTCAAACTTCCACCTCGGTTATGTTTCTCTCTTCTGATATTTCCCTCCCTGGGTCTCTCTTCCCTACCCGATTTGAGTTCCGGTTCGAGGCCACCGGGTCGGGTTCTCTTTTTCTTTTATTTTCTTTATTCAATATATATACCATGCAAGAAAATTCTACTATGGAAACTTCGTGCACATCGCACATGGAAATGAACAACAATGAGAAGGATTTATCTTTTAATTCCAACAATTGATGTATATTTTAGTCTTTTAGGTTAGTGGATGATCGAATCAAGACTCGTATATGACTTAATTCTTGCTGATAAGTTATGTTAAAACGTTTTTATTTCTTTTGTTGTTGAATATGGATTAATAATTATATTTTAATCAACATTTTTGATATTTGAGAATTTAAGTATGGATCTATTCCTAAGATGACGTCTATTAATGTAACAAAAAGAAGATGGTCTATCTGTAACCAAAAAAAAAAGATGACCTATATGGCTCTAGAAATAGGAGTGAAGATGAGAAGATTTAGAACTAGTGTGATTGAAATGACCAACCGACTAAACCCCTTTGTGGAAATTACATTTAATTATCCTTTAAAGTTTTAACGGCACTGGAGAATTGGGGGTGATGTAAATATCAAGCAACAACAGCCTTTTCCAACCAACTTCCGAATTCACTCTCTCTCCCCAAAAAGATTGAAAATTGAGGCCGAAGTTCCTTCCTTCTTCTTAATTAGTTGTATACATCGCAACTGTGAGAGAGAGAGAGAGAGAGCCGCCATTATTGGCTTCCTTAATCCAGTGAAGCATTTCCCCCCTCCCTGAGCTTCCTTCTTCATCCTTCTCCGATCTTGACGGTTTCACACTTCGCTCTCCGATTTCTCGATTCTTCTAGATTTCTTCCCAATTTCAAAGGTAAAGTCTCAGCCTTCGCTTTCGTATTTTCTTGCCGATTGGAATTGAGACTTTTACTAGTCTTGTTTTCAATTTTTACTCCTAGGGTTTACCAATTTCTCATACCACGACTTCTTCCCTCACCTCGCTTTCATGGACTTTCTCTAATTCCAAACGAGCCATACACCTGAAGCGTTGGGAGAATAATTGCCGCTGCTGATTCCGATCAGGTTTTTTTGCCATCACAGCTCAAATTATGCTTTGAATCTTCAAATTTCTGCTGTGAATTCTATTTTGATGTTGAATTGAGCTTGCTTCTGATTCCAGGGTGTTAAGAATGGCGGAATCGGTGCCAATCTACCTGAGCATTATTGCGTTTCTCTGCACTTGTGGAGCCATTGCCTTGGCCGTTATACACATCTACAGGCACCTCATGAATTACACGGAGCCGACATATCAGCGTTACATTGTTCGCATCATTTTTATGGTTCCGGTGAGATTTCGGATCCGATAAGCTTGAAGTTCTGTTTTATGTATGCTTATAGTCATATTTATGTACATGTTAGACTTGCATTGTAGTTTCATTATTTGCATTGTAGTTTGTGACAAGAGCGGCTTTTTCGTGGAGTCATTGGCATCTGTTGCTGTTTTGTTGTTGTATCTGTCATCTAGATATTACGTAGGAATGAGTTCTTAAAGAAAATATTTAGTATAAATGTAAATTAATGGTAATAAACATGATAAATGGAGATCTGCATTTTGTTAGGTTTTGTGGTGTGTCAAGTATTTGGTTTGCCTTATCTCGATTCTACATTTCATTTTCTATGGCCCTTGTTCATCTCTTAAGTTTCACTTTACCCTAGTTCTTCCAGCTTTGGACTTCAGGTCTTTTAGATGTCACTCTTTCGTAATGTTGGTATCTATTGTATTTGACATGCGTGACCATTGTTTCCTTGACAGGTATACGCGTTAATGTCTTTCTTATCCCTTGTTATACCTGCGGGCTCCATCTACTTTAGTTCCATCCGGGAAGTGTAAGTATTTTATCGTACATGTGATTAATTTACTGCATGTTATTAATATTGTTCATGATAAAAGTAGGAAACTCACTAAATGTATTGGTCTCAGCTTTACCTGCACATATTAAAACTGTTTGTGGATGTATATTAAATATCAATGTCAGTGTGAGTCCTATGACACTAGTTTGAAATTGTGTTATTGAAACATAAATACAAAGCTCGCGATTCTTGCCCCTTGTAATTAGAGAGTTCTTAGAAGTTGAGCCTGATACTATTAACTTCCATATTATCCTTCAGCTTTGAAGTAGAATGGTAGGTATTGTTTCCCAAGAGATGCACATATGCAGTAACTTTTTGAGAAGTATATGTTGAATTGTTTCTTTTGTTTGATGCTGGTTTCAATATATATGCTGCTATAATGCACAACTTTGTGTCGAATCAGACCAACATTCATGCAGTAAGAATTACAGTAGTTCTGGTGCTGAGAACCACCATTGTATCACACTTCTTCCTTTTCATTAGGTTGATTCTGAAAAAGCTTCTTTATGAGAAACAATAAGTTGTCATGTCAAAATGGTCTGAAATCAATAGTCCATTTGATAATGGTGGTAGACGTATTAGTGCTTGTTTATTACTTGTAGGTTTTCACTTTTCACAATCTATGTTGTATTTTCTCATGTTATTATTGTTTTGGTCTTGTTTCAGCTATGAAGCTTGGGTCATTTACAATTTTCTATCGCTGTGTTTAGCATGGGTTGGTGGCCCAGGGTCTGTCGTGATAAGTTTAACCGGTAGGGTTATAAAGCCTTCGTGGGCTCTGATGACGTGCTGCTTCCCTCCCATACCCCTGGACGGGTGAGTTCATAGTCTATGCTTAATTTGCTGATCTTCTTTTCAGGATTTGTTTTCCCCTAGCTCAATCATTTGATTACTAACATAGAATCTAGTAGCATTTTCAGTATCTAAAACTTTCTTAGATGCATTCTTACAAATGTCAACATTAACTACACCAATGCATTCTTACATGGCCTGAGCTTGATGGTTTCAAAGATGGGATTGCCTGTTTACTTAAGACAAAACTCAGCACCCCTATTACCTTATTCTTCTGCATACTTTGTTTTACCTGCCGGCCTATCTCTCCCTCCCTAATAGGGGTCATGGCAGCCCTGAAGCAGTTATCATGTAACAAATTAGCTACTTCTTTGAGTAAGCACCCAAGTGCTGCTTCACGAGCTTCAGCTTCAGTTACAAGATCAACTTATTATTTTAGATACTTGATCATAATAACCTTGTCAATTGCAATTGGAAAATTAGTCACAAAACTTTGTACTTTCAAGGACATGTGGCAAGCCATGCACAAAAATGCTTCATTCATCGAACTTGATGTGGTGATATAAGAGATCAAGCATTCATGATATTGGCTATGCAGCAAAAAAGATGCTTCAATTGATAGTCGATTCCGCCTACCTTATCCAGTGGAAGGCCCTGCATCACCAGGTCTGCTGCATGGATGTCATGGCTGCCATTTACCCGAGGGGGAGATAGGGGGGAAGGGTGAGAGACAAGGGAGATGAAGAAACAGAAGATTGAGCGAGGCAAGGGTGATTATGCCTGAATTTTGAACCCAAAAAAGTATTCATGCCCCTTTGTAAACTGAGACACAAGCCTTAAATGTTCGATTTGGACCTAACTACATGCAACATTCAAAGTAAAGGGGCCATATATATTCAACTTCTTAGTTGTGGGTCCAAAATGGGACACACTAGAACCCGATGCTTGGGATCACTGGTGTAATTAACCTTACAATTTACATCTAACGTATGTCATAATCATATAATTTTGTTTGTTTGATGAACTCATATGTATGAAAATTGTGAATGCAGGCGTTTTATACGTAGATGCAAGCAAGGTTGTTTGCAGTTTGTGATTCTGAAGCCTGCATTAGCTGCCATTACTCTTATACTTTACGCAAAAGGGAAATATGCAGATGGAAACTTCAGTCCAAACCAGTCATACCTGTATCTCACCATGATCTATACAGTCTCATACTCGATGGCTCTTTACGCGCTGGCATTGTTCTATGTGGCTTGTAGAGATCTGCTTCAGCCTTTCAATCCTGTTCCAAAGTTTATCATAATCAAGTCTGTCGTTTTCCTTACTTATTGGCAGGTAAATTTTCTTCTTACTTTGAAATTTGAATGTTGTCAACTACTTATCGTTCAGTATGTGTTTTAGCAATTTGCACTTGATTGTAGATCATGATTATGCATGATGAAAGATAACTTATTATATTGTTGAGAAGCAATTGAGCATGGATGACTGCCATTGCCACATATTATGAATTTTACTTTTGAACCAAAATACTTGAAACTTTGAAGTCAGTATACTTTACTCTGAAATTGCTATTAGGCGGGTAGGACAGTCTAAGGTTTACTGTATATTCAGCAGTTTCAAGGATTGCAGAATCAAATACTTGCAAAGGATGGCACAAGTCTTTAAGCATTTGTTTGGTGTATATTTTGTTTCTGATAACTGATGTAGAATAGAAGTTGATGTTCTTGCATTTCTAGAATTGTTTAGGCAACTCATGAGCTGATTCCATATGGTCCTATTTTTTTTTTCTCCTTTTAGGGTGTGTTGGTTTTCCTTGCTGCAAAGACTGGGTTAATAAAGAATGCAGCAGATGCGGCTGAATATCAAAATTTCATAATATGCGTGGAGATGCTACTGGCTGCTGTCGGTCATCTATATGCATTTCCATACAAGGAGTATGCTGGTGCAAATATTGGTGCCTCTGGAGATCTCACTGGAAGCCTTGCTCATGCTGTAAAATTGAATGATTTTTACCATGATACTGTCCACCAGGTGAATTTCTCAAATTGTATTTAGCATGGCCTACCTCTGATTATTGCCTTTCCCTTTAAGCTCTGATCAACCTGATGATCTGTATATCAAATTCTGCAGTTTGCCCCGACTTACCATGATTATGTACTCTACAACTCTGCTGAGGGTGATGAGGGAAAAAGAAAGTATCGATCACGCACATTTGTGCCGACTGGTCCAGAGATGGATGCTGTCAGAAGGAACAAGAACATCTTTGGCAACAACAAACTAGATGAAATACAGCTTTCCAGTCTCTCATCTTCTAGTTCAAGCACACCCGATACTTCTGGCCGCATGCCTGTGCCTGTGCCTCCTCCAAATGCAGATGCAATGAAATCTTCCCTGCTGGTTGATACCTCAAATTCCGCCTTAGTGCCATATGACATGTCACTTATTGACTTGGACTTGTCCAGTTACCCTACAAAGGTCACTCCAGCAAATGAAGGCACTAGGTGACTAGAAAACTGTGATAGACAGATTTGAAGTTCTCCCTAGGAAAGAAGTGTTCAAGGGTTTTGGGGCCTTTGGGAAAGCCTCATGTGCTTAATCGTGTGGTGATACTGGTGTCAGTATACCTCTCTTCAGTTTTATGAACTGTAGTCACAAATATTAGGCGTCCCACTGAAAGCTGTTCCAATGGCCTGTTAGTTCAGTGAGCATTGTAGATATGGAGTCTAATTGCTATACTTGTTAGATCACAGTAGGGAACATGAAAGCAAATCTATTTCCCCCCTTTGTTTCACATTAAAGAGTGCCCAATTGGATTTCATCAGCTTGATACAAGTTATTTTCGAGTCACGATTTGGTCAGTTTGTAATCTACACTATATCAAGCAATAGAACTTCACACTAGAAGCATAGGAAGGTGATGTGTTTTCTGCTATTCCAACACTTCTTTTACTGGTTACATACTGACATATTGTCACGTATGCAAGATTACTATTACTTTTGGCCATTCAACTACCTGTGCCAGTGCAATTATAGGATGTTCTGCTCTATATCTTCAAAATACTACTGTTTGCTAGTTATTGATTCATTTGCTGTTTTCATCAACAAGAAATATAGAGTTTTGTATTCCATAATCGACTTCTCCTCATGCCTTAGAAGTAGTTCTATGACTGCTATCTAATAATTGATTTGAGCAAATCATATACATACTGTTGTGCAGACTAGGGTCTCTGAAGCGTGTACATTTGATTTTGCTTTGTTATCGAATTGATCGATTAGTTGATGAGACATTGATAATGTTGTTTTTAGATAATAAAATGATGATGCAGGCTAATGCTAACTCCAGGAATATTGGATCTTTCCCTTTCCCTTTCAATGAAAATGAAATGTTTCTAAGTCGTAGAAGAGTAATTTTCAAGTTGGCTGCAATGGTTTGGAATTTTGGTTACACGTTTTGATGAGTTGGAGAAAACTTTTCATTCTTGAATATCAAGTCTCGTCACTTGGTGCATCTGCTTTGAACCTTACAGTCTGCGGATTTTGGTATTGTGATTTACACGAAGACTGTATGAGATGCATGATACACGTACAAACTGTGAAACCTGCATTATGTACGGGTTGATCAAGACTATGATCTGCTCAGTTATTTATCTAATTAATATTACTTGCAATTAGTCTACCTCTATTTGGTATTGACCTTTTAGATTGTCAAGACTATTTTCTCTTCTTACGCATGTACCCTATCGGCCATGGCTTATCTGTATAGCTCTTGCTGCTTCTTCAAACAACGTACTCTACCCTAGCTTTATAATTGGATTTTAAATTTTATTTATGAAATATTTTTTTTTGCGTGCTATAGGGGTAATGTTCTTGGCCTATAGAGACTAGCGATATAGTAATAAATGTGGAAGATATTTGAGTGATGAATTTTTACAGTCAACCTGTGGAAAATGGAACTTGTGCAGAATCCCACCAAACCTATGAGTTTCTAAGACGGAGGATATCCAACTTTAGTTGCTTATGAGGATCAATGGCACCCTAGATGGCTAGATTCACATCTAACATAAGGATGTATGATAGATAAATTGGTAATACAATATTCAAGGATTACATGCGAAGTATTACTATCTTTCTTTATTCGATATTTTTTCCGCGCATTAGTAAAAAAATTGTATTTAGGTCAAACGTAAGAAAATCAAACAACTTATAACAACGATGGACATAGAAAATCCACATTTAGCTAGAGATGATCGAAGTATGATGGCATCATCAAAGACTAAACTTCCCAATTGCCATGGCTCTCAAGGCACTGTCCAAAGTAGATCAAGAGTTCAATACCTCTATGAAAGTCTAGAACAAGAAAAGTTGACAATGAAACACCAGCGTCACGTGACCATCCATCAAACCACGTGTTAAAGCAGGTCTATTATATATAAGATCAGACCCGACTGGTTTTCTACAAGAGAGAGGAAATTTTCTATATAGCAACCTTAAGCTGAGAGAAGCAAGTCTGTCTTGGCTCCTATGGCGGCGCTTTGCTCGCTTGCCAGGTAAAGCAAACACTTCACCATTTCACCAATGACTTAACCAGCACTGATTCTTGGAACTTATACAAATCCCAAAGCCCTTTATAATATTTCCTCTTCTTTCTTCTTCTTCTTCTTCTTCTTCTTCTTCATCTTCCAAATCTCATATCAAGCACAACCCAAAAGCCAAAACCTACACACCTTCTCTGTCTCGCTCTCTGTTTCTTCAAGTTTTTAGTACTTCATGGCCGGCCTGTGGGATCCGCATCCTAACTCAACTCTCAGCAGAACCACTTCATCGAGTAGTAGTAGTAGCTTTGGCGGGTACTTCATGGATCATCAGAACAATCAGAGCTGTTATAACTACGTGATGATGGAGAAGATGGAGAAGAGGCAGCTTTTCCTTAGAAGCTACCAGTTCTGCAGGAAGAAGAGTCTGACGGAGAAGATCAAAGGGTCTTTGGTTAGAGTGAAGAGGGTCATATGCTTGAGGCTGCGTAACGCTAAGAAGCTTAGGAAATCAGTCTGCTTTAGACTCCGGTATGGATTCTCTTTCCGGCGAAGAAGATTATGCCGACTCTTGAATTACTACCGCCATAACAAGAAATGCGATAACTCTTATTGCTTCTGGTAGAACACAAACTCCATGTTAATTATTTGCTTAATTTGTTAGTTTTTTTCTTTCTTTCCACGAATTCTGATGTTATATTCCATGAGTTGATTATTAATATACATGATGGTGATTTGGTGAAATATAGTATTAGAAACTTGTACATGTTATTTCCGATGGAGTTGATGTGAGAATCCCAAAATAATAGAAGTGTATATATCTATGAAATTGAGAGTTTCCAAGTGAAATTAAATTGAGCCAGACCATGTTTTCTGGTTTACATACAGAGTTTGAGGTCCATTTTTGTACCAGAAATAGTTGTTTTAGCTGTTCTCCATTGCGAAGAGCCAAATGAGAAGGAATTTAATTTGTTGAAAACAAGTTCAAGGTTTGAACTCTCAAGGGATGGAGGGTGGAAACCCAAATAGGTCAAGCTAGCATTTCAGAATTGGTTGAATTGATCTTTGAATGAAAGGTGAAGGAGTAAAGAAAAGAAGTGGAAGATGAGAAGAGCAGGAAAGTCTTAATTGGGCAACTGTGACTTTCACACATTGCATGCGCTTGGACTGTTGATGCAGTTGAGTCACATAACCAATAATTATATCTTAGATTGGGTGCTGCACTTTGCCACTTTAACCCTTTTTTCTTAGTGATCGACTCAGCAGTGTCATTTTCAACCATCCAAAGTTCCAAACTTTGCTTCACAAGCTCTCTGCATTTTTCATTTAAACATGGAGCATTCCCTCCTAGATTGTTCTTCTTAGTTCTTAATGGATCAACCATTTTCCGTGAATGAAAATGCAAAAGTGCTTCACTTTTCTACAATTTCCACTTCTAAAAAATCGAGCTTTCCACTAAAACAAAATCCCTTTATCATTTACAAACAACACTTACATTAGCTTTCTAAACGCAACGCAAACAAGAGTAACATTAGTTTTCTACTCCGCGACTCAAACAAGACTTGCGTTAGCTTTTCTTTAATGCATAATGTTCTTAGAGATTCATCTTTATTAGAAATTGCATTACAGACAATGTAACGGCCCTACAAAGCCGCATGGTAGAGCAAAGCGCTGCCCTGTATATAAATATGAACAATGAGGCATGGCCTGATGGCCCCTATGGCAGGTTTTACATTGAAAATCCAACGTCAGATATAGGTAGAATTAATTGATGAATATAAAACCAAGTCGGCAGATTATTCAATATTTAGCTACATTCTGCAGTAACATGACAGAAAGATGTGGTAGAATAAAAGAGCTTCATTAAAAGTGGGCATCTTTGTTCATCTTTATGGGTTGGCTGGGAGAGTGGAGCATCTCTAATTGCAGACGATTTCTTCTCTTTCTTTGGTCGGTTTTGATTTCATAAGCTGACACAGACAGGTCCCATAACCTGTTCTTAATTTGTGCTAAAATCTGAACAGAGGATATAATCCTTTGATCCGGAAATAAAATAAAAACGAAAAGAATGAAAAATGTTGTTTTGTAGCACAATTCACGAAGATGACACTGCTAGTTGACATGTTTGTTTACTCTATAACTTGGCGCAAGAAAAGGATGTGTGGCTTCAGAGAAACCAGCAGTGCTTAGCTGCTTGGACTTATAATAATGCTTCATTGGTCTATTTGGTTACTTCTGAGATTGTCTAAGACCTACGCAAGCAAAAGATGATATCTTCTGAGTTTCTGGCATGTGTTTCCCGATCAGATATTTGATTTCATAAGATCAGATTGATCGACTAGCTGTGAATACATATATATTATTGGTTGTGGCCTGCAAAGTCAACTAGATTAAATAACTGAATGCATGGTAACGGACCAACGGTAACATACTTGCTAAGCAAAATGAGATGTGGAAAAAGTTTACATATGTCTTTGACTCCAAGAGTTGATCTAAATAGGGAGTCTGCATGTTCTTACCGCAGAAAGTTAAGATCAAGTTGAATTCACAAGTATTGAAAAGCATGAAGCCAGATGTTTGGGGGAAAGTCTATATATATACATGCTTCACCAGTAGCATTGTTCCTCAATTCAGTCCCACATCTAAGACTAACGAATACAGAAACTTCTTTGGTAATTGGTGTGGTGAACAATGAAAATTTGCTATTCAGCAATGTTGGAAAGAGTAGCTTAAATTAGAGGTTGTGCATTGGAAAAGTGTTAAATAATTTAAAACCGAGGCCTTTTGAAGAATGTAAGTCCGTTTTCCACATGATCGAGGGGCTAAAGTTCGGAGTAGAACCTCGGCATTATTGTCACATTAATTTGTGTTAGACACGTTCTTGTGGTCGAATTCAGGACTCTAAATTCTTCGAGGCGTGAATTCTAGCTGATGCTTTCAAGGTGGCAGGTGTGGTCATCATATGTTAAAGTGTACTTAGCAACTCCTAATTTGTTTGATAGGCTATTTTCCTCTTTTGTGGACTGGGAAGTTTTGAGCTGCCCATTATGAAGGAAGGGGCTCATATTTGCTGCAGGTTTTCTGGTCAGACCAAATCAAGTTGCAGAAAAATACAAAATGATCCCCAATAGTTTAACAATCGCAAATGCCAAACCTTTGAATTCTTCAATCTGTGCTTAGATAACAGATCATGGTCTTGACTTGATTATGGACTCACTTGGCTTAGATTAATAAAAAAACAAGTAACCAGTTCTAATCTAATTATGAATTCATAATTAACAAGTTGGCATGGGGAATGAGGCACATATTTATGCTTGTTTCACCAATACCAACCAAACTACCACTATTCCTCATTTTGGTTCCACTCTATATCAGAAGAAAAATCTGATGAAGGCAAATTGAAACTAGAATCAATTTCAGATACTTTTCTAGGTGGTGGGTGTGGTGATCCAATTCCTTAATGTATTAGCAGCTTTCAAATCTTTTTCTTAGGGTGATCTTATTCATGTTAACTAATGTGGATTATGAAATTTGGCATAACAATTATGCAGAAATCCTTAGCCAATGTTCTGCTGCAGAATTTCTAGTCCGACTAATACAAGTGCACCTAATAAAAAAGAAAATTTGATATACAAGGTGCACATATATATACAGTGACTCCTAATAGTTAAACAGTTGCTAATACCAACCATTATTTTCTTCAATGTGGGACAAATTAGACTAACAGATCATAGCCACTTGATTATGGCTAGCTTAGTCTTGGATAAATAAACTAAAGATCAGAACTGCAAACCTTACTTTCATCAGAAAATGATTGGCTCTGATTTGCACCCTAACATGGTCATCAATCATTTGCACATGCCTCTAATATTCCTTTTGTTCATAAGACAAACTCTCCTGCATTTAAAATCCTAACTGAAGCAGAGCAGCTTACAATCACTGAGGTGGTTATGAATGTGGTGGTAGTCATGTGTTAAAAAGTAGATATACAGGGAATTTGTATCAATGTATCTATCTCTGATTCTATATATACAGAGTATATTGAGCTAAAATATGAAGGGTGATAGATTCATAACCTCCATTCATTCCAACTAACTCTTCCTCTATAAATATCCATACCACATACGCTTAAAACAAAAATCCTATCATCTCAACTCTCTTTATTTCTCATCTCTCTACTTGGTCAGATGGGATTTTCAGACTTGGTTGGGGGAGGTTTGAGATTTCAATATGAAAAACTTAGCAAGAGAAATGAGAAGAATAGCAGGTCTGGAAGGCATATTTGGATGAAGAAGATGAATGGAAGGCTAAAGGGTTTTCGGCTATCGCGCTCTAGGAAGTTTACTTTGAAAGTTTTCTCAGTAGTTGTGTGGCCAGGCAGGATTGCAAGGATTTACAGTGAGATTGTGAACAGATTGACTGCTGATGGAGTTTATCCCAATATTATTTTCTCTACCCAATGGGGGCTTCCGGTACTATCTCATTCATCAGTTAAGTTTAGGGAGACAGTAGCAAAGGCTCCTTACACCAGGAGCTGTATCAGATAGCATGTTGCCTCTGAATTATCTGAATTAAGTTGTATATCAGCTTCTTCAGTTACATATAATGGTTTTTCTTACTTGTTCCCATTGTTATTCGTTATACTCCATTTGAAAGAATTTACAGTTGAATGAGTAACTGTAATTGGCTAAACTTTATAACCATTAGTCATCATTACACCAGGATTCTACATCAAATCTTATAAACACAGTGAAATGACTTTAGGAAAAAGCTCCCGAGTGTTATGAGAAGAAAAGATCTTCGTTAGTTAGTTTTTTTTTTTTTTCAACTAGCTGGTGTTTGGGGTTTAAGATAGAAGTGATATTATCACTTGCTGCCTTGCTGATGTATACGTACAGGTCCTCTTACTTCACTACAGTACTTTGTTTCTTGCCTGGCTTTCAACTCAAATTCTATTAAGAAAATATACATTGGTATGTGGTATGTGAAGGCATTATCTCAGAACATAAAGCATAAATGTGAAGACAGATAGTTATTCCAACATACTAATTACATGTCAAGGAAAGGTACAATTTGATTACTGCGAGAAGAGACTATACAGTATGTTAACAGAGTTACTTATATAAGTTGAACGTAGGCAACCAGTTGGTCCCTTATTCAATATTTCTCTTACAGTTATTACAAGCACACAAAAATCAGTATTGGAGGAATTTATCCAATTAAACTACCTCTTAGATGCCAGGCCAGCCATGAAGAGCAAATAAGTGTCTTTGAGGCTGAAATTTGGCATGGGAAAGTGCCTTGTGATCATATCCTTTGATTGAATCTTCTTCTCATTTTTTGCTAAGCACCCTAGCCTTGGCGGCGTGAGGCTTTCCTCACAAGTCTCTGGCTCTTCCTTGATTGTTGCTAGCTTGCTCTTGAGTATCTCTTCAATGTCTTTCCAGGAATCAGTTCTCAGAAACTTTCTTCTCATGCAAGGCACCACCCTCCACATTTTCCGATATGCCTTCATCCTCATTTCAATTAGCTAGCTATAAGAACATTGACCAAGAATCATCTATAACGGTTGAAATGCAGGTTATGCAGCCGTGCCAATTGATTCAGACCATTGTCACTGCTCTTGTACTTGTACATATATAAAGGGAGGTAAAGTGTGTGTCATAGGGTTGTATTAGTTGGAAAGACACATTATAGGCTCAACAGTACCTCCTTTACAGCGGTTTTGGTTCAACTATAATTGAGTTTTTGGTTAGATAACCTTTATAAGTGATAAGCTGATAATCATGAAGCTATAAGCCTACCAAACCCTTAAGATATGGAAGACAACATGAAATCTGTTGTTTCTGGTGTTATAAGTTTATATTATCCAGCTGATTCGTTCTTTCAGCCACTAATTATTAATAGATGATGATGAACAAGGGTAGACATGTCTGCTACTACAACTTCCATGCTTGCCACTTTGTCCCTGGAAAATTGATGCTATTTGTGCGGGGTCGTCTACAATACCTTCAGTTTGAGGTATAACATACCCTTAATTACAATTTTCTGAATCAAAATTACAATTTTATAGCATTGAGAACAAATTTACAACATGTGTTTTCTGTAATAACCCCATTTTTTCTCCCCCTCTCTCCGCACACGCGCCTTTAGAGGAGAAAATTTTCTTCCGACCCGGCCCGACTTTTCCGGCCGACTCCGGCGGTTTCAGGCGACCGGGCCAACCCAAATCGCTTCGTCTCCTCCTTGTGCGCCTCCCTGTGGTGGTGGATCATGGAGTAGCACGCCGGTTTCCTAGCATCGAAGCCCGAAAGTCGACCCGGAAATCCGTCAGTGACCCGGTTGTGTTCTTCAATTTTCCGGCGAGCTCCAGCGAGTTTAGGCTTCACTACTAGTCTCAAACTACTTGCCTCAACGTCGTCAACAACCCCTGCAAAGGTTTTGTGCTAAATTGAAGAGTAAGAACTCGAACCAAGAAATTTCAACTCTATGGTTCTTGATTTGAGATTTTTCGGAAATTCCGAAATTAGAGGTTTTAAGTTTTGATTTAGACTTTGTTGTGAACTAGGAAGTTGTTAGGAATGTCATTTAGATTGTAGTGGTGAAATTTGGTGGTCATTGGTGGTGGTCGGAAAATGGCGGCGGCGCGTGAACAGTAACCGTAAAAATAGTGTTCATGAATAGTGATGTGAACAGTGTTTTATGAACATCATTTTAGTTTTACTGAAAAATCGTCACTTGATAGTTTACATATCGTTTTCTAAGCATTTTATCATGCTATTAGGTGACCGACGAAATGAGTAAGGAAATCGTTTTCGGTGTAGTGGAAATCCCATGTGGGAATTAAGGTGAGTAAACCTCACAATGATCATCATGATCGAAGTAGTATTATAATTATTGAATTTAGAGGGGTGTATTCAACTCTGATTTCAAATGATTCTGATTGATTTATTATAATCAATGGATTCTGAAAATCCATAGATTATTTCAACTCCACATAGATTCAGCCAGATTTCATTGTATTGTATTTACCAGATTTGTCTTGATTTGCTTGGATTTCACAAGTGCATGTATGATTTTTATATTATTATTAAATAATAAAATATAGAACATGGAGAACTAATAAATTGGTTTTCTTTTTTAACAGGCTGCATACTCATCCATTCCGACCTCATTGTCATCATAGTCTTCATGATCCCTCTCATTCGCATTGTCCTCATTATTTTCATTCGCATTGTCTTCAATATCATTGTTATATTTTTGACTTTTATTATCACCATTCCGTGGTCTATCTTCCCACATAGTTTCAACAATATAGTCTCCAAGCATTAGCCTATGCTCTTTGTTGTAGTTGATTTTGAGAAAGTAGTTCAAGATTCTCGTCTTCCATATCAAGTTCTTCATCATTTTCTATTTCAGGAGAAAATTCATCGAAACGACATTCTTTATGCATACATGTTAAGCAATAACAAACATTCCTATGTATTGATTTGAACAAACATAAAAAATTTCGATCTTATTGAGAGAGAGAGAGAGAGAGAGAGAGAATACATCAAAAAATCATGTCTAGATGCTTGATTTCTAACAAGCATGATATAGTGTAAAAATACTTCAAAATCCAACAAAATCAACTAATAAATGAAATCATTCAGAATCAATCGATTTTTTGAATACCACCAGAATTCATAGAAGTTTTTGAAATCTTAATTGAATACCTTGATATTTCAATGGATTGTTTAAAATCTTAATTGAATACCACAAGATTTCAAAAGATTCTTCAAATACAAGAAAATCCTATAGAATCCTAATTGAATACACCCCTTAAGTACCTGATGTGCAGACAGGTTCTCATTCTTCTATGACTGCCATGGTATCCGGAGCAAAACCTTGGTTATTACAAGTGGTTATAGCCAAGCTAAAACAGTTAAATAAATGCAAAAGTTATTATAATTTTGATGCTAAAATTTTGAAGAATTAGATGATACAAATGATAAACCACTAAGCTGTTATGTAAATTCAGTTTATCTTCCAAAAATACCATTTGTAATCTTAAAGACCGAAGAAGTTCAAATCTTACTTGAAAAACATTATTTACTTGTAAATTACTAAATTCATCAATAACTTGCGAATGAGAGCTATGTGCAAACCTGTTCGAAGATCCAAGAATAATCAAAGGCATCAACTTAAAAGGATGATAACCTTTCGCTATCAAGAAAGTTTATGCCAAATAATTGCAATAAATAACCATGAAGATAATCGCCTTAGAGGAAAAGATACGGAGAATACCAGACGCTACTTCTTATCTGAACCATCACAAATCCACCACGTAGTGTTCTACGTGGTCACTTAGAACCATACACATTTACGGATTTAATTTTAAATTTAATCTTGTACTGTAGAACAAGAGAATTTTCCGACCCAACACAACACAGAGTTTCACTTTCACTCCTTCTCCTACAACCTCGCCGGAGAAACCGAGCTTCCTTTCATCTGTAATACATCTTTTCTCTTTATTTTCTTCACATAAAATCTAACTTCAACTCTAATTCTCATCTGGGTCTCCTTTTTTTTTTTCCTTCTCTGGTCCAACATTTCTGATCAAAATCGAATCTTTATTGATTCCTGTTGTGTTGAACTGTGATTCAATCCAAACTCTCATCTGGGTTTGTTTCGTTTTGTTCAATTGTCCAACATTTGTGATCAAAATCGAAACTTTGATGATTCTTGTTGCTGCTTTACGGGATTTTTATTATAGTCATTGTAGAAATTAGCGGCATAAATTGATGTCTGTGCTTGATAAAGAGATATCAAGCAGTAGTAGAGATGATGATGAGGAGGAAGAAGATGATGAAAATGGCGGTGATGTCAATGAGAGGTGCAGATGCAGAGGCAAGGATCGAAAGAAGCAGAGTAGTAAAATTGGGTTTTCAAGGAATTTGGGGAAGGCCAAACAGGTGGTCCTGTTTCCATTCACAAAAGCCAAGAAGCAATTGCCCAGAAGAAACAGGGGAGCTGCTTCTTCTTGTTCCCCGTTTTCTTCAGGTAAGAGGTTTGGAGTTAGTGGAGGTAATGCAGGATGTTACTTATGTTTCATGCCACCATTAAATGTGGATTCATCGGCTGAGTCTCCGAGCAGTGATCCGAATAGCCCGAATTTTACTCACGGGAAGTTGAGGAGTTTGATTGAGAAGAATGATTTTTATTCCAGAGAATGCAATTACCATTTAGATTTTGATGCTAAGTCACCATGCTAGAGATTGAAAGGCATTCCTGTAGATTTGTACAATGGCCAATGCCGTTGTTGTAATTGTTGTGTGGAAGTGATCCTTGAGGATTTTCGCAAGAGTAATTTAAGAAGTTGCAGAACTAGCATTTATAAGAAAAGGGTTGGTCTTTTATAGTGAAGATTTTTGCGGCGTTTTGGTCGTCTTGTGTTTCATTGTGAGAATGAGAGTCTGAGACAATGCTATTGATAGATGTTCAGTCATGTAGTGCAGATTTAGTTTCAAGAATGTATACCAAACAACCTTAGACAACATATGTTAAACCAAGATTGGTTAGCAGGTCATGTGTGTTCACTTGGGCATTCTAATTCCGTAATTATGTGGTTAAACTATGATTCCGAATCAAAGCCTGTTATATGACTCAATGTCTATGGACAACCCTTGCATTGTACATTTTTGGTAAAGATATGCATGGTTACATTAATTATGGAGAAATTGAAGTTTTTGTGTAATGTCTTACAGTGGCTCAAAATGCAAATTTTTGGTGGAAGTATGTGCTGCAATATGTTACATATAAAAGATGAAAAATTACAGTTATCTGTTGTAGGATTGGAAGAGGTTAAAACCTTTGTATTCTTTCAATTTGTGAACTCATATATATATATACCTTGTGATGTGGTATTATTTTGCGAGTTCAGTGGCTACGTTCAAATTTTTCTCTAAATGAGTTGGGGAATGAACTAGGATTCTTTGAAAGGAAAAGACTCCCTTGATCAACTGTACTTGTGGAAGACGCTGAAAATTTTCATTTCATTAAATATGTATATTCACTATCTCTTTGTTTCATGTAATATTTTTTTTTCTAATATTGTGTAGAGAATAGAGTTTAAATCCATGTCAATCTAACTTATCAAAGTTTGGTTTCCTCATTGAGAGGCAACTTGGATAAGATGTTGCAGTCATCCCATGTATCATCTACGGTATGCACCCTTCTGCCTTTACTTTCTTTTATATGCCTTGGTTCTGTGACTGAGTCTCTTTTAGACTGCAATACGCTCCATTTTCTTTACGCTTTTCTGAACACTCAAGTCAGTTAAGTGATTCTTAGCATAAACTTAAATCAAGCAGCTGCACCCATTAGTGGTATTTTTTGCACAGGTAACCACTATAGGCTCTACATTATATCCTTTAATTTTCAGATTTATATTCATACTTAATTTAACCGCTTGTTAAGTGTCTTTAGATTTATATTCATACTTCTGTGAAAAATCTGTTGGTGAATGGACATAATTGTAAATATTCTCCCATGGGGACTTTTTTCCCGAAATATCTATCTTTACCTCTTTTATAGGCATTTGGTCCTCCGAATGGACTTGATCGATTCTTATTGGAGAATCTTTCTTTAAAAGCAAAAATGAGGTGGTGAGCTGGAACTCTTTTGAAATCTCCTTTCTCTTGCTTCTCAAACACCTGAATGATTTGGAGCCTAAATTTAAGGTCGGGCAGTTAAACAGTTTGAGGCGGTTAAGCAATGGAATAAGTAATTAAAAAAAAAGCACTAGTCTTTTTGCTCTTTCCACTTGTTAAGTTTTAGGTCATTTGGATTTTTGTACTGAAGAATTTTAGGAAGACACACTTTAGCAATCCATATGTTTATGGTTTGTTATTTCTCTGAAACAGACTGGATCACTGGATTGCGATTTTGCTCCCAGAAAGGATTTTGAATTGTAAAATCTTTGCAAGGGTGTCTGAAAATATCACCTTACCATCTCACTAAGCATATTGAAGATTTATCTTAAAAATAACAGGATATATCATTTTAGTCAATTCCAGTAACAAGTCCATCTTTTTAAGTAATACTTCTTCTTGACTTCTAAAAATTATAAGCTGTTTTGATTTGCTGGCTAATTTCACGGATATATGTTGGACTGCTGAAAGAACAGATGGTTCAATATGGTTAAAACTTTGTCCAAAGGTATCTGCGTATTACAGTTCCTCACCATAAAAGATATTTCTTGTGAAATAAAACCTTAAGTGAGTTTTTTTTGGGTCCTTGAGTGAGTTTCAGATATGAGATTATCGTTGCTAGACTGATATGATAGAATTATTAGCTTCCAGCTTATGAGTAGTTGAGTACAGTTTCTTTGCTGCATCACTAGGTTGGGAATCCTTCAAAGTTGTTGTTTTTTAATTTCTGGTAATTATTTCGTAGTGCACAGGCATGTTTTGTTTTGGTTGCATTGCTAGGCAAAGCCAAGCAATTGTGTTTTAACGGTGACACATTTTACTGTCTTATTTCTCATATATGGAGTTCGAAAACCATTAATGGAAGATATAAAATCATCTACCTTCTCTCCCAAGTTCGTGCTTCCTTTGCTAAATTTCTGGCATGATCTAAAAGTTGGGAGAGATTCAGGGGGAGGTGTCTTTCCTGCTTTGAACTTTTAGCCTTCAGGACTTTTTTTTTTTTGCTACTTCTTTCTGTTGAGGCTTTTCTTATAGTTTTTTTTTTCGATGAGAAGTCTTTACTCGTAGTTTAGTGCATCACTGCATGGTATTGTTTCTTATCAATATACAAAGACAATAGAAGGCTTCCTATTAAAACCAAAATGCTTCTTTATTGCCATAACAAGATTAGAGTGCTGAAAAGAAATTTGGTCAGCACCAAGAAAATATCTATATGATTATGTCAATCCATGGATGAGTCACTAAAATCCAGTAGGAGCCCTAAATCATGTAACGTGCACAGTATTGGATGGAGTGATGGTGAAAGCTATTGCATCATGGGAAGAAAATTTGTTCCCTTCACTGTAGACTTTATCCCCACACAAGTGGTGTCATCTCCATGAATATATGGGAATGTTACATAAGAATGTTTCAGTAGTCCACGCAATTCTCGTCGATTCATGAACCGGCGTTCCTACCCGACCTATCGGGGATATGATTCACCAAAGTTGGCCAATTTTATGTTAGAAAGAGATGCGATCAACATTGTGATCAGTGAATACAAAAGAACAATCGGAAATGTGATCAGAATCGTATATGGACACCATCTATCAACATCAGACTATCGAATGCTTTTCAAGAAAACGAGAGGCAGTTGCTTAGTTAACTAATTACTAATAGTTATCAAGTTGAAATGAGACTGTGACTGAGATATCATTTAAATCAATTTCGGCCAACTCCTTGACTGATTCTGCAGGAAGAAATCAAAAGCAGAAAGTTGCCTACAATTCTCCACAACAAGATAGGATGTAAAGGTTATAATCCAAGATGGAGACCCCAAGATACTTCTGATCAAAGAAAGGATAGAAAGGGCAAACAACCATTAGTGCCAAGCATGGGCGGCCAAGTCTAGTAGTGCGCGTAATATGCCCTTCCCAAGGGTAATATGGCCCTTAAAACAAGGGACTAGCCAGCCAACACCAGACGCAGACTCAGATCAGCACCCAACAGCAACAGGATTAGGTTCCCCCCTCCACGTGACTCCCATAAGTCCCTCTTACTCTCTCTTTTGTTTCTTTCCTTCAAAAGAGGCATGGTCTTCATCTGTCCCCAACCTCCCTCTGTAACCCAACTTCTTGGTTGGTTTACTCATCTCTAATCTCCATAGTGAAACCATGATTAGCAAACCCACTTTGAGTTTTAGTTTGAGTTCTTATTACTATAAACTCTGTTGGGTTTCCACTTCAATAAGTTATAGTGATGTGAGATCTTACTATATAGGGAAAGGAGCAGCAGTCCAATCCAGACCAACCCACTTGTCCCCTCCAGCTACGGCCCTCTTTGGATCCATTTCTTGGAGAAGGCTTTTGTGGACCCTGCTAGGAATTTATAGCTTTCTATAATTGGATTATCTTCCCTTTGTTTAATAGTAAAGGCGGTTCCTTCATATGGTAGTGTCTGGTATACTGGAGCTGCAAGCAGAGAGACAGAGAAGACATTGATCGAGATTAGTGTGGGGGCTTTGTTTCCAAGTTTCAATCTTTGAAGGACCCATCTTTGCATTTTTTGCTCATATTTAAGTTTACAGTCTCTCTATCAATCTCTATAAGTTTGGAGTCGCTTTTGCATCTGAGAGCTACTTGAACTCTTGAAGTTTCCTGATTACTGAAGCTTAAAAAGGTTAGGCTGCTTTCATTTCTTTGTTCATGTTCTGTTGTTTTTCTTTAGTAAAGTTGTCTTCTTTTTTCTTTTTGATGCTTTGTTCTTGTTGTGGTTACTATGGCTTCTTCGATTGATTTGCTAGTTGCTTCAACTGTTTTAACTTTTGGCGGCTTTTATTTTCTGGGATTCCATTCTGAACTAATTGATTCTTAGTTGGTTGTGTGAGAATTAGAGTGGCTTAGTTTTTTTTTTCTTTCCCTCTAGTTTTTATGATGTTTCTGAATCATGTTCATGTTGTTCAATTGCTTTCTATCAATGGCGGTCAACAAGACTTGAGATCCTTAAATTTCAGTGGGGATATGTCTTAGTCTTTTCGATCTTTTAAAACCTTGATCACGAGTTATGCAAGTTTAAGTTGCCGAGTGGGCAAGTTACGATTTGTTGCTGGAGTCAGTTGAGAAACTGCTGTTAATTTAGTTAGTGGTTGTGATGGTGACTTGAGAGTAGTCACAAGTGAGATGGAAAGCAAAGATCATTTCTGCATAAATTTTAGCGATTTTGGTATTATATATGTAAGATTGTGATTGGAAAGGTTTTGATTCATGTCTATAACAGTGATATTCTTATTGTAATTGTTATGTCAGCTTGCCTCACTGCAGAAGTTTTGCATTAAGCTTAATGAATTTTGCCATTTTAGGGCTCATGAAATTCACAAAAAAGGCATTGCCTCTACTTCTGTGTCTTGCCTTTTGAGATTTAGTACAACTGATGATTTTAGTGGGAATAGTTATGATGAAACCTGTATCCGACATAAGTAGCTGATGTTTTATGGCATTAATTCTAGTAATCTTTTCCAAAGGGTTCAACAGTTGTTTGATTATTGGTACTTTGGTTTTTTCTATGCAGTTTATGTGAGAATGTCGTCTTCAAGACCCAGTCACTCGTCCAGCAATTCAGGCAGATCAAGACAAAGTGCTAGAGTTATTGCTCAGACAACTGTAGATGCAAAGATTCATGCAGATTTTGAGGAGTCGGGCAGTTCCTTTGACTACTCAAGCTCAGTGCGTGTTAGCAGTGAAGTTACTGGGGATCGACAACCTAGGTCTGACAAAGTGACCACTGCTTATCTCCATCACATACAGAAAGGGAAGTTGATCCAGCCATTCGGTTGCTTGCTAGCCTTAGATGACAAGACTTTCAGGGTCATTGCATACAGTGAGAATGCCCCTGAAATGCTGACTATGGTTAGTCATGCTGTCCCAAGTGTTGGTGAGCATCCAGTTCTTGGCATTGGAACAGATGTAAGAACAATTTTCACAGGCCCAAGTGCCTCTGCATTGCATAAGGCCCTAGGGTTTGGGGAGGTTTCTCTCTTAAATCCCATCTTAGTTCATTGCAAGTCATCTGGAAAGCCTTTCTATGCTATAGTCCACCGGGTGACAGGTAGTTTGGTCATTGATTTTGAGCCAGTCAAGCCTTATGAAGTCCCCATGACTGCAGCTGGAGCTCTGCAATCATACAAGCTTGCAGCCAAAGCAATTGCACGATTGCAGTCTTTGCCTAGTGGGAGCCTTGAGAGGCTTTGTGATACAATGGTGCAAGAAGTTTTTGAGCTTACTGGTTATGATAGGGTAATGGCCTATAAATTTCACGATGACGATCACGGTGAAGTGGTTTCAGAGGTTACGAAGCCTGGCCTGGAGCCATACCTGGGTCTGCATTATCCATCCACTGATATACCTCAAGCTGCACGGTTCCTGTTTATGAAGAATAAGGTCCGTATGATAGTTGACTGCTGTGCCAAAAATGTCAAGGTCCTTCAAGATGAGAAGCTCCCTTTGGATCTGACATTGTGTGGTTCAACCCTCAGAGCCCCACATAGTTGCCATTTGCAATATATGGAAAACATGACCTCCATTGCTTCTCTTGTTATGGCAGTAGTGGTCAATGAAGGGGATGATGATGTTGCCAGTGCTGATTCTGTGCAGACTCCAAAGAGAAAGAAACTGTGGGGTTTAGTTGTTTGTCATAACACAACTCCAAGGTTTGTCCCTTTCCCTCTCAGATATGCCTGCGAGTTTTTAGCTCAAGTGTTTGCCATCCATGTGAATAAGGAATTAGAGTTGGAGGACCAGATGACTGAAAAGAACATCCTGCGTACCCAAACACTGTTGTGTGATATGCTGTTGCGTGATGCTCCTTTGGGTATTGTGTCACAAACACCTAATATTATGGACCTGGTGAAATGTGATGGAGCTGCCTTGCTATACAAGAACAAAATATGGAGACTTGGATTAACTCCAAGTGACTTCCAGATTCATGACATAGCCTTGTGGCTCAATGAGTGCCATAGGGATTCAACTGGTTTGAGTACTGATAGCTTGTATGACGCTGGTTTCCCTGGAGCTCTAGCTCTTGGTGATGTAGTGTGTGGAATGGCAGCTGTGAAGATAACTTCCAAGGACACAATCTTTTGGTTCCGTTCCCACACTGCTGCAGAAATCCGATGGGGTGGTGCAAAACATGACCCAGATGAGAAGGACAGTAGCTGGAAAATGCACCCTAGATCATCATTTAAGGCTTTCCTTGAAGTTGTCAAGACAAGAAGCTTACCTTGGAAGGACTACGAAATGGATGCCATTCATTCTTTGCAGCTCATTCTGAGGAACGCATTCAAGGATGTTGGAACCGCAGATGTAAACAACAATAAACTCCAGATGAGGCTTAGTGACCTGAAAATTGATGGGGTGCAAGAACTGGAAGCAGTGACAGGTGAGATGGTCCGGTTGATTGAAACAGCATCAGTGCCAATTTTGGCAGTTGATGTTGATGGATCAGTTAATGGGTGGAATACCAAAATTTCTGAGTTAACTGGCCTTCCTGTTGATAAAGCAATTGGAAAGAAATTGCTTACACTTGTGGAAGAATCTTCAACTAGCATGGTGGGCAGGATGTTGGAGCTGGCATTGCAAGGTATGTCATAAACCCTTTTTCAAATGTATTCATCTTAGTTGTTGAGGCGTAGTAATGACCATTTGCATATCTGAACTAAGTACATCTGTGTATGCCAGCCATGAGTATCACAGATGTTATACACTGAATGAGTATAACATTTAGTGTATGTCTTACCATATTGCAACAGAGTAGTTTTTTAAATTTTTTGTTGTTCATTGGACCTGCTAACCTTTTTTTCCCTTCTGGTCAGGCAAAGAGGAACAAAACATCCAGTTTGAGATAAAAACACATGGTGATAAGGCTGACTTTGGTCCCATCAGCTTAGTTGTGAATGCTTGTGCAAGCAGAGATATACATGAAAATGTTGTGGGAGTGTGCTTTGTCGCCCAGGATATCACTGGTCAGAAAACTGTGATGGACAAGTTTACTCGGATTGAAGGTGATTACAAAGCAATTGTACAAAACCCAAGTCCATTGATACCTCCAATTTTTGGCACTGATGAATTTGGCTGGTGTTCTGAGTGGAATCCAGCAATGACCAAGTTAACTGGGTGGAAAAGAGAGGAGGTAATGGATAAGATGCTGATGGGGGAGGTTTTTGGGATCAACATGGCTTGTTGTCCTCTCAAGAATCAAGAAGCTTTTGTAAATCTTGGCGTTGTAATCAATCGCGCCATGACTGGTCAAGTGCCCGAAAAGGTTCCTTTTGGTTTCTGGAATCGGGGTGGAAAGTACACTGAATGTTTGTTGTGTGTAAGTAAGAAACTGGACAGTGAGGGTGCAGTCACAGGGGTGTTTTGCTTTTTGCAGCTTGCTAGCCCAGAGCTGCAACAAGCACTTAATATTCAACGCTTATCTGAACAAACTGCTGTGAAGAGATTGAAAGCATTAGCGTATATTAAAAGGCAGGTCAGGATTCCTTTGTCTGGAATACTATTTTCTCGGAAAATGATGGAGGACACTGAGTTGGGACCAGAACAGAAACAGCTTGTACATACCAGTGCCCAGTGCCAGCAGCAGCTCAGCAAAATACTTGAGGACTCAGATCTTGATAGCATCATTGATGGGTATGACAAAGTCCTTCAGTTATATCAAATTAATTTCCTTATATTTAGACTTTTAGATCTTTGCATCTTTATCTAGTCCCTGGGTACATGAATTGATAGTAATTAGTTTTTCAAGTATCACTTAAACACTTTATAAATAATTCTGCGCATTAATCCTTAGATTCATATAATGGTACAAGCATATTCTTTACTGTAGAAGCTACTGGAGTATTCAATTTCAATTGTCCATGTATCCATAGTGACAGTGATGTGGTAGACCTAATTAGCTCTTTCTGTTTTCTGATAATATGACAGCTACTTAGATCTAGAAATGGTCGAGTTCACTCTGCAGGAAGTAATTGTTGCTTCTATCAGTCAAGTCATGATTAAGACCAACGCCAAGAGTATTCAGATTATGCAAGATGCCAATGAAGAGATAATGACTGAGACATTGTATGGCGATAGTCTTAGGCTTCAACAAGTCTTGGCTGATTTCTTATCTGTGTCGGTTACTTTTATGCCACCTGGAGGCCAGCTTACTCTAGCAACTAATTTGACAAAAGATCAGCTGGGTCAATCCGTTCATCTGGTACATTTGGAATTCAGGTGCACCTTTAAACACTTAGTATCAATGTATACTTTAACTCTTACCATAGATTTCTGCATAAAACAAACAGTTTCCACTTTTCACCTAAATAACAAAGGGAAAAAAAAGAGTTCTAAGGTATTTCAAACTCTTTGAGGAACTAGTTTTCTTAGCTGTACAGTAATGAGGCCTATGAATATTACTATAACAGTTAATAACGATTGAAGACTATCAGATCCACTAGTTTCTTGTGAAAATTGTTTGCTTAATATTACAAATCAAGTGAATATCACTCATCACATGCTGTATTGATATTTGGATCAGGATATCACATGCGGGTGGTGGGATTCCAGAAGGATTACTGAACCAGATGTTTGGAACAGATGGAGACATATCCGAAGAAGGCATTAGCCTGCTCATAAGCCGAAAGCTAGTGAAGCTCATGAATGGAGATGTGCAGTATCTACGGGAAGCAGGGAAATCAACCTTCATCATATCTGCGGAACTTGCTGCTACACACAAGAGGGGTCCTAGATATTAACTTCCAATGACATGACATTACCCTACTGATCTCTCAAGTGTACAGCCTACCAGGAATGAGAGTCGAATGTTGTGTTTTTACCAATTATGCTGGTAATTTCAATTGAACGCTTTTCTCCACAGTTTGCTTCAATGCTTTGCACTGTAAATAGGCATGTATCGTTTTCTTCTCAGCATGGTTTTACCTTTCTATGGAATAAAAAGAGATGTGGTGAAAGATTTTGCAGTTTGCAGGATTCCATGTATGCTTGTAACATGTATATGGAATACGTACCCTTCTGTTCTTCTGCTGACAAGCCATGTTCACACGTGGATAAACTCTGCTTGCGATTTCATATTTTTATCAAACTTTTTTTTTTTTTACTATGTCCAGTATCAGCCATTATGATTCGTAAAATTCTACAATGCCACACTAGTCTTGTTTTTTTTTTTTCACATACCTCCGCCGGTAACTGGTTCTGGAATGCATTTCACGGATTTCTACAATACCAATTTATATAAGCAGCATGAATATTAGATTTACATTCTTATTAAAAACTCCTGTAATAACAGAAGTTGTTGGAGAAGTGATTCTCACTCGTTTATATATTGAACGGTGCCAAATCTACCATATATAATTATGCCTTCCGAAAATGATGTTTGTTAATCATGTGCTCCGGATCTTTCTTTTTTTTTGATTGATTGTTACGGTATCCCACCCAAGGACTAATCTGTCGAGAGAGGTTTTCCTACGGGGGCATTGCTGCCCCTCCATGACCACTTTTGACAGTTTCGTGAATCGAACTTAGGTTGAGATGTGCTCCGGATCTTTAACCTCAGCTTTGCCTCTTTCTATCTTTGGGATGCAATCTACCATTACTCATATTTCATCGTACTAATCTCTATCGGTTTCAACATGTACAAAATTTGGAATTATAATTGCTCCTCTTTGTTCAACTTGAACATGTATAAGAAGTTATGTTCGTCAACACTTATGTAACAAAATCAAATCATGTGCAAAATGTTGTTGTTGCGAGTCCGGCTCATGATATCCTCTGTGATACCTTTTGTGGGTATGTGATGGAGATGATCCAACGCTTATTGTGCCTTACTAAGTTGGACAAATTCTTTGTCACAAAATGCTATCACATATTAGAAATATGTTTTGGAGTTTTCCGCACAGTAATTTGAAAAAAAATTCATATTTCTCCCGTTCCAAACAGAATTTGTCGTATGTTTTGAAATCTTCTACACAGTGAAATAAAAAGAATTCCTATTTCTTCCGTTCCAAACAGTGTAAATACATCTTAAAATAAAACAAAATTCCGATCTAACCATCTCTATCACGCATAACTATGGGAGCCACATTACAAATTAACAACATAACAAAAAATGAAATGGATAAGATAGAAACTTTGAGCTTCATGCATCCATGGTTGCTCTATCATCATGCAAGGAAACAAAATCAGCATGTAAGACAATATGAGAATTTTACACATTCTTAAAAGCATGATCTACATATATATACTTTCTAGTTTAAACTATTAGCTTGCGATCCACAAATATATTAATATTATTTTTTTTTGAAAAAAAAACTTGAACACTTATATATTATGATGTGATAATCTTGTGACAATTGTGAGTTAAGTTACTTAAGTGACCAACAAGTTACAGCATGACTGATATCGTGATGATCAAAGTAACTCCAGTCATATATAATGCGCTGGTGAATTATGAAATAGTGGTGTTTTTTTCTTCCACATATTCTCTCATAACAGTCCTCTCATCTATACTATTAATAACTAGACCCTTTCATTATATATTTATTTGAAAATGAAATTATATAATTTAGGGACAATAAGGTAAAAATTAAAATCAGAATCAAAAAATAAATTAGAAAAAACTAATTTGCAGATAATGTACTCCTAATAACTCCCACTTCATTTGCCATATACGTAGTGAGTGGTGGTTGCTAGTAATATGAATTACAAGTCACAACTTACACCAAGCAAGTTCAAAACTCACATGCCACAAGTAAGCTACTTCTATTATAGTATATTAGTTTTTCATTTATCTACGCGTACGTCATAGAATTCAAGATGTTCTAGTATATGACACATTGTTGAATGGTGAAAATTTAAGATTTTTTCTTTTTTACAGATGCAGAGTGAGTTGAACCGGATGAGCATATATACACCATGGTGTATATAAGAATTTATGCATTTAGACCAAAAATGGGTAGTTAATTTTGATTTATATTTATTGATCTTCGTATGATCTATTATCGAGGGAATTTCGCATGATCAGGTTCCCTACAAGTCATGGCCGGCCCTGAGAGATTTGAGGCCCCGTGAGGGTAAAAAAAAGGGCTCTTGTACAATTTTTTTATTTAAAAAAAAAACTTTTTTATTGGCAAAATTAGAAAGAAAAATAGAGGATTATATAAAGCTCTGAACACCAAAACAGTCGAATTTAGAATATCAGAATAATTGTGAAGGATCATTATTAAGTCTATGGTAGCATAGAAAAAAATTTTGATTTAGGAAAACATCAATCGGCAACCGAACTCTTTGATTCTTGCTATTAGTCTTCTTCATAATGAAAGGAGAAGATTAACAATTTAAAAGAAAATAAGACGGCGGAAGCATGAAAAAAGTGAGATTTTACTAAAACAATGCAACTATAAAAACAAAAAAAATAAAAATAGATTAATCAACAAATGAGCAAACAGAAAAAAAAAAAAACGAATTAGGCCCTAACCCAGTGCAGAAGTACTGCTTGCCCTCCCTTAGGGCCGACCATGCCTACAACCCACTACTCACTTCTCACTCCACTTTTAATTTTCGTTATTTATTTTCTCTTAGTTTTTACCATGATAATCCTTATCTTCGTATACTTTTTCGTTTTACTATGATAACCCTTATCTTTATTTACTTTCATTGACAGAATAAGGGTAATATAGTCAATCCTACTCCCCTTAATTGTAGCAGAGCTATTGATTAAAACAGAGCCGACTCTAAACTCCCAATCAGTTAACTGCGAAGAAGAGGAAGACGGTTCCGCTCTTCTCTGCACATCGACGACGATGAAGCTCAAGTCGCTCTCTTTCCCCGCCGAGTGCCCTCCCCTTTCGGTAATCGCGGCGTCCAAAATCGCCGGAATCTCCGTCCCCGCCGACGCCTCTCTCGCTCCCGCTTCTCCCCCGGTTCTCCACTTCTCCGATGGGTAAACCCCTAAACCCTAATTTCTTATCTTCTTCAAGGTTTTCAATTTGGCGATTGTTGTGGTTCAATTTTCAGGCGAAATCTGCGCGGCGTTCCGCCGCTGCTTCGTTACTTCGGTCGGATTTCGAATCTTTGCGGCGGCGATGCATTTCAGGATGCTCAGATAGTTGAGTGGATCGATTACGCTCCCGTGCTTTCGGTTGGTTCGGCTTTCGAGACTGCCTGTAAGCATTTGGATGAGTATTTAGGAAGTCGAACCTTCCTAGTTGATCAGTCGTTTTCGATTGCCGATATCGCAATCTGGTCTGGCCTTGCAGGTTAGTATCTTTGGTTTTGTTTCACTATGTCATAATCTCAATGTGCATTGTTGATTGGATGATTGATTTGTGAATGCTAGAGATATATTTGTAGTTGATAGTTGAATTGTATGATTGGAAGGAGCTGGACTTAGGTGGGAGAGTTTGATGAAGTCGAAGAAGTATCCGAATTTAACTAGGTGGTTTAGTTCGATTTTGGCGGAACACAGTGCTGCATTGAATCAAGTAACCGCTGTGCATGTCGGCAAGAAAGGTGGGGCAGCAAAATCGAAAGAAAATCCGGCGAGTCAGCAGCCGAAGGGTGTCAGTGGAGATGCAGCGAAAGCAGGAACCACTATGAAAGGAACATTCGAGGTGGAGCTTCCGGAGGCTGAGTTTGGAAAGGTGAAGTTGAGGTTTGCGCCGGAGCCTAGTGGTTTTCTTCACATTGGGCACTCAAAGGCAGCTCTGCTGAATCAGTACTTTGCTCAGAAGTATGGAGGTGCGGTTATCCTGAGGTTTGATGATACGAATCCCGCTAAGGAAAGTAATGAGTTTGTGGACAATCTCATCAAGGATGTTGAGACTTTGGGTGTTAAGTATGAGATCATTACCTATACTTCCGATTATTTCCCTGAGTTGATGAAAATGGCTGAGAAGCTGATTGTCGAAGGGAAAGCATATGTTGACGATACACCTAGGGAGCAGATGCAAAAAGAGCGAATGGATGGGATTGAGTCTAAGTGTAGAAACCACAGCAAAGAGGAAAATTTGAAGTTGTGGGAGCAGATGATTGCAGGTTCAGAGAGGGGGCTGCAGTGTTGTATAAGAGGGAAGCTGGATATGCAGGATCCGAACAAATCACTCAGAGATCCTGTCTATTACCGTTGCAATCCATTGCCGCATCACAGGATTGGGTCCAAGTACAAGGTCTACCCCACTTATGATTTTGCTTGTCCATTTGTTGATGCCATTGAAGGTATAACTCATGCACTTCGATCTAGTGAGTACCATGATCGCAACGCCCAGTACTATAGGATTCAAGGTGATATGGGACTGAGAAAAGTGCATATTTATGAGTTCAGTAGGTTGAACATGGTATATACACTCCTCAGCAAGCGCAAGCTTTTGTGGTTTGTTCAAAATGAGAAGGTCAACGGGTGGGATGATCCTCGATTTCCCACTGTTCAAGGAATTGTGCGTAGAGGTCTCAAAATTGAAGCATTGATACAGTTCATTCTGGAGATGGTAAGATACTAATCTGTATAATCATGGTTAACACGGTATTTGTTTATCTTAGTATCTTAAACCTTAACTGCTATGTGCCAAGTGTGTGGATGACTTAATGGAATGCACCAATAGTTAATGACATATAATTTTATGTCCTCTGTTTCATAGGTGTGTTAGATTATCTTTGCAATATGGATATTTTTAGTTTATTCGGACTTTGAATGTTGAACTCAATAGCCGATGTTTAATGATTGTATGATTTAGGGGGCTTCGAAGAATCTGAATCTTATGGAATGGGACAAACTGTGGACAATTAACAAGAAGATTATTGATCCTGTATGCCCAAGACACACTGCTGTCATTGAAGAGGGACGAGTGTTGTTGACCCTCTCTAATGGCCCTGAGAAGCCATTTGTCCGCATAATACCTAGGCATAAGAAGTATGAAGGTGCTGGAGAGAAGACAACAACATTCACAAGGAGCATATGGGTAGATCGAGCTGATGCGGAGTTGATATCAGTTGATGAGGAGGTCACTTTGATGGATTGGGGGAATGCCATAGTTAAGAAGATTGAGAGGGACCAAGATGGAAATCTTTCCCTCTTTGGCGTTTTGCATCTTGAAGGATCTGTGAAGACCACCAAATTGAAGCTTACTTGGCTGCCCAAAATTGATGAACTAGTTAAGCTCTCGTTGATGGAGTTTGACTATCTGATAACAAAGAAGAAGGTATGTGCCATTCAGCAACTTCTGAGTTTTCTATGCCTTACAAAAAATGGTTATATATGCATGGTGTTTATCTGCTAGCTGGTACTTATATGAAATTGAGTTGGTTGATTTTTTTTTAAATCTTTTTTGGTAATTGCAGCTTGAGGAAGGCGAGGATTTCCTTGATGTGGTTAACCCATGTACCGAAAAGGAGACAGCAGCCCTTGGGGATTCCAACATGCGTAATCTGAAGCGTGGAGATGTATTGCAACTTGAGAGGAAAGGATACTTCAGATGTGATGTTCCCTACCTCAGGCCTTCAAAGCCTATTGTTCTCTTTGCAATCCCTGATGGCAGGCAGCAGGCTGGGCTTAAGTGAGGCACTTCCACAAGAGTTTTGGATTCAGTATGTGTTTCAATAATTGTTAGTACACATTGAATAGTAGAAGTTTTAAGTAGTTTAACCAATTTTCACTTATATCATACTGTCAACCAAGTATTTTTCTATTATGTCATCTTTGGCGGCGGGAAGTTATAACCTGCTTTACATTTTTTTACTATATGCATTAATCTGCTGGGTATTAGATTTAATTAGTTTCCATTCTCATCCAACTTGCTATATTTCTCTGTTTGCAATATACTGTATGTTTGTGTGCAACGTTCTCTCCCAAGCCAAACTTGTCATTTACAGATACACACCCTCAATACTTGTTAAGAAGTAGAAGGGAGCTCTTGTGCAGGAATTTCATAGATCTTTGGTCCACTACATATGTGATGTGCTGTTGCACACTAAAATAGTACATAACTACATATAAATGATCAATCCATCTTTTGCTGATAAAGTTTAGAATTAATTTCAGTTTAACCCCTTAAATTTTACACCTAAAATCAGTTCACTCTTTAAACTGTTATGTTAATTAGTTCACCTCATATATTTTCAAATAACATCAAAGAATGATAAAAGTTAGATTTTCTTGGTTAAAAATCCGATCAAAAACTATCAAAAGAAGGTTTTAAAACATATATGCAAGATCAATATAACAACACTGAAACTTTAAAATTAGGTCTCGAAGTATAATTATCGATAATCCATATAAAAATCTGAATTTTGTCTTTCTTTGATGTCATTTGAAAATATATGGGGGTGAACTGATTAAAATAAAAGTTAAGTGGTGAACTGATTTTAAGTGTAAAATTTAAGGGGTATATTGAATTAATTCTAAAGTTTATGCAAAGAACTATATCTCTTAGAATCCTCGATAAATTAGGGAAGCTAGCGCAGTGGAGTAAAGCACCTATTTTGACAACTATTGTGTTTTATCGAGCTGAGTTATCAGAGCTTGAATGTTTTGGCAAAGTTATAACACGGGTTTACGCCAAAAGTATATTCAAACATCTTCAATTTTCATTTTTCTAGAATTTGCCGCAACGTTATGGAACCTGTAATAACAAATCATTTATAACATGGGCTGATACGTTTTCTTTTGGGGGGAAACAATCAACATATTAAACAATATCCATAAGTAGTATTAGTGATGTGGGAAACACATAATCATGATTTTAACATACAATATTATGCTTGTGTTGTTATTTATCATATCTTAGGCTTGTAAACTAAGAATCTATACTCTCCTTGTTTGTCCTTGTGAATAGTGGTCCTATTGCCTTAAAGAAAACATATTATACACCTAATCGCTCCTACCTCTGCAAAATTTTCTTTCTCTATCATTGCCCCATCCTATTATGTTCATGGTTTTCCGGTTTTCCCTTTGAATGTTTCTGTTCGACTTCTAGGCACAACCATGAACTTTTCACAAGTTCCTGGAGTTTTGATTGAAGATGCAGTCCATATGTGCGTATTAAACTAGTTTACTCAACGGGCTTTCAATTTCTTTAGAGGTAGTGCCTCATTGAGCCAAAAGTGAGTCATGATTATGACTTTTTATAAGTGGGAACAAGTGAACAACTAAATGTAACAATCACTTTAGCATAATTTCAACAAAACCAGTCTTTTGTTCAAGAAAAAAGGGGGGATTTTAAAGTAAACAACGTTTGGTGAATCTCTGGTTAAGAAGTGAACCAAACTTAACCAAGAAGTTATTAAATCATTTCAGATTAGATGGACAGCTAGCCACTCCTCCAGACTTAAGATGTGTTATTATCAACCACCATACAATTAGAACACTTATTTTCAAAGAACATGAAGAAAAAAAGCACAATAGATTAACAAAGAAACCGAGTACAATTCCCGCACCCCATCGAGCTATTGAATATGCATGTAGAATACAATGAAAATTTCTAGGCCTTGGGTGCAAACTTTGCCTTGATCTTCTTAATCTCTTTGGTACCAATCTGGAAAGTACTGGTCAACACATCATCTGGCACTGGAGGCGTGGCGGCAAACAAGGTGAGGGCAATGTTGGCGGTGCCCTGCAGCTGAGAGTTGAACCCTGCGATCACGGCAGCAGGGACCTTGCCATTGTTCTTCTGGAAGTGAATCAACCCCTTTGGGAACACAAAGACATCACCTTTGACAATGGTCTTTGAAATGAGCTTGTTTGCTGTGGTAAAGAACCCAACATCCAACGAACCTTCAAGCACGAAGACTATCTCGGTGGCGCGTGGGTGAGTGTGAGGTGGGTTGATGCCTCCGGGGGCATAGTCAATTCGAGCCAACGACACGCCCAGAGTGTTGAGGCCCGGGATCGTTTGTACGTTGGCTGCAGTCACCAAAGAGCCGAAAGTGTTGTTGGTGAGTCCCGGCTTGGCTAGTCCGGCAGAGAAGAAGTCCTCTGCGGTTGCATTTGCAGCGTCCTTGCAAGCAAAACCATTCATTTTCACCGCTGTTTCATTCATCATATAATCATGTCAAACTTTGAAGCAAATGTAAACTAATTTCAATCTGAAATAATAGACTAGAAGATAAGAGCAAGTAGGAGGAGGGTTTGTACGTACGAGAAGCCTTGTCGGCGACGCAAATATCTTGAAGCATGTCTGGATCCGCAGCTGAGTTGCCGAAGAGGATGGCGAAAGTCATCACAAACAGTGCAAACATAGCCGCCATGGTTGTGTTTTGCTTATGCTTCTGCTAGCAGTCAAAGAGGACTCGAGAGGAAACTAGGGAATAATGTGGATGAATTTGAATAGGGTGGGTTGTGTATTTATAGTGAAGAGAGTAGTTGAACGTTGATAATTGATAGTAATACAGTAACAAATGAATCGATGTTTTGGATGGTAAGGTCGTGGCTGTTGTGATGGCAAAGCATGGAGCTTGCCTTGTGTTGTAGAGCTTAGACCAAAAGCAAAGTCATCGATCAATTTGCCTTTGCCTCTCCTGCCCTCTAGTTTTTTGGGGAGCGTTGACCCCATTTGCTTCGCCTTGCGCGTCTAAAGGATCTATTAACTTATTTTCTTAATTTACACAACAAATCGATTTGATAAGCACCAACAACTCCATTACTCCAACAAGACTTGTCCAATCCCTCAAAAAGTCCAAAAAAAGAAAAAGAAAAAAGAGAGAGAGAGACTTGCCCAATTCTATGGCTCTGTGCATTTTTGTGTGATTCCGAATTTCCTACTCCGTGTGAGAAATATTAGTATTATGTTCATGTCATTTTGTAGCGTCTAAGTTGATGAGAGATTTCCTTTCAAGGAAGAAGAAAAGAGGGGGAGTTTAGATTCTCAACGAAAAAAGTGGGGATGAGATTTCTAGATGAGTTAGATCGAGAGAAATTCATCTAGAGAGAAATAGGTAGAACTTCATTGTATGTCTTTTTATTCATTTTACACATACGCCAAGCAAATCAATTTGTAATATTATTAACTGTTAGATATATCGATCGTCTTCGAAAAAAGAAAGATAGATCGATTGATAGTTCTTATATAATTAATCCAATGGAAAGTAAATTTGTCACCCACTCCTGATATGCCTAACCCATGCTCATCTCCTAATAAGATGACACATGTCCCTTCTTTTCTACAATCTAACCGGAATTAAATATTTTATATTTTACTATTAAATTTTTAGAGACAATGAATAAATTTAAACAATTTACTCAATAAAAAAAGTAGTATTTGCGGTAGGGGTGGAATTCGGTTCAAACTGAAAACCGAACTGAAATTGAACTTCAGTTCGGTTTGGTTTTTTTGCAATTTTTTTTAAATTTTTTAAAAACCGGACTGAATCTATGGCTCGTCAACCAGCCTTGCGGGCTTGTATAGGACAAAAAATATAATACTCTAATTTCAGGGTTTTAAACAATAAAAGAATTATTATAAAACATTCTAAAAAAAAGTCACAAATAAATTCTAGTTTTGAAATATTGACGATCGACACCAATAGATGTGATCGATATATATATATATATATATATATATATATATATATTTAGGGACAATGTAAAATTTTCATCCATTTTGAACATAGTTGACCGTCCGTACCAACAGTCAACCAAAAAAGAGGCGTTTTCACATAATAAAATCTCATTGACCGGGGCTTTGCCAAATGAGTTTTTTAGTTGCGACCACGCACGATCGATGACACAAATTATGTGATTTCAAATATGTAAACAACTTTCCGCATTCGCATCTTGGTAATGGGTCCCCCTTAGGGCATATAGTGTTGTTTTTGGTTTACTGGAAATTTCAACGGTCAAACGAGGTCTGAATTGGATGAAATTTTAAAATGATCACTAAATATATATACTAATCACATCGGATGGTGTCGATCAATTCCGAGAAGTTTCATTCATATAGTCGCTTTATAATGTGATAGTTTTATTATAAACCTAATATAAAGGTTATGATACATGAGTAGACACTTCGGCGCTCGACAACTTCAGTTTGAAATATGGTCGATCAATACCAGTAGATGTGATCGATATATATATTTAGGGACCATGTAAAAATTTCATCCGTTTTGAACATAGTTTGACCGTCTGTACCAACGGTCAACCAAAAAACAGAAGTTTTCACATAATAAAATCTCATTGACCGGAGATTTGCCAAATGAGTTTCCTCGTTGTGACCACGCACGATTGATGACAAAAATTAGGTGATTTCAAATATGTAAACAGTTTCCGCATTCGCATTTTAGTAATGGGTCTCCCTTAGAGCATATTAGTGTTGTTTTTGGTTTACCGGAAATTCCGACGGTCAAACAAGGTTCGAATTGAATGAAATTCTAAAATAATCACTAAATATATATACTGATCACATCGGATGGTGTCAATCAATTCCGAGAAGTTTCCTTCATATAGTCGCTTCATAATGTGATAGTTTTATTATAAACCTAATTTAAAGGTTATGATATATTTAGGGAACCCGTAAATATTTCGTCCGTTTTGAACATGGTTTGACCGTTAGTACCAACGGTCAACTAAAAAAAAGGTGTTTTGACATATTGAAACCCCATTGACCGAGGCTTTCCCAAATACATTTCTTCAATGCGCCCGCGCACAATAGTTAACAAAAATTAGTTGATTTCAGATATGCAAACGGCTTTCGGCGTTCGCATATTTGTAATAAGTCCTCCCTTATGGCATATTAGTGGTGTTTTCGATTTACCGAAAATGTCGACGGTCAAATAAGATCCAAATTGGATGAATTTTTATAGGGTCACTAATATATATATACCGATCAGATCCGCTGGTGTCGATCGATCCCGAGAAGTTTCCTTCATATAGTCGCTTCATAATGCGATAGTTTTATTTTAGACCTAATATAAAGGTTATGATACATTAGTTGATACTTAGGCGATCGCCAACTCTAGTTCGAAATATGGTCGATCGACACCAGAAGATGTGATCGGTATATATATTTAAAGACCCCGTAAAATTTTCGTCCGTTTTGGACATGGTTTGACCGTTCGTACCAACGGTAAACTAAAAAAGAGGTGTTTTGACATATTAAAATCCTCATTGACCGGGGCTTTGCCAAATGGGTTTCCTTGGTGCGACCGCACACAATTGGTTAAAAAAATTAGGTGATTTCAAATATGCAAACGGCTTTCGGTGTTCGCATTTTGGTAATGGGTCTTCCCTTATGACATATTAATGTTGTTTTCGGTTTACCGGAAATTTCGACGGTCAAACGAGGTCCGAATTGGGTGAAATTTTTACAAGATCACTAAATATATATATCAATCATATCGACTGGTGTCAATCGATCCCCAAAAGTTTCCCTCATATAGTTGTTTCATATTGAGGCGGATTTAGTAATTACACATCCGCTTATATATATATATATATATGTTTATTTTAGCAAACTTATTTGAAACATATATATATGGGCATACATATATATACATAGATGATTGTATATAAATATATAACACTACAAAAGAGAAACATATATATTTACAACAAGATCTTGAAGAGAGTTGTGTGCGTAATTTATCAAAATTTTGCTGCTCATATCCCTTTTTTATTTTTGGTGTTACTCATATCTCTGTTTAAGACCCTTGGTTTTCACTACAGATAAAACCATTTATAAGAAGTCCAGACTAAGTACCGAAACCTCTTTTCCTTACGGAAGTAAATTTCTCGACCACCCTTCATTTGTCCACCTTATGCCAATCATTTTAAACTCATGTTATGTGTCTTTTCTCAACTCATAGTTAGATAATAATTGAGCAATTATACACATGACTTGAGTTTAGAATAGTGGGAATGAGGTGGGAAAATAGAGGGTCATCGGCAAATTTATTTCTTTTCCCCACCAATTTGAGAGTGTTCAAATTTCCAAAACTTAATTGAATTAGAGGAAATAAAAAATTGCAAAGTTAAAATATAAAATAGTTAACTATAGTTAGATTGTAAAAAAAAATACATGTGGCATCTTGTTAGGAGGTGAATATGAGGTGGGCATACTAGAAATGAGCGGCAAATTTGCTTCAAATCTGGTGGTGGTCTATAACAAAAGAAAAGTTATATTTAATTGAATGTTTATTGATCGAGTAGTGATGCTTTTTGTACCAATGCATGATTTAATGTTATTCACTATAACTAGCTCCCCACTTGGTCTCAAAGAGATAAATTCTCACCAAAGAAAAATGGAAGGGAAAAAGCGGGAAACCCTAGAGTGAAGAACGCGCTTACACGCGCTTACACGCGCTTACACGCGCTTGGGTAGAAGTTTGAGATCCAGTATTCATGTCCGGGGGCAAGCCTTGTAGTCATCTTCAGACGGGCATTGTGACCTCGTGTGGGTTTGGTTTGTCGATCTGCTCATTCAAGATCATATCGTGGCTGTCAGGAGGACGAAGATCAAGTTGGTAGTCATGTTTTGCTTTGTGCCTCGTCGGGCATGTCGCCGAAAGAAGTCCGTTGTGGTGCAGTCAAGGTTGGTTTGCAGAGGGTACATGGCGGCGCATCGAGTCCATGTCGCGGCCTGATTAGATTGTATTGATCTGATCTGTGTTGTGCTTCATGGGTTCAGTAGAAAGGAGAGGTGGCTTGTTAAGTGCGGCACTAATTTTCAGGGTGGCAAGGTAGGCGTAATGACGATGGTGGCATCCTAGCAAGATTGGAGGGGCGGCGCACTGGATCCGCCGGTGGTGGCTGATGTGGGTTTGATCAAGACTTGGCTGGCGGCGCATCTTTCTATTTCCTTGTTTAAGGTTTGGGCTTGGGCCTCTCTATTGGGCCTTTGCCCTAAGTGTTTTTTTCCTCTTGTTTTTTATTTTTGTCTTTCAATTCAGTTGCACTATATATACGTAATAAGTACCTACAATAGTTATGTAGGAGTAGTTGGGTTGCGTGTCTGTGTGTGCACTCTTAGTGTTTTATCTGCTCTGGGTAAGTGGCGAGTTCTTTATTTTGTCAAATGATCGTTACCTCATAATTGCAGGGTGAAGTTAAGTGTAGTCGGATTTATTTTCCAACAACAATATAGTGGGAAAGCTGTGCTATTGGCAATTATGATTTGCATAAGTCGAGTTATCTTTACGGTATGTCACGGCTATCTTAAAACAAATAGAGGAGTCATTAGAGCACTCTTTGCTAATTGGTGGCTAGTTGAGTATAAATTTATTATAGAGATATCTGATATTATTTCAGGTCTTTGTAATCAGGAGTTTAGGCTTCATGTCCCTATGATAGCCGCACAAACCCTCATTTAAAAAAAAAATGGAAAATGTTCACTTGCATGTATTTGGTGTCTTCATCCAATTTTGACCTACAGTTCTCATCATATTTAGTCGAATTGTACCTTTTTCTTTCATTTGAAGTATGGCATGAGACTATGAGTTACTTCAATTACTATATTGTATATTTGATCAATAGTCATTAATTTTGAACTTCTCGACGTAGACGAACAGCGTCTGTTATACATAACAGGGGAAATTTAATAATTACATTTTTACCTAACTGCCATTAATTCTCTCATCGTGTTGTATATGAATTACTCTATGTAATTTTTTAATATATTTTGTCATAATTAGTATAAGTTAGTTTAGATAATGAATGATATATAATTTATTATTTTACGAGATACTCAATGTAATACATATATAAATGTCTATTTATAAATGAATAAAAATGATGTTTCTCCCTATTATGATGTCTATTATATTCTTCCATAACACATCGGAATTTCTATACATCGACAACATTAATTAATTAGTTGCCCAGTTTGCCCTCTTTTTGTTGTTGTTTGTTTATTAGCTACTAAGTAGTTATAATTATAAACATGTCATGATTATAACAAATTTAGGAGCATGATTGAAATATCAAGTTTGAGGAATCAGGAATACAAATTGATACATGCATCTCACCAAGGAATTAAGGACAAATATATCTTTGGCTCAATATATGATATATATATATATATATATATATATATATATATATATATATCTCATAGCCGGTTTAGTGTTTCTGTATAAATTATGTGTATTTTTTAAAATTAGTTGGAAAAATATTAAGAAGTAATTACGTTGCTATGATTAGTTGACTCTATTCTCCAACCTATATGTGATATGTCCTATTGTTCGACCTCATTTTGCTACTAACCATTGGCATTCCTTCTGTTCGTAGTTCTCATTTGTTGAAGGTTGTTCCAACCATGACTCTTCTGTTACCTGCTACAATGTTTTGCAGTAGTCATTATCATTAGTAACCAGCTTCTTAATTAGTTGGAGAATGGTCTCTTTCACCAATCATATTCTTTAACTTGAAAACTGCTACTTTCAATTCTGAATCAAGCAAATCAATGTAGGCTGTGACTGATCATACTCAGGATCGCTGAAAGAAGCCCTTGTCAACATCTTCATTTGGTAATTAAGCTCACGATCGCAAGAGTGTATGCCTAGCTTGGTTCAGAGAATATATCCAATTTTAATTAGACTTCAATCAGATGTGGCGGAACGGCGTTTAAGCTTGGCCAACAGTCCATTGACCTCCATAATACTATCTAGCTTCAGTAGCTTGTCGGGGTTTACTTCTTATTCATTCATTAAGCAAGATAATGAAGAATGCCCATTAGTGGTTTTTTTTTTCCTCCTTTAAAATTTTCTTCATACAGTTAACATGATGTTGAGTTTTTTTTTTCAAAATTTTTTTTTGTGGGGGACGATGTTGAGTTTATTCTTCTTGCTTCTAATGGCATATTGACATTTGATAAATGTACTTTGAATTGTTTATTCAGGTCATGGATCTGTAAGGGAAACTAAAAGAGTTGACCCTCCTACCGTTCATCCAAATAAAAGACTGGATAAGGATTAGAACCCTTCTTCCAGAGGAACACAGAAGGCATCATTGAGAAAAAGGAAATATCTATCTAATATAGAAAGCCATGATTCCCAAAACATCTCCCGATTTCATGTTCTCCCTTTTATAATACTGCCCGTTAGCAAAGGCGGGGTTGATTAAACATGTGCCCCCACTCATCTTTTGACAATTGACAAATTAGAGAGTTTTTTTTTCTGTTTTTATTATTAATTTGTAATCCTAATTTAAGGCTTGATATAGGTTAATGCTGATAGTTGATGCTATAATTTAATAGATAGGGAGTGCTTTAAATAGATGAAGACAATTTGTTTGGTGCATTAAAGTATATTTATACTAAATCAAGTGATAATATATGAATAAATATACACGGTTTTATTCAATAATCATACCGATTTATTGTTTTCATATCAATTTTAGACTAGTCTTATTGTCGTGAATTCTCTAATTCACATTACGTTTTCCGACTTACTAAGAACCTCAAGCACCTAGCCTCACATCCATTTGCACAACTTTTGATGAAAAAATTTGATATACCTATTTTAAAAATAAGATAATAAATAAATAATTCGCTTCGCACATATAATTAAGACGATTTTTTTGTCCCCTCTAATATAAGCCTCTTATTCCGCCACTGCCCGTTAGTACATACTTGAAAGGATAATTTCCCGTAAGATAATTCGTTTTAGCTTGGTAGTAGTGTAGTACACTTGTATTTATATCAAGTACTTGGTAGTACTCAAGTACACATCTCTTAATGTTAATTAAGTTTGTCAGAATGGAAGCTCATTCAGAAGTCAATTGTTGATCGATCCAGTGGAAGCGTGTTCGGCTACAAATTGTTAGAAAAACAATAATCATATTGCATATATAAATATGAAAAACTGAATTATAAAATAATTATAAAACAGTTGTATAACATAAAATTTTAATAACGAATAACACAAAAGAAATTCAATATAAACTCAATCAAAATACCGAATGATTGATGATCGAAGAACTAGTTAAGACGTGTGTGACCACATTGTCCTTAAGACGTTTACGCCTCCTCTACCGGTGCAAGGATGCTTGGCGCTTGCCTCTCAGGATATAATGACTAAACAATTCTAGGAAGTTGCACTACTAATTAGAACTCTCAACGAACTTGAAAAGTACATCTTTCTATCACCAGAGAAAAGCTACGAACAGTTTGAGAGAGGGAGAGCTGATTGTGTTTGGAATGACTTTACAATGAAAGGAAAGTGACTATTTACAGTGAGGATTTGTAATCAACAATGAATAAGATGACTATTGGAATTCAAAAAGAATGTAACATACATAGGTTATAGTAAATGAATACAAAAACGTTTTGTGTTACAAATCTCCTCCATAACATTCATGTTGTTAAAGAATTTGAACAGTCTAGAGAAGGTGAAACATCCAAAAGGAATTTTCGGAAATGCAAAAAAAAATCTGCATTCCGACTCCCAATTTGATGTTGTATTCGTGTTCGAAGGCATACACAAGTTCCTTGCAACCCGAGATTTGCACCCCCTGCGTGCGTGAAATGGTACAAAGATGCTTACACACTTTATAACCCATAAACAATAGATTTTATATGAAGCATTTTCAACAATTCTCTTTTCCAATGTGGGACAAACACTTTCCCTTATTCTAAGTAGTCATTTTTGAGTGACAATTTCGTATTCACCCACTAACCAAATTACACAAACAAACATATGATCTTGTAGCCTTCATTATAGAGAACTCAAATCTATGTTCATCTTTGATTAATTTTAAGTTTAACTTAATTTAATTAATCAATCAATATTTGGTTTAAAATGGTAACCAAACCATTTTTCCAACACAAGTAAGATGGACGAGTAAATTAAGACTCTTATGATAATAAGAGGTCTCAAGTTTGGACCCTTACTTTTGTGTAAAGCATCCATTGAGAAACGGTCTAACATACATTGCTCGCAGTCAAGAGTGATACGGTAGTAGTGGTAGCTCCTAGGTTGCACGGACACGCCATTGCAATTACGTATTACGTGTCCGACACGGACACGCCCCAATACGCGCCGGCCACGCGTGTCCGCATTCGGACATGCGAACTGACTTTGGACACGACCCGGACACGCGAGTATCCGAATCGGACACGCGAGTATCCAAATCGGGCACGCGGACATGCACCAACTCATAATAAAAATAAAGGTGCTTATGGTGAGAATCGAACCTTGGTCATCCAAGGCACTCAATAACTCCTCAACCATTCCAACAGATTCAGTTTTTGTTATATTTATACACACTTTAATATATATAAGGAGAGAAACTCGTGATAAAAATAAGAATACTTGTGATGGGATTCGAACCTTGGTTATCTAAGGTACTTATCAAGTCCTTAGCCATTCTAACAAGTTATGTTTTCATCATTTTAATGCACACTTTGACATATATATACATCTAAAATTCTAAATACTTTTAAATTTATAAAATAATTTTTTAAATAAATATATATATATATATATTAAAAATAATATTTAATTAACGTGTTCACCACGTGTCCGTGTCCAAAACAATTACTATATGCCGTGTCTACGTATCGAATCGTGTCCAATACGGACACTCGTGTCCGTGCCCGTGCTACTTAGGGTAGCTCACTAACCACCAATTTGTATCTAAATAAATGTTACTCATTCAAATTGCTAAATTAAAGGTCCTACTTTTATCCTCAGATTAGATGCAAACGAAATATAAGGTCCCCTTCTTATGGCAGAAGTAGCTGCTTGATCATCAGAATCTACTCAAGAGCGAGAAATTGTCCAACGTTATCCAATGCTAATATAGCACCCAACTGAAAATTTTCTACGACCTAGAGATGATAAAATCACCTAGGCATTAGCTTTTGATTTCAAGTTCATCATCAACGTACGTTATAATACATCGTTTGGACTCATGAAAGGAGAGGGATCGAATTGCCAAGATTGAAATTGGAAGTCTGCTAAATGCTTAAATTGATTGGCAGCAGTTGGGCGCGTGCAACCCTCAAACATAGAAAATAAATTTTCCACAAACCACACATCATATTGCAAAACAAACGCAAGTGAAGGAATCACGTAACACAAATGAGAAGAAGAAAGCTATATCTACTACTTGGGTGCAAGCCTTGACTTGATCTTCTCAATCTGCTTGGTGCCAACTTGGAATGTCTTCGTCAATACGTCGTTTGCCACTGGAGGTGTGGCGGCAAACAAGGTGAGGGCAATGTTAGCGGTGCCCTGCAGCTGAGAGTTAAACCCTGCGATCGCGGCAGCAGGAACCTTGCCATTGTTCTTCTGGAAGTGAATCAACCCCTTTGGGAACACAGACATCACCTTTGACAATGGTCTTGGAAATGAGCTTGTTTGCTGTGGTAAGGAACCCAACAGGCCAACATCCAACGAACCTTCAAGCACGAAGACTATCTCGGTTGCGCGTGGGTGAGTGTGAGGTGGGTTAATGCCTCCGGGAGCATAGTCAACTCGGGCCAACGAAACGCCAACGGTGTTGAGGCCTGGGATCTTCTGGACATTGGCTGCAGTCACCAAAGAGCCAAAGGTGTTATTCGTGAGGCCTCAGCCGTTGCATTTGCTGCGTCCTTGCACCATTGAATTTTGTCGCTGTTCATTCACAGAATTAACTTTGGATCAAAATTGCTAGCAGAAAAATTTTATGAATTTTTTAGGAAACATATATAATTGAGGCTTGTTTGGTGCAATGTGCATGTACATGTGCTTCACTTTTGATGCTGAATTTGGTGCATGGTTAAAAGGTTTAACGTAGGAAAGAGATATCAGCGAATAGGCAAACTAAGTAACCAACAAATTATAAAGAAAGAAATATCGATCAATCATTCCACAAATCATCAGAAAAAAAAAAAGATAAAAGGGTCAACTTGAAATAATTAGTTACCCAAAAGAAATGGGGTCAACGTACTTCTGCTACGTAATGAATCGAAACAGTGAGTTTGAAAATAAAGAAGAAGAAGAAGAACAAGTGAGCTTAAAAGGTCGAAGTGAAGTCTGCAACACAGATATCTTGTAGCATGTCTAGATCAGCAGCAGAGTTCCCAACGACGACAGCAAAAGTCATCACAAACATTGCCAAGGTAGCTGCTGCCATTGTTGCCGCGCAGTTGTTTAGCCGTGTAGGTATATATCAAATGTAGTGGAACAAGCTAGTGGATGGCAAAACTGGGAAATGGGGTTTCAAGCCTGTGTATGAATGAATAGGAAGGGGTGGATAGCCGGATAGGGGTATGTATTTATAAGGTAGAGTCGTTCAAGTTGATGGTAATATTGTAACCACAGTTACGCTAGTATTGATGGTAAGAATGTCGTTGTTGTGTGTAAAGCATGGGGATTGAGGAGCTTGTTTATTCTTAGACTAGAAGCCAAGTCTTCACGTTACCTATAGCTTGGCTTGTCCATCTCTCTACCGGGAAGCCTTAGATTTGTTTCCGCGTCCACCGGATCTGATTCTCGCAAGTTTTTATTTTCTGTTATTATTTTGGCTTGTTCTTTAGTTTTTTATATACGAATGAATATAATTCGATCCAGGTATGATTTTAATCAACAAACTTATCCAGTTCTAGGGCTCTATGCATTCTGCACCCACTGGCCATACGCGTGTTCTTCCTTGTTTTGGAATAGAGTAATATATTACACATATTTATTGCATCGTACCCCTTCAGAGAAAGTGTGATTCAAGTGGTATATTCCACATTGTTTATTACAAACACAAAAACTGAATAACGTCAGAAAATTAGAGATCCCTGAAAGTCCTGAAACCATTTCCCAAATTATAGACTTGTACTTTTTAGTGTTTGTTTGCTCAGCTTGCCACTTGTTACAATCAGAACATACAATGATCGATTACAATCCTGCATGTTCACGTGCTCAGTATAGAAAGTTGGGGAAATGCAATGAGGGCCTGGAAACAGATGCAGGTGGATAGGAGGTGCACCACCTTGACCCAACTCAATGGCCTAATTCAAGTTGACTCCCAGTGAGTCATTTTGGTGATTTTACAGTCGCATTTGATCGATCATAGTCTCGACTCTCGATCAGTATGGCTCTATTTAGTCTAATATTGTTGTTTTAGCTCCAAGTGTTCTAGCAAGATGTTTTGTTATTGCTTGCTAAGATGAGTGGTACTCCTCCTACTTAGATGTTTTGTTAATTGATTGCTAGGAAATAGTTTGAATGTATCTCTAGAGGTTTTTCTCCCTTAATGAAATATTGTTTGAGCTAAATAAAATAAATACTATAAAATGAAATAAAATGGAATCACGGATGATATTTCACCAAGTTAGGATATAATTAAGACAACCACCTACGTCTATAAAGATAATGATGCGCCTAATTAGTTTACTATCATTTTGAAATGCAACTGCAGCCTCTTGAAATTGTAAAACTAAACCTTCAAAAAGAATAACAAATACTTAATATTGAATAGAGAAAAAGGACACATGTAGTTAGAATTTCTAAAAGCGCTAGTGACAATTTTTATCGATTATTATTTGGTTGAGTTGGCCATATACTGTTAGAATAAGTCTGCCAATAAGTCATGCTTGTATCCTCCAAAAACGCAGTTAAACACAGTACTATATATATATACATATATATATATACGGCGCTTCTTGGCTGTGGACGTCCGTACGAGGATTTTAGTGCGAATTTACATCTTTTTACCACTTTTTGATCAAAGTTTCTCATCTCCACCGTCTAGTATCTAGATAATATTGTATAGATCATATCTGAAAACTTTCAGCTAATTTGGTAATCGTTAAAGCCCTCAAAATTGAACGGTAACGGTTCGACAGAATTCGGTCCGTCCATTTGTTATTCGATTTTGAGGGCCTTAACGATTACCAAATTGGCTGAAAATTTGCAGAGATGATCTACACAATATTATCTAGATATTAGATGGTGAAGATGAGAAAATGCGATCAAAAAGTGGTAAAAAGATAAAAATCCGCACCAAAATCATTGATGCGGACCTCCGCATTTGAGAAAATCTGTATATATATATATATATATATATATATATATATATCTCTCTGCAACTAGCTCCAAGCTAAGCTGTACTACATATATATGCATATATACCTACATTCTGATGAAGTTAATCAACTTAGCCATCATCTAATGCTTAATTAATTTGTTTTGTTAAAAGTTAGGAAATTATTGACACATATATCAGTAAGATCAGTATTAATTAATTTGTTTTGTTAAAAGTTAGAAAATTATTGACACATATATCAGTAAGATCACTATATGCTTCATTTCCCATGTTTGTTTGGCTAATAGCTAACTAAAGAATGCATATTGAGTATATTTTGTAACTAATCAAGATAAACTATTATAATGTACGTTTAATTAATTTGTGTGGGTAACTTACTCCTTGTCATGCAAAGATATATTCAGTGTTATTATGTCTTCCCTGGAGCTGAAGCAGTCTGATTACTATATCGATCAATGGCTAATATATGGCTCTGGCCGCTCTGCTAACAAATATTGCTTAAAGTAGCTGCATGCATACGCCCAGGAAATGCTAGGGATGATAATTGAGCAAATGCATATGCATAAATTGATCGAACATAAATTAATTAAGACCAAAGATGCACGGAGAAGCCTCCTCGTACCATAGGCTATGTTTGGTCCCGAGTTTGAGCTTATATTCTCAAATAATCTAACTAAGGTGTTTGGTGAATCAACTCTGATGCAACTTTTAGGCAAATTATAAAAGCTTCTTAGACAAATTATAACTTTTAGAAGCTGTTGGTGATTAAATCTGCAAACGCAGATTTTTCTAATCTCACATCGGGGCCAAATTGGGCCATATAGTTGCAGTTCCCTTAGATTAATAATAAGGCTAGATAGCTCCCTGAATGATAAAGTTAAAGATAAAGAGGAAACCCGTATTTCAATCGAAAGTTTGGCATACGATTCTTATGAACAAACAAATAAGGTAAATTCTTCTTCTTCTCTCATATCACTAGAATTCGAACCATAATTCACCAGCGCATTGGAAAATATATATATATTTTAAAACGAATGATCGAGTCATCAATATATTAGAAAAGTAGGATATCAACATGAACATGGAACACCCATCTAGTGAGCCCGAATATAACCATGAAAAAAAAAAACAAAAAAAAACTAGCAACTAGTCTTAATTGTTTCTATGTCGACAACCATAGAATGAACCACATAAGTAACCAAATAACCAAATACTTGAATGTAAGACTACACTCACTTATTTAGGAAAAAAAAACCGGAACCACCCTATACAGAGGGAGTCTCCCTGTGAGACACAACTGTCGGAGCTCCTGGATCCATTGCCGCAGCCTTCAGCTCCTCGGTGCTAGTGCTACAATCAACAACCTTATCACTAAAGACCAAATATTTCTTGCCCCTCTCAGTCACAAACGTACACTTCTTAGTTCGTTGGGGACCAGACTTCGTCAGTTCACCTTCATTTCACCACCTTAGGCTTGTTGGTAGAATTTTGAGGGCAACCTTCCTTCCTATTCATCACCTCCTTCTTAGCCGGGGAAACCACAAGGCTACCATTTGCAACTGGCAAAGACAGATTAGTATAAAAAGAAACATCAAAAGGGACAAGCTCCATTTCCAAGAAGTTGAGACCGTTTGCTAAAACCATCCACCTCTCCACAAGCAATTTGCTTCGATCCCAATGCCACTAGGACAACAACCTTCTCCACCAGATCTACAAACTCCTTCGGGATTATGGTGGAACACGTGACTTGTAGTAGATGACTAATTTGTCTTCAACCAATTATCATATACAAAGAGTCACCACCTCCAGGACCACACCGCCACCGGTTGAGGGAAAATTCAAGCCACTGGGCTGCTAACTCCGCTGTTGTCATCCCTAGCAAAGAGAAGGACAGCTGAAGCCCTTTAGAAGACGACGCCACCGCATCCCCACCACTGCTCCCCATCAGAGAGAGTTGAGCCCCCTCAAAAGGGTTGGTACTCCTCCCTGGACCCATACTAGTGCAGCGAGCCAACTCGGAGCCATGGAGGAACTATTGTTAGGGTTAGGGACACGCTTTTCATTACCTCCCTTCAAGCCGGCACCTACCACTCTGATTCCCATCACCGACGCACCACCAAGCACATGAGGCTCCGACAGATCCGGAGCACCATCACAGCTGGCTTCCAAGTGTTCCAACAACCCATACACTCGGAAAAACCCAGTAACCCTTATATATTTAAAATAAAGAGTCACTGGAATCCAATCCGCACTAAACTTGAATACCATCGGCAGATACGCCTCTTTAACTGAATCAACAACACGAGAGCCTCTCTCTTGATGCCCAGCCGATCAATCTCTTCAATTACTCCCAACGTCAAGCCAACTAGCTCAACTACCTCCGCTGTGAAAAGTTTGGGAGGGAGCCCTAGGATCTCCACCGAGACCATGAAAGAATCACATGCCATCGATTGAACGTCCTTCAACCCATCATACGACGCCATGATGAACAATGACCTCCCATATAACCAAGACCTATCGAAAAGGAGTTGTTTTCGATCTGCCTCGCTAGTGAATCTCAAAACAAATCTATCACCAACCGCCCTCATGTGCAGTCAATTCTTTAGTACCCAGAGGGCATAAAACGTCCCCATCACAGCCTTTGCCTCAAGCCTTCGCCTCTTGTTGAAGAGAAGGCGCCCCACCTGAAAGACGTCAGGAGAAATAGTAGCGGCACCAGCGGTGGAGGTGAAGGAGATCCGGCCTCCCTCATGAATGGCTAAAGCGGTAGGAAAACGTGCAGTAACCTCATCAGACATGGTGAGTGTGTGAGAAGGAAAGAAAAGGGTGGAAAGCCGCTGGAAGTTGAAGCCATAGAGCAAACGCTAGAGAGAAAAATCGAGCGGCTACTCTTGTTCAGAAAACTTCGTCTTTTTTAAGATAGCGCATTGGCAACTTAATTACATGTTGTTAAAACTAACGCTCATAAATTATTTAATGAGAATACTCATAAACCTTATTTTCATGGCAAATACAATATAAATAGAAAACGGTCACATGCATATAGCCATATGGGCATAGCAATTACAAGCTTATTGTACATTGAAACTAACTGAAACCTTAAAACACATCATTAAGGAAGCTCGATGAAGTCCAGGGCATCATTAGCAGGAGTAAATCCAACAAATATAGCCCTTTTATTTTTCAACAAACTCGACCATTTAGCCATTTAGGGAATACCAGCTAGCTAGCAAGCTAGTCCTCCAGGCTCCAGCTACATGGAGAGGGCTCTGCCTTCAGCTTTAGTAGTTGATGATTTGACAGAGTCACCACAAATGCACATTGATTGTTCAGGCGGATAAATTGGTGTGCAAAAACATGTGCCGCATATTTTGATGCATTCTGGATATGGAATAGCACCTAAAGACTGAACTTTTGTAATTGCTTTTTCTTCTTCTATCACCTGTACCTTTGGTCTCTGTGCATCCACTTGGTTGCTATTCTGACCGGTAACTTTAGGGCTTGATGATTTGACAGAGTCACCACAAATGCACATAGATAGTTCAGGTGGATAAATTAGTGTGCAAAGACATGTGTCGCATGTTTTCATGCATTCTGGATATGGAATGGCGTCTAAAGACTCAACTTCAGTAATTGATTTTTCTTGCACCACCCGCACATGTGCTCTCTTCGCATTCACTTTGTTGCTATTCTGACCGGTCACTTTAGGGCTTGATGATTTGACAGAGTCGCCACAAATGCACATAGATAGTTCAGGCGGATAAATTAGTGTGCAAAAACATGTGTCGCATGTTTTGATGCATTCTGGATATGGAATGGCGCCTAAAGGCTGAACTTTAGTAGTTGCTTTTTGTTGTTCCACCTGCAATTGTGATCCGTCTGCATAAAAGAAAAATTAAGAATGTTGTAGTAATATTTAAAAATTATCTATATATATATATATATATATATATAGAGAGAGAGAGAGAGAGAGATGTGCATTATAAAATTTTTTTTTTTTAGTTTGTTTTAGGATCCCGTCTTAATAAACGTCCCCCGTCGGTACGTAATGTCTATGCATGCTCGCACTGTATATTAGTATATATATGTTCCATATATATGAGACACACATTATATGTGTGCATTCGTCAAGACTTCAGGTTCAGGAGCCAGCTGAGTTCTGTTCTATGTTAGCCCTCGTTCATTGGATGGATGGATGCTTTTTCTGCATCTATGACTATGTACGTCGATAATTCCAAAAAGAATGAACTAAAGCATTTGTCCTTTTTCATTATGAAGTAAAAGATAAAAGGATTCATCAGTTACATACTACGTACAGCACTGAACAAAGTTATATATATAAGTGAATATATTACACCAGTAATATACGTGTATTGTACGTGAAGTAACCTGACTAAATTAACAACATGATAATATATAGACAACAGTAAACCGAACATGTAGAATTTGAATTTGAACTTAAACACATGGAATATTGGCTAGCCAAATAGGTATATGTACTTACCTTGATTATGGTGTGGTTGGTTACTAGAGGTAAGCAGCTGGCCAAATAGGTATAAGCGAGCATGAGCAGTAGTTGCTGCCAAAGCCATGGCAAGCAACATCAAGACACTCACTTTCAACATCATTGAAACCCGATCCGATCGTAGGGTTCTCTCACTCAATTCAACTCTCAACTCGGTTCAGTGTGTGAGAAATGAAGAGGCTTTGAGGTCTATTTATAGCTTAGAATTGAAACTTCTAGCTAGATGATAAATAACACTTCATAGAAATTAAAACATAAACGAGTTTATTTTCTGTTTTCTTATCCTCTGGCCGGCGAGATGCCATTGTCCAATCAAGATGTATATTGTGGATCCCACGATACACACAATGATTGAGATGATTATGGGTACGGTAATAATCGGTCCAATATTATATTACATGTAAAAAGAAGACTACGTACTCCTTACCATTCGAGTTTTACAACCGATGCTTTAGTTCTTGGCCTTTCTTGATTTCTCTCCTTGATCTTCGATTCTTATGGTCAATTACTCGTTCATTTGGAATTCTAACATATCTTCCCATTTCTAGTGAACTTAGAGCGTCTTCCTACGAGGGCCACGACAATTTGTTTTATGTGGTGATTACGTACGTACTGGTGTTTCTGATACACATCCAACACTTGTACAAAGAAAGAAAATAGAACCTGAACATGAATAACACGTTAACATCTGCGAAAGCCAACAGAGAAGACCACGGATGGAGAGCTCTCATCTGAAGCTTTGAACCTCACAGAGGAAGGGAGGAAGACGATAGAGGCATTAACAGACAGCTAGATCGATCAGGCATCACCATCTTCTTAGAGAGTTTAATTGATTCATACATTCAGAGAGGGAAAAAAGGAAAACAAAAGGCAAATTCATGCATGATTGCATGCAAGTTGATAATTTAGGTTAGGTGTAAGAAAATGATGATATGGACCGCAGGGCTCGACTGACTGATAATAATACAATATCGATATGGACAAAACGTTTTTCCTCATGTGATTGATGATTGAGCTCCAAATAAAAAACAATCGAACTTAAATATAAACAACGTAAAATCGATTAGTCACTTTTTCTTATGGCACGTTTTTTTTTTTCGGCAATGAAATTGAACTTTTATTGATTGAGGTATAGATAAATAGATCATTACCTGATTTACTGATACTCTTACCAAGGTCCTAAAAAAATTCGTTTTTAAATTTACTGTTTCACCTAATTGTATATATTATATATAAGAGCAATAGATCGAAAATGTTATATAAAAGGTTGGTGGGTTTCACCTGATTGTACCAGAACATTTCGTTCATAAAATCTGACATGCATCTTAAGGAATTAAGATAATTATGACAGCATCGATCTTTATAATGGGCTTAATGAGCCACTCATGTCGTTGTTTAATAACCAATTGATCAAACTTTGGGACGTGCAAAAACGGCTGCTTTTAGCTACTTGAAGGAAAAATTAACCAAGAAGCTGGTTAGTTGGCGCTCAAAGTTATTGAGTGGTGCTGGGAAATTTTTTTTTATAAAAGCAGTAGCTCAAACAGTCTCGATGTATGTGATGAATTGCTACATCACTACAAGAGATTATAGCAAAAGCGAGGGAATTTTTTTATGACAACACAAAATCAATTTTAAGATATCAATTGAGTTTATATTTGTTTTAAGTGTTTTCATCTGATTATGTAGATATTTCCACTACCCCTAATGAATTAAAAAAACACGTGGAAAGACAACTGGGAAAGGCATGATTGAGATGATTGCTAGCAATGGTAATCAGAAGGTGGAGGTAATATTTGACCAGGAGCATTGGGTCCCAAATACGGAGTTTAGTAATAAGAAATTCACTACGGCTATAGGGATTAAGGTTCGAAGTCGAGCTCCAGTATGTAACAAAGGATGGCATAAGATTTTAGCAGATACAAAGAAGACCCTAAGAGGAGGATTGACGGTAAGCCTACGTCAAATTGGTTAAGTCTAATGTCTACAAATATATGATGGTAGTGAAATTAACTTGTTGTTTTAATTCCTCGTTTCCTTATGATTAGTTGATTACTGTGAAGAAGGGTGAAAATAAATTGTTTTTAGCCCATATCCGAGTCTGTGGTCGTGTTATATATAGCCTATATATAATGTTGTATGAATGTTTGATATACCATATGAGGAGAGTTTGCAAATATGTTTCGATAGAGAGAAATTTGTCAACTAATCTAAGAGAGGAATTTACCAAATATGGCATAATATCAACATTCAATCTTTGATTGCTAAACTTGAAAGTATATAAATTATGTATAACATATTTACTCTTAATCAGGTACACTTTATCGTGGACATTGAACACCCAAAAATTATCGAGTTCGTGAATGATAAGATGCGTTCGGCGTATACTAACTTCAAATGGAGATTGCATGACCACTTCCAAAAGTGTAGGACACCTGCTCAGGGACGAGCCACGCTTCCTCCAGTGGATCTATGGGGCACTGAGAGACCGATAGAAGAGTGGCACTGATTGTGTGACACACTGTATATTGATCCAAAATATATCGTACGTAACCTTTTCTCTTATTATAATATCTACATATGTATTTTTAGTCCTAAAGTTTATTCTTAGTGTAAATTTTAGACCACCTAATTAGTCTTTTTATTTAGTTATAAAGGAAAAATGCACAAAGAATTCCGCTAGTCAAAAGAAACAAAAGAATACTCATCGTGGTGGAGCTATGCCTTTCATTCAACATGCTATGAAATCTACAGCTAAGGTAAATTTACTGAGTTGATTAATTGAGTTAATTTAATTGTTCTCTATAACACTATTCATTTTCTTACTTTTTCTACTTTCAAATTGTAGGAAAACAATCATTTGTCTTACATAGACAATTGGGCAGCTATGTACCAAGATTCTAATAAAAATGGGGTCAGTGATGATGCACGTGAGAAATATGTAAGTACCACATAATCATTTTGCTAATATTAGTTTTTATTATAAAAATGATCAATATTGTGTATAAAAGTAATGACATTTTCAATATTCTTTAATTTTATAGGATAAGTTGAAAAGTAAGAGAGAAGAGGCAAATGAGAAATTGACCCAGGAGGCACCAGAGGGTACTCCACCAGAATCTGTACAGGTTATTGCGCGCGATGAGATTTTAATAATGGCTAGAGAGTGTGGAAGGAAGGGGAAGAGAGTTCGTGGTTTAGGCTCATTTCCTCGCATGGAGCTTGGAACTACAACATCTTTGACTACCGTGAATTTTGAGATGAATGAAATGCAAGATAAAGTGAACAAACTTGAATCAAATTTGAACAGAGTGCAGATGCAGAATGCAAAGCTTGTGGCAATGATAGATGATTTTTTTAACAATCAAAATAGTTACAAATTCTCTGATACAGACATCAACACGGAGGGAGGACATTCACTTGACTTCGAGAATATGGTACCATAAACTGAAGAAAATGCAATCGGAAGAAATGGAGATTGTGCCAATGACAATGAAGATGATCAAGAAACGGATGAAGAAATATGAACATGTAATGTTTATTTTATAAACTTTTAGTGATTATTTCTTTGTTTTAGCGGTTGAAAATTTTATTTGGTGGTTTTTATTTTCGAGACGAGAAATAAATTGGTTATTTTTTAATAAATTTTAATTGAAGAAATTATTTTTTAATGATAAAAAATCAGCCTATTACATCTTTACTTGAAAGAAAGAACCGACCCGTATCAACTGGGAAGCCAAATAAACTTAGACACTAGCTAACCATGGAGTTCATTTAAAGAACTGTATAAATTAGTAGTGACAATGACATAAGTTTCGTATCAACTTACATTTTATATTTTTTGGGGAGATTTTATAAATTTTATTGTTCTTCATGAGTGTCTTTTTTTTTTTCAATATAAACCAATTACATATTCTTTAATACTCTTACTGGTAAACATATAATGCATATTTGGTATGATACTCTTAATCTATATCAGAATAGCTTAAATCGAAGCAGATATTCGTACGTCAAGCAAACATAACTCTAGCATATATCCCTTAATTGTCTATATAAGAAGATAGCAATCTTCTGATTCTTCTCTCATTAGGTCTCCTCTTCACGTCTCCCTCCCTTAATTGTCCCTAAACTGAATTTATATCCCTTAATTGTCATCAGATTTTCCATCCTCTTTTTCCCTCAAGTGACAAGCGGGAACATTGAGCGGGAATTGTGAGTGGGAACAGAAAAGTTTGGAGCCCACCTAATCAAGATCTATCTCACTTGAATAGGATGGAGAACAATATAAAAAAGATATAGAGTGTATATCTTCAAAATCACCTCTACTATTCGAGATATCTCCTCAAAGGTATGTACCAAGAGCAATTACCTGCTATATTTTGGTTGGATATAAGTCTAGGATGGAGAACAATATAAAAAAGATATAGAGTGTATATCTTCACAATCACCTCTACTATTCGAGATATCTCCTCAAAGATATGTACCAAGAGCAATTACCTGCTATATTTTGGTTGGATATAAGTCTAGGATGGAGAACAATATAAAAAAGATATAGAGTGTATATCTTCACAATCACCTCTACTATTCGAGATATCTCCTCAAAGGTATGTACCAAGAGCAATTACCTGCTATATTTTGATTGGATATAAGTCCTGATGGAAACTTTTGGTTAAGTTTTTTCTTGTTTATGAGTAATTGACAGTGTAATTTATGATCTAGTATCATGGCCGTAGTAAACCATAAACTCTTCTGTGATGTGTTTTGCTTGTTTTGACTTTCGATCTGTTGCTTGTTTAATCTCCTCATGGCCTCATATATGCCAATATATATTAATCCAATTGTATATATTAATCCCACTATGTCCTGAATTAGGTTCAAAACGATTAAGGAAATAATGAGTGTTTTTGATTAGGGTTTGGTCTAAGATTTGTCATGAATTCCCCCCCCCTCTATTAGTTACTAGGAAGATTTTGCAATAATCTCTTCTCACATTCACGTCTCCTCTTAATTATCTTTCCAAATTTTATTTTTTCCAATCTCCTATATCAGCTATCTTCACGTCTCCTCTCTTCCTTAAACTACTCCTCTCAGAGTGATAAACATTTTTTATATCTCCTCCATCTCTATCACTCTATCTCTACCTTTCCCGATCTCATATCTTAACGTACGTCTATATATTGATGCTTTTTCTCATTTCGTTTTTAAAAAATCAAGACTGTATGAGTAGGTTGAAAATTGTCTATATATTGTTTGTCATGTGTTGCAGATGTCTTCTCAAGCTCAACAACTTGGCCAAAGGAAACTAATCAGGAGGCATACACATGGAAATACAATTGGAAAAGATAATTGAGGAAAAGGTTGATGGTAAGTTTAGGTCAAATTGATTAAATCTACATATATATGTGTATTGTATGTACCTAGATTATTCTTAACATATTTAATTTTAATCAGGTACACTTTATCGTGGACATTGAACATCTAAAGATAATTGAGTTCATGGATGATAAGATGTGTTCGACGTATACTAACTTTAAGTGGAAGTTGCATGACCACTTTCGAAAGTGTGGGATACATGCTCAGGGATGTGCTACTCTTTCTCCAGTAAATCTATGGGGCACTGAGAGACCGATAGAGGATTGGCATTGGTTGTGTGATACAATTTACACATATCCAAAATTCCAAATATCGTACGTAATTGAAGAATGTGCCAATGACAATGAAGATGATCTAGAGATAGATGACTATTTATTTATGAGCAAGTAATTTAGCATATACTGTAGCTGGTCTTGGCTAGTAGATATTTGATTTTATTTAGTTGTTTTAATTTCAAACAAGAAATAAATTAGTTATTATTTAATAAATTGTATTAATTACTGGAACAATTCTTTTTATTGGTAATATTCTACATTAGTTTTAATTTAATAAATATGAATTGCGACATTTAAATATGTTAGTTATTATTATATGTGACATAACACGCGACCTCCCATATTATTATATTCGACAAGTATTTTGTCTTGTATAACATATTTTCTGACAACTATGTTGGTGTTGCAAAAAATTTACATTTCTCGCATAATTAAATATGCGACGAATTTGAGTTGTCACAACCGGTTGTCACTTAAAGTGTTTTGTTGATTGTCAAGCGCGACAGACTTATAGAGTTGTCACATTTACAACATGCAAAACAGTTGCATCCTCGATGAAAGAATACGCGATAAATATGCAAACCACGCTAAATGAATACGCGACGTAAATGAAACCTCGGTTATACAAATTGTAACAAAAATAAAATCTCATGAGTTACTTTATGCGACGTAAGTAAAACTTGGGAAATTGAAAATGTGACAAAAATAAAGCCTCGGAAATTGAAAATGTAACAAAAATAAAGTCTCGCCAATTAAATATGTGATGTAAATAAAGCCTCTAAAATTGAAACTGTGACAAAAATAAAGCCTTGTCAATGAAATATGAGACGTAAATTAAGCCTTGAAAATTGAAAATTGTGACAAAAATAAAGTCTCGCCAATGAAATATGCGACGTAAAATAAGCCTCGAAAACTGAAAATTGTAACCAAAATAAAGTCTCGCCAATTAAATATGCGACATAAATAAAGCCTCAGAAATTGAAATTGTGACAACAAAAAAGTCTCGCCAAATAAATATGTGACGTAAATTAAGTCTTGGAAATTGAAAATTGTAACAAATATAAAGTCTCGCCAATGAAATATGCGACGTAAATAAAACCTTGTTTATACAATTGTAACAAAAATAACCTCTCGCAAATTAAATATGCAACGTAAATTATGACTCAGAAATTGAAAATTATAACAAATTTAAAGTCTCACATATGGTTTTTGCAATAAACTTACGTTTCTCGTTGTATGTCAGATGTGAGGAATCAATTGTCTCACATATTGCAAAAGCGATAAATGTGTATTTTCGTCACTTTTGACAATCAGTGAAACACTTTAAGTGACAACCGGTTGCGACAATTTTTAGTTGTCACTTTTCCAATTATGCAAGAAATATAGACTTTATGTGACAACTTTGGGTTGTCGCCAAAGTCATTATCTGTTGTAGTGCATGTTGCCTCTTTGGTATGTGTGATGATTTGCATCAACTATGTGCAGGTTTTTGGTGGGGTGATTCGGATGAGAAAAGCAAGATTCACTGGAGATTATGGGAACGTCTTTGTGTTCAGAAGCAAGATGGTGGAATGAGTTTTAAAAATTTCATTGGTTTAATATGGCAATGTTGGCTAAGCAGGGTTGGCGTGTGTTACAGAAGCCCAATTATTTGATTACTCGTTTGTATAAGGCTTTGTATTATCCTGAGGGGGATTTCATTATAGCACAATTGGGGACAACTCCTTCCTTTTGTTGGCGTAGTATTATAGAAGCAAGAGAAGTCTTGATACAGGGCCTGAGATGGCAAGTTGGAAGTGGAGAGCTGATTGATATATGGAAGGACAAATGGATTCCAGATGTCTATCCCCGATGTCCTTCTTTGCCTCCAAGTTGAAATGCTCACCAGTTTGTGTCGGAGTTGATTGATCCTTTTACTAGAAGATGGGCCAAAGAGAAGTTAGTGAAATGTTTCACACCGGAGGATGTGGATCATATCCTTACCATTCCATTGAATAGTAGAACCTCAGTTGGTCCAATCTGGCATTTTCACAACAAGGGGATATTCACTACAAATAGTGTTTATTACGTGGCTAGAGACATTACATTGGGGCTGGTTCATATAGCCCTCCAAATCCTTATACAAGCCTTTTGGAAGGCTATATGAAGTGCTAAGGTCTCTGTCACGACCCCAAAATTTCGAGTATAAAAACTCTAATTTCGAAGTCATGAAAAACACTAAAATAATCTCAATGAATCGAAATCATTTTAAATGCCACAGCGGATCATCTCTGAGTTCAAAATACAACTCAGTCAACCGACTATTACAAACCAAATTTATAATTCGACATTATAACAAATAGAAATGTATAATCCTCACAAAATCCTCATAAATCAAAACCACACAAAATCCTCACCACAAGATGGAAATAAATAACTTCGAGTTCTTTGAGCGGTCTGTCTACTTCCGCTAATCCACACCTGCAGTGTTATCCACTACACCATCGAATTGGTGCACCGGGATTGTAAACACAAACCCGGTAAGCTTTACAGCTCGTATGAGTAAAATAACAAATATAACTCGCATATGAATATATACGAAAATCCACAATAAATAAATATAAATGCACTCATGACTCATTAGACGGCCCATCTGGTTGTCTAATAGTTTGAAAATATATGTACTCATGAGAATTGGGAAACCCCTATATTTATCCAAATGCATTTATAATAAGGATACTCATGAGCGCTGGTACACCTCTGTTATCCCTCATGTAGTACACCGCCCACATTGGGCAACCTCATGCTACCTAACATCCAAAAATATGAGTACTCATAAACCGATAACCCATATGTTATCTCACTTGCAGTACTTCGGCAGACAGACTAGAACTCTAACTGTATCGTAACTTTCGCTCGGCCAAAGGCTAGGTTCCGACATGCCAAACACGTTCGAAGACTGGTCCGAAGACATAAACACGTCCGAAGACAAAAACTCATCCGAATACATCAATCACGTCCGAAGACATCAATCACGTCCGAAGACAAAACTCATCCGAAGACATCAATCACGTCCGAAGACAAACACGTTTTAACAAAACTCAATGTTAAAACCACGTACAATAATCATCACATCATATTGTACAAATCAAATCACATGCTCGATATATAAATCTCATCACCAACGTGAACATATTCACAATGAAATCCTGACAGTATATAATATTGCAAACTATATATATATGTACCTATTTACCATTTATACAAATATATATATTCCACTATATCATATACATGTCATATTTCATTCTTTAAAATTCTGCATAATCTTGAATCCCCGCAAGAGTAGATTCGTAAATATGTGAGATTTTACTCACCTTATAAGCTCGAGCGTAATTCCACAATTCCGAATGTAATTCTTTTTCTTAAATTATTGATCACCTTGAAAAGATAAGAAAAGAATTTAGAATCGTTACGTAAACCGTAAATGCCGAAACAGTAATAATATGTTACTGTTAAGCAATTTCTGGTTTTACGAAGTACTGTTCATGTATTTACTATTCACATATTTATGTACCAATACACATCAATTACGTATTCATGTACATATACATACTGTTTACGTATTTCTGTACGTATGAATGCTATTCAAATGTAAATACTGTCTCAGTAAATAATAATTACTGATTTACCCTTCCGAAATTATTTTTTACAATTACTGAAAGTAATTTACATTTACCGTACGTAAAATAATTTTACAGTACTTAAATCACCTTTTTACATTCACCGTCGTAAAAATAAATTTTTATAAATTACTGTTTGAAAACACTATTCACGGCCACCTCTGGCGACCGCGCGTGGCGCTCACGCGCCAGTCACTGTGGCAGCGCGTGGGGCCCACACACCGAGCCTACGACCAGCGCGTAGCACACCACCGCCGCCCCATTTCTCCTCCTCTCCTTCTCCTCTACCGCTGCACGGCCCAAGGCCGCCTCTAGACCACCTCACGCACTCACACGCGCCGCCTAAGGCGGCGGTGTTCAACACTCCACCTACACCTCCGATCCTCCTCCAAGTTCTCCAAATCGATCCAAAATCACCACACAATCACACACAAACATCAAATTCATCAATTCATACCTAGATCGAACGGTGGAGGCTTCGATTCGTCGTCAGTGATGCTTGAGAGGCCGGCGACGTCGATTCGAGCAGTGGCGAGGGCGTGCGGTGAATCGAAGCTCCACCCTTGTCGTGGAGGGCTCCAGAGGTGAGAGGAGGCGGAGGCGAGCTTGCCTTGAGCACGGAGTCGGCGGAGGAGCACGGCGGAGGAGCACGGTGGAGGAACGCACAAGCTTCGGATCGTCACGCAGGCTTCCCGACGGCGAAGGGGGAGGTGCGCCGAGCTTGGGGTTTGGTGAGGAGGGCCTCGCGAAGCGATAGAGCGAGGCAGTGCAAGCCATGGAGGGCTAAACGGCGAGATCGCCGGTGGAGGGCATTTCGGAGAGAGAGAGAGAGAGAGAGAGAGAGAGAGAGAGAGAGAGAGAGAGAGAGAGAGAGAGAGAGAGAGAGAGAGAGAGAGAGGGAAAATGGGAGAGGGAGGCGCGGGGTGTGGGTTTCCAAAAATGGAAACCCTAACTCCCATAATTATCTATTTATACTAGTTTCCAAAATCGGAAACGAACTTCCGACGTTAATAATTTTCACGTCCGATGTCCGATTCAAACGCGTGACGCGTCCACGAACTCGTATCGACGAGCTCTACAACTTTCGTGAAGAAAGTTTTCTCAAACGAGCAACAAAATAAAAATCGATTTTCATGTCGCGGAAACGTAATGTTTTTCTAAATAAACGTTCCGATAACGTTTCCGTTTCGATTTCCGACGTCACAAAGCGGAACGAACATGATTTATAGAATTTCACAAACTTATAAACTTAAAACCAAGTCTAATAATCATTCCGAAAAATCGGGTTATTATAGTCCCTAACAAAGTGGTGTTGCATGCTTGGAGAGCTTGTACTGGTATTTTACCTACACGAGATGTTTTAAGCAAAAAAGGTTATTTGGGGGACATGAGCTGCTTGTTGTGCAAACATGATTATGAAGATGACTTCCAGTTATTTGTGAATTGTCCCTACGCTCACGAGGCTTGGTTAGCATCATCTCTAAAGCAAGCTATTGGAGCTATAAATATACATGATCATTTGCTTAATGCATCTCATGGTATGACACAAAAAAAATTTGCTCTAGTGTTTATGGTTTTGTGGTATATTTGGACAAACATGAATTCACAATTATGAGATAACAAAAGGCAAAGACCAATGGAGGCAGTTTTGTTAAGCTTGGGCTAGTATAATGACTTCAGAAGGCGAATGTTAATGAGGCTGCTCAATCCCGATATCTTACGCATTGGACTAAACCCGAAAATGGTTGGGTCAAATGTAACATTGATGGTGCTTACATTGCAAGCTCTCGTAGAGGAGGTTGTGGTATGGTTTTAAGAAATGGGATGGGTGAGTTTGTTGTAGGGGCTGTTAAACCCTATGTCCAATTGACTTCACCTTTTCATTCAGAATTGCTGGCTCTCATTGAAGGTATGAAACTGGTAGAAACTTTGGGCTATCCCAAAGTCATCTTTGAGACATATTGTTTGCTATTAGTGCGCGCTTTAAATCAAGATATAACTGATCTATCAAGCACGAAGGAGATTATGTAGAGACCGATGTTTAAAATAAAAAACTTGCCTCAAGACTTGTATGAGGCTTAAAAAGTTTAAAGTTACTTGCATAACGCCTTTATTTTTCGATCTAGGCAGTGAGACTTAAAAAAGCGTAAGCTTTTTACGCTTATAGCTACGTTTTCACGCCTTTTACACATTTTACTACGATTTAGAAAATTATATTTTTAGATATATTTTTATATTTATATATAGTGTGTTTAAATCGATAAAAACTATCTAAAACGTTTAGATTATGAATTACATTATATCAAAATGTAATAAATTGGTAAGTTCTTATGTATATTTGTTCTTTTTTTATGTGTATAATTATATATTTACACATTTAACTACTAATTTTTTATAACATAAGGCTTACGCCTAATGCGTTTTAAGTTTTAAAACTCAAGACTATCAAGATAACGCATTGGGGTACGCCTTCGTTTTTTAAAACATTGGCATAGACATCCAAATTTTAGCGTGATTCATGCTAATAGAGTTGTTGATATCCTTGCTAAACATGCTCTACCTTCTTGAGAGAGTCAGAATTGGTGTATAATTGCTCCCGTCATGATAAGGGATGTCATCTAAAATGATTGTAATAATTATCTTTCTACAGTGAATTTTAAGTTTAAAAAAAAATTTGATCAAGTTTTTATCAAATTAATTTTTTTATTCTGAAAATTCTGAAACTATAAATCTAGTATTTCAAGGGATGTCCTTCACTCCCCATTTTTTGTGAGTTGTTGTTTGTGCATGTGGCTATTGTTGCTAGGGAGAAAATTTTGGAGAGGTATAATCCGAGTTGTATCTTGCCATTTACGGCACGAGAAATATGATATGATGGCAGTTTAATTTAGGGGCTCAAGCTTTAATTGAGAATGTGTTGTTTGGTGAACGGTATATATCAGATGTGGTAATGAACTAATGATGACCGTGAAGGATTACTTTGGACCTGGGAGCGGATCAGCTTTGGAGTATATCCCAGCAGGATATATCAGAGGCAACGTAAATTGTAAGAGCCCGGTTGGCCGGGTTTTAGGGTCAATTGGAGATAGGAGGTGGTTGATACATCAAATGTCTTTATACATAACTCTACTGCAACATATATAAACATAGTGTGGATATGGAGCTTTAGTTGAAGTTGACGCAAAGGTGTGAGTGAGTTCATTTTAGTTCGAGACTTCGAGATATAGTTGGAGATCGAGTACGATAGTTCACTGTAATAATTAGAAGGTTACTCATTATGTAGTCAGACTCCCAAACTCGCGCTTTCTCTGCATATTAGCGGACGATAGTTAGGGCGAAAAATATTTATAGGCCCCAAAATAAATATTTAAAAAATTATAAATATAAAAATAAAATAAATTCATCTACTACATTTGAGTTATTAATAAGTCACAAGTTTAAATTTCGATGAATTACAATTATTTCATGATCTCTTATATGCTATAAGAAAAAACATGAAAAGTTAGACTTTCTTTTTATTATAATCTCATGCGGAGTCATGTATCTCACTTGTTTAGTTGATATAATGGTAACTTTTCATTATATTCAATAGTAATTAGTCTTTTAACTCCTCTTTTCTTTCATTTTTTTTCCTTAATTGAGGCCCCCTAAAATGTAGGGCCCATGGCTTGAGCCTACTTGCTCTTGCCCTAGGGCCGGCAGTGACGATAGTGTCTGACATGCTTCTTCTTATTTTAGTTGATGAGTCTCTTTGTAAGTAGTTGATCGAGGTCATTAATTCATTGATATGGGTGTGGTTTTCCGGAGGTGCCAACGTCAGATTCAAAGGTGTTTTAGGGTTCAAGAGACTTGTCGGTCTAATTTATGGGATCTTCATGTTAGAATTTGCACTAGTGAGACAAGTTTTACCTGCCTTCAGTCCAGCAACCTTGGAGATGATAGAGGTGCTATGATGGGTAAGCCAAGCCGCCTAATTAAGGTGGTGAATGTTGGTGATGAAAAATTCCTAGTAGGCGTTTGTCTCACTAAATTTAGAAATCGTGGACGGGAACTGACGTGGATTGTCGTTTGTCTTAATCTTTTTTTTAATTAGGTGATCGACTTTTGGAAAGAGAGGGGATACACGCAGAAAACTCTCTAATGCCAAAGTGTTTATCTTAGATATTCTCAATTCAAGTAATCACAAATAGATATCCAACCTCTTGTCCAATCCCCTCTTTATATAATGCAATTCCTCATTCTTTATTAAATTACATTAACAATCGTCATCATGATTGCATTCATGTGTACTTATGTATGTTTCTCCATTATTGTGCATTTATTTTGTCAGTAATTTATCTCATTCATGTTTCCTTAATGTGTCGGTTTCCTACCGAGCATTCATTAGTCATTAAAATCATCCTAGTTATGACCATCATTCAAGTCACATTGAACCTCCTTCATTGCAGTCTTCATTGTCATTACCACTTAGCGCAACAATTATTCATTCTTAGGCACAGTTTAACATTATTTTTATAACCTGCTTTTGGTCCAAAAACGCTTTTGGTGAAAAGGAGATTGTTTGGTAACTTCTCAAATTATGCTTTTAACTAGAAGCGTTGTCGGTCACAACAGGAAATCAAAAACTACTTCTGAGTAGCTTCTCGTTTATGCTTCTACGGAAACCTCATAAGGGACGCGAATGATTACATGAATCTTTCCTTGAGCCCAAAAATATCCTTCATTTTCTATAAGTTTAACAATGTGCCTATATTACATTAGACATATCTTCCACAATTTATACCTGGGAACACTTTCTCTTAGCAAAGCTTCGCGTCGTTGCTGTAAGAAAACCAATCAAAATGTCAGCCTCTTTGCATCAAATCAATCAAGAATCTAAGACAACCCAATAGTTTAAATCACTTCTAGCTTCACAAATTCTAAATTTAGTTTATCAAGTGATATAGGTTTGGAATTGTGGGTTTTTATTCCATGAGTGATGGGTTATGGAGGATGAATGTAATAACCCGATTTTTCGGAACGAATATTGGATAATTTTTAAGTTTATAAATTTGTGAAATTCAATTAAACGAATTTTGTTTGTTAGAGAAGCGGTAAATCGAAAACGGAAACGTTATCGAAACGTTTAATTAGAAAAACGTTACGTTTCCGCGACGTAAAAATCGACTTTTATTCCGTCGCTCGGTTGCAAAAACTTCATTCACGAAAGTTGTAGAGCTCGTCGATACGAGTTTTTAGACATGCAGTATGCGTTATTTGAAGATCGCATGAGGAAGTTACGTTCAAGGGAAGTTTGAGTTCCGAAAATGGGGATGTATAAATAGACACTTTCATGTTAGGGTTTCATTAATTGCTAAACTCACTTTGTTCCTCCTCTTCCCCTCGCGCGCGCCTCTTTCAGAGTCAAAGTCTGAAGACTGACCCGACCCGGACCCGAGCCAACCCGACCCGAGATTTCTGGTTTCGTCCGGCGTCCCCCGACCGCGCGACCAACCCAGATCGTCTCGCCTCGTCTGTGCGCCATGCCTCGTGGTGATGGTTGGTATCGCCCCGCAGCAGGTGGTGCGAACCGAAGGCTTGACAGTGACCCAATGACCCGGTTTCGACCCGGTTTCATTTCCGGCGATTCAAGCTCCTCCACCGGTCAAGTTCTCCTCTTCACCATCGTGCGAGACTTGTTGTGTTAGTGGCTTGCACCCTTTCATGTCGGATGGAGAGAATCGAGGCTTGGAAGAATGGATGCTTCCTTGGAATCGGTTTGTTTGCTGCAGGGTGTTTCGGTGATTATGGCACCCATCCGACTTGATTCCCGGCCTTCCTCAACGTGGCAGTGGGTCTATGATGTCCTCCCCCTCTCAATACAACTTCCAATGGCAGTGAAGCAATCCAATTCAACCTCACCATGGCTGGGCGGTTCATTTGAGCTGTGGTGGACTTGATCCGAATGTGCATGTCATTTTGGCTAAGTAGTGCGTCCCTGGAGATTGAGCCTTGTATGGTAGAAGTGAGGGTGCAGTTTGTAATGGCAGTTCTGATCAAGATGTTGTTGCCTAAGGTACCAATAGTTATTTTTTTACATTGTTGACGGGTAGTTGTTGTGAAATACTTAGGATGTGTAATTTTAGGCAACGATGTGTCATCACAAGTGTATCAAGTCTTAGTAGTGCCATGAGAATAATTCGAACTCCATTTATCATGCACTCATCGCGATTGAGTGATTATTACGAAAACAGTAGCGTTACAGAGTTTAAATTTTTATGGTCAGTGAGCGGTTTAGATACTCAGTCGATTCACTCCCTGACCTAATGACGTTAATGTATTCAGTTAAGTACATTTGGGTGGTTTAACTCGAGTTTAATGGCATTTAGGGTGAAAAACCTTATTCGTTATTTACACTGCAAGGGATATTGAGTGTGATCTTGGTATGATTAGGTACTTGGAGGTTTTGGTGTGGTGGGGGTGGCAGTGATTCTTCACAATTGTGTGGAAGACGCAGCCGGATTATAAGGTGAGTAAAATCTCACATATTTACGAATCTACCCTCGCGGTAAATTCAAGATTTTTGCAAGAGTGTTAAATATTGAAATACGACATGTATAAGATATAGTGGAATATATATATTCGTATAAATGGTAAATAAGTACTTATATATATATAGTTTGCTATATTATGTACTGTTATGAATTCATTGGAATTAGTTGTTTCGATGACGAGAATTATATGACGAGCATGTGAATTAAATTGTACAATATGATGTGAGATTATTATACGTGATTTTTTTAATATGTGTTTGTTAAACGTTTTGTCTTCGGACGTGTTTACAAATTATGACACGTATACGATATAGTGGATTTTATATATATTGTATAAATGGTAAATAAGTACATATATATATAGTTTGCTATATAATGTACTGTTATGATTTTATCGTGATGATGTCATTTCGATGACAAGATTTTATCGAGCATGTGATTTTGATTGTACAATATGATGTGAGATTATTGTACGTGATTTTAACATGGAGATTGTTAAAATATGGATTTGTCTTCGGACGTGATGTTTGTACAATATGATTTGAGATTATTGTACGTGTTTGGGAAGTCGGAACCTAGCCTTTGGCCGGGCGAAAGTTACGATACAGTTAGAGCTCTAGTCTGTCTGCCAGAGTCCTGCATGTGAGGTAACAGGTGGTTATCTGCTCATGAGTACTCATATTTTTGGATATTGGGTAGCGGGTGGTTGCCCAATATCGGCGGTGTATTACGAGAGGGGTAACAGATGTGTACCAGCGTTCTTGGTACCCGTATTATAAATGCATTTGGGTAACCAGAAGGGTTACTTAATTTCTCATGAGCGTTTCATTTCATGTTTCTTTGGGACAACCAGATGGGCCGTCCATTGACTCATGAGTGCATTTATATTTGTTTGATTTCTGGATTTTCGTATATATTGATATGCGAGTTATATTTTCATTTTACTCATACGAGCTATAAAGCTTACCGGGTTTGTGTTTACAATCCCGGTGCACCAATTCAATGGTGTAGGGAATACTTCCGCATGTGTTGACTAGTGGGGATTGAGAGACGACTCCGGTGACTCGAAGTTGTTCGTTACCCTGCTTGTGGCGAGATTTCAGTGAATTTGTGAGTGAGAATTTGTGAGGTTTTATTTGTGAGTTTTGTGAGAGATTGTGAGGATTATTACATTTCCAGTTTTATGTATGGATTATAAATTTGGGTTGTAATAATTGGTTTGTCTGAGTTGTATTGAGAACTCAGTAATGATCCGCTGTGACATTTTAAATGATTTCGATTTCATTGAGATTATTTTGTGTTTAACGATTTTAAAATTTTGAGTTTTTAAACTCGAAATTTTAGGGTCGTTACAATGAAAGAGATTGGGAGCTGGTTTACAGATTCAATGAGAGATTTTGGTCAAACTGGGTTTGTTATTTGGATAATGAAACTGGATTTGGTGATTTTGATGATGATTCAATGCAAAAATTTGGGTTTTGTTATACGTGTTCATCATCAGAAGAAGAACAAACTGGGAGTCAAAAGAGAAACAGTTGTAGGAGAAATATATATATGTGAGGGTGGTAGCCTTAGATCGAGCCACCTCATATACTCTTATTACTTCAAAGTAATTTCTTCTTATTACAGGAAAAGGAAAAATAATGCACTAAATCAATAGTTAATATTACTTTCTAAAAAATAAATATGAATTAAGAAAGATCAAGAGTGGTTTTTTTAATGATAAGACTTTAACTATACTATTTATTTTGATTATGAAAATATAAGTATATTTCAAGATATATTAAGTATCCATGTCCAATTTAGTAATTATACATATTCATAGCACTTTCAGAAGATAGTTTACCAAACACTAAAATCGGTTTGCTCACAGCGATATCAAAAACAATTTTGGTTACAGCAAACTCAAAAACAATTATACTCACATCAAACTATGCCTTAATCTATCTTTACTCATTGTACTTACTTTGTCTTTATTGTTGGGTGCTAATATTTTCTTGCTCCCACAGTAAGAAGCTCATGGGTCTGAGATAGGTTCTTCAACTAGCTTTGGGTGTCTATGACTCTATCTCAATAGCTTAATAGCGTGATTTAGTTTTTGGTTCTCTATTTTGGACTTATTTTTAAAAATTGTATTGCCTGATGTGAATCTAGGGACATAAATTTGCCTACCATGACTTGTTTTTAACGTAGTCATGGTATTCGATCACATGAATCATATTGGATTCTGTTAATTAAACACTATTTATAATAGTAATTAGTGAGGATAACAAATGACAAACAAGTCGGTGAATACGGAAGTAAAAGATTGATTTAATTTATATATTGGCGGATTGGCCTTTCAGTCATAGATACGGAACACTGAGCATGTGTTGTCCAATATTACATATTTGCCCATGTTTAACGGTTTAACTTAAACCTTAGTTTCTATCAAAAGTTACGTGCGTTGAACAATAATTGAGAAGCTTGAATTTCTTCTTAAGTTTTTTTTTTTGTGTCTTTCACTAATGACATTCATTCCTTACTAATTAATGGAGGTACGAATAACTCGCAATGGCAGGGCAAGGGTTAACATAGAACTATTGCCTCGTACTCTTTATTTTCATAACAAGCTGAAAGAAACTATCAACATCAATACATAACATAATCCGGACCGCTTACATATAGGCAGACAAATGCAAGCTTATTGTGCATAACAACTAACTAAAGCCTGGCCTTAATTAGTCCTTAAGGGGGCTGAAAGGAAGTCCAGGGCATCAATAGTACGTAGGAGTAATCCCAACATATTATGGCCCTATTATTTATCAACGAACTCGATCGATTATTTGGGGAAGAACATGCACTTAGCAACCAAGCTGGCAAGTTACTCGGATAGCGAGATGGGGAGGGCTCTGCCTTCAGCTTTCGTCTTCATACCGCAGTAGCATAATGCTTTCTCAATTGGATAAATTAATGTGCAAATCACACACTCATCACATTTCTCCGTGCATTCTGGGTATGGAATAAAGCCTCCCACTGGTTTTGCAACTGGTATGGCGACTACGTCCAATTTTGTAAGCAATTTTTCTGCATGCGTGCATAAGTTAGTAGCAATATCAAGATTATAGAACCAATAATTGTTATATATATGTGTCACGTTGTCAAGTAATACAGGGAAAAGAGAAATAATTACTCAAAAGAATAAGAAATAAGAACACTAAATCGAATATGAACTAGTTACCCGCATATTCGAGTGCTGGTTTCTTGGAGTTGGAAGCAGTCTTTTTACCACAATAGCACAGTGCCGCCTCAATTGGATAATTTTTAGTACAAATCACACATTCATCGCATTTTTTCATGCATTTCGGATATGGAATCCAGCCTCCTACTGATTTTGCAACCGGCTTGGAGACCAAGTCCAATTCACTATGCAATTCTGCTGCATGTATGTGCATGTTAGTAATTGTTGGTATTAATTGTTGGTGAAGAAAGTATATAATGATTTTTATTGATTCAAATTTAGTTAATTACCGGTCACTTCTTCGGCCACAGCAGCTGGTTTCTTTGATTTTCTGTTGTTGTTGCAAATGCACACATTGCTCTCCGGAGGCCACTTCAGGGTGCAGAAACATATATCGCAGGTTTTGATGCATTCTGTATATGGAATGGTTCCTGAAGCTGACTCTACTGTAATTTGTGATTTTTCTTTTTCAATCACCTGGACCTGTGCTCCGTCTGCAGAAAAAAGAAATGCATGGTATACTAATATAAGTACGTACTCAATAACTTCATACGTACGTATTATCGATTGATACTTGATATATTCCTTATGCTTGGCAAAACTTAATTATATATTTTTTCTGTGTTAGTCATCCATGTTTTATTAGATGTACGTCCCCAAAAGGCCCACATATTCGTAAGATGACGTCTAGTATATTGATTCACCGTTTTCTTCAGCAGTAAATAGTATATCGATTCATCAGTAATGTCTAAACTTATTAAGATACTTCTTTTATTTTGTTTCTCTTTCTCAGTGAAAGAGTTGTTGGGGTTAATTGCCGAGCAGGCGAGCACTCTATATATGTTGTGAGTGGATGGTAGTAGGTGAATGAAGAGATAGTGGAGGAAACAATCGGTAGTAGAGTGATTAGTTGAGAGATTAGTATATAGTCTAAATTAGTCTATATATACCATTGAATCTGTATATGTAAATCATCAATTTGAAGAGAAAAATCAGTATATTACCACTTGGTATCAGAGCCTCCTGCTCTGTTCTTTCCTTTTCCTTTTTTCCGGCAGGTCGACCTCCGACGTCTCTCCGCTGCGTCTGCTTGGCCGCTCCGCACTCGGACTCGCCGCTCGACGTCGCCGTCGACTTTTCCCGGAGCTAATCGCCCGTTGCCCCTCCGAAGTCGCTCCGCCGCTGCTCCTCATCAACCCACAGTCACCGCTGCTCCTTCGGTCGTGCTCTCTCAGTTTCCAGGAGCTGCCTCTCCTCGGTGCTCTCGACAATCCGCCGTTGCTCATCTGAGCCAAGCCTCTCGTCGGTGCTCTCTCCGCCGCTGCTGCTGCTGTCTCTCCCCGCCCCGACGTCGCTCACCCGCTCCTCAGTTGCCGCTGCTGTCTCCCCACCCCGACGTCACTCGCCGCTCCTCAAGATCGCCCCTCTCCTCTCCGCTCCTCATACCCAATTAACTCTCCGACCTAAATCCTAAATCAAAAAATCCGACCCGCTTTCATTCACCCGGCCCGGCCCACACACGACCCGGCCCAGCCCAGAAACAAGTACGGCCCGACCCGGCCCGCTTGATCCGACCCGGTCCACTAGATCCGACCCGGCCCGCATGCTCTGACCCGGCCCAGCAATAATTAGCAGCCCTTTTTTCTTACTGTCAGTGCATACGCACCGTCAGTGCAAGTGCACCAGCAACATATTCTTCTCCATTGCTTTCGTTGTATAACTTCTGATTCGTCAAAAAATGTTCATCCCTACCGCATCCATCGCTGGTCGTGGTAAAATTGGTATGACTTTAAATATCTCTCACTTTGTTGGTTTTGATACATGGATTATTGATTCTGGTGCGTCTGATCATATGACTTATGAAAAATCTTATTTTACCGTTTTGTCTCTTGCATCAGTACCCTATGTTACTAATGCTAATGGTGAGGCATTCCCTGTCTTAGGAAAAGGGTTTGTTCGTATTACTCCCACTATAGAGCTTCACAATGTGCTCTATGTCCCTGCTGTATCTCATCATTTGATATCTGTTCCCCAATTAAACACTGACGCTCAGTGTCCTGTGACATTTTTTCCTATGTATGTGATATTTCAGGATCTTCTCACAGGAGAGTTAATTTGTCGGGGGTATCTGAGGGGCCGGTTGTTTCATCTGGATCAGACATATGCGGGGGAGAAACCGGGGGCACAATCTCGGACCGCTCTAATCTCTACTTCTGATAAGCTAAGTGAAATTTGGTTATGGCACCGTCGCTTAGGGCATCCATCTTTTAGTATTATGAAGAAATCTATGCCTACTTTGTTTTTTAGTGTGGATGAGTCTTCTTTACATTGTGAAACATGTGTTTTGGGCAAGAGTCATCGGTCTACCTATTCCCCTAGTAAATCTAATCAAAGTACTCTTCCTTTTGAATTAATTCATTCTGATGTTTGGGGACCTTCTAAAGAGTCTACTGTGTCAGGAATGCGGTACTATGTGTCATTTATTGATGATTGCACCCGTCTTTCGTGGATTGTTCTTCTTAAAACTAAAAATGAGGTTTTCCCGGCTTTTCAAGCCTTCCATACCACTGTGCAAACACAATATAATGCCACAATTAGAGTTCTTCGTTCTGATAATGGGGGGGGGGGGGAATATGTGAATCATATCTTTCAGGAGTTCTTTAACTCACACGGAATTGTTCATCAAACAACGTGTCCTTACACACCTGAGCAGAATGGCGTTTCTGAAAGGAAAAATCGTCACTTACTTGAAATGGCTCGGTGTATTCTTTTTAGTGCCCATATGCCTAAGTATCTTTGGGGTGATGCTGTCATCACTTCTGCCCACCTCATTAATCGTCTTCCTTCTCGTGTCCTTCAAGGCAAAGTTCCATATGAGGTACTTGCGTCTCATATCTCATTACCCTCTTTTCATAATCTTTATGCCCGTGTTTTCGGTTGTGTTGCTTTTGTCCATCTTCCATCACATCAGCGGTCTAAATTGGATGCCCGGGCAGTTAAATGTGTGTTTGTTTGGTATGGAGGCCATCAAAAAGGGTACCGGTGCTATCATCCACCTACCAAGCAGTATTATGTCACTATGGATGTTACTTTCTTCGAGGACATGAGTTATTTTGCCCCTTCTGATACTGCTCTTCAGGGGGAGAATTCCTATTTTGAAGAGCTGTATCCTGGAGAGGGGGAGACAAGTAAGGCAATAGATATGGTGACAGGTTCAGTTGAGATTATCAATGTAACAGCTACACAAGCGCCACCGGAAGATTCCGGCGGTGTAGTCACTCCAGAGATTCAGGAACCAGCAGATGAAAACACAACTGCCCCTCATACTACTGTTTCTACACCTGACCAATGCTCTCCTGGTACAGAAGATCACTCACCTGAGGTTAGTCATTCTATTAGAGATAATAGTAGACAATATGTTTTGCCAAATAGGTCTACTCGGGGTCAACCAACAAAAAGATATGAACCTACCCTTCAGACTACAACCAAGTATCCGGTAGCAAATTTTATATCTACCAAAAGATTATCTAAGTCATATGAGTCATTTGTGAATCAAATATCTACTGTATCAGTACCTAACAAAGTGCAGGATGCATTGGGAGATCCAAAATGGAGGAAAGCAATGGAGGAAGAGATGGAAGCATTACAAAAGAACAATACTTGGGAGCTTGTACCTCCACCATATGGCAAGAAGACAGTAGGATGTCGTTGGGTGTTTACAGTGAAGCATAATCCAGATGGGTCAGTAAGCCGGTATAAAGCACGTTTAGTAGCGAAGGGGTTCACCCAAACATATGACATAGACTATGATGAGACATTTGCACTTGTTGCAAAAATAAACACTATCCGGGTATTGCTTTCTGTTGCTTCTAACTTGAACTGGCCACTTAGGCAATTTGATGTTAAGAATGCATTCCTTCATGGAGAACTAACGGAGGAAGTATACATGGATCTTCCGCCTGGATATGTGGCCGCTTCTCCAAGTAACTCCGTATGCAGATTGAGAAAATCTTTGTATGGTCTTAAACAGTCACCTAGGGGTGGGCATAAAAAACGGAAATCCCGATCCCGTCCCGATCCCGTCCCGAAATTCGTAGGGACAGGACGGGACGGAGGTCTAAAAACGTTCGTCCCGTCCCGATCCCGTCCCGTTTCATAATAGTGGGATGGGACGTGGGACGAATAATTTATATCCCACTTCGTCCCGTCCCGTCCCACCTTCAATGAAAACTTAATAATTCTTATAAATTTGTTTCAAAATGAAACTAATTTATGTTCTTAATAACTCCAAAATTATATTAATTCAAATAATAATGGTAAATTATAATATTTTGAACATAATATGTAATTTTTTGGTTAAAATTTCATTATTAAATGTTATTTTGTTAATGAAAAAGTAAAAATATAGGTTTTTATTTAACTTTATAGGAAGGTGGGATTTGTCTCGTCCCGTCCCGTCCCAACCGGGATTAATCCCGAGTGTGATGCATTCTTAAAAACCCTCGTCCCGTCCCGATCCCGTCCCGATTCAAAAGAGTGGGACGGGACGTGGGATGAGCTCCGTCCCGTCTCATCCCGTCCCGTGCCCACCCCTACAGTCACCTCGTGCTTGGTTTGGAAGATTCTCACAATTCATGAGGAAGATTGACTACAAACAAAGTAATTCAGACCACACGTTATTTCTCAAACATCAACAAAGGAAGGTAACATCACTAATTATATATGTTGATGATATGGTAGTTACTGGGAATGATACTGTTGAGGTGAATAGATTACAGAAACAGCTTGCCACAGAGTTTGAGATGAAGGACCTAGGTACACTCAAGTACTTCTTAGGCATTGAAGTTGCCCGGGGTAGTGATGGTATCTATCTGTGTCAAAGGAAGTACATCCTTGATCTACTAACAGAGACAGGTATGTTGGACTGCACTCCCATTGATACTCCTATTGAGCAGAACCATCGGTTAGCAGAATATCCAGATCAAATCCCTACTGACAAACCTCGTTATCAGAGGCTAGTCGAGCGCCTGATTTATCTATCACATACCAGACCAGATGTTGCGTATGCAGTAAATGTAGTAAGTCAGTTCATGCATAACCCCAGTGAAGACCACATGGATGCTGTTGTAAGGATCTTGAGGTACTTGAAGTCAGATCCGGGGAGAGGAGTAATGTTTTCTAATCACAACAATATCTTTGATGTTTATGGCTTCACAGATGCAGACTGGGCTGGAAATATTACAGATCGGAGGTCCACATCAGGGTATTTTACCTTTGTTGGAGGTAACCTTGTTACGTGGAGGAGTAAGAAATAAAATGTGGTAGCTCGATCTAGTGCTGAAGCAGAATACAGAGGTATGGCTCAGGGAGTGTGCGAGTTATTGTGGATTATGAATTTGCTACAAGATTTGGGTATTAAACCTAAATGTGCTATGCATCTGTACTGTGACAACAAAGCAGCTATTGATATTTCACATAATCCTGTACAACATGATCGTACAAAACATGTGGAGGTTGATCGTCACTTTATAAATGAGAAGCTAGACGCAAAAATCATCAGTTTTCCTTTTGTTCCTACAGAAGAACAACTTGCCGATATGCTCACAAAAGGAGTATCTAAGAAAGCTTTTTATGACTCACTTGGCAAGTTGGCATGGTTGATATGTATGCACCAACTTGAGGGGGAGTGTGAGTGGATGGTAGTAGGTGAATGAAGAGATAGTGGAGGAAACAATCGGTAGTGGAGTGATTAGTTGAGAGATTAGTATATAGTCTAAATTAGTCTATATATACCATTGAATCTGTATATGTAAATCATCAATTTGAAGAGAAAGATCAGTATATTACCACTTATGTTCCGTATGAAATGCACATGTACGTATTTGGCAAGTTCAGTGATACAGTGATACTGTATATCAAGAGCCATAGCGAGTCCTCTTACGTTCATTTGACGCAATGCATGCTTTTGCTGCATCTATGGATAATTTCAAAGGAGTTATTGTACTAGTAGTTTTCAAAATTAATCATAATTTAATCAAAGCTTTATATCGATCAATTATTATATGTTAACTTAAAACTTAATTAATAATATGGATGAAGAACAACATAACAAAACTATTGGTTAAATTACCGGATCTCGGATGTTCTCCAAACGTTTTCCATTGTGCACAAGTGCACTGTGAAATTTCTGGCGCACTCCTATCGCAAACGCAAGCATCACAGACACGATCGCACAGTAAAAATGGAATTTTCTGGCATCCTGGTGATTGAACAATAATTAACGTATATAAAAGCGAACATATTACACCAATTAATATGTCTATTATGATATCATTTATTTAATTTAACAATATGAAGACACATAAACAAACAATAACATGAACATAAATAAAACAATTGAACCAGTACTATATATATTACTGGTCGATCAATTAAGAATAGGTATAGGTAATTACCAACATTCTGGTCTGGTTGGGTATTAGGGGTAAGCAGCTGACCAATTGCAAATAGGTCTAAGCGAGCATGAACACCAGTCGCTGCCAAAGCCATGGCAAGCAACATTAAGAAACTCACTTTCAACATTTTTTCATAAACTAGCTCGATCGTAATGTTTTCTCACTCAACTCTCAACTCCGTGTGTGAGAAATGAAGAGGGCAGTGAGCGCTATTTATAGCTGAAAATCGTACGAACTTCTTGATGATAAAAAGATATTTAATATATATGAGTTAAATTGGAACGTGTTTCTTCTGTTTTATTTTCTTTACAAGTTTGTGTTGTGTTGGAGTCTTTGACAAATTCGGATAAGGCAATTAGTGATCCAATATTACGTCCTTGTTTTTTTATGGTTGATTACTCATTGGTTCCCATTTATATATCAATATATACCTATATGGTGAAAAGCTTGTTCCTCGTGGAACTAATAAGTTTTGGTTTTCACCCACATTTGGTGTTTGCTCATACAGAGAAATGAATTAGGACCTGATCAATCGTGAACAGCAACAGAAAAAACTAAGGAAGAAGCACTGATGTAGAGCCATCAATTGAGTTGTTCGCTTACAAAATATTGGGAACTATTTATCTCGATATGTATATTTGTTATCAAGGTCTCTGTACGTGCATGCTTAATTATATATAGACGACCCACGTATATATCCCGACCTGGCTTCCTATTAAAGTACTGATGGTACACATGAAATTGTTTTTTTCCGATAGACGAAACAGATCGAGAAGTAGATGAAACTATGGAAGGTGAGGGTTCGGGGTTGTAACGACCTTAAAATTTCGAGCTTAAAAACTCAAAATCTTAAAATCGTTAAACACAAAATAATCTCAATGAAATCGAAATCATTTTAATGTCGCAGCGGATCACATCTGAGTTTAAAATATAACTCAGTCAAGCCGATTATTACAAACCCAAATGATAATTCAACATATAACAAATGGAATTGTATAATCCTCACAACAACCTCACAAATAAAATCACACCAAATCTCACACACAATCCACGCTGGAACCTCACCACGACTGGATGCGATCGACTTCGAGTCTTCGGAGTCGTCACTCAATCACCACTACTCAGCACCTGCGGAAGTATCCCCTACACCATTGAAATTGGTGCACCGGGATTGCAACACAAACCCGGTAAGCTTTACAGCTCGTATGAGTAAAATATTAAAATAACTCTCGTCTCATAAAAGACACAACTCCACATCAACACAGTATAATGAAAATCATGAGAAAACGAGCAACCCATCTGGTTACTCTAATACTTTCACAAAATGGTAACTAATGAGCGCTGGTACACATCCGTTACCCCTCACTTAGTATACCGCTGATGTTGGGTAACCACCCGCCACCCAACATCCAAAACAAGCTGAGTACCCAAGAGCAGATAACCACCCGTTACCTCCATGCAGTACTATGGCAGACAGACTAGAGCTCTAACTGTATCGTAACTTTCGCCCGGCCAAAGGCTAGGTTCCGACTTGCCTCACATGTACAATAATCTCACATCATATTGTACCACACATCTCGTCCGAAGACAAATCACAATATTTCACATTTTCTGTGATAAAATCACGTACAATAATCACACATCATATTGTACGTTTTAAATCTTTCACGATATATCCACAATAAAAATCATAACAGTATATTATATAGCAAACTATATATATTCGTATTTATTTACCATTTATACAATATATACATAGTCCACTATATCCTATACATGTCATATTTCATAAACACCTGAAAAATTACGTACAATAATCTCACATCATATCATACCATTAAAATCACACATGCACACTTTTTCTGTCACCGAAATGACTATTTTTAATGAATTAATAACAGTATGTAATTTAATGAACTATATATATATGTATTTATTACCATTATACTATATATACGTAGTCCACTAAGTTATATACATGTTATAATTCATTAAATAAACACACTTGCAAAAATGTTGAATCACCACGAGGGTAGATTCGTAATTCAGTGAGATTTTACTCACCTTATCGACTCAAGCGTAAATCCTCAATTCTCGATGATAATTCCTTTCCTCGATTAATGAACACCTTAAAAGAATAAGAAAAGAATTTAGAATCGTTTCGTAAACCTTTAAATGCCGTAACAGTATTAATTGGTTACTGTTCAGCAATTTTCGGTTTTACGAAATTACTGTTCACGGTTCACTATTCACGGTTACTGTGCAATACTCAATTAATACGTATTTCTGTACGTATAAGTACTATATACGTATTTCTGTACGTATAAATACTATATACGTATTTCTGTACGTATAAATATTAATACGTATTGCTGTACGTATAAATATTAATACGTATTTCTGTACGTATAAATATTAATACGTATTTCTGTACGTATAAATATTAATACGTATTTCTATACGTATACGTACGATTAAAATGTAATTACAACTCAGTAAATAAAATTTACTAAATTACCCTTTTACAAATTACTTTTTACATTTACTGAAAGTAATTTATAATTACATTTACCGTAGGTAAAACTTAATTACATTTACCATAGTAAATAAAAATTACATTTACATTTACCGTAACACAGTAAATTACCAAAATACCCCTTCAGTCAAAACTAATTACACCGCCTCACACGGCGGCGCGTGTGGCACACGCGCCACCTCCGGCCGGCCGCGCGTGGGGCCCACGCGCCGAGGCTAACCACGGCGCGTATCACGCCACCGCCACCTCCAGAACCACCCTCTTCCTTCCCTCTGCCTTCCCACGGCCTCACACCGTGCCTAGCCCCGTCTACTCGCCCGCACGCGCCGCCTAAGGCGGCGGTGCTCACCAAATTCTCCCCTCCTCCGATCCTACTCCAAAATCATTCCAAAACATCCACAATTCATCAACAAACACACACAACCAGTAATCACATCCATCCATACCTTGATCGAAGCTAGAACCTCCGATTTGGCCTTGGAAAAGCTTGGATCGCCGGTGAAGTTCGAATCCTTGAAGAGAACTCGGATTGATAAAGTCTGGCCTCCAAGTTGAAAACCGAGAGTACCAAGGTGAGGATCGACGTCGTACCGCCCTCCTCCGTGCCCTAGCTCCGCTGGTGAGGACGCGAGTTGTGGCGAGCTTCGGGCTGTCTCGAGGAAGCTAACGGCGGCGAGGCGCGATGCGGCGAGCTCGAGGGTGGCTGGGAACGTCGACGCGAAGCTCCTTGGACCGGCGGTGAGAGACACGAAGGCCGGAGTCGCCGGATTGAATCTAGAAATTTCCGAAGGAAGAGGGGGAAGTTTCGGGGAGAGGGAGAGAGAAAGAGAGGGGGAGGCGGAGAGAAATAAAAGGGTTTCCTGTTATGGAAACCCTAGTTAAAAAAAATTCCTTTTTATACTAGTTTCCAAATCGGAAACTAACTTCCGACGTGAATAACTTTTACGTACGATGTCCGTTTCGAACGCGTCACATATCCACGAACTCGTATCGGCGAGCTCTACAACTTCCGTGAAGAAAGTTTTCACAACCGAGTGACGAAATAAAAGTCGATAAATTCGTTCGGAAACGTAACGTTTTCTTATTAAACGTTCTCGGAACGTTTCCGTTCCCGTTTCGTAACGTTTGCAAGCAATCATAATCGGTTTAAATCAAACTTCACAACTTAATAGAATTTAATTCAATTCAAATAATGTTTGAAAACGAGGGTTATTACAGGGGTCTTCCCTTTGATCTCCGGCAAACCGGAGCTTCAACCGTGTGAATCGCATTCCGGCAAGTATTTGAACCTCATATAGAAGCTAAAGAAGACGAGAGCTGCATCAAGAGCTAGCCAGCAAGAGTCGACAGTACCATCTTTCAGAGTATTTGTTTGTTTCTGAGCATTATGCCCACGTTTATTCACGCACATGAGGATAACGTGAAATGAAATTAAAAATAGAAAATTGAGGATAAGAGAATTCCGTATTTTACTAATACATATGAGAAATTGAATGAATATGGATCTCACCTCCTCAAGAATCGATTCATTTCAAAATCTCTAACTTGATACTCAATGGGGGAGATGAGTATAGAATCAATTCCTCCATCAGTTCGGGTATCAATTTTTGTTACCTAAACTATTCTAATTTAATTGAGAATATTTCTAAATTGTCTAACTACAAATATATATATATATATATATAATATTGTTAAAACCCATATATAAACAACTACATATCTTATACGGGAGTACTTTTGGTCAGTTCGTCTCTTTTTCTAATAATATTCTCTAATTTTTTATTTTATTTACATAATTTAATATTGATAAGTGAAATTTATTTAGAATTGATTTAACTTATTGAGTGTCAAAGAAAAAAGAAAATTGGTGTATTGACATTTGTATGTCGTTCGGATTGTAAAAATTAGTGTAGCACAATAGCACTATTGATTGGTAGAAGAAATAAGCGACTTGGAGAACTTGTACTGGTATTTTACATACACGAGATGTTTTAAGCAAAAAAGGTTATTTGGGGGACATGAGCTGCTTGTTGTGCAAACATGATTATGAAGATGACTTCCAGTTATTTGTGAATTGTCCCTACGCTCACGAGGCTTGGTTACATCATCTCTAATGCAAGCTATTGGAGCTATAAATATACATGATCATTTGCTTAATGCATCTCATGGTATGACACAAAAAAAAAATTGCTCTAGTGTTTATGGTTTTGTGGTATATTTGGACAAACATGAATTCACAACTATGAGATAACAAAAGGCAAAGACCAATGGAGGCAGTTTTGTTAAGCTTGGGCCAGTATAATGACTTCAGAAGGCGAATGTTAATGAGGCTGCTCAATCCCGATATCTTACGCATTGGACTAAACCCAAAAATGGTTGGGTCAAATGTAACATTGATGGTGCTTACATTGCAAGCTCTCGTAGAGGAGGTTGTGGTATGGTTTTAAGAATGGGATGGGTGAGTTTGTTGTAGGGGCTGTTAAACCCTATGTCCAATTGACTTCACCTTTTCATTCAGAATTGCTGGCTCTTGAAGGTATGAAACTGGTAGAAACTTTGGGCTATCCAAAAGTCATCTTTGAGACATATTGTTTGCTATTAGTGCGCGCTTTAAATCAAGATATAGCTGATCTATCAAGCATGGGTATTATTCTTAACGAAGTGAAGGAGATTATGCAGAGACCAATGTTAAAAAAAACAAAAAACTCGTCTCAAGGCTCGCATGAGACTTAAAAAGCTTAAGACTATTTGCATAACGCCTTTATTTTTCGGTCTAGGCAGTGAGACTTAAAAAAGCGTAAGCTTTTTACGCCTATAGCTACGTTTTCACGTCTTTTACACATTTTACTACGCCTTAGAAAATTATATTTTAGATATATTTTTATATTTATATATAGTGTGTTTAAATTGATAAAAATTATCTAAAACGTTTAGATTATGAATTACATTATATCAAAATGTAATAAATTGGTAAGTTCTTATGTATATTTGTTCTTTTTGTATGTGTATAATTATATATTTACATATTTAACTACTAATTTTTTATAACATAAGGCTTACGCCTAATGCGCTTCAAGTTTTAAGATTCAAGACTATCAAGATAACGCTTGGGGTACCATTCATTTTTTAAAACATTGGCATAGACATCCAAATTTTAGCGTGATTCATGCTAATAGAGTTGTTGATATCCTTGCTAAACATGCTCTACCTTCTTGTGAGAGTCAGAATTGGTGTATAATTGCTCCCGTCATGATAAGGGATGTCATCTAAAATGATTGTAATAATTAACTTTCTACAATGAATTTTAAGTTTATTCTTCAAATTAATTTTTTTATTCTGAAAATTCTGTGTTTCAATTATAAATTTAGTATTTCAAGGGATGTCCTTCACTACCCATTTTTTGTGAGTTGTTGTTTGTGCATGTGGCTATTGTTGCTAGGGAGAAAATTTTGGAGAGGTATAATCCGAGTTGTCTCTTGCCATTTACGGCACGAGAAATATGATATGATGGCAGTTTAATTTAGGGGCTCAAGCTTTAATTGAGAATGTGTTGTTTGGTGAACGGTATATATCAGATGTGGTAATGAACTAATGATGACCGTGAAGGATTACTTTGGACCTGGTAGCGGATCAGCTTTGGAGTATATCCCATGCAGGATATATCAGAGGCAACGTAAATTGTAAGAGCCCGGTTGGCCGGGGTTTAGGGTCAATTGGAGATAGGAGGTGGTTGATACATCAAATGTCTTTATACATAACTCTACTGCAACTTATATAAACATAGTGTGGATATGGAGCTTTAGTTGAAGTCGACGCAAAGGTGTGAGTGAGTTCATTTTAGTACGATAGTTCACTGTAATAATTAGAAGGTTATCATTATGTAGTCAGACTCCCAAACTCGCGCTTTCTCTGCATATTAGCGGACAATAGTTAGGGTGAACAATATTTATAGGCCCAAAAATAAATATTTAAAAAATTATAAATATAAAAATAAAATAAATTCATCTACTACATGTGAGCTATTAATAAGTCATAAGTTTAAATTTCGATGAATTACAATTATTTCATGATTTCTTATATGTTATAAGAAAAAAACTTAAAAATAAATGAAAGGTTAGACTTTTTTATTTATTATAATCTCATGTTGAGTCATGCATCTCACTTATTTAGTTGATATAATGGTAACTTTTCATTATACTCAATAGTAATTAGTCTTTTAACTCTTCTTTTCTTTCATTTTTTTCCTTAATTGAGGCCCCCTAAAATGTAGGGCCCATGGCTTGAGCCTACTTGCTCTTGCGCCAGGGCCGGCAGTGACAATAGTGTCTGACACGCTTCTTCTTATTTTAGCTGATGAGTCTCTTTGTAAGTAGTTGATCGAGGTCATTAATTCATTGATATGGGTGTGGTTTTCCGAAGGTGCCAGCGTTGGATTCAAAGGTTTTTTGGGGTTCAGGAGACTTGTCGGTCTGATTTATGGGATCTTCATATTAGAATCTGCACTAGTGAGGCAAGTTTTACCTGCCTTCAGTCCGGCAACCTTGGAGATGATGGAGGTGCTATGATGGGTAAGCCAGGCCGCCTAATTAAGGTGGTGAATGTTGGTGATTCCTAGTAGGCGTTTGTCTCACTAAATTTAGAAATCGTGGACGGAAACTGACGTGGATCGTCGTTTGTCTTGCTATTTTTTTGAATTAGGCGATCGACTTTTGGCAAGAGAGGTGATACATGCAGAAAACTCTCTAATGCCAAAGTGTTTTTCTTAGATATTCTCAATTCAAGTAATCAGAAATAGATATCCTACCTCTTGTGTAATCCCCTCTTTATATAATGCAATTCCTCATTCTTTATTAAATTACATTAACAATCGTCATCATGACTGCATTCATGTGTACTTATGTATGTTTCTCTATTATTGCGGCATTTATTTTGTCGGTAATTTATCTCATTCATGTTTCCTTAATGTGTCGGTTTCTTACCGAGCATTCATTAATCATTAAAATCATCCTAGTTATGACCATCATTCAAGTCACATTGAACGACCTCCTTCGTTGTAGTCTTCATTGTCATTACCACTCAGCCTAACAATTATTCATTCTTAGGCCCAGTTTGACATTACTTTTAGAACCTGTTTTTGGTCCAAAAACGCTTTTGATCAAAAGGAGATTGTTTGGTATCTTCTCAAATTATGCTTTTAACTGGAAGCGTTGTCGGTCACAACAATAAATCAAAAACTACTTCTGAGCAGCTTCTCATTTCTGCTTCTACAGAAACCTCATAAGGGACACGAATGATTACATGAATCTTTCCTTGAGCCCAAAAATATCCTTCATTTTCTATTTCTATAAGTTTAATAATGTGCCTATATTACATTAGACATATCTTCCACAATTTATACTTGGGAACACTTTCTCTTAGCAAATCTTCGCGTTGTTGCTGTAAGAAAACCAATCAAAATGTCAGTCTCTTTGCATCAAATCAACCAAGAATCTAAGACAACCCAATAGTTTAAATCACTTATAGCTTCACAAATTCTAAATTTAGTTCATCAAGTGATATAGGTTTGTAATTGTGGGTTTTTATTCCATGAGTGATGGGTTATTGAGGATGAAAGAGATTGGGAGTTGGTGTACAGATTCAATGGGAGATTTTGGTCAAACTGGGTTTGTTCTTAGGATAATGAAACTGCATTTGGTGATTTTGATGATGATCCAATGCAAAAATTTGGGTTTTGTTAGACGTGTTCATCATCAGAAGAAGAACAAAATGAGAGTAAAAAAGAGAAACAGTTGTAGGAGAAATATATATATGTGAGGGTGGTAGCCTTAGATCGAGCCACCTCATATACTCTTATTACTTCAAAGTAATTTCTTCTTATTACAGGAAAGGAAAAATAATGCATTAAATCAATAGTTAATATTATTTTCTAAAAAAATAAACATGAATTAAGAAATATCAAGAGTGTTTTTTAATGATAAGACTTTAACTACTATTCATTTGGATTATGAAAGTATAAGTATATTTCAAGATATATTAAGTATCCATGTCCATGTTAGTAATTGTTGCATATTCACATCACTTTCATTAGATAGTTACCAAACACTAAAGTCGGTTTTGCTCACAGCGATATCAAAAACAATTTTGGTTATAGCAAACTCAAAAACAATTATACTCACATCAAACTATGCCTTAATCTATCTTTACTCATTGTACTTACTTCATCTTTATTGTTGGGTGCTAATATTTTCTTGCTCCCACAGTGAGAAGCTCATGGGTCTGAGATAGGTTCTTCAACTAGCTTTGGGTGTCTATGACTATCTCAATAGCTTAATAGCGTTATTTAGCTTTTAGTTCTCTATTTTAGACTTATTTTTAAAAATTGTATTGCGTGATGTGAATCTAGGGACATAAATTTGCCTACCATGACTTGTTTTTAACGTAGTCATGGTATTCGATCACATGAATCATATTGGATTCTGTTAATTAAACACTATTTATAATAGTAATTAGTGAGGATAACAAATGACAAACAAGTCGGTGAATACGGAAGTAAAAGATTGATTTAATTTATATACTGGCCTTTCAGTCATAGATACGGAACACAGAGCATGTGTTGTCCAATATTACATATTTGCACATGTTACGGTTTAACATAAACCTTAGTTTCTATCAAAAGTTACGTGCGTTTAGTGGCAGATCTCTTTAGAGGCTAGAGAGGGTCACGGTCCCTCCGGTGAAAATTAATTCTCCCCTTAATTAGGTTTTAATTACACAGTTAGTGATATGTTTGGTATAAATTGTCCCTCCAGCAAAAAAATTGGCCCATTCGAGATTATTTTTCAGGTTCCGCCACTGCGTGCGTTGAACGATAATTGAGAAGCTTGAATTTCTTCTTAAGTTTTTTTTGTGTCTTTCACTAAGGACATTCATTCCTTACTAATGAATGAAGGTACGAATAACTCGCAATGGCACGGCAAGGGTTAACATAGAACTATTGCCTCGTACTCTTTATTTTCATAACAAGCTGAAAGAAACTATCAACATCAATACATAACATAATCCGGACCGCTTACATATAGGCAGACAAATGCAAGCTTATTGTGCATAACAACTAACTAAAGCCTGGCCTTAATTAGTCCTTAAGGGGACTGAAAGGAAGTCCAGGGCATCAATAGTACGTGGGAGTAATCCCAACATATTATGGCCCTATTATTTATCGACGAACTCGATCGATTATTTGGGGAAGAACATGCACTTAGCAACTAAGCTGGCAAGTTACTCGGCTAGCGAGATGGGGAGGGCTCTGCCTTCAGCTTTCGTCTTCATACCGCAGTAGCATAATGCTTTCTCAATTGGATAAATAAATGTGCAAATCACACACTCATCACATTTCTCTGTGCATTCTGGGTATGGAATAAAGCCTCCCACGGGTTTTGCAACTGGTATGGCAACTACGTCCAATTTTGTAAGCAATTTTTCTGCATGCGTGCATAAGTTAGTAGCAATATCAAGATTATAGAACCAATAATTGTTATATATATATGTGTGTGTCACGTTGTCAAGTAATACAGAGAAAAGAGAATTAATTACTCAAAGAATGAGAAATAAGAACACTAAATCGAATATGAACTAGTTACCCGCATATTCGAGTGCTGGTTTCTTGGAGTTGGAAGCAGTCTTTTTACCACAATAGCACAGTGCCGCCTCAATTGGATAATTTTTAGTACAAATCACACATTCATCGCATTTTTTCATGCATTTCGGATATGGAATCCAGCCTCCTACTGATTTTGCAACCGGCTTGGAGACCAAGTCCAATTCACTATGCAATTCTGCTGCATGTATGTGCATGTTAGTAATTGTTGGTACGAATTGTTGGTGAAGAAAGTATATAATGATTTTTATTGATTCAAATTTAGTTAATTACCGATCACTTCTTCGGCCACAGCTGCTGGTTTCTTTGATTTTTTGTGGTTGTTGCAAAAGCACACATTGCTCTCCGGAGGCCACATCATGGTGCAGAAACATTCATCGCAGGTTTTGATGCATTCTGTATATGGAATGGTTCCTGAAGCTGACTCTACTGTAATTTGTGATTTTTCTTTTTCAATCATCTGGACCTGTGCTCCGTCTGCAGAAAAAAGAAATGCATGGTATACTAATATAAGTACGTACTCAATAACTTCATACGTACGTATTATCGATTGATACTTGATATATTCCTTATGCTTGGCAAAACTTAATTATATATTATTTCTGTGTTAGTGATCCATGTTTTATTAGATGTACGTCCCCAAAAGGCCCACATATTCGTAAGATGATGTCTAGTATATTGATTCACCGTTTTCTTCAGCAGTAAATAGTATATCGATTCATCAGTACTGTCTAAACTTATTAAGATACTTCTTTTATTTTGTTTCTCTTTCTCAATGAAAGAGTTGCTGGGATCAATTATTATATGCTCATGTATGTGCATGTTAGTAATTGTTGGTATGAATTGTTGGTGAAGAAAGTATATAATGATTTTTTATTGATTCAAATTTAGTTAATTACCGATCACTTCTTTGGCCACAGCAGCTGGTTTCTTGGATTTTTTGTGGTTGTTGCAAATGCACACATTGCTCTCCGGAGGCCACATCATGGTGCAGAAACATTCATCGCAGGTTTTGATGCATTCTGTATATGGAATGGTTCCTGAAGCTGACTCTACTGTAATTTGTGATTTTTCTTTTTCAATCACCTGGACTTGTGCTCCGTCTGCAGAAAAAAGAAATGCATGGTATACTAATATAAGTACGTACTCAATAACTTCATACGTACGTATTATCGATTGATACTTGATATATTCCTTATGCTTGGCAAAACTTAATTATATATTATTTCTGTGTTAGTCATCCATGTGTTATTAGATGTACGTCCCCAAAAGGCCCACATATTCGTAAGATGATTTCTAGTGTATTGATTCACCGTTTTCTTCAGCAGTAAATAGTATATCGATTCATCAGTAATTTCTAAACTTATTAAGATACTTCTTTTATTTTGTTTCTCTTTCTCAATGAAAGAGTTGCTGGGATCAATTATTATATGCTCATGTATGTGCATGTTAGTAATTGTTGGTATGAATTGTTGGTGAAGAAAGTATATAATGATTTTTTATTGATTCAAATTTAGTTAATTACCGATCACTTCTTTGGCCACAGCAGCTGGTTTCTTGGATTTTTTGTGGTTGTTGCAAATGCACACATTGCTCTCCGGAGGCCACATCATGGTGCAGAAACATTCATCGCAGGTTTTGATGCATTCTGTATATGGAATGGTTCCTGAAGCTGACTCTACTGTAATTTGTGATTTTTCTTTTTCAATCACCTGGACCTGTGCTCCGTCTGCAGAAAAAAGAAATGCATGGTATACTAATATAAGTACGTACTCAATAACTTCATACGTACGTATTATCGATTGATACTTGATATATTCCTTATGCTTCGCAAAACTTAATTATATATTATTTCTGTGTTAGTGATCCATGTTTTATTAGATGTACGTCCCCAAAAGGCCTACATATTCGTAAGATGATGTCTAGTATATTGATTCACCGTTTTCTTCAGCAGTAAATAGTATATCGATTCATCAGTAATGTCTAAACTTATTAAGATACTTCTGTTATTTTGTTTCTCTTTCTCAATGAAAGAGTTGTTGGGGTGAGTTGTTGGGGTTAATTGCCGAGCAGGCGAGCACTCTATATATGTTCCGTATGAAGTGCACATGTACGTATTTGGCAAGTTCAGTGATACAGTGATAGTGTGATACTGTATATCAAAAGCCATAGCGAGTCCTCTTACGTTCATTGACGCAATGCATGCTTTTGCTGCATCTATGGATAATTTCAAAGGAGTTATTGTACTTGTAGTTTTCAAAATTAATCATAATTTAATCAAAGCTTTATATCGATCAATTATTATATGTTAACTTAAAACTTAATTAATAATATGGATGAAGAACAACATAACAAAACTATTAGTTAAATTACCGGATCTCGGATGTTCTCCAAACGTTTTCCATTGTGCACAAGTGCACTGTGAAATTTCTGGCGCACTCCTATCGCAAACGCAAGCATCACAGACACGATCGCACAGTAAAAATGGAATCTTCTGGCATCCTGGTGATTGAACAATAATTAACGTATATAAAAGCGAACATATTACACCAATTAATGTCTATTATGGTATCATTTATTTAATTTAACAATATGAAGACACATAAACAAACTATAATATGAACATAAATAAAAGAATTTGAACCAGTTACTATATATATTACTGGTTGATCAATTAAGAATAGGTATAGGTAATTACCAACATTCTGGTCTGGTTGGGTATTAGGGGTAAGCAGCTGACCAATTGCAAATAGGTCTAAGCGAGCATGAACACCAGTCGCTGCCAAAGCCATGGCAAGCAACATTAAGAAACTCACTTTCAACATTTTTTCTTAAACTAGCTCGATCGTAATGTTTTCTCACTCAACTCTCAACTCCGTGTGTGAGAAATGAAGAGGGCAGTGAGCGCTATTTATAGTTGAAAATCGTACGAACTTCTTGATGATGAAAAGATATTTAATATATATGAGTTAAATTGGAACGTCCTTGTGTTTTTGATAAATTCGGATAAGGCAATTAGTGATCCAATATTACGTCCTTGTTTTTTTATGGTTGATTACTCATTGGTTCCCATTTATATATCAATATATGCCTATATGGTGAAAAGCTTGTTCCTCGTGGAACTAATAAGTTTTGGTTTTCACCCACATTTGGTGTTTGCTCATACAGAGAAATGAATTAGGACCTGATCAATCGTGAACAGCAACAGCAAAAACTAAGGAAGAAGCACTGATGTAGAGCCATCGATTGAGTTGTTCGCTTACAAAATATTGGGAACTATTTATCTCGATATGTATATTTGTTATCAAGGTCTCTGTACGTGCATGCTTAATTATATATAGACGACCCACGTATATATCCCGACCTGGCTTGCTATTAAAGTACTGATGGTACACATGAAATTGTTTTTTCCGATAGACGAAACAGATCGAGAAGTAGATGAAACTATGGAAGGTGAGGGTTCGGGGTCTTCCCTTTGATCTCCGGCAAACCGGAGCTTCAACCGTGTGAATCGCATTCCGGCAAGTATTTGAACCTCATATAGAAGCTAAAGAAGACGAGAGCTGCATCAAGAGCTAGCCAGCAAGAGTCGACAGTACCATCTTTCAGAGTATTTGTTTGTTTCTGAGCATTATGCCCACGTTTATTCACGCACATGAGGATGACGTGAAATGAAATTAAAAATAGAAAATTGAGGATAAGAGAATTCCGTCTTTTACTAATACATATGAGAAATTGAATGAATATGGATCTCACCTCCTCAAGAATCGATTCATTTCAAAATCTCTAAGGGGAGATGAGTATAGAATCAATTCATCCATCAGTTCGGGTATCGATTTTTGTTACCTAAACTATCATAATTTAATTGAGAATATTTCTAAATTGTCCAACTACATACATATATATATATATATATATATATAATATTGTTAAAACCCATATATAAACAACTACATATCTTATACGGGAGTATTTTAGGTCAGTTCGTCTCTTTTTCTAATAATATTCTCTAATTTTTTTATTTTATTTACATAATTTAATATCGATAAGTGAAATTTATTTAGAATTGATTTAACTTATTGAGTGTCAAGGAAAAAAAAGAAAATTGGTGTATTGACATTTGTATGTCGTTCGGATTGTAAAAATTAGTGGAGCACAATAGCACTATTGATTGGTAGAAGAAATAAGCGATTTCGTAGATATATAAGGTTATTTCAGTAATTAAATTAATTTTAATTCTGATTCCGATAATAAGTAAACAATATTAATCGTAATTAATATTATTTATGTTCTAATTTCTTGTAAATCCCCACGTACAAATTTATTCTGTCTCATATTTATAATTAATTATATTTCTAATGAGTTACATTCTAAACTAATAAATGTGTCGTTAGATTCTTAGAGCCCACACCGGCAATGTTAAACTAATAAACGTGTCGTTAGATTCTTAGAGCCCACACCGGCAATTCTAAACTAATAAACAATCACCCAAAAATGCGCTTAATTGATGCTCTGGAATTATGCAGCAGAGTAAAAAAAGGGAAAGAATTCGTGTGGGGCCCGCTGATGGAGCGGCATGCAACAATTGCTTGTCGGTGTGATGGCCATCAATTAGTGGTACCGCATTCCAGCTGCCATTTTCTTTCATTTTGTAACCTCAGGCTGCACATGTCATGTTGTTTTTCTCTAATTTTTTTCCTCCTCTCCGCTTTTTTTTTGTTTTATTTTCACTTTCTCCGTCTCCCGTTTCTCACATCCCCTTCTAAATCTTATTCTCTCTTCACAAATGCATAATAGTAATAAATAGAGGAGACATATGCTAAAAAAACACACATAAAATAAAATTATTTGGATAATTTAGACACTTGTAATTATGTGATTGGTTGAAATTAATTAATTTATTGATGAAATTCAACAAATAAAAATATCAAATCAAAAGAGTCAGTTTAATTCATGAGTAAAAACCAAAAATGATACTTGAAGTATCGTGAAATGTATTTTTTAGTACTTACGAATTTTTGTTATCCGAAATGGTAACTAATCTATTGCATTGTTACCTAATATGATACATCTCTTAGTTTCTCCGTTAAATTGATGACGTGACATGTATTTAGAGTTTTTTTTACCAAATATAGTAAAACTTTGTTAAATAATACCCGATTAATTAATAACCTCGCTAAAATAAAACTTTTTTTCGGTCTCAACTCGGAACCAATGTGCTAAATTAATAATTCACTAAATTTATAGGATAATAGAAATTCGATAATTTATTTAGGTAGACCCCATCGAATATATAATTATTAGTGTCATAATTTATATAATAAATTTTAAATTTATGAGGATTTCATTAAAAATTAATTAATATAATCATCATCAAATAATATAATAGTTTGAACAATGTAATACATAAAAAAATTATCTAATAAGGTATACATAATAAATAAAACAATGTAAGTAAAAACTTTTTTCTTCGACAAAATGAAACAAAATATTTATTATACCTTGAAATTAGAAATTAAGGGCTTCTTATAAAAAAATCACATTTAATACATGAAATTAGAAAATAGTCATGTTAGGTTTCAAAATTTTTTAAAAAAGTCAAGCAATCAAATCTGTTAGACCATTGCCCCGAATTTTCGATAAAATTACGAACATTGCCACTAGATCTGATCCTAAACTTGGTGAATCGCATCACCCACGTCACCGTTGTTCTCCAACTTCACCTTCCTCGTTCTCTTCTCCTTCCCCGCTGCCGGTCTCAAACCTTACCTGTCGCTGAAGCTTTGAAATCACCTCAGAGGTCAAGAAGCCTTCAAAAGCGACGTCGATCCAAATCGGAACGCGAGATCGTCCAAGAGCTTCGTCAATCCAAATCGGAGTACATTGTGTAATCTTTGTTATATAATTCCGACTTGGTAGAGGTGGCGGTTCTGTGAGAGGTTCCGAGCCTTTTCCGGTTAGTCATGGCTTGAAATTAAAGATAGGTGTTAGCGAAAATGATGGCGCCGCAAAAGAAGAAGGGCAAAGCCAGGAGACCAACAACGAGGTCTTTGTCCGGCAAGAGCTGCTTTAGGGTTTGGAGGTCGTCCTCGAGGTAGTGGGCTTGCGCTCCAGTCAATTTGGGTGGTCTTCTTCTCGAAGATGGCGAGCATGTCGTTGGTCGACGTGATTCTTGTTTGACAAGGGTGGCCATATCATTTTTTGGGGTGCCCAATAAGACATTTTTAAGGCTCAATGGTTGAAGAACAAGGAATTGAGCAAGGAGGAAACTATGGGCATAGTCAAGGATGGCGACGCAAGAAACTACCGTTAAGTTACTTGTCACACTACCTGTCACAACAAAAAGTTAGTGTGGTTGGTAGTGTGAGTATCAGTTTACATGTCACATTACATGTCACACTACATGTCATACTAACTTTGTGATGTGACAGGTACTGTGATAGGTAGTGTGACAAGTGCTGTGATAGATAGTGTGATAGGCAGTGTGATAGCTAGTGTGATAAGTAGTGTGACAGACAATCTCATTGGTGGTGTCTGTGCTACCACATAAAGTGTTAATATGTATTAGTTCAAGATCACAAAAGTTTGTTATTTCTAGTCATTTTCTTCTTCATCATCATCATCTCCTTCTTCTTTTTCTTTTTCTTTTCACATCATAGTCACACAAGAACAGTGTGATAGGTATTGTGACAGGAGTTGTGATAGGTAGTGTAACAGGGATTGTGACACATTGTGTGACAGGGGTTGTGATATGTAGTGTGACATGGGGTGTGACATGGGGTGTGACAGCGAGTGTGATAGGTAGTGTGACAGAGGTTGTGACAGGTAGTGTTATAGTTGGTGTGACAACGGGTGTGACAAAGGTTGTGACAAATAGTGTGACAGATGTTTTGACAGTATGTGTGACAGTTAGTGTAAATAGATAGTGTGACAGCTTCTGTGACAGTGGGTGTGATAACAGTTGTGACAGTCAGTGTAAGAGGTAGTGTGACAGTGTCTGTGACAGTGGTTGTGACATGACGAGAGAAAATGTGGAAATATGCGCAATTTTGTTAAAATTCAAATGAGATTGGTATAAGTATGTAGTGTGATAGTTGGTGTGATAGGTAGTGTGACAGCGGGTGTGACATAGGTTGTGACAAATAGTGTGACAGATGTTTTGACAGTAGGTGTGACAGTTAGTGTAAATAGATAGTGTGACAGCTTCTGTGACAGTTGGTGTGATAGCAGTTGTGATAGTCAGTGTAAGAGGTAGTGTGACAGTGTCTGTGACAGTGGTTGTGACATGACGAGAGAAAATGTGGAAATATGCGCAATTTTGTTAAAATTCAAATGCGATTGGTATAAGTATGCTTAGAATGAAGAGAATAGCCAGAATTAGGGAACCTTGAGCTTCGTTTCGCTAGAATTGCTTGGAGCACCGCCATCGATGGCGGCAACTCTTTGCGATGGTTGTTGCGCCTTGTACGATTGGCCGATGCAGAGTGGGTAGTATATCAAATGAAAGAGGGGAGCAAGATCTTTCTAACAGTACCAATTTCGTCAAAACTTATCGCCGGACGGGAAAATTATGGCCGAAATTAGAAAAAGAAGGAAAAAAAGAGTGAGAAAGGGCAAAACCATACATAAAATATTTTTAAAGTGACTTTTTTTTTCTAATTTTGTTGACATTTTTCTAATTTTCACTTAAATGTGATGACTTTTTTTATAATTAATTCATAAGTAGTGATTTTTTTCTAATATAAGTTGAGAGATGGTACATTTTTATAATTTACCCTTAAATTAATATATTATTAATTTATTGATATATTAATATATCGTTAAATTAATAAATTTTATCAGTCTCGAGACTATTAATTTATAAAGGTTTTACTGTAAGTAATAGAAAAATAATAATTTTAAAATTAATTTTGTTATTATTGTTAAAAAATATATACTTGTTTTATGTTTTGTGATTTAAGAGTTGATTTTCCTCTTAAAATTATAAATTTTATAAACATTATTGTAAATAAATTTGTAAATAATATAGATATGATTTATCAAGTCCAACAAATTTTCAATCAATTTAGTGAATTTATGAAAATTTTGGAGGAAAAGAGATAGGAAATATAAAAAAAATTGTATATAGACTATTTTGGCTTTCTAAATACATGCCGCGTCATCAATTTAACGGAGAAATTAACGGATATATCATATTGGATAATAGTGCAATAATTCAAGTACTATTTCGGGTAAAAAAAATTCATACGTATCAAAAAATATATTTCACGGTACTTTAAGTGTCATTTTGAATTTTTACTCTTAATTGATAGATTAAAGGTGTGACGGAGAAAATGGGGTTCATATCCTCTTATAACATAAAGTAGGAACAAAAATTTCACGGACTCTAAATATTGATGGCAAATTATAACGATATGGACAAGAAGACATAAGACAAAAGTGTACGTTTGTTGAATTTCAAGAAGACCAATTTTAACGTGTAGGAATCAGAATAAAAAATTGGTTTGATTGATTGGCATCATTGGCATGCATGTTTTTAAATTGGCAAACAGACCCTTATGGAAAAATCGAAGTGAGGTAGGCCACCTCAATTTTGTACGCAGGCTACCTAGTTAGCAACTTAGGATAGACGAACTCAGTTAGTTCTCAGATAAAGTTTCATGTTTTTAAATTGGCAAACAGATCACCCTTCTGGAAAGGTAGCCTGGACGAGCTCAGTTAGTTCTCAGAAAAAGGTTCATGTTTTTAAATTGGCAAACAGATCACCCTTCTGGAAAGGTAGCCTGGACGAACTCAGTTAGTTCTCAGAAAAAGGTTCATGTTTTTAAATTGGCAAATAGATCACCCTTCTGGAAAGGTAGCCTGGACGAACTCAGTTAGTTCTCAGATAAAGGTTCATGTTTTTAAATTGGCAAACAGATCACCCTTCTGGAAAAATCGAAGTGAGGTAGGCCACCTCAATTTTGTACGCAGGCTACCTACTTAGCATAGACGAACTCAATTAGTTCTCAGATAAAGGTACACGAGGATATATCAGCCAAAGACGGACTAATTCGCATTTGCACGAATCTAAGGCTTGGCTAACCTGAATTTTGTGAGACTTGAGTTTTGAATGATAGACATGAGAATCATCACTCGGCCTCTAGACTAATCGTGTGGTTTAGAAAGATATCTTGGTGGTCTGATATAAACGTACAAATATCCGATTAAGATATCTTCAAGGGCGGAACCATTTGGAGGGCTGGTAGGGCTATAGCCCAGCCGAAAATTGTGCTGAAATATTACCAATAATATGTGTTACTTTTACTAAAGTTTGAGTTGGTAGAGTTGGCTAAAAGTCAGATATAATTATCTTTAGAAATGGATGGTTGTGGGTTCGATTCCCACTTCTTTTTTTTCTCTTTTTTCATTCATGATTTTTTCTCTTCCTTCCAAATTCTTTCATTTTTCAATATTTTTTTGTTTTTCTCTTTTTTCATCCCTAATTTTTTTTTTCTCCTTCTCAATTCTTTTATTTTCAATTTTTTCTCTATTTTTTTACTTTACATTTTTGTCTACTATTTTTTATTAGTAAATGAAAATCTATATTTATTTTTATTCTCTCCTCCTTTTGTTTTTCTCTTTTTTCATTCCTGTTTTTTCTCATCCTTCCCAATTCTTTCCTTTTTCAATTTTTTCTCTATTCTTTTACTTTACAGTTTTGTATACTATTTTCTATTAATAAATATTTATTTATATTATCTCCTCAATTTTCTCACTATTTTTCTTTAGTTACAACATATTCTTTACAAATTCTTTAGATATTTAATTTTCTATCAAAAAATAATTTTATGCCTTAAATCAGCCCTACCCATTCTCCATTCCTAGTTCTGTCCCTGGATATCTTCTTATTATTCAACGATCAACACGCAAGTTATTATGGGAAGAATGAATAGAATTTTTTTTTGTTTTCTCAATTACATAAAAAACAACATATACAAAACCGTGATTAGGAACTGATCCAAACAATATACTAAAGAGTAAACAACATATACGTACGTACTATACTATGCAGTAATGTAGACGAGTGATTTCTGCTAATTAGCAAAACAGTGTCCTTCCAAATGAAATAAACGTGCCTTTTGGCTCTAGTGTAGAAATGCTGATAATCACATTGAGACATGAATGCATGAGGTCCTGAAATTTCACGGGATCTTGATGTTGGATTGTTGGTGATGACTGATGAGCTGCCGAATATCCTAGAAACATGTACGTCCAAGTTCTATCCATTGGCTTTTCAATTAGAAATAATGTAAGTTGTGCGAATATCATAAATATCTAGCTAGTATATAAAGTATTTTTCTTTCAGTTTCCATTACGAATGCAGAACACAGTAGTATGAAAAAAAAAACAAGCGTCTATGTAAACACATTGATCCTTTACGCTTAGTTCGATCAGACTGGTTGCCCGGCCATACGTACGTACACTTATACATTCTCTATATCACGTACTAGCTAGGATTGTAATAATTAGCCGATTCAAACTTCTTAATTTGCTGCCTAAGTACACGCATACATCTTCCTAATTATTTTATGCACTTCATTAGTTCATCTCATTTGTACTGCATCATTAATAATTAACAATGGGTCATCCTGATAGGAGCATAATTGTGCAACGATCTACGCATTAATCCTCATATATAAATTGTTAGTTTATCTTATTTTCCTTTTAATATTTTTTTTGTGTTCATTAGGTAGTTCGAAGCAAAGGGAGAGATAAGAGTAAACGAAAGAAGATTTGTGCAATTTATGCAAATTTCATGGACTCCTGATGAATCAAAGGAAAGTCCAAGCATGAAGGCTACGTTGGAGATGAGTTTATTCAGCAAGAGATGATGACATAGACTCCAAATTCAATCAAATGTTTACCAATAAGGCTTTCCATTAAAACCAAGGAGTCAGAGTCCCTAAAGGAATGTTTTAAAAGGCTGAGAAAGAGTTTTAAAAGGCTGAGAAAGAGTTTTAAAAGGGAGCCGGGACGTCCAAATTCGCACACAAGACAAAACGACCGCATAAGAGGAAAAGAGAAGAAGCAAGTGCAAAAGTCTGCATAAGAGATTGATCTCCGGCAACAGTTTATTGATCGTTTTCCTGATTTCTCCAGTTTTTTTGGGTTTTTGTCGTCTTTTTTTCTATGAATTTCTTTGTGTTTATGATTCCGACTATGTGTTACTAAATTCCAGTAGTTAGGGGGTAGTTGAAGCCCCCATACATGATCCATAACATGGTTTGGCATTAAATTTGTTTTCCCTTTAACGAAGTTGAGGTTTTGTTTATTGGTTTCTCATTGATGAATTCTATCTATGTGTGCTATGGAGGCCTACTTAGTATGCATTCAAGGGTTCTATTACTTTAATTGTTTGATGCTTGGATCAATATTGGATTCCTCAAATTGTATAGAGAATTAATCGGTAGTTTTCACTAGTGAGCAAATAAAACCCTAGGTTTAGCAAGATACTAAGCAATTTGCATGCCTTTTGATGTATTAAACTCTTTTAGAGCCTAAGAGTAATTCCAATAGGGAGGTCAAATTTTGTTGTCAATTATGATGGAGCCATGCTTGGAGGTGCTGCGATGGGTAATCCCGGCAGCCGAAGGTGGTGAGAAGCTCATGGGTCTGAGATAACTTGTGGGGTTTTGGGACGGAGCCTAAGATCAGACTTAGGGTCTGTTATGCTAGGGTTTTCCGGCTCGAGTAGTTTATTTCGTTTTGTTTTTAGAATAAGTTGAGATAGGTTCTTGAAGTAGCTTTGGGTGTCTATCTTAAATTTTTCTAATACCATTATTTGGTTTTTAGTTCTTTGTTTTGGACTTATTTTCAAAAACTGTATTGCTTGATGTGAATCTAAAATTTACTTAAAGTTCATTTCCTACAACGACTTGCGTTTAACATAATCATAGTGAATTATATTGGTAATTGTTTAAGGAGAAAGCAATATAACAATAGAGAGCAATGAAGAGCCAAATGAGATGTATATTATTCATTGATAGGAGCCTCTATTTATAGAGGGTTACAAAGACATAACAATAACAAATTCCTTATGCCGTGCGTCTCTAATAGTAATAGTAATTATATCACTATATGGAATACTAATTCCTTATCCCATATAGAATAGACCAAGGCACACTTAGAGTGAATATCCTAAAACACTCCCCCTTATGCCGCACGTCTATTCGGTGCTTTCATGTTACCTCGTTAAAACTTTGTCAAGGGACAGTAAAACCCACTTGGACAAAAATAACCTTGAACGAAGGACAAAAAAAGCACAACGTACCATCTACTTTGAGTTTGTCGTAGACTCCCTCTAATGTCTACAACTCCCCCTAATTTCGAAAATCTTTGTGGAAGTTCAGAATAACTTTTTCATGCCAATATTCTCTACATGCTTCTCAAAAGTAGAGTTAGGCAAGTAAATAAATCTGCCAAATTATTTTTATAACATACTTAATTCACTTGAATCTTTAGCAAGTTTTGTTGCTGCTGATTATAAAAGAAATTAGCGCATTATGTTTTGTGTTATCACCCTTGATAAATCCTTGTTTTATTTGTTCATGCAAGCTGCATTATCTTCATAAATGCATGTAGGCTTACTTGTAATAGAACTTAATCCAATACCTCCTCAAATGTGAATAATGATTAACCTTAGCCATATACACTCACGAACTGACTCATGTAATGTGATAATCTCAACATGATTAGAAGAGGTATATGCAAGAGTTTTCTTAGTTGATCTCTAAGAAATCATTGTATTCCTAATGGTAAATACATACCCTGTTTGAGAACGTCCTTTATGCGGGTTAGAGAGATAACCGGCATTAGCAGAACCAACCAAAACATTATTTGGGGTTGATGAATAGGGGAAAAGTGACGCAGCCGTGCGGAACAGCATTGCCGGCAGCAACATTGCCATGGGGGTCGGTAAAGGCGCCGTGGGCGGCAGCGGTGCCATGTGCGGCGTCGACGGTGGTCATGCTGCCAGTGGCGTCATCATCGGATCCTCCAAGGTCTGAACGTCTCTCCTTTTCGTAGGGATAGAATAAACCCATGTCAATGGTTCCTTTCAAGTATCGAAATACATTCTTGATACCATCCCAATGACGTTGCGTAGGCGATAAGATAAATCTAGCTGACAAGTTCACAATAAAAGCTATATCTGGTTGAGTGCATTGAGCTAAGTACAATAAAGTTCAAATGACACTTAAGTATGGTACCTTAGGTCCAAATACTTCGTTCTCATCATCCTTTAGACGGAATGGATCTTTCTTTATATTCAAACTTTGACCAATCATGAGAGTGATAGTAGGGTGCATCTTGTGCATATTTAATTGCCTTAGCATCTTTTAGATGTATACATACTGGTGGATTAGAATTCCACTAACTCTATGTTTGAGTTCTAGACAAATAAAATCGAGTTTTCCCAAGATCTTTCATCTCAAATTTGGATTTCAAACATTTGGCAGTCTCTTCCATTTCATTAAGAGTTCTGATGATATTCATATCATCTACATATACTGTTACTACTACAAATCTAAAACTTGTCTTCTTTATAAATACGCAAGGGAATAATTCATCATTAACATATCCCTTCTCAATCAAGTCTTCACTTAGACGAGTATACCACATTCGTCTAGACTGTTTTAGTCCGTAAAGTGAGCATTTTAACCTTATTGCAAACGCACTCCATGGTCTAGAGTCACTTGTTTTGGGTAATGAAAAACCATCATGTACTTTCATATATATCTCTGAATCTAAGTCCTCATAGAGATAAGCCGTAACCACATTCATTAGCTACATGTTGAGTTTACTAAGTATCGGAAAGTTATAACATCCATTACAGGAGAATAAGTCTCCTTGTAATCTATTCCAGGGCGTTATGAGAAACCTTGCACCACAAGACGAGCCTTGTATCTCATGACTTCATTCTTCTCATTAAGCTTTCTAACAAAGACCCATCTATGTCCTACATGCTTCACACACGGCGAGTTAGCACCACTAGGCCAAAAACTTGTCTCTTTGCTAGAGAATCTAATTATGCCTGGATAACATCTTTCCATTTTGGTCAATCTGATCTTTGTTGACATTCCGGCATAGAGCCGGATTCGATGTCGTCGTGCTCAATGATTTCATGAGCTACAGAATAAGTAAATATATCATCAACACTCATTGTTGATCTTTCTATTACCTCATACCAATTCTCGTAATTTATTGAGATTTTTGTGTTCTCTGAAAGCGACATATCTAGAGTGTCCTCCGAGATAGTCAAGTCATGGACATAGCTATAATTAGAGATAATCTTATGAGAAGGGTTTTCTACGTCGATAAGCATCGGAACCGTAGAGTCTTGTTGTGCCATACTCTTCCGCCTCTTCCTAGGCTGAGTACCACCGAACCGCATGCCTCCATTTCCTCTTGGGAGCCGTGGCCTCCACCTCTCCACAACTGTCGGTAGCCCAGCGGCACCACCCCTCTAAGATGGTGTCGTTCCTCACTTTAGGAACTTCTAATCTAGTCATTAGTAGTTGGTATATGTGATCTTGTCACTTTAACGATATCCACAAATGAATCCGGCATTGAATTAGCTACATTTTGTAGTTTGAGGATTCGCTTTACCTCACGTTCACAAAGTGATGTACGGGGATTATAATGAGATAAAGTGGGGACAAACCACGATAATTCACGTCGTTCCACCTTAACATTCTTATTCTTATCTTCCTCTAACGACGGGAAGTATGTCTGTTCAAAGTGACAATCCGCAAAATGTGCGGTAAATAGATCACTTGTCATAGATTCTAAGTAACAGACGATCGTTGGTGATTCATAACCAACATAGATACATAATCGTTTGTGTGGACCCATTTTGATGCGCTGGGGAGGCGCAATAGACACATAAACTGCACAATCAAAAGTTCTTAAGTGCCATATGTCAAGCTTATAACTAGTAACCAACTGGTACACACTAAATTGCTGATTGACAATGAGTCTGAAACGAATGAGTAAAATTGCATGTAGTATTGCATATCCCCCACGCAAAAATAGGGAGGCTGGTGCGCATCACCAATGCCCGAGCTACATATTGAAGTCTCTTAATAGTAGCCTCTGCAAGACCATTTTGAGTATATACATGGGGAACGAAATGTTCTACCTCAATTCCGATAGACATTCAATAATCATCAAAAGCCTTTGACGTGAACTCCCCCACATTGTCTAATCATATAGACTTAATAGGATGATCCAGACGGTGAGTCTGTAACTTAATAACTTGCACGAGAAGTTTAGCAAAAGCAGCGTTTCATGTGGATAACAAAGCGACATGTGTCCAACGTGTCAAAGCATCCACCATAACTATAAAATATTAAAATTGTCCGCATTCTGGTTAGATAGGTCCACAAATATCACCTTAGATACGATGTAAGAATGAAATATTTGCCTTGATCTCTTTAGCATGGGACGTTCTCCCTCCCAGTTGAGCTAAAGCATACCTTACAGAACGAGCAATGAGCATTGGAAATAGCCAATGGAGCATCATGGGAAGATGGTATTATTGCGTCACTTTCAACCGACGGTGTTGTGGCCTCCAAAACATTGGAGCTGTGCCAATGTGACTTAGACGTCACACTTGGTGTGTCATCTCTCTTGGCAACGGGATCATCACCCTTTGTGGTGATGTGTCTTCCCAATTTGTTCTTTCCACGAAAGAAATGATGTTGGTGTGAATTTCTAAGTATACGGATCATCATATCTTGTCCTGGATGACCGAGACGGTCATGTCATAACTTGTAGAGGTTTGAATCATACACTGGATAATTAGCGACGACATGGGATTCAATAATTTGTAATGTAGTGAAATATAATCCATTATCAAGACCAGACATTTTCTCTAAGATGCGAGTTAGGGCTCGTCAATGGCTCGGGCCGGGCCGGGCCCGCCCACCTAAAGCAGGCCTTGTGGGCTTGTATTGAAAAAACATAATATTCTAATTTAAGGGTTTGAAACAATAAAAGAATTATTAGAAAACATTCAAACAAAAAAATCACAAATAAATTCTAGTCGAAATATTGTCGATCAACATTAATAGATGTGATCGATATATATATTTAGGGACCCTGTAAAAATTTTATCCGTTTTGAACATGGTTTAACCGTCCGTACCTACTGTTAACAAAAAAGAGGTGGTTTCACATAATAAAACTCCATTGACCGGGGTTTTGCCAAATGAGTTTCCTTGTTGCGACCACGCACGATCGGTGACAAAAATTAGGTGATTTCAAATATGTAAACAGTTTTCCGTATTCGCTTGGTAATGGGTTCGCCCTTAGGGCATATTAGTGTTGTTTTTGGTTTAGCGGAAATTCCGACGGTCAAACGAGGTCTGAATTGGATGAAATTTTAAAATGGTTACTAAATATATATACCGTTCACATCGGATGGTATCGATCAATTTCGAAAAGTTTCCTTCATATAGTCGCTTCATAATGCGATAGTTTTATTATAAACCTAATATAAAGGTTATGATACATTAGTAGACACTTTGGCGATTGGTAACTCTAGTTCGAAATATGGTCGATCGACACCAGCAGATATGATCAGTATATATAATTAGGGAACCCGTAAAAGTTTCATCCGTTTTGGACATTGTTTGACCGTCCGTACATACGGTTAACTAAAAAAGAGGAGTTTTGACATATTAAAATCCTCTTTGATCGGGGCTTTGCCAAATGGGTTTCCTTGGTGCGACCGCACACAATCAGTGACAAAAATTAGGTGATTTCAGATATGCAAACGGCTTTTGGTGTTCGCATTTTGGTAATGGGTCTTCCTTTATGACATATTAGTGTTGTTTTCGGTTTACCGGAAATTTCGACAGTCAAACGAGGTCCGAGTTGGATGAAAGTTTTACAGGGTCACTATCGGCTGGTGTCGATCAATCCCGAGAAGTTTCCTTCATAATGCGATAGTTTTATTCTAAACCTAATAAAATATGTATGTATAATATTTTATTATTTAGTGTGCTTTTACGGGCCAGGACTTAAGGTCTTTTGATTGGCCGGGCCTTGCGGGACTTGTGGGCTTTTGGCGGGCTGGGTTTGACACTTCTAAGTCAAGCCCGACCTTCCCCACGGAAATGGGCTTTGGCGAGCTTTCTCGCTAGCCGGGCCGGGTAAAAGCTCATCGGGCTTGCCTCCGCAGGCTAAATGATGAGGCCTAATGCGAGTACACCCGCACTCTATAAAGATAATAAGCAGAAATTCTTTCCATTCTCAACATAAGTATGCAAGTAAAAACTGTTGGCGCGAACGTCCTTAAAACTTAGCAAGGTTTGGTTTGCTTTAGGAGCATAAAGAGCATCCTTAAAGGTAATTATAGTACCATTTGGGAGCAAGAAATGAGTTTGGCCATGCTCTTTGACAAGCGGCTTAGATCCCATAAGCGTATTCAACGTTGATGTTACAGGGATCAAGTTCATAAAAAGTTGGCGATTCTTCAAAATTGTATGAGTAGTCGCACAATCGGCATCCATACCTACAAAAGAAAAGTAGATATGTTAGAGAGTATGTTCATAAAAAAAAAACTTGAACATATGAAAATATTTGATCACTTAGTGAAATCTTTTTGAGCGCAAAGTTAGAAAAATGGCACTTTGGTAAGCTCAATGTCGTGTAACCTTGCTTCCTGGAACCAAAGATGTCGAGCCAGCCTCCCTGAGGCCGTTTATACATGCTTGGTGTCTCTAGGTGATGTAGTTATGCAAATCAAAGTCATAAAGACTACAATTCAATCCATAAAAAAGATAAAGCATGTGAAAAGCAACCAAAAATTGAAACTGTTCGATAACTCCAAACCAATGGACTTGTTTAAGAAGTGGGGGGCCGGTAGTGCGAGACACACTCAAAACCACTAGACTAGGTCTAGACCCCTTAATTTTATTCCTGACATAAATATCACATATAGTTTGGATGAGCCTAGTTATGAATCGACGTATGGTCTTATTCGCCAAAAACACATTAAGATTCTAATTCTAAATGAATAGAAAAAGAAGAAGAAAAAACTGCACCTTCATTATGAAGGTCGGCACAAGTTGCTGAGCCTCCCCTTGAAGCTGGCCATACCGATGTGTCTCCCGAAGACCGGCACGGTGACGCACCTCCCCGAGGCCGTCCATGGTTGTCGTCCACTCCAAAAAGGATGTCGACAATGTGTGTGCTTTAGAATATTTTTCTAACATTCATATATATAGTCTAAGACTTAATGATAGTGCCGAAAAAATCAAACCAAGAAGTTTGCATCGTAAGGAAATAAATAATCGAATGGTATATAAGAAACACACTTCGAAAATTTTATTAATTCCACCAAGATTACATCAAGGTTTTATTGACCTTAATTATAATGACCACGTCAAAATAAAAAGCAAAGGCACAAATGCCATTACAAAATATAAAGGAAATAAAGCGAACTTTAGACTATGACGTCAAAATCTGGAGCGTCCACGTCTTGAGCAACTCTTTGAGTGTTTGCAAAGTCCGCAATCGTGAGATTAGCGTTACGAGCTTCAATCCCAATTCCATCCGTAAGATTAGCCTCTTGAGACAACGAATATTTGTACCTCTTGTACATAGTGACCACATGTCTGCTAGCGTTGCAAGCCCTAGCCCAGTGATCCATCGAACGACAACGGAAACATGGAGTATAATCAGTCATTTGTCGTTTGGCCGGGGGATTTTGCTTTTGTGGAGACCAACTATTATTACCGGTGGTGCCACCTTGGGGTTTCCACACATTGGCACGGCCACGAGGAGCCTTGCTTTGTCCCCTACCGCCACCACCTCATTGAGAACCATTCCCATGACTTTGTGGTGCATTATGCACTTTCCCTTTGCCTTTATGGTGCTCACCATTTGTTGCCGCATTGTACTGAGATTCTGGAATCTTCTTTGTACCAAACGGTCTGGCATTGTTGTTAAGAAGTATCTCATCATACCGCTCTGCAGTTTGAAGAAGCACTATGAGCACATTGAATGTCGAAAAGTTCTTACTATACTCGAGCCGATATTGATTAGCTAGAATCTTGACCGCAATAGGGAAAGTAGACATCGTCTTCTGGATCATGTGATCATCAGATTTGATGACTCCACGGAAACGTAACCTTGAATAGAGGTTGAGCATGTCTCGATTGAAGTCATTGATTGTCTTATAGTCAAGTAAGCGTATCTCCTCCCATTGGAAGAGCAACTCTGGAAGTAGAGTTTGATGAACATTCCCATAATGTTCATGCAAAGTATCCCATAGATCTTTAGGATCGGTTTTTTGTCCATATATTGCCAACGTATTGTAGGATCAATGTTGCGTCTCAAAAACATGAGAGCCTATGATTTCATTGGCGCTAGGTGCATCTTCATGGGGATCAGGTTTGATTGTGGAAGTCAGGTCCTTGGCAATGAAGGTATGCTCAACGTTCGAAACCCATATGTGGTATTCCTTACCCTGGGAGTCCAATTTGCCAAATTCAGGACGAATTGGTTGATCACTCATATTTTGAGAAAAAAGGATGGAAATCCCTTAATTAGGTCAAAAAAACCTATGATTTCACGGTTTAATGCCGGAACTTTGTGATTCCAAATCACGAGAAGTTTGTCATTTTGTTACGATTGTGCCGTGCAATTCCAAATTAAACTATATGTCGGCGACTGTACCGCGTGATTCCAAATCACACTAGGTCAACTTTGCCCAAAATATCACGTTCTAGGAAAGGTGATATAGAAAAATAAGAGAAGGAACAAAGTCCTAGAAAACCCCACCCAAAAAATATAACCCAAGTCTTCAAACGTCAATCCTGGATCTTCAAGCTTGGAGTCTTTACTTCAGGTCTTCAAACAAATTTTCGTGTCAAAAGCAATCTAGAGGGGATTAAAAGCAACTCAAGCTTTAGAGAGCAAAAGTGTCTGATAACGTGTTTAAGGAGAAAACGATATACCAATAGAGCAATAAAGAGCTAAATGAGATGTATATTATTCATTGATAGGAGCCTCAATTTATAGAGGGTTACAAAGACATAACAGTAACAAATTAGGATTCATATCTCTAATAGTAATAGTAAATCTATTACTACATGGAATACTAATTACTTATCCTATATGGAATAGACCAAGACACATTTAGAGCGAATATCCTAAAACATTAATATGATTTGTTTTACATTAATGGATGTGACACTCTTAACCATAATAATATATATATTTTTTAAAAAACCTATACAACAACAACATATAAAGTTATTGTACAACAATCTTAAAATGTATTAGTATATATCAATTGATCAACCTTTTGCTTTTCAATTTAATTTTTTCACAACTTATAGATAAACAGTTAATGATATATGATTTTGTTAAGAAAAAATTTCACTATCAGTACCCAACTCTTGTGACAAGGTCAAGTACCCCAACTCTGACTTGTACCAATGTAGTACCCCAATTCCTTATTCGCTATCAACGAGGGATCAGACGTCATTTCCCGTCACAACTCCGTCACAATAAAAAAGATTTTTTTTACCCAAATAACCCTAAGTCCTCAGCCATTGATTCTAACATCAATATCTTTTTCCCGCATTCAATTTGGAATTATCAAAACTCTTTACAGTTGCTTGATTTCAATTTTTGTCTCCGACACATAATGATACCAGTGATTTCAGGTCCTCTCGATCCCTCAGATCCTCCTAACCTCCTTATAATATTAGTCTCGGTCACTTCATCATATTCATAATCTTGTTTGAGAGAAAACGGGAGATAAGTGATCGGTGATCACTTCATCATTAAGCCACAACAAAGACAGAGAAAATATAACAGTTATTAGCATATATACTACTACTGGGTTTATACTCAAATGATATGAACATGAAACCCTAATTACTAAAAGAAGGGGAGGCCGTGCAGATATAAACTTTAGTTCCATGTCTTGAACATATGATCATGGTCCTCACCACCCAACCTCGGTGATCGCCTAGGAGCCTGCAAACCATCATTGCCATTGTTCAATCTTCGATCTTTTCTGGACTCAGACCTCAATTTCTCACCTTTATGAGATCGCCCCAATTTCTTCGACACTCTCCGGTGAGGAATCCTCCTCATGTTCATCATCACTGACCACAGCGACTACCTGCCGATTCAAAACCCTAGACCCAACATTGCCTCTACTCAATTTCTTCAATTCAACCGAAAGATTCAAAGACCTTACCGCATTTTTATCTCCAAATTTAGATTTGGGGGTTTTACTGTTCCCCAACTCCTCAACTCTCTCCTTCAGGTGACCCATCCATGGAGAGAGAGAGAGAGAGAGAGAGAGAGAGAGAGAGAGAGAGAGAGAGAGAGAGAGAGAGAGAGAGAGAGAGAGAGAGAGAGAGAGAGAGAGAGAGAGAGAGAGTAGAAAATCGTAGCCTTACATTTAGAATCAATGGCTGAGGACTTTGGGTTATTTGGGTAAAAAAAATTGTGGCCATGTGCAGAGCTTGTGACCAAACAAACGGGGTCGTGACGGAAAATGACGTCGGACCCCTTGTTGATAGCGAATAAAGAGTTGGAGTACTAAATTAGTACAAGTTAGAGTTTTGGTACTACATTGACATTGCCACAAGAGTTGGAGTATTGATTGTGAAATATTTTCTTCTATTAAACACTAAGCGTTTGAATGAGAAAATTATAAAATCCATATGACTTTATAAATGATGGCATCTTAAAATCCATCAATCTGAAATTCGTTAATTATGAATTCTATTGTTTTGTTATATTTATGTGGAATTTAAACTTTGTGATAGATTAAAAAAGTTTGAAATAAATTAAAGAGATCAAATATAAAAAGAATTTATTTTTCGAAAGATAATTGAATACTGTAAAAGATTTTGCAAATGACACATATTTTGTGGAGAATTCAAGTGGAGAATTTAATCAATGAATTTTTTTTTCACAGAATCTAGAATTTCCAATTTATAATTGCCAACGAAAGAATTGTCTTTTAGAATTATATGAAACACACCATAAGGGTAATATGAGTATAAGTATAAGTGTATAACACAGTTTGGTGGTGTTTTGAGTTGCTGGCCTTATAAGAAAAATTATTATATGTATTCGGTACATAGTTTATGTGGCGTATTCTTTTAATGTATTTAATTGAAACTAACAACATGCATACATATAACATAATCCGGACCACTTACATATATGCAGAGACAAATGCAAGTTTATTGTGCATAACAACTAACTAAAGCCTTAGTCCTTAGAACACATCATTAAGGAAGCTCAAAGGAAGTCCAGGGCATCAATAGTAGGAGTAAAACCCAACATATTATAGCCCTTTTTATTTATTAACGAACTCGATCAGCCATTTGGGGAAGAACAGCTAGCAACTAAGCTAGCAAGTTAGTCCGCTAGCGAGATAGGGAGGGCTCTGCCTTCAGCTTTCGTCTTCATACCGCAGTAGCACAATGCTTTCTCAATTGGATAAGGGCGTGTACAAATCACACACTCATCACATTTCTCTATGCATTCTGGGTATGGAATAAAGCCTCCCACTGATTTTTTAACTGGTATGGCGATTACGTCCAATTTTGTAAGCAATTTTTCTGCATGCGTTTATAAGTTAGTAGCAATATCAAGATTATAGAACCAATAATTGTTATATATATATGTGTGTGTGTGTGTGTCACGTTGTCAAGTAATACAGGGTAAAGAGAAATAATTACTCAAAAGAATGAGAAATAAGAACACTAAATAGTTCATACCCGCATATTCGAGTGCTGGTTTCTTGGAGTTGGAAGCAGTCTTCTTACCACAATAGCACAGTGCAGCCTCAATTGGATAAATTGCAGTGCAAATCACACACTCATCGCATTTTTCTATGCATTCCGGATATGGAATAAAGCCTCCTACTGATTTTGCAACCGGCTTGGAGACCAAGTCCAATTCTCTATGCAATTCGGCTGCATGTATGTGCACGTTAGTACGTAACACATAGAAATTTAGTATTAATTGTTGATGAAGAAAGTATATAATGATTATTGATTCATATTTAGTTAATTTTACCGGTCAATTCTTCGACCACAACAGCTGGTTTCTTTGATTTGCTGTGGTTGATGCAAATGCACACATTGCTCTCTGGAGGCCACTTCCGGGTGCAGAAACATTCATCGCAGGTTTTGATGCACTCTGTATATGGAATGGTTCCTGAAGCTGACTCTACTGCAATTTGTGATTTTTCTTTTTCAATCACCTGGACCTGTGCTCCGTCTGCAGAAAAAAGAAATCATGGTATACTAACCTTCATACGTACGTATTATCGATTGATACATGATTCCTTATGCATGTTTTATTAGATGTACGTCCCCAAAAGGCCCACATATTCTTCAGTAATATGATGTCTTGTAAATTAATTCACCGTTTTCGTCAGCAGTAAATAGTACGTATATTAATTGATTCATCAGTAATGTCTAAACCTACTGAGATACTTTTTTTATTTACTTTTCTCTTTCTCAATGAAAGAGTCGTTGCGGTTAATTGCCAAGCTCTCCATATATGTTCCCTATGAAGTACACTTGTACGTATTTGGCCTGTCAGTGATACTGTGATACTGTATATCAAGAGCCATAGCGAGTCACCGTACGTACATTCATTTGATGCAACTCATGCTTTTGCTCCATCTCTTTGGTTAATTTTTAAGGAGTTTATTAATATATGTACTTGTATTTTTCAAAATGAATCATAATAATCAAAGCTTATATTGATCAATTATCATATGTTAACTTAAAAACTTAATTAATATGGATGAAGAACAACACAACATAACTATTAGTTAATTAAATTACCGGATCTCGGATGTTCTCCGAACGGTTTCCATTGTGCACAAGTGCACTCTGCAACTTCTGACACACGCCTATCGCAAATGCAACCATCACAGACACGATCGCACAGTAGAAATGGAATTTTCTGGCATCCTGGTGATTGATTGAACAATAATTAACGTATTTATAAGCGAACATATTACACCAATAAATATGTCTCTTATGATATCATTTAATTAATTTAACATTATGAAGACACATAAACAAACAATAATATGAACACATCAATTTTGAATTTGAACCAGTTACTATATTAGTAGTCAATCAATTAAGAATAGGTACAGGTAATTACCAACATTCTGGCCTGGTTGGGTATTTGGGGTAAGCAGCTGACCAATTGCAAATAGGTCTAGGCGAGCATGAACAGCAGTCGCTGCCAAAGCCATGGCAAGCAACATAAAGAAACTCACTTTCATCATTTTTCCTTAAACTAGCTCGATCGTAGTGTTTTCTCACTCAACTCTCAACTCGGTGTGTGAGAAATGAAGAGGGCAGTGAGCGCTATTTATAGCTGAAAATCGTACGAACTTCTTGATGGTAAAAATATATTTAATATATATGAGTTAAAATTGGAACGTGTTTCTTTTGTTTTACTTTCTTTAAAAGTTTGTGCATGTGAAGAATTTGGAGTCTTCGATAAATTCGGATAAGGCAAATAATTAGTGGTCCAATATATCAATATATGCCTATATGGTGAAAAGCTTGTTCACTAATAAGTTTTGGTTTTCACTCACATTTGATGTTTGTAAAGCTCATACAGAAAAATGAATTAGGACTTGATCAATCGTGAACAGAAACTGCAAAAACTAAGAAGAAGCACCGATGTAGAGCCATCAATTGAGTTGTTCGCTTACAAAATATTGAGAACTAATTTATCGAGATATGTATATTTGTTATCAAGGTCTCTGTACGTGCATGCTTAATTATATATAGACGACCCACGTATTGACGTATATATCCCGACCTAGCTTGCTATTAAAGTATTGATGGTACACATGAAATTGGTTTTTCCGATATATGAAACATATCGAGATATAGATGAAACTATGGAAGGTGAGGGTTCGAGGTCTTCCCTTTGATTTCCCGCAAACCAGAGCTTCAACCGTGTGAATCGCATTCCGGCAAGTATTTGAACCTCATATAGAAGCTAAGGATGACGAAAGCGGCATCAAGAGCTAGCCACCAAGAGCTGTCACTACCATCTTTCAGAGTATTTGTTTGTTTCTGTGCATATATAATTATTATAATACCCACGTTATTCATGCACGCAAGCACATGAGGATATCTTTGGGATAAAAAATAATAAAGAGGATATCTTAGGAACATTAAGATTAGGGTCAGAAATTTCACGGACTCTAGATATTGATGACAAATTATAACGATATGGACAAGAAGACATTATCGCACGTTTCTTGAATTTGAAGAAGACCAATTAACGTGGGATTCGGCTACTGTGCAACACTGTCGGTATGCAGCGGGTACTATTCACCTATGTTTTTTTCTTAGGTACTAACTATTTAGGTTTAAAAAAATTAACGGAACATGGTGGGATTTAATTTATGAGTTTGTTTATATACGTACTACAAATATATAAATTCATCATACATTTGAAGGTAAACAGTTATTTTTTATTATTATAGCAATTGCAATAGCCTCTAGACTTGAATTATTAGCGTTTGTTAAAATTTCTCAGGAATAACTTCAAGAAGAAAAAGAACAATATAAAAAGTTAATAAAATATAGAATTCCTTCCCAGAAATATAAAAAATTATTGGGATATTATATATAGAGTTCAACGTAGAATCTACGAAACTGAATAAAATATTAACGCTCTTCAAGAAGTCTTCGAAGAAAATCAAAAACCCTTTGATTTTGAGTATCGGTTAGATTCGCCCTAGCTAGTATCAGAACATGCTTAGCTCAAAAGCAGGTAGGCTAAAAGCCTTATGCCACAAAGTTGGCTTCTCTTAACTAACAAGAGAGAATCTAAACCAAAAAATTATCAGGCTTTTTGTATTATAAAATATTCTGATAGGTGGCAAAAATATTTTCATTCAAGACATATCCAAGAGGATCAATACTCGATAGAGTATGCCTGTAGAATACTGAATACACTCTATGATGAATTCTCTCATCTTCAACGAGAGATAGGAGTTGAAGAACTTGACCCAACTCGGCCAAGTTTGATAGAATTCCTAAACCATTTATCCAGCAACAAAGTTGCAGAAAAGCTGCTTGAACAACTTGAGAGATTTCATCTCAAGATTAATCAACTTGAAGAAGTAATCACAAAGATTGGAAAGCTTGAAGTAAAGCTTGATTACCTAAAAAAAGCAATATTTGCTAGACATAGAAAAGAAGTTAGTTCGAACAAAAACCCTTGCTAATAACATCCAAGAGCAAGCAGATGAACTAAGAACAACTCAAGAAATTCTGAAAAAGCATTTAGAAGCCCTTATCGTCCGAATAAGATAAACCAAATGGTTGAAGTAAAAGTCAAGGAGAGAGACAAAGAAGCAAAAAGCTTATATCTTCATATTTCAGAAGCCCTTCCTGAAAACTGAAAGCAATAATTCATCAGCAAAATTATAATATTACATATTTTCAAGAAATAGGTATGGAGCTGGAAGAACAATTCAGATAGTTGAATCTTAAACTCTCCCATTTGCAAAAAAACATAGAAAAGATGAAAGCTGAAGCTGGAACAGAGAAAATCGATGAAGAACAACTAACTCAAAATGTAGCTAGTAATGTGATCTTACCTTCTTACACAGGAGAAGAAAGCAACCTTAAGTTTAGTGAACCTAAGCTTCTTACCTGGAAATCCCCTAGTTTCACTGAGAGAAGGAACATGAAGATGTTGAGCAGAGTATTCAATAAAAAGAGCACAATTCCTGTACAACTCATCAATGCTCAAGAATTTGAGTACAATGAGAGAATCAAGTGTACGGGAGGCCACAGTTCCTAAATTTAGACTCATTGAAATTTATAAGAGAGGATATTTCCTTCTTGATTCTCACAGGTTCAAGATTCTTGAACTAACTATTCCAGCAACAGGCAAAGAAACTGACATAAGATTGATAACTCAGAAAGAAGTAAGTGAAGCAATTCGAAGAAGTTATTCATACATGCACATTAGAACGGTTCAAGTTGGAATAAAACTTCTAGCCAGAGATGTAATAGATTGCTTTGTCTTATGTCTCCTGCAAGATGACAGGATAACAGACTTCAAGAAAAGCCTGTTAGGAACGGTAGAAGCCTCTCTATGTAATCAAGTTGCCTACTTCAATGTTTTTCCAAACTTCACTACGCACCTTAGAGTTGCACCGCACTGTCTCAGGTTGAGAATCAAGATAGACGAGATTTCTATGAAAAGAGGAATGATGGAGCTTGTCATAGATTACCGAATCTATTATAAGCTCATGAGCTCGAATGTCGCCCCAAACACTAAATTCCTTAACAGTCCCGGAATGACTACATCTATTCTCACCAATCCAAGAAATCACTTATCCTTCTGGGTAAAATAGGTGGTCTTCAGCTGACCAAAAGACGCAGGCAGGGTTCTAAGTGACTGATGTACTACAAACTCAGAGGGTAGGGGTACTTCCAGATCATTTAGTGTGGTAGTGATGTCAATAATCCTAATGATATGCTCACGCACACTCTTAGAGGAATCATATTTGGTTCCCATCAACATGTCTAGCAAGAGAGAAATCTCAGCCTTCTCATTCTCACGAAACTTCGAAGCAATAACAGCCATATACTCAGTGGTTGTATCATTGTCAGCAATGCTTCCCCTAACCACATCAGTCATGGTTTGTTTAAGAATAAGCTTAATCATCTGATACCCATTCTCTGTGTTTCTCAAGTCCTACGGGTGTGGTAGTGTCATCTACCACTGGTTCGGCTTCATTCAAGCACTAATCAATGTTCTGGAGACCAAGGTAAAGCTCTATGGACTGCTTCCACTTCTTAAAGTTACAGCCATTGAAAGGTTCAATGGTTGCAAGGGATAATCCTGAAGTGTTCAAAGCTGGAATTAAAAGAAAATATAGTTTTTTAGTTTTCTGTCTTAGTTTAGTCAAAACAATTCCAGAAAACCATCAATATAAAATATCAAGTCACAATAAGATAACTCGAAAATAAAACAGAAAATATGGAATCTGAATCCCCATAAAATGCATATTAGTTTCCAATAATAGATCTTACTTATGGGCAAAAGAATAGGTTATTGCTTAAGTTTCTTAATTTGCAAAACCAAAACACACAAAAAAAAAAACAATATTTCCCTGGAACAGTCACCATATGTATAGCAAGAAGGAAAGTCTAGTTCACTGAATTTGACTTTTAATATTTCATGATGCACTGTTTTAGTTTTAAGAACACAAGAGTCAATCCTTCTGTAGAAGATACAGTTTTGTTCCAAAAATAAAGACACAATTTTCCTAGTTTTATATCCAAACGATTTCAAAATAATATATTGACAGATTGATGCGTACAACATGTATCAATATACTACCTTGAAATCTAGAACCAGTGGTTATTAATCCTTAATTTTTAACACAGAAAGCTTGTTAAAACCAAATAAGAATAACATGTTTATTAGTGAATTTCAATGAGCAAGATTATGAAAATTTTGGGAGATTATCTATTTCCTTGCCATCAATTCAAGACAAACGAATATATATATATATATATATATACACATGTATATAATTCATCAACAACTTAAGAGTAGACAATTGATCATTCAAAAATTTTCATCCAATTCCAAACATCAAAATTCAAAGAACAATCACACAAAAAGTAAGTTTCATCTGGTCACCATCTACTCTAACTTAGATGCACACCAGGAGTGCCTCTAGTGTTCAATGCTCAATTATGAATCATATATGCATAAGTGAAAGAGAAATAAAAATTTGGGAACTAACTCGGTGTTCGTACTGCGCTGCAAAAGTTAATTGAAAGCAAATAGATATGTATAACAATTCCAAACTTGTATCTCACAGCAATTTGTTTAAATAATGCGGAAAAAAAAACACAGGATCAACTAAAATTTTCTTTAAAAACCCTATTCCCAAATCTGGGTTTTTGCTGAAGAAGAGAAGAGTACAGCAAAAAAGAGAATGACAAAGACAATTTTGTTTCAATTAACATGCGCATGTGTGGGAACCTTGGGCCTGAAAACTGGTCTGGAATAGGGGTCAGTGAAAAATAGCCTCCCGCCTTAATAAATATAATCAACATCTTAGAAACATATCATATGAGTTCTTATATATGTTGAAGTGAACGTATGTGCTTCAAACTGAATTGATTTATGAAATATGCAATTGGCTCTAATACCAATTGCATATTAACATAATCACATTTACAATACACATGCAAACAAGAACATACAATCATATAAAACAACTATATATATAAATAAATAGAACTAGATGTATATCTATGTATATACCTGGAATAGCAGCAGCCATATTGATCAAAACACTGATCTTCTATATGTCTCTTCCTTATGCAATCTTTCTATGGGGGCAAGAATTGATTTGCTTATATCAAAGAGTGTATAGGGACCAAGTATATATAGTGAAAGTATTATAATACAAAAACCTCCCATAAAAGGTATTCATATCTCATAATAGCTACAATCACTATAATATGTTTCAGTTATCTTGTTTAGATTTTCCCACTATATTCACACAAGTAAATGCATTCAATAGGGAATATGAAATGCTCAATATCTCAAATTACTTTCTCTGTTGTAATAGTAGTTATTGTGACACGACCCACCCTAAAATATAACCTAATACCTAGGATAGGTTGTGCGGGGACTACTAACAAAGGGGCCTATCCAGAAAAATTTCGGCATAGCCTCCCTTAAAAGTAGCCAACCCAACCTGTAAGAAAACTGCACTTCTAACAATAACCAACAATACTCAACTTCCACAACAATTAATTCAACTTAGTTATACAACTTAAATCCAACCTCATAAAAATCAGAAAATCATCCAAACAAATTCAGAGTATCAGAGCAACTAAACGTCATAAAAGAAAATAGACGACTTGTAGGCTAAACAGGTAACCTACAGTCTGACAGTCGGCGGAAAGGAACGCTGCCTCACGGTAGCTATAGAACGTCTGTAAGCTTGCGAACTGGGCATTTAAAACGAAGGGCCCATGGGAAACCATTAAAACAACTACGTTAGAGTGAGTGGACAAAAATTAATATCAATAAATAAATAAAAATATTTATACTTTCCCATTTTCCTTTTTATAAAACCGAATTCAATGCATGCACGCTTTAATCAAAGCTTTGAAAAATATAAATGTAGATTTACTCTTAAAACTCGGACTAGACTCCGCTAGTCACATAATCTCCTTGAGATTATTAATAGAAAGCCGACTAGCCCCGCTAGTCGGATAATCTTACTGAAACTGAATCGGAAAAGTGGACTAGCCCCGCTAGTAAAAAAAATTCATAAATATCAATAAATGGATTGACTAGCCTCGCTAGTCAATATGGAATCAGGAATGCCATACCAAATGCCCCTCGGGCCAGAATATATATATATATATATATGTGTGTGTGTGTGTGTCAAATCTCAATTGCTCAATACCGTCACGTCACGTTCACGGAGAGGGTATTGAGTCGTTATGTCAGTTCCGGCTAAAACCCTCGCCCCCCGGGCGGCATCGCCTCTCAGGCGGAAACCGCGGAATCATCAACTCATATGCTAGCATAATCATCTCCCGGTATGGCCTCAGAAAATAAATAAGTGCACTAGCTCCGCTAGTCACAGGATAACAAAAGAGTGTAAACACCGAAAAAGCACAGTATTCTTATCCGTTGATCATAGCTCCTTTATAAGCCTCAAGGTGAGGATACCGGATTAAGAATAGATATGATTCTGTTGATCGTGCCCCCTTTAAATAATTAAAGGAGAGGATAGCAGATTAAGAATAGATAGAACAGGTACGGTTCCCCCACCGTACGTATAAATCTCAAAATACAATATCATAAATTTCGAGAAACCCCGTTCCCAAATAAAATCCAAAATTTTCAATTTAATCGAATCAGGCGTTAAAATATATATATATATATATATATATATCCAAGACAAATAAATATCATTTCAAAGCAATTAAATCGTATAACGCTAAATTACGTAAATAAATACTGATGCATGCATTTAATTCAAAATAAAAGTCCACTCACAGTAACCGGGCTAAGCCGAGGGTCGATATGAGGTTTCCTCGCCTCGAGTCTCGTCACCTCCTGTTGCATAGACAAAAAGAATTAATTACCGCAACCCGGTAATATTTAATAAACGAAAACAATAACCCTCACTCGCCCAAAACCGTTAATGCTTCCACCAAAAATTCCTCAACATCACTAACAACCTCCGTACATTCTCCACAATATTCTAGCATCCTAATACCGCAGTTCCCCAATTCACTGGTCGAGCCACAAACTAAATACGGATAAAATACGGAATTTAAACGCCCAAACTATCCCACAACTCCTCCAAATATTCCTACAACATCCTCAACCATCACAAGGCTTAAAAATGCCATTAACATTTCTCCGGAACGGCGGCAGCCGCCCCTAGCGCCGCTGGAAGTGGCGGCCGGCCGGCCAAAATCCGACCACCACCAATGGCTACCAAAATTCACCACCACAATCCAATTAATATTCCTAACAACTTTCTAATTCACATCAATAACCAATTTCAACCTTAAACCGTCCAATTAAACAGAAATCAAAACCCCCAAATTCAAGAACCCTAGAAATCAAATTCGTCGATTCGATCACTTACCCTTCGAATTGGTTCAATTCCTTCGGTGAGATTGAAGCATGGAATGAGACCTTCAAAACGCACCAAGCATCCCGGCCTATGGTGGCCGGAGGAGGGAGTTCCGGCGAGAAGACGCGAATCGGCAGGTGGACCTTCTAGGCGGCACCGCTCCCTCACGGCGGCGAGACGAGGCCGGCCACTAACCCATAACTGAAGGATTTCCTTCAAGCTTTCGATCGGTACCCGTGTTGCGGCCTGGAGTGGTCGGACGATGGAGAACGGCGGCGAGACAGTGGCGGGGTCGGGATCGGGCTCTGCTCGGCTCGGCTGCGATCCAGAATTTTTTTCTTTTTTTTCTTTTTCCTCCTTTCCCAAAATGGCAACTTTCCCTAAATATATAAAAACTCCCACGTGAACAATAACTTTCCAAAATTTGTATTTCTCCGATAAAACGCTTTTACGATATAAGTCGAAATCCAAAATATTAAAATCGGATCTCGATTATGAACGTGCCGAAAAATCCGGACGATAATACTAATTTACGAAACTAAAAGATTCGGGTCGTGACATATTGTACCAAATATAATCATGTAATTGTTCAACTTCAGCTTTAAAAATGTCCTTCCAAATGAAATAAACGTGCATTTTGGTTCTAGTGTAGAAATGCTGATAATCACATTGAGATATGCATGCATGAGGTCCTGAAATTTCACGGGCTCTTGATGTTTGATTGTTGGTGATGAATTGCCGAATATGCTAGAAACATGTACGTCCAAGTTCTATCCATTGGCTTTTCAATTTGAAATAATGTAAGTTGTGCGAATATCATAAGTATCTAGCTAGTACATAAAAGTTGTGTTTGGTACAATTGAGTTTATTAGAAAAGCTGACTTATACTTATTTCTGACAATAAATGGCTAATAAATAAAATACCTGAGTGTTTGATAAACTGACTTTTATAAGTAATTGTTTATGGCATAAGTCGTGACAATGTGTTTGGTAAATCAAACTGACTTTTAGTTTTGTTTGTACAATGACCAATTTAGACAAGGAATAATTTATGACTTTTTTTATTTTATTTATTAAGAATAGATTTCATGTCTTGTGCTAATACAACATAAAATTCTTTTATCAATAATTTAACAGGAAAAATGGTATCAATTAACATTAATAAATAATTTTTGTTCTCCTATAGTAACATTAATAACAACATACATTTTTCATTGACATCAAGTAACTATTAAAATTATCAATATTTTAAATTCACGAATCTAATCCAATCAACTGCACTAATTTGTATATACAAGATATTTTCCTATGACAATACAAAAGAAATACAAAAAACATCCACATCAAGATGATTCCCTTCAGAGTTTGCTTCTTATATTGTTGTTCAAGTTTAGTCCAAGCAGCCTACAAAATATAAAACTAATAAAAGTGAATTCAAACTACACAAAACTAATCCTCAAAATATAAAACTAATTCAAACAACATCACAGAGAACTAATCCAAACTACAAAATATAAAGCTAATAATATGAAAGCAGTACTAAAAAAGATACAAATCTACGGAACCTTGCAAATCTGTAAAATCATTTACCTTGGCAAAACACAATTCAGGAAAGTTACTGGTAGGAGGTCATGAGATATTGCTAATTAAGTCACAGATCTAGAACAGCTTAGGAGGAGAATTAATACCCAACATTGTTAACACAACTAAAAGTCTAAAACAGATAATGTATCACTTCCGATGAAAATAATAACTCCCCAAGCATCCACTATATGATGATCATGCGTCATTCAATCTCTCTAACATTTTTCTTGGGGTAGGTGGTGTTGTGTTGAGGTGTTGACTTTTTCACTTCTCCACTCATTTACCAAATTGATTAGCAGAAAAGTGTATGGAGTACCCAATCAAATGGTTGCAATTAACTAAAATAACTATAGTAATTTGCTAACCAATAGGTAGTTCATGCTCAGTACTATATAGTGACAAAAAGATGATAGTATGACATCAGAAAACAGCTCAATACATACCAAATGTTAGACCATGAATGTGATTCACGAAAGGAGATTCCTAAAGTTCACAACTAAACTAACAAAGCTAACCCAACTACTAGCTCATGCTCAACCAATATCTCTTTGAAGAATAACAAAATGAATTCTGGATTTTTTTAATAACAGAAGAATATATATATCATCACATGAGAACAACATGAAGCCTTATGTATTGTTGTTCTCTCATTGATCTTATACTAATTTTAATGCTACTCATTTTGGTCTAAACCTTCTGATTCATCACTATAATACATCTGCAAATATTAAGCATGTCTTCATCTAATAGATAGTAAATGACTCACCTGAAAAACCATATCTCCCCAACATCATCAACCCATATATTCTAACAAATTCACAGTGAGATATAAGCAATCTTCAAAACCTAAAATGGGTCTAACAAATCCTAATCTAAAAAAAAAACAACATTCAACAATTTATCTAAAGAAATTGGTAATCTGTATTGATTGAATGAATACAACTGTACATCATGCTTGCTATATACAATTATCGGTGTTCTATTTTGGGAAAAGCTAAAAATGTAATATGTCAAGGTCCTGCACATTTTCTCGATCCACAATCTACTCCAACATATCTACCATTCTCAAGGATATTGCATATATACCAGCATCATATCTGCCATAATCAAGGGAATTGCATACCGACACATGCGTTGTAATATGAATGCAAATTCTTCTTTCATTTATTACTATCAGTCATTACATATATATTACCCAAGAAGAAATATCAACAATTCATACATAAAGTTTGAGTTTTTCATCCAAATAAACTAAATCAAAACCCAGAGAAGAAAAACAAGGCAATTGAAAGAGAACACAGATCAAAGGAGCTAAAAACATGAACCTAAAGGTATTAGAGGTTACCTTAACCGCTCAATAGATAACAAATGAAAGCCAACATGAAATTTGGGGGCGATTGCAGCTCGGGTTGTCACTTAGGATGAGATCTATGGTGGTTTGATTTTGGATTCTGGTGGAACAGTGGAATTGGGATGACGGTAGGGATGGTGGTTTTGCTTTTCTTCGATTGTGATTGGGGTTGTAATTACCTGAAATCATGAGGGTCACCCATTGATATTTTAAAATTTTCATTAAATTGCCGCTACAGTGCGCTTGAGAAGCATGAGTGAGCTTCTAAGGCTTAGTTTGGGACAGCTGTGCTGTGAGTAAAATGATTTTTGAGTCTACCGTAAGTAAAATGATTTTTGGATTTGCTGTGAGAGAAAACAGTTAAGGTGTTTGGTAAAATATTTTCAAAAGTGTTGTGAGAACGAAAAGTTATTTTCAGAAGTGTTGTGAGAACGAAAAGTAAACAATGCACTTTATTTGATAAAATTACACCAATAATAAAAAAAGTTCTTAAGATTATTACCATGATTATAATGAATATAAATTAACTAAATTATATAGACTATGGGTTTTTCATTATTTTGGTAAATTATTTTGCAATTGTACTAAATACAAAAGCTATCAAAAAAGGTTACAACAACTATAAATGGATGTTGTGATCTCAATTAACTATTTATATGTTGAGGAAATTGATATATATATATATATATATATATATATATATATATATATCAAGGTCTAAATTTATGTTTAACATTTTTTTGAAGGAAATATCTTTAACATTTAAATCCAATATAATATATAATCATTATTATCTACCTTAAAGCTAAACCATTATTATCTATGTATTAAACACTCTCTTCTTTGCTCTCTCCCGTGTTTTCCCAAAGCTTAGTGTTTTTTTTTCAAAAGCAGCTTTCCAAGTTTCAAAAGCACCATGAATCTAGCTTTTGAATTTCAGCTGTTGGGAAAATCTATTCTGGCCAAAAGCAGCTTTTGGAAACTTTACCAAACACTATTTATTTTTCTCAAAAGCTAAATGGCCCCAAAATATGTCCCAAACTGGGTGTAAAAAGAGGGTAAGAGCTACTTATGCTTTTAGCTAGAAAACGCAACGGCTTTTGAAAGCGGAGGAGAAGCCATGTTACCAAACATGCTGAGGGGCTTTGCTTATAATCACCTTAGTCAAAAAGTTCTACCAAACACAACTAAAGTATTTTTCTTTCAGTTTCCATTACGAATGTAGAACACAGTAGTATGGAATAAAAATAAAATAAAAACAAGCTGTCTATGTAAACAGATTGCTTATAATCACCTCAGCACTTCATTAGTTCATCTCATTTGTACTTCATCATTAATAATTAACAATGGGTCATCCATATACAAAATCAATCAATTATGTACGAGTACGACTGTGATCTTAGATCGATATTCATGTGTACGTGCAGATCGATATATGTATACCATCTTTTTGTTGACTATGCTATTAGTATTGACCAAATCTGGTTGATTCCAGCTGGCATTGTTCTTTGTCTACATGGATTTTATCTTTAGATATTTTCCTATTCCTGGTTGTATTTCCAGAAACTATAAATAGTCTTACATATGTGTAATTTCATTAGGTCTTGAGATTTTATTTTGAATAGAGAGAAAAGTTTGTCCAGGATTCTTCGTCTCCCTTTATCTCATTTGTGATTCATCTGTGATTAAGCTATCTAGGGTTTATGGATGCCATGTTATCATGGTATCAGAACTTCGTCTCTTGATCCTGAGGCTTGTAATGAGACCTGTAAAGCTTCTTGTTCGTTTTTTCTTCCGCTAGCTATCTTTAAAATCCTAGATTTCATCATTGTTGTGTTTTCTATGTGATCGAAAATGTGGTTTTAATTCATGATGCTAAATTCTGAGCTCGCCTCTTGATTTGATGTGTTTGATGCTGTTTTGGCCTGGATTTCATTTTGTTCTGCTCATGTTGACTATGAATTTCTGCATTGACTATGAGATTGAGGCTTAGATCTAGATTAGAGTTTTGTATATCGTAGAGGTATAAGTGGAGAGTGGAAGTATTCTCAATATTGTGTGAAATTGTGAGATTGTGCAAGGCCAAAAGTTTTCAGAGTCAAGTACTCAGAGAAATTGGAAAGTAGACTATGTTTTGTGGACTGTAAAAGTGTAATAACCTGAATTTTCGGGTTTAAATTGTATGAATTTGGAAATTATTAAACTTGGAAAATTTAATAAATCGCATTTTTCGCTTCACGACGATGTCAAAGCGAAAACGGAACCGTCTTCGGAAATTTAAATTGGAATAACGTTACGTTTTGTGACTTGCGAGTTGACTTCAATTTTTTTTATTAGTTTGCGAAAACTTCCTGCACGGAAGTTGTAGAGCACATCAATACAAATTCGTGGACATGTCACGCGTTCTAATCGAACGTCGTATGTGAAAGTTATTAGCGACGGAAGTTAGTTTCCGATTTTGGAAAAAGTATAAAAGGAGTTTTAGGGAATTAAGGTTTCCTAAAACAGAATCCTCTCTCTCTCTCTCTCTCTCTCTCTCTCTCTCTCTCTCTCTCTCTCTCTCTCTCTCTCTCTCTCTCTCTCCTTCCCCCGCAGCCCTCCCCCTCTCTCTCGACCCGACCCCTTCTCTCTCAAATCGCCTCCGGCGATCTCACAACCCAGGCCTCCATGGCTCTCACCGCCGGTCTCTGAGGCACCGCACGGTCTCCAGCTGCCACCCTCAGACGCATCACGCCGCCGCTCGCCGCATCGAAGCTCGATCGACGACTGGAAGCTCCTGCGTTTCGCCGCCATCCAAGCTCCGTCTCTGACGACGCAAGCACTCGGCGATAGTCCCTCTCCACCGCCCCTCACCGCCCGGTGCCTTCTGCGAACGATTTGGGACTCGAATCAAGCCGCATCTCATCCTTCCTAAAAATCGAACCCGGCAGTTCTAAGGCTCCACATAGGTACGAAAATGCTTTAAATCAAATGATATGCGTGATTGTGTGAAGTTTGTGAAGATTTGTGGAGAATTGGAGGAGGAAGAGGGAGAGTACATACCGCCGCCGTAGGCGGGGCGTGAGGGAGAGTGAGAGGGAGCTAGAGACGGCATTAGGCCGTGGAAGGGTGGAGGAGAAGAACAGAGAGAGTTTTGGGAGGCGGTGGGTAAGCCACGCGCGCCGGTTTGGGCGGCGCGTGAGTTCCACGCGTTGTGACTGTGGGTGGCGCATGAGCGTCACGCGCGGCTACCGGAGGTGGCGCATGACTAGTGATTCCGAACAGTAATTGTAAAAAGGTAATTTTTGTACGGTAAATGTAAAAGGTAATTTTTGTACAGTAATTGTAAAAGTAATTTTCTGAAATAGTAAATCGGTAATTAGTATTTACTGAAACAGTACATTGGTGTACAGTAATACGTAAACAATATGTACATGAACAATAATACGTGAACAGTAGTACTGCTTCGACATTTGAGGTTTTACGTAACATTTCTAACCATTCTATTATACAACTAGGCGATCAACAAAACAAGTGAAGGATTTGCTTTCGGTATTGTGGAAATTAGGGCTGGGCACGGGTTAAGCCCGGGCTATTTTTTTCAGGGCCCGGGCCGGTTGTAGTATGACATGCCGGGTTTTGTCCTTAAAAAATCAGGGCCCGGGTCAGTTAATTGCAGGGCCCGGGTAAAACCCGGATCGATATCATCCGGGCCGAGCTCGCCCAGTTTTCCGGGCCTAACTCTGTTTGGTTATGTTCCAGTGTCATTGTATCTATTCTATAAGTTTAGGATCACTTACGAAAGCCAATTACATAATAACATCTAATGTCCAGGGTTTCCAGTTTTTTTGTTGAAGGATTTGAAGGCCCGGAACCGGTCCGGACATAACAAAGCCCGGCCCGTTTATCACATGAAAACACAAGAGCCTGGAAAAAAGCCTGGCCCACTCGGACGGGCCCGTAGGTCCGGTCCAGGTTTTTTTCTTCTTCGGGCTCTTTGCCCAGCCATAGTGGAAATTACGCTCAGGAAAATAAGGTGAGTAAGTCTCACTATGACGAGTCTACCTTTGGCGTTGATTCATAATTACGCTTTACTTTAAATGATCGAACTATGATATGTATATGATATAGTGGGTTGTGTATGTGTATAAATGGTAAAATTGATACATATATATGTGTTGCTATATTCTATACTGTCATATTTCTATTTCCAAATGAGTTGATTTATATCATTGATATTTATTTTATTTGAGCATGAGTCGCTTGGTTTTTGTACAATAACATGTAAGGATTGTATTCTACGTGGTTTTAACATGAGTTATGTTAAAACATTTCCTGTCTTCGGACGTGTTGGCATATCGGAACCTAGCCTTGGCCGGGTGACTGAATGAGGGGTAACAGATGGGTTGCCCATTGTCAGACGGCGTACTGCATGAGGGGTAACAGATGAGTACCTGGGTCTCATGAGTACCCGTATTAAAAATGTATTTGGGTAAACAGATGGGTTACCCGATTTCTCATGAGCACTTATATTTTCAGATATTATTGGACAACCAGATGGGTCGTCCTGTGACTCATGAGTACATGTCATAACCCCATTTTCTCCCCCTTTTTCCCCACCCGCGCCTTTAGAGTCGAAAATTTCCTTTCTACCCGACCCGGATCCGGCTGACCTGACCCGACTTTTCCGGCCGACTCTGGCGGTTTCAGGTGACCGGGCTGACCCAAATAGTTTCGTCTCCTCCTTGCGCGCCTCCATGTGGTGGTGGATCGTGGAGTAGCACGCCGGTTCCTACGCATTGAAGTCCGGAAGTCGACCCGAATACCGATCGGTGACCCGGTTGTGTTCTTCAATTTTACGGCGATCTCCGGCGAGTTTAGGATTCACCACTTGTCTCAAACTCCTTGCCTCAACATCGTCAACAACCCCTGCAAAGGTTTTGAGCTAAGTCGAAAGGTAAGAACTCGAATCAAGAAATTTCAATTCTAGGGTTCATGGATTGGGATTTTTCGGAAATTCCAAAATTGGAGGTTTTAAGCTTTGATTTAGACTTCGTTGTGAACTAAAAAATTGTTAGGAATGTCATTTAAATTGTGGTGGTGATAATTGGTGGCGGTCGATGAACAGTGGCGTTACATGAACAATGTTCATGAATAGTACTGTGAACAGTGGTCATGAACAGTAATATTCATAGAAGCATGTAATTGTAATTGAATTCCGACTGTAAGAATTGGCGAGGGTGGTAGGATGCGTGATGTGTCTCTCTTGTGGTAGCGGTAGAGATTCTCTACTGCCTTGTGTGTGTGTGTTAGTCGATTCTCTGGTGAACTGTTCGAGAGTAATTCTTAGTCCAATGTGGTGTTCTGTTGTGGTCGTGGACTCATTGAGTTAGGATTCTTATCGTGTTGCCTTTACGAATAAAGTGTTTGTGTGGCCATCATGCACGACAACTTTTGTGCTTTATAATGAGAGGATCATGAAAGGAGATTGTTTTGTTGATTGGAAAGAAAGGTAGGTTCATGGTTCTAGCGATGTATTGAGGTAAAGTCATGAAGGTACTGTTGTGGATAAAGTACAATTTCCTTGAAAACCAATGTGTGTGATGTAAGTAGTAGGCATGTGTTAATCATTGATTTGACTCATGTTAGATGTCGAGAGGGTTTTACCATGCTTAGTGGCAGGGGCTAGCTCATGACTAGAGTATTGTCTGTTAATCGCAAGGGAGTGGTGAATTAGACAAGAGGGTATGTTGACGTCTCTATGCCGAGAACATCATTATATTTCGGGAGGATCATTATATTATGGGTGGCTCACATGTGGCTATTAATGTTAAGACATGTGACAGTTGGCCTGTTTAGAAGAAGTTGGAAGTATGAGTAATTGAATACTAAAATGGTCCAATAGACTTGGAAATTTCAGTTTCTAAGACTTGATAGCGACACAGTGTACACGGAAATTATGTAGTGTTGATGTGGGAAACCACTTAACCTCGAAACCTCATTCTTCAATAGCATAGTGAGACCTGTCAGAGAAGGGAAGTCACCCCTAAGATTCGTTGAACTTTTTCGAAAGTTGGTGACATTCAAGACAACGATATCTAGCTTGTTTCCTAAATGCCCTACCGTGCAATATGTTCCTTTAAACTTCTCTTGCCCTTAAGAGAAGACTATTAGAGTGGCACCGTGTGACCATTTAGTTGAAGGGCTCACCTATAGTGGGGTGGTGAGAGTGGGCAGGAAGAGAAGTTGACATCGAGGGTACGCTGGACTCTACGGGAGCGAGGTTGGAAATTTAGTATACCAACTTCATCATCTAGATGGTTCAGATATTTATTGTATACTATGTAGCTATGCTAAGATTGTGTATCCTTGCACTCAATGTGTGTTATATAAGTAAATGCGGTTATGAGCTCTTGGAATTTGGTTGAATAATGAAGTTTGTTTATAGATTCGCCTTATTTCTTAAGGGTATTATTCTGCGGAACATCTTATTTTGAATTGCGGTTCTCCTTGAGGGGTGTTATTATGCTTATTGTTAAATTTCATTTCAGACGCGATGAAGTTGTATAACACCATGATTGAAGAAACGTGAGATGTGATTGCCTCGTGGAGGTATCATAAAGAGGAAAATTGTTGGGGAAGGTGAATCGAAATTTCAGGAAGAAGTTAAGAATTAGTGGCTGAGTATTGCGCTTAAATTTCGGGACGAAATTTCTTTAAGGGGGATGGAATGTCATAACCTCATTTTCTCCCCCTTTCTCCGCACCCGCGCCTTTAGAGGCGAAAATTTCCTTCACACCAGACTTTTCCGGCTGACTCTGGCGGTTTCAGTTGACCGGGCCAACCCATATAGCTTCGTCTCCTCCTTGCGCGCCTCTCTGTGGTGGTGGATCGTGGAGTAGCACGCCGGTTTCCACGTATCGAAGCCCGGAAGTTGACCTGAATACCCATCGGTGACCCGGTTGTGTTCTTCAATTTTCCGGCGTTCTCCGGCGAGATTAGGCTTCACCACCGGTCTCAAACTCCTTGCCTCAACATCGTCAACAACCCTTGTAAAGGTTTTGAGCTAAATCAAAAAGTAAGAACTCGAATCAAGAAATTTCAATTCTAGGTTTCATGATTTGGGATTTTTCAGAAATTCCGAAATTGGAGGTTCTAAGCTTTGATTTAGACTTTGTTGTGAACTAGAAAGTTGTTAGGAATTTCATTTAGAATGTGGTGGTGAAATTTGGTGGTCATTAGTGGCGGTCGGTGAATAGTGTTCATGAATATTACTATGAACAGTTGTCATGAACAGTAGTCGATAAACAATAAATGTGAACAGTGATATGTAAACAGTGTTTACTAAACAGTAATTTGAATAGTGTTTAGTAAAACAGTAAAACGTGAACAATGTTTTATGAACAACATTTAGCTGTATTGAAAATTGTCATCTGATATTTTACGTATCATATTATGAGGATTTTATCATGCTATTAGGTGACTGACGAAATGAGTGAGAAAATTACTTTCAGTGTCGTGGAAGTTGCACGCAGAAAATAAGGTGAGTAAACCTCACAATGATCATCATGATCGAAGTAGTATTATAATTATTGAATTTAGTTTGAGTTATCACCATAGTCGTTGCATCACTAGTTTATAAAACAATTATTTTAAAAATATGTTTTGGTTTAAATTACATGCACTTGATCGTGTACGGTTCATGAGTAAGTGAAACGCTATTTTAATAAATGTTTTTGAATTTTTTTTGTGATTATGGACTATGGTGAATGTGAGTAAATATCACTATCACGAGCCTACCCTTGCTGATGACTCATATTTAAGTTTTCATAAAAAGGTCGAACTATGACATGTATATAATATAGTGGGTTGTGTATGTGTATAAAATGGTAAATACAATACATATATATGAGTTGTTTTATTATATACTGTTATGTTTCTATTTCCAAATGAATTATACTGTGACAACTATTTTTTTTTGAGCAAGAGTCGCTTGTTGTAGTACAATAACATGGGTGGATTGTTATTGTACGTGGTTTTAGCATTGAGTTTTGTTAAAACGTTTTCTGTCTTTGGACGTGTTTTACGTCTTTGGACGTGTTTTTCTGTCTTCGGACGTGTTTTCTATCCTCGGACTAGTCTTCGGACGTGTTGGCATGACGGAACTTAGCCTTGGCCGGGCGAAAGTTACGATATAGTTAGAGCTCTAGTCTGTCTGCCGGTGTACTGCATGAGGGGTAACAGATGAGTTACTAGCTTATGAGTACCCATATTTTTGGGATTTTTGGGTGATAGATGGGTTGCCCAATGCCCGACGGTGTACTGCATGAGGGGTAACAGGTGAGTACCTGGGTCTCATGAGTACCCGTATTATAAATGTAATTGGGTAAACATATGAGTTGCCTGATTTCTCATGAGTTCTTATATTTTCAGATATTATTGGACAACCAGATAGGCCGTCATGTGACTCATGAGTGCATTTATAATTGATTGTTTCAGTATTTACTCTCGTATTACTATGCATGTTATTTTGTTGTTTTACTCATACGAGCTGCAAAGCTTACTGGGTTTGTGTTTACAATCTCGGTGTACCTATTCGATGATGTATGGGATATTTCTACAGGTGTGGATTTCTTTCTGAAGATTGTCGAAGATTTTTTCTGCTATTTGTGGTAAGGATTGAATGAATTTTACATTTCCATTGGTTGTGTATTATTTTAGTTGACTGAGTCATAGTGTGAACTCAGTTTCGCTACACTGTTATGATAAGATGATTTCAATATACTTGATATTGTTTTAGAGTTTTCATGGCTTCGAATTCGAATTCGAATTTTTATCATTCGAAATTCGGGGTCGTGACAATACATTTATAAATTAAATGTTTTTAGTATTTTTCTCTTATATTACTATGTGTGTTATACTATTGTTTTACTCATACGAGTTACAAAGCTTACCGGGGTTGTGTTCACAATCCTGGTGCACCTAATATATGGTGTAAGGGATAGTTATGCAAGTGTGGATTAGCAAATGGTAAAATTGATAAAATGATATATATATATATATGTGTTGCTATATTATATACTGTCATATTTCTATTTCCAAATGAGTTTATTTATAACATTGATATTTATTTTATTTGAGCATGAGTCGCTTGGTTTTTATACAATAACATGTGAAGATTGTATTGTACGTGGTTTTAACTTGAGTTCTGTTAAAACATTTTCTGTCTTCGGACGTGTTGACAGACAAGTCCGAAGACCACAAAAACGTTTTAACATAACTCAAGTTAAAACCACGTACAAAAGAATCCTCACATGTTATTGTACAAAACCAAGTGACATGCTCAAATAAATAAATATCAATGCTATAAATGAACTTATTTGAAATGAGAATATGACAGTGTATAATATAGCAACCTATATATATGTATCGATTTTACCAATTATACACATACACAACCCACTATATCATATACATATCATAGTTCAATATTTTAAAATATGTGTAATTATGAATCTCCACTAAGGGTAGATTCGTCACTGTGAAATTTTACTCACCTTATATTCCTGAGCGTAATTTCCATAATTCCGCAAGCGAATCTTTTACTTGTTGTGTCGATCACCTAGAATAGATAAAAAGTGATTTAGAAGCGTTACCTAAAACCTCAAATGCCGAAACAGTACTAATGTTTTATTGGTTAGCAATTTTCGGTTTTTACGAAATTATTGTTCATATACGTACTGTCTACGTATTACTTTTCATATACGTACAATTTACGTATTCCTGTGCACCAATGTACTATTTATAGTAAGTACTGTTAGTAAATACTAATCACCGATTTACCTTTCAAATTTTATTTTACAATTATTGTACGTAAAATACTTTTATATTTATTGTACGTAAATTACTTTTTACATTTACCGTACAGAAATCAATTTTCACAAAAATTTACTGTTCACGCGCCTACCCACATTGGCAGCGCGTGGAGCTCATCCGCCGCCCACAGTGACAGCGCGTGGGGCCCACGCGCCGATTTCAAAACCGGCACGTAGCTCGCCCACCGCCGTCCAAATCTTTCATTTCCTTCCCCTCTTTCCTTCCACGGCCTAAGGCCGTCTCCTGCCTCCCTCACATTGCCTCACGCGCCGCCCTAGGGAGCAGTACGCACCTCCCCTCCTCCTCATCCGAAACTCCTCCAAATCAACCCATATTTCATCTACAATCCATCTCCACCAACAATTAAATCAAACCTTACTTATTCATCTTTTGAAATTATGGTTTGAGAAGTTGAAGAGTGCAATTGTTCATCATGGTGATGTAACAATGAGATTATTTGATTGGCTTGTCATTAAGGTAAAAGTAATGCAAAAAATGCTGCTTACACGGGGAAACTGGTACTGAAACTCTGTAAACACACGTGCTCTTGGATTCAACATTAAATTGGATGATACCAAAACACAAACCCTTCGAAGCTGATGTTGTGACATCAGAGTTGGATTTTTCTGTATGTAAGGAAGTTTTTCCCAGAAGGCAAAAGTTTAGTCACGGACACAATGAGGTATTTTTCTGTGACAAAGGATATGCCAAGAGTATGGATGCTTTATATTCTTGCGTAGCTCCCTGTTTATCACATATTCAGATGCTCAAGAACAAAGGTACCTTTCTCAGTGATCATACTGAACTACATTGTTGGTGCTTTTCAATACTTGACAAAGTCAAGACTAGCTGCTACAATCTCAGCGTGTTATCCCCAGCTGAGATTGAGGTCTAGGTGTTGACTATGCTATCAGTATTGACCAAATCTGGTTGATTCCAATTGGCATTGATCTATGTCTACATGGATTTTATCTTTAGATATTTTCCTAATCCTGGTTGTATTTCCAGAAACAATAAATAGTCTTGCATATGTGTAATTTCATTATGTCTTGAAATTTTAATTTGAATAGAGAGAAAAGCTTGTCCAAGTTTCTTCGTCTCCCTGTATCTCGTTTGCAATTCATCTGTGATTAACCTATGTAATAACCCGATTTTTCGGAACAACTTATTGGATTGTTTTAAAAATTATAAAGTTCGTGAAATTCATTAAACGTGTTTGTTACGTTTTGCGACGTCGGAAATCGAAAACGGAAACGTTATTGGAATTTTTATTTAGGAAAAGCGTTATGTTTCCGCGACGTGAGAATCGACTTTTGCTCCGTCGTTCGTTTGTGAAAACTTCCTTCACAAAAGTTGTAGAGCTCGTTGATACGAGTTCGTGGACACGTCACGCGTTCTAATCGGACGTCATACGTGAAAGTTATTAACGATGGAAGTAGTTTCCAATTTTGGAAACGAGTATAAAAAAGAAATAATTGGAGCTAGGGTTTCCATTTTCGGAAACCCTCACCCCGCCTCCCTCTCTCCTTCTCTCTCTAGTATCGCGTGGCCCACCGCTACAAACCCTGAGGTCGAGACGTCCTCCCTCGCAGCCATGAGTCCCCACGCTGCAACCCGAGTCGCGTTTTCTCCTCCGCCGTTCGACCTCCATCTCCGGCCATCATCCAGGGGTTCTCGAGCTTTGTCGAGGTACGGGTTGTGCTATTGAATGTATTGCGTGTGGTTTGGTTGAATTTGAGAGTGAATCAGAGGTGGATGAGAGGAGGAGGAGGAGGAGGAGGAGGAGGAGGATGAAGAGGTACCGCCGCCTTAGGCGGCGCATGTGGGTGCGTGAGGAGGGTGGGAGGTGGCAGGAGGCCGTGGAGGAGAAGAGGGGAAAGAAAGGCGAGGAATTGGGGCGGCGGTGGCGTGCTACGCACCGGTGTTAAAATCGGCGGGTGGGCCCCACACGCTGCCACAGTAAGCGGCGCGTGAACAGTGAATTCAAACAGTATTTTTGTAAAAATTTGTTTTTACGTACAGTAAATGTAAAAGTAATTTCGGAAGAGTAAATTGTAATTATTATTTACTGAGACAGTATTTACGATTGAATAGTATGGATAAGTATATAAATACGTAAACAGTATGCACTCGTACAGAAAATACGTAATCAATATGTATTTGTACAGTAATACATGAATAGTAAATATATGAATAGTGATTTCGTAATAAAACTAAAAAAATCTGAAAAGTAAAATATTATTACTGTTTCGGCATTTAAGGTTTTACGTAACGATTCTAAATTCACTTCTTATCTTTTCAAGGTGATCGATACTTCAAGTAAAGGGTTCCCATTTGGAATCGTGGAAATTCGCTCAGGATTATAAGGTGAGTAAAATTTCACAATGACCAATCTACCCTTGCGGAGATTCAAGATTATGCTAAAGTTTAAAGAATGAACTACGATATGTATTTGATATAGTGGATTGTGTATGTGTATAAATGGTAAATAGGTACATATATATGGTTTGCTATATTATATACTGTCGTAATTTCTGTTGTGAATAAGTTTATTTTGGTGTTGAGATTTATATATTGAGCATGTTGATTCGTTTTGTACAATATAATGTGATGATTATTATACGTGGTTTTAACATTGAGTGTTGTTAATATGTTTGTCTTCGGACGTGTTTTATGTCTTCGGACGTGTTTATGGCATGTCGGAACCTAGTCTTTGGCCGGGCGAAAGTTACGATACAGTTAGAGCTCTAGTCTGTCTGCCGGGGTACTGCATAAGAGGTAACAGATGAGTTATCGGCTTATGAGTACCCATATTTTTGATATTTGGTAACAAGTGGTTGTCCAATGTCGGTGGCGTACTACATGATGGGGTAATAGAGGTGTACCAGTGCTCATGAGTACCCGTATTATAAATGTATTTGGGTAAACAAAGGGGTTGCCCAACTTCTCTTGAGCATATATATTTTCACATTAATAGACAACCAGATGGGCGGTCTAATGAGTCATGAGTGTATTTATAATTGATGTTTTGTGGATTTTCGTATATATTCTTATGCGAGTTGTATTGAGCTGCAAAGCTTACCGGGTTTGTGTTTATAATCTCGGTGCACCTATTCAATGGTGTAGGGGATAATTCCGCAAGTGTGGATTAGCGGAAATCGACGGACCACTCTGAGGACTCGAAGTTGTTTTTATCCTATCTTGTGGTGAGGATTTTGTGTGGATTTATGTGAGGATTTTTACATTTCTATTTGATATAATGTCGAATTATAAATCTGGTTTGTAATAATCAATTTGACTGAGTTGTACAATGAAACTCAGTAATGATCCGCTGTAACATTAAAATAATTTCGATTTATTGAGATTGTTTTAGAGTTTTCATGACTTCGAATTTGAGTTTCATACTCGAAATTTTGGAGTCGTGACAAGCTATCTAGGGTTTATGGATGCCATGTTATCACTTTTAAGCTGCCAGCAACAATTGAGAAGTAGCTTGATTGTGCCTCTTTCTTCAGAGTTATTAATTTGTATGATTGTATCATCTGTAAATGTCGTTGCAGAATGTTACTGGTTCAAGTTTCATTGATGTGGGGTGTTTCATGAATCTGCATATTGTTTTCTCAATTAACATAACCAGCTTTTGATTTGAATAGTGCTATAACAGCTTGGCATTCTGGCCTTGCCAAAGAGACTAGGATCGGTGTCTAATGCAAAGTTTACGAACTTTATTACTTAACAAGCAGTTACAACGTTCATAAGACTGCTAATATGCTCTGTCTATATGCAAACTTATTTTACAGAAAAAGTGAAGCTTTATACATTAAGGCAACTGAAAGGAATTCAGGGGCAACATTAGGACTGGATAGCCTTTCTTCTTGTTATTGAACTCGACTATCATTCGGAGAAGATCGACGAGCAGCTAGCTCAGTAGCCGGAAAGGGAGGCTATGCCTACGTCTCCTGTAAAAAATTATTATACAATTAAGAGTGCGATAGAGATTAATTAACAAATATATTTCATGTTCTCTTAAATTAGTAATTACCATATTTCTGGAGTTCTTCATCAACTGGTTTCCACTTTCCGCAGGTACACTCTGCAAGCTCTGGAGCACGCCTATCGCAACCGCATTCATCACATATACGGCCGCACAATAGAAATGGAATTTTCTGACATTCTTCTGATTGAACAATAATCATGTATAAATAATTAATTACAAATAAACATACCTGTATTCGGATATAATAACTGATTTAACAATATGCAGAAACAAAAGACAAACGCTACTAGGAACATGTGAATTTTGAACGTGAATCAAATTATAGAATGCTAAGTAGGGATAGGTAATTACCAGTATTAGGGTAGGGTTGGTTCTTGAAGGTATGTTGGTGACCAAATAGGTCTGAGCGAGCACGAACATTAGCTACTGCCAAAGACATGGCAAGCAACATTAAAAAAGTACTCACTTTCAACATATTTCTGAAACTCTTAATTAGTGTTCTCTCACTCAACTCAACTAGGAAATCGGTGTGTGAGAAATGAAGAGGCCAATGAGGGCTATTTATACACTAAAATCGAATGGACCAATGATTAAAATAGGAAATTAAAAAAATTGATATCAATCAAAGATTCAAAGTGCAAACGTGTATCCGATCTTAATTCTTCTTGGTCTGGCGAGCTGCCTAACACACACACACACGTATATATATGTAGTCCAATAAAGGACCACTTACCTTATCTAATGATAATATTAATCTATGGCTCTGTAGCATCTGTTTAATTAGATGTCTGAGTTTATATATATATATATATATATATAAACTCAGACATCTAATTAAACAGATGCTACAGAGCCATAGATTAATATTATCATTAGATAAGGTAAGTGGTCCTTTATTGGACTACATCGTACATACATCTACCACTTGCCACCAAATGCAAATTATCTTTTACAACCCTAAATTACTGACTGAGATTATTTTTACTACATAGAATCAAGAAAATTAGATCCCGAGCATATCTAATATCTTCTGCCAAATACAGATATTACATCAGCGAGCAGTCGTGCACGGCCATTCGTTCATAATGTTTATTGCCGATGCATTATATATCATTATATCCAACTTTGATATATGCTTGCATCTTGAGTTCATGACAACCCGAAAAATAAAGAAAAGAGATTCATGCATGCATGCAAGTGGATATACCCTATTAGATCAACGAAAGTATGGTCAGAATATATGGGCTATAGAAGTTATTGATGACAATCTTACCAAAATATAGCGGATAATAATGACAAGTTATAATGATATGGACAAAGCTATAGTTTATATTTTCGTTTTGTTAAATACGCTACGAGCCTACGACTACGAATCAGATGCGATCGAGGACTAATAACTAATTTACGTGTGTGGACAAATTGGTTGAGGACTAGTATTATGCACACATATACAGTGGACCAAGAGTACGCTATCAGAGGGGCAGTGGGGTTTATTTATAGCTCAATAAGACTTATTCCTGATAATGATTCAGCATGTTTCTATTTTAGACCAGGAAAATTTGGTGTTTGCTTGGTTTATTTCAACATATAATGTAATAATCCGAATTTTAAGAAACTAAATGTCGAGTATTTTCAAAGTGTTAAACTTGTGAAATTAATTCAAGACGACAATTGGAGGTTTGCGACATTTCGAAACGAAAACGGAAACGTTCTCGGGTCGTTTAATTAGAAAACGTAACGTTACCGCAACATATAGATCGACTTTTATTCCGTCGCTCGGTTGCAAAAACTTCATTCACGAAAGTCGTAGAGCTCATCGATACGAATTCGTGGACACGTCATGCGTTCGAATCGGACGTCGGACGCGAAAGTTAATAACGTCGGAAGTTCGTTTCCGATTTTGGAAATAGTATAAAAGGAAGGAGAGGAGATTAAAAATCAGAAAATCAGATTTTTCTAAAAATCAGCTCGGGTACTGTTCACTCGACCCAAAAACCTTCTCCGGCCGATTTCTCCACCATCCGACGTCGCCTCGTGTCGTGCCACCTATCAAACTGACGGGCTCGACGAACTTCATCTTTTGGGCTACGCCTTGCACTCCGGCGACAACTACACACGATGTAGCAACCGCCGGAAGTTACTGCTGTGGCGGCGCCGCCTCCTCCGACCACCATGGCTCGAGATTCTTGGGGGGTTTTGCTTGTCTCAGTCCCAGCAACATTCCCACAAAAGGAATCGAGCCAAATCGAAGTGTAAGTACCCGAATCAAAATTTCAATTTCTAGGGTTTGTGAATAGTGCCGATTTTATGTTCTTCGTTGTTTGGATTGTTTAGACTCGGATTTAGACCTTGGTGTCAACTAGGAAGTTGTTGGAAATGTTGTTTAGGTTGTGGTGGTGAAATTTGGTGATGATTGGTCGCGGTCGGTGAACAGTAACGCCAAATGAATAGTGATCTGTAACAGTAACTGTGAATAGTGATCTGTAACAGTAAATGTGAGCAGCGGCGTGGTAAAACAGTACTATGAACAGTGTTTTGGTAGAACAGTAACTGTGAACAGTGTTTTAGTAAAAACTGTGATTAGTAAACATGAACAGTGCTCCGTGAACAATGTTTTATGAACAACATTTAGCTGTTCTGAACTCGTCACCTGATATTTTAAGTATCATTTTCTAAGCATTTATCGTGCTATTAGGTGACTGACGAAACGAGTGAGGAAATTACTTTCAGGGTCGTGGAAGTTGCACGCAGGAAAGAAGGTGAGTAAAATATCACATATTTACGAATCTACCCTTGTGGAGATTTAGGATTTTACAAGAGTTTTTAATATTGAATTACGACATGTATACGATATAGTGGATTACATATATATATTGTATAAATGGTAATAAGTACATATATATATATAGTTTGCTATATTATATACTGTTATGAATTCATTGGAATTGGTCATTTCGATGACGAGAATTAAATATTGAGCATGTGATTTGATTTTTGTACAATAAGATGTGTGATTATTGTACGTGGTTTTAACATAAGTTTGTTAAAATGTTTTGTCTTCGGACGAGTTCTGTCTTCGGACGAGTTTTTGTCTTCGGACGTGTTTATGAAATATGACATGTATATGATATAATGGATTATATATATATTGTATAAATGGTAAATATGTACATATATATATAGTTTGCTATATAATATACTGTTATGATTTTATCGTGTTTTATGTCATTTTGATGACGAGATTTATATATCGAGCATGTGATTTTGATTTGTAAAATATGATGTGAGATTATTGTACGTGATTTTAACATGGAGATTGTTAAAATGTTGATTTATCTTCGGACTTGATTTTTGGTACAATATGATGTAAGATTATTGTACGTGATTTTAACATGGAGATTGTTAAAATGTTGATTTGTCTTCGGACTTGATTTTTGGTACAATATGATGTGAGATTATTGTACGTGATTTTAACATTGAGATTGTTAAAAAGTTGATTTGTCTTCGGACGTGATTTGGTACAATATGATGTGAGATTATTGTACGTGTTTGGCAAGTCGGAACCTAGCCTTTGGCCGGGCGAAAGTTACGATACAGTTAGAGCTCTAGTCTGTCTGCCGTAGTACTGCATGTGAGGTAACGGGTGGTTATCTGCTCATGGGTACTCAGATTGTTTTGGATGTTGGGTAGCGGGTGGCTATCTAATATCGGCGGTGTATTACGAGAGGGGTAACAGATGTGTACCAGCGTTCTTGGTACCCGTAATATAAATGCATTTGGGTAACCAGAATGGTTACTTAATTTCTCATGAGCGTTTTATTTCATATTTCTTTGGGACGACCAGATGGGCCGTCCATTGACTTATGCGTGCATTTATATTTGTTTGATTTCTGGATTTTCGAATATGTTGTTATGCGAGTTATATTTTCATTTTACTCATACGAGCTGTAAAGCTTACCGAGTTTGTGTTTACAATCCCGGTGCACCAATTCGATGGTGTAGTGGATAACTCTGCAGGTGTGGATTAGTGGGAATTGACGTACCGCTCAGTGGACTTGAAGTTATTTATCTCCAGCTGGTGTGAGGATTTTGTGTGACTATCTTGTGAGTTTGTTGTGAGGATTACGCAATTCCATTGTTATAATATTGAATTATAATTTGGGTTGTAATAATCGGTTTGACTGAGTTGTATTTTGAACTCAGAGATGATCCGCTGTGGCATTTTAAATGATTTCGATTCGTTGAGATTGTTTAGTGTTTAACGACTTTGAAATTTTGAGTTTTTAAGCTCGAAATTTTGGGGTTGTTACATATAAAGGAATTCTTAACTTAAATCAAATAGACAAATACTCAAAACGGTAACAAATTGGATAAGAGAAATAAATTAGGACCGGGTCCTGAAGCTCAATTTATAATCAGAAGATTCTGTTCACACGGGTCACTAATTGTCACAACCCCAAAATTTTGAGTATGAAAACTCAAAATTTCAAAGTCGTGAAACACCAAAATAATCTCAATGAATATAAATCATTTTAAATGCCACAGCGGATCATCTCTGAGTTTAAAATACAACTCAGTCAAACTGATTATTACAAACCAAATTATAATTCGACATTATAACAAATGGAAATGTATAATCCTCACAAAAAAACCTCACAAGAAAGTCACATAAAATCCTCACAAGCTGGAACTAAATATCTTCAAGTCCTCTGAGCGGTCCGTCAATTCCCGCTAATCCACACATGTGGAGTTATCCACTACACCATTGAATTGGTGCACCGGGATTATAAACACAAACCCGGTAAGCTTTACAGCTCGTATGAGTAAAAACAACAATAAAACTCGCATATCAATATATACGGAAATCCATAAAAACATCAAATATAAATGCACTCATTAGTCGATGGACGGCCCGTCTGGTTGTCCAAAATATGAAAATGAAAGTGCTCATGAGAAATTGGGCAACCCTTCTGGTTACCCAAATGCATTTATAATGCGGCTACTAATGAACGCCGGTACACATCTGTTATCCCTCACGTAGTACACCGCCGATATTGGGCAACCTTCTGCTACCTAACATCCAAAAATATGAGTACTCATGAGCCGATAACCCATCTGATACCTCTCATGCAGTACTCCGGCAGACAGACTAGAGCTCTAACTGTATTGTAACTTTCGCCCGGCCAAAGGCTAGGTTCCGACATGCCAAACAGGTCCGAAGACTGGTCCGAAGACATATCAACATTTTAACAATCTCCATGTTAAAATCACGTGCAATAATCATCACCTCATATTATACAAAAATCAAGTCCGAAGACAAAACTCGTCCGAAGACATCAATCACGTCTGAAGACAAATCAACATTTTAACAATCTCCCTGTTAAAATCACGTACAATAATCATCACCTCATATTGTACAAATCAAATCACATGCTCGATATATAAATCTCGTCATCAAAATGACATAATCAGGATAAAATCATAACAGTATATTATATAGCAAACTATATATATATATATGTACCTATTTACCATTTATACAATATATATATAATCCACTATATCATATACATGTCATATTTCATAAACACGTCCGAAGACAAAATCACGTCCGAAGACAAAATCACGTCCGAAGACAAATCAACATTTTAACAATCTCCATGTTAAAATCACGTACAATAATCATCACCTCATATTGTACAAATTAACTCAACATGCTTAATATATAATTCTCGTCATCAAAATGACATATTCATAATGAAATCATAACAGTATATAATATAGCAAACTATATATATGTGTACCCATTTACCATTTATACAATATATATATATATATATTCCACTATATCATATACACGTCGTATTTCAATATTTAAAACTCTTGCAAAATCTTGAATCTTTGCAAGGGTAAATTCGTAAATATGTGAGATTTTACTCACCTTATCAACTCGAGCGTAATTCCACAATTTCCTATGGTAATTCATTTCCTTGATGTATCGATCACCTTGAGAAGATAAGAAAAGAATTTAGAATCGTTACATAAACCTTTAAATACCGAAACAGTAATAATCGGTTACTGTTCAGCAATTTCTGGTTTTACGAATTTACTGTTTATTGAGTACTATTTACTGAGACTATTCATGTATTACTGTACAAATACATATCCATTATGTATTCTTGTACGAGTACATACTGTTTACGTATTTCTGTACGTATGAATACTTTTCAAATGTAAATACTGTCTCAGTAATTATTCATTACTGATTTACCCTTTTGAATTTAATTTTTACATTTACTGAATGAAATTTACATTTACATTTACTGTACGTAAAATAAATTTACATTTATCGTACATAAATCACTGTTTTACATTCACCGTCGTAAAATAAATTTTTACAATTTACTGTGTTGAAATTACTGTTCACGCGCCGCCGCACGTGGCAGCGCGTGGGGTACACGCACCACTCACCGGCGACCGCGCGTGGCGCTCACGCGCCACTCACTGTGGCAGCGCATGGGGCCCACGCACCGACACCAACCACGGCGCGTATTACGCCTCCGCCACCCCAAATCTCCTCCTCTCCTCCTCCTCTACCTTCCCACGGCATCACGCCGCCTCCTACCTCCTCCACGCACCTCCACGCGCCGCCTAAGGCGGCGGTAACCTCTCCTCTTCCTACACCTCCGATCTTCCTCCAATCAAGCCAAAAATTCAACAACAATCACAACCAACCCATCAATTACATCAAATCATACCTTAATTGAAGTTTAGAACTCCGATTTAGCACCAGAGAAGCTCAGATCGTCGGCGGTGTTCCATCTCTCGGGATGAACTTGAGTTGATGCGATTTGGCCCCCCAATCTCTTGTAGATGGTTCTAAAGGTAAGAATCGGTGTCAAGGCGCTCTCCTCTAAGCCCTTGCGTCGCCAGAGATGATGGGTCGTGCAGCGGCGAGTTGCAGCAGCTTGGTATAATTCGGAGGAGCTTCGGCGTGGCGCACCCCGGCGTGTCACGTCCAGGGGTGGCTACAGGAGGTCGAGTGGCACCCTTGGGATGGGCGGTGAGACTCACGGCGCTCGGAGAGACGAGATCGGCGCTGAAGGAAGAGAGGGCTCGGGGGAGAAAATCGCGAGGGGTGAGGGAGAGAAAGGGAGGCGCGGGTGAGAGAAGAGAGGAGGGTTTCTAAAAATGGAAACCCTACTTCAGAACAATTTCCTTTTATACCCCTTTTTCAAATCGGAAACTAACTTCAGTCGTTAATAACTTTTACATACGACGTCGTATTAGAACGCGTAAGGTGTCCATGAACTCGTATCGACGAGCTCTACAACTTCTATAAAGGAAGTTTTCGCAAACGATCGACGGAGTAAAAATCGATATACGCGTCGCGGAAACGTAACGTTTTTCTAAATAAACGTTACGATAATGTTTCCGTTTTCGATATACCACTTCGGGAAGCATATAAAATTCGTTTAAATAAATTTCACAAATTTATGAACTTAAAAACAATCCAATATTCGTTCCGAAAAAATCGGGTTATTACACCAATCGTCTATACAACTACACAATCCACCCTTGAAGTGATGAAACCGAACTCGGTCCCTGACAATTATTTCCCGGTTAAATGCTTGGGAAACAAATTTTGTAAATGAATGGCAATCTCTACAAACCCTCGGGTTTTTCACTATCTGTAAACATTTTCCTTCTGGAGTTCTTGCCAAACCAAAAGCAATTGCCAACTTCTCACTGTGACATGAACCGGAAGTTCCAGAACACTCAGTATCTGTGGAGGTATACTCAGAGGCTCTGATAAGAGATTCATCTTGCACATAACCATGCAGAGCAGCTTGCTGGACTACTACCTCCAATTTTCGATAGATTTCTTCAGTATCTGGATGTGACTTGTCATCCACGACGAATTTATGAATCTGATTGCAAACTTCAATCCAGCTCCAACCAGGAGTGGTTCTCACTGCCTGGTTTTTAATCAACTTTCTCATCCTTGAAACACCATCTGCATCTTTCGCTCTAAAATAAATAGTAGCAAGAAGTACATAATCCCCTGCATTTGATGACCCTAGACAAATTAGATTCTTCATGGCAACCTCTCCTATTTCCACATTTTGATGAATCTTGCAAGAGCTGAGCAGAGTCCGCCATAGAACTGGATCATCATGTGCATGTGAAGTTCTAATAACATGAAGCGCCTTCTCGAGCTTCATGAGGCACCCATAGTGCTTAATTCCAGGTTTCATATTGAACTTGGAGCTCATCATGTGGAAGTAATCAACACCCTTCTTAACTAAACCCTGGTGACTACACCCACATAACAAACCGAGATATGTGATGGAATTCGGCTGGACACTAGCCATCATCATCTTCTCAAAGAAACAGATTGCTTAATTCCCGCGACCATGTACTCCGTACCCAACAATCATCGAGTTCCATGTAAGAGCATCCCGCTTTCTCATCCTCTCAAAGACACAAAGAGCAGCATCCAAGTCACCACATTTCGCATACATATCTAATTATCTATAAGCGCATTCTCAATTTTCCATCAAAAACACTCCCCATAACCCCTTCTCGCGAGCAAGTTCATGCATCGCAACTAAAGTGTTCAACGCACCCAAGTGAGCGCATGTTGAAAGCAACCCGACAAGAGTGAAGCCATCAACACCCACATTTCCACTTATCATAAGACTATACACGTTCAACCCCTCATGATGAAGCCCACCTGAGAATAGCACGAAATCATGGAGTTCCACACTCTCCTCGCATTATCAACCAACCCAACCCCGGAATAACATTTCATCAGATTAGTACAAACAACAACGTCCGTATCGTAGGCTCGAAGCCATAGCGAACCAACCCTCCATGAACCTCACGACACTTGATCTCAGCCTTGGCTCTCTCGCAAGCCTTGAGCACAAACGAGAAGCTAAACGTGTCCGGCGTCGAATCGGAAGAAGAGGACCAGAGCATGTGATTGTAGTAACCAATGGCTTCAAGAGGACAAGAGCTTTGGGAGAAGCCTCTGATCATGGAGTTAAGTCTTGGGTTTGTAGGTTTGGGATGTGATGATGGAAGAGGAGCTGAGCGTAGGGTAGGCTGCCGGAGACGGAGACGGCGCAGAAGTTGAGGAGCTTGTTGGAAATGGCGGGGTGGTGGTGAAGACCGTTGGTGATGACGTGGGCTTGGATTTTCTTGAGCCTTTCGAGGGTGTTGCATCCTTGCAAGAGGGTTAGGATGGCTTTGGTTTTTGAAGCTTGAAAGGCATGGTTTGACAACATGTCATGTGTTCGAGCTGGGAAAAAGATTTCCTCAGGGAACAATCAGCAAGCCCAGTTTTTGAACCCTAGATGGTTCTAACCTTCATTCTCTATTGTTGCTTGGCGTGCCAGTACCTTTGAGTTAGGTACAACTCTTGCTTGTTGATGATGATTGTGCTCACGTACTGTCTTCTTCTCGAACGATTGTTCCGCAGTTTCTGATAAACCGCTAAAGTTCGAATGACCTATACACAACCGCAGTTGCTAGGTACCTTTCACTCCACTTCAAGTAGATGGCCGATCTTACTTTAGACCGCTTGGGGAAAAACAGAGCTTATAATGTGTCGTTGATAGCGGGACTCTCTTGCTGCAGGGAATTGCTGAGTAGTGCAGACTTTTGTGTTTGCTAGAAACTAGGCTAGCGACTCGATGGACTTGACTCTGGGTGCCGAAACTAATCGGACTTGTTGCTACATGCAGCGCGAGGCGTATATCTGGGTAGCTCCACTCCAATGGGAGACTTGGTTGCCGAAGTTAATCGGACTTTTGCTCCGTGAGGAGACTTGACTATGCGGTTGCGCGATAGTTTGTTTGAAGTTGTGTGTTGTAATAACCCTATTTTTTTTAAAACAATATTTGGTTTGATTTGAATTCTATAAAGTTGAGAAATTTAATTAAAACGAATTTGATTGTTGCGATGTTACGAAACGAAAAACGGAAACGTTCTCGGAACGTTTAATTCAAAAAAACGTGACGTTACCACAACCAATAAATCGACTTTTATTCTGTCACTCGGTTGACAAAACTTCCTTCACGAAAGTTGTAGGACTCGTCGATACGAGCTCGTGGATATGTGACGCGTTCTAATCGAACGATGTATGTAAAAGTTATTAGTGATAGAAGTTGTTTCTGATTTTAGAAACTAGTATAAAAAGGATGTTTTATCAGCTAGAGTTTCCAAAAGTGGAAACCCCTCATTCTCTCCCTCTCTCTCTCTCTTCTCTCCGCCTCCCTCATCTTCTCTCTCCCCGATTTTCTTCTCTCCATCACCGAAAATCCTCCTCGTCAGTTCGCTGCCTTCCGGACCGCCGTGACGTGCACCGCCCCGCTCAACGTCGCCGCAAGGACTCCCTCAGCCATCCTCCAGCTCGCCAGCCCGTGCCTCACCGTCGAGAGACCGCTAGACCGCTAATTTGCTATAGTATATACTGTTATAAATTCATTGGAATTGGTCATTTTGATAACGAGAATTTAATATTGAGCATATGATTTAATTTGTACAATAATGAGTAGATTATTGTACATGGTTTAACGTTGAGATTTGTTAAATCGTTTTGTCTTCGGACGTGTTTAAGAAACTAAATGCCGAGTATTTTTAAAGTGTTAAACTTGTGAAATTAATTCAAGACGACAATTGGAGGTTTGCGACATTTCGAAACGAAAACGGAAACATTCTCGGATCGTTTAATTAGAAAACGTAACGTTACCGCAACGTATAGATCGAATTTTATTCCGTCGCTCGGTTGCGAAAACTTCCTTCACGAAAGTCGTAGAGCTCATCGATACGAATTCGTGGACACATCATGCGTTCGAATCGGACGTCGGACACGAAAGTTATTAAGGTCGGAAGTTCGTTTCTGATTTTGGAAGTAGTATAAAAGGAAGGAGAGGAGTGTAAAAATCAGAAAATCAGATTTTTTCTAAAAATCAGCTCGGGTACTGTTCACCCGACCCAAAAACCTTCTCCGGCCGATTTCTCCACCATCTGACGTCGCCTCGTGTTGTGCCACCTATCAAACTGACGGGCTCGACGAGCTCTATCTTTTGGGCTACGCCTTGCACTCCGGCGACAACCATACACGGTGTAGAAACCGCCGGAAGTTACTGCTGTGGCGGCGCCGCCTCCTCCGGCCACCATGGCTCGAGATTCTTGGGGCTTTTGCTTGTCTCAGTCCCAGCAACATTCTCACAAAAGGAATCGAGCCAAATCGAAATGTAAGTACCCGAATCAAAATTTCAATTTTCTAGGGTTTGTGAATAGTGCCGAATTTATGTTCTTCATTGTTTGGACTGTTTAGGCTCGGATTTAGACCTTGGTGTCAACTAGAAAGTTGTTGGAAATGTTGTTTAGGTTGTGGTGGTGAAATTTGGTGATGATTGGTGGCGGTCGGTCAACCAGATGGGTCGTCCATTGACTCATGAGTGCATTTATATTTGTTTGATTTCTGGATTTTCGAATATATTGTTATGCGAGTTATATTTTCATTTTACTCATACGAGCTGTAAAGCTTACCGGGTTTGTGTTTACAATCCCGGTGCACCAATTCGATGGTGTAGTGGATAACTCTGCAGGTGTGGATTAGTGGGAATTGACGTACCGCTCAGTGGACTTGAAGTTATTTATCTCCAGCTGGTGTGAGGATTTTGTGTGACTATCTTGTGAGTTTGTTGTGAGGATTACGCAATTCCATTGTTATAATATTGAATTATAATTTGGGTTGTAATAATCGGTTTGACTGAGTTGTATTTTGAACTCAGAGATGATCCGCTGTGGCATTTTAAATGATTTCGATTCGTTGAGATTGTTTGGTGTTTAACGATTTTGAAATTTTGAGTTTTTATATTCGAAATTTTGGGATCGTTACATATAATAAAGTGGATTATATATATATTGTATAAATGGTAAATAGGTACAAATATATATAGTTTGCTATATTATATACTGTTAGCATTTCGTTGTGAAATATGATCACAGTGGCGATGATAATTATATATTGAGTATGTGATGAAATTTGTACAATAATGAGTAGATTATTGTACGTGTTTATGTTTTCGGACCAGTCTTCGGACGTGTTTGGCATGTCGGAACCTAGCCTTTGGCCGGGCGAAAGTTACGATTTAGTTAGAGCTCTAGTCTGTCTGCCGGACATCGGGTAACGAGGAGGTTGCCCGATGTCAGACATAGGGTAGCGAGGAGGTTGCCCTAGGTCGGGTGTTGGGTAGCGAGGAGGTTGCCCAACATCGGTGGTGTACTATGTGAGGGGTAACGGATGTGTACCAGCGTTCATTAGTACCCGTATCATAAATGTTTTTGGGTAACCAGAAAGGTTGCCCGATTTCTCATGAGCACTTTCATTTCATAAGTTTTTGGGACGACCAGATGGGCCGTCCATTGACTCATGAGGGCATTTATATTTGTTGATTTGTGATTTTTCGTATATATTGATATGCGAATTATATTTTCGTTTTACTCATACGAGCTATAAGCTTACCGGGTTTATGTTTACAATCCCGGTGCACCAATTCGATGGTGTATGGGATAATTCCGCAGGTATTGATTAGTGAAGATTGAGTGACGATTCCGGAGACTCGAAGTCGTTTGTATCATTCTTGTGGTGAGGTTTCTAGCGTGGATTTGTGTGTGAGAATTGGTGTGGATTTGTTTGTGAGTTCTGTGAGAGATTGTGAGGATTATTACTTTTCCATCTTATGTAATGTTAAATTATAAATTTGGGTTGTAATAATTGGTTTTCTGAGTTGTATTGAGAACTCAGTAATGATCCGCTGTGCATTTTAAATGATTTCGATCTCATGAGATTGTTTTGATGTTTAACGACTTTGAAATTTTGAGTTTTTAGGCTCGAAATTTTATGGTCGTTACATGTGTGTTCTTTTGCACATTCGACCCCTTTATATAGAGAATACAGATTGTTTTTTCTTGCGGATCAAGTCTTGAGAACCTCTTAGTTGATTTGGATTCACCTTCCTTATTCAACTCAGATTCTATACAGCATCAGTCCCGAAATCTATTCCAATAAGGAATATAATCTTGCTCTTCGATAGATTTTCCCTAAATAACCGGTCCACGATTCTAAAGAATATAGATAATACCGGAGTATTATTTTAGGCCCAAGCAACTTGTATGATTCTCGATTGGAATTGGCTCATCAGTTTTGGGTGAGGGTGTTTAAATCTACTATCACTGGGATTGCTTCATTTTATGACCAACTCGACACTTGGTTTGGACTTTGGAATCGGCTATCAATAGTTCCGGCCACCTCAAAGAATGGTTCTTTTACATCCATAAAAGAATCCCTTTGTTCTTTGTGCCACGATTTTGTGGCCTCTGGAGCCCTTGTCACGGTTTCTGTCTAAATCTCCACAAAAATTTCATAGGCGTCATCAAACTCATCTTTCAATAGCAAATAGCAAATAGCAATCGAGCAACTTCACCTTGATGGATAAATTGTACGCAGTATTTAACAGATTGACACTAACGAGCTGTAGTTTGATCTGCTTATATATGTATAGCCTTTCACAACTTGATGTGGATAATATATGATACAACGCATTAATGCATCTCCTCAGAAACAGAACAGAAAGCATAGTCAACACCAATGCGGGGTTCCTGTCACTAATCACTACAGTTAAATAACTGAAGCGGAATTTACTCTATTATGAACAGCACAAGTACATAACCCGGATTCCCGGAATAATCATGATCACATAATACGATAGAAAAAAGAAAAAGAAAAAAAAAAGAACAGAACTCAGAAACATTTCCTTACCATGATCAACTAGTATTTACATAACCACATGAGATATGGTGGGGTGGAAAACTCTGTCCTTACTAACTACAAGGTCTGGAGTTTGAAACCCCCTAGAGGCCTGGGTGGCCAGCCAATGGAGGCTCATGCCAGATATGTGCCTGGATTGTGGTGTGTTCTCCGTGGCATGCACGGATTATGGCTTTGTTGGGATACCCTACATGAGTGTGCCCCCCCCCCCCCCCCCCAAATAAAAAAAACTAGTATTTACATTACATTTCATCAAGTAAAACTAAACTTTTTGTATAATTATGTACGCTTAAATAAGAACTGATCCGAAATTTCTGAACTTGCTTGGATTCAAGATTATAAAATGCCAACTCCCCATCAGAAGAACAATCTTCTAGGAGGAGTTCATAATCCGCACTAAAGCCCCATATATGATAGGCGTTAGGAAAATTAACAGTGTGCAGTTTCTCAAAACACCCTTTTCGTAGAACCCAGAAGTTGATAGAGTCAGACTCATTATTTAGTTCCAAATTTGCAATGAAGAACGCAAATTGATTCTTTGTAGACTTTGATATATGCATCCGGATCATCACTAGGAATGGTAATTGGGGCTGCCAGTGCGTCAAATTCTTCATTTTTAGTGTCAAATGACACAAGCGAAACCATTGAATCTCTAGTAGCAAGCCAATATGTCATTCCATTCCAAAATTCAGATCTTGCGAACTTCATGGTATTGAGCCAAGGTGGAATGACTTGAACAACCTTCCAACGGGATCATCACCCTTTGTGGTGATGTGTCTTCCCAATTTATTCTTTCCACGAAAGAAAGAATATCCGCGTGAAGTTCTAAGTATACGGATCATCATATCTCGTCCTGGATGACCGAGACGGTCATGCCATAATTTGTAGAGGTCTGAATCGTACACTGGAGAATTAGCGACAACATGGGATTCAATAATTTGCAATGTAGTGAGACATAATCCACTATCAAGACCAGACATTTTCCATAAGATGCGAGTACACCCGCACTCTGTAGAGGTAATAAGCAGAAATTATTTTCCATTGTCAACATAAGTATGCAAGTAAAAACCGTTGGCGCGAACGCCCTTAAAACTTAGCAAGGTACGGTTTGCTTTAGGAGCATAAAGAGCATCTTTGATGGTAATTATAGTACCATTTGGTAGCAAGAAATGAGCTTGGTCATGCCCTTTGACAAGCGGCTTAGATCCCGTAAGCGTATTCAACGTTGATGTTATAGGGATCAAGTTCATAAAAAGTTGGGGATTCTTCAAAATTGTACGAGATAAATTCTCGTGATTTGTATCCAAGAATCAATTATAATCAAATTATTTTTTAGTTCTAGCCATAGATGAAAGTCAAAATTATAGTCGCACAATCGGCAAGGTACTCAATCTCTCCACAATCCATACCTACAAAAGAAAGTAGATATGTTAGAGAGTATGTTCAAAAAATACGAAAATTTGAACATATGAAAAGATTTGATCACTTAGTGAAATATTTTTTAGCACAAAGTTAGAAAAATAGCACTTTTGTAAGCTTCAATGTCGTGTAACCTTGCTTCCCAGAAGCAAAGATGGAGAGCCAACCTCCCTGAGGCCGTGTATACATGCTTGGTGTCTCTAGGTGATGTAGTTATACAAATCAAAGTCATAAAGACTACGATTCAATCCATTAAAAAGAGAAAGCATGTGAAAAGAAACCAAAAATCGAAACCGTTCGGTAACTCCAAACCAATGGACTTGTTTAAGAAGTGGGTGTCGTTAGTGCGAGGCACACTCAAAACCACTAGACTAGGTCTAGACCCCTTAATTTTATCCCTGAAATAAACGTCACATATAGTTGGATGAGTCTAGTTATGAATCGACGTATGGTCTTATCCGCCAAAAACGCATTAAGATTCTAATTCTAAAATTAATATAAAAAGAAGAAGAAAAGGCTGCACCTTCACTATGAAGGTCGGCACAAGTTGCTGAGCCTCCCCTTGATAATGTGTTTAAGGAGAAAGCGATATAACAATAGAGAGCAATGAAAAGCTAAATGAGATGTATATTATTCATTGATAGGAGCCTCTATTTATAAAGGGTTACAAAGACATAATAGTAACAAAGTATGATTCCTATCTCTAATAGTAATAGTAAATGTATCACTACATGGAATACTAAATCTTTATCCTATATGGAATAGATCAAGGCACATTTAGAGTGAATATCCTAAAACAATAATATGATTTTTTTTCTTACATTAATGGATGTGACGCTCTAACTATAATATATATATATTTTAAAAAAATCTATACAACAACAACATAAAAAGTTACTGTACAACAATCTTAAAGTGTATTGGTATAGATCAATTGATCAACCTTTTGCTTTTCAATTTAATTTTTCCACAACTTATAGATAAACAGTTAATATATGATTCTGTTAAGAAAAAAATTTCACCATCAATATCTTAATTCTTGTGGCAAAGTCAATGTAGTACCACAATTCTGACTTGTATCAATATAGTACCCTAACTCCTTATTCGCTATCAACGAGGGGTCCGACGTCATTTCCTGTCACGACCCTATTTGTTTGGTCACGTGCTTCGCAAATGACCACAAAAGAAAAAGATTTTTTTTATCCAAATAACCCTATGTCCTCAACCATTAATTCTAAATGTAAGGCTACGATTTCCTTCACATCAGACATCTTCGTCTATCTCCTCCTCTTGTGCAAATTCTTGTTCTCCTCTCTCTATGTTTCTCTCCCTCAATTTCAGTGATTATTATTTGTTTTATCAATTTCTTTTTCCCGCATTCAATTTGGAATTTTCAAAACTCATTACAGTTACTTGATTTCAATTTTAATTCAAGTCACTTGAACTCCATTGTCTCTGCCACACAATGATACCAGTGATTTCAGGTCCTCTCGATCCCTCCGATCCTCCTTATAGTATTATCTCGGTCACTTCATCATATTCATAATTTTGTTTGAGAGAAAACGGGAGATAAGTGATCGGTGATCACTTCATCATTAAGCCACAACAAAGACAAATAAAATATATCAGTTAATAGCATATATACTACTACTGGGTTTATAATCAGAAGATATAAACATGAAACCCTAATTACTAAAAGAAGGGGAGGCCGTGCAGATATAGACTTTAGTTCCATGTCTTGAACATATGATCATGGTCCTCACCACCCAACCTCGGTGATCGCCTAGGAGCCTGCAAACCATCATTGCCATTGTTCAATCTTCGATCTTTTCTGGACTCAGACCTCAATTTCTCACCTTTATGAGATCGCCCCAATTTCTTCGACACTCTCCGGTGAGGAATCCTCCTCATGTTCATCATCACTGACCACAGCGACTACCTGTCGATTCAAAACCCTAGACCCAGCATTGCCTCTACTCAATTTCTTCAATTCAACCTAAAGATTCAAAGACCTTACCGCATTTTTACCTCCAGATTTAGATTTGGGGGTTTTACTGTTCCCTAACTGCTCAACTCTCTCCTTCAGGTCTTCTATCTTTTACAACCTTAATTATCTAACCTCTAGACCTCTAGTACACCCATGTCCCAAATCGACACTCATCTTCTGGACTCCTCCATGGAGAGAGAGAGAGAGAGAGAGAGATGTAGCCTCACATTTAGAATCAATGGCTGAGGACTTAGGGTTGTTTGGGTAAAAAAACAATTGTGGTCATGTGTGGAGCACGTGACCAAACAAACGAGGCTGTGACGGGAAATGACGTCGGACCCCTCGTTGATAACGAATAAGGAGTTGGTGTAATAACCCGATTTTTCGGAACAATGTTTGGATTGTTTAATTTCTATTAAGTTGTGAAATTCATTAAAATGAAATGTGGATTGCTTGCAAAAATTACGAAACTCGAACGAAAACGTTTATTTAGAAAAAAGTTACGTTTCCGCAACGTATATATATCGACTTTTACTCCGTCGAACGTTTGCGAAAACTTTCTTCACGAAAGTCGTAGAGCTCGTCGATACAAGTGCGTCGACATGTGACGCGTTCGAATCGGACGTCGGAGGTGAAAGTTATTAACGTTGGAAGTTAGTTTCCGATTTTGGAAACGAGTATAAAAAGGGCATTTTTGTGATTAGGGTTTCCATTTCAGGAAACCCCTTCTCTCTCCTCTTTCCGCCTCCCTCCCCCTTCTCTCACCCCGATTCACTTTTTCCCTCCCTCAAAAATCCATCTCCGGCGATCTCCCTCACCGCTCGTCCGTGTCGCACACCGCCGGCCTAGGAAGCTTCGCGCGACCCTCCGCAGCCGACCCCGAGCTTGACACGCCGTCCCACGCAGCGCTGGAGCTCCACCAGCTACCCCAAGATTCGGCAGAAACTGTCTCCTTCCTGGGCGCATCTCCGGCGACTCACCGGTGGTTCTAGAGCTTCGTCGTGGGCCCCATGCGCGGCCTCCCAGAGGTGGCGCGTGTACCCCACGCGCCGCCACAGGCGGCGGCGCGTGAACAGTGTTTCCGAAGGGTAATTTTGTAATTTATTTTTACGTACGGTAAATGTAAAAAAGTGATTTACGTACGGTAAATGTAAATTTTATTTGCGTACGGTAAATGTAAATGTAAATTAGTTTTAGTAAATGTAAAAAGTAATTTTTGAAGGGTAATTCAGTAATTATTATTTACTGAGACAATACGTACATTTGAATAGTATTTATATGTACAAAAATACATAAACAGTATGTACTCGTACAAAAATACGTATTTGATGTATATTTTTACATTAATACATGAATAGTAAATAAGTGAATAGTATACAGTGCATAGTACTCAATGAACAGTAAATTCGTAAAACCGAAAATCGCTGAACAGTAACCGATTATTATTGTTTCGGCATTTAAAGGTTTACGAAACGTTTCTAAATTCTTTTCTTATCTTTTCATGGTGATTGATAAATCAAGGAAATGAATTATCTTCGGAAATTGTAGAATTACGCTCGAGTTGATAAGGTGAGTAAAATCTCACATATTTACGAATCTACCCTTGCGGAAATTCAAGATTTTTGCAAGAGATTTTAATATTGAATTATGACACGTATACGATATAATGGATTATATATATATATATATTGTATAAATGGTAATAAGTACATATATATATAGTTTGCTATATTATATACTGTTATGAATTCATTGGATTTGGTCATTTCGATGACGAGAATTATATATTGAGCATGTAATTTAATTTGTACAATATGAGGTGTGATTATTGTACATAATATTAACATGGTGTTGGTTAAACGTTTTGTCTTCGGACGTGTTTATGAAATATGACATGTATAGGATATAGCGGATTATATATATATTTTATAAATGGTAAATAGATACAAATATATATAGTTTGCTATATAATATACTGTTATGATTTTATCGTGATGATGTCATTTTGATGACGAGATTATATATCAAGCATGTGGTTTTGATTTGTACAATATGAGGTGTAATTATTGTACGTGATTTTAACATGGAGATTGTTAAAATGTTGATTTGTCTTCGGACTTGATTTTTGTACAATATGATGTGAGATTATTGTACGTGTTTGGCAAGTCGAAACCTAGCTTTTGGCCGGGTGAAAGTTACGATACAGTTAGAGCTCTAGTCTGTCTGCCGGAGTACTGCATGAGAGGTAACAGGTGGTTATCTGCTCATGAGGACTCATATTGTTTTGATGTTGGGTAGCAGGTGGTTACCCAATATCGGCGGCGTACTACGTGAGGGGTAACAGATGTGTATCAGCGTTCATTAGTACCCGTATTATAAATGTATTTGGGTAACCAGAAGGGTTGCCCGATTTCTCATGAGCACTTTCATTTCATATATTTTTGGGACAACCAGATAGGCCGTCCATTGACTCATGAGTACATTTATATTTGTTGATTTGTGGATTTTTGTATATATTGATATGCGAGTTATATTTTCATTTTACTCATACGAGCTATAAGCTTACCGGGTTTGTGTTTACAATCCCAGTGCACCAATTCAATGGTGTATGGGATACTACTGCAGGTGTCAATTAGTGGGAATCGAAGGACGACTCCGGAGACTCGAAGTTGTTCATTATCTTGAGTGCGGTGAAGATTCTATTGCGGATTTGTGTGTGAGAACTTGTGAGGATTTATTTGTGAGTTGTGAGAGATTGTGAGGATTATTACATTTCCATTTTATGTAATGTTGATTTACAATTTGGTTTGTAATAATTGGTTGTCTGAGTTGTATTATGAACTCAGTAATGATCCGCTGTGCATTTAAAATAATTTCGATTCGTTGAGATTGTTTTGGTGTTGTATGACTTTAATATTTTGAGTTTTTATGCTCGAAATTTTAGGGTCGTTACAGTTGGGGTACGAAATTAATACAAGTCAGAGTTTGGATACTAGAGTGACCTTGTCACAAAAGTTTGAGTACTGATGGTGAAATTTTTTCTTTTGTTAAACACTAATGGTGCGTTTGAATGAGAAAATTATAAAATCCATAAGAGTTTATAAATGATGGCATCTTAAAATCCATCAATCTGAATTTTGTTCATTGTGAATTCTACTGTTTGGTTATATTTATGTGGAATTTGAAGTTTGTGATAGATTAAGAATGTTTGAAATAAATTAAAGAGATAAAATATAAAAAGAAAATTTTGTTTCGAAAGATAATTGAACACTGTAAAAAAAATTGCAAATGACACATATTTTGTGGAGAATTCAAGTATATTTAATCAATAAATTCCTTCTTTTTATTTTTCACAAAAATCTAGAATTTCCGATTTATAATTATCAAACGAGAGAATTCTCTTTTAGAATTATAAAATCTTCACTTTTAATTAAAATTTCTCTTTATTTTCTTCATCTAAACACAGCATAAGAATAATATGAGTATAACACAATTTGGTGATGTTTTGAATAAGAAAAATTATTATATGTAACCGGTACATAGTTTATGTAGTGTATCCCTTAATGCAGTTGATTGAAACTAACAACATCATACATATAACATAATCCGGACCACTTACATATATGCAGAGACAAATGCAAGCTTATTGTGCATAACAACTAACTAAAGCCTTAGTCCTTAGAACACATCATTAAGGAAGCTCAAAGGAAGTCCAGGGCATCAATAGTAGGCGTCAAACCCACCATATTATAGCCCTTTTATTTATCAACGAACTCGATCAACCATTTGGGGAAGAACAGCTAGCAACTAAGCTAGCAAGTTAGTCCGCTAGCGAGATAGGGAGGGCTCTGCCTTCAGCTTTCGTGTTCATACCGCAGTAGCACAATGCTTTCTCAATTGGATAAGGGAGTGTACAAATCACACACTCATCACATTTCTCTATGCATTCTGGGTATGGAATAAAGCCTCCCACTGATTTTGCAACTGGTATGGCGACTACGTCCAATTTTGTAAGCAATTTTTCTGCATGCGTTGATAAGTTAGTAGCAATATCAAGATTATAGAACCAACAATTGTTATATATATGTGTGTGTGTGTCACGTTATCAAGTAATACAGGGAAAAGAGAAATAATTACTCAAAAGAATGAGAAATAAGAACACTAAATAGTTCATACCCGCATATTCGAGTGCTGGTTTCTTGGAGTTGGAAGCAGTCTTCTTACCACAATAGCACAGTGCAGCCTCAATTGGATAGATTTTAGTGCAAATCACACACTCATCGCATTTTTCTATGCATTCCGGATATGGAATAAAGCCTCCTACTGATTTTGCAAGCGGCTTGGAGACCAAGGCCAATTCTCTATTCAATTCTGCTGCATGTATGTGCACGTTAGTACGTAACACATAGAAATTTAGTATTAATTGTTGATGACGAAAGTATATAATGATTATTGATTCATATTTAGTTAATTTTACCGGTCACTTCTTCGACCACAACAGCTGGTTTCTTTGATTTGCTGTGGTTGATGCAAATGCACACATTGCTCTCTGGAGGCCACTTCTGGGTGCAGAAACATTCATCGCAGGTTTTGATGCATTCTGTATATGGAATGGTTCCTGAAGCTGACTCTACTGCAATTTGTGATTTTTCTTTTTCAATCACATGGACCTGTGCTCCGTCTGCAGAAAAAAGAAATCATGGTATACTAATATAACTCAACCTTCATACGTACGTATTATCGATTGATACATGATTCCTTATGCATGTTTTATTAGATGTACGTCCCAAAAGGCCCACATATTTTTCAGTAATATGATGTCTTGTATATTAATTCACCGTTTTCGTCAGCAGTAAATAATACGTATATTAATTGATTCATTAGTAATGTCTAAACCTACTGAGATACTTTTTTTATTTGCTTTTCTCTTTCTCAATGAAAGAGTTGTTGCGGTTAATTGCCAAGCTCTCTATATATGTTCCCTATGAAGTACACTTGTACGTATTTGGCCAGTTCAGTGATACTGTGATACTGTATATCAAGAGCCATAGCGAGTCACCGTACGTACATTCATTTGATGCAACTCATGCTTTTGCTCCATCTCTTTGGTTAATTTTTAAGGAGTTTATTAATATATGTACTTGTATTTTTCAAAATGAATCATAAAAATCAAAGCTTTATATTGATCAATTATCATATGTTAACTTAAAAACTTAATTACTATGGATGAAGTACAACACAACATAACTATTATTTAGTTAAATTACCGGATCTCGGATGTTCTCCAAACGGTTTCCATTGTGCACAAGTGCACTCTGCATGTTCTGGCACACGCCTATCGCAAATGCAACGATCACAGACACGATCGCACAGTAAAAATGGAATTTTCTGGCATCCTGGTGATTGATTGAACAATAATTAACGTATATATAAGCGAACATATTACACCAATAAATATCTCTTATGATATCATTTAATTAATTTAACATTATGAAGACACATAAACAAACAATAATATGAACACATCAATTTTGAATTTGAACCAATTACTATATTAGTAGTCAATCAATTAAGAATAGGTACAGGTAATTACCAACATTCTGGCCTGGTTGGGTATTTGGGGTAAGCAGCTGACCAATTGCAAATAGGTCTAGGCGAGCATGAACAGCAGTCGCTGCCAAAGCCATGGCAAGCAACATTAAGAAACTCACTCTCATCATTTTTTCTTAAACAAGCTCAATCGTAGTGTTTTCTCACTCAACTCTCAACTCGGTGTGTGAGAAATGAAGAGGGCAGTGAGCGCTATTTATAGCTGAAAATCGTACGACGGTACGAACTTCTTGATGGTAAAAATATATTTAATATATATGAGTTAAAATTGGAACGTGTTTCTTTTGTTTTATTTTCTTTACAAGTTTGTGCATGTGAAGAATTTGGAGTCTTCGATAAATTAGGATAAGGCAATTAATTAGTGGTCCAATATATCAATATATGCCTATATGGTGAAAAGCTTGTTCCTCGTGGAACTAATAAGTTTTGGTTTTCACTCACATTTGGTGTTTCTAAAGCTCATACAGAAAAATGAATTAGCCCTGATGAATCGTGAACATCAACTGCAAAAACTAAGGAAGAAGCACCGATGTAGAGCCATCAACTGAGTTGTTCGCTTACAAAATATTGAGAACTAATTTATCGAGATATGTCTATTTGTTATCAAGGTCTCTGTACGTGCATGCTTAATTATATATAGACGACCCACGTATATATCCCCGACCTAGCTTGCTATTAAAGTATTGATGGTACACATGAAATTGTTTTTTCCGATATATGAAACATATCGAGATGTAGATGAAACTATGGAAGGTGAGGGCCGCAGGGCCGGCTCCTTAATGTGTGCAAGAAGAGCAACGGCACAGAGCCCCAAATTTTAGAGTTATATATATACACTTAGTACATATATTAATCTTGAGTGATTAAGTTTGATAATTTGAGTTTCACTCACTTTCTTCTACCTTCCACTAGTTTAGGAATTCGATTCACATCACTTAAGTGCATTTAATCCCTATTTATATATATTTTTACTTTCATGTTTTTGGCATATTTCCTTCCATCCTTTTCTTTAATTTGTAGATATATTTGTCCAAATATCCCTCATCATTTCTTTTAATCTCCTTCATTCTTTTTTCTTAATTTGTTGGCTAGATATACTACTTATTCTTGATTTTTCTTTTATATATTTTTTCACCTATTAGTTTGTTTTTAATAGATATTTTGTCAAGAAAAAATATTATAGTTACGTTGTCAAATAAAAGAGAGAATAGTTGTACCAAAAGAGAATAAGATATGATTAGACTTAAATAAAATAAAATAACAAAAAAATTGTATATATTTAGTTGTGTGCTACTGAAATTTGTAATAATATTTTACAACTAACTTTTTTAATAATATATTTATATAAGACCTTGTAAAAAATTAGGACCGCATGTTCAATCTAGCACAGGGCCTCCAAATGTTTTGAGACGGCTCTGGATTTCCGGCAAACCAGAGCTTCAACCGTCTGAATCGCATTCCGGCAAGTATTTGAACCTCATATAGAAGCTAAGGATGACGAAAGCGGCATCAAGAGCTGTCACTACCATCTTTCAGAGTATTTGTTTGTTTCTGTGCATATATAATTATTATAATACCCACGTTATTCATGCACGAGCACATGAGGATATCTTTGGGATAAAAAATAAAAAAGAGGATATCTCAGGAACATTAAAATTAGGGTCAGAAATTTCACGGACTCTAGATATTGATGACAAATTATAACGATATGGACAAAAAGACATTATTGCACGTTTCTTGAAATTGAAGAAGACCAATTAACGTGTAGTAATCATTCGATTGATTGGTTTACATGCATGCATGTTTTTAAATTGGCAAACAGCTGCTTATCCTCAATTTGTGCGGTAGGCATTATCCTCAAATTGAAGAAGACATTATCCCTTCTGGAAAAATCGAAGTGAGGTAGGCCACCTCAATTTGTACGTAGGCTACCTAGTTAGCATAGACGAAATCAGTTAGTTCTCAGATAAAGGTTCACTAGGATATATCAGCCAAAGCCAGACTAATTCGCATTTGTGAGACTTGAGTTTTGAATGATAGACATGAGAAACTCTACTCGGCCTCTAGACTAATCATGTGATTAAGATCGATATCTTCTCAGTATTTAACGATTAACACGCAGGTTATTATGGGAAGAATGAAACTAATTTTTTGTTTTCACAATTACATAAAAAACAACATATACAAAACCGTGATTAGTAACTGATCCAGACAATATACTAAAGAGTAAAGAATCAAATAGTTGACATCTTACCCTATCTATTGATCATTTAACCGATACTAATTAAAGAAACTCTTAAGGGTGCGTAAAAAATTTCGAACCACCGCGGCCTAATTAAGGTGGTGACTGGTGAGTAAGTTACCAAGTTTGAATATAAAGACGAGACGTAAGTACTATACTATGCAGTAATGCAGATGAGTGATTTCTGCTAATTAGATAAACAGTGTCCTTCCAAATGAAATAAACGTGTCTTTTGGTTCTAGTGTAGAAATGCTGATAATCACATTGAGACATGCATGCATGAGGTCCTGAAATTTCACGGGCTCTTGATGTTGAATTGTTGGTGATGAGTTGCCGAATATGCTAGAAACATGTACGTTCAAGTTCTATCCATTGGCTTTTTAATTAGAAATAATGTAAGTTGTGCGAATATCATAAGTATCTAGCTAGTACATAAAAGTTGTGTTTGGTACAATTGAGTTTATTAAAAAAATCGGTTTATACTTATTTCTGACAGTAAGTGGCTGATAAATAAAGTAGCTGAGTGTTTGATAAACTGACTTTTATAAGTAATTATTTATGGCATAAAGCGTGACAATGTGTTTGGTAAATCAAACTGACTTTTACTTTTGTTTGTATAATGACCAATTTAGACAAGAATAATTTATGACTTTTTATTTTATTTATTAAGAATAGATTTCATGTCTTGTGCTAATACAACATAAAATTATTTTATCAATAATTTAACAGAAAAAATGGTATCAATTAACATTAATAAATAATTTTTGTTCTCCTATAGTAACCTTAATAACAACATACATTTTTCATTGAAATCAAGTAACTATTAAAATAAATAATATTTTATATTCACGAATCTAATCCAATCAACTGAACTAATTTATATATACAAGATATTTTCCTATGACGATACAAAAGAAATACAAAAAACATCCACTTCAAGTTGATTCCCTTCAAAGTTTGCTTCTTATATTGTTGTTCAACTTTAGTCTAAGCAGCTTACAAAATATAAAACTAATAAAAGTGAATTCAAACTACACAGAACTAATCCTCGAAATATAAAACTAATCCAAACAACAACACAAAGAACTAATCCAAACTACAAAATATAAAGCTAATAATATGAAAGCAGTACTACAAAAGATACAAATCTAGGGAACCTTGTAAATCTGTAAAATCATTTTACCTTTGGCAAAACACAATTCAGGAAAGTCACTGGTAGGAGGTCAAGGGATATTGCTAATTAAGTCACATATGTAGAACAACTTAGGAGGAGAATTAATACCCAACATTGGTACTAACACAACTAAAAGTCTAAAACAGATAATCGATCACTTCCGATGAAAATAATAACTCTCCAAGCATCCATTGTATGATGATCATGCAGTCATTCAGTCTCTCTAACATTTTTCTTGGGGTAGGTGTTGTCGTGTTGAGATGTTGGCTTTTTCATTTCTCCACTCATTTACCAAATTGGTTAGCAGCAAAGTGTATGGAGTACCCAATCAAATGGTAGCAATTAACTAAAACAACTATAGTAATTTGCTAACCAATAGGTAGTTAATGCTTAGTATGACATCAGAAAACTGCTCAATACATACCAAATGTTAGATCATGGATGAGATTCACGAAAGGAGATTCCTAAAGTTCACAACTAAACTAACAAGGTAACTCAACTACTAGTTCATGCTCAACCAATATCTCTTTGAACAATAACAAAATGAATTATGCATTTTTTTAATAACAGACAAACATATATATCATCACATGAGAACAACATGAAGCTTTATGTATTGTTGTTCTCTCATTGATTTTATACAAATTTTAATGCTACTTATTTTGGTTTAAACCTTCTGATTCACCACTACAATACATTTGCAAATATTAAGCATATCTTCAGCTATTAGATGGTAAATGACTCACCTAAAAAACCATATCAACCAAACATCATCAACCCATATATTCTAACAAATCACAATGAGATATAAGCAATCTTCAAAACCTAAAATAGGTCTCAAAAAAATCCTAATCTCAAAAGAAACAACATTCAACAATTTATCTAAAGAAATTGGTAATATGTATTGATTGAATGAATACAACTGTACATCATGCTTGCTATATACAACTATCAGTGTTCTATTATGGGAAAAGCTAAAAATGTAATCTATCAAAATCCTACACATTTGCTCGATCCAAAATCTACTCCAACATATCTACCATTATCAAGTATATTGCATATATACCAACATCATATATGTCATAATCAAGGGAATTACATACCAACACATGCGTTTAATATGAATGCAAATTCTTCTTTCATTTATTACTATCAATCATTACATATATATTAGACATGAAGAAATATCAACAATTCATACATAAAATTTGAGTTTTTCATCCAAATAAACTAAATCAAAACCCAGAGAAGAAAAATAGGGCAATTGAAAGAGAACCCAGATCAAATGAGCTAAAAACATGAACCTAAAGGTATTAGAGGTTACCTCAACCGCTCAACAGATAATAAATGAAAGCCAACATGAAATTTGGGGGCGACTGCAGCTCGAGTTGTCACTAAGGATGAGATCTGTGGTGTAATAACTCGAATATTCGTTTACATTTCTTGTAATTCTCGGAGTTTAATGGAATGAATCAAGTGGTTATACTCTTATTCACGTCTTTAAAATAACCTTCATTGGAAGTAAGAATTGGTTTCGTGAACCAACAAGTCGTTATTCAATTGACTTCATTTGACCCAAAAATTGACTTTTAATTCGTCACTCTTTTCATCAAACTTCCTATACGACGGTCGTAGAGTTCATCAATACGAATTCGTAGATGTGTGGCAAACTTTAATCAGATGTCGTATGTAAAAATTATTAGCAATGGAAGTTTGGTTCCCGATTTTGGAAAGAGTATAAAAGGAAAGAGAGGAGATTAAAAAAAAAAATCAGAAAATCAGTTTTTTTTTTTTTCAAAATCAGCTCGGTTATTGTTCACTCGAGCTAGGTTACTGTTCACACGATTTCTCCCTCTTTGTTGCCGGATCTTTCTCCGGCCATATCTCCGTCGTCCGGTGACGGAATCTAGTGAGACCGGTGGCGTTGGAACCGTCTCTTCGTCCCATACCGCTCTGGGTTAGTGTTTGGGAGAGATTCAAGCTATTTAAAGCCTAGAAATGAAGAAAAAATGCGGCTGATCCGTTTGAAGAAGTGAGGAAAACTCCCTCTTCCGACAACCAATCAAGCTGATTATTCTTGTGTTTTGAAGCTTGTAAGATGTATATCAACCATCTAAAACAGTTTTATCTATTTTGAAACACACAAGGAGAATCGGCGATTTCTTTTTCTTGGGTTTATGAATAGTAGCAATTTTATGTTCTAGACTTTGTTGTCAACTAGAATGTTGTTGGAAATGTTGTTTATATTGTTGTGGTAAATTTTGGTGAAAATTAGTGGTCATTGGAACAGTGGTGCCACTGCTGGCAGCGTGTGGCGGTGTGTTGGGTCATGTTTCGGAGAAATTGTTTACTTCATTGTGATGTGCTCATCGATACGAGCATTTACATATGTCATTTGTATGTGTTAGGTTAATTCTTGAGTAAGTTAGTTGTTGTTACAAATTTGGTGATTCTAGGTTAAATTTGTTGTTGGTTGTTTTCGAGAGTTAGACTATTCTCGGTTTGGTTGTTTACTAAGTGAAACTTGTGTCAGTTAGGTACTTGGAGTTCGTTGAACCAAGTGAGTGAATCTCACTTAAGGTTGCAAGTTGCTAGCGGGAGCGTAAATGTGAGTAAACCTCACGTTAAGCTAGTTACTTATGGCGGTAACTAGGCATATTTAGTATGCATTGATTATTTGTATGTTGTGAGATTGGTATTAGTATGCATTGATTGTGGGTGTTTGATTTTGATGGTGAGCCTATTAGCGTGGTCCTTGATCCATCAACCTTAAAATCAGTCTAAAGATATATTTGCATTAAAAATGTATGGACTTGATCGTCAACGGTCTATGGGTAAGTAAAAATGGAATTTTAGTAAAGTGGTTGGAAATTTTGTTGGATAGGAGGGTCATGTTAAATGTAATTATTTTATATTATTTTTTATTTGTGGTAGTGAGGGTGTTGTAATAGTCTCAGGGCCATTAACCTACTAAATCTTGATTAATATATTTTTTTTCAAAATATATGGACTTAATCGACTACGGTCCATGGAAGTAAAACATGATTTTATTGTTATAGTTTTTAAAATAGTTAATGGTTAAGAACTATGTTAAATGATTGTGATGTAAGATTTTTATTTATTAGATTTATCAGTTTGATAAGTGATTTCATGAGCTACGCTATTTTGCAGGAATCACCAATTGTTCTTGTGTGCAGTGTAATTTCCTGAACTAAGTTATTATGCATGGATTACATTTTTCTTATCTCATTTATTGTGACGTGAATTCCTGAACTACGTTTTCATGCAAGATTCAGTATTTGTTTTCTTGCATTCCTTTCTTATGTGAGTGAGTTGTGTGTTGTGGTGGTGACACCATGTGGGTTGTTGTTGTGAGTTGGTGGAGTGTTGTGCATATATCATGTGTTGATTGATATATTTTACATATGTTTTATAACTTTGGAGTGATGTTAAAACGTTTTTGCCTTCGGACAGTCACTGTGGTGACATTGAATTAGTTGAGGTGCAATATATATCATGCGTGGATTGATATATATTATACGTGATGTTTGTGGTGTGTATATCATGCGTAGATTGATATATTACACGTACTTATGAGTATCATCTACGATGATGCTAGTGGTGTTAAGTGGTGTTTGTATGTTCATGTGGTGATTGTTATTTGTTTACTTATATGTTGTATTTTATTATATGTTTAAGTGATTTCTAAACTATGTTATTATACAGGAATCACATATCTTCTTATTTGCTTTTCTTCTTGTTATACGCGAATTCCTTAACTATACTTTCTTGCAGGATTCACTATTTGTTTTCTTGCTTAGTGGTGTATATTGCACTTTGAGTAAGACATGAAGAGTGTTGTAGAAGGTGTGTTGGGAATGGTGTTATTGTTGTTGAGATGATAATGTTAAGTCGAGAGCTTAACTTTGATTGAGATGTGTTGCATTATCTATTGTCGTTGTTGCATGTTATTGTTGTTGTTTATCTGTTGAGTAGTTATATTCAGTTTAGTTATACCAGCTGTGAAGCTGATTGGGTTTGTGTTTGTAATCACGGTGTACCAATCAATGGTGCAGGGGGTAGTACTGCAAGTCATACGTAGTTGTAGTTGGTAAGTCAAGCAACTGTCAGCAACGTGATTTTTGATTCAGTTTTTTAGTTTTGGTGAGTCTCGAGTGAATCCTACAACTGTAATTTATACTTAATTGTAAACAGTGCGTTTGAATTCAAGTTGTAACTGAGTTTGTTATTTAAAATTAGGATCGATATTCAACAGCTGTATTGTAATTTCAATTACATTGAGATTATTATAGAGTGTTAGCATTCTAAATTTTGAAATTTTACTGTTTAGAATTTAAGGTCGCTACATGTGGTGGTTTGATTTTGAATTGTGGTGGAACGGTAGAATTGGAATGAAGAAAGTGATGGTGGTTTTGTTTTTCTTCGATTGTGATTGAGGTTGTAATTACTTGAAATCATGAGGGACACTCATTGGTATTTTAAAATTTTCATTAAATCGCCGCTACAGTGGCTCGAGAAGCAGAAGTGGACTTCTAAAATGAAGGTAAGAGCTACTTATGCTTTTAGCTATAAACGGAACGGTTTCTAGAAGTGGAAGAGGAGAAGCCATGTTACCAAACATGCCGAGGGGCTTTGCTTATAATCATCTAAACCAAAAAGCTCTACCAAACACAACCAAATATTTGTCTTTCAGTTTCCATTACGAATGTAAAACACAATAGTATGAAATAAAAATAAAATAAAAACAAGTTGTCTATGTAAACACATTGATCCTTTAAGCTTATTTCGATCAGACTGGTTGCCCGGCCATACGCACGTACACTTATACATTCTCTATATCACGTACTAGCTAGGGTTGTAATAATTAGTTGATTCAAACTTCTTAATTTGCCGCATAATTAAGCATACGCATATATCTTCCTAATTATTTTATGCACTTCATTAGTTCATCTCATTTGTACTGCATCATTAATAATTAACAATGGGTCATCCATATACAAAATCAATCAATTACGTACGAGTACAACTGTGATCTTAGATCCATATTCATGTGTACCTGCGGATCGATATATGTATACCATCTTTTTGTTGACTATGCTATCAGTATTGACCAAATCTGGTTGATTCCAGCTGGCATTGATCTTTGTCTACATGGATTTTATCTTTAGATATTTTCCTATTCCTGATTTTATTTCCAGAAACTATAAATAGTCTTGCATATGTGTAATTTCATTATGTCTTGAGATTTTAGTTTGAATAGAGAGAAAAGTTTGTCCAGGTTTCTCCGTCTCCCTTTATCTCGTTTGTAATTCATTTGTGATTAAGCTATCTTGGGTTTATGGATGCCATGTTATCATGGTATCAGAGCTTCGGCTCTTGATCCTGAGGGTGGTAATGAGATCTGTAAAGTTTCTTGTTCGTTTTTGCTTCTGCTAGCTATCTCTGAAACTTTAGATTTCATCATTGCTGTGTTTTTTGTGTGATCGAAGCTGTGGTTTTGATTCTTGATGCTAAATTCTTAGCTCACTTCTTGATTTGATGTGTTTGGTGCTGTTTTGGCCTGGATTTCATGTTGTTCTGCTCATTTTGACTGTGAATTTCTGCGTTGACTATGAGATTGAGGCTTAGATCTGGATGAGAGTTTTGTATATCGTAGAGGTAGAAGTGGAGTGGAAGTATTCTCAGTATTGTGTGAAATTGTGAGATTGTGCAAGGCCAAAAGTTTTCAGAGTCAAATACTCAGAGAAATTGGAAAGTAGACTGTCGTGTGGACTATAAAAGGCTGAAGTTGCTTCAGTACTGTGGATTGTGACTGTGGTTGAGGTAGAAATATCTCTATAAATTTTTGGAGTGGGCATTGTGGTGAAGTGTAGTGCTGAGAATTATGTAGTGAAGTGGATTGTGGAGCAATACAGTGGTGTATGTGCGGAATGCAGATTGTGCAAATCAAAATTGTGGAAATTTGCATTTCATTAGTTTCTGAAGCCTTTGTTTGGAAAGAAAAATAGAAAGTTGATTGGTGATTGGTAATAGTTGATCAAGAGTGTTGGTTCTTATTTGTTTTAGGTGTTCATCAAGAGTTGATTATGCATTTGGGAGTTTCATTGATAATGTTGATGTACAAATGGAAATTTAGTGCCATGCCATTTTGCAACAGTTGAATGGATTCTTAAATTGCTTTAAGAGTTGGTTGGTGGTTACTGAACTTGAAACTTCAAATATGATGACGACTAGTCAAACTTCATATCAGATTTATATGTTGCTCAGTATGATGATGAGTAGACTTGATGATAATAACTTCATTATTTGGAGATATCAATTCTAAACTCTTTTAGAGGGGCAAGACCTCTTTATTTATATTGATGACAGTACTCTTTATCCTACAAAGTATGTGATAACTGATGATGAAGAAGTTACGGGTGATATAACTAAGGCCTACAAAGAGTGGAAGAAGATTGATAAGGCTATATTAAGTCTCCTTATTGCTGCACTCACTTTTTGTAATATCTCACATCGGCCAAAGGAGACGGGTGATGCGCCTTATATGTACATGCCCACTAACACAAGGCTTTTTAAGGGCTCAATGACTTCTTACGGGATAGAAACTTCAAAGTAAGCTTGCTTGTGCGAGACAATCCTATGATGGGTGACCTACTGGGAAGGTTCTCGTGAGCTCCCATAAACAAAATCTTGAGGGCAATTCCCAAAGTGGACAATATCGTGTTATGACGTAGCGGTCTCGAGATGTGACATTGTTAATACAATGAATTATGTGGTCGGCAACCAGACATCAAGAGAAGCATGAATGCGGTTGACTAATAGGTATGCAACTTTTTCAAGATCACATGTCATGCAATTAGAGACTGTTATGTATACAATTACAAAAGGAATGGATTATGTTGAGAAATATTTGCTGAAAGTCACGCGAGTAAGGATCAATCGGATGCATTGGGGTTAAGGATGGATGATAAAGACATTGTTGTGGTTGTGTTTAATGGTCTTCCTGCAGAATTTAATCTCATAAAATAATTTTTCGGGCAAGAACAATTCCCATTGCTCTGCACGAGCTGAGGATTCTTTTACTAGCAGCTGAAAGAGATATAACAAGGAAGGCTTATCTCAAGTTAGACTATGCATTTGGAAGACCAACATCAAATTTTACTTCTCCAACAATGACTGCATGTGATAAAACTAGAGCTGGTCTTTATGGTGCTTTTTCATCTGTTCGTCTCGAACATCTTTTTTTATATGTAGTACCCCGTACTTCTACTAGTTCTCCATGTGCTTCTTCTGCTATACCACACAACATGATGCAAGTTCTTAGTCAGGCTCAGTCAAAAGGTGTTCATCCAGTCAGTTTTTCTTCTAGTATTGTTTGTGACACACACATTAGCAGGCGCATATCTAGGTGCAAGGTTTGGGGGGGAGGGGGGCTCAAGCCCACCCAAGAATTTCAAGAAAAATTTCTAAGGATGGATGATATCACCACATATTGTAGTCTTGCAGCTTTGGTTTGTTGTTTTATTGAGCACCGAGTTCACCCAAGTTCAATTCTCCTCAAATGTAAATCTATGATCTAATTTCTATTTACTTCATATCTATCTCTATTACATGTAGATGTTTTTATTTTACTCCATTGGTGTTTTTAGTCCTTACAAGAATAAATTTCTTATTTTGGTGTTCATTTTGATTATGTTCTATGCTCAATTCCAAAAAAATTATGTTCATAATCGATGATTGAATAGACATGTTGAATATATTTTTATTTTCAAACCGATAAAGTATATATTTAGTATACTATAGTTAAATTTTTAACAGCACTACATTTTTTTGTATCACTATCAGTCATGAAAAAAATTCAAGTCCCCCAAGAGTATGATTTCTGGATCCGCCACTGCACATTAGAGACACTCCAATTGTGGTTGAAAGGGGAGAACAAAGTGAAATAAATGATGGTTATAGTGATGGAATCAAATCGGATGATAATTGTGGTAGGTTCTGGTGGAATCAATGTTGGGGTTATTTGTTTTATTGGTGATAGCTCTAGTAATGTGATAAATAGTTCTGGTATTGGAACTGGTTTTGGTAATGACGAAGATAATTCTAGAAGTGTTAACTCAATTTTACAGTATATTGATGAAGATAGAGAATTAAAAACTCTTGAAGCTATTGATAGAATTTCAGTTGTTGGTGACCTAAAGGTTGGAGTAGAGTCAATTAATCAAGATGAAGTGGTCATGATCTCAGTGGTTTTTCTTACAATTTTGTTAAGTGTGTCGAGGGTTTTCATTTATGTTCAGTGTGTTGGGGGTTTTCATTTAGGTTAGGGTTGGTTCTTGTTCGGTGTGTTGAGGGTTTTCATTTAGGGTAGGGTTGGTTCTTGAAGGTATGTTGGTGACCAAATAGATCTGAGCGAGCGTGAACATTAGCTGCTGCCAAAGACATGGCAAGCAACATTAAAAAAGTACTCACTTTCAACATATTTCTGAAACTCTTAATTAGTGTTCTCTAACACAACTAGGAAATCGGTGTGTGAGATATGAAGACGCCAATGAGGGCTATTTATACACTAAAATCGAATGGGCCAATGATTAAAGTAGGAAATAAAAAAATTGATATCAATCAAAGATTCAAAGTGCAAACGTGTATCCGATCTTAATTCTTCTTGTTCCGGCGAGCTGCCTATAAAACACACACACATATATATATATATACATATTTTCTCAAATGCAGAGGTCCGCACCAATGATTTTAGTGCGGATTTCCATTTTTAAACCACGTTTCGGTCGAATTTCCTCATCTCCACCATCTAATATCTAGATAATATTGTTTAGATCATCTCTGTAAATTTTCAGCCAAGTTGATGATCGTTAAGGTCATCAAAATCGAAAACCAAATGGACGGACTGAATTATGTCAAACATGAACCGTTCATGTTTTTAACAGAAAAACGCAATTTTGAGTGTCTTAACGATCACTAAATTGGCTGAAATTTTGCAGATATGATCTACACAATATTATCTAGATACTAGACGGTGGAGATGAAGAAATTCGATCAAAACGTGATGAAAAAATGGAAATCCGCACAAAAACAGTGGTGCGGACCTCCGCAGCCAAGACGGGTTATATATATATATATATATACTCAGACATCTGATTAAACATATGCTACATGAAACTACCCGAATTTTAAGTGTTAAACTCAAAATCGAAGCCGTGAAATACTCTAAAACAATCTCAAATATATTGAAATCATCTTATCATAACAGTTTATCGAAACTGAGTCCACATCATGACTCAGTTGACTTGAATAATACACAACCAATGGAAATGTAAAATTCACTCAATCCTCACCACAAACAGCAGAAAGAAATCTTCGACAATCTTCAGCGAAAGCCCTCTAATTCTGTTAATCCACACATGCAGAACTATCCCCTACACTATCGAATATGTGCACCAGGATTATAAACACAAACCCGGTAAGCTTTGCAGCTCGTATGAGTAAAAAAACAGTATAACATAAATAGGATACAAGAGAAAAATACTGAAAACATTTAATTATAAATGTATTCATGAGTCACAGGACGACCCATCTGATTGTCTAATAATATTTGAAAATATATATGCTCATGAGAAATCGGGCAACCCATCTGTTTACCCAAATACATTTATAATACGGGTACTCATGAGACCCAAGTACTCATCAGTTACCTCTCATGCAGTACGCCGCCAGACATTGGGCAACCCATATGTTACCTAATATCCAAAAATATGGGTACTCATAAGCCGGTAACCCATCTGTTACCCCTCATGCCAGTACACCGGCAGACAGACTATAGCTCTAACTGCATCGTAACTTTCGTCTGGTTAAGGCTAGGTTCCGACATGCCAACATGTCCGAAGACAGAAAAACACGTCCGAAGACATAACACACGTCCGAAGACAGAAAACGTTTTAACAAAACTCAATGTTAAAACCACGTACAATAACAATCCACCCATGTTATTGTATTACAACAAGCGACTCTTGCTCAAATAAAATAAATATAGTTGTCACAGTATAATTCATTTGGAAATAAGAACGTAACAATATATAATATAGCAACTCATATATATGTATCATATTTACCATTTATACATATACACAACCCACTATATTATATACATGTCATAGTTCGATCTTTTTAAGAAAACGTAAATATGAGTCACCACCAAGGGTAAACTCGTCATAATGAGATTTTCTCACATTCACCATAGTCCATAATCACAAAAACGTTTTTAAAATCATTTATTAAAATAGCATTTCACTTACCATGAACCATAGATGATCAAGTTCATGTAATTTAAACCAAAACATATTTATAAATTAATTTTTATAAACTAGTGATGCAACGACTATGGTAACAACTCAAACTAAATTCAATAATTATAATACTATTTCGATCATGATGATCATTGTGAGGTTTACTCACCTTCTTTCCTGCGTGCAACTTTCACGACACTGAAAATAATTTCCTCACTCGTTTCATCAGTCATCTAATAACATGATAAAATACTTACAAAATAATACGTAAAATATCAGGTGACGATTTTCAGTACAGCTAAATGATGTTCATAAAACATTGTTCACATTTACTTGTTAGTAAACACTGTTCACATTTACTTGTTAGTAAACAGTGTTCACATTTACTGTTTACAGAGTACTGTTCATGACCATTGTTCACAGCATTGTTCATGCGGCATCACTGTTTACCGACCGCCACCAATGACCACCAAATTTCATCACCACAATCTAAATGACATTCCTAACAACTTTCTAGTGCACAAAAAAGTCGAAATCAAAGCTTAAAAACCTCTAATTTTGGAATTTCCGAAAAATCTCAAATCAAGAACCTTAGAATTGAAAATTTTTTGTTCGAGTTCTTACCTTTCGAATTAGCTCAAAATCTTTGCAGGGGTTGTTGACGATGTTGAGGCAAGGAGTTTGAGACCGGTGGTGGAGCCTAAACTCACCGGAGATCGCCGGAAAATTGAAGAACACAACTGGGTCACCGACGGGTATCCAGGTCGACTTCCGGACTTCGATAGTGGAAACCGGCGTGCTATTCCACGATCCACCACCACAGGGAGGTGCGCAAGGAGGAGACGAAGCTATCTGGGTTGGTCCGGTCGCCTGAAACCGCCGGAAAAGTCAGGTCGGTCAGCCGGATCCGGGTCGGAATGAGATTTTCGCCTCTAAATGCGCGGGTACGGAGAAAGGGGGAGAAAAAAAATTGGGTTATGACACTACAGAGCCATAGATTAATATTATCATTAGTTAAGGTAAGTGGTCCTTTATTGGAGTACATCGTACATACATCTACCACTTGCCACCAAATGCAAATTATCTTTTACAACCCTAAATTACTGAATGAGATTATTTTTACTACATTGAATCAAGAAAATTAGATCCCGAGCATATCTAATATCTTCTGCCAAATACAGATATTACATCAGCGAGCAGTCGTACACGGCCATTCGTTCATAATGTTTATTGCCAATGCATTATGTATCCTTATATCCAACCTTGATATATGCTTGCATCTTGAGTTCATGACAACCCGAAAAATAAAGAAAAGAGATTATGCATGCATGCAAGTGGATATACCCTATTAGATCAACGAAAGTATGGTCAGAATATACGGGCTATATATAGAAGTTATTGATGACAATCTTACCAAAATATAGCGGATAATAATGACAAGTTATAATGATATGGACAAAGCTATAGTTTATATTTTCGTTTTGTTGAATACGCTACGAGCCAGATGCGATCGAGGACTAATAACTAATTTACGTTTGTGGACAAATTGGTTGAGGACTAGTATAATGCACACATGTACAGTGGACCAAGAGTACGCTATCAGAGGGGCAGTGGGGTTTATTTATAGCTCAATAAGACTTATTCCTGATAATGATTCAGCATGTTTCTATTTTAGACCAGGAAAATTTGGTGTTTGGTCGGTTTATTTCAACATATAAAGGAATTCTTAACTTAAATATCAAATAGACATATAAAGCATCATCATATGTCTATTTTTTATGTTCTTGGTATCTCACAACTGTCTATCAATGCTATCAGCTTCATCTCGTCCTTTAATTAAGGGTTTCTTGGCTGAGAGTTTGATATTTGCCAGGAGTTTTTTATATATATGGTTTTGCATATGTGAGTGTACACATGCCGGATTAAGCTTTTAATTATCCTCTTTGTTGGAGTTTGTCAAACATATGAGGTCAGATTTTTTGTTCCCCTTCTTTATTAGTTTGATTTCAATAAATTAGGGGTTGTTTGCCCTATTTAAAAAAAACAAATTGGATAAGAGAAATAAATTAGGACCGGGTCCTGAAGCTCAATTTATAATCAGAAGATTCAGATCACTCGGGTCACCAATAGTCTATACAACTACACAATCCACCCTTGAAGTGATGAAACCGAACTCGGTCCCTGACAATTATTTATCGGTTAAATGCTCGGGAAACAAATTTTGTAAATGAATGGCAATCTCTACAAACCCTCGGGTTTTTCACTATCTGTAAACATTTTCCTTCTGGAGTTCTTGCCAAACCAAAAGCAATTGCCAACTTCTCACTGTGATATGAACCGGAAGTTCCAGAACACTCAGTATCTGTGGAGGTATACTCAGAGGCTCTGATAAGAGATTCATCTTGCACATAACCATGCAGAGCAGCTTGCTGGACTACTACCTCCAATTTTCGATAGATTTCTTCAGTATCTGGATGTGACTTGTCATCCACGACGAATTTATGAATCTGATTGCAAACTTCAATCCAGCTCCAACCAGGAGTGGTTCTCACTGCCTGGTTTTTAATCAACTTTCTCATCCTTGAAACACCATCTGCATCTTTCGCTCTAAAATAAATAGTAGCAAGAAGTACATAATCCCCTGCATTTGATGACCCTAGACGAATTAGATTCTTCATGGCAACCTCTCCTATTTCCACATTTTGATGAATCTTGCAAGAGCTGAGCAGAGTCCGCCATAGAACTGGATCATCCTGTGCATGTGAAGTTCTAATAACATGAAGCGCCTTCTCGAGCTTCCCAGCTCGACCATACAGATCCACCAGGCACCCATAGTGCTTAATTCCAGGTTTCATATTGAACTTGGAGCTCATCATGTGGAAGTAATCAACACCCTTCTTAACTACACCCACATAACAAACCGAGATATGTGATGGAATTCGGCTGGACACTAGCCATCATCCATCTTCTCAAAGAAACAGATTGCTTAATTCCCGCGACCATGTACTCCGTACCCAACAATCATCGAGTTCCATGTAAGAGCATCCCTCAAAGACACAAAGAGCAGCATCCAAGTCACCACATTTCGCATACATATCTATAAGCGCATTCCCATCATAAACACTCCCCAAAAACCCCATCTCGCGAGCAAGTTCATGCACCACAACTCCAGTGTTCAACGCACCCAAGTGAGCGCATGATGAAAGCAACCCGACAAGAGTGAAGCCATCAACACCCACATTTCCACTTCTCATAAGACTATACACGTTCAACGCCTCATGATGAAGCCCGCCTGAGAATAGCACGAAACCATGGAGTTCCAAGACACTAAGTCTCTGTCAGACATTTCGTCGAACACTCTCCTCGCATTATCAACCAACCCAACGCCGGAATAACATTTCATCAGATTAGTACAAACAACAACGTCCTTATCGTAGCCATAGCGAACCAAACCTCCATGAACCTCACGGCACTTGGTCTCAGCCTTGGCTCTCTCGCAAGCCTTGAGCACAAACGAGAAGCTAAACGTGTCCGGCGTCGAATCGGGAGAAGAGGACCAAAGCATGTGATTGTAGTAACAAATGGCTTCAAGAGGACAAGAGCTTTGGGAGAAGCCTCTGATCATGGAGTTCCAGTCTTGGGTTTGTGGGTTTGGGATGTGATGATGGAAGAGGAGCTGAGCGTAGGGTAGGCTGCCGGAGACGGAGACGGCGCAGAAGTTGAGGAGCTTGTTGGAAATGGCGGGGTGGTGGTGAAGACCGTTGGTGATGACGTGCGCTTGGATTTTCTCGAGCCTTTCGAGGGTGTTGCATCCTTGCAAGAGGGTTAGGATGGCTTTGGTTTTTGAAGCTTGCAAGGCATGGTTTGGCAACATGGCATGTATGATTCTCGATTGGAATTGGCTCATCAGTTTTGGGTGAGGGTGTTTAAATCTACTATCACTGGGATTGCTTCATTTTATGACCAACTCGACACTTGGTTTGGACTTTGGAATCCGCTACCAATAGTTCCGGCCACCTCAAAGAATGGTTCTTTTACATCCATAAAAGAAACCCTTTGTTCTTTGAGCCACGATCTTGTGGCCTCTGGAGCCCTTGTCACGGTTTCTGTCCAAATCTCCACAAAAATTTCATCGGCGTCATCAAACTCATCTTTCAATAGCAATCGAGCAACTTCACATGATGGATAAATTGTACGCAGTATTTAACAGATTGACACTAAGGAGCTGTAGTTTGATTTGCTTATATATGTATAGCCTTTCACAACTTGATGTGGATAATATATGATACAATGCAATAATGCATCTCCTCAGAAACAGAACACAAAGCATAGTCAACACCAAATGCATGGTTCCTTTCACTAATCACTACAGTTAAAAACTGAAGCGGAATTTACTCTATTATGAACAGCACAAGTACATAACCTGGAATAATCATGATCACATAATACGACAGAAAAAAAAAACAGAACTCGAAACAATTCCCTACCATGATCAGCTAGTATTTACATTACATTTCATCAAGTAAAACTAAACTTTCAGTATAATTATGTATGCTTAAATAAGAACTGATCCGAAATTTCTGAACCTGCTTGGATTCAAGATTATAAAATGCCAGCTCCCCATCAGAAGAACAATCTTCTAGGAGGAGTTCATGATCCACACTAAAGCCCCAGATATGATATGCGTTAGGAAAATTAACAGTGTGCAGTTTCTCAAAACACCCTTTTCGTAGAACCCAGAAGTCGATAGAGTCAGACTCATTATTTAGTTCAAATTTGCAATGAAGAACGCAAATTGATTCTTTGTAGACTTTGATATATGCATCCGGATCATCACTGGGAATGGTAATTGGGGCTGCCAGTGCGTCAAATTCTTCATTTTTAGTGTCAAATGACACAACCGAAACCATTGAATCTCTAGTAGCAAGCCAATATGCCATTCCATTCCAAAATTCAGATCTTGCGAACTTCATGGTATTGAGCCAAGGTGGAATCACTTGAACAACCTTCCAACGGTTTGTGCTAAGAGTATAAACCTCCATTTCGATGGAACCAGGCAGCATCATCCTTACCACCTTATAGTCATTTAAATCTGGATGACATCCAAATAAGAGAGGGATATCGACATGCTTGGGAAAACAGTCCACACAATAATGATCGGATTTTGGTTGTGGAAGAGTCCTGAATTTCCTGACAGATGGGTTCCATATGTATATAGGGCTATTTGAATCCATTGCATTCCCAGCAAGACACACTAAACCGTTTGTTGAACCACATATCTTGAAGTAGTCCAGTCGGGAATTAAAGTCTAAATGGGGATGAAAGGGAGGTTTTAACTCCAGGGACTGCTCAAATCTTTCATAAGGAAAAAGAGAGTAACAAAGCTCAACTTGATCAAAAGTTGAACGGTCATCCGTAATAAGATGGGTATGGGCATTTCGTCTGATATGTGCTCTAACAAAACTTGAGCTGCGAATCAAACCCTTCCACTTCTTACATACGCACTGAAACCTAATGAGATATTTTACCGGGAGTCGTACTAAGATTTCCATGTAAAGATCTTCACTGATGGAACTGGTAGCATCCCCCCTGCGTTTGTTTCTCATCCTGAAGAAAATATTATCTAAGTAAGGCCTCGAAACCAAACTCCCTGAGGATTTGGTCAAGAAAATTTATATCCACTTAATCAAGGTATCGATTTTATACATGAGATCTTGCTAATTGCAAACAAGAATGCATCCAATACACATATATGTGTTCAATAAAGCTTCCTAATTTCTCCGATAGCCCAGCATCAGATTAGTCTATTTAGACTTCAAGGAATGTGAAAACATATGAACATATGAACATCAGCATGATAAGATTGTTTTATCATTAAATGCGTGTTTAATCAAGATTCCGGTACGTTTTCAGAATACCCAAAACACATCAATCATCAAATTACGGTTTAGGAATCAGCAAAGTCGAACTCTGCAACTACGCAATGTTGTTTGCATAGATAAGACAGGCAAGGAAGGGGGAAAACAGAACCTAAATTCAGAATCATGCAACATATACGAAAACCCCAAACAGAACTTGCATCCCGATCGACGAAACAGAAAGCATAAACGTACCTGAGAACTGAGAAGTTGATTCTGAATCGATTCTGTGCCACTATATCTAATCACAGTAATCAGGGATTATATAGAGGACCGAGGGGTGGCTTCAGCGTAATACACCTTAATACAAAATTACAAGTAGGCCCTGTTTACTTTTATCTATTTACTTTTTTTTTTGTTTCTTTTTCTTATTTATTTTATTTAAGACAATTATAAGTAATTTCTAATTTCGCTACAATAAGTTCTGAATAACATATAACTTTTTGATTAAAGTATAAATAAGAGGAATTTTAACCAAAAAATTATATATCAAATTATCTAAGTAATTAAGTACCATAAGTTAAGAAACAAACTCTTCGGAGAAAGAGAAGAGATCGAAATCAGCAGCATGCAAAACCAAGGGTAAGAGAACCCTTGTTCATCCATTCATGAGTATGGAGAAATCTTGGGTGGAGAAGAAGGGTCTCTTTGTTCCATAAGTTATTTTAGGCATAATGCATATCACAAATTGTATCAAGCTTTGTATTAACTATAGTAATATTTAAAAGAAACCTAGCTCCTTCCTAGGCCATGATTATCAATGAAATAATCTATTACTGTGGAATCAAGTTGTTAGCTATGAAATCAGAGCCCCGGTATTTGTTATCGGGATTGTATTGCTTCTTCTCCGGCGTTGTCACACCGTAAAATCCTTCAAATCCTATTTCAAGTAAATGGTTGCTATCGATGGATTTTAAGTATGCGGCCATTTCGTTCACCCATTGCTGTAAGACTTAAGGACCTCAGAAAACCACTTGCTATTTCTTTGAGAAAGAAAACCACTCTCGAAGAAAAAAAAGTTTTTATTTTGTTTATGCACTATATTGTTTAATTTATCATGTATATCTTATTAATATACGTTTTTTTCGATGTATTAAATTATTCAAAATATTATATTTTTTATGATGATAATAAAATCCTCCTAAATTTAAAATTTTATTATATAAATTAGAACTATTAATTTATATATTTGATAGGATATATGAATTCTCAAACTTCTATTATCTTATAAATTTAACGAATTATTAATTGGATTTCTTATTAAAAAAATCAATTTTCACCGATGAAATTAGAAAAAAATCATGTAAGTTTTCAAAATTATATAAAAGTCAGAATCTTAAATTCTTAAAGCGTTGCCACTACCGTTCTTACTCTTTACAAGAATGCCACCACAACATCACCCACCGACCACACCATCATCACTTTGTCTCTCTCTTTGAATTCAATCCATGGAAGACCACCGCTACCCTACACCTCTCGGCCTCCGGTTCCAACTAGACATCACCATCCAGTGGCAAAACCATCGTCTTCCTCTCTGTTTTCCAGCTCTCCTCTCCCTTCGGTTCCAGCTCTAATGATACTTGAATCGGTGGATGATATTTGAGTTGCGTGGTTAGACCAAGGCAATGCTGATTATTTTTGTATGGAAGAGTGATGCCTGATGATTATTGTTGTAGGGAAACTTACTGGTTGATGGTGTATTCGGTGGAGAAGACAACCAACAGTTAACAAGGCTTGAATTTTGGAGGAACTTAAGTCCCTCTTGAATTTATTAACATTGTGTTGGCATTTTTCGAAGAAGCTGTTTCCTTTATTTTTAGAAGAGATTGGTTATTCCGAAGAGAATGTTCTTCTTCACGAACCCAAAGCAAAAGTAAATCTTGTTTCAATACCAAAGCAGTAGGTGTGACAGTGTCTGTGACAACGTATGTGATGGGAGCTGTGACATGCCAAGAGGAAATGTGGAAATATGTGAAATTTTGTTAAAATTCAAATGAGATTGGTATGATAGTGGGTGTGATCGTTAGTGTAAATAGATAGTGTGACAGCTTCTGTGACAGTGGGTGTGATAAGAGGTGTGACAGGAGGTGTGACAGGAGGTGTGACAGTTAGTGTAATAAGTAGTGTGATAGTGGTTGTGACAGAGGTTGTGACAGTGGATGTAAATAGATAGTGTGATGGGGTTGTGACAGTATGTGTGACAGTGTCTGTGACAAAGCTGTGACAGCGTTGTGACAACGTCTGTGACAAGAGCTGTGACATGCCGAGAGGAAATGTGGAAATATGTGAACTTTTGTTAAAATTCAAATGAGATTGGTATAAGTATGCTCAGAATGAAGAGAATAGCAGGAATTAGGGAACCTTGAGCTTCGGTTTCGTCGGAATTGCTTGAAGCACCGCCATTGATGGCGGCAACCCTTTGTGATAGTTGTTGCGCCTTGTATGGTTGGTCGATTTGGAGTGGGTAATATATCAAATGAAAGAGGGGAGCAAGATCTTTCTAAAGGTACCAATTTTGTCAAGATCTATCGCTGGACGAGAAAGTTATAGCCGAAATTGGAAAAATAATGAAAAAAAAGAAGAAAAATAGTAAGACAGGGCAAAATAGTCCATAAAATATTTTTTAAGTGATTTTTTTCTAATTTTGTTGACCTTTTTATAATTTCCACTTAAATGTGATGATTTTTTTATAATTAATTCATAAGTAGTGATTATTTTCTAATATAAGTTAGGAGATGGTATCTTTTTATAATTTAGCTTAAAAATTATTATTTAGCGAGATTATTAATTAATTAAGTATTAATTTAACGATATTTTATTGTACTATAATTCAAATACAATAAAAATATACCATATTGCAAAGCTTAATAGGATTTTGCTAGATAATATCAGAATTTAGCTGCCTTGGAGGCAATGATATATGTAATTAAAGCTTTCGTATAACTTCACTCTCAAATAGGACTGGTATTCGATTAGGAAAATTGAAGCAATGGTTCCATACTTAAAGTTGAAATTCAACAAAGAGCAAAAAAGTACAAAGCGATCAGTTAAAATCTAAGCCTATTTGATAAGGAAAATCGAAGCAATGGTTCCATACTTAAAGTTGAAATTCAAGTACGCTCAAGTACAAAGCGATCAGCTAAAATTTAAGCCTAATGGACTTTACAAGAATCCTCCAAAAAAGACTCCTGGAGTCTTTTTTCTAACATACGAAAACAGATGAGTGCACCAATTAACAAACTTAATCTGCGCAGCATTCAATTGATCAGAATGCAATCTTAACTCGTCTTTCATAGGCCGTAAGCCAATTCCACTATTTCTTCTTTCTACCACCAGCGCCCTTCGACTTTTTATTAATAGCTTCTTTAGCAGTACTTTGTGGTGTTTCCTGTTACCAAGGACAAACATATATTCAGTTCCCAAATAAACAATATCAATGGAATAGATAGAGCTTAACTTCAACAAAATGCTGGAGCTACATCTGAATTCAGGAGGATTTACACAATATGCCAATACGTATATTGAAAATAAACAGAACTCCAAAAAGCATACTGTACATGCACGGCTAAAGGAAAAACAAGCCAACATACATAAGAGAGGACATTCAGAATGACCGAGTTAGTAAGAACAAAATCCAGACATAGTTATGAAATCCTATAATGAAAGAACCACAAACTAGTTCAAAGGACATAGAGAGCAAGTGTTATACTGAGCTTCTGTATGTCTTACATGACAAAACTGCTGAATTGATCATAGCTTTGTAGCTAACAGGTCAAGTGCATGTTGCCATGTTGTTAGAGAAAAGGGAGCCTGCAGCAGGCCTAAACCTCCAGGTAACCTTTTCTAAGAGTTCTACTGGGTGTTGTGGACATGTTAAGTGCATTTGTGCAGGCAACCAAGATTGGAAGATTCAGTGCAAAAGGACTTTCACGCAACAGTTTTTGCTTGATCAAAAGAAGATACAACCACGAAGTATTAATGACATGACGAGTTTCTATACAGAGGGACTTTCTAGTTGGGAGAGATATGATACCAATTTATGATTTGTTCCCTAGGATGACGGTGATATGAAATAACAAAATAAGAATTAAGCAAAAATTGTCTATGAAGATTCACCAAGGCATTCCGCTTCATGTGCTTAAACAAAACCTCTGGATAATGGTATGAGATGATTGGCACCCAAATTATAAATTGGCAGGCTTAGACTGCCCACCACATTGAGCCTAGATGAGTTAGAGTCCTGTAGAGAGAACATCTGATTCTTGATTGCCAGTTTGGGGTGTTTAAGTACACATTTGGTATCCTGTCATCCAATGTAACAATGATTATGACAACCTATCGAGTCTTTATCCTGCATAATCATATTTCTTGCAGCCTAAAAAGATTTCTCATTCAAGCGCTTCAACAAATGTGCGAAGTAATTGAAGTCTTGGTAATTAAGACTAAAAAGTGCAAAGGAATTACTTCCAATCACGTTATCTATTTAGTTAAAAGAACAGAACTGCAAGTCCATAGTAGGGATAACAAAATCAAAAAAAAATTCCTTGAGGACCAAATTGAACACAAAAGCATATGCAATTAGACGAAATACAATTAAGGCCAGGATATGACAGAGAAATCTGAAGCATCTTGATGTATTTCATAACTGACACGAACCCCATTCCAGTCACAGGTAGAGCAGAAAACAGAACCAGCTATTTATGTGTGTAAGGAGAAGAAAGACGGGAGCTTTAAAAAGTTGAATGGAGCAATACCTTTCGTTTAAGGGGTACAGATGTTGTAGCAGTTGGCTTGAAAAATGATTCTAGTCTGTAAATGATAAAATGAATTATTCAAATCGAATGAAAAGAAACTCAAAAATTCAAATTAAATTGTGCTAGATTCACATACCTGCCCTGTGATGACTTGTTCTTGGCTGCTTTAATCTTTTCTATAGCCTGATCAATACAGAATTCAATATAAATAAAGCTGACATGCTGCTGAAAAGGAAGCATGATTTGAGAAGAGCCTGTATTTTTATGAGTAGAAACACACCTTAGTCACTCTGTCACTATTGAATCCATTTTCATTCACCAGAAAGGAAATCAGCCCCTATACAAACAGCAAGCTGATTGAAGACTGACTTTTAGGAATCAAAACTAGATAACGGATTATATAACAATTCTCAACTGGTATTTCATACTTCTTCATCTGGAGCAGTCCACTTAGTCTCCAGCTGCTCGTCATCAGTTAAAGCAAGTGGTTCTTTAAAAAGCCGTCTAGCTTCTTGATATGGCCAATCATCTGGTATTTGGTACCTGAAAATACAAGGTATCTATAATTATAAAATAATACAACACTGGTCAGTATATGAACCACATAACCAAGAAAAAATTTCATTCTTCTTCCCTCAATGGGTAATGGAGGTACCTATCTATGAAATAATATAGCAGCGGACAATATATGAAATACATAACCAAGAAAATAATTTCATTCTTCTTCCCTTCATGAGTAATGGTCATAACAAGAACACTGATACAATATTTTAACAAAATAGAACACCCATTTGATTGTGGAGTATACAACTAATTTGATGTAATAATTCCAGGAGAGAAACTTTGCACCAACAAATAGAACTTGATGCATATTTAAGCTCAAACGCATTCTGAGCAAACTAGAAAAAGGACCATTACCGTGTAGCTTCAATTAGAAATATAATTGAATAATAATTTGGGTTAAGAAACAGTACTCTGGCATAATTAAGCAATCATGTCAAAAACATATTAGATGTATAGAAAATCTTCTCTTAGTTCTTCCTAAAGTAATCTTTCAGAAAATCATCAGTTATATCGTAACAAATGAGCCGACTGTAAGCAATGAAATCTCTATAATCAAATACATGTGCAACCATTTAAGATCATATGCCAAATTGAATATTTGACCTCTCTTTGTTTATGTTCTCCAGTATACTCTCTATGGAGCCATGTTGGCGGATGAGCTTCAAAGCTGTCTGTCCTCCAATACCTGCAGCATAGAATAAGAAGGTCGGCGAATGAGGAGGCACAATTAATATTTCGAGCCAACTATAATGAACAAGTTTTAATATAAAAAAGGACGAAATTATCAAGTCAAGAAACTGAACTTTGGTAATTTTAATACCTCGAATGCTGTCACAATAATCACATCCAGAGAGTATGCACAAGTCAATGAATTGATCCATAGTAAGATTAAGCTCCTCCAAAACCTGGAAATGTAACCATCATTAACTGTGAATAATTTTTTAGTCAAGTGTAAAACCCTTAAAAGTTGTAAGCACCTTAGCAACATCAAATTCCATGACCGGGATTTTTCTCGAGCTAGGATCCATCAAATGGCGAAGAAATTTTGGAGCTCCAAATGTTAGGGAATCCATATCTTCGGAGGCCACAGCATAAACCTGTCACATTGAAAGATAACTATTATCATCAATATTACAATCCCTAAGGACACATTCAGGCAATGGAAAGATGCCTTATAGATGTAAACAATTTGATGGCAGAAATACTCCTAAAAAATGAAGCATATTCAAAAAAATAGGACCATTGAAACAGATAATATAAAAAAATATGAATTGAAAAACCGAAGTACGTGTACTCTTAAAAGGTTCCTAGAAAATATAGAACAGGTCAAGAACTACTTGCCTTTCCCATCTTGCAAAGTACAGCACACTGTGCCTCTGCTTCTGAGGGAGCCTGTGAAAGTCAATACATTGTATTAAAGTATGACAAACAATTACTTCTGTATACAAACTAAAACTCAATTCTACAGCAGTTTACTTGAAATTTTAAGGTCCCACCTCGATTACAGGCACACCCATGAGCCGTAAGAGTCTTCTACAGTCTTCATTGTGCTGCTTTGTCACCTATGAAGGGAAACAGATATGACCTCAAACCTTCCATTTCTCATGTAATGGATCTAATTGACAAAGACAGAGTTCTATAATGCTAACTATGGATGGAGTTCGTACGAAGAAAGTACGAGCAAAGTGCTCACCTTTACTGTCCGTTTACTGAATTTCTCAATGTCTTCCTTATTTCCAGACTGCAATAAAGCAATTACAAGAAAAGAAAACTGTGAAGTACATTTCTCTAGTTCATGAAAGTTAATAATACAAAGTCATAAATATACAGGTACCTCTACAGCTGCTGCTAAATCTTGAGTAGCATCAACTCTCTTCGAGTAACTACAGAACAAGTTGCAAAACACCAACCATTAATGAACAAAACACATCAATCAACAAGACATGCTTACAAACCTAGGCAGTAAGAAAGCTACCGTTTTGCCAGCTCTTGGCTTTTCAATTCTGGAGGCTTTCCATCAAAAACATAGCTGAAACAATATATCAACATAAAATCTAGTCATTCCATAGTTTAAATTCGTGAGGGCAATAAGAGTAACACTCAAAGACTAAAACAAACACACAAGACACAAGGGTCAAAAACAAATTACACCGGCTTAATCCCAGCTTCCAGAAGCCTAATTGTCCGCGAAAACATGCCTTGGAGATGACTACATTGAACCCAGAGAACAAAACCCATGTCACTACTAGCAAAACCAATCTTTCCAAGACTGCAATCAAACCAATTCTCAACGCAATTTGACTAAAACAGGCATTGATCTCATGCAAAGCTAAGAACTTTATTAAGGGTACCTAGTAACTTCACCAGCTTCATTAGTGAGCATCTCAGTTCCAGTTCTTCCTACCACAATCTACACAATTTCACACACACCCACATCGAAAGATAGTTCCTTTAGCCAAAATATACACATTATAAACAAAACAAAAGAATAGTTAAAATTCATACAAGGAACTGATAAATGCTCATGCTGGCATCGATGGCAATCTTGCGACCGAAGTAGCTCTCGAATTTCTGCTCCTTCATGCACTTTGGGGCATTGTCGGCCAACAGCTTCGTTAAACCCTAATACACCAATTTCCATGTACATGAAAATCCCTTAGTAGTAAAACCCAGAAAGCAATTAGTGAAAAGATGGTAAAGATTCTACCTTTATGCCCATTAGATATAGCAAAGAGGAGAGGGAGAGGAGTAATATGAAGAGAGAATGGAGAAAAGGTTTTGGGGTTGGAGGTTGGGGACGAAACTGCTTCCCGCCTACTCTAAGAGCATCCGCACCCATAAATTGCATTTGCTCAAGCAAATGGTAGGGCCAGAAGCAAATTTTGCTTCAAGCAAATTTTACTTCAAGCAAATTTTGCTTCAAGCAAATCGATTTCATATTTTGCTCAAGCAAATCGATTTTTTCACACACCCATTTACAATTTGCTTGAGCAATTCAATTTTGTCTTGTTGTGAAATAATTAAATTTTTTTATCAGATATATTTACAACCAATAATAATGTGCCACGTGTCATTATCGACTCGATATTATTCAAAATTTCCGATAAGATTTTCGACTAATAGATAATTGACACGTGTCACTACCACGTGTCATTGTCGCTAAAATAATTGGAGCAGATTTCCGATAAGATTTTCGACTAGTAGAGAATTGACACGTGTCACTGTCAGCAAAATAATTGGACCAAATTTCTGATAAGATTTTCGACCAATTTGCTATAAAAACGTCTAATATCACTCATTATAACTCATCCTTCAATCTAAACACTTAGCAACATTTCCTTGTTCATCACTCTGATGAATCCTTTCAGCTTTCACAATTTTTTCAGGCGGAGACAACGTCAACAAGAAGAGGATGACGATATGGAGCAATCATTCGTGAATCAGGTGGTCATGGCGGAAGCACAACACGATGATGAATCAACACGACCAAGCGGTTCACGTCGCGGTAAAAAACCGAATAAGCCACGTCAAAGGCTATCTAGGGGACACAATCTCATGGAAGATTACTTCATCGAACGTCCAATTTTCGACGCTCAAGACTTTCGTCGGAGGTACAGGATGAGCAGAGACCGATTCAACATTATCATGACGGACCTCTGCAACCACGACATGTCTTGGCATCAAAGAGAAGACGCCACTGGTTTGCTAGGGCTACTTCCCCAACAAAAGATGACCGGGGCTCTACGAATGCTAGCGTACGGGTCAGCCGCAGATCAGTGTACTGAAATTACAAGGATGGGGGAATCGACTACCCTGAAATGTATGAAGGAGTTTTGCAGCCAAGTTGTTCATCTCTATGGTCCAAGATACCTCCGCAGTCCAACACCGGCAGACCTCACGCGACTATTAGCTAAAGCAGAACGCCGAGGTTTTCCAGGTATGATTGGAAGCATCGACTGCATGCATTGGGAGTGGAAGAACTGCCCAACCGCCTATCAAGGGGCATACTCGGGCCGAAAGGGTCGCCCAACGGTTATCCTAGAGGCAGTGGCCTCGTATGATACGTGGATATGGCACAGTTTTTTTGGCTGTCCTGGAGCTAAAAATGACATTAATGTGCTCCACCTATCGAATGTGTTCTCAGAGATCCTTGCCGGAAGAGGCCCAACTGTCGTCTACGAAGTCCACGGACAGAGGTACACCACAGCTTATTATCTGGCTGACGGAATATATCCAAGGTACTCTACATTTGTCAAAACAATTTCCAATCCCCAGACGCCGCAAGATAAGCTCTTCGCAAAGAAACAAGAGGCATACCGGAAAGATGTGGAGAGGGCATTTGGCATCTTGCAATCTCGATGGGCAATTATACGTCATAGTTGTACATTGCACCACAAATCGGTAATGACTACCATCATGTTAGCTTGCATTATATTGCATAACATGATTGTTGAGAAAGAGTATGTGGATGATGAGGATGATGATGAGGAAGAAGAAGAAGACTTGCAAAACCCATCGAGGGCTTTCCGGGTTTATGATGGGCCGGTGAATGCACAAGGGAATCGAGTTCTTTTTGAGCCAATCAGTAGAGATGGAGCTAATATACAACGGTTTCACGACCGTGTTGCCGATCTCGAATCCGCTTACATCCATCGAGAGCTCCAGAAAGACTTGGTGAAACACATTTGGAGAGTGGAAACCGGTGAAATACTTTAAATATGTTTTATTGTGTGTTTTCATGATGTGTGTGTTTAATTATTAAGCTTGTGTTTAATTTCAGTATGTGTTTTAATTTAATGTGTATTTCAATTTCAACTTAATAAATAAATTGCATTTTATTTCTCAAAAAATTTAAATTACATAAAATGACGAGCCAAACCCAGATTTATTCTTAGTACAATACTATAACTACTATGGAAAAAGCACGCGATTTGGGTGATAACAATCCGAATATGTTTCATCAGTAGGTTGATCTTGACTAGCTTCTCCTTCATTAAGGATTGCTAGTTTCCTCTTGGTAAAATACCTTTTCGAGATTGGGGTCATAGCCTCCAAATCCATTGTCATGATCCTTGTGTCATTCTCTTGTTTCTTCAATCGTAACTCTTCTTCCGCCCTTGCTTCTTTTCGCTTTTGAATGTCTATGTACTCCGCATAATAATTAAGCTCACTTTCATTATGGGCTAGCCTCTTGGTATGCCATGATGCTTGGTCACTTGCAATGGTATGCAAAACCTCCACCCGTTGCTCAATAGGAGTCTTACCATGTTTCTTTTGGCGCTTAGCTTCCTTTGCCGCCTTGGTTCCCATTGGTCTAGGTGGACTCGATGGAGTTGCCGTGTTGCTTTGAGGTGTCTCATTCAATTGGTCGTCATCCAAATTGATGGTTGGAGATGATTCAGTTGCGGAATGAGTACCGTGGTAACTACTTGCATATGGAGATGGAGTAGTAGGTAGCACCGCAACGAAAGATGGATGATCTTTAACCACTTCCCAACATTCAAAGTGTGTAAATTTTTTCTTCTTGGCATTATAGTAACATGATTGAGCTTGTCGTTCCTGATGTAAAAAACTTATATTAGGTATTTATTTAATTACATAATTTAAATAAATTAGATAAAACAAATAATGTAACCAATTAGATATATTAAAACAAATAATGTAAACAATGCTACATATTTAAACAAATTAAATAAAATAAATAATGTAAATAAAATTAGATATATTCAAATAATTAAATATGTAAACAATGCTATATATTTAAACAAATTAGATATAAATTACATAATTTAATTCATATAATCAAATAAAAATTATAATATATGATAACACAATGTACTTACTTCGTCCATTAGCGAAGTGCCGCTAGCTATACGTTGTCGTGATGCCGCCAAACATTCGCCCCATTTTTGCAAGAGTAGCTTGAACTTGTTGTAGTGAGAAGCGAGCGCGATTCGGGTCCTTGGCTCCTTCGGAGGTTTCTCACCCGGTGCTAGCACCCAATTTTGCATATAATCGCCATGAATTGTCTCCCACAATTTGTCCCTCTTTTGTTTGTTACCGTCATATTCATCAATGCTATGACGGACAAAAGAAATGCACATTTGTAAATCTTCGGAAGGAAGCCAATGGGTGCCCATTGTTTTAGAAAAAAATGCTAAACGAAAAGAGAGAGGAGATACGAAAAGAGAGAGGAGATGGAGGAAGATGTGAAATTTGTTGTGCACAAATTGGTGTGAGTTCATAACAAATTGAAGTAGTATTTATAGGCAATTTTTTGGGAGAATTTTGAAATTTTGGGGATTTTTTTACAATTTTTTGGGTTTATTTCCGTTATGATCAAATAGTAGCCGTTGCCAATTAATTCTGACCGTTGGATCGAAATTTCTGATTCAAAATGGAAGGCCCAGATCAATTGGACCGTTGGCCAATCTGCTTGACACGTGGCAGCCATTCATTGGCTCGCTTTTTTTTTTGGCGCGTGCGTTGCACGCGTCTAACATAAAAAAAATTCGCCCGTGCCTGACGTCACCCACGGACGGTGGGCTCCGCCAGGCGATCGAGCAAACGCCGGAGCAAAATTTGCTCGAGCGATCGGACGAGCACCGCGGCTGGGTTGACTGGGCGAGCAGCTCGCCTCCTCCTGCTCGCCGGTGCGAGCCTCCCCTTCTCCTGCTCGAGCTCCTCCGGCTGGTCCCTCCTCCTGCTCGAGCACGCCGGCAAAATTGCTCGCCGCTGCGGATGCTCTAAAAGAAGTAAAGCAAGTGTTGTTGCACTTTGGTACAAAAACCAAGATACAAATTCGGGTTTGGATTTGGTTCGGTTGGAAGTGAGGCCTAACTATATTGCTAGTGGCTTAACTTTTTTTGTTTTTTGAATAAGCCCCTCAGGGACTCAAATTCCTAGTGGCTTAACTTAGACCCAACAGAACTACATTGAACCCAACATGTTATCTTAGGCCTTGTTTGCTGATCAGAAAAAAAAAAGGAATTGATTCTCATTCTCCTTTTAAAATGAATGTTTATTTGAAGACTCCTCCTACCTATCTTTCCTCCTTTCTCACATTCATTCTCTTTAATGTTCATTCACAATTCTATTACGGTTTAGTAAACGTACTCTTATATTAACCACAATTATTTGTTAATAAAGTATTTGACTTGATGTCCGTGAGAACATGTCTTGCTAACCTAGGAGGTGACTTCATGGCAAGGCTAGCTCTTAACGTGTGCAAGAAGAGCGATGGCACATGGCCCCAAATTTTAGAGTTCTATATATATATGCATTTGTATTATATATTAATCTTGCACTTAGGCTACTTTGTATAATACCTTGAGTGGTTTAGTTGGTAATTTGAGGTTCACTCACTTTCTTCTATCTTCCATTGGTTCAGGTTCGATTCGCATTTATATATATTTTTATTTCATTCTTTTGGCCATATTTCCTTCCATATTTATCTTTAATTTGTAGATACATTTGTCCAAATATATCCCTCATCATTTTTTTTGTATTTCCTTCATCCTTTTTTCTTGATTTGTTGGATAGATATACGAGAGTTTCTATTCATACCTCCCAAAATGGCACTTGGACCTCCATGTTTTTTCTAGATAGTTTTGACTTAATCAATGAATATGAAATTACCAAAAAAACATATAACAATAAAAATACAAGAATGGAAATATTTCTTTATCAATTATAAAATATAAATGTAGATAATTATCCTTTTATATTTATTGCTAGACAATCCAAAATAGGATATCAAATTGCATTAAATTATTTAAGTGATTACCTTCTTTTTTGATAAATATCATTAGTCAAAAATTTAATGTAGATGATTAACATCAAATAGAATGTGGACGATTCAATGTATAAACTATATAACTATCTAGAATTTCTCATAAATTTCTATTTGAGCCAAAAAAACAAAACTCGTTCATTAGAGGTTAAAATATTTCATATACGTTGACGAACAAAACTCGTTAATTAGAGGTTAAGATATCTCATATACGTTAATGTTATTATCAATGAATGAAATATATAATTTACTAGTTATTATGAATTTAGAAAACTAGTGGAAGAGTGATCGAATTAATTCGAGAAGATAGTTTGTGTGATTATTATGCATTTTTCGAGTTGTATATAATAAATAAATTTGAAATATAGTAGAAAAGAAATTAATAGATAATATTATGATTTGATATATCAAATTAGATAATGTGCATTTTAGGAAAACTTTGGAGATATGCAATTGAAATTTGCAATAATTTTCATAACTAATTTATTTAATGATATATTTATATAAGACCTCACTTTCAATCTCGCACATGACCTCCAAACATTTTGAGATGGCTCTGCTTCATGGTAGAGTTCAACCAACCAGTTGCTTATACAATATACGTACGCCCACGGCCCACGTATAACACTTCAGGCGCTAGAAGCTTGTGTACGTTCGAACAGCTTAAGCTTTTGACTTGGTTTTCTAACAAATCTGTCTCGTTTCTAATTAGATAAGGGAATACCTAGTTACCTAGAGCCTGCATTGCATAAGTTCAGGGGAAGGTGGAGCACATAACAAACTTTGAAATGGGGCATTCATGAAAAGCAAAACGTTGAAGTTGGAATGAAAAGTGGGGGCATGGTCCTGCTTTAGTAAATTGCACAGATTCCAGAATATTGATGAACAATAGCATTATAGGGTCCTTGTTCTAAAAGAATGAAAGGGAAGCATCATCAATCTTTGTGTTGTGTGTTGCCTTTTCTCAACTGCAAATGCAAAATCATTTTAGGGCATTGGCCTAAAGGGAAAGACCTCAATATTAGAGGAAAACAATGATCATTATGATAGAGGTTTACCAAATTCACCAAGTGCTCCCACCAATAAAGTTCCTTGTTTGGAGGCTAATATTCAATCTTTCCCTATCAAAGTTGAAAATGACATCAATCAGTTGATCGAACATTTTCTTTTTTTCTAAAAATTGATTGGAAACTCCGCAAAAACGATGCATGCTCCAGAAATTGAAAAATATCTTCCCTTCTTGTATTGCTGCTCATAGCACATAAGCATTCATGGAAACCAAACCTCAAATTCTCAATAATATTATTGCTATACTAGCTACTATACCCTTTTTTCCCTCTAAGCTTTGTCCGAATTAATTTTTCCTAAAGCCTCTTTAACTGCTTTTATCAATTGGTATTTTCATCTTTAGTGGACACAAATTATTGAGTATATATGTAATACCCCGATTTTTCGGGTTTGCATTGTAAAAATTCTTGTAAGTCATTTAACTTGAGAATTGAATAAATCACATTTTTTATTTTCTCGTCGATGTCAAACGAAACAAACCGACTTCGGAAATTTAAAAGTTAAAAATGTTACGTTTCCGCAACACAAGAGTCGAATTTTACTCGTCGCTCGTCTCTGAAAACTTCCTTCACGAAAGTTGCAGAACTTGTCGACACGAGTTCATGGACACGTCACGCATCTTAATCGGACGTAGTATGTAGAAGTTATCATTGACGGAAGTTGGTTTCCGATTTTGGAAAAAGTATAAAAAGGGTTTTTAGGAAACTAAGGTTTCCTAAAACAGAAATCCTTCATTCTCTCTCTCTCTCTTCCCCGCAGCCTCTCCCTCTCGAAAATCTCTCTCGGCGATCTCACCTCACCGGCCGCCGTGGCCCTCACCGCCGACCTCAAAGGCATCGCACGGTCCTCAACATCAACCCCTGGGCTCAACACGCCACCCCACGCCGCATCGGAGCTCGACCGGAGACTTGAAGATTTTGCAGAAACCGCCGCCATTCAAGCATCTTCTCCGGCGACACCAGAGCATGGGGCTAGCTCATCTTCACCGTTCCTCACCATCGGTGCAACCTGCAACCCATGAGGAGCTCAAATCGCGCCGCCACCTCACCCCTGCACGAATTCGACCGCCGTCGGCATTCAAGCTTCTCCGGCGACTTCCAGGCAGTTCTAGGGTTCAATATAGGTATGGAAATGTTTTAAATCGATTGATATGCATGATTGTGTGAAGTTTGTGGCGATTTGTAAAGTTTTGGAGGAGGAGGAGCAGGGAAAGTTCGTACCGCCGCCTAGGGCGGCGCGTGAGGGCGAGTGAGTAGGGCAAGAGACGACATTAAGTCGTGGAATGGTGGAGGAGATGAGCCCTACGCGCTGCTACTGTGGGTGGCGCGTGAGCGCCACATGCAGTTGCCGGAGGTGGCGTGTGAACCCCACGCGCCGCCACGTGCGGTGGCGGGTGAACAATATTTCTGAATAGTATTTTTTGTAAACAGTAATTTATGTACAGTAACAATATAAAAGTAATTTATGTATAATAAATTGTAAAAAGTAATTTATGTACAGTAAATTCTAAAAGTAATTTATGTACAGTGATTATAAAAATAATTTTTTATTAGTATTTATTGGAATAGTAATTACAAAGAAACAGTACATTGGTGTACAGTAATACGTAAACAGTATGTACATGAACAGTAATACGTGAACAATAATTACGTAAAAACCGTAAATTGCTTAACATTAAACAGTAGTACTGATGCAGCATTTAAGGTTTTACGTAACGTTTCTAACCACTTTATTATACAACTACGTGATCGACAAAACAAATGAAGGATTTGCTTTCGGTATCGTGGAAATTACGCTCAGGTAAATAAGGTGAGTAAATCTCACTATGACGAGTTTACCCTTGGCGGTGATTTACAATTACGCTTTATTTAAAAGACCGAACTATAATATGTATATGATATAGTGGGTTGTGTACGAGTATAAATGGTAAATACGATACATATATAAGGGTTGCTATATTATATACTATCATATTCATATTTCCAAATGAGTTTATTTAAAGCACTAATATTTATTTTATTTGAGCATGAGTCGCTTGGTTTTTGTACAATAACATGTGAGGATTGTATTGTACGTGGTTTTAACTTTGAGTCATGTTAAAACGTTTTCTGTCTTCAGACGAATTGACAGTATCGGAACCTAGCTTTGGCCGGGTGACAGTTACGATTTAGTTAGAGCTCTAGTCTGTCTGCCGGTGTACTGCATGAGGGGTAACATATGGGTTACCTAGGTCTCATGAGTACCCATATTTTTGTGATATATTAGGTAACATATGAGTTACCTGGGTCTTATGAGTACCCATATTTTTGTGATATATTAGGTAACATATGGGTTGCCTAGTGTCTGACGGCGTACTGCATGAGGGGTAACCGATGAGTACTTGGATCTCATGAGTACCCTTATTATAAATGTAATTTGGGTAAACATATGGGTTGCCCAATGTCTCATGAGCACCTATATTTTCCGATATTAATGGACATCCAGATAAGCCGTTCTGTGACTTATGAGTGCATTTTATAATTAAATGTTTTCAGTATTTTCTCTTGTATACTATGCGTGTTATGTTGTTGATTTACTCATACGAGCTGCAAAGCTTACCGGGTTTGTGTTTACAACCCCGGTGCACCTATTCGATGGTGTAGGGGATAATTCTGTAGGTGTGGATTAGCAGAATTGGAGGGCGACTCTGAAGATTTCGAAGTTTCATTAGTTCTATTTGTGGTGAGGAATGAGAGGATTTTACATTTCCATTTGTTATAATGCTTGAATTATAAACTGGTTTTGTAATCATCAAATCGACTGAAATGTACTATGAACTCAGTTACGATACGCTGTGACTATAAGATGATTTTGATTTATTTGAGATTGTTTTAGAGTTTTTTATAGCTTCGAATTCGAATTTTTATCATTCGAATTTCGGAGTTGTGACAATATATTTACTAGATTATATATGCCAAGAAGAAAGTGCATGTATTAGTTGATCATCCAATAAGTAAAATTGAACCTGGATTAGTTTATCTGTTTATGCATAGATGTCCCCAGGATCGAATGAAATGTTAGCTTGAGCTTCTTCGGTTAAGCTGTTGAGACGTTCTACATTATTCTTACATCTATTCATAGATTCAATATACTGATCGAGATTTGGATAGAGAATATATATCCCATTACTTCAACATCAGCTTATGAAACTTATTTGCAAGAGAAGAGAGATATATACTTGCAAAAAGGACCACATATGATACCAATGTGAAGTGGAATAACAATTTACAGTTGCTTGATTGATTAATTGATTTTCTTCATACACACATGATGTACATATATATACTAGTCTACCTACAAAATGAATCCGTGAAACCCGGAACCGTGTTTCACTCCGTGAATTCCGGAACCGTGTTTCACGCCAACACTCCCCCTCAAGTTGGTGCATACATATCAACCATGCCCAACTTGCTAAGTGAATCATAAAATACCCTTTTAGACACTCCTTTTGTGAGCATATCGGCAAGTTCCTCTTCTGTAGAAACAAAAGGAAAACTAATGATCTTCGCGTCTAGCTTTTCTTTTATAAAATGACGATCAACCTCCACATGTTTTGTACGATCATGTTGCACAGGATTATGTGAAATATCGATAGCTGCCTTGTTGTCACAGTACAGCTGCATGGCACATTGAGGCTTAATACCCAAATCTTGTAGCAAACTTCTAAGCCATAACAATTCACACACTCCCTGAGTCATACCTCTGTATTCTGCTTCAACACTAGATCGAGCTACCACATTTTGTTTCTTACTCCTCCACGTAACAAGATTGCCTCCAACAAAGGTAAAGTATCCTGATGTGGACCTTCGATTGGTAATATTTCCAGCCCAGTCTGCATCTGTGAAGCCACAAATCTCAAGGATATTGTTGTGATTAGAAAACATTACTCCTCTCCCTGGAGCTGACTTCAAGTACCTCAAAATCCTCACAACAACATCCATGTGATCCACACTCGGATTATGCATGAACTGACTCACTACACTTACTGCATACGCAACATCTGGCCTGGTATGTGACAAATAAATCAGACGTCTAACTAGCCTCTGATAACGAGTTTTATCGGTGGGCACTTGATCTGGGTACTCTGCTAACCGATGGTTCTGCTCAATAGGAGTATCAATTGGAGTGCAATCTAACATACCTGTCTCTGTTAATAGATCAAGGATGTACTTTCTCTGACACAGATAGATACCATCACTTCCCCGGGCTACCTCAATACCTAAGAAGTACTTGAGTGTACCTAGGTCCTTCATCTCAAACTCTGTGGCTAGCTGCTTTTGTAATCTGTCCACCTCAATAGTATCATTACCAGTATACTACCATATTGTCAACATATATGATTAGGGCTGTTACCTTCCCTTGTTGGTGTTTGAGAAATAATGTGTGGTCTGAATTACTCTGCGTGTAGCCAATTTTCCTCATAAATTGTGAGAATCTACCAAACTAAGCACGAGGAGACTGTTTAAGACCATATAAAGACTTCCTCAATCTGCATACAAAGTTATCGGGAGAAGCTGCCACATATCCAAGCGGAAGATCCATGTATACTTCCTCTGTTAGTTCTCCATGAAGGAATGCATTCTTAACATCAAACTGCCTAAGTGGCCAGTTCAAGTTAGCAGCGATAGAGAGCAATACCCGGATAGTGTTTATCTTTGCAACAGGTGCAAATGTCTCATCATAGTCTATGCCATATGTCTGGGTGAACCCCTTTGCTACTAGGCGTGCTTTATACCGGCTTACTGACCCATCTGGATTGTGCTTCACTGTAAACACCCATCGACATCCTACAGTCTTCTTGCCATATGGTGGAGGTACAAGCTCCCAAGTATTGTTCTTTTGTAATGCTTCCATCTCTTCCTCCATTGCTTTCCTCCATTTTGGATCTCCAAATGCATCCTGCACTTTGTTAGGTACTGATACAGTAGATATTTGATTCACGAATGACTCATATGACTTAGATAATCTTTTGGTAGATATAAAATTGGCCACATGATACTTGGATTTAGTTTGAAGGGTAGGTTCATATTTCTTTGTGGGTTGACCTCGAGTAGACCTATTTGGCAAAACATATTGTCTACTATTAGCCTCAATAGAATGACTTACCTCAGATGAGTGATCTTCTGTACCAGGAGAGCTTTGGTCAGGGGTATAAACAGTAGTACGGGATACATGAGGGGTAGTTGTGTTGTCAGCTTCTGGTGCCTGAATCTCTTGAGTGACGACCTCCGGTGGTGCCTGTGTGGCTGACACCTTGGTAATCTCAACGGAACTTGTTACCATATCGACTGGCTCATTTGTCTCCCCCTCTCCATGATACAACTCTTCAAAATAGGAATTCTCCCCCTGAAGAGCAGTATCAGAAGAGGAAAAGAAGGTAATGAGACATGAGATGCAAGCACCTCATAGGGAACTTTCCCTTGAAGAACACGAGATGGAAGACGATTAATGAGGTGGGCGGAAGTAATGACAGCATCACCCCAAAGGTATTTAGGCATGTGGGCACTAAAAAGAATACATCGAGCCATATCAAGTAAATGACGATTTTTTCTTTCAGAAACCCCATTTTGCTCAGGTGTGTAAGGACACGTTGTTTGATGAACAATTCCGTGTGTGTTAAAGAACTCCTGAAAGACATGATTCACGTATTCCCCCCCCCATTATCAGAACGAAGAACTCGAATGGTGGCATTATATTGGGTTTGGACAGAGGCATGGAAGGTACGAAAAGCTGGAAAAACTTCATTTTTATTTTTAAGAAGAATAATCCATGAAAGACGTGTGCACTCATCAATGAATGACACAAAATAACGCATGCCTGAGACAGTAGATTCTTTAGAGGGTCCCCAAACATCAGAATGAATTAATTCAAAAGGAAGAAAACTTTTAGTTGAACTACTAGGGGAATAAGTTGATCGATGACTCTTGCCCAAAACACATGTCTCACAACATAAACAAGACTCGTCCACATTAATAAACAAAGTGGGCATGGATTTTTTCATAACACTAAAAGATGGATGCCCTAAGCGACGATGCCATAACCAAATTTCACTTAACTTGTCAGAAGTGGAGAGTAACGCGGTCCGAGACTGCCCCCCTGGTTTTTCCCCTGCGTACGTCAGATCCAAATGAAACAACCGGCCCCGCAAATACCCCCGACCAATTACTCGTCCGGTGAGAAGATCCTGAAATATCACATACATAGGAAAAAAGGTCACATAGCACTGAGCATCAGCGTTCAGTTGGGGAACAGATATCAAATGGTGAGATAGAGCAGGTACATAGAGTACATTGTGAAGCTCTATGGTAGGAGTAATACGAACAGACCCTGTCCCTACCACGGGAAATGGCTCACCATTAGCATTAGTAACATAGGGTACGGGTGAAGGGGATAATATGGTAAAATAAGATTTGTCATAAGTCATATGATCAGATGCACCAGAATCAATAATCCATGTATCAGAACTACCAGAGTGAGAAATATTAAAAGCCATACCAATTAAAAAAGAATATGTCTTTGGTGCACTTGCACTGACAGTGAGAATGCACAGACAAGAAAAAAGACAACTGATTCTTGCCGGACCAGGTCGGGTCGGATCGGCGGACCGGGTCGGGTCGAGAGCGGGCCGGGTCGGGTCGGGTTGAGAGATAAATGTAGGGTTTTATGAAGGAAAATTTCGGGAAAGAGAGGAGAGAAAGGGACAGCGGCGGGAAAAGGGTGAATCGGCGTCTCGGAGATGAGGAGCACCGGAGGGGACCACCGGAGGGCGTCTCGGAGATGAGGGACCACCGGAGGGAGGGACCACCGGAGGGTCGATTCAGAGATGAGGAGCAGCGGCAGAGATGAGGGGTGAAGCAGCGGGTCGATGAGCTCTGGGGAAGGTCTCGTCGATGGAGCGAGAGACTACTTCGGGTCGAGGAAGAGGATCGACGGCGGCGAGGTGCAGCGGAGGAGAAGCCGGGTCGGGTATGTCACGGCTCCGGGGAAGTTCCGAGCTGGTGAAAGGAGGACGTGCTCACCAGCAAGGACAAGAAGGTCACGGCGCTCAAGGAGACCAAGGTAAGAACAGGAGGTCGCTCCGAGCTAGCTGCCGGAGAGAGGAAAAAACAGAGCAAGAGGCTCTGATACCAAGTGGAATAACAATTTACAGTTGCTTGATTGATTAATTGATTTTCTTCATACACACATGATGTACATATATATACTAGTCTACCTACAAAAGGAATCCGTGAAACCCGGAACCGTGTTTCACTCCGTGAATTCCGGAACCGTGTTTCACGCCAACATTTGATATATTTTTGCTTCATTTTTCCAAGCATTTCCGTCACTGCGATATGAAAGCACCAAATGGCCCTAAGGATATCAAGAGTGATGCATAGTTATTATCAGGTTGATTTGAAACTATCGAACTTATTAGGAACAGGAGGATCCTCAACTGGGTCTACTGAATTCTTGTGCTTGCTAGTGAGATATGGCACTAACCAAATTAGGGTCCAGAAAAACCATCAACTAGTTCTTTTGAGTTGTAATATCAACTCCCCTAAAAGTATTTGGATATAAAGGGGATGAGGGCCTGGGCTACCTGCCCTTCTTTATAAGGATACCCCATTTTGAACTTGCATTTGGAGAGATGTTTCAATGTGAGCTTGGTCCCAGAGTATGCTTTTGCATGTTTTGCCTTGAAAGGGAATTATAGACTTGTTAAAACCATAAGTGCTATAAGCATGGGCAAAAGATGCAATAGCTTAAGATGGTTTTTGTTGTTTACAATACCCAGATATATAGCTCAGATGAGAGTAACTATTTTAATAGGTTGCTGTAGACAACAGAATCATATACTCTGGCCGATTACGAATCATGACCATGGAAATGCATCACCAAGTTATGTCGATATTAAATTTTTTATTTTTCTTTTTCTTTTCTTCAATTTCAATCAGTTTGCAGATCTCTTGTTACTAAAGCGATCAATAGTTCAATACATAGATACAGTAAAGATAATAATTAGAAATTAAAATCGATGAACGAGGAGTCAAACTTATACAATTCAATTTTAAAGATCATATATATTAGGTTAACATTCATAAATTACTAGTGATGATTATATTGGAGAAGCTAGCCATCTCTCTTCAGATTAAACTGGGATAGTCTAGGAACAGGTTACTGTTGAACTTGAAAGATTTCTAGCTCAAATTTGCATTATCACAGTGTTGATTCCTAATAACAAAATACAATAATATGCACGCACTATCAAGATGCTACTATCTGACAGAGCATAAATGAATTGACTTCGTACCAAGAATAAGCTGTTTGGTGCCTACAAATTGCCAACTTTGCACATAGTACCAAAAATAGTCGAAACCTAGATGTTTATCTTTTCCTATTGAAACACGACGAGCTCTAGCTAGCTTGCTAATTAGCTACAAGTTAAAATGGATAAAACTCACCTAATAAAGGTTTATGGATGAAACAATGAAATCATAATTTAGATGCATTTCTTCGATCAATTTGAATGATGTATTGAAGGACACACATCGACAGCGAAATATAGACAGCGAGAGAGAGAGAGAGAGAGAGAGAGAGAGTAGCGAACACAGATGAGAACTATAAGGCGTTCAAACTGAGGCCATGAACGTTAAATACTAGGGCCTCTTGTAGCCTATATCTTCAAAGCATATTGTGCTCCTTCTCCTCCAAAATACGCAGCCACAACTCTCCAGTTTCCACCATGGTAAGTAACCACGCCACCCAATAATATCGATCCATATCTCTCTGTCTGCATGATCATTTACTATTGATACTAATGTTACGTGATACACACTTTACACAGGGAGAAGAGGAAGGAAAGACCAACAACTCCCTTGAGCCAATGGAAAAAAAACGAGGAGGATTCACCGCCTCCATCTTCATTTTCGGTATGAAGAGTCGAAAATCATTGAATTCTGCCAACTTATTATCTTCGTTTTAGATTCATATACTGCATTTTGTTCTTCTTATTTTTTGCAGTGTTGCTGGCATTGGATAACATGGGGTTTGTTGCAAACATGGTGAGCATGGTCCTCTACTTCATGGGACCGATGCACTTCCATCTGGCCACATCTGCCAACACTCTCACTAACTTCATGGGGACAACGTTTTTGCTCTCCCTCGTCGGAGGATTCATTTCTGACACTTATCTGAGCAGATACTCTACTTGTTTGATTTTCGGTTCAATCGAAATTGTGGTAATTAAGAACTATATATAGTACGAGCGGCTTGTTCTTCTTATTATTCGATCTTTTGATTCTAACTAACACTGTAAAACAGGGTTTGTCGATGATGACAATTCAAGCTTATTCAAAGGCCTTGAAGCCACCACTTTGTGGCAAGCCAAGTTGCATGGAAGGCGGTATCGGGTTCTTTTTCTATGCAGCCTTGTACTTGTGGGCATTAGGTTCAGGTGGTGTGAAGGGAGCTCTTCCGGCTCTTGGTGGTGACCAGTTTCGTCACAAGGGTGAAGCAAAGAAACTAGCAACCTTTTTCAATTTGTTCTTGCTCAGCTCTACTCTTGGAGGAACCGTCGGAGTCACTGTTGTTGTGTGGGTTAGCACGGAAAAGGGTTGGTATTGGGGTTTCTTCATATCAACAATGGGATCCCTTGTTGGTTTTATTGTTCTTGCACTGGGAAAGCCTTTTTACCGCCTCCAAGTTCCCCATGAGAGTCCCCTCATTCGCGTCTTTCAGGTTCACGACTCCTATTTTTTACACGTACTCTCTGCAAAAGCAAAAGATAATTATAATTAGGATAAAATACTGGTCACTCCTTACAGTTTTACAAACTCGACAGTTTACTCATTTAAGTTTCAATTTTGACTGATCACTCCTTATACTTTTTAAATTCGACCAATCTGATTATTCCGTCATATTTCCATCCAAGTTGGGTGTTAAGTCCATCTAATTTCTGTTTACCCAAAAAACAATTTAACATTCAAATTGGATGGAAATATGACGGAATGACCAGATTGCTCGAATTTGGAAAATATAAGAAGTGATCAGTTGAAATTAAAACTTGAAAGAGTAAATTGTCGAATTTGTGATAGTTGAATGAGTGACTAGTATTTTGTTCTTATAACTATTAAGCGTCTTACGTGACTGTTACACTTATTGACATGCTTAAACTGTCTGACCGAGTTCAAATATTTTTCTGTCTTTGACAGGTTATAGTATTGGCAATGAAAAACAGAAGCTTATCACGACCTGGGAGCTCTGCAGAACTATATGAGATCAGTGAAAAGGAATCAGCTTTTACCAACGAGAAAATTTCACACACAGAACAATTCAGGTACAAGTACTAAATCATGCTCAAGATTCTCCAATCATGGATTTCATAGTCAATATGAGGCATAAGCATGTGACTGGTATGCGGAGCATTATAAAAGTGAGGGATGAGCTCCATTTTTATAAGTAATGTGGGGTTTTAGTCATGGAAGTTCCTATTTGCATATGGGACATGTCAAACATAACCAAACAAGAATTATCACACCACATGTCCCATCTCAGCGGGCAAAAATTCTCCAAATTTTGTGGGGATCCAAACAATACACATAAAATTAAGAAAGGTTTACATCAAAGTTTCTGTAAAGTGGGGAGATTTTTTGCTTGAATTGAATTGAAATAACATGTTAAGTTAATGAAGCTTTTTTATCAATTTTGTTAGACTACTAGATTGTAGCTTAGTGTAAGTACTGAGCAATGCTTCTATTATTGAACCTGCAGCTTTCTAGACAAGGCTGCCATACTAGGCAAAGACACCAAGGCTGAGCCATGGAAGGTCTGCACTGTAACACAAGTAGAAGAAGTCAAGGTCCTAACAAGAATGCTTCCTATTCTATTCAGCACCATCATAATGAACACTTGCTTGGCACAGCTCCAAACTTTCTCCATCCAACAAGGAAACAGATCCATGGATCGTAATTTGGGACATTTAGTAGTTCCCGCCCCATCAATTCCGGTCATCCCCCTTATTTTCATGTGCGTACTCATTCCCCTATACGAGTACTTCTTCGTCCCCTTTGCCAGGAAAATTACCAAGCACCCTAATGGAATCACGCAGCTGCAAAGAGTTGGTATTGGACTAGTTCTCTCGGCAGTTTCAATGGCAGTGGCTGGCATCGTTGAAGTGAAAAGAAGGAACTATGCATTGGCTCATAGTCCATTAGCGACCGGCGGCATTAGTCTCTTTTGGCTTTCCTTCCAGTATGCCATCTTTGGAATTGCAGACATGTTCACCCTAGTTGGACTACTTGAGTTTTTCTACAGGGAAGCACCTGCAAGCATGAAATCGCTTTCGACTTCATTCACTTGGCTGTCACTCTCTTTCGGGTACTTCTTGAGTTCGATCGTTGTAAGTATCATAAATGCTGTGACAGCTAGAATTGCTCCAAGCAGATTGGGTTGGTTACATGGCTTAGACATCAACCAGAACAATGTGAACCTCTTCTACTTTTTCTTGGCAATCCTGAGCTGCCTAAACTTTGCAAACTATCTGTACTGGGCTTCATGGTACAAATACAAAACAGACGAGCCTGATGCCAATAATATGCAACTGAAGGAAGCCGAGAAAGCTCCTCTTCCTCTTCCTCTTAGTGAAAATGAGAATGGAAGTAAGGTTACTACTGAAGAAGTCTCCTCAGTTCAAACAGAAGAGAATAAAGAAAAGGTTGCAGGTGTATGAAGATAGATACAATTACCAAATCCTTAAGGGCAGGAAGCTCACTCGGGAAAAGTGAGATGGGAAGTGATAAATAGCATATACCGATGAACCTACTGAGCTTGAAAATTGTAGAATCATAGATAATGAGTGGCAATCTCTCTCTTAAGTTTTGTGTCTTAATTAACATTTTGGGTTTGAATTACTACAAAAAGAAAAAACATTTTGGGTTTGAGGCAAGCTGTTTTGAGAATGTGTGAAGGGTTCTGAGTTAATTGTATCCATCTTCTATAATACAAATGCATTTTGAAAATTTTCTTATGTTGAATAAAATATGGGGGCAGAGGTTTTTCTTCAAGTAAATAAAGAAGCATGTACATTCTCTTCAGTTGTGAAGTACTATAGATTATATCAACTCGGATGAAAATGTGATATCACAAGAGTAGCAAAACTAATAACCTTCACTTATCGAAAAAAAAAAACAAACTAATAACCTTCACATCATCACATGCAATGTGATGTTACAACTTCACAAGAGTTAGCGTAACATATATGTAAGTGGCAGGACCAGAAGTTCCGCAGGCTAGTCTGCAATTATATATGAGAGCTTATTCCATACACGGCCCGTACATATACACGGAGGAGATATGGTTGCACGCGCTCTGATTGAGAGTAGTGTTGTTATTTATGTAAAAAAGGTATAACTGTATTGAAAGTCATGTTAATCAAGAGAGAAAGGAACGTCGGGAAAGCTGATTTGGGGATTGAGTCTGGTTCTCTGACAGCAAGAAGGAGAAAGGGAAGCATTGGTATGGGTTTTGATGATAGAGTTAGACTTTGACGATTGACTGAGCTGTTGGATTTGTGTGAGTTAGATGCGATTAGGATTGGGGGAGCTTGAATATTTCGGGGAAAGTGGAGACACCGATGGTCAGCTTCATGGTCGTTCTTGGGTGGTGGTGGTATTGGCGATATGGGGTTGTGCCTTCTCCTCCGATTCCGTCGACTTGGAGCACAGCCCCAGCTCTGTCCTGGCTCCATGCCTCGCCGTCACCCCTACATCTGAAAGCTGCGAAGGCTAGCAGGGCTATTAAGATGAAGAATTTTTTTGGTTAGGAGAAGATGGACATGGCAGGATAATGATTCCTAGATGGGGACTTCGATGCGGCCTAGAAAATCTTACTCGCCATTCTTCTGCCAAATTGGAGTATGATCTCAAACTATCTGAATTTTGCGCCACGTGTTGAAATGAACAGTTATGATTATCCATGTATCTACACGGCTCGTGCACTGAATAAGTTTCGATTATAGTTTAGGTCTTTATTAAGACGTCTACACAAAACTCAGGAACTATTACTGCAGAATCATTTGGGAAATCACAAAGAACATAGTACAGCACTACATCTACTACATCATTTTTACTTTTTAGTTTAATATGAATGTCAGGCCCAAATATAAGGATCCCATAAATATCCAATACTTGGTTTAAGCTTCTAAATTCTCAAACATATTCATGTTGGCTAAACCCTAAATAACACTAACTTCAACATCCATAATTGTATGCTTCATTGTGCTTGACAGGAAAGAGGCGCACATAGTTTACTAGTTTCTTTACTTCATAGTTCATACCCTGTTGATGTGTCCAAATTCCAAAAATGATGCACATGGAAGGTCCCAAAGGCCAACCACAAGGAAAGTGGCAATGGAGCTTTCAAGCTTTCCCTATTTTCGATCCTATTTTTCTTTGTAGGGCCTTGGCCATCAAGGCAGCTCTTTGGCGAGATAAACACTAGCAATGGTTTATTGATTAAGACCTGATAGGAGATGTCGATCTAGTTCGTGTTGATCAGAAGTGCAAGTTAAGCAGGCAAGAGATACTTAGATAGTGTCCAGACAATTATTGATGTGTCGCAAGTAATTCAGAAATGGGAGTTCATAACTAAACAGGGTACTTATAAACTTATTGATTGTATTTATCAAGCAACAAAAGATCGATATTCGATCTTCTTGTAATATTGTTTAGTTTTGGATTTGGATAATGCATGGCTCTGTGACATTGATAACAGTTGTGTGGTTGAAGCTAGCGTACTGGTTAATAGTGGGAAAATGTAATGTGGTAACAGGCAGACCAGACCATTGTTGCTAGGGTTTATTAAGCTGCTGCTAGTGCATGACGGAAGGAAACACTACTCGGTGGGTTCTGAATGAATGCTATTTAATCTAAGCTCGATCAAGCTCGAAAGATGGATGCATGTGATTTTGGGACCAAGAGCCTTAGAGATAACCTCACATGCCCCGCTTTCCTTTTATTTAATATCAGCCGATATGGTTTACTACAGAACTAGATGCATCATAAATCATAGTGTACCACATTCACGTGATTACAACATTGTTATATGATCTCCAAAACTATATACAGTATACTGTATCTCAAAAACGACCACGCTGCTAATGCATCTGCATGTGTTTGTCTGGAAAAACAGAAGAGGATCGGAAGAAGAATCCCTAGCTCTAACAAATTCGATCTGATCTCTGAGAAACAAAAAGGTGTATGTATAGATAACAGATGAATCCCTATAATTATAATATGAAGAATAATCACCGCCTCACATTCTATATTCTAAGAAGAATCGTCGTCGCCTTTTTTCTTTATTCTAATTCTCATCATGCCATGTATTTTTTTTCTTTTTGGTTTAAATGAATAATATGATTTCATTTACTCAAAACAAAGGTTATATATCTCGATGATATCATTCAACTGTATTACGCAAAGGGTGCATATTATATCTTACATATAATCTTAATCGTCCAAAACAAAATGTATATAATCTTAAGATCGATATTTTTTCTAATCCCCTCTTTGAATGATTCAAATATACATGTTTTCAAAGGAGCGACACGAATGATTGAGAAATAATAAACAAAAGTTAGTGAAGAATGTTAAATGTGATCAACATAGTCATTCAATGTCAGATTATTTAGCTTTGTCTTCTACATTTATATCTAAAATAAGACTTCCATAATTTACGAGTGGGGTTGTTTAGTGTTTATCGTATTTGATTGGTTGGGAATAGTATTGAATTAGGTCATGCATAGTCTATGAAGGAGAGTATTAATTAGTTAAACCACCATCTTTAATAATGATCCATATATATAGCTAACGACCAGATCAAACGTAGAGTACAAGTGTACATGTAGATTTTACGTGGTGTATATTGAATTGGGGAGCCAGCTAGCAAGCAGTATACTTATGTGTTTTCCAGGTTGGCTAACTTTTAAAGGGTTCTAAATAATTGATCACACCACTAATCGGAAGCATTGAAAAGAATGTTGAAGGGTCTCTCACGTTAGTTGTAATACTCCGAAAATTGATATCTAATTTCTAATGAGTTCTCTGATATTATTAAGTTGGTCATTATCCAAATTTATTTCACAAGAATGAAAACGAAAGGGTTCGAAAGATTAATTGTTCGGGAACATTCAATTTGACGAGTCTAAGAGTTGACTTTTGACTTATTGGGTTTCTTACAAAGCTTCTTTCATGAAAGTCGTAGAGTTCGTCAATACAAAGTCGTAGAGTTCGTCAATACAAAGTCGTAGACACGCGGCACGCCTAAATCGGAGTTCGTATGAAGATTTTACGAATCAAAAGATATTTAGACATTTTTGGAAAATAGTATAAATAGGGGAATTAAAGAAAAAATGTGAGAAAAATCAGAAATTCGGATAAGTACTGTTCACTAGTACTGTTCACACCCGAAAATCCAAGATTTTTCTCTCCCCGAGCGGCTGACTTTGGGCCGCCAGATCTCCGCCGTCCGGCCACCATAGAGCGGCGCACCGGTCACGTTTGAAAAGTTGTTGCATCCTCTGTCGATTGGTGGCAGCGCCACCCGCTATCTTGCCTTGAGGAGCGGTGAAGCCCAGAAGTTCCCTTGAAAATGCATATTTTGCCGAACTTCAACTCATCGGATCTCCCTCCTCCGGCAACCAATCGGTGAGATTCTTGTCTCATTTTGAAGGTCTCCTTCCACACTACAAACCCTCCAAAAGATTTAACCCAAATCATTGTGTGCTAGGAGAATCAAAGAAAAGAAATCCTAGGTTTTAAATTGGGGCTTTTCAGTTTTTGTTAAATTGAAGTGTTTAGGCTCAAAATTATACTTTATGGTGAACTAGAAAGTTGTTAGGAATGTCATTTAGATTGTAGTGGTGAAATTTGGTGGTCATTGATGGTGGTCGGAAAACAATGGCGTTGTATGAACAGTAACTTTGAACAATGTTCATAAATAGTAATTGTGTACAATGTTCTATAAAACAGTAAATCCGAATAGTGTTTAGTAAACATTAAACATGAATAGTGTTTTATGAACAACATTTAGCTGTAATGAAATCGTCACCTGATATTTTACGTATCGTTTTCTAAGCATTTTATCATGTTATTAGGTGACTGAAAACGAGTGAGGCAATCGCTATTAGTGTTGTGGAAGTTGCACGCAGGAAATAAGGTGAGTAAACCTCACAATGATCATCATGATCGAAGTAGTATTATAATTATTGAATTTAGTTTGAGTTGTTACCATAGTCGTTGCATCACTAGTTTATAAAAATTATTTTAAAAATATGTTTTGGTTTAAATTACGTGAACTTAATCTTCTACGGTTTATAAGTAAGTGAAACACTATTTTAATAAATGATTTTAAAAAGATTTTAGTGATTATGAACTATGGTGAATGTGAGTAAATCTCACTATGACGAGTCTACCCTTGGCGGTGACTCATATTTACGTTTTCTTGAACTATGACATGTATATAATATAGTGGGTTGTGTATATGTATAAAATGGTAAATACGATATATATATATATGGGTTGCTATATTATATATTGTTACATTCTTATTTCTAAATGAATTATACTGTGACAATTATATTGATTTTATTTGAGCAAGAGTCGCTTTGTTGTAGTACAATAACATGAGTAGATTGTTATTGTACGTGGTTTTAACATTGAGTCTTATTAAAACTTTTCTGTCTTCGGACGTGTTTTTTGTCTTCGAACGTATTGGCAGTAATCGGAACCGAGCATTGGCCTGGTGTCATTTACGATTCAATTGGAGCTCTAGTTTATTTACCGATGTACTGCATGAGGGGTAACAGATAGGTTGCATGGGTCTCATGAATATCTATATTTTTTTAGTGATATTGGGTAACAGATGGGCTGCCAAGTGTCTGTTGGTGTACTGCATGAGAGGTAACAGATGAGTACTTGGGTTTCATGAGTACCCATGTTTTACATGATTTTAGGTAACCAAATGGGTTGCCCAGTGCTTATCGGTATACTGCATAAGGGGTAACAAATGGGTTTGGTCTCATGAGTATCCATGTTTTAAATGATTTTGGGTAACAGATGGTTGCCCAATGTCACATGAGTACATTGGTCTTAAAATTTTATTTGATATATTTTCTTTTGTATGCGATGTGTGTTATACTGTTGGTTTACTCATACGAGTTACAAAGCTTACCGGGTTTGTGTTTACAATCCCGGTGCACTTATTCGATGGTGTAGGTGATAGTTATGTAGGTGTGGATTAGCATAATTATAGGGTTTTTTTCTGAAAATTGTTGAAGATTTCTTTTTGCTGTTCGTGATGAGGATTGAGTGAATTTTACATTTCTATTAATTGTGTATTATTGAAGTCAACTAAGTCATGATGTAGACTCAGTTTTCGATACACTGTTATAATAAGATGATTTTAATATATTTGAGATTATTTTAAAATTTTCATAGCTTTAAATTCAAATTTTTATAATTCGAATTTCGGGTACTCTCTCCATCTAACTCGATCACGAGTCCACTAAACAACGATTGATGTGAGAGAGGGAGAGATCGATTAATCAAAACAGGTAGTATGTTCATATCGAGCCAAGATTGCTAGCTTTGTTATAGTGTGAAAATGCTAGCTTCATCCCCTCCATGACTCCATCCATCATGTTTACAGTTTACCTTAATTGTCGGCAAAGTTGCTCCAGTTTCACGTACTCGAGGGTTTGCTGACCCTGTTTTTACAGTTCACTTATGCTTGGTTATCTATGTGACTATGTCTTATCACACTTGCATGTGTTCGGTGATGGGTTTGGAATGTTGACATGTTGTAGCTAGTTAGTTCTTAACCATACGTACGTATTTACTTCCATCTTCACCTCCTTTAAGCCATTTTGAAATAAGATTATTGTTATTTTGTGTAGAAGCGTCAACAGGTTAACAAACACGTATATTTTTTCATGAGGTTTCAAACACGTATATGATATGTTGAACTAACATGACGATACATCATAACATGCAATTATCGATCTAGAAATAGTTTTATAATTTGCTTATATATACACAATTGCTAATCGTCTTTCAACTAATTGAGTCGAACCTTATTTATAAATGTTAGATATTGTAGTATAGCAAAATAGTAACCGCTGGTGCTATATACAGTTTTTGAACTTCATATCATTTTGAAAAATTACTACCTATTTTGAAAATTTGATTACTTTTTACAGGATAGTAAATCCATAGCTTAAACCCTACATTAAACCCCACAATTCGACATTACCAATTTCATCATCTCCCTCATCTCCCGCTCTCCGAGTCCTTAGAACCAAACCTCTCGTTTTCCCTCCAAATCTCGACCCCACTTTCCACTGTTCTGTCATAATCATCATCTCCACTTACCCATCAACGGCCTAAATTCGTCTGTGAAATAGCCAAGCCAACTGTTTCATGCAGCTCTAGCAATCCCCCACCTCTGGAATTAATAATGTTACGTAATTAAGATTCCAAACGTGCCTTCTGGTAATAACCTTAAAAAGCCTCGCAAAGACCTCTCTCTCTCTCTCTCTCTCTCTCTCTCTCTCATTTTAGCTTCTTCCAATTTTGGCTTCACATTTTTTCAGTTTTGATTATTTGCCTCATTTGTCGCAATACCCTTCTAGATTTAGCTTGACAAATCAGCTTAAACACTCACTAACTCACTATATATTCCAGCCTGATACAGATATCTACACATGCAAATTCAAAGTTTGCATCTTTCTACTCTCTAGTTCAATTTTATTATTCAGTTCTTATTGAAACAGAGCAGAGCCAAGATGAAGTTTTTGTGGGTTGGCATTGTTGTAGTACTATTATTCAATTAATGGGCTTATGGGTTTGAAGAGCTTAGTTATAATGAAACAGAGTTGTCCTGGTTGGAGGGCTATGGAGAATCCAAGGCTGCTCTAACTGGGTTGATGGTAGGATTAACTCTTATTCCAGGAGCTGGTGCCAAAGGAGCAGGTACACTCACTTCTATTACTAGCCAAACCATTACCGTGTTTTTTTCTTTATTTTTGGCCCAAACTATTGGACTTTTTGCTTGATCTTGTAAATAAAGATTGTATTTTTATTTCTTTAGTATAATTCTTGGGTTTAGCTGAGCTAATAGGATGTCATGTGGTTTGTTGTAGTCTAAATCTGGATTTAGTTAGTCTTACTTTCATCTTATATTGTGACGGTGCAGATTTTTTTAACTGGAATAGAGTAAAGCTTCGCTATTGCGATGGTGCTTCTTTTTTTGGGGATAGTGAAAATAAGGTTGGCAGTTTTTTCTTGCAGTTTAATTTTTTTTCCCTGCATTGTGGTGTTGGCTGCTAAAAGTTGAGCAATGAATATATAAATTCAGATGGTTATAAATTTCTAATGCTTCTCTATTGGACTTTAGTATTGACCGCTTTATACTTTCCTGCTTTAAAATATATATATTTACGGAAATTTCACACTTTCACCTATAAGAGTAGTGGTAGATAGGTACACCAAAGAGATTAACTTATGAACGTTTTCTAATGAAACATGATATGCTTATGATAGATGGTGTATCAATTTTCTTATTTCATTTATATTTGCATGCCAATTGCTAAACCATAATGATTCTGATATCAGGCAGCTCAACTACAATTCAGAGGACAACGTATATGGTTGTCTGCAATGGAAGATCTGATGTCAAGGGGCATGCTCCATGCTAACCAGGTATGGTAATTAATTCTTTTGTTTATGGTCTGTTGACTATTCTCATTCCTTATTTAACTTCCTATTTCAGGCTCTTCTTTCTGGTTGCTCTGCTGGCGGCCTGGCATCTATTTTGCACTGTGATGAGTTCCGCGGCTTATTTCCAAGGAATACAAAAGTGAAGTGCCTAAGTGATGCTGGATTGTTTCTTGATGCGTAAGCACTAACCTTAATGCCTGAACTATTTGTGCACAGTTTGTCTTGAGAAATGTTCTATCTATTTGTTGACACTTGGAATTAAATTGCCTGTCATGTAGTGCCGATGTTTCTGGTGGACGCACGCTCAGGAATTTATATGGTGGTGTTGTTGGCTTGCAGGTATGTATCTGATTTTTTGAACTGGAAATTTAGACTTTGGATTCCTGGACTTTTCTTGTGTAAGCTTTGGGACCATTCTTTGAACATTTTAGTCATGGAAACTTCTGATTATCACAGGGGGTGCGAGAAACACTACCACGAATTTGTCTTAACCATCTTGATCCTACATCGGTATTCATCTTTTTTTTTATGTCGAGTATTTGATTTGAAGAATAGGTGGAAATGTAGCAATTATTTTCTAACCACCCTTTATGGTCCTTTTGCAGTGCTTCTTCCCTCAAAACTTAATCAACAGCATTCAAACCCCACTGTTTATACTCAATGCAGCATATGATTCCTGGCAGGTAACTCCTTGATTTTGTAGGTCAGAGTTTATTATTCTAGCTGAAAATGTACAAAATAGTCTAGATTGAGGTGAAGGATTGTTAATATTTCCCTACTTGAAATCAGATCCAATCCAGTTTAGCTCCACCATCAGCAGATCCTCACGGTTACTGGAAAGACTGCAGATTAAATCATGCAAAATGTTCCGCAAAGCAAATTCAGTATATGCAAGGTAGTCCTCATGTACTATAAAACTGTTTTATCATCCCAAAAACTAATATGATGAATTGTTTAATTCTTAAAACCTGGAAGCAGCTTCAGAAGCCAAGTGACTAAATTTGGATTTTGTTTCTGAGTAACAGGGTTCAGGAATCAAATGCTGAATGTAGTAAAACAATTTGCCCAGTCTGATAAAAACGGGTTTATAAATTCATGCTTTGCTCATTGCCAAAGTGAGCGGCAGGATACATGGTTTGCTGACAACTCTCCAATAATTAGAAATAAGGTGAGCCTGATGCATGGAAACCAATATATTAAGTTCCATAGCCAGAAGCTTGATATATCTAATGCTATGTGTGATCTTGATAATATGCAGGAAATTGCACTAGCTGTTGGGGATTGGTATTTTGAAAGAACCGTAGTTAAGGCTACTAAAGCAGTTGATTGTCCATACCCGTGTGACAACTCTTGCCACAATCCAGTCTTCCAACGAGCATAGAGTAATCAGCTGGTTCTTTTACATTTTAATATTTTTCCCTTACCTTAAATGAAATAGTGCTAGCTTCCGTTCATAGTTTTGCTACAGATCTTGGTCCGGGGGATTGAAGATAGGGCTTGTAATTCAATTGAAATTGATAGAAGACAATAAATCAGAAGGCCTTCTGAGAAGTGCAAAGGTCATCAGCAAGCTCTTCATATTTATAGGGGATAATGTAATGTTAACAGTTAACTCATACCTGTATTAGTAATTCCAGTAGCACATCTTTGAAAATGTTTGCAACTCTTCATTGCAGCCATTTCGATAAATGGGAAATTATACAGGCAGCAAGAAACTTGTTCTTTTTGTGTTTCATTCTTCCAATCTGTTAGTAAAATGAAAAAAAAAAGTGTCAATCAAGGGTAAACCAGATCTTGTTGAGTAAACTCCTATATGAACAAGAACGAAGTCATTATTTTACTGTTCTTATCTCCTATTATGTCAACTACATATTGTTTATGACGATCCCAATCTTGTCTTTTTTAGACTTGGGGATAGAACAACAGCCTCCAAGGCCTGCTTCTGCGCTCAATCTGTGGATCTGATATAGCTAAAATGTTTTTCTAAATAATATGTTCTAGACCTTCAATACAGTTAAATGATTTGTTATCTGCAAGTTGGGTATGCAATTATACATTGTTTTGAACCTCACTAAAATAATTAGTGAGATTCCGCAATCCTTGATACACACAGCAATGCTGGGTTTAGCAGCTGAATTTAGAGTCTGACTCTTGAGTAGGGAGGTTGAAGATGAGGAGAGCCATGATGGAGTTCTTGTGGGTTTGCATTGTAGTATCACTATGTTTTAGCAAATGGGTTGATGGTTTTGTGCAGTACAGTCACAGAGAAGATCCCAAGACTGAAATTATAAATAACACTCTGATGGTATCAATAACCCTTATTCGAGGAGCTGAATATAGCAAGCTTTGATGTTACATACAAGTTCCATTGCAAAGCTTCTTAAAGTTGAGTTTCAAAATATCTAATGCATGTTATGTGGATCAACCGTTTGCAGACAATCTCGCAATCTGTAGGAGATTGGTATTTTGACCGGGCAGAAGTTAAGGTGTTTGATGTAGGTTGCCACTACTTGGTTCCTAAATGAGCAAAATTGTATGAATTGACTTGTGTAAAGGAGTCGGTTTATAAAAAAAAATTGCAATGCATTCTCAATTAATAGGAGATGATCATGAAAAGAAAGAAAGAATGAAGATTACAATAATATAAGGCTTCTGAGCGGTGCAAAACACGATTGGGAAGCATATCACATTGATGTACTGCTGTGGTAAAAGTGCTTTATATCATTAGCTTGTATTCAATAAATGAAAATGAAAACGAGGTTCTCTTCAACATGAATGGAATAATTTTTTGAGTTATCTGTTTTAAAGTGGGAAGGAGAAAACGTTTTTGTTAAGATGAATATTATGATTCTGGTATCATTAGCAGCACTGCAGCACCTTATTGGACATGTTTGCAACTCTTATTGTAGCCATCTATTGATTATTCAAACATTCAAATATGAAATTGAACAAGTACATGAAGCACATGAGAGAGAGAGAGAGAGAGAGAGAGAGAGAGAGAGATCAAAACATTACTTGTTCTGATGTGTTGCCTTTGCAAGGGAGAAACAGATGCAGTGGAAAACCAGATTTAACAGATGGGCAGACTAACTTGCAAAATCTCCAAGGATGGTTTCTGGGTTTTGATAGTAGGAAGCATATTGATGCATTAACACATTCACACTCCACTGACTTTTGGACAGTCAACTCCAGACACAAATAAAATGAACCCCCTCTTTTGAAGTTCAGTTTATTCTATGTCAAGTAGATATTGTTTAGTAGTTTTATCCCATGCTTGCCTATTATGGATTGTACAATTCAAACTTGAAGGTCCAGATAAATTATACTCAATGTTAGTTTTCTTCTCTTCTGCAGTATAATGTACAGCTGGTATTAAATCTAGATAACATGCTCTTGAGCCTTGACTTGCAATATACTTGGTGGATATGTTATGACAAGTTGTACGCATATTGCTCTGAGCACTATAAAAAAAATTGCGAGATTTATGCCGTACTGAGACGTACACGAAAATTCATTTCAGTTGAGGAATTTACTTTCATTTTTATAGACATGGGGTGGCAGAGAAATTGAAGCAGAAGAAGATCAAGAGCCATGTTGAAGTTCCTGTGTGTTTGCTTTGTGGTAGCAACATTTTTCAGCAACTGGGTTGAAGGGTTTGTTCAGTACAGCCATGAAGCAGATCCCAAGACTGAAATCATTAACAATACTTTAATGGTATCACTAACCCTCATTCAAGGAGCGGATTCCAAAGGAGCAGGTACTTAAATGTTCTGTTTTCTTTTATCATTTCTGGAAAATTAGTGCACCTAGCAAACAGATTATGCATGACTGCAATATCTATCTTTATAAATATGTCTTAGTCCTAGTTATTTATTTTACAGTGATTTTCAGAGACTTGTTGTTATGTATGTATTTTCTTCCTTGTCTTGTCCTTGGTTTGCCTGATATACCTGCTTGCTTATGACTGCAGTCTGCTTGGATGGAACATTGCCTGCTTATTATTTTCATCGGGGACATGGGTCAGGGAAAAAGAGTTGGCTCATTCACTTTCAGGTTTGTGAGATGAATCGGAATCAATAAGATAAAGCTAATCATGCATGGCTAATTGTAGCATTATATCCTCTTCTCATGGAAGTGTGTTGATAAAGCTTGTTTTATCAGGGAGGAGGATGGTGTGGCAACATCACGGATTGTGTTGCTCGCAAGAAAACGCAGCTTGGATCATCAAATTTCATGCTACCAGAGACAGGATTTACCGGAATACTAAGTTATAAAGCTGAAGAAAATCCAGGTTTGACATGTCAAAAGCTAATACTCTTGCTTTAGCCGTCTTGACCTTTAAAAAATAAAAAATAAAAAACTCTATTGGATTGCAGATTTCTTCAACTGGAATAGAGTAATGCTTCCCTCTTGTGATGGTGCTTCTTTTTCTGGGGACACTGAAAATAAGGTTACCAGTTGTTCTTTCCATTTACATTTACCTTAGAGTACTATTCCATCTGTTTACCATATATCTACAGATTGCACCATGCTAAACTATATGAAGCTAGGAAAGTAGAAGAGAATAACCTAGTCTTGTATGTGTACACTAAATGCTGATATTTAGTGCTTCATTCTGATGTTAGGAGGCACAACTGCAATTTAGGGGAAATCGCATTTGGTTGGCTGCCATGGAAAAGTTGATGTCATTGGGCATGAGCCACGCCAAGAAGGTGTAATATCTGCTCTTGCATAGGATATATTCTTGTTCCCCATCTGATGGTTTTTCTGTTCCCATGTCATGACATATCAATCACTCCTATTTCAGGCTCTCATTTCTGGTTGCTCTGCTGGAGGTCTGACATCGATCTTGCACTGTGATAAGTTCCGGGGATTATTTCGGAAAAGTACTAAAGTGAAGTGCTTCAGTGACGCAGGATTTTTCCTTGACTCGTGAGTAGTATCCCTTTTTCTTTCCTGCAGTGTTGATATGAAAAAATGTATGATCCTACCTGGTCAACTAACACTTAGATTTTTATTTTATAAAATGGTAGGGTTGATATATCTGGTGAACCTACGTTCAGAAAATTTTTCAGTAATGTTGTAAGCTTGCAGGTATTACTTCACATTCAAGGCTTAGTCAAATTCAATCGAAACTCTCCTTCAATTTGATATCATCCATATGAGTGCATATGAAATGATAGCTAGAAATGCCCATACTGATGCTTTTATCACCATATTATGCAATGCTTGCTTATGGAACTGTTGTAATTGATCAGGGGGTGAAAGAAAATCTGCCGCGCTTTTGTACTAATCACCTTGATCCTACTTCGGTACTTGTTTCTCTGCATTTTCTCTTACAATGTGTAATATGAAAATACAGGTTGCTCTTGCTGCTTGCTTCAACTAAGACATATTAGACTTACCACAACTCCTTTAATTTGACCTGCCTTGCAGTGCTTCTTCCCTCAGAACTTACTCGCCGGCATCAAAGCCCCACTATTTATACTCAACTCAGCATATGATTCATTTCAGGTAATTGTATCTCATTCAAAACTGCTGAAGGTACATTACTAAACACCTAATTGCATTAACATTCGTATCTTCCAACTTGAGTTCAGTTCCAATTCAGTTTAGTTCCAGCATCAGCTGATCCCAACGGCTTGTGGAACAGTTGCAAATTAAATGTCACCAACTGTTCCCCATCTCAGTTGCATATTCTGCAAGGTAATTAGACTTATGTGCTACTATTTGAACTCTTAATTGGTGCTTGGTGCTTCAGGAACATAGTTTTCTAAACTTATACTGTATAAAATGCAACAGGATTCAGGAGCCAAATGCTACATGCACTAAAGCCATTCTCTAAATATAAACAAAATGGGATGTTTATAAATTCATGTTATGCACACTGTCAATCTCAGTTTCAGCTAACATGGTATGCTGCCAATTCTACGATTATAGGAAACAAGGTGAGCTTTATCCAGCAATAGACTGTTAGTTTCCATGCATCTAGCAAGAAGCCATAAACCACCAATCATGCATGTCATCATGCAATATCTTCTTCTACACCATCTAATTAATGTCATGTGCAACCAACGTTTTGCAGACAATCTCGCAATCCGTCGGAGATTGGTATTTCGACCGTGCAGAAGTTAAGGTCGTCGATAAAAGTTGCCACCATTTGGTTCCTTCATGAGCAAAGTTCACTCAAATAGCTCATATGAATTACATGCTCATCAGTTCTGCTTTATTAATTTGAGAGAATACAGATAATTCAGCAGTCCGGTGACACCTTGGCGATAATCCAAATTGAAAGTATTCTGTAATGCAATTAAAAATTTGAAATAGTGCTGAAGTACAAGAAAGCAAGCAAATAAATAAATCAATACTAATACTACAATAAACAAAAGGGCTGCTAATAAGTTTGTGCATCGGTCACAGCAAGCACTGAAAGCTGCTCGTATGTGTTTTTTTTTTTTTTACAAAAAGATGTCTGCATGTATGTTCGATCACTATGTTGTATACTTAACATCAACTTACATCATTCGTTTTTCTATCCAAAAGAAAAAACAGAAGAAAACCCTACATCATTCGCTACAAGCTACTGAAGCTAGCTACCTAAGCAACGATGTAGTAGCAAGCTGATGCATAAACAGAGGAACCATGTGAAATGGTGAAATTAATACTGTGCATACTAAACTCATTTGAACTTGAAACTTCAAAGGCCAAAGGCGAACTGCATGCGCATATTTTCACACAATGTTGTAACTAGAAAGAAAAAAATTATTCGCAAAGCCGTTCGTATGCTTCTGTGGTTCATGCATAATCTGCAAAGGACGTTGCCTAACTTTCGGTATGGTTGATTATCGCAAGGGGTTTGTGTGGTTTGTGGTTCATTGTCCATTATTGCAGTGCCTTGTGTCATTCTAGTTTTGGATTATTAAGATTGCTACTGGTACTGCTGATGCGTCAAAGACTATGACTCATATCAAGGAGTGGTCTAAGTGTTTTATCATGCAGCAATGGTTTATGGCTGGTCATGGACATGACGCCTCATGGCCGGCAGGAAAAAACGAGATTGGTTCATATTGATATAAATTGGTCTAGTGGGTCTCCCAAAAAGGCTAATGGTCTTCGGGTGCCAAATAGATACGTTTTTGACTTGGGCTTTGTTTCGAACCAAACTAATTAACTAGACCTCTTCCAGGTTATGGACTTCTTCAGTTTGTTTGCAATCCCTCTCTTAGTCTATCAGTCTCTAATTAAACCTAGAGTTTTTTTCACCAACAGTCCCTCAATTCTGGTGTACCTACCAATGTGATACCTCAACTCTTAATCGTACCAATGTGATACCCAGACTCTAGTATTGCTATCATTGAAGTACTTCCGTCAGTTTTTTTCAACTTTTCCGTTATCTTGGTGACGTGGCAGGTACGTGAGGCCCACAAAGAGGGTTAAAAGACAAAATTAACCTCATCTGAGAGGAGCAATGTTTTTCCCGCCCTTTACCTTGAGAAAGACACCCAACAATTCTAATTTTGGCGCCAATTTTCACTCCATACTCCTTAATTTGTGTCTAATATCTAAACTAAAGAACTACCGCCAACCAGTCAACCACAATATGATAAAACCTAGATCAATCTCATTTTCTATTTTTACCCTAGCACTTGTTAAACTAACAGAATAAATATATAAATTTATATGGAACATCTCATTTCCACAATCTCATAAGAATATAAAAACACATAACTTAACGAAATTCAACTACATGTACCATTAGTTCTTACAAGCAAAAATCATGGCAGATCAACATAAAAGGTGGCAACTAATGGTACTTAAACATGTATTTGAATTTCGTTAAGTTATGTGTTTTTATATTCTTATGAGATTGTGGAAATGAGATGTTCCATATAAATTTATATATTTATTCTGTTAGTTTAACAAGTGCTAGGGTAAAAATAGAAAATGAGATTGATCTAGGGTTTTATCAGATTGTGGTCGACTGGTTGGCGGTAGTTCTTTAGTTTAGATAAGAGACACAAATTAAGGAGTAGAGAGAGAAAATTGGCGCCAAAATTGGAATTGTTGGGTGTCTTTCTCAAGGTAAAGGGCGGGAAAAACATTGCTCATCTCAGATGAGGTTAATTTTGTCTTTTAACCCTCTTTGTGGGCCTCACGTACCTGCCACGTCACCAAGATAACGGAAAAGTTTAAAAAAAACTAACGGAAGTACTTCAATGATAGCAATACTAGAGTCTGGGTATCACATTGGTACGATTAAGAGTTGAGGTATCACATTGGTAGGTACACCAGAGTTGAGGGACTGTTAGTGAAAAAAACTCTTAAACCTATAATCAAAGGTTGAGGGTGGCTATCTAACACTTCAACGCGTTTTGGTTTTCAACTTCTCATCTCTCACTCTTTGTTCTTTAAATTGCAACGAGCAAACTTTCAAATCTGAGCCAGTTTGATATCTCGGCCTTATCCCATTCCAACTGATAATCCCGGTATAACAGTTTTGGTAGCCGGTTTTGGTAGTTGATTTCTCCTCCTGACTAGATAGAGTTGGTACAGTTGTTGGTTTAAGCAAAAACACCCTCGTATCATATCGGTTCCAGCCCTATTTTCTAACATGCAAGTTTCAAAGTTATTAAACACTTTGATAATGATAGTTTTCTTGAAGCATCGCAATTGAGCACATTGATGTAGCTTACTATCTATAAAGTTATCTATGAGTTTGAAATAGGTTTGGATCATGTGTTGTAGATTTAAAATTCGTGAATGAATTATTTAAGTATAAATCTCCATTTTTAGGGTCGACTATATAATATGTCATTTTGGCATATGCCACCAAGTCATTTACCGTGCAATACAAGTCTTTTTATTAAAAAAAAAAGGACATAATAGACTAGGCGAGACATGGTAACCGTAATTTATAAACGTACAGTTAAAAAAACTATTCATCTTCTAGACTAAAATCAAAACAACAAATGAAAAGATTGAGAAATGATAGTACGTAATAATTGCAAGCTGCGTCGGACAACCTGTGATTTGCATTAGTCTACGAAGCGTCAATGAGTTTGTCACATCCCGGGACCTGCTCCGCCATAACACGATATTGTCCGCTTTGGACACTCTCCTCTCTGCCCTCACGGTTTTATTTCTGGGAGCCCACGAGCAACTTCCCAGTAGATCACCCATCCTAGAATTGCTCTAGGCTAAGCAAGCTTAACTTCAGAGTTCTCATCCATTCGAAGTCAGTGAGCCCCCAAAATGCATCGTGTTAGATGGAGGTGAATATGTACATATAAGACACATCACCTCCTCTTCGTTGGCCGATGTGAGATATACAATCCACATCCCTTAGGAGTCTGACGTCCTCGTCGACACACTCACACCACACAACATAGTGGCTCTGATACCAAATTATCACATCCCGGGACATGCTCCGCCATAACACGATATTGTCTGTTTTGGACACTCTCCCCTCACGGTTTTGTTTCTAGGAGTGTAATACCCCGAATTTTTTTGTTGGCTTTGTATATATTCATGTAAGTTATTAAACTTGTAAATTGAATAAAAATCAAATTTTTCGTTTCCTCGTCAATGTCAAATGAAACGAAACCGACTTCAGAAAATTTAAATTGAAAAACGTTAAGTTTTCTGTTACTCGAGAGACAACTTTTATTTTGTTGCTCGTCTCCGAAAACTTTCTTCACGGAAGTTGTAGAGCTCGTCAATACGAGTTCGTGAACACATCATACACCTGAATCGGATATCGTATGTGAAAGTTATTATCAACGGAAGTTGGTTTCCGGATTTGGAAAATGTATAAAATGATGTTTTTAGGAAACCCTAGTTTTCTATTTTGGAAACAGTCTCTCTCTCTCTCTCTCTCTCTCTCTCTCCCTCCCTCCCTCCCTTCTCGACCACGACCCTCCCTCTCAAAATCGCCTCTGCCAATCTCTCAGCTCCGGCCACCGTGGCTCTCACCGCCGGTCCCACCGCACGGTCTCCAACTCCTACCCTTAGACGCTACACGATGCCGCTTGCCGCATCGAAGTTCGATCGACAACTTGAAGCTTCTGCAATTCGCTGTCGTCCAAGCTTCTCACCACCAATCCTCACCCCCGGTTCCACCTACAAGCGATTTGGGGCTCGAATCGCGCCGCACTTCATCCTCCACTAAATCAGTCATTGTTGGCGTTTCAAGCTCCTCCGGCGACTTCCCGTCGGTTCTAGGGTCCAATATAAGTACGAGAATGTATATAATCATGTGATGTACATTTTTGTGTTGATTGTTTTGTGGTTTGAAGAGTTTCGAAGGAGAAGGAGGGGGAGCTCGTGCCGCCGCATAGGGCGGCGCGTGAGAGAAATTGGAGTGATGGAGGGACGATATTAGGCCGTGGAAGGGATGAGAAGAGGAGAGGAGTGAGTTTTTGGTGGTCGTGGGCAATTTGAGGTGGTGCGTGAGCACCACGCGCACCCACTGTGGGCGGCGTGTGAGCATCACGCGCGGCTGCCGGAGGGCGGCGCGTGAACAGTATTTCCGAGCAGTAAATTGTAAAAATAATTTCTAAATAGTACATTGTAAAAGTAATTTCTGAACAGTTAATTGTAAATGTAATTGCTAAACAGTAAATCGGTGAATAGTAATTACGCGAACAGTAATTACAATGAACAGTGATTTGGTTAACAGTAATTACGTAAAAACCGTAATTTGTTGAACAGTAAACAATTGTACTGATTCGGCATTTGAGGTTTTACGTATCGTTTCTAACCACTTTATTATGCAATTAGGTGACCGACAAAACGAGTGAGGGAATTGCTCTCGGTGTCGTTAAAATTACACCCAGGCAATAAGGTGAGTAAATCTCACTATGACGAGCCTACCCCTGACGGTGACTCATATTTATGTTTTCTTAAAGTGATTACACTAGGACATGTATATAATATAGTGGGTTGTGTATGTGTATAAATGGTAAATGCAATACATATATATGAGTTGCTATATTATATACTGTTACGTTTTTATTTCCAAATGAGTTGTACTATGGTAACTATATTTATAGTATTGAGTAAGAGTCGCTTGGTTGTTGTACAATAAACATGTGTTAATTTTTATATTGTACGCAGTTTTAACATTGAGTCTTGTTAAAACGTTTTTCTGGTCTTCGGACGTTGTTGGCAATAATCGGAACCGAGTCTTGGCCGGGTGTCAGTTACGATTCAGTTAGAGCTCTAGTATGTATGTCGGTGTACTGCATGAGGGGTAACAGATGGGTTGCATGGGTCTCATGAGTACCCATATTTTTGTGTGATATTGGGTAACAGATGGATTGCCCATTATCTGTCGGCGTATTGCATGAGGAGTAACAGATGAGTACCTGTATTTTAAACATAATTGGGTAAACAAATGGGTTGCCTAATACATCATGAGTACTTATATTTTCAAATGTATTTGACAACCAAATAGGTCGTCCAATGTTTTACGATTACATCTATTTTTAAATGTCATTGGTATTTTCTTTAGTATGTGATGTGTGTTATACTATTGGTTTACTCATACAAGCTGTAAAACTTACCGGGTTTGTGTATACAATCCCGGTGCACTTATTCGATGGTGTAGGGGATAGTTCTGCATGTGCGAATTAACAGAATTGGAGGGCTTTTTCTGAAGATTGTCGAAGTTTATTTATTCTATTTGTGGTGAGAATTGAGAGGATTTTACATTTTCATTTGTTATAATACTTGAATTATAAACTGGTTTTGTAATAATCAAATCAACTGAGTCGTACTTTGAACTCAGTTTCGATACACTGTGACTATAAGATTATTTCAATATATTTGAGATTGTTTTAGAGTTTTTCATGGCTTCAATTTCGATTTTTATCACTCGAAATTTCGGGGTTGTGACAAGGAGCTCAAGAGCAACTTCCCAGTAGGTCACCATACCTGGGATTGCTCTAGGCTCAACTTGCTTAACTTCAGAGTTCACATCCCCTCCGAAACCAGTGAGCCCCCAAAAGATCTCGTGTTAGATGGAGATGGACATGTACATATAAGACACATCACCCTCTCTATGTTGGCCGATGTGGGATATTATAGAGCTTATACATAGGATAGTTTTCTATCTCTCGTTGACAATGTAGGAATCTATCGGCATTTGGCTTCTCTGGTTAACCTCAAACAGCTTCGTGTTTTTCTTTGTTTCTTTACACAAAGGCGTGCATTATATATAACCCACGAATTCAGAGACTTCTCTTTGTATCTACCTTTGTATTCTCTCAATCTCTATATACAACTCTAATCTGGTTTCTTATTTGATATTTGCTTTTCCAGCTTCTCTGTTTTTCATTAAACTATGCTCGAAACCAGACAAAGACTTGATTTAATTGGAGTATATATGTACATGTTTCATCGATATGATATTAGAGCTAGCTACTGCGGCCATGTTACCCTTGATAATCCCCAACATATTTAATGTCTGATGGCATGGAAGTCCTTTGCGTTGTGTGTAGGAATCGAATCACAATGCCTAGTTCACATTTTGGGAGAGTTGAAATTGTTTATAATCATCAAATATTGTAGCGAGATTTGAGACTTTCTCTGAAATTATTGGGAATGATTAAGGAGAAGATTCCTTATAATTAACCCTTTGATTGTTTGCAAGGATGAACAAAGAATAAGGAGAATATATGTTGTACTGCGGAGTATTGAAATATTGAATTGCTTTCCAGGGCCAAATTCTTTTGTTATTTTCTTAATGATTCAATCCACATGCATATTTAAGTGGTGGCCGGTGTTTAAACTATTAGCAGCCTGTTGTCAAAAAAAAAAACTATTAGCAGCCTTTAATAATCATGGTAAATTAAACTAAACTAAGAAAGCTCTTGGAAGATAGTTAGATATTTTCTTCACGAAGGGAAATTCTCCAAATCAACACATTACACCATTTGTCTAGTCGGTAATCAACTTGAGAAGTTCACTATACAATACCACTTATCTAGTTAGTGAAGTTGGGAAGTTCACTATACAATTGTGCCCACTTCGTGAAATCGCGTTGAACTTTCTCTGAGGTTGCGTACGATTAACTCACTAGTTACGTAACGTAAACCATCTCTACGATTAGCTAGCAACACCTAAACTCACATAATCGGAGGCAAACATTAGTCATGAGGTACAAAATGGTCGTGTTTCTAGTTACAACTTGTATACAAAAACGTCGAAACCTTCTAATTACAAGCGCATTGCACTCTGTATAGAGTTGTCTCGATCTAGCTAGGTTATGTTGGACGTTAAGTACTCTATCTAACCATATTACTTGTTTCCTCCCTCATAGGAACTTGTTCTCCTCCTTCATACGGGAAAACCCTAGTAAATATGTTAACCAAACCCAACAACCCAGGTTTGGAAACTGATGTATCGGTCCTTTTGAGAATTATAAGCACCTGAAACCAACAAAAGGGTCGAGGTAAGAAGTTATGAATCAAGAACGTACGTGTACGTGAATAAATGAACACGCATGCTCGATCATGTAAAATGTCACAATCAGACAAAGTTCCATGTTTTTTTTTCTGAATCTCTCATGATCGAAGATTCTTCAAGTAACGCCTCCGCCATCAAATTATGCTCAGTAAAATACTTAGATGAACAACATTATATATGTAGAAGCTTGATTCTAATATATAGGTAGAATCAGACTAATTAAACGTGGCTATCCAAAGGTTAATTGTTTTCATGTAGCTTAATTATGTATATATCAAGCACCGCATGCAACATTAGTTCCTGACTCTTGTGTCTAGAAATCTTCTCCGATGAGTCCGATCATATTCCTAACATCTTATAATGTTAATTAGCGCGCATACGATTTTTTTGCCAGAACAAAATCTTCTGACAACATGATCATCATCGATCTCCGCTACAGTAATCACTAGCTTAATCATAATGATCATCATATTCATCTCCTTTCACAAATAAGCATTTATAAATAAATAAATAAAAATTAAAAGATTCCAATCAACTAAAACGAAAAAGAAAAATAAAGACAATAATCAAGATTGGCAACTATATATATACATCTCTCTATCTCTCTCTCTCTCTCTCTCTCTCTCTCACACACAGTTTGGCCAATATCGCATTTCTTTTTGTTCTTTACCAACACAACCTTTAAACGTAGGTCCCGAACAGATAGACCCCAATAATTTGATTCACATGGTTGCATATATGGTCTACCCTTATAAAACTAGTCCATCTTCAAAATACATTTCTGCATTACATACACATATATATAAAATTGGCATGCAAATAATTAATATATGTAAAAGAAGAGTTAGACATTCTAGGAAGGAAGCTACAATTTGATGTCTGCAGAGTTTGCATGGACAAACAAAAATGGTGCCTGTCGTGTATTTGAGAGAAGGGTATGCATGGCCCTGGCCATTTTTATACTTCGAATTGAATTGAATAAGCTTTGCCCTTTCCTTAAAATATACCCATACTCTATTATCAGCTTCAGATCATTTTCCCCAAATGGGTGTCTTATTAATAAAGGCTCACAGTTTCACCTCATAGTGAGATTTGACAAGGCACAGTAATTTGTAATAGGTGAAGTGCGGGAGTGACAGCACAGTACAAGGTTATATCTTCAAAATTATTTTTGGTTGTAACAGTTTTCCCCCTACTCCTAGTACTGCTTTGTTTGTCCCCAATGGGGTACAATTAACATTTTAACATTTTTCCCTACGATTTTTACCTGTACGTACTTGCATGCATGTGTGCGTAGGGTAACTTCACTTGAGACAATATGTCATAATTAATGTAAGTTTATATAATTCACTTCATGTAAAGAGATTCGTACTGGCGTCACTTTATACATAATGTGTTCCTCATTGTATATATGCTCCTTTATCTAAAGAAAAATATAATAATAACCATAAGAAACCGACATATAATCAAGTGATTCAAGTTTCACTTTGTCTAGGCCATGAGAATCGAAAAGGAAGAAGCTACCTAGCAAGATTCATCTGTTTTTTCTAGGCCTCTAGGGATATAACGAGAAGATGCTTTGCGACCAATTTTACTTTCTCCGCGTCAAGTCTATCATCATCTTGGAGATCGACCGACCTAGTAAAGTTCCAGTGATTTTGAGTCTTGAGTTGTTGCTTACGGCCTTCTGTAGTGTAGTATAGGGACCTCGGCCGAAAGGCGAAAAGGTTACGAAGTCACTTAGCTCCCAAATGCCTCTCCTTCACGGCCAAAAGGTAACAGAGGCGTGCAAAGGTTTCCTCAAGCCAAACGGAGATTGACCATGTCGAGCTAAGTGATTTAGTAGCATTTTCGCCTTTTGGGACGGGCGATCCCAACATATATTAGAATTGAAAGTAGATTTCGCCTACGTAAACAACCACGTTGGTATCCCATCGCGTAGAGTGCATGTTTACATAACATATTAATTTTTATATATCAACAAGCTAGAGGTGCACGCTAATTTTGATCGGCTAGATTTATGGATACATATAATTTTTTCTGACATGTATATACAGTTGGAAGCATGATGCGCCCTGTTAATTAAGAAAATCGTCCGTACCAGTTAGTTATATGTTCACCTTGTGAACTTACAGTACTCAAACTAAATTGTTGGACGAATCATCACAAGCAGACTTAAGACGGAAAAACAGTTACGCAAGTTAAACGGTTTTACGAGTTGTAAAATTGACGCAACGTTCTAAAAAAAAAATCTAATTACATCGTGCTGACATATGTACCCTACTCAATGGGTGCTTTCATATCCAAGAGCAAGATCATTTTACCCTTTGTCTAGGCTCATAAAGGGTAGATGCTTTTGTGGGGATTTTCACCTCTTCCCCCCTCACTCATAAGGACCCATCTCAATGTCATCATTTTCCCCCCTATCTCGTCAATTCATCATCTTTGCCTGTACGTACTAGAAGATCAAACTGAACTTTCTCCCCTAGCTTCCTCTTTTACTTTGTTCAAGTTTCAGCATCTTTCCTCGGGTCCCCATTCCCTGTTCCTCACAGAACTAGTAAAGCGTTTTTGGCCCACGCTATTACACAAGGGTCTCACATAGCACACGGTTTCCTCTTTCCTCTTTCCTCTCCTTCTTTTCTCTTCTCTCCTCAATGCTCAATTGTCGCCGGGTGATGATTCAGATTGTACGGACGGCCTGGCAAGCTAGATACATAGAACTCACTGTGGCGCCTATGAAAATATCCTTCCCTATCGTATCATTTTCTTAATTAGTTTTCTGTAGTGAATGCTGGAAGCTTGCTATTAGTTTCACTTTTCATATTCTGTGCTTAGAGATAAAGACTGGCTTGGCTTGGCTTAGCTAGCAAGTGCCACCGAGAAAGGTCGATCATCAGACAAGAATTCATGGCCTTTAATAAGGTGTGGGAACCCTGCCCCGGACCCCTCTCTGCCCTAATTATTGTTATTTTTCGTTTCTTTAGTCTAATTATCATGCTTTGCTTGGCAACATGAAATTAGTCCTCACTTCACCATCACACTGATTGTTCAATCCGGAGCGCGAAGGGGCCGATTGACAGTTTTTATCAACCGAGGAGGGTCGGCAATGGGGACTACGTACGGCGCCAATTAACCCTAATGACCGTTTTTCCCCTCTCTTGAATTTGATCATGTGAAACATCAACTTTTACCGTAATGTGTCAAGAATGTCCAAATAACATATAGTATATGTTTTGACACAAAATTTAAATGACTTAATCGTTTCACATATGATGTAATAAAGTAAAGAATGTCGACAACCATAATTTCATGTGTTCGACCACAGATTCTTGGAGGGGAGGAAGTGACTTAAAGCAAAGGCAGTGAAAGTGAATAGGTATCTACATCTCCGGTAGACGTTGATAGACCCCCCCATTGGAGAAAAAAGGCCACTCAAATTTTTGCACTAGAAAAAGAACAACTAGATCAATTTGTGTACACTTGCCGATATTTCAGTATGAAAAGGATCAAGAGTTCAAGACAGAAAGGGATGTATGCCACAATATTAAAGCAAATAAAATGGATCCCAGGAAACAAATATCTGGATTAGAGTCACCATCACCTCGACTTCAGATTTGAAAAAAAGCTGAACACCACCATAGAGGCAATCATACTGGTTCAAACTTGTATATATGGAAACCCTCATTGTATATAATATATATAAAACCTTTTACTGTATGCCATGCTGGAGTGACATGACTTTCTAGGCTAAAAAGCTGAAATACTTGAACACAGTACTCTCTATTTTGCTCCTCTTTTTACATAGCCGGCAGTACTTGTAGTTTCCACCACACATTGAATTGAATGATTACAATGTTTATCTAGAAAATAATTGATGATGAACAAATTAAGACATTACGTAAAAAATTGTGGAAGATAATGTAATTATGAAGCCTTATTCTGTAATTCTAGCTACTGTATTTCATGCACAGTACGATGCTTGAACTTAAGCTCCATTGAATAGACATGATCACAATAAAAAGGCTGAGAGAGAGAGAGAGAGATTGAAGTTTTGGTATAATCGGACACATTTACAAAAAATCGGGAAAAAAAGAGAGAAGGAGACGAAGAAGAAGAAAAATCCTATAGAAGCCACACAAACCTGTAGTAGTAGTAATAACAGAAGAAGCCCTTCCAAGCCCTCCTCTCACATTCATCAAATTAAGAAACTTTCTGGTGATGATTCGAAATTCCGGTCTCTCGAGTTAGCTGGAATAGCTAGAGCTGATGAAGATGAAGCTAATTATAGGGTCTGTCCAAAAGCTACAGCGAGTCTCTGAAGATCCTTTGTGTACAGTTCTGAAGAAGCTTGAGGCCAACTCGTGGTTGCTGCACCCGTACTACTTGATCCATTGTTGTTCATGAAGTACTGTGTTTCTGGTTTGATTTCAGCACTGTTATACTGAGAAGAATGGTTCATATTCTGCATAGTGTTGGTTCCCATCAGAAATGGACTATGGATATACTCGGACCATTTGTTAATCTCTTCCACGTCGTCGGATTTTACAGGCACGTCTGGCAGTATCCCCCAAGAGAAAGCGGCTGCAGAGTTGTCGAACCCGCCATTGTTACTGTAGCCGGCACTGGACTGGTCCCATGAGACAGTGGAAGAATTATCAGAGGGGAGACTAATGGAAGGCTTCACACGTGTGCCGAAAAGCGAGCTACTTGACATGGAAGGCAGAAGTGTTGCCGGTGTACTCATGCTGCTGCTGAACTCGGACACCATTTGAGGATCAGAGTTGGACCTGGAGGTTTGATTGAGGAAGCTGAAAGTTTGGTTTGGATTTACTGCATTGAGCCCCATGGTTTCTGAGGATGATGACCCGAAATTCGACTGGTGGTGATGATGGAAAGAGAAATACCCCACAAAATCAGATGGCCTGCAATTGGTGGTGGTGGAGCCTTCATGCGAGGTTTGTGCTCTGTCTATGAAGAAGTCTTGAGTGTTGTTGTTCATAACTTTGCTGGAAGAAGAGACCTCAACTGGGTAACTGTGGTTTTCGGCTTGCTTGGAATTCGCTACAGCCTCAACCAGATGGAGTTCATTGGATCCCACAGAGGCTTTCTGCTGCTCATTGCTCTTGTAGTTTGTAGGAGAGAGCTGGCTTATAATCTCTTTGCTGTGATCGGTTAGTTCAGTTTCTGCTGAGATTGGTTTGTGAGTGTTGGGGTCAATGCCTCTTTGCCTCAGCTTCTTCTTAATGCAGGAATTCCATAGGTTCTTGATCTCATTGTCTGTCCTTCCGGGTAATTGAGCTGCAATCTGAGACCACCTGTTGTAGCAAAGAAACCTCATTTTCTTTAGAACCCAGAAGATGAACAAATGTCCTTAATAATTTTCCTTAAAAGAAAAGAAAAGAAATAAAGTACCTGTTGCCCAGAACTGCATGAAGCTCTATTATCAAGTTCTCTTCTTGCTGTGAAAATGGACCTCTCTTCAAATCAGGCCTCAGGTAGTTTATCCACCTCAACCTGCAACTCTTTCCACATCTTTGTAGGCCTGAAAATTCATGTACACAATCATACACCATAATCACACGACACATAGTTAGAGAAAGACTGTAGCTTTTTTTTTGTTTAGTCTGTTGAAAGTGAAGACTTGAGGGGTTTGAGTACTAGTTCTTAGTCAGTTAATACCTGCAAGCTTAGGAACTGAGCTCCAACAGCCATGGCCATGCTTAGTGATGTAATTGAGAAGCTTCTCATCTTCTTCAGGAGACCAGAGTCCTTTCCTAAGCTTCTGCTTGTAGCAGCAAGAATGCCTCCCCATGTGGAATCTCAGTCACTCAACTCCAAACCCACCTGTGCAAATTTATGCAATGCTGTCACAACACAGGAGGATTTCAGAGGGGCTTTTGACGATGTTGTATTCTTTGGAAGTGAAGTATGGTGGAATTTCTGAAGAGAGAGACAGAGGGAAAGAGAAGAAGAGAGATGATAAGGGGAGTTAAGAAAATGAAATGGCAGCCTGGTAGGGAATCAAATTAATAGGGAGGGATAAGTCTTAGTCATGAGGGTGATTGGAGATTGTAGGTTTTGAGTTTATAATTTCATTTTCTTGAGTTGGGTTCTTCTGCTTTCCTCCAAAGCTCACTTGGCTCATCCATGGTGGGGTCTATCGATATCGGACGGTTCAGAAGCAGCGGGGGAGTACCATGGTGATGGATATAGGCTTGTAACTAGAGAAGTAATGTGGAGAAGGAGCTACAATTATTTGACTTTGATATGTCTTAGTCTCATTATAAAAGGTAGTATGAGGAATAAGAACTTGGTACATTTCTAGGGCATTTCTTGAAAGATGTTTACAATCTATCCATGAAGAATTTGGAATTGACATAGATTATTCACTGTTGGAATTTGGAAATTAGAGGAGCATGGAAATTTGAAGAGTTTGTAGGTGGAGATTAAGGCAGTCCATTTCAATAGATTGTCAAAAATGGAAAAAGTAGAAGCTAGGAGCTTGTATTAAGTAATACCTAATTCATCAAACTCTATCCAAATATTCTTAACACTAAAGCAGCAACACCCTTTAGGAAAAGGGAAGATTTCTGTGGCAAAGAAATACCCATGACTGGTAATCTTTGCTAAAGTAAGGTTATACACCAACAAATGGTTAATAACTGAAGCTCAATGCATTTATTGTTTGGAAATATTTTCTAAAGGACGGTTTGAAATTAAATCAGTTTATTAGGTTACCAAAAAGATTCGTACAGGATGGTGCATGTGAAGATAATCCTTTATTTTGATTTACCTTCATCTATTGAACTGTTCTACTTCCTACTCCATTTGTTTTCTTTTGTTTCATAAAGCAATGTGAAGATAAACTGTGACGAAATGCTTTAGTTAAAGAGATTAACGGAAGTCCAACGAGAGTCATACAGGCTTATTCTGCTTCTCATATTCCCGGCCCACATAAGGTAAAATTCATAGTTTCACCCTAAATGAGTCTGATGATAATTACTTTTATCATAAAACTTTAACCACTAACGTGATATTGAAGGAATAAATTATATGTATCAAATTGGTTTAGTAAGCTCCTTTATTGACGAACTTTTGTGTCATATACTTGGTATCATACTGCTCCCTTTCTTCTCTTAACTTTTTGGATAATTTTCCCGAATGATGATTACTTTGAAAAGTTTCATAATTGGTTTCAAGAACACAATGTATTTGAGAATTGAGCTGTGTTTCTAATTACTTCTTTAGAAAATCATTGAAATTCTGCCAACAACTTCTTTGTTTTTGAGTTCTTTTTATTAATTGTCAGCCCTTTTCATTTGATCTTCTGACTCCATGCAGAACAAGTTGTATGACTGTGTGCAGATGCTAAGCAGCTAAGTAAAGCTATGCAGATGAAAAGAAGTAATTGCTGAATACAGGTATATATTCTATTCTATATAAATATGATAGTAATGACAACAGTATAGCTGTTCATAATTATTTAGTTGATTATGTGTTTTGAAAGCTGAATGAAGACAAATCGATTGCATTATTAGTACTTAGCCAGTGGCTTGTGAAGCTTAACGATTAATTGCATCAGATGAACCCTCAAAACATCATCTCTTCATTGAATACAACTCGGTTACACATTTCTGTATAATTTGTGTATTTGAAAAAAAAAATAGAGGAACAACACCTTCTAGCTTTTCTCTGCAATATTGTATCCAATAATGCAATTACGTTATCAAAGTGATCGAGTGACAAGTATTTACATACTCTAGTTACGCCCGGTAGCTTTATATATCTTGTTGACTCATTGTTTCATAAGGTCATAATTTTTTATGAAATACTTACAGTTAGATGTTAGCTAAAACTTGTTAACTTCATATACATCATTCTCTAATCATTTGTGCTTTTGAGGCGTGTTATATGCTAGTTGGGCTCACAGGTTAGCATTATGAACATTCTCGACTATTCTTTTATAAATTGAACTTCCGAGACTAATATTGTATGTGGTGCACTTGATTCGACTCCCTAATTCCTCTCTTCTTCCCACGGCTAGGCCTCTATATTAATATTTATTATTTAAGAATACCCCAATATTGGTGCAAGCAGTTCTTGACTTGTTATGTAAACAAGTGTTTTTGCATAAAGGATAGAAAGAAAAAGAATAAGCTTCTCCTTTATAGTTGTGGATGAAAAAGTATACTATGCAGGGCAAAGACTAAAATATGCATGGGATACAAATATCCAAACTAAGTAAAATGTCTTCCCCATAAAGAAACAGCTTCTCCTTTATAAACAAACAATTTCTCCTTAACTAAATACATTCCTCTTGATCAAGATGAAGATGATGATATGAGAATATTAATAATAACTTTCTGTAATAGCCTGTCCGCTTGTTCTTTGTATTATGAAGCTTCCCTTGACATTAGCAATGTCTCAATTCAGACATCCTTCTGTGTTTATATTTGAAGCATTAATTAATTAAGATCAGACCCCATAAGAAGATGATTATAATCTCCATTCCTCATCATGAACCATATGAACTGTTCTATGAATAAGTCAACTATGGTTACATGTTTATTCCCCTTGTTCTATTTGCTTATCCCAAATCACATTTTAAATCATCTGTCGGCTGAAGCTTTGCTGTCATTTCTGGATTTTCACCTTTCTATATTCCTCTCTCTGCATATAGAAACTGCTTCATATGGGGTTTACTTAGCTCTTCTTCTTTTTTTCTTTTTGACCCTGTTTTCAAGGGAGTGAGTGAATCTCTGTCCTCTGTGTTCAAATGATTGGAAGATGCTAAAGAATTCATTTTCATTGTCTTTATATTCTTCTTCAATCTTCATTTTACCTTGGTCTGAATTGGAATGTAAGTTACCTGCAGAATATTCTTGTTCTTGGTCCAATTAGTACCTCAAAGCCTCAAGAACCACACAAAGGAAGGGGCATTAGCTTGATTCATGTTGATATTAATCAAGATAATGTTTGCATTATAGTGCTGTTCAAGGGTATCAATTAAGGACAAGAGAGGTGCATAAGGGGTTCCCTTCATAAACACTTTAGTAATCATGACCAGACAAAGCTTGGGACAGATCTAATCCAAAATCACTACTTGAAATCAATGTACCATTTGTATATCACAACTAGCTATCTGAGCTGGACTAGATATAAAAGCTATATACTTGAGAACTTACATTTAATGTAAGAGGCAATATATTGGTCCCAATTTTTTTTTTTTTTCACTTTCAAGAACAACCCACATCAAAATTGAAATTACATAGAAAAGACTGTTGTGGGTCTTTTGTTAATCAGAATATATGAAGTTTCAGTCTCTGCAGGCCCATGCTGTTTTATTGATTACCAAGCTTGATTATTGGACCACTGCAAGTACCATTTTAGCAGAAGAAAGATTAATTTGTTTTGCAGCTTTGCATTAGTATTACTAGCCTTTTACCCCGTGCATTAGCACGGTTAATCTTCCCACTCCCCATTATTATTGGGGGGGGGGTGAAAACTGATTATCATCGGGTTCTTTATTTTTCTCAACTACAATCTCATATATTTCTCTTTTTATTTTAATTTTTTGTTTGTTTTACTATAGTAACCTTTCAACATATCTGTTCTATGGACTAATTTATTTATAGCAAATGGAGTTCTTCGAAATTTTGAAAAATTGGTGAACATGTTGACACTAAAGAAAAACCTCCGGTTATAGTAGTGGAGATACATTATATGAAAAAAAGTAATCCAACTCTTCTAATTTAAGCTCTAGCAGACCAACAGAAAGTGATTTGACAATGTTACTATACATGTATTTAGTTCTGTTCTCTGGTTATTTTCGTCATCTTATATAGACTAAAGCTTTGATCTGCATCAATTGATTTGTGTGTGCACACTTTACAGAAAATATATCCACTCAGGTTCTCTAAGACTTGGGATTCACATATTCTTCTGTAGAAAGAAGAAAGTCTTATCACAACTCAATTAGTTCTCTGTACGTAAGGCAAAGTGTGAGCTCTCATCATGTGGGAGGTTTTTGATAAACTATGATTAGCACTACTTTAAGTGCATCATCATTTAAGCAAGTGTAAATCGATCACAACATCTTAAGTAAAGAAAAAAGGCAGGATATGAAACAGGCTGATTTTGATTTGAAAAATTCGTAAACCGAAATTCATGAAGAGAAAGATTTTGGGGAAGGTCATAATGAAAAAGGTTACTGAGATGGAGGGGGACATAATCTCTATGCCCTTGAAAAATGAAGCTGCTCCTCTTTCGCATTATCCCTTAAAGCCATCTTTTCATAAGCCAATTCATTCTAAACCGACAACTAATTGACTGAAAGAGCAATGCTTTACTTAGTTTTAGAATAAGTTTCAGTTTATCCCCTCAAACATTACACCTAAAATCAGTTCACCCTTTAAATATTTAATTTAGTTAGTTCACTCCGTATACTCTCAAATTACATCAATAAAGCACAAAATTTAGATTTTCATGGTTAAAATATGATTAAAAACTATAAAAAAACTTCGAATCATATATGCAAGTCTAAAATAAATTTTCCAATAACTTTATTACAACAATGAAGCTTTAAAATTAGGTCTCATAACATAATTATCGTTATAATTCATATAAAAATATGAAGTTTGTCATTTTTTGATGTCATTTTAAAATATAGGGATGGACTGATTAAAATAAAAATTTAAAAGGTAAACTGATTTTTAATATAAAATTTAAGAGATAAACTGAAATTAATTCTTAGTTTTAACCGAATGACACTCATTGCTAAGTAAATCCTTTGAACTACAGATATTTATGTCAGAGACTAACCACACAATTTAAATCAAGATAATTAAGATCATGACAGCAATGACAACAGCCTAATACCAGTTTGTTTTTGGGAATTCTTTGCTGGTGTTTTGTATGCTTATGCATGTTTTTATATAATTAAGAATTTAAATGAGATAACCCCTTAGTTATTAGCTCCAAGTTTATGGGGCTAAGAAATGCTTAAACAGCATGCAGTTGTGAATTGAAAAGAATTTGTAGGAAACACTCCACATTGTGTTGCTGGAGAGATGAATCTAGAAAGGTTACATATGAGATGACCCATTAGCCCTAGTTTGGAAACATAAGCACATGGCTTTCTCATGAGATTTAGTTAAATCACAAATAAAATCTTAATTATTTTGTCACACATTGATGATAATGATGATAGAAACATGAACATCGATATCATGAGCCGTGACGTTTGCTTCATTGTCATTTCTAGAAGCTTAATATCTTGTTAACAATATTTTTAATTAAAAATTCTACTGTTAATTCCCCATTAGCAACACATAATCATGTTGGAGGGGGTTGATTAATGCCAAAGTGAAAGTGAGGAATGGTACGTAATTGACTTTAATTCAATATGAAGGCAACATTATAAGCAAACTGTTTGAAGTCATTTAATTTAACCCCATCAATTATCAAAAAAGCTTTGTCTGGTTGAATTGCTCACTTTGTACCCCATCCTTGAATAATTACACATTTGCTTTTGCTTTCTAGTGGGAAATGATAATCAACTTTCTTGCCCTCATTTACATCATTACTTCTAATTTGGGAGAGAGCTTATGCCCTTAAACCAATATGAAGATTCTAGTTCTAGTTAATGGGAATCATGCTTTCAGAAAATTTAGTCTTCTCAGCTCTCAATCAGTGTGCTTTTAGAAAACTGGTGCTGCCCTCTCATTGGTGCTTTGCCTAAACAGATTTTGATTGCAGCCTTGTAGGTACCTAATCAATATCATAACCAAAATAAAATATAAATAAGTGAACTGAGATCCATGATAGAACTTCAGTATCTAATCCATCCTCAGGACCAAAATTCTCTACCTGAAGTATCATCCATCTCTTTCTACACGCGTTATTCTCGACCACAATCAGTGTCGGAGCCAGAATTTTAGGTTCACTGGTGCACAAATGTTTCTCACAAATGATAATGAATTTTGATTTTTATCTTAAGTCATGGACATAAAAAGAATTTCAATAATTAACAAATTGGAAAGGTTTCAAGCTTGATTACTTAAGATCTTAAAAAAGAAGAAGATAGGAATATGATGTTACTCTCAATATTGAAAAAAAAAACAAACAAAAACACTTGGCTAAAAGGACATGAAACGAAAAATAAACACAAGGAAGCTGAATAGGTAAAAAATAAAAGAAATAAGACTGCTTGCAGCCCCTTGCAAGATTCGAACACAGAACATAGAATATGGGTTACTAACACCAAAACACTTCACCAAACAAGCACCTATGCAATGTAATAAACAAAAAATGTTTTAAAACTACAGGTGCACAGGAACCAGTAGGTTCTCAGGTGGCTCCGCCTCTGACCACAATAACGATTCATATGCACCTCATCGACTGGCAATCATTTGATACGTATATGTAATTGCGTGATATGTATGTGCATGAACTTGGTAGGATTCAATAGAGAAGTAAAATCCATTCTGAAGCGGATTCAGGACTTGTGTTTGAATCTAGCTAGTCGACCAACATATGTAGTTAGTCTTTGTTAAGAAAAAGAAACTCATGTAGTTAGTGTCACAAGGTTGCATTGAAATAGGTGTTTTAAACTTCCAACTAATTGAGAGTCAATAATGTGGAAACCTATGGTCCTGTATCTCTACTTATAAATCTGTTCAAATCAGATGGAAAAAGAGAGGCCTAACACAATTCATACCCACCTTGGACCTGCCACAGTTCTAAATGCATCATCCCCTTTTGGAGAGAAAAATGGCCTAATAGCTATCAAGCTTGCTGTATACAAAGATTACAGGCCCAATAGCATTAGAATAACAGTACTGAGCATCCTCTTGTAACTTATTATGAGCTTGTGGCATCAGCAAGAAGGAAAGAGGAGTCTGTTCATTATCTTTGTTGTGGCATGACTGGCATCAACTGTGGGTTCTGTTGTTAGCCAGAGATTCACATGCTCTTCCACTTTCCCTTTCCTATTCTTTTACTTTCTTTTGTTTATGAACATTACTTTGATATAACAAATGATTATAGGACCAGTAATCTTTTTGACAATGTACCACTAATCCACTATGGCATTCCCTCAAAATGGTGCTTCCAACTTAAAATTTGGATAAATAACACTAAATTAAAACTCAACCACATTTTTTCCTCAAATCTCCTCAAAGTTGAAATTTCTCCAACACTTTTCCAGACAAGTTAGATGAATAGAGATAGCTAGCTTGAGATAGCTGAGTTATAAGGTTATAGCTTGGAAAGTATAAATCATTTTTGGATATAAGGTTATAGCTTTGAACAAGATTTCAGCAAAATTTCTTGTCATTAACCAAAGCAATTGCAAAATTTCTCTTTTCTCATAAGGGGAAAATATGAGTGGCTCCGGGCTTCTTGGAGTTCTCTTGGTTTTCAAACCCTAAGAGATATCGGACGGCGGTGCCTTACTCTTTGGCAAGGCGGTGATCGTGGTTGGGTTATGTATGACGGCAACGGCGGGAAGTTTCTTGATGTTGATCATGTTGGCGGCGAGAGACTCCGGTCTGGTGGTTTCTTTGTCCGTGTCGGTTTTCAATTTTCGGCCATAACGTTGACTATCTTGGCGTTGTTCGTGCGGAGGGAAGCAAAGAGCAATGCTTTACTTAGTTTTGTACCGCCCTTAATAAGTTAGGTTCAAGACAACTTATGATGTACATGCCTCTCTGGGTTTGGTTAATGGAACTATTTTCTCAAAAAAAATGCATGCAGAATTTTCCCTAAACTCAACTCTTCAATTGATCAAACCCTAATTTTATAGGAACATCAGCGGAAATGCCTATATATATGGTATATATGAAAGAGGAAACATGATGCAATTCACATTTTCAATCTGTCATACACTTGGATCATTTTTGTATAACCAAAATGAGGTGGGGGATTTGCTGGGAGCATATGCATCTCCTATACACGATGTGCTCGATGACACCATTAATCACCAAGTTGTTGGTGATCATATAACCAGGCAATCGCTCCATGCATCAATTTCTTTGATATGGTCTTGAGGTGGTTGATAGTATGGAAGATGCGACATTGATCAACCCAAATGACTTGGAAAGAGGAAGAAATTGGTGTATAAGCTAGTCATGAAGATGAATATGCACACAATTTAGTGCTGCAAGTGTTTCCTTCTAACCCCGGGAATCCAACATTGCTGCAGTTTATTGTACACCCTAAATGAGAATCATACAGCAGTCGATCATACAAAGTCCATCGCTGCTTGGCCGCCATGGCCCCAACACTGACACTTCAAAATTTTCAGACCGTTCAAACTCAGAAGGCCTTATTTGGCCTAAAAATGAGAGGGTTGTGCTCAACTTAAACTCAGAAGAGTCCGGTGGTGCCGTCCAACTCGAACCCCAACCCCACTGTAGTCGTCACTCTAATTTATTATGTACTTTCTCTGATAAACAAAAGCAACTGGGACTCCTAACCCGAATCATTGCTATAGTGTGCCAGACCATGTGATGTGGCCTCTCTTTGACAACCTGTTCTTCTTGTTTTGTGGTAGCTGTTCATCATCTTCTTTCTTCTTCTTCCCCAAAGCTCACTTAGCTTTCTTTTAGGGGTTGTTGCCAGCCATATCATTCCTTTTTCACCTTTCTGTTTTAGTATCCCTGCTAAACTTGGACCTCTAAGCTACTGGAAGTCGAGTGATCACCATCTCGGAGTTGATTTCTGATGGCTACTGAAACCGTTTTAACACCTCCGATTGCTACTACTGATGAAAAGGTTAGTCCCTTCGATCTCTTACTTCACTCCGATTACTCCGATATGTATGTAACTTCAGTGATCAAGTATGATAAAAGATTCTTAGATTTCAGATGATCCGAAGTTTAGGTGGTGCTTAAATTTTTTTAAATATTGTTTTGTGGACTGGTTAGATTCTGTCAATACCAACTTGTGATTATGCCTGTACTTTGTTTTCGATATAGTTCCGTTATATGAATCGTATTTGATCATCATCATCATGAACTTCAGGAAGTAGTAGGCTGTAGAGATATTGCAACAGAAATAGACCCCTTGATCAGATAGGCTTGATAGTGATTGGTTATTGTCAAATTTTTCTGCAACTGAATATAATAACAGACAGATGCTAAAAGAGATCAAAACCATAGCTTGTAGCGACTTCCATGTTTTATAGACACCTATCATTAATGCGCCTACCAGTAGTTTTGGTTGGTTGGTTTTTCTGTGTGAAATATATTCCTGAATGGATTATATCAATTTCAATTACTGCAGCATGTTGAAAAGAAGGTGAGTGAAGAGGAAAAGGTTATTGAAGAAGGTGGCGTTCCTTTAACCAAAGAGAGCGGAGAAGAAATACTTAAAACTGATGATTCAATATGTCTAGAAACACCACCTGAATCTGAAGCTGTCATTCATCAGAAGTTCGAACCTCCTGTAGTTGAGGCTGAGAAGATTGATGTTGCTCCTGTCTCAGACATTCCAGTTGTAGGTGAAACAAAGGCTGGGGATGACCCCATTCCTGATATTCTAGAGCAGGTTGTTTTGGCTGAGAAGAATGCTGATGCTGCTGTCTCAGATGTTTCACTTGTAGAAAAATCACCTTTGATTGACCCCATTCCTGATACTCCAGAGCAAGTGGTTGATGTTATGAAGATTCCCGAAGAGGTTATTGAGAGTTCAACTGTGTCTGTAATAAGAGAAGCACCAACGGAACCAGCTCTAGAAATCATAGAGGAAGGCCAAGTAGAACAAACTAATATAGTTGATGCTCCTCAATCATCGTATGAGGCTATCGAGAAAACAGAAGAACCTTTGCAGGTTACTACTGACAAAGAGTCGGTGGAAACAGTACTAACAGATATTAAAGAGTCAGAACCGGAGTCTTTGAAAGTAGAGAAGCCAAAACTTGCTACTGCTGGAATGGAGGAAAAGCCAGGAGAGCCATGTGAAGTTACTGAAGAAGTTGAGACAAAGCAAGAGGAGGTTGAACTTGAGAAAAGTGTGCATGATGAAACAATGAAAGATGAAGGGTCTGCAGCTGATAAGGTTGAAACTATTTCATTCTCGGAGAATCAGAAAAGTGATGCAGAGAACACACCTAGCCTACAAGTGGAGGAAAAGCCAGCAGAGCCATGTGAATTTACTCAAGAAGTTGAGAGAAAGCTTGAGGAGGTTGAACTCGAGAAAAGTGTACATGGGGAAACAGTGAAAGAGGAAGGGTCTGCAGCTGATAAGGTTGAGCCTATCTCATTCTCAGAGGAAGTGAATAGTGAAACATATTACACACCTTGCCTAGAAGTGGACGAAGCACCAGAGCAAAGGAAAGTTGAAGAAGAAGAGAAAATACATGATGAAGTTGGACCTGAAATATGTCTGAAGAATGATATTGTGAAAGATGAAGATGTGATCGAAGCTTCCTCAATACTAGAAGAGGCTCAAACTGCTAAAGACTACGAACCTCAAGTCAAAATTCCAGAAGAGATTTTACTTAATGGAGATGGGATAAGTTATTATCTACCTGACACCACGGAAGCACCTGCCTCTGAGGACCAAAAGAAGGATGTAACTGAGGTTGATGTGGTTGATAAGCTACAAGAAGAGTCAGCAGTGGAGATTGAAAAGGTTGGAGGAGAGGTTCTGGAAACTAAAGAGACTGAAAAGGAAATTGCTGCAACTGAACCAATCAAAGAGGAAGAGAAGGCAGGACTAATTGCAATTGAGGTAGTTGAGAAACCAGCAGAAGAGACATCAGTAAAGCTGGGAACAGTAGGTGAAGAAAATGTTGAGACTCTGGAGATTGAAGAAAAGGTAATGAGTAATGTGGTAACCGAGGCATCAACTCAACCAGTCGAATCAGATAAAAAGAAAGAACTGAGTGGAGTTGATGTGGTTGAGAAGCTTGCAGAAGAGGAATTAGTAAAGTTGAAAGCTGTTGGAGAAGAAAATGTGGAGAGTCTGGAGATTGAAGAGAAGGAAAAGAGTAATGTCATAACTGAGGAATTAACGCAGCCAATTGAATTAAACAAAGAGAAAGAATTGAGTGGACTTGATGCGGTTGAGAAGCTTACAGAGGAGGCTGCAGTGGAAGTTCAAAAGGTTGGAGAAAAGAACGTGGAAATTGAGGATGCAAAGAGTGTTGTAACTGAGGATACAATTCAACCAATTTTAGAGGATGAACACAAAGATCTAACTGAGAATGACATTCTACATCATGCTGATGTAATTGAGAAGTTAGCAGATGAGACAGTGGTGAAGGTGGAAGAGGTTGGAGAAGAAAATATGGATAAAATTGCTGAAACTAAAGAGTGTGAAAAGAAAGATGAGATTATTGAGGATTCAAGCCAACCAATTCTAGGGGATCAAAAGAAAGAAGCAAGTGCGGTTGATGTGGTTGAGAAGCTAGCAGAAGATGTAAGAGTTAAATTTGATAAGGTTGGAGAAGCGAGCAAAACAAAGAATGTGCAATATGAAGACAGTGATAGCAAAAATGTGCTGGACGAGGTTTTAACTCAACCAGATAAAGCAGATGTCAACAGCTACATTATTACTCCATCTGAAGTTATAGAAAAATCCTTTGAGGGAGCTGAGAAAGATATTGAACCTGTGGCAGAGACTGAAAAGGCCGAACACATAAATGATGAGACACCAGGTACCATTGAAACCAAGAAAGAAGATAATGTAGAAGAGAAACAGGATGAGGTCGCGAAATTGGTTGCTGAATCACTAGGAGAATCCAAGCCATCTGAGCCAGAGGTGAAAGGCGATGAACCTGTGACAGTGGAGAAAACCATTGAGAATGTTGCAAAGTCTGATAAAAATATAGAGCTTCCCACAAAGGATGGTGGTGACACAAAGCCCTCTGAAGACCTGCAAAATGAAGTTCCAGCTAAAACTTCTCAAAAACAATCAAATACCATTTATTCAAAGGTCAAGCAGACACTCGTGAAGGCAAAGAGAGTTATTACCGGGAAATCACCAAGCTCAAAAACCCCTGCCTCTGAAGCCAAGGATGATATTATAGTCAAATAGCAGGATGCAATCATATATTTGCAGACATCCTTCTTTTGGTTTCCCTTATTCTTGTGATTCTTTTATTGTTGTTGTTTGTTGGTTTTTCTGCTCACTCTCAGCTCTTGGCTTGTCTGTTGATACTCAAAAGGGTGTGTGCGCGTGTATAATATACAGAAGAATAGGCTATGCCATACTCAGTATTGTAAACTGGTGTGTGTGTGTCTGTGTGTATGTGCTTGTAGAAGATTTAGGCAATGCCATGGTATTGTAAATTGGTGTGCATATTGTTAGTTGTCTTTGATTCGGTTGTTACTGGTGTTTGAAAGTGCTTGATACTTCAATTTTCTGTAACTTATAACCAGGAAAGGATTTTTAATATTTGTGAAAAGAAAGATTTGCAATTACCTTGAACAGGTTGTGTATTTCATATGAAAATGTATCAAGATTGTCAACCAAGGGAAGAATAAAAAATTGGTTGAAATTGGGAAACAAAACGTTCGCCATTAACAAGTGAAACGAGCATGGGAATTATGTACTTTATTCATTACATTTTCTCAAAATATAGAGCGCTGTCATAAGTTGGTCTATGAGACTTTCAACAATCTACCCTATGCAGCACACTGATAGCACAACAATATAGAGACGCTTTTAGATCCATCAAATACCCAATATTATTAGAAAACTATGGTACTATATGTATTATCAAATAGAAATATAGAAAGAAAAAAAAAGACACTATGGTACAATATACCGTTACGGCACTACAAATCATTTCACTAATTCAAAGAATTGTTATAAATATGGCTAGAACATAGATCTGATACATATTTGCGGTATACTCAACTCTTAGACATTGCATTATCTCACCAGTTACAACGTGAATGTACAAATGCCAGAAGGAATTCAAGTCTTCCTAAGGTACCAAAATCTGTGCAATATGTGATTGTACTCCTGATATTAGAATTCAGAGGGTTATGGTAAAGGTTTCAACCTCATTGACTCGGAGGTACCTTTTTCATGTGAGCAAGATCCACTCCCGAATTGTCGCAATAAGGAATTCTGTCCTCCCAGAAGAATTGTCTGTTACTCATAACCTGCATATTTAAGTTGGAATACATAAATACTTTCTTCAAACAAATTAGTACTGTTTGTGCACTGCAAACATAAGAATTAACGTATAGAGAATGCAATATCAACTTACTAGCTGGTCTACTCAGCACGTTGTCTTTCCCGTTAGTAGATCCGTTAGCTCTGCTGGTACTAACATCCAATGCTTGAACATTATTTTGCACCAAAGCAGACTGTCCAAATCCCTCATTTGCTGCCTGGCACTGGCAACACAAAAGAGGGCTTAAGGTAGGATGTACACAACAGAAATAGGAAAAGCAGAACAAGTAAACAGACTATAGAGCATTCAAACGTTAAAGCGCTGAAATTTTGGATGGGTGGTAGAATCATAAAGTGTACTAGTGTGTGTGTGTGTATTAGTCTCTATCCAGAGTGAAGGTTCACTTTGAAGTTACAGAGTGAACTTCATTATTTCACTCACTTTTCGGTCACATTTTCACATCTCCACCGTATAGAATATAGAACATAATGTATAGATCACTCATGCAAAATATATATTCCTATTCTCATAAATCAATGTATGACGGTGTAAATCCTACATTTGTTTGACACATTTAATGACTTCTCCAAGGACACTGCAAGCCTTGCGTGTAGAAAGAAACATCAAATGCAAAATGATTGCTGGTCGATATCCAAATTCCTTCATAGACCAATAGATATCCATTAGCAACCATGTATGCTCATATGTCCCAACCATTTTGCATCATTAGCTTTTTATAGTGACTGAGGGATGTCCACACCCAGGAATAGTTGCTATAGTTCTAGATACTTAGATGCTTTAAATTTAAATTTAATAACGAATCCCAAATGGATTCATAGACATGCAGCATTAAATAAACAACCAAAATCCATCACACACAATCACCAGATGGTAAATGCACCAACCTGATTAGAAGTCTGATTCATGGAGCAATTAGTGTTGGTATTTTGCATCACTTGAGAGTTCATGTTCTGCACTGAATCCTTTGAACTAGAAGCTGGAGCTGATTCAATATTCTCAACAGGACCTCCTGCACCACAAGCATTAGGTCCTACAGGTGACTTCATAAAGGGCCCTCCTGACAAGGGAACTAAGGGTGTGTGTTGCATTGGCATGGAAACACCTTGACAAGGAAGTCCAAACATCTGCAGGTTAGATCCTATCATCCCATTAAATGCAGTATGTCCTGGCATTGGTGGACTAGAAAACTGGGCACCTTGCATAGGGTAACCGGAAGATCCACCAGTCATGTCAGGCATACCCATGCCAAAACCCATGCCCAGCCCCATTCCCATTCCAACACCCATGTGCGAGAAATGAGCCATTTGGGGTGCATGCATGTGTTGCATTCCTGGTGGTAACATCATTTGTGGCATAAACAGACCAGCTCCCATCGACATAATCTGCACAGTGATTGAGTAAAATAATCTTGAATTAATAACACCTTAGAAGGAAAATAATAAACATTTAGAGGGACTGAGAATTCTCAATGGTCACCTGTACTTGGAGTTGAAGTGTCTTCAAATACTCAATGGCCTCATCAAGCATTGAAGCTTTGTCCACCTGCATAATGAAGTTACAGAAGACATTAACTTATATTTAAACTTCCATGACAATTAGGAAGTTATATAATATGTACTCTGGATATAAAATATAAGTTGATAAAACATCATAAATGTTCAGTAAATCTTACCAATTAACACAATAGCGAAGTTCAAAAAGATTGTGGAACAGAAGTTTCAGATTCTAACTTATACTACTTAAAAGTTGATTTCAGTTCCAATAGTGACTAAAAACAGATCACTGGTTTAACACCCAACTTAGAACTTAGAAGTCAATCAAATTATAAATGTCCAGGAAGACTTGGTAAGACTATAGAACATAAAATAAAATCAACCTTGTTGCAATTAGGTATGAGTTCTTGAAGTGCACGCATCTTCTCATTGATTCTATCCCTTCGCCTCTGTTCAAATTCAACAATCAGTAACCATAAGCTACACATCTTACCAACCACGCATTGTTGTGACTACTTTATATAGATAGCTTTCCTCACCCTTTCTGATAAGTTATGCACTTCTGCTGCTCTGCTTCTCTTGGAACCCGTACCTCGACCATGAGGTACCTTCTTCAAGCCCACAGATTCCTCCTCTACATCCTGCAGGAGTTTTTCATAGTTAGTAAAGGAAGGTAAGAGGAAAAAGAACTTGAACAATATTTACAACATTAACACTTACTTCACTATGGCATTCATAGTCATCGGTATCACGAGATTTTCTCTTCGACGCACGAGTTGGCTTATCTGAAGCTCTCTCCACACTATTGCCTGAGCAAACAGAAGAATCAACCACTGGCTCCGTAGTTTTTTCAACATCTGGAAGAGCCCTAATTGCACTTTCACAAGGAACATGATTGGAGTTTGTGTCGGCAATCTTAGAGGTACCCTCTTGATATGCATGTTCAGACTGTTTAGCATTACATGGTTCCTCAAGAGGCTTAGATGTGGTTGGTTTCATAGCAACACTGGAGGGTGCCATAACATCTTGGCACTGTGAAGTTGACTCCTTCATTAAACCACAGCTTGATTCAATTAGTATTGACTCAGGAGGATTGCTACTAGTTGCAGCTGAAATCTTCTCCTTATTTTTATTCTTCTCCACCCTCGCTAAACTTGAGCTAGACATTGCACCAGTAGTGTGAATATTAGGTTTTGCAAGCGTAGCTGGTCTTGAGAAATGAGAAAAGTTCACTATGGTTGGATGATTATTACTAGGAGTTGGTGGATTATTCAGCGCTGGTATGCCAGGAAAACCACCTGCAGATGAAGCCTGAATTGAATTCTTGCAAACAGCAGGATGCGCAGCACTACTTGTGCTACCACCAACCATATCCGAACCTATCGATCTACGAGATGGAATTGATGCTTGGGGTTGCTGTGATGACATCTGGTATACATGAGTAGTACCAGGTCTAGGTCTGCTAACTTCAGCTGCACTTATTGAAGAAAGCTTTGACGCATTCCTTTGTTCCAAATGAGCACCTCCATGACTGGAATTGGTGTTGGACTCCCTATACATATGACTAGAGCTACTCCTTTTGTCAATTGACGCGAGATTCCCATTGGTGGAAATCTCATTTGCAGTGACACCAGATATTTCAGGCATATAATCATGGCTATATTCATGATGTAAAGGTTGATCAAGGGCATAGTTCAACCAAGGCAACATGTCGTCATCGTCACTTAAACCCATATCAACAGATGGCACCGACAATGGAATTTCATCCATCATGGAATCCACTGCCCCAAATTTCCCCACCTTCCCATTGCTTCCATTTCCTAAATCTCTATCTCGATTCTTGGGGGTGTGAGATGGTAAGCTGTTCAAAGTTGGACTCCTTCTAGCTCTATTGGACTGAGCTTGCATCATAATCTGCCCATTATCCCATACCAGTTCAAACAAATCATTCACAGGTCTGCATAAAATCCGACAGGATAGACATGAAGAGAAAAACATATATGAAATGGTAAAACAGAACACAATACAATGACTCCACGGGCCAGTGCCATGAATCACAATAGGTAAAGATGCAGAGATCGTAAACACTAAAAAAAAAAAAGTGAACTTACTCAAAATCTTGATTCGAATCACTCCTTCCTCTGTGCAATCGATATTGCTCGGATAAAGGCATGGTGTAATACTGGACTCTTGTGTGTTATTAGAAATGCTCCAAAAGCTTCAAGAACATGGACATTATTGCAAGCTTCCACCCAGTGCCTTAAATTTGAGTGCTGGGTTCAAAGGACCAGGAGGAAAAAGTCAGATGTTTATGTATATATAAATAGAAGTAGCAAAAATTGTTGGAAGACGTAAAAGCCCCAACCGAAACCCCACTATAAGACAATCCCAGTACACAACTTATAGTGGGAGAAAAGAAATCATATTCCTACAACAGTATATATAAATTACAACAGAATAAAACCTTTTCTTTTAATACTACAGTCTTTATCAGTAAGATAAACTATAAAAACTCAAACTTGTTTTAAAATCTATAAAAAGTAAGCAGTCAAAGTAATTCTTTAATGGCTCCAAAGATCCCAGAATTCCCCTAAATTAAGCTCTATCTGAGTTAAAAATTAGTTCTTTACACTTTTCTTAATCATTAAACAGAAAACCCAGAAAACAGATTATGCTTCCTTAAATTAATCACCAAAATCTTAAAACAAAGCTCCAATTTTTCGGCTAAAAAATAATGGGAAATTCATTCACATTAGTATTGAACATAAAGAACAGCCCAGAAATCCTCGCTACCCATAACCCAGTTAGAAATCTCGAACTAATCCAACATAAAGCAACAGAAAAATGTACAAACGAAGAAACAAACGTTTGAGATAATCACAGCTCCTCGAACTAGTCAAGTTTTGTTAATCCACATGGTAAATCATCACGAAGCTCATTACAGCAAGTAAACTCGAACAAAGAGAACCCAATTCATCTGAAAGAGAGAAAGACAGAGAGAGAAGGATTACTCAAGTGGACGCAGAAGACGGCGAAAGGCTAGTCAGAGATGCAGTAAATTATCTTCGTTAAAAAATTAAATCGACCAAGAGCCCCATAAAATTACATACGTGGCCAAAAGTCAATAAAGTTAGTACGGATCCGAATAAAACTCGTGTCGGCACATAAATAGATGATCGTAATTGAAGCTACATGATTCCGACGTAAATCAGAAATTGAATGTCATTGACGATTCGAAATGGTAATCGGACATTTGATTAAATTAATAAATTCCTTAACGGTTATAATTAAATCAACTATTTTTTATTTAATTTAGTTATGAGAATAATTAATTTTAAATTAATCAAAAAATATATATTGATTTATTTATACAATTAAAGAATTTATTATTTTAATGTCATTAAAATATTATACAAAATAAAAATCTTAACACTATAAATACCCCTTCAACATAAAGAGAGGGGAGAAGAAGAATAGGAAAAATCACTTGAGCAAGATCACTCTCGACAAATCCCGAAGTCTCTCAAGTTCACGAAGAATCGTCAAGCCACCAAATCGCTCGTTCTTCATCAAATCCAAATCCAAATCAAACTCAAGTCCACGAAGAATCATCAAGCCACTAAATCGCTCGCTCTTCATCAAATCCAAATCTAAATCAAACTCAAATTCTCAAGATCAAGTGCACGTCACCCTTGAGCCAAGCCATATACAGAGATAGAATCAGAGGAGTTCACAAAGATTGTAACCCCGCGCTTGATATTCAATAAATCACACTTTATTTATACACGTGTCTGCATTCTCTTATTGGTTTTCAGATTCGCGTTCCACACTTTCACTTACCCAAGTTCAGTTGAAGCCATTTGTGTGGATTTTAACCATGGTCAATCTCTTTTTGGCTTCAACCTTGGTCAATCTTCTCATCAATGCTTTTACCAAAATCCATTTACTTTAGAATAATAATTTGCTTGATTATTGGAAGTGAGGGCAACTTAAGCCTTGAGACTTGAGAGCGTGAAGCACACACAGTATCTGTAGGGCAATTGCCCAGATAAGAAAGGATGGGTGGTGTTGGACTGTTGGGCACGTTTGTTACTTCGGATTAGCTGTGGTTGGACTATAGAGTGAAAAAAGTTAGTTTGAAACCCTTATTTGGAAAAACACGGGATTAGCTTTAATGAGATTAGCTAATCCGTGCGTCTCCAATTTTCGAGATTATGAAGAGGTGATGAATTCGGGCGGACTTTCTAACACTGGCGACTAGAGGAGCTTGGGTTGCTCACAAAAATTTGAAGTGTGCAGCTACGTCGGGTGTTTTGTGCTCCTGCTCTCAACAACAGCTCAATCTGAACCGTCATCAGCATTGACCTCAACCATGGCAATATTGTTGGGTACTTGCCAAAGGAGCTTGGGCTGCTCACAGATCTCGCCATAGTTCCACATTCTCGCCATGGTGGTGTTGTGCTTCACCTCCTGAAGCTCAAGTTCTTAGATATGAGGTTTAATGAGTTCGAGGGGACTGTGCCCAAGGAGCTGTTTGACAAGGACTTGGATGCTATTTTCATCAACCACAATCACTTCCGTTTCGATCTGCCAGAAAATTTCGGGAACTTGCCCGGTTTTTGTTATTGTTCTGGGCAACAACAAGTTCCATGGTTGTATTCTGGTGAGCTTGACCAACATGTCGAACTTGAATGAGGTTATTATGATGAACAATGGTTCATGTCGTGCTTGCTGGAGGAGATTGGGATGCTAAAGAACTTGACAATGTTTGACATTAGCTACATTTAGTTCTTGGGGCCGTTAGTACGAGACTGTACCAAATATGGGTCGGGAATTACTGTATCCTAATCCGAGTTAGTACAGTCCGGGAGTAAGCATAGACTTAGTCAAGATTTAGACAGTCCGGGGTAACAAACGTGAGTGTAGAACTTGCTTATGTAAGATGGTTTTGTTCTAGCAAGAATGGGTGGGTCATTTGATGTCCCTATTCTCTGTACTGGAATAGAGCATATTATCCTCTAGGATTTGTTATGTTATCTTATAACATTATAGGTAGATTTGGGTCCTGTAGTTGTGGACTTTATGTTTGGAGTTCATAATGGAAAAGGAAAACAACAACATCGACATCATTATCATGTATACATGAATGATCGACTTTATGATATATATTTGGCACGGTGTTTCTCTTTTTCAAGTTGAAACTTACAATCATGGTTTGAGAATTATGGATTAAAGCATTAACAATTGATTGACCTGCTCATCATGGGTTTTTATAAATCTACTTCCCTTCATGATTGGAGAGACGTCTTTTTCACATACACAAAAGTTGGTGATTTTTGCGAATTCTAAGTCATTTTTATGAGTAATTAAGTAAGATGGATTATATGTCGGAAATAAGAGATCATTGTATGCTAAATGGAAATATGAACTATTTCGTGATTTAAGTCTCTAAAGTACAGACAAAGGTAAGAGCGTTAAAAGCATCTATATTTCATCGTAAGAATAATTGTTTTTGGATGATGTATAACCTATTAAAAATTAAAAATAGAAAACTATTAGCTATTTTGAAAGATGAGTTCCAAGCTATCCGCCAAAAGAATGACCCCAATACACAATTGTACGTATTCGAAGATAAGTAGAATCTGAGAATACCACACATTGGATGATGGAGTCTTTGTGCTCTGCTTGATTAAGGCAACCAAAATGTCACAACTGCCCGTCCAATACTCCAATATACTCATTGAAGCATGCAAGGATTTTCATATCAAATGACATGATAGGCCCTTTTAATTTCTTCTATGAGTCGATGTGTGACTGTGTGTGATCACTGTGAATAAAGCAAGCAATTAGGAGACACCAAGATCACGAACTTTATACTCTTGGTTATATGTAGGATCCACTACTTAATAAAGTAAAAGATATTTTAAAGCTTGATATGATTTTCGGTAGATTATGAGTTAACTAGGTTAATAGCCAACTCCTCTACTATAATGAACTTGCTCTATAGTGATAATAGCTCATCATCTTGAACGTAACTTAGGAATGCAAATATGCAATGGAGCTAAAAGGTTGCTCTAAAAGGTTTTCTAGTTCTTCTTAATTAATCTTGATTGGCTTTCTATTATTATATAATATATGATATGAGCTATACAATACTTTCAATGTTGGTTAAAGGTCTTTATCTAATCCACAGCTAGGGTTGGCATTGCATTCGAGAAGTGAGCATGCATGCAGTTTCGCTCTCGCAATTCCATTGATTTACCGGTACCTCTTCCCCAGCTTCAATCCTCTTGCAAAGAGCCTTAAAACTTTCACTTTGCATTATTGATCCTATCAAATCTCAGCTCTTATCTCCATTGCTTTCACCAAAATTAGAGCAGGTAACTCACCTAATTAAGCTCATCCAGATTATGATAATCAGAAGAAGGGGCCAGTTGATTGAATGTGTCGTCTGTCGTGTGTGTAGAGGACAGTTTGCCCTCTCTAGGCTGTAATCTCTAATCATGGTTTTCCTGTCATCTACAGAAGATTAAAACGTTGCTCTACTATATCGCATAATCAATTAGAATATGAGAAGCAATCCCAAACCAGAGTTGGCAATTTTTAGTGAAACGATTCCATATCTTCATTTCTATGTTCTGGACCACCATTCCACCAATACAGAACCATATAAATATCGACGGGACTAATTAAGCATCGATCAAAGCATGGCTAATTTCCACGTGGAGGCTTACAGTGCAAGGTACACGCGGACAATCGAGCACCCAATACCCGATTTGGCGCCATCAACAGTTGGGGGTCCCCGGCGGAGCATCTTTGAATTGAAGTTTCTTTCCCCGTCAACTGGGTTTGCTTGGTGCATGTACCAGTGGGGGAGAAGGGTCGCTGGTTTTGCAGAAATTGATTTGGAGGTGGTGGCATTCAAGTGCCGGTATGAACATCACGTGACTCTGTTTTGGTTTCCAGCAACATATATGGTCCATGGATTTTGGACGAAATGGCCTCTGGTTCTTTGCCACGTGTGCTGTTTATGAGGATGCACAGTATGTCCCCGGCTTGAGCACCAAGCAAAGTGACAACCCCGCCACCCAGAAAATTATGAGAATGATTGAGATGCATGATAATGATCGAACCCAGCAAGAACAAATATGGACCTCAGGTTTGCTTTTGCTCACTAGATAACTCCAATTCGCTCTCATTGGTGTCAGCCGGCGATTCAAGATTGGATCATTAAAAATGCTTAAATTTAATTATAAAAGAGCAGTAAAAAATCTTGACGGTTTAAAAGAATTTTACTAATTGAAATCAAAATTGATCTATATAATCAGTTAATGTAATAAAACTTACTCTTCTAATGCATATATACAAATAACATAAATTGGCTAAATAAATATTCATGTAACACATCGTAATCCAAAATCATTTACAAGAGCATTTTATAATTAGCGGTTCGAAATGTTAAGAAATGACTAATAGAAACTGAATTAAAGATCGCGGTTGATCAATAAAGCTTAAGAAATATAAGAAATGAATGTAATTTGAATTTGGACTTGTAGACGAGACATTTCATTGAAACCATTTTTTTTTCTCGAAAGTTTTGGGTTGGACTCAAATTTGTCATTTTAGTCTAATAGACACCTATAACCATTGAAAAAAAATACTCATATATATCAGACAAAACAGCGTACATAGTCAAAATCTAACACAAATACACATTTGAATAAATAAGCAACATACTAGTTAGTAATTAACCTAACTAACATTCTAGAAGAAGAGATACTTGGTGGAGAAAACGTTATTGAGGAAGAATAGTAAAGTTTGGAAGGGAAATAAATGTGTAGCGTTGGTTTTTTTTTGTTACAAAGGGGACCTAAAAGGCCCAGAAACAAAAAAATACAGACTAAATATTAAAGCAGGCTCATGTGCGTCTACATCTAGCAACACTGGTCATATTGTCTAAGAAAGCTTGCGCAACATGTGCAGGGGGATCAACAAACTCAATCAGCTCCAACTCATGAGAAATATTCTTTTTGGCCAAGACATTAGTAACCATGTTACACTCTCTAAAAATATAAAGGAAACAAATGTATAACGTTGGTTATTATTATTGGTTACAAAAAGGACCTAAAATGCGTGTAGCGTTGGTTATTTGGGGTTCTTGGCTTAGGAGAATCCCTGAAACAAAATATTTAAATCCTAATTTTTTTCTCTGAGCTGGGGATGCTCGAGTCATCCACAACATAGGCTAGATCCGCCCCTGATTGGTGTGAACTACCACACCTGCCGACGTTTTTATTCTTCAGTAGCAATGACGCCTGTAATTTTTTACCAGATTAATATTTAAGAGTACTTAAACTGAGTATGCAACAACATCAAACACAGTGAAACTTCTAGTTCTTAATATTTAGAGCAGATATATATCTCCGCTCGTACCTAAACTGTACGTACCGACTGTCGATCTGGTTCTTAATTTGGAGCTGCGTTTAGTCGCTATTAATTACCAACGAACATGCTGAATCTTTAAGCTCAGTAGTTTCCAATACTAAATGCTGTAGTATGATTATGATGTATGACAGCTGAAATACCCTTAATTTTCCCTTAATGACTTATTAATGTAGACTATGCATATCGAATGTGTGGATCAGAATTCGGATGTACGTACTTTGAACTTGCAAACAACATGGCTTGCCGACATTGATTATTCTTTGTTGGCTAGCTCTAATGACTCCATCTCGTTCCGGATTAAATGTTAAGTGCACTTAGGGCTGAGCATGCAACAACCTTAAACCACCGTATGGAACTTATTATTGTTAAGCAAAACATGTACTTGGAAATGGTACGAAGATCATCAAAGGGATTAAACTAATGAAGAACAAGAGGAGTGACGTACACAGATACTGTAAACAAAATACAGCGTGGTAGGCAAAGATGTGGGAAAAATTGGGAGGATAATATAAACATATACCTGAGTGAATAAATAAGTGGATGGCCATTCATGGGATGAAAGAGGTTCAAATAATTCAAAGGGATTCGTACACTGTTGGCTGCGGTAGACAGTTATAAATGAGATTTTTAATAGAAATGGACCTAAAATGTGGTTCATGATTCATCGGCATTACCAGTTCTCTGCTGCCCCAATTGTCTCTGCTTCCTCTGCCATTCTGCACATGATCACCAGACTCATCTAATCTGCACACACACATGTACATATATTTAGGACACCATGAATATCAATATGATTGCTGTATATTTTTTATGTATGAATTGAATTCAGAGAGGCGGTGCCAGACTGCCAGGGTGCTCCAAACAAAGACCAGCCTGTTTGATCTGCTAGCATTTTCTTCTTGCTTTTCTTGGGTGCCACCAATATCCAAGGCACTTGGTTCTGATATTCTTAAAAAAGGGTTCCCATAACATGTGCTCATTTGGTGATTAGTCACTATCACTATGGTTTAGCCAAATTAGCCGTCTTTTCTATATTTGTGTATATAATCATGGTTCTGGTTTTCAGGTGTGCATATGTGAATATGTGTGCATTTGTGTATATGAACATTGGGAAATATGTTACAACACTTTAAGTGAGGAACAAGCATATGTGAGAGTTAGTAGAGGCAGTTAGATAGGAGGCAGCTGAATGTTTGGTTTTCTTGAATGATAATCTGATGAGAGCAATCACTTTTTCAGGTCTGTCAATGACCCTCAATCTCATACAACTCTATTTTACTAAACATTATAGCCCATGCTGTTCTTCTGCCAATGTCCGAGTAAAATTCCATTAAATAAAATACGCAAAGAAGTAAATCAATTAGGGTGAAAACACTTATAGTCTAATACAATATATTCTTGATTGGTTTTTGACAGAGCATGAGATTACATATCAATTCAAAAGCAAAGATAAGAAGATAAGAGTAGTAGATATGATGAGATAGGGTTTCAGATATACTAGAATAGTGTTGCAGCAAGGCAACTTGATCACATGATGTAACACCAGATCCTCCTACCCAGCATCAAAGCTAAAAATCAACTACTCAAATCTGCCTATGCAACTTGCTTTCATACCATAGTTCCTTCATTATTGAATAGATTACTTAAGCATGGTTAAGAGTTCACAGGTCTAAAAAGGTTAATCGGACTTCCACAATCTGTAATTCATCTACAAAGTTCCCAATATATTCAGGTAGTACTATAGTATCAGCAATATAATTGTACCTAGGTAGCTCCTATCTATTTTTGCATTTTGTCTTCAACTCAGACCATTGCTATTCTGCACTCTGGCACCGATAGGACATTTCAAAAAGTAGGAAAATAATTGAAAGACAAAATGGAATTCTCAGTCACAGCTGTATGAAGAATTCAAAGCAGTCATCAAAGAAAATAGCAAAGTATTTGGATGGATGGAAATTTTCAAACTGTGCATATACTTAGCAGGTCCAAGTAATTAGCCCAACAACAGAAACCCTCTGAAATGTACTTGAAGTCATAGTAGTAAAGAAAGAGATTGTAATGCCATATATGTGACATTCATGGTCATATGACTCATATGTCATATCATTGCATTTCTATTCCTAAATGTGGTTGTCTGCTACTTGATGACTGAATGGAAATTCAAGTTCTTCCGATGACAAAACTTGTCTGAATAAGAAGGCATCTTGTTACAATTTTAACAGAGGGCTTTTTAAGTTCAGCTAGCTAGCTAAACTCTGCTATCAAATTTCTGCAGTAATTATTCTAATGTTAAAAGAGTGCATTCACCTAGAAAGCTAATTCCCACAAATTATTATATAATAGTGATAAATCCAATGCTACATTGTCATTGACATCTATGAATAGTCTGGCAGTTGGGCTTACCATCTATCAGAGCAATCAGACTAATAGTCATCATCTGATCGATATCAGAATATTTGGCTTGCATAACATGTTTTGCAGAAACTAGCTGGAACTGGGAGTCATGCATCAAGAAAGAAGAACTTGTCCATATAGCAGGCATTAGCTGGTTTTTGTTAGCTGCATTTTGGCGAAGCCAAGTACCTTTCGCATATCTATGTGTGCTGGCTTTGAGTATCCAGCTTTTCAATGATGAATAGGAAAATTGTTCAAAACACTGTAAGTTGAAATAGAGGGCAGATAGATAGGGCTAACTTGGTGCATTCGATACTGATGTGAGCAACGGTTAATCAGTTTGTGAAGGGTCCCCATGACGATCATGCAATTATGATGCATTCGCTTTTCCATGCTGCTTCTCCACCTAAGTTTGTTGGCCAAAGTTCAGGATAAAAATAAGATGCATATATAATGAGCCATTGATTTGGAGTGGTCATAGGAGGTCAGAGTACAATATCAATAGAAGTGAAGAACGTAGGGTAGCTAACTTAGAGTCAGGAAACACAATCGAGATATGAGATAACATGTTTGTATATATGATGAAAGTATACTTTGAAGATGATATAGAAGTGTCTTTCAGGTGAAAAGATTATGCGTGTACTTAATCACTATATAAAATGATCTGAGATTATGCCTAAATCGAGAGGTACAAGTCATGAAATCGGGTCACAGATATGTTAGAATACCAGATGTAATATAATAGATCCACAGATCTTTCTATGATGATAAATAAAAGGGCATCATATATGCAACTTTTCTTTTGTACAAGAACTAAGTATAGTTCATGACTGAACAGATTACAACAGCACATGAAAACATATACATACGCTTGTGACAATTGAAATGAGCTACTACAGTTTTCAGAGTTCTCAGTAAAACTTTTAGAACTGTATGTATTAACAAGTTTAATATCAGACATTATTTGTACGTACCTGATATTACTAGTGCATCTTGTCTTCAATTTCAGACCATGGTTTTTACCAGAGGTAGATTGGCAGATCAATGGGATTGGCTTAAAGACGAGGCAATTCTGTAACATAGATTTGTAAGGATGTATTCCATATACTCAACTAGTTACATATTTGCATAGCCACAAGCACCTAGGTAACTGTGTTCAAGTTCTCCCTACACACTCTCTGAAATATACCTGCACTACTACTAGTAGAAGACATACATACTTCTATTCTAATTGATGAGTAGAATAATTTTTTTAGAACATTTTTTCAAAATCTTTGATTTCGAATCCAGTTGCCTCATATACTGATCGATGAACGGGGGAAAATGTACTCAAGAACTTGAGTAATAGATAGAGAACATGTTTTACCATAAAAGTTGCATCTCGGATTCTCTAAAATATTTGGAAAACATGATGCACCAGTATGCAGCAGAAGTAGACAATTGAAGACATGATGCACCAATATGCAGCAGTGGTACACAATGATTGTATGATGCTGTAGCACTAAACTATCGAGAACTTTAAAAGCTAATAACTGTTGTTATAGACCTCTTAACTGAGTTAACTCCTGAGCATGCTTAAGTGATCTACATATACACAGAATGATTGGAAATCAACAAAATGTATAGCGAAAAGGCAAATGAAAATCTAGTTGTCCTCCAATGAAGAGCAAGTAATGCAAGACTTCCTTAGAATTTCTGATACACACCTGTGCAGTGCTGCAATTCAATAGCTCAAGGGTGACTAGGACTTTAAACCTAGCCCCTTGCAAGTACACAATAATCTGATCTGCATTTCAACTTGTCAAAACTTTCCATATCTAACAAATTTGCATTTACAATGAAAGTTAATACTAAAGCAGTGAAAGCACCCATGCATGCTGCGTTGCTGTCATCTGTTTATTTCAAAATTCATATTTTTACTTCTCTTGCTTACACCAGCTAATTAAGTTTAAAAGCTACTACAAAATGCTAGCCAGCTACTAATGAAAAACATTCTGTGACACGTACCTGCCCATTTGAATAATCACAATTGTTCTTGCAACATAATTGCAACTAAATCACTCTTACTGAGTAACCAGGTTTGAGTGGCATCAATTGCTAGCCCTGCAAAATTGTTAGCTTCACCCGTCGTTTACCATTCCTCATCGCCAATAACTTAATGGAATGCTGCATTTGCTTCAAACCATATCTCTTCCCGTGCAAATTTATCGTTCATCACTTTCTACTGTGGCAAGAAGTTCACCTACTTATGGATTCAGATGTAAATAAGAGAATGATATAGTAGTTCACGTACATATGATATAAAATACAAGCATTATACGGCAGCAATGCAACTTGATCACATCAGCAATTAATGGTAGATGAGAGCTTGATCACACAGGGTATATACATTATACGGTGTCACTGTGTAACGGAACATATATAGATCGGCAATTGCATCATATTGTAGTGAAATTCATTCGTGCTGCCCTCTAATGACTGCAAGACGTGCACCTAAGTTTTCAAACTTATCACACCTGTGCAGTGCAGCATTAATTCAATAGCCCCCTCGATCAGTTTCGATTAGTCCTGCACTTACACAATTATTTGGTCTACATAAGCAACAGATATTCAACAACAGGAGGAGAAGCAATAATATAATCCAGTTTGTAAGGGAAAATTGCAAACAACCATAACAAAATTGTCTACCCTATTATGTATATAGAGTATATATATGTATCCATTATATTAATCTAGATTGTAGAGGGTCAGTCATTCCCCATCAGCAATTTGAAGTCACAGTATAGAAGATCGAAGAAGAAATTAGTCCGACCAATAAATTCAGTAATCCACTATCAGAGAATTGGACAATGACCAATACAAATGTATAGCATTTTAATTAGGCAAGCTAAGGGATCGAAGTACCTTCCTTGTTAGTAGAGGATCCGTGCCTGCGACCAGTGAGTTCTTCAGATTGAGCACCCTGCACCTTGTTTTGCATAAACCCTCAATATGTAGGGTTCGTAAAACACCCTCTTCTATAACACTGAGCATATATTTGAAGCCTAAATCCCGTATAAAGTATAAACCTCTTAAACCACTAATTATTCTGTATTCCCAGGGGTGGAGCTAGGAGAGTGCCAATAGGTGCCATGGCACCCCCTATATGTTAGATCCTTGTAGTTTTGTTCTTTAAAATTTAGCTTAATAACACTCAAACCTATGATAATCATATATATTGGCACCCCACTCTAAGCTTTAGCTTCAGATTGGCCCCTCTCAATTGTAACTTCTAGCTCCGCTACTATGTGTACCCAGAACACCACGTGACACTTCCATGTGATGTACACAACCAATTATATTACTACATGGTGTGGTAAATATGGATACAGTGAAATGACAAAATATTATTTAAATATAAGTAACTAATCAGAAATAAATACAGTAAAAACATACCAATAATATTAAAATATTACGCAATGTAGACTATGTGCGAATGTACCATGCACATATAATAATTTTTCCTCTTAAACCCTTGCGTACTCACTAACCCTTCTTATGTTCATTACACCTCAATTATAAAGAGTGTTTTTCACTTTGTTTTGTCATTTCCCGTCGTTTACCATTCCTCATTTCTTCTCTATTGGTCCTTCTAGACTCTTTCTCCTTTGCAACTCATTGGTGATCGTTGGTTCAATTAAAATGTTCAACACGGCAATACCATTGCAAGCCACCTGCAACCACCGTGACTCACCTTCAAATTTATGCACCAAGATTTCCACAGTGATCGATCGACATACCTGCATCAGCTACATGTAACAAATGGGTAACTAATTCTCTATACTTTCGAACACCTCAAGTTTGTTGGTATACAATCCTTGTCTTCTTCATATCTCAACACTATGTACATGTTCAAATTCGTCAACAACGATATTTGATCCGAATTGATATCTTTCGTCATAGCTAGTTAATTATTATACGGCTATAGTTATATACCAACAAACGTGAGGCGTTCGAAAGTCAAGAAGTAGCATACCTTGCGATTATCTGACCAAAAAACAAAGCAACCAAACCTCGCTCACACGTGGAATGTGGTAAAGATTTGAGAAGGACGGTTACGTCACATGTGTGGTCGGCGACTCCGCGAATCTGGGAAAATCTCAGTTGGGTCCATCACCGCCGTTGTTCCAGCCCAAGTGCGGCAACCTACGAACCGCTGATTATCTCTTACAGCTAGCCTGGTTGATTCGAAAGAGTTAAGATGTTCTTTTGTTTATTTCCTAATCCCACTGGAGTCATGTGCAAATTACAAAGTGTTCCGAAAGACCAACACTTTTGTGCTAGCTAGCTAGCTACAATGTGCCATTACCATCATGCATATTTGATGAACTGCTGTAGTATTGGGGCAATCATACATTTTCTTAGTTAAATCATTTGTAATTAATTACAGTACTCATATTTAAATTCAATTGATTCAAAAAAAAAATCTCTGCCGCTTTGCACCACTTTGTAAATCAGATCAAACTAGTGTGAGACATCAAAAACTAAACTGCTAGTCTTCATTATATTACTTTTAGGCTTGTATTTCATGAAACTAAATTTGTTGCTCATTCCATACTTCGGACATGCATTAATTTGGTAATGGATTCACATTTATAATAGAATGATAGGGTACTTCTAACTCGATCGTTAACATTGGTAAATTGCCATTAAGACTTCTTAGAGCGAACTTATGAGAGTACGTGAATATAAGTATAATATCTTCTACAACGTTCTTTCTTTCTCATGATCCAAAATTCATGTATAAGTTGAAGCGCCGTTACTATGAGATTGCAAAAGTGACTTAATCAAGTTTATTCGGTCTAACACTACTCTCCTTGTATGTGAAACTCACAAGAAGCTCATTATATCATATTAGTTGTTGAAATTGATTAAAAAAAAAAGGCGACTTGTTAAGCTGTCATTGTCTCATTGAGTTCATTCATTTACACCAAAGTTTGATTTAAGTTTTCAAATTCTAGCTACATATATGACACAGATTTTGAATTCAAACGCTTAGGTTTGTGGACAACAAATGTTTTACGTGAGAGAGACAGATAGTGTAGTCTCCACCCGACGATTTTGAATAAACATTTCGAGTTTTTCATTAGCCGTTGTATCGATCAAAGAGGGACTCTTTTTTTTTCTTCTTCTTTGAGAATCATCGAGGGGGACCTTACCAAAGTTCAGAGGAGAAAGAAGAGGGGAATCAAACAGACACGTCACGGTGCATGTTCATTCATTTATGAAACCTAGCTGTATGATTCTTTCTCCTTATCGGGGTGGGACTAGCCGCGGACTTCCCCACCACGTGGCTATGAAACAAGCCAATTATTTATTAAAAATTTATTTCAGTGTTCTGATATTACCCTCAATTAAATAAGCATCATACCCAAACTACCCCTGCTAAGCTCCTTATTGGACAGCCACCGCCACGTGGTGGGGTTGACCCACGGAAGAACTTTTCTGAGATATACGCAGGAACCTCCGAAAGTGTGATTTACATCACCGGAGAAACTTTACAGGGTTAAGCAAAGCCAGCAGGTACACGATACCGTATTTTTTATACAACCAGTACGAAGCCTACACGTGTCCCACATCATCGGACAGCGACTTCCTTTACTCCCAGTATTTAAACCCTATCTACCTCACAGTTTCGACACCGAACACAAATCCAGAGCAGAGCAGTTACCCAAATACCAACAACTCTTCTTCTTAATTCCATCTCGATCAGTACTCTCTCTCGAGTCAAGCAAACATGCCGAGCGAAGGAACAGCGAATTTCATCGATATCCTCATCGCCATCCTCCTGCCTCCTCTTGGGGTCTTCCTCAAGTTTGGCTGCCATGTCAGTATTTACATATTCCTATATATCTCTCTGATTTTTCTATATATGTTTCTGAATCCAACTGTCCATATATGCATGTTATATCAGCGATTTTTGGTCGAGTTCTTCCGGGTTTAATCTTTTTAATTGATTTCTGGATTACCTATTTTGCAGGTGGAGTTCTGGATCTGTCTGTTGCTGACCATTTTCGGTTACATCCCTGGGATTATCTATGCCATCTATGTCATCACCAAGTGAAGTAGCTAATCATGCTTCAATTTCTGTAAGATCCCAACTTCTACTTCTTCTGCAAAGGATGATCTTTAATTTCCTGTAATCTCTTCTTTTTCTCTGTTAATTATATCTGAACATGCAGAGATTTATTTGATTAAGAAAAAAAGAAGTAAACTTTATGAGTATGGATAATTATGGTAACCAAGCTGTGTTATATTAATATAATATTGGGTCTACATGATGTTTTCTTTGTCAAAGTATGGATAATTATGGTAACCAAGCTGTGTTATATTAATATAATCTTGGGTCTACATGATGTTTCTTTTGACAAAGACGGAGAACTAATCTTTCTCCTTTTTCTTGTGCTGTGTTTTGTTTTGGACAGGTTGTAGTGATAAGGATGTGAATGGCACATATGTCTTCTGGTTTATTCATTCAAAGCTTGTCCTCCCCCGTTGGATTGCATAGTCCTTGTTTGGTGTAGCTAATATATATATAGACAGTTCATATTTCAAGTAGTGTGGTTTTTTTCCTCTTTCACCCCGTCTCCTTATTCTCTTATTGAGTTCATTGTGTTCCCCATGATTTGTCTATTTGTTGAAGAAGGTTGTGTTGAGGAGTTGATGTATCATTATCTCCAATTCAATTAAAGAAAAAAAATCCCATTAGTCTTTTTTTTAATGAAAAACGTTCATGTTCGCTTGAATGTGATATTGGATTGCTGATCGAACAAAGCATGATGGTCTGAGCTTCCTTTGAATTCAACTCGATCGCTGAGACTCCGAAAGAATCAAAGAAATTTTGTTTAAACAAGTGAATAAGCTTTCAATGAAATTTCTCCAGTATTGATATGATGATGAAAAAACAAACAAGTGACTAAGCTTATAAAACTTCAAAATAGGCCAACGAGCCACATCAAACAGACAGGCACACTCTTCTCGATCATTACGTGGATCACATGAAAGATACAAAGGCGCCCATGCCCTCAAACGTGGGTGTATGGGCAAATCACCAAAAAAGCTGGTAGTATAGATTTTTAGGGTTTAGCCGTTAAAAATGCTGTAGAAAGGAGAGAGGGACGGTTACGTCACGTGTGTGGTGCGCTCACATGTATGGATGTGTCTGCCTCGGGGCTCAACATGGGTGGAGCCTCATCGCCGCCGGTGTTGCAGCATGCGGTGGCAACCCGTGAGACGTTGGGTTAGAGAAACCCATTGACAGTCTGCAGGTGACGAATGCTCATTTTGATGCTCCAGGGGAGATGATCTCAAATAAACCACATAAAATAAGGAGGAACAGAAGAAAAAAAACAAAAAGATTCATGAAATATCTACATCTACTCGTGTGATAGCAACAAAGAAAAACCAAAAATGATCAAGATGTTATTTTCCACATTTTTCATGTTGACGTACACTACTCTTTGGAGATATTTAAAATATCAGACTGCAAGGAAAATGAGCTTATGAAATACTAATGAACACTAATTTCTTGACCACAATCACCTTATTAAAGAGGCAAATTCATCATCACTGGTAAGAGGAGGTGAAGTCATGAATTATCAAGTAACTAGTAGAAAGATGGAAGTGGAAGCAGCGTCGGAATTTTCCCCAGTCAAGATAAGTACAATTATTCGTCACTTGAAGTATAATCCAAATTTTTTTAAGTAGGATTAAACCACAACGGGGTAATAATCATTAATGAAATCACATAATACAAGGAGAGACATATAGTCTATACCCCATATTATAGCCAATAAAAAAATCCTGAAATTTTAATAGAAATCTCAACTAAACAACTGATGTATTCCATCAAACACCAACTAACTAAGAGCGCAACATTAGCAACAGAGGCGGAGCCACTTGAGAGCCTACTGGTTCTTGTGCACCTATAGGTTTTAAAATATTTCTTGTTTAGAACATTACATAGGTGCTTGTTTGGTGTTAATGGTTTGGTGTTAGTAACCCATATTTATGTTCTCTGTTCGAATCTTGCAAGGGCTGCAAGCAGTCTTATTTCTTTTATTTTTTACCTATTCAGCTTTCTTGTGTTTATTTTCGTTTCATGTCCTTTTAGCCCCGTGTTTTTGTTTGTTTTTCTCTTCAATATTGAGAGTAACATCATATTGCTATCTTTTTTTTTTAAGATCTTAAGTAATCAAGCTTGAAGCCTTTTCAATTTGTTAATTTTTGAAATTCTTTTTATGTCATTGACTTAAAATAAAAATAAAAATCCATTATCATTTGTGAGAAAAATTTGTGCTACAGTGAACCTAAAATTATAGCTTCGCCACTGATTGGCAATGTAACGCCTCAAACTGCACCTCACAAGTTTAAGTACGTCCCAATGTCACTAGTCTATAAAACATAAATCTAAAACTTGATTTACATTTTAAAAAAATGCAAGGCATTTTGTGTAAATTTTTTTTACATAAACACAGCATAAAACTTTAAATTAATTTTGAGGTGAAAATCTGTTTATCGCATAAATATACATGTCTGTTTAGAATTTGATGAAACAAAGAGATCGAATTTAATAAACTCGGAAATATATATATATATATATATATCTGAAATACGGTTCTAGAATCATATATCCAAATATGGAAATCTAACATGTGAATTGAAATACGGTTTACCGAATTTGAACAACACACCCAACTCCATCCACTGCTTTCCCGTACCAGCGCACAATACCTACACACACTTTTGTAGGGTGTCTTGATTAGCTTTGAAAACAAATACAACATTTGGGCATCCCCAGTATAAAAAAATTTATAAACGAAATCATAAAAATTAATAACAAACTGCAAATAGTTTACTCGAGAATCAGTGCATAGATTCTCAATACGGCATGCCAAAGCCAAATATCTTTTGATGGCCAGTTTTATAGACCCACTACATGACCTTATATCAAATATACTGTAATAAGAGCGTCTGCTACCAAGCTACATAATATTTCGAGTCCGTTCTTAAGATCAGAACCCGCACGACTAGTGTAAGTAAAGTCTCCGGAGGTTTAAGGGATCAAACTTGAGGAAGTCTGTGTTACCCCTCGTTCTTAAGTCATCACAATCTCTCACAATTTTGTAACATCCCGATTTTGAAAAATAGGCCGCCTTTTATTTTTATTAGCTATTTTAAGGATTTTCTACATATTTGATTGAATTTTTAGTGGGTGGTGACGTGGCATGTTTTGATTGGTACATTTGCATGACTTGGTCCCCACGATTCAGCAGGCAACTGATCCACGAGTCTATAAAGAAGAGCCTAAAAGCAAGTTTTTTATTTATTTACATTCTACTCCTTAACATTTAACTCACGCGTTGGAATCGGCGTCCGGTGGGGTAAAAGCCACCGATCCCGGGTCCGGGACATAACATGTTTGGTTAGTACGAAAATAGAATTTAAACATAACCAAACTGTAACATGCACCATTTTAGAAATAAAAACGGAAAGCGCTAATCGAGATAGATAAAGAAATCCCTGAATGGATTATGAGCATCCACTAAAATAATTACCGAGACCATAAAATAATTCTCATACGCTCTCAATTTTAGCTCGTTAATAATTCCGGGTCTCACAGGCAACTTCATTTTCTTTACAACTTTGGCAACATACCGGAAAAATAATGTTCACACGAAGTCATAAGTTTCTAATACAACAGCTTCCCCATTATGTGGATGTCGAACCAAAAATCCGATGACTCTAGATTTTATCCTACAACTAGAAGGTAATGACCAATTGACAAAACAAGGTACTCATCGCCGTCTTAGAGCAGACACGACACACACAGTGCAAAACCCAAGATTATGCTCACCCTTACTTCTTATTAGAAAATTGAAATAAACTAAACTAGGAAAATAAAACTTGATACTAGCCCAAACCATGAAACTTAGAAAAAAATCCAAGCTCAATTTATTTGTAAGAAAATCCCGGTCGCTGACAACCGGTATATGCATCACAATAACCCATGTACAGTGGATGCTATCCCGACCTTCATCATCTACTAAGACAGGAAAACAAACAAATAACCAACTAAAAGTAACAACACACCAATGTAGATCCAGAAAACTTGAGAAAACAATGGCCGTCAAACTCACCTCCACCCAATGAAAAAACCATTAGTCGGCAAGGTCAAAGGCCTGCACTGATTTGGAGGCCACCAGAGAACAGACTGCACTACTGAGGAGGAGATCTGAGGACGGGCGTGTAGTGCGTTCTTTTTAGGTTTTTTTAATGACATAAGCTATGTGAATTGGCATTTTATTATAATCCAATTCTATAAATTTTCAATCAAACAATGAACGGTAATTGTCCGCAATTTCATATTTTGAAAACACAACATTTTACATTAGCACCAATGATATTTCAATGGCTTTCTCAATATAAACAAGCAAAGTATTAAAACAGTTGCTATAATAGCAATTTAGGATTTAGTGTTTGCACATCTAAACTATATCTAATGAAGTTCAGATTTTAGATCATGTACTTACTTGAAAGAGTTCAAAACTAAACTTTGGGTTAATAGTTTTCACTTTCGTTTGGGTCCATGGAGGAGACTGGGAGAGATCCTTCTCATCTTTGATGTTTTTTTTGTGACATTTGTCTTTTGTGAATTTGGGTCTGGATCCCACGGTGATTGACATAGAAGTTGGTATTTGATCAATAATTAATAAGAAGCACAAAAACGACGTCGTTTTCGGCTGAAACTAGAGTGAATAAAACAAGTGTATTTTTCCTCTAAGATCATCATCTTCCTCTATTCTTCACTGGAAACTGCCATTTTTACCTGGCATTTTTCTGGAAAAACTTCATCCTCAACGCCCAACAGTAAAAACCTAGCGTAGAAGCTGCCTAGACTCGCCCACACGTGGATCCGTCACTAAGTGGAAGTGTGGAACGAAAGAGTTAAGTAGTAGGTAGATCAATCTTTTAGCTTGTTAATGAATCTGTTGATGCATGTGATGAACGGATCCCTGGTATTAGTGGTATACGTGTTTTGAAAGAAAGAAAATTGTATTACACTCGTTATAAGATAAATCATAAATATGTCGGTATATGAATCCAAAATTCCAAACTTGCTACCTTTGATAAATATTGTAGAGAAGCCTTCTTTCATTTTAAGTTATGTACCACCGCCTAACTGTGAACTCGACTTCTAACATCACCTATGTATGTCTAGGTCGGCCATTCATTTGCACTTGATTTCGAAATTGAATTCAAATACATGGCTCATCACGTTTCATTCGTCGCTGTTTGCCACCGATGATGGGCTCCTTGTAATTTCTCCGGGAGTAGAAGAAACAGACGAGTGGATAGCAGACTGACACGTGCCCGTACATGTGATATAACTTACTGACACGTGGTTCTCATGGTAAGATGCAGACTGACATCTGTGCATGCATGTCACCCCATTTTATGCAAACCTAGCTGTAGATTTTTTTTTCCACTTAAGGAATGTGTGGCTGATAGATATTATTTATAGGGGATATTATAGGCTGTAACATATTCTGGGCACCTCCAGCAATGAGATTTACTCAGAAGAAAACCCTTTCCAGCTAGGACTTTGCAAGCGCGAACACGATACTCTACTGTGCGCCCCCATTGCTCCACGTGTTTCCTCATCAGCTCTCTGTCTCTCTGTCTCTATATAATCCCTATACTCTCTAGTCTCTACCTCACAGTTTCATTCATCAACACAACTCGATACACAGCCGTTACCTACTTAACTTCTTCTTCTTCTTCTTCTTCTTCTTCTTCTTCTTCTTCTTCTTCGTTTCAAGTATGAGTACAGCAACCTTCATCGACATCATCATCGCCATCCTCTTGCCTCCTCTTGGAGTGTTTCTCAAGTTTGGCTGCGGGGTAAGGATCAGAGCCATTATATACCTTCATTTCTGAAATTTATATATGGTTATATGATAACAGTATTTCTCTATCATAGAACAATTAACTGTGATGAATTAAGATCTGTAGTGTTAATATGTATTGTATATGATCTCTTCAGGTAGAGTTCTGGATCTGTCTGATTCTGACTCTTTTTGGGTACCTTCCTGGGATCATTTATGCTATCTGGGTCATCACTAAGTGATCGATACAGCCACTCATACTTCGAGCTTCTGTAAGTTATCTTTCTTAATCGTTAATCTGAGCCATTTTGATTGTAGTTCCTTCTATGTGGTAGAACACTAGAACGTTTGCGCGTTATTTTCATCTAATATACAACCCTTTTAGAAAGTAACATCTTACTTCGACTTCGAGTCATTGTGAAATGAGAGTTGAAAATTTCGGATTAATGAACAATTTCTTACTTTTGTTCTTTCTTTTTGTGTGGACATGCAGGTGGTAGTCGTACAGATGTGAAGGGCACATAAGTTCTGTAGTTTTCACCGTTGGATTGGATAGCACTTGTTTGGTGTAGACAATAATGTAGTGGCGTCATTTCTCCTTTGTATTTAGCTTATTGTGTTTTCACATCATGTCCATCTCTTGTTGAACGGTGGGGTTTGATTGGTATTCTATATGGATTAATGTCTAGTAGAACATTAATCATTTTTTAATTCTCAATGTGGATTTGATTGGAGTTCTATGTGATTCTTATCTACCAACCCGGTAGGGTTTGGAGGGTATCATTAGCTTTATGAATAATACTGAGTGCTCTATTACTCATATGTGTCTGTTGAGTTTGTTCTTAGCGTTATCATTTAGCAAAGGAACAAGTTCTCCTTCCTCTGCAATCCTACTAATTAAACCACGCGACAAGTTCTTGAAGTGATTCTTCTTTTCTAGGGGAATCGCATTCCCTTGTAGAAATTTTATTTGCAAAAAACAGTGCGATAGTATGTCGATTCGTGCTACAGTGCTACTAGATATATAAATCCGAACAGAATCTCGGGGCTAATGAACCCAAACAGGCAAACAATAACGGAAAGTTCCCAACTCATCCTTGCACCACAGCATTGAGCGCTGGAGGGTCAGGTCGCACTTGTCCTCAACCTTTCATCATAGTCATACCGGACTGTGTCCTTGATGTCGATCTAATAAACAGAAGGAACAAAAGGGTAGATGGTGTGTAATCAAGATGGGTGCGTGTCATCTAAGTTTCACCAATTTTAAATAATAGTGGTGGAGTCCCAGCCGTTATTGTCCTAATCGATAATCTTTTATGGATCACATGTACAGAGGATATATAATTTCTCATTTGCGGAAAGTCCGATCCATTTAAAATTTGCGGATGTTCAACATCAGTAGCTTGATCTGACTATCTGATAAGGGTTATGATTAGATTTAACAGTAGTGTGGTCTTTTTAGAGTGATACAGCATATTATCTTTACTCATGACCCGCGTTGACAATAAACCCTGTTAAAAATTCCGCTCTTCATTAGATTTCATCTAATACTTCTGAATATAATGATAAAATTCTTGTTGTTTCTTCTTTCTCTGTTCAAGATTTGTTTTGGATTAGACTTTGAATCAATCAAAGTAAAATCTAAAGATTTGCATCATTAGGTTTTTTTCGGGTGATTATGATTGACGTATACTAACAATAATAATATTGATAAGCTCTTTGATTGAATACATTTTCTTTCTATCATATATAGGTTTTTCTAATTTTAGTAATGGCCATTCCATTGATGTTGTGGATGTTCTGTATTTTGTTTGTCATTCAATTCGTTCTATAATTATAAGTTTATGTTAATTCCATGTAGTTTTAGTTTTATGTGTTTTTGATTGGTTTACAATTAATTATAGGATGGAGAATATGTTTCAAGGGATAAGATTAGAAGCCATGAATCTATGATCAGTTCCATGTTCTTCTAAGACTATCGAAGTGTTTACACCTCAAGTTGCAAATGAATTGAAACCTACAAGAAAGCGTCAATTTAAAACAGTAGATGAACTTTATGAATTTTACAACAAGTATGCTTTTAAAGCTGGGTTCAATGTTCGAAGAAGTTCTACTGATAAGAGTAAAGATGACTCGAAAATTATAAGACAAGAATTTTGTTGTTACAAAGTAAGGCATTCAAAGAAGAAAACCGCTCAGCCAAAAAAGCGGAAAGGAATTATACGAAGTGGTTGTCAAGCAAAGATTGCAGCTGTCATGAGATATGGCTTGTATATAATCACTCAATTTGAGGAGACTTATAACCTTCCTTTGACTTCTGAAGAGAGAGTTCATTTGTTACCAAGAAAAAGGCTCAAGAAAAAGGAGCAGGGAAAGAGAAAGAGAAGTAGTACAAGAAAATGTCATAGATGAGGTATGTATGGCCAATCACATGATAAACGAAATTGTAAGTTGGACGAGATAATGGAATCATGAGTTAGATTTGATTAACAAGAACATGTATTGTTGTAAGGTACATGTATATTTAAGAGCAAACATGATCCTTGTCTCTGAATTTGCATATATATAAAATAACACAAATATAGTTGTTTACATCCAAATGACAATAACAATGTTACTAATCTAGTAATTTCTCATTCTCTCTAGATACTTTCAATAAAAACTAGGGACAACTGAACACCTGAACCTTTGGAGCTCCACTTCCATCTTCCATTGTATGATGATCGTCTAACAATAGGATTGTATTTGACTTGTGGGGATCATTCATGTAATTTTCACAATCAACATAATTCAAGTCTCATGTCAGAGATTCCAATCCTAATTTAACTAAATGGTTTTCCCAAAATGCCTTAGAAATCAATGTATCTAGCAAATCAAAACATACTCAAATTCATCCTAGTCATGCCTTACCCAAGTCTCTGCACGATCTCAATGGTGGATGACAAACTGTTTAGAAAATAGAGCAGGGCAACAGACCATAACAATGAGTCGATGATTACAATAGGTTTATGCAATTCGTTGAACAATAACACATTTCATTCCAAATTAGTTGCTAGCCGCAGGCTAGCAACTAAACATTTCGTTAGTTTTTGTGAACAATCACTTATTCCAACATTCTGGGTGATTAGGTTATGATTATACTAGTTCAATTATTAATTAATCTATGAACTAATTCGATATACATGTGAAAAAACCTCTTATTGTTCTACATATATGTACATGTTTTATATGGAAGTTATGTTGATGCAACGCTGTAAGTATAATGCAAATATAGTTTTCATAGTTCTACAAACCAAATAAATCTCACATTCTTAATCAGTTAGGGGTGATGGTGAATTGGGGATGAGCGAGCATAAACATGGTGAACCGTTTTGTTGGGTAGTTTTATAGGCAGGGCCGGTCCTAAGAATTCTGATGTCCAGTGTGAAAAAAAAAATTGGTGCCCAAATGGTAGACCATTACAATTAGTGTTTATTGCAACTCAGAATTTTCAATTGTATATCAAAATGATGTCAAGTTAGGAGGCTAATTTTAAAGCTAATTTCTATCGGATAAATATACAATTTATGCAACAATTTTGAGTTGCAATGCAATGTGATATTCACATCAAGATATCTAGTCGCATTTTCTAATTTATTCGCGTGTTTAAGTTAGACTACGACAAAATGTTGTCAATTTAGTAATTTAGTTCAATAAAATTACTGTCAATATGATAATTTTGTTCAATCAGTTGTAAATGTTTATATGATATGCATCCCCGTACCATAGACAATCACTACATTCAGACATTGTAATCTGTGCCCCCATTTGTGTGGTGCCCCGTGCGGGTGGCCTGCTCGCGTGGCGCACGGTCGGGTCTTTTTATATGTATTTTGGAAAAACTAATTAGTTAAATTAGAAATAAATTGAGAATAATATACATAAATATTTTGCTGGGTACACTAAGAACTTTGTTGGGTATATTTAGCATATTTTTCTACAAAAGTTATTTTAACTTCAAGACGGATGAAGGCGTTCGTGTAATATTGGCGGACAAGGAATCTTTGCGGAAAGTTCTTGTACAAGATGGGCGCGGTACAATATGGTTTTCATCGACGACTTGCACTACTGGGGATTGAAACATGTTCAAAAGGTGAAGGAAGTATAGAGGTGAGAAGAAGGTTAACCATTAGGCAAAGCCGTCGTTCAGGAATAGAGGCATTGATAATGAGGTTTGGGATGACGGATTTAGATATGGGTGCAACAGTGGCACATGAGATGATGCATGCATGGCTGTACCTCAAAGGTGTTACCAATTTGAAAAAAAAAGGGTTGGAGAAGGTTTCTGCGAGCTAATGTCATACTTGTGGATGGAATGGTTCTGTTCCAGAGGTTCCGACTCGTACAAAACAGTGAGCAAGTTCAGCATACAAGAAAAAAGTTGAATGACTTTTTTAAAACTCGGAATGGAAGGCAATACAGACGAAATTTATGGCCAAGGGTTTAGAGCATCTCTAGAAGCTTATAGGAGACTTGGGTCTAAAGATGTATTGGATAATATCGTGAAGAAGAGACGTCTCCCTTGCCTAGTGAAAGTTAATACCTTGTTTCATTGCTTCTCAAATGGTTTATAAATGTCGAAACGTGCATGTATCATTGATACTTTCATGGTCGATTATGACTTTCTTATTAGGGTCTTCTTATCACTTGGCATGTATTCATTTGATTCTACAATTTTGTAATGAATTATTCAAAGATGGTTTGACACTATGACCAACCAGTCGTACGTTGATGTGGATACGAACCAAAATGTCAAACAATGAACATACATTGTCTAATCAAGGTGGTTGCGTATCGACTAAACAATAAAGCTCTCTAACTTATATGCTTTCACGATATATCTAATTCCACATTGACATAAACAAAGTATTATTCTAATCGAAAAACAAAACATAATGCCAAAAAGAGATAAGAACACGAGCAACACGTAAAATGTCACCAATTTGAAGATGATCATCACTCGAAATCAATACCAAATAGCCGAAATGTGGATAGATTTCTATATTAATAGATATGTTTTGTTCTATGTAACTTGGTCAGAATACAATTAGTTAACGGTGCATGCTCTCTTCAACAATGTAGGGTTTGTTGGTTTGTTGGCAGCCGCGCATCATAAATCATAATATGCAACAGGACATCATGAGGTGTCGGCAAAACAATCCGATTTTTTGATTCACGAATCATACTTATATAACATTGCCATATGAGATAATCAAGAAAGGAAAAACAAACACGGTGATGCTCAGACATTAACAAGAACTGCAGATGGCATACATAGCACTAGTCTGTCTACTTTTGTTTCTGGATTAAGAGGTGCTCTTGACATTTGGAGGGACAATATTTATTCGCTTAAGCCGTTGGTTAAAATGCTTCATTGTGAGTTCTGTTCATGTGTCCAATCCAATTTGATCTAGTGGTACCAATTGCTTTCAAGTGTCGGTAATGGGCTGAAATATAACTTCTGTTTTTTTTTTTCAACTGTCCCTGATATTGGAGACCGAGGAAAAACTACTACAGGTTCAAGAAAGAGCTACTTCTGATCTTCTAAGAAGGTGGAGGAACTGAGGAAGTGTGCAAAAATAAAAGAATAGCAGTAACAATAGCAAGAAGGCCCTTAACCGTATGCAAATTATGATATCATTGTAGGTCTACGGTTTCTGATACCACATAATTTCAAGAAGACGAGAAAAAGGATCACCCAGCCACTACTCAATACGGAGGTCAAATACACGAGTGGGAGGGAGTACACCAAATGATTGAAACTGAAACCTTGAGGAGTTACCTCAGCTTAGCTATACCGGATACAAAAAATGCATGTTGCCTCAGATGAAAATACTATTTGCAAGTCTACTGGAAATTCTTGCAACAATAAGACAGGGAGAGAAGGGGCAGGACTTTCCTTATATGGGATTCCCAAACTTTTCTCATCCTTTGAACTGCCACTCCCTTCGACACATGGGGCAATGTGCTTGAGAAGTCTGTGAATTTACCCATTTTAGGATGCAATGAAGATGAAATGCATGGTTGCATGCACCCCAAACTGCAAGATAAGCAATAGTTAATTTAGTAGAACATACATATCAGACTCCCAAGCAATATGGGGCAAGGGTAAATTCATTCTATGGTACTTGAGGTATGACCAATTGAACACTTTGGTACCTAATGTTTCAAAGATGACAGTTTGATACCTGAAGTTAGGTTTTATAGGACATTTTGGTACTTATGTTGACTAATAGGAGGGTAAAGTAGATATTTAAGTATATTATTTACAAAAATACAACAAAAACATGAGTTTTATATGTTTATTATCCTCAAATATTAATCGTATTATGCGATTAAATTAATATTCTTGGTTCATATTGATAGCATAAGTCAGTTTTATGTTTATGAAATTAAATTGTCTCACAAAACTACTCCGCAAGGCTTTATTTAATTAACCAAAAACATTCTCGTGGGTATTTAAATCACAAATTCTAGATATATCCTAAATAAAAATCTAATTTTTCACCTTCAATTAAAGCTTAAAATTAATTCATGTTTATTTTCTCACAAACAATACAAAAATGATGAATACCAAGGTGATAGAAATTAGTCTTGAACCCATAAATTTCTATTTGTATTTTTATTTTGATAAATAATTGTAAATATCAATTTACCCTCTGTATTTAACAAAGAAGTTAACAAAAATACCAAAGTGTTATATAAAACCTAACTTAAGGTACCAAACTGTCATATTTAAAACATTAAGTATCAAAGTGTCCAATTGACCATACGTCAGGTACCATAGAAGCAATATGAAAATTTATTAGCCATGATTAAAATGAAAACAAGTCATGAGCCTTAGACATTTTTTAAATTTATTATTTCTTTGGTTCAGGTGTACTTCATTAGAACAAATTAATTACAATTACTAACATAAAGACCTGCTAATTCTAAGAGAAAAAAAAAACCAAGGCAAAGGAGAAGGTAGCCAACCATCAGAATTTCGCTATGAGAAAACCATCCTCCCCTACCCCTACCAATATAACCTTATCTCTTCTCTTCATCCTCTCTCAAATGGTCATTTAAAGAAAAAACTCTTCTATTCATGTGAATCATCACCCTTGCATCATTGGAGTATGAGATGAACATTAGGACAAGGCCGGCCTTGGGCTAAAGCCATTAAAGCAATAGCTTTGGGCCCCCAATTTTAAGGGCCCCCTTAATTGTACACACAAGATTTAAAAAAAAAACGGGGTCAGAAAAAAAAACTGTGACAGTGTTTTTTACGGTAAACGCTATGAAAAAAAAAGAATGGCCGGACTTTAAATTACCAAAATAAAGAACGGGATTCCAAAATATATATGTATACGAAGAAAATGGTGATTCTGTTTCAGTTATTGGAGTTTTGGAGCAACTACAAGAGGACCATTGGCTTGGGTGAAGATCAGACTGTGTCTTGGGTAATGTAATGTGTGTCGTAACTGTCATTTATATCTTTCTTGTATGTATCTAGTGCTGATTTTCTTTAGCACCAGTAGGAAAATTTAACAATCTTCTATGTGTGAGACCCCTCTAAGAATGTATTGATCTTTTAAGGATATCAGTAAGTTAATATCTTTTGACTTTGTGGACAAAAGATATTGACAATGTAAGTCAAATACAAAACCTTGTTGGTTGAGACAATGTATTACCTGAGCAATTTTGTAATATAATACAACAATTACTTGTATTTATATTTATTGTTATATTACTTTTACTAACAGTTATGATGGAACTACATCTTACATTATGTAGAACAACAATTTGTAAGCACTTTGAAATGAGTAAAGATAGCAGTTATTACATGTTTGGATTGTTTACAAACTTTTGTTAATCATACTTGTTACTGTTGCATGTGCTAAGAGAAGCTTTTCGAAGTTAAAATTGATCAAATCTTATATTCGATCAACTATGTCTCAAGAAAGACTGAATGATTTGGCTATGTTATCGATTGAAAAGGAGTTGGCGGAAAAGCTTGAGTGTTCGTGTTTAATTGATATTTTTGCTTCTAAAAATGCAAGAATAGCAATTTTTGAGTAAAAATGTACTGATATTTGTAACTTTTATATTTTTGTTTCAAACATTAAAGCATTTTATTATTATTGAAAGTTTTATTACTATGTTTTGTTGTTTCAAAAAAATTTTATTGTTTCAAAATTTTTTTTGACAAGAGACCCCAATTTTTCTCGTCGCTTCGAGCCCCGGAAATCTCAGGGCCGGTCCTGCATTAGGAGGAAAAGCTTGTCAAGAAACAAAAGGACACAATTGGCATACAGATATTAGCTTATAAAACCATAATGAAACCTTAAGTTGAAATAATGTTGACCAAAAACTTAGGCGTTTTGGGTTCTAAAGCCTCACTCTACTGTAGTCTAAGAGTTCACGTCATACAAGTCAGTGAATATATAGGTCAAGAATCAATGTCAGAGATAAAGTTGAAATTTAATTTAGAGTATTTGTTCAGTCCAGTGCTATAAAGAATCTACTCAAGATTATTGTACTTACTCCTTTGGCACAAGGGAAAACGTGCCACAGAAGTCTGTAAATTACCAAATTAGGATGCAATGAAGTTTTAAGTCTATGTTTCTTGAAAAAATGAGAATTTTATTACTGAACTAAGTATGATTAATATTGAACATAGGGGAATCCAGGGTAAAGTCTGGAGCGTTCGCAAACCATTCTAGGTGAACCTGTGACTCAAAGCTGAAGACAGCCAGCCTATAGTTATCTTCATTGGTCTGTCTAGGAGCAAATCTAATACAAAGGCTTTCATTGGAATGTAACAGGCCTCTAATTAAGGCCGGCCCTGAGGGGGGGGGGGCAGCCAGTGCTACCGCACTGGGCCAAGGCCCAATTTCTTTTTTTTCTGTTTGTTTGTTTTTTTTTTCAATATAAGGGTCAATTTTTTTTTTCTGTTTGTTTTTTTGTGTAGGAAAGGGCCTATTTTTTTTTTTGCACTGGGCTTCAAATTTTTCAAGGCCGGCCCTGCCTCTAATATTAACAATCAATGCTCTCGAGGGAGATAAGTCGTGATGTAGAGAATTAATAGCTTGGACTGCCATCAAGCTGTCACTCTGCATGATAGCATTTGTAACCTGTGTAGCTTGTAGCAGCCCTAACTCATTCTATAAAGCCTAAAGCTGCATGTAATGGGGAGCTTACAAAGGTCATCCTCAATGAGAAGGCATCAAGGAAATGCCCTTGAGCATGCAAGATTATGTTGTGATATAATGGACATATAAACTGATGATATTAGGAAAGCAGATGGAAAGAAATAATCTAGTACCAATGCTGACCACTACAAGTACTAAAACTTGATGCAAGCACAAAATAGGAAAATCCAAATATATTTACTGTAAGATGGGACTGAACTGGAAATGAGATCAGTTAATTTTTTATGCTCGGACAAATCACGATACTTTAGCAGGAAGCTCGTCAATTTGACCAAGGAAGTCGAGTTTGAACACTACCTCCCAGAATGTTTAGTACCTTAATTATGAGTATCAAATAGGATAAACCATAGGAAGGTAGTGTATATTAACTCTAAACCGAACATGAAGTTAGACATTGCTTTTAGGCTTGTTTGATTATGCAAACCATTCAGATCATTTAATAAGAAATCCTTAGGTGACAAAGGAAGTCAGGTGATGAAGGCATACCAGGCAAGGATTAACATGAAAGCTTATGTTGTTATCATGTCACGAGTTTCTGATGTATAACATGAAAGGATTTTGAGTTTTGCGATTGAACATGCTTTTGGAGCCTTCGGTACCAAAAGACTCAGGAAGCATTACTAGCTTAAGGAAGTTTACATAATTGAAAGCAACAGCCTTGGACTAAAAGATTGATGGGGAACACAAATGTTGCAATGCACAAATGTAATTAGAACTGTGATGTAAATAGGTATTTATGATGCCTATTCAATGAGACAATTGGAATAATGTGGCATTTCAGGAGTTTAAGGCAGATGTATCTGAAGCTTAGAAATAAGGTAATCTATTGTACCCAAATCAGAATGAAATGAATAAAAGTTGAGCATTGTTGAACGCCTGATACCTTGGTATCTCCTCACCACCATTTCTCTTGTTCACTGAAACTAGAACAGCTAAAGGGCTTCTCTTTCTTCTAAAACTACTCTTTCTAAACATAATCACATCAGTTTAGATTTAGATTTTACCATATAGATGTTTTGAGCCAGCTACTGGCCTTTGTCCTGTACTATGCAAACTAAAAGAGTAAAAGTTGCTCTTGAATCTTATGTCTAAAATTCATTAATGCCTCTCCGTTCATGTATCTGAATTATATTTTAGATATTTAGAAGAAGAAAAGAACGAAAAATCCAAATTGTGAGGCTTAGATTAACAATACGTTATGCCACAACACAATCAGCAGTTTAGGGGCAGCTCATTACAAGTACCACAGAAATCATTGCAAATACGCTTGCAAAAGAAAACATGATCATATGACAACATTTGAATCACTTTTCAAACAAAAGAGTTTGAAGTCCTATATTAACAGAAATGATAAAAAATTTAATGATTGAGACTTACTTAGTGGACAATCATCCCCAGGGAGCTTACAATCAGGACAACAACCATCAAATGCCACTCTACAAATGCCACATGTTTCATCCTGTGCATCCCATGTCCATGCAGCAACAGCATGCCAAGCATACGAATTAAACTCAAAGCACTCATATATACCATACATCACAAATGGCAGATCAAATTTAGGTTTACACTACAGCAATTGGTCATATCCAAAATTAACTGAAGATAAGAGATTGAAAAGGGATAAAGAGGCTGTACTCTGTTTAAAATCCCAGCCGTAAGTCACAAAGAGGAGAGCAAGTCAAGAAAAAAATGTTTCTATAAAATGCTTGCAGCACTGACATTTCACAGGTCACAACAATGACATTTCAAGTATAGGCGAGATAACTAGCAAACAAGTCAAAGTAAGCCATACGAGGCTTCCCATGTTATATCAAATTACTAGACACTCATGAATAACTGATAAGATTACCGGTCTCATTGCAAGTCCCAGTCTTGCTTCCTCAAACCCAAACAAACACAGAAACATGGTGTCAACTATTCCACCATACGGTAACATGTTAGGCTCACAACTTCCATTTTGGTCTTGAATGCCATCAAGATTATACAGGGTGTTCTGGGATTCTATAACCAAGGCAAAGTTTGAGTCTTCAACTTAAAGAACAACTCAGGATGTACCACTCTCTAGCCTATCAACTATGGTAATTCTTGAGAAACCTAAATACCATCAAATACAAAGTCCCTTCTACTATGATAAAATGCGATGGTGTCAACACCAGTAGGTTTAACAAAACAAAGAACAATTGGAAAAAGGATACGCAAAATCTTGACTTCCATCTTCTTCCGCAAAACACTGAAATTCAAAGTAGTGAACGTTAATGGGTATCAGTCAATGAAACTAAGCGTTGTTTGGTTCTGTAGGATTTTGACATTGGCATTCTTTCATTGTTGAATTCACAGTCCAAAGTTTAACTATTGATCGCCAGAAACAAATCCAAGGACTCGAAATTTCATTGCTTACCCAGCAGCTCGGGGTCGTTGCCTGACGTCACACGTCGATTTCCGGCTAGGTTTGTCCCGATCGGGAATGGCGGACGATTTGAGAACACCTCACTCTGGCAACGACACTGCAATTGTAAGCTTTGTTGCCCCAAGTCAGTGAGGACTTTGATTAGTTGAACACTACCGCTCGCGCTCTGAAGAAGAAGAACAAGAGAAGAAGAGAGGAATATATGTCTAAGGGTGTACCTAACGAAGTTCAAACTATTAAGTACGGACAGCTTAAAAATAAGCATGGTTATTCGCGGCGACAATGTTCTTCTCTACATCAGTATAACAGATATGACAACAGCAGATGTACCTAGGACTTGTCTACTTGATACTTTGTTACATATGTGTTGTGGAATCCATGAAATTATCTGATGAGTAGTGCTTAATTGTTTGACATTCAAAATAACAAACACCGCAATTCAAGCTGCAAATTTGGGACATAGGAAAACTGCTCCCAGTAGCGTCAAATGTTCTAGGTGGGATAATAGTAAGTGACACTTGTAGGTCGATCTTTAAATCTTTGTCCTCGTTCCGCCATATGACTCTTTGAAATTTAAGTCAGTAAATGTAAAGTGTAAGCCAAAATTTTAGGACTTTGAAGGTGATTACCTCAATGTGAGATTAGGCTCTGCCTAGGCTATGAGAGGTGTTTCGACAAGCTGCCGTTGAAGCATTGCTTACAAAATTTGGGCCGGAGTGGGGGCAGTGGCCGATCACCGGGTTTAGCAGGCGACAATGTAAGGATGGCTTTTCATCATCCAGCATGCCCACTGTTGACTAACCTGGGTGTGATCTCGCTGATATTTAGGGTTTTAGGCACCAGAGAGGGTGGTATTGACATTTTGAATAGATAGAATGAATATGTAGATAATTTATGTTTGCAACTGAGATGATGTTTCTTGATTTAGTGGATTTGAACGGTTTAGATCATGAATTATATTGCCGATCGCGAGTATGTTTGAACGCATGCATCTTAACTAATTTGGGCCCGAGTTTTTCATTTTAGTTCTAATGTAACTTCAATTCTAATTATTGAGATTACTAGTCATTTCAAGTCATTGTATTTAGTCATTAGCTATATGCTGAGTTTTTAAGTGATGGTTGGTTTTTAGGGCTAATTGAGACCGTGCTAAATAAGAAGTTCAGTATGGTTATTACCATGCTTGATGTCACTGACTGAGTACATATATAAATGGGCATACGTAACATCGTGTTTACATTATGATCTCCTTGGATGATGTTATTGTAGATACTTATTGTTCATCCTAAATAACACCTTACTTAAACCAAGCAAGTTATTTTCTAAAGTTTTGTGATACCAAACATGAGTCAATATTAGCAAAACTTAAGGACACTCAGATCTATTTGGGATAGACTTACAAGTGAGTAAAGGAGGTGCAATTCAGTTTTATATGCACAAAACATAATTCTTTGTTTTTTTTTGAAGGAAAATAACTCTTTGTTTTTTTTTCTTTGTTTAAGCTATCTAGTATGGTTACTTGAGAAATGATTCGTTTCAAATGTCAAAATAAACAAATGAGAGAATAAAAACTCGAATAAAGTATATACTATGCACATGCATGTTGTGACCTATAAATTATTACCGTAGTAGTACGCACATATTATCGTATAGAATTAATCGATATATTATACAATGTACTAATCATTATAATAAATCTCCAACAAATATAAAGATTTTGAATAACTTACAATATCATCTTAATTAGGAAGATATGAATGCTTGAAGATTATCTTATAAGTGATATTCAAAATATAAGAGCATACAGCTCTCATCTAATGATTGCACGAGTTACAACAAATCTACATTTTAATGTATAAACAAATGAAAATCAGCATATAAACTTTCCATATACAAAAATCAACCCCAGATTTTGCATTAATTTGGTTTCATTACCGTTCATATGAAATCCTCATTTCTCATACACATCATGACAACAAATCCAGATTTATTACTACTTTTAGACCCCCTCCTTTATTTCATGTTCAAACACATTGCGACAGATCGATAAAAATGAATATGCTCAATTCTCAGACAAAATCAAGATGGATTTTGGTCTCTCATTCATGCATCACGATTGGCAGCCATTAAATTTTGCATCCAACCCAAAACGTCAGAAAATCTGTAGTCTTTCAAGCAGCAATGGTCATGTATCCTCTTGCCTCCTTTATATAAAGCATAGTCTCTTCAGAGCAAGAACAAACCTGATAGTTTATTTCTTCATTCTCTTCTTCCTAGTTTGCACAGTTTCATCTTTTCTTTCAAGCCATGACTAGAAAGAAGGTGAACCTTACCTACATCACTAATGACAGTGCTCGAAAAGCGACGTTCAAGAAAAGGAAGAAGGGTCTTATGAAGAAGGTGAGTGAACTCACCACCCTTTGTGACATTGATGCTTGTGCTATTGTCTACAGCCCCTATGACTCCCAGCCTGATGTCTGGCCTTCCCCCTTGGGAGTCCACCGCGTGCTTGCTCAATTCAAGACCATGCCTGAAATGGAACAAAGCAAGAAAATGGTTAACCAGGAGAGCTTCTTGAGGCAAAGAATCAACAAGGCTCAGGAACAGCTCAAGAAGCAAAAGAAGGACAATCGTGAAAAGGATATGACTCGCGTCATGTTCCAAAGCCTAACCGGAAAGACCCTCCAGGGCTTGACCATGTCAGACCTGACTGACCTCGGCTGGGTCATAGACCAGTACCTGAAAGACATACAACTCAGGGTGAAGAACATCAAGGAAGAAGCTGTGAAGACTCAGAACCAGGCGCAAGGAGCACAAGGGGTGACAGCTGCAGCGGATCATAGAATGGCAGCGATGAAGAATAATGGTGAGGGAAGCAGCAGCAACATGGCGATGAAGAGTGGCGAAGAGGGCGGCAGTCTGCAACATGCAGCCCCGGACATGCAAGCTCTGGATCAGGTGCATAACTTGGAGGCGATGCAACTCCAAATGATGCAGATGGCAACTCAGAAGCAGCAAAACACTTGGTTCATGGACATGCTGAATGCGCCACCGCCACCTCCGCCACATCCAGATCATCATCAGCATATGGGGTTTACCGGGGAGGAAATGTTGCTTCATTTCGCGGATCATAACAATAGTACTATGTGGCCAAATCCTCTTCCTGCTGGCGGCTTTAATTTTCCTTGAGAATTTTAGTCACTGGGTTTCTAATATTTGCTACATCTTTCCCAGCCTCTTTCTCTGAACACATTGTTTTTCTTTTCTCCTTTTTCCTAAAGCTTTCTGCGCCACATTGTTATCGTTTTCTTTTGGTACTTCATGTTATTGTTTTAATAAAATGTACTTAATTGTTTGAGTTGTTTCTTTGCCATTGAATAATTAAGAGCAAATATTATCAAGATTAATTGTGAAACCGAAGGTCTGATATGGACAACAATGACACCGAAGGTGTGAGCTCGGAGAGCTTAGAAAAACTTCGGTAAATTTGTGAATTATCAACAACAAAGACACATGCTATACACGTTCGGGTTGATAGGATGAGGTAGATTAATCAAGATTGTGGTTTATCCACAGTTAAATATCTGTTACTAATTAATTAACCCGATACGAAACCATAAATATAAGAGAAAAATTCACCAACGGTCCATGAACTCTTGTGGTATGGTCAGTTTGATCCCTGACATTTAAAATTAATCAAAATGATCCCTCAACTCCTGCTTTACTATCAACTAGATCTATCAAACCAAATTTCATCACGGTTTTGTTAATTTCATGACGTGGATCATGGTGGGCAAATGACGTTTGTAACCCTCAATCTCAATCGAAATCAACTTCCCGCCAAATTTAGAGTTGACAAAACGAGTTTAGGATTGAGAAAATGATAACCCGATTAGGAGAGATATTGAGTGGAAACAAGTTTAAGCCTTCATTTTCAGTAATATGTCTCATTTGCCCTTTTTTATAAAGGCCAATGCATGATCCACGTCATGAAATTAACGAAACAGTGACGAAATTTGGTTGGATAGATCTAGTTGGTAGCAAAACAAGAGTTGAGTGATCATGTTGATGAATTTTAAAGGTCAATGATCAAATTGACCATGTCACAAGAGCTTAAAGACCGTTAGTGAATTTTTCTCTAAATATAAATAGACTGATATTTGCTACATATAGTAAACTACTAATTAAGTAGATAATTTTACTAACTATTTGATCATGTACGAGGAAATTGTCTGTTTTCAATTTGTAGCGCGATGCTCTATTTATGTATTGTATAAAATAAGTTAACCATGTTTATAACTTATTTCTTAAATCATGAGAAAGTTATCGATCGAGAGTGATTTAAAGTTTGTCTTTGCTTTATATATCTCTCTTATATATATGTAGGTTTCCTCTCTCTCCATCTCTTATGTGAATGTACGGTGGTAAATATAAATCCCGTTTTCATTATTGTATGCTATTGTCAAGACACAGTGTTAGATAACGTCGATGATAAATCCTAGTTAACGCTAATTTTTCATCTGATGGCTGCAGCAACCTGTACAAAAATGGGTTGAAAGAAGTCTCACTATGAGCCCAAACGAAACTAGATCGTTATCTCTTCATTACGCGGTTACGCGCGGTTGATCGGAGTGAGAAACTCTTTGTCATTGAACCAAAAAAAAAAAAAAACTTGGTGATTATTTGAGTATCCAATTAGAGCCCCTCACGTGTCAAACTTGTGTTCGGGTCGGGGATCGGATCCATCAGTTGGGTCAGTATAAATGCGATGTTGCTACCACCGCCGATTCAAATTGATTCTCTGCCGAGATATACAGCCTCTATTCTGATGAACCAGCCGGCTTGATTTTTCAACCACTGCAAGGTAAAACCCCAAAACCCAATTACCCTCCGTTCCTTCCTAAATGTCTCATCAAATTAAAATCCAAACTTGGTTATAATTCTGACATGTATGTGTGAATCAAAACTAATTAGGATTATGATATGGGTTTTGGGTTGTTGTTGGAATTGGAGGTAGTTTAATTGTGCTTGTTGTACTTTCTTTGAGATGTAATTCTGATGTTTTTGGGTAAATATTGAAATTGGCTTGGTTCCTCTGATTCTTGGTTTCTAGTGTATTTGTGAAATATGTAAGGTTGGATTTTTATTCAATTTTCTCATTTACATTTCCTGTTATTAGTCATTTATTCTGGAATTTTCTGGGTTCAAGGTCATAACTTTGATTCTTAGTTGTAATATGATTTGTTCATTTCAATGCTGGGTGGTTTTAGCTGTGTAGTTTGGATTCTTTTCAATGTGACTAGTTTAATTGTGCTAGTGAGTGGGATTCTGAGTTCAAGGTGGTAACTTTGATTCTTTGTTGTGATATGATTTGCTTAATCAACAACAGTCTGCCCATTTAAAAGCGGTGGGGAACTGAACGGTGAGGGAAGCAGAAGCAGAAGGTGTATGATGGCAATTCTCCCAGACGAGCTGTGGAGGCGCGTCTTAGAAATCGGGGGGTTCAGCTACAAAGAACTCTGCTGTATATCAATGACCTGCAGGCGCCTCCACCGATTATCCGATGAGGATTTACTGTGGTCCCACCTCATCTCCTCTGATTTTGCTCCTCCTCATCCCTCTTCTTCCTCAGCATCCTTTAAATCTCTCTATAGACTCAGGTATGAGAGAGATAGGAATAAGAGAAGAGCGGCCCATCAAAGAGCGCTGTTGAGGAAGGAGAGCCAGATCATTGAACATTCCAGGAAGCTTCGGGATTTGGAGACCCAATTGACCCAAGAGACTCAAAAAAGGCGAGCTACTCTTGTTGAACTCTCCAATTTTCACAAGGTCAGGGAAGCTTCACTAGCACTGAATGTCTGGCAGCCAGAGATAATTAGGGGTCGACATAAACAAACAGTGGAGCAATGTGTTGTACCATCTGAATCCAGGCTCCATGCACTTGAAATGGAGCTTAGGCTTTGCACGCAGCAGATTTCAGGGCTAGAAAAGGTGTATAAAGTTGAGAAACAAAGGCTTGGTTTGGCTGAGGAAGAGTTGCAATCAATGAGATATCACCCTTTACAAGATCATAAGCCAGTACAACCACTGAGTTCGGGGGATGCTCAATGTACTAGCAAGAGAAAAAAAGTTGAAAAGATTTAAGGGTCATTCCTTAGGTTAACTCGTTGATTTTCTCGTGAACAGGCAGTATGGGCCCTAGGTAATGTAGCTGGTGAGTGGTGACTCACCAAGTTGCAGGGATCTTGTTCTTGCACAGGGTGCTCTAGGGGCATTGCTTGCTCAGCTAAATGAAAAATCAAAGTTATCAATGCTGAATGCTACATGAGCTTTATCTGGCTTCTGTTGTGGCAACCTGCCCACACCTCTCAAACAGGTTCATGGACTTGCTTTAACCATAAAATTGCAGATGCAGTAGCACTATATGTCAGTTGATGTATCCCCCTCTAAGTGTGACAGTAACAAGAGCAAGCCTTTTTTTTTTCCTGATGAAGGGCGCTTTACCAGTTCTTCATCAACTTATTTACTTGAATGATGAAGAAGTCTTAACAGATGTTTGCCGGGCCATATCATGTCTCTTTGATGGCCCAAATGACAAAATTCAGCTGTGATTGAAGCAAGTGTCTGCCATCGACTTGTGGAGCTTCTGCTGTAAGTTCTAAATAATATGTGAACCTACAGTATTTTGGTATTATTATGGCTTAGTTGTTTAGAATACTCACAGTGTGTATTTCCTAACGACCACATTTGTCTCTGTCAGCCACCCATCAGCTGCGGATATCACACCTGCCCTTCAGACTGTCGTTACAGGCGATGACTCCCAGATTCAGGTATTAATTAAGATATCCAATGCAACTTCTGGGGGATCTCATGAACAGATTCAGTATGGTTTTTAACACTGGATAAGCTCTTTTGATCTTCAATTTTTCGTGTTCCACCACATGCACATTTATGTGAACACATGTTGAAAATGCTATCTAACCCAACATTTTCATTTTATACCAACTGCCTAACATAGAATAAGGCCCACAATCAAGCAATGGGGTTATACAACTGTTTTTCACCGGATAATAAACGGGGTATAGTATGCTATGTATTCTCATATCAAATCTCTATTTGTATTCTCATATTAAATCTCAAGTATATGTAGTACTTGTCGTTAGGTGTGTTTAACAATTTATCAGTCTTCTTTTCTTTTCTTTTTTATGTTGAGTTTGAAACCAATAAGGTCGTTTCCATTCTAGATATTGACATTGACCAGGCCTTCCTATACATGTTTTCACTTTTCACAATGCGCATGTCAATCAGTACTCTTATTTATTTCCTTATGTATCCTCACATTATACAAACGTAGTATTTACATGGATAATTAATTTGTTTTTGCAGATTCTTGGTGGCTCAAGGATGTATTAAACCGCTCTGTTATCTGCTAATATGCTCACCTTGAAGGTCTTAGGAACATTCTGAAGGTGGGTGAGGCTGACAAAGAAATGGGAGCCTTCGAGCCTATATGGGATCAATCTTTATGCTCAAATGATTGATGAATTTGATGGATTGGAGGAGATTGAGATTCTGAGGACCCATGGTAATAATGAGATTTGTCAGAAGGCTGTGAAGATCTTGGAGAAATAACAGAACCTGCACGGTTTTACTCTTGGGGAAAATAAGCCTCCCGCTCTCCTTGGTGGCTTTGACTTTGGTTAGATAGCGGGGCTTGTGTTATCTGGCAGCGTAGTTTTCTCCACCTTTATTTGGTGAATTCAAACCTATTTTGATTCCCCCTTCTGCCAAGCGCCCAAGTGCGAGGTTCTTTGTTTGGCAGATACCATAGTTAGTAAGCTGCAACCAGGCTTTTTACATTTCCATGTTTCTAGGAAAAAAGACTGCTACTCATTGTGTTTATGTAAAATTTAGCTCCATCTTACATATTTGTTTTGTGTTATCTTTCAATCTTCCGCTTACTCTTATTATGGTTTTGTTCCCTCTTTTCATCTGTCTGCGACTCGCTAGAAAGAGAAACAAGGTAACTAGTTATACTGGGAATTGCAATTGAACTAAGAGCAAGATGGCATCTCCAACGAACTTCCAAATTGCTGCAATTGAATCTCAGTAGAGACATTATAACATAACAGATGGAATAAAAATTTCTCCTTAATCATATTCATTTCATTTTGAACTGTACATCCATTTGAATTCGGAGAAAAATATCTAGCTTTATTTCGAGTTCTATCTATTACTCACTTTACTTTGGTTCTCATCAGTCAGAGGTTTAGTCCAAGTCAAACTATAGAGTCAATTCAACTTGATTCTCTTTAAGCAACTAAGCAAGTTTAACAAGTAATTTATATCGCTCAAACCTCACTTTTGACAGATGCAGTTCACCTCTGAAAATCTTATGGATCAAACTCAATTACAGTACCTTGGACCAAGAAATGAATCTGTCACCAGTCACCTAATATTAAAAATTGGTCTCAGGTAGCAGTCAACTAAAATAATGCCGACAGTACAAATTCTAAAGCCTAACTTACAGTTTAGTCCAAGTCAAATTGATAGGGTTTCCAAGATTCCATTAAATTTCAGAGTCAATTATCGATCACTGAGATGTTACTACTCAGAAACTATAACTGGTGCAGAAATAGGCAGTAAGAACATATATATTTCATGGGAATTGACAAAAATAGATTCTCTTTAGTATCAATACCTAATATATCATCTAATCACCGCAGATTGTGTTAGTGCTATAAGAAACTAAAGTGAGATGTCTTCCACTTGAAAATATTAGAGATATAGTGCAATGTCTACAGTAAGAATCTGTGTGATTTCACTTCACAAGTGTAAAGATGAAGGCTTTGTTGATAAATATCTAGTAGGACCTTGTGAGAGGATTAATCTTTAAGCAATCAATTGTCCAAACCACATGAACCATCAGAAGTACGAATAAGAGATCTTAAAAGTGTTGCACTTTTACTTATTCAGAAGGCCACAGTTCAATACAGCAATAAAAAGGCATACAGGAATTACTTTACCATCAAATCCAGCTGGTACTTGTATCATTTTTTCTTTTTATATATGTCTCATATAGCACCGTTAAGGGAGGAGAAGCTCTGCTGGAAAAAAGAACAAAGACAAAGTGAACGACAAGAATAATCCCTAAATTTTGCAAAAATTCGTACATTTCGTACTAACAACAAATGAACGAACATCAGTACAATGTACATGATATTTGATATGATCTTAAGTTCTTAAAAATAATGCGTAATTTGGTGATTTTAGAAATTGCAGCAGTAAATATATGATTTAGATTAGAAGGCGTCTCTTATACTAGCTAGCATGCCTTCGATCACCAGTTAGTGAAGAATATTGTGTAAAACAGAATGATCAGCCTTAAGCTTCCAGACAGAAGAGCCGGCGCAAGGAGACGTCTTAATTCAGTGCTTAATGAGCCAAAAGTGTAATTACTTCTAGGGGTCAGTCTCAAAAGTTAAAACTAAGACATGCAAGTTGTTCAAGTTGGTTGATTGGTTGATTCTCGTCTAGAGATCATTGTATGGCATAACATGCATTGTTTCTGGTTGAAATTCATCTATAGGTCTCCTATTACTTTGGAGGGTTGCTCTGATTATGTTCTTCATCATTGATATGATTTCAAATTTATGTCTGGTAGCTAGCTATACTTGGGGTTCCTAGAGTGAAGACTCATCCAACATTTGCATGTTATCATGTATAGGGTTAAAAGAGCTATGTTTAAGTAGAATGCTAGAAGGAATCCATGCTAGAAAGGAAGAGAGAAGGTGACTTAGATGGTGCCTTAGACCCCTAAAGGAAAAGATCGATTTGAAACAAAAGCATGTCCCATGTACAATAATTTGGGCAGAAGTAACCACAACCCCTATTCGTGGAACAGTGTTAGATTCTCAAAGTATAAGCACTTACTATAATTTTCATTTCAACCAGTATCTTGCTAGCTAGAAAAGGAACTTAGCTCAAGGATCTACCTACTATAATATTCTGTTCGAAACAAAGTAAAGAACAAGCCAGGAACATGTTGAAACCATTGAAGGTCCCTGAGAAAGTTGATTTGCTATGCGACTGTATACTCTTTAAAGTTTCTCTGTGCATGCAACTGGAGCCCAAATAAGCTCAAAGCCAATCCAGTGTTGTACCATTATCATTGTCTCATGAGTTTATCGCAGATTTTGAATCAGTTAAACAAAAACCAGAACTCCTTAAATTATGATCATAGTTGCAGAAATGGTGATCATAGACTAAATGAAGTAAGTAACCTAACTCTGTACCTAGATGCCAAATTGTCCTCATTCTTCTTGTCACAGTCATTATGGTTTACTAAAGTAACTAGATATCTTGAGGCTTCTGAATGCACTCCTGTTTCATTTCAATGATTTCATTTATACTTGACCAGAATCTTATTAGAGAAAATTAAGAGACTAATAACTTTAAGTTATCTTCTTGGACTTTATAATAACGATATACTAGTAGATCGAGATAACATGAAGATTGATGTCATGAAAAGTATCTAAAAGTATATGGCTCAAATATATTTCTGCATGAAACTAAAGGACCATTATAAACAGAAGCTGAATTATATTGCTTGTCAATGATCTGTACATGAGAGGATACAAAAGTTTCATTCGAATAGAAACAACTATTTTATTTATAATGCTTCACAAACTAGATACAACATTTTGAATATGACAACTGATAAAATATGTAGGATATTTTCTTCTAGGCCTTTCCTGCTGCTGGGTTTACAGTTAAGGTCTGGCAATCTGCTTCAGAGACCATGTTCCTGTGGATTTTATCAATGAATGCAGCAGCTTTGTTGTCAATTCCAGGCTCAGCTACCCATCGACCTCTGTCCTCCTCACTAGGCCACACCCTTCTTCCACTCAAATAGCAATCATCCATCTCTTCACCTCTGCGAGGCCTCCGAGACTTGAAGAGGCTGAAGAATGAGAACGAAGATTTCTTCTGTCTCTTGTTTCCTGCCATGACTCCTCAACACAATAATCAAAAGCTTAAGAATGAAGAGCTAGTGAAGAATGTTGTATACTCTCTCTTTGGTTTATAGTGGAAATGAGGATGTGTTATGTATTTATAGTGGGAGGCTAAGAATCTGGAGGATTCAAACTTCTAAGGAAGTAACGAGTGGTTGTGAACTTGTGATCACATGTAGTGTTTCGGGCGGGGGGAACCAAAGAAAGAAAGAAAAAAAGCATTTTTCCTATGGTCCGCTGCTTTTAAAATTGGCCTAAACAGGGTAATCAAAGTTCATTGTGCAATTCGTGGGTGTTTCCTTGTACTATCTTCACCTTCAAGATGTAATCAGTATTTTTGTTTGTCTACTACAAATTGGTGTTGGAACAGTTGTATTGCACCAAAACTCCACCTATTAATCCACTGTCACCTTCCTCATGCAAGGGATGATCAACCAAAATATGAACTGTGATGTTGTGAATTGACACTGAAACAATAGTTAATTGGTTGTACAATTTTAGCTTTGCACTAGCGTAGATTTCACGACATATGAAATTACAGATGCTATCTATAAATTTGACAGTACAAAAAGTTGGCCTTCACAATGTTAAAATTGCTTAAATCTATGATATAGCAGTCAAATTGGTATGATAAAGCTCATGCATGCTGTTCTTCTGTGCAAAAAGATTATCAATGTCACTTTCACCATTATAGATCACTAGTAGATAAGACCTACAAGAAATTATATATGCTCAAAGTTTCATTTTCGTTTAGACTAAACTCGTCCAGGAATTGGTAGGTAAGTTACAGTTCAAAAGGCAGAAGCATAGTTCCCCTTTTCAATTCTTATATAAGATATAAAATGGTGTACAAGTGCAGAGAACCCAAGCGTCCTTATATAGCAGGGTATACAGGCTGTCTAGCTTTAAGGTATGGAAAAATGCTTGCCCATAATAGCCAGAGTCTGGCATGGTAGACTAATTCTATGAACTCAGCACTGATTTTTATTCCCACATGCTCTTTAAGTAAGTAAAGTAATGGTTTCTTGCTGTAATCACTTTGATCAATCAAGCTTCATTGATCAGGGAATCATGCTTGATTTTCAAAGTTGCGGAAAATCGTTTCATGATCAATGTGAAGCTGCAAATTAGTAAGAAAATGGTTCATCAACTCGTACGTTAACTCTAGCATGATTAAGCAAACAAATTTAGGCAGGATACGCTTAAAGCTGGAATTCACTTTAGATTGGAAGGTAGAATACCAATAGAGTTTTATACAGAGTTTTTTTCTTTTCTCTGTGCTTTATCTACAATTGAAAAATCTTGTTAAAGAAGTGCAAAGATCCTAGCTCCAAATTTTTGCGAAGTCATGGTAAAATCACCAATACTCACTTCTATATAAGAAGGTTGATAATCAACCTTCATGGAACGACAAATTATACTTCTGTATCCTCTAAGTTAATTCACATTATTTCCTACACTGCACCATGTTGTTCAGAAACATCACGATTTGGTACTCCAATCTTCAAAGAGTTCTTCAAAAAAATTGCTAATTGTACACAGTTTGGCGTAATAATGCACCATCTACTGGTTTACAGGGTCCAATAATAAATCGCGTCTTACAGTAAAAACTAAAAGTCTAAAATGTGTGAAAATGTCGAGGGGTGATGTGATAAATTCTCTAATTTAGAGGAGTAACTTGATATTGGCCCAAAATTGTTAGGGTAAATATAGACAAGAGGGTACTTCATTTTTCATTCGTCTTGTCTTGGTCGTTTGCACTGAGCCTCTCACAGGAACTCTCACCATCACTAAACGAGAGCTTTACTGGTAAGTGGTAACTCCTCTACTCCTCTGGGATTTGTTAAAACCTTGAACTTTGCTCTGAAATCTGTTAAAGCTTTAATCTTTCATATGTCCTCCATTTGCTGTTCTTAACTGTTTATGTCCTCTCAGTTTGAGAACTGAAACATAGCAAAACGAAATGAAAGAAGGAGTAAATCTGCTGTTGAATGGAACCCAAAAGCTTTGATATGTACTTTAGTTTCATTCAGAACTAACCCAACAAGTAGTATTAATGTATCGAAAAAAAGAAGAAACTTGACTTTCCAGAATTTAGATTTAAGAAGAAACTTGGGTTTATTTAGGCTTGTTTCTAAGTCACTAAAGCTTCATGATTGCTTATGTTTTGAACTTTAACACCTCATCTCAGTTATCTGTATCCAGAATAGGTATCATATCCTGAATGGGTTCAAACTCGAAGCTTTTCAAAGCATGTTTTGAAGATAAAAATAAGTGGATTGCCAGATGCAATTCTTGCCCACATTCTTTCATTCCTTAGAACAAAATGTGCTGTACGGACATGCATATTATCTCATAGATGGAACAATGTGTGGACTTATGTCCCAAATTTCGAGGCAGACGTAAATGCACTCAAATCTGATTCAGATGTACATGTGCGTGAAGCCGGGTTTGTTGATAGAGTACTTCTGTTCCGGAACGTGTCAAACATTCACAAATTCCATCTTGGTTGCCTTGGAATTGAAGATTATTTTGATCGTGTTGTTGCTTGGGTTTGCACTGCCATTAGGTGTAATGTTGTGGAACTTAAACTTGATCTTTGGACAACACCCTCAAATTCCTACACAGGTTGTCTTAAGTTGCCTACAAGCATTTTCATTTGCAAGACACTTGTAGTTTTGAAGCTGGTACTAACAGATCATGTTGTTGCTATCCCTCCCCAATCAAATTGTTTTCCAAGCCTCAAGTACCTTGAGGTTCAGCTGTGTTTTCGTGCTTATGCTGACTCAGTGGCCAAATTGCTTTCCTGTGGTTTCTCTGCACTAGAAAATTTGATTATACACGGAAATCTCGGGAGAATTAGAAAGGAAGTCTTGAATTTAAATATCTCTGCTCCTAAACTCAAAAGTCTACATATAAAATTCTGTGCTGTTCATGAGGATGACCCTTTTGCCAGTGACGGAGGATATGAGTACAAAATTTTTGTTAATGCTAATGCTCCAAATCTTGAGAAGTTCAATGTCAAGTACCTTTTGGCAAGCTATTCCTTGAAGAATGTAAAATGCTAAGCACAGTTGAGCTTAAATTCAAGGGTCTGCATGCGGGAAAGAAAATATATCTTGCTGATCGTATGCATAACCTCTTTGCAGAAATTGTGAATGTCGAGTATATGTCAATTTTAGCTCCAATTGTGGGGGTAAGTGTGCTCTGACTTGTTCACTTGGTGATATTGATGATTTTTCGACTATGCATTTTTTCCATAGAAATTATACATTATCCTGAGGAAATATGTAACTTTAATCTTCATTCATCTGTCACTTGAAGGATCCTGAGATTGCATATTGATATCCAATGCCTACTTTCAATAATCTGATTCAGTTGGAGCTCTGTCTTCAAACATGCTGCTCTTGGCAATCACTGCCAATTTTTCTAAATGCGTCACCCAATCTGGAATATCTTGTTTTGGAGAATGTAAGTGCATGATATTTTGCATATGCCAATATTTGCCTTGAATTTACAGTACTAAAGCTAAAAAGAAAACTAATTGGTACTGGCATATAATTTTTAAAATTATCTCATTGAAGTGGTTTAACTTGTTTATATTACATGCTTTTTAGAATATCAATTGCCGTGCTTAGAAGATCAATTGCCATGCTCATTGTGTTCATACAGACGATCCTGATGATGATGTAGATGATACTGATGGTGATACAGACGATCCTGAAGATTATGATTCTGACAATTATGACGAAGATGACTCGGTACATGAATGGTTCCCTCCCGGCTCCCGCGGTTGTTCCTATATGTTTGTTGTCATGCCTAAAGACTGTTTACATACGAGAATTTCGAGGAAGGATCGATGAAGTGGAAGTTGCAGGATACTTGTTGAAGCATGTGAAGGTCTTAAAAAAGGTGACAATTCATACTTCTAACATCAGTCAAGAATCCGTAATGGAGTTGTGGCAGACATTTTCAAGCCTCCCTAGGGGTTCAAAGACTTGTGAAATTGAATGGATCCTTCCAAAGTTGTGAGCTTCATATCTTTTGTGAAATGAAATCGAATTTTGCATTTGCTTTGTAGGATAATCATATCAAATCAGTTTCACTTTTGAAACTCACTTATGAGATTGCTTTGTATTGAAAAATCCCTTTTGCTCTCTGTTGGAACTTTTGTAAGGACTCATGCACCAGTTCTGTGCAGTGTGCACTTTACCTTATGAAATAATTACTACTTCCACAAAAAGTTCATTCACTATCTGAATCATCTTCTGTTATCAAGCTTGTGAATTGTGATTACTAGCAAGATTCTTTCTGAAGAGACTGGCATGACATTGTTGAGTTCTTTATTTTATTTCTAAAACTTCCTTTTTCACCAATGAAGACCAGTACAAGATACTGAAATGAAAGGAGTTGCTTCTATGTTGTCTATACTCTACTTTCTAGTTAAAATATCCACTTATCCAATGGAAATGGTAAGCAATCCTCCTCATCTAGCATTCCATGCAAGCGCTCTAGCTTTAGGATATCTACAAAATGCTTTAACATTGATTACTGAAGAGCCTTTACAACCTTAATTCCTCATGATCCAATATTCTTGCTTGAATTTCTATGTCCAAACTGTTTATAATAATCAATGGGGACCTGATATTCTTAACTTCATGTTTGTTGATCCTGCAAGATAATGAGCCCAAATGATGTGAAATCAGGCAGTATATGCTTAGAAAAGTAGTCTAGATTGCAGTCATTGCACCTCAACAAAAAGTAAGGCACTAAGTTTTTTTGTAGAGTTGAGAGATAACGGGTGTGTCAGTATACTTAGGCCTCATTATTTAGCCCGCGGAGGCCCGCAAGCCCGATGGGCTTTTACCCGGCCCACGAGAAAGCCCGCTTCTGTGGGTAGAGGACCGGGCTTAAATTAGAAGTGTGAAACCCGGCCCAGCCCGAGGGTCCGGGCCGCCAAAAGCCCGCAATGCCCGGCTCGTAAAAGCCCGCCAAATAATAAAATATTATACATACATATTTTATTAGGTTTAGAATAAAACTATTGCATTATGAAGCAACTATATTAAGAAAACTTCTCGGGATCGATCGACACCAGTCGATATGATCGGTATATATATTTAGTGACCCTGTAAAAATTTCATCCAATTCGGAACTCGTTTAACCGTCGGAATTTCCGGTAAACCGAAAACAACACTAATATGTCATAAGGAAAGACCCATTACCAAAATGTGAACACCAAAAGTCGTTTGCATATCTGAAATCACCTAATTTTTGTCACCGATTGTATGCGGTCACCCCAAGAAAACTCATTTGGCAAAGCCCCGGTCAATGAGGATTTTAATATGTCAAAACGCTTTTTTCTTTATTGACCGTAGGTACGGACGGTCAAACAATATCCAAAACGGACGAAATTTTTACGGGTTCCCTAAATATATATACCGATCACATCTACTGGTAAATCGACCATATTTTGAATTAGAGTTGTCGATCGCCGAAGTGTCTACTAATGTATTATAACCTTTATATTAGGTTTATAATAAAACGATCACATTATGAAGTGACTATATGAAGAAAACTTATCGGAATCGATCGACACTAGCCGATGTGATTGGTATATATATTTAGTGACCCTGTAAAAATTTCATCCAATTAGGACTTCGTTTAACCGTCGGAATTTTTGGTAAATCGAAAACACCACTAATATGCCATAAGGGATGACCTATTACAAGTATGCGAATGCCGAAAGCCGTTTGCATATATGAAATCACCTAATTTTTGTTACCTATCGTGCGCGGTCGAACTGAAGAAATTTATTTGGCAAAACCCCGGTAAATGAGGTTTAAATATGTCAAAATGCCTCTTTTTTTAGTTGACCGATGGTACGAACGGTTAAATCATGTCCAAAACGGACGAAATTTTTACGGGTTCTCTAAATATATATACCGATCACATCTACTGGTGTCGATCGACCATATTTTGAACTAGAGTTATTGATCGCCGAAGCGTCTACTAATGTATTATAACTTTTATATTAGGTTTATATTAAAACTATCGCATTATGAAGCGACTATATGAAAGAAAATTGTCGGGATAGATCGACACCAGCCGATGTGTTTGGTATATTTATTTAGTGACCATGTAAAAATTTCATCCAATTCGGACTTCATTTGACCGTCGGAATTTTTAGTAAATCGAAAACACCACTAATATGCCATAAGGGAGGACCTATTACAAATATGCGAATGCCGAAAGCCGTTTGCATATATGAAATCACCTAATTTTTGTTATCTATCGTGTGCAGTCGAACTGAAGAAATCTATTTGGCAAAACCCCGGTCAATGGGGTTTAAATATGTCAAAATGCCTCTTTTTTTAGTTGACCGTTAGTACGAACGGTCAAATCATGTCCAAAACGGACGATATTTTTACGGGTTCCCGAAATATATATACCGATCACATCTACTGGTGTCGATCGACCATATTTTGAACTAGAGTTATTGATCGCCGAAGCGTCTACTAATGTATTATAGCCTTTATATTAGGTTTATATTAAAATTATCGCATTATGAAGCGACTATATGAAAAAAAACTTGTCGGGATCGATCGACACCAGCCGATGTCATTGGTGTATATATTTAGTGACCCTGTAAAAATTTCATCCAATTCGGACTTCGTTTGACCGTCGGAATTTTTGGTAAATCGAAAACACCACCAATATGCCCTAAGGGATGACTTATTACAAATATGCGAATGCTGAAAGCCGTTTGCATATATGAAATCACCTAATTTTTGTTACCTATCGTGCGCGGTCGAACTGAATACATATATTTGGCAAAACTCCGGTCAATGAGGTTTAAATATGTCAAAACGCCTATTTTTTAGTTGACCGTAGGTACGAACGGTCAAACCATGTCCAAAACGGACGAAGTTTTTACGGGTTCCCTAAATATATATACCGATCACATTTACTGGTGTCGATCGACCATATTTTGAATTGGAGTTGTCGATCGCCGAAGTGTCTACTAATGTATTATAACCTTTATATTAGGTTTTATAATAAAACGATCACATTATGAAGTGACTATATGAAGGAAACTTATCGGAATCGATCGACACTAGCCGATGTGATTGGTATATATATTTAGTGACCCTGTAAAAATTTCATCTAATTCGGACTTCGTTTAACCGTCAGAATTTTTGGTAAATCGAAAACACCACTAATATGCCATAATGGAGGACCTATTACAAGTATGCGAATGCCGAAAGCCGTTTGCATATATGAAATCACCTAATTTTTGTTACCTATCGTGCGCGGTCGAACTGAAGAAATTTATTTGGCAAAACCCCGGTAAATGAGGTTTAAATATGTCAAAATGCCTCCTTTTTTAGTTGACCGATGGTACGAACGGTCAAATCATGTCCAAAACGGACGAAATTTTTACGGGTTCCCTAAATATATATACCGATCACATCTACTGGTGTCAATCGACCATATTTTGAACTAGAGTTATTGATCGCCGAAGTGTCTACTAATGTATTATAACTTTTATATTAGGTTTATATTAAAACTATCGCATTATGAAGCGACAATATGAAAGAAACTTGTCGGGATATATCGACACCAGCCGATGTGTTTGGTTTATATATTTAGTGACCATGTAAAAATTTCATCTAATTCGGACTTCATTTGACCGTCGGAATTTTTGATAAATCGAAAACACCACTAGTATACCATAATTGAGTACCTATTACAAATATGCGGAAATCCGTTTCTATATATGAAATCACCTAATACCGGCCGGATTAATGTAAGTATTCTAATAAAAACGCAGACCACCAGATCGGAAAAGCAGCTTTTGGGTTTCTCTTGAGCTCCCAAATTCAACTTCACCTGGTAATTTCTTCAACGCCGTATATCCCAATCTCTTGATTCTCATCTTTCAATTTTGTTTTTCCCTAATCACGAATGATCTAAATGTTTGAAGTATTCATCTTTAATGATAGTTGAATCGGATTTTGGACTAAAGTTTGAAGCTTTTGCTGTGAATGTCAGTTTGGGTGTTTTGTAAATACCCCCTTTAACTAATTTTGCTTTGAGTTTATATGTAATGCTTGGTATGTATAAATATTGCAGACATTCTGTTAAGATGGAACTTTTAGTTGCATAGATTGAATGAGAATTTTGATGCAATTTGGGTACTAGGAGGTTAGTTGATTTGGTGTTAGACAGATGCTATTAGAACTTCTGTCGAAATTGAACGGCGGTGTGTTTGTCAGTTTGTCTCACTGCATTAGCCATTGTTGGTGTGGACTGTGGAATGATGGTGTTTATCTTAGATCATGTATTATACTTATAGCTATGCTTGTTGCTTTCAACTGTTACTGCTCTTATTGGTCCACTCAACTGTTTGGCTGACCTTACGAGAATTAGTTGTCTTATTAGAAATCCAGAAGATTGACATTTTTTTTTACTTTTTTAGCTCTATAAGATCATTTTTCTTGGTAATGTGAGCAGGTCAGTAGGTTTCACTACATTGGCTTTTGTTTTGAAATGTCTTGTTGTTGGCCTACCCCCCAGAAATATTTCTTGTAATTTCACGAGTACCTATATTTAGCGATTGACTTGGAATCAGAGTTTTAATTGGTTGTTGGTTTGTGTGATTTTTTAGGCAAGATATGTCCAACCGATGGTATAACAGTAGACAGGAAACAAATGCCCGAGACAAACAGCAACGTGAGAAAGAGCTGGTAATTAATAGGCTAGTTGTATTATTGATGTATAGGATCTATATGTCTATTATCATAGATCTGATGGGCAAGTTGTATAATTGGCTTGTCTAACAAGTAGTTTTGGGTGACCACCCAGTTCTATGCTTTTAATGAAAATTATTTCACTAGATTACATTAATCAAATATACTAGGCTAAGATTATATCTAGGCTTTGCTTATATGCCAGCAAGAAGTTCTCAATTTAAAGATGTGCATTACGATGACTCTATGGTGCAGGCATATCAGGAGTCGCTACTTGATGATCTAGCAGAGGAATTTAGACTTCCTATTAATCAAAGGCCAACAGAAAATGTTGATCTGGAACACGTGGAACAAGCATCATTGGACAGACATTTACCATCATCTAACATTGGTTTTCGGCTTCTCCAGAAGATGGGATGGAAAGGCAAGGGGCTTGGGAAAGATGAACAAGGTTGGTTCTTATATTTGGTATTATTTGATTCTGTTTGTATAAATTGAAACTTTTAAAGTAGGTGGCCACCTTCTTCTAAGGATAACTTGTATCTCAACTTGTTTGAATGCCTAAAGGCTACACCAATGCTGCTCATTCTTTTGTTAATCCCTTTTTAATTGTCATAATTGGTCTCACTGCGTAGTTCTATTCTAGTAGGGAAGGTATTGGTCTTGCTTGTAGTGGCAGATGAATGATTGGACATTAATCACTTGTAATTGCTGTGATCAGGGTCTCACTGCTTAATTGCTTCTAATTGGGCAGGGGAGTTATTACATATGAAGTATTGATATTGCTTATAGTAGCTCTTCTGTTCTAAATTCATAAAATCGTATCTATATACAGGAATTGTTGAGCCAATAAAATCTGGTATTAGAGACCCGAAACTAGGAGTTGGAAAACAAGAAGAAGATGATTATTTTACAGCAGAAGAAAATATTCAAAGAAGAAAACTTGAAGTCGAGATGGAAGAGACTGAGGAACACACAAAAAAGCGGGAGGTATGCCTTTATTCTTATTTGCCGTAAGTACTTAAGTTACTAGGTAATAGTGAAGTTGATAAGCTACTTTTTCTGAAACCCAAATTCAATAGCAGAAGGCAGCATATAGCATATATGCCTGTCTTTTGACGGGATTGGTATATCATAAGGGACCATCAACTTTGGAAGGTCTTGAGAATTTCCTGCAGTTTTTATTACCTGGTGGCTTCTACTGCCTGCTTCGTGCACATTAAAATCCAGGTTTTAGCAGAACGTGAGCAGAAAATACAAACTGAGGTGAAAGAAATACGCAAGGTGTTCTACTGTGACCTGTGCAACAAACAGTACAAATTGGCTGTGGAATTTGAAACTCATTTGAGCTCTTATGATCACAATCACCGGAAGGTAATTAGTTTTTGTTGGTTACAATCACAATTTCTTTTCGTTGATCTTATTGTTTCAAATTTGGTCTGATAAGAAAACTGCTTAAATGAGCCTTGCAGCGTTTTAAAGATATGAAAGAAATGCATGGTACAAGTAGTCGGGATGATCGTCAAAAACGGGAGCAGCAGCGTCAGGAGAGGGAACTGGCAAAGTTTGCTCAGATGTAATTTTTTGGCTTCTCTGATTAATACATTTGTCTTTACACATATAGCCTCATTGACTTATGATTCCTTTTCTTTACTTTAAAATCAGGACTGCTGATGCCCGTAAGCAACAGCAGCAGCAGGAGCTACAACAAAAGCCAGAAGAATCTGCATCTGCCCCAGGTTCTGCTGAATTAAGAAGTGTTACTGCATTTGCAGATCAAGATCAAAGGAAGGCCTTGAAATTTGGGTTTTCTTCAAAAGGTGGCACCTCTAAGGTAAAACTAAAGTGATATATTTTTTATCTAGTGTAACTGTTTGCTTGAAGATTTGAGTCGGAACTGTAAATCACTGTCTAGGCTTTGTGATAAAGTACATCTGAATCATAAGAATTTGATGCTAGCTTTTGTTATCATGCAATCAATTCTCTTGATGAAAAAAATATGCCTCCTAACATATTCACACTTCTCTCCTATTTTGCAGACATCGTTTGCTAGTGTTTTAAAGAAGCCAAAAGTAGTGAAAGTACCTGTTGCATCAGTATTTGGCAATGATAGCGATGAAGAATAGGTGAAATAGTGAGTAATTGCCCATCGGCTCTGTACTTCTTCGAAGCTTTTAATGTTGTGTGTCATAATTATGCAGTATTCCCATAAGTTGTGTGCAGTTGTGATGGAGGAAAGATCCTTCAATATGTTTACCAATTAAAGCCGAAAATACTGAAGCATAAGAATTATTCTGTTTATTAAGATGGTCTGTTATAAGTTCAGATTGTTTGCTTACGAGGACAAATAAAGCTTATGGCTACACATGATTAACAAAAGCTTCTGTATTCCGTAGATTTTACTGGATTCGTGGTTTATCATAACTCGCATTTTTACAGGGTGATATTTGACACTATTTTCTACTTTTTATGCGTCAATGCAATGAAGCTTAGATAAGACCCATCTATACAATTTTTATTAAGGAGCATCAAGAACAGATGTGAATGTATCACACTCGTTCATCACAACCTATGAGTCTATGACAGCTCCATCTTAAGAGTTTCTGAAATCCACCAGTTACAGAAAACCAGAGCCGGTGGTTGTTAAGCCGCTTCGGCGAATCCAATCTCGAGGTTGCCAAAGTCGAAAACTGTGTGATATGCCCCCATAAATACATCTCCAAGGATCCTGCATGAACATTGACAAGCCTGGATTAAAATGCTTAGGTAATTCAAACTTCCATTGAAAAAAAAAAGATGTCTAAACTAGAGAATTAAGTGTTTCATAGCATACCAGAGAGGACCCGTTGGAGGTGGTATGTCGAAAGCTGTAAAGCCACTGATGCAGATAGCAGCCACTGATGCAGATAGCAGCACTGCCTTGGCCAGTTTTCAGAACATACTGGAAAGTATCACACATAATTGCAGACTCAATATTTACACAAGAAACTATCATCAATTACAATCAGGATCACTGGTAAATCTCAAATCTAACCTGTTGTGGAGTGAGAACAAAAGGCTTATCTCCGATGGTGAAGGTAATGTTCGGCATGCTTGAAATGCTATTGCAGTCAATTATCGACTCTCCCATCGGACTTAGCAGGCTTTCACACAGCTGTTAAGTTCAATACATTTTGTTCATATTTTGGCTTCCAAAAACATGAAATGGTTGCAGTAAATTTAGAAATTCTTACCTCATCAATGTACTTGAGTACTTTCTCCTTTGTATCTTTTTGTTTAAGCTGATTCTGTGCCCAAACAACAGCCATCTCACAAGCTGTGCACAAAGCAGTGTCACCAACAGATGAGCCCTCCCTATCATCTCTTTCAATCACTGTTTTAATACCAGCACTCACATACTGACCCCCATTCAAAACACATAAGCCAAGCTGCTTGCATACTTGGTCAGGTTGTACCTGCAAATATGCATATCATGGATGATTCATAAATTAGATATTGGTTATTATGCTAAGGTTGCAAAAAACTGGTTCAAATTAGGTTAGAGATAGAGAAAGAAACCCACCCCTGATATTAGAAGATTCCATATCGAATCTCCATATTGAGAAACAATTTGCTTACATTCTGTACTCACTACTCCTTCAGCTCCAATAGCATGGTTAACTTCAGTCACAATAGACTGAAAGAAACGACACAATGTGAAATCAAGCTTAGTGACTTATTGTAATTAAAACCACAGTAGACTAGATGGAAGCGCATACTGTCGGGCCAGCGAGTAAGGACGTTCCGGAATCCACAATAGCAGCACATCCTCCTTCACAAACACCTGAGTACAATCATGAAGTTTAGTCATGGCTTAGACAGTTACAGTTTGAATTGTTATTCAGGGTTCTGATATTAGAATGAGGTAGTGATCCCTGAGATACCTGTTGACTGGTTTCCAATTTTGAGATCTCCTAAATTGAACTGAAAGAAGTAAAGGGATTCCAAATTATAGATAATTTTCAAGAAATGTAAGAGTTCCAGACATAAACTCTTCAAATTCTAACCACCTGCCAGTAGCCCTTTTTAGTAACTGGAACATATGTGTTGAGAATATAAATCTCACATTGGGAATTAGAACCTAGCCTGTGGGTTTATAAAGGTTTGGGCCACTCTATCCATTGCCAATTGGTTTTAGATGTGAACCCCAGATCACTTTATTATGATATCAGAGCGGGTTACCCACGTCCACGTGTGAAGCCCAAATGGCCACACGGACTCCACGTCACCCAAAATGTTGTCCACGTGTACGGCTTGAAAATTCGCCACATGTGCGGGGGCGTGTTGAGAATATAAATCCCACATTGGGAATTGGAACCTAGCCTGTGGGTTTATAAGGGTTTGGGCCACTCAATCCATTACCAATTGGTTTTGGATGTGAATCTCAAATCACTTTATCAATATGTATGCTTTCCCTTATAGTGTTTTTTGTCAACACCACCAAAAACAAGTTCACCTCCAACTTCTGCGTCTGTATCTCGATTAAGCCAGAATGAGAAGACCTCATCATTTAAAAGACCTTGCTGTGCCATTGTAGACCTTGAATTTCAAAATGAAGAACATTAATTCGAAGTATTAGTGACAACAATTCTACAATGGTTGATTTTGAGAATAGGCGAAATAGACTCGAGTCACATAACACAAGGTTTTGACATGAAAATAGTAAAATACCACACTGGTGTAGCATTTCCAACAGAGATTTCTTGAAATCCAAGACCAAGAAGTCCATCAAACTTTGCCAAGACAAATGTGAGACTGCCTTCTCGTGTGGCCTCGATGAAGTCCTGAATATGAAAATTGAATTAATAATAAGGTTCAGAAGCATTACCAGTACTCTGATGCAGCCAAACAAAAAATTAAGTCTAAAAGTGAAAATATTTATAAAAAAAAAAGAACATACCTGATTTTTGACAGCTACATCTCCAACTTGAATAGTATCTTGACTGAAGAAACCAGGAATTGATCCACTTCCATATGTTATTTGCGCAGACTTTCCTGAACCACAAGGCAACCATTATAATCTGAACTTTCCCAAATCACTAGAAACCCCTTACAACTCATATGATAATTACCATCTTCAGTATATGTACTTGACTTGCTTGACTTGTACCGAGTATGGAAATAGCACGCAATCTGGGACATGTGATGATTAAACAATTCATAAGATTGTATCGATTATGATAAAAAATTCGCAAGAAAAAAATTAGTTTAGCACAATTAACTTACAGACAAGTAACACTTTGCTGATGGCACCCAAAGATTGGAACTTCCTGTGTCGAATATGACAGTAAAGTTCTGAGGTGGTGACCCGATACCAATCTCACCATAGTATTGAGCATCCATATAGTTCTCCAGGGGTACTAAATCTTCATCATCTGAACTCTTTAAATAATTATGATCAATCATGCCCTTTAAACTAGTCCCTCTGAACTTTGCTTCCCTTGATGCCCTGGCATCTTTGATGGTCTGAACATCCAATGTTCGCTTCTTCAGACCGATTCTCACTAGGGCATTAGAGGAAGCAGGAAGCAGTGCACAGATCAAGGTCCAGAAGTAAAAAGACACCAAGAGATATTTACTCCACATGTTCAGATATATCTATAAAAAAAAATTAAAATCAGTAAGCTGAGAGTTGTATAGGAAGCAGGAACACTAACACAATTATCATCTATTTCAGTTAAAAATCATACACGAACAAAAAGAAAACCCATTCCAAAAAATCAGCAAAAATAGCTATAGCTAGGTAGTTGTTAATGATGAACAGAATATGCAACTCGATCAAACCTTGCTGAGCTAATTTGGTGCGGGTAAGTTGGTGATGGTGTTGCTGAAGAAGCTGAGTTTGGTGATAAACCAGATGATGATGATGAGCCTGGAGTGTCCAGAAGAACAAGTAATCCACAAAAGTAGGAAACTACTACTTCTAATCTTCTATATATAGTGGTCCACAGAAATGCATCAGTTACTTAACCAAAATAAAAAATATATCTGCATCAACATCACAGGTCTAATGAGCTTCCTTCCACAACTCAAAATGTGCAATAATCTGTAACAATGAGGCAGATGGAAGCTACCTTGAAGTTTCCAATATAACAAGACATGAAGGAGCAGGGTAGGCATCAAACTCAAAAGTACTTCTAGTCCTACATGAATCACAATCAATAATTCAGAGGTTGATCAATACTTCACAATATATTGTGAGTTTGAAGCAAAGAAAACAGTATCCAACAATTTGGAGTTATTACGGAGGAAATTCCTTAGAGACTACCAACTGATCCTGTTCTTCACTTGGTCTCGAAAAACTGATAGTAGCCATTTTTTTTTCACTCTTTTCAAAATGTTGAATAAAGTTTTAAGTTCGAATCTCGAATTCTCAAAGATTAAACTTAATTAGGTAGCACACACACCTATGCGCCCCTATCTCAGGGGCGCCGGACTAATCTCTACATCGCCACAGGGCATGATAGTGAACACCATATGCCATACACACTTGTCTGACAAATGCCACCACCGGCTAGCCACCCAAGCTCATGCGAGAATTTGAACCCCAGACTTTGTGGTTAGCAAAGACGGAGTTTTCCACCTCACTAACTCCCCCGTGGTTAACCAAGTCTTAATTGTTAAATAACTAACGTGGTATAAATGGTGGCCATTTCAATCTTTCCTCAAATATTCTTCACATTCTAAACAATCTTTTAGGCCGCCCGCCCGACCCAACCCACTGAAATCCGACCCGTTAAGTTTATACTCCGTTGTTCTCAGTTCTTTCTTTCGGTTCCAAACACTTTCACAATCGAAGTCTCTCTCTCTCTCTCTCTCTCTCTCTCTCTCTCTCTCTCTCTCTCTCTCTCTCTCTACTCATTATCAGAGTTCCCAAGGCTTGTTTGGCACAAAGGTAAACGTTAACTGGGTTTCAACCCAGCTCTTTCTTTGTTAATAGTCTTATACTCTCATCTCTAATTCCTTGTAATTGCTAGTGTCTCCGATTTGGTTGGTTTCTATGTCAATTTAATTTGAGATTCTCAGTACCAGCCAAAGTTTCAATCTTTTTTCCTATCTACTTGTGTTTTCTATGTCAAAATGGGTTCTTTCATCGACATGAATCGAATAGAATGACGCAATGAGATTGTATTGTATAGTTTTTCAACTAGAAACTAACTAGATTTGTACAACTGTGATATTGTAGCTTTGTGTCTGCGACTAATACATGAATTCGAAGACTTTGTGCTGGGGTCACAATGGTATTTACTTTTTATTTGCATATAAATTGATAGTTCAAATGATTATAATTCATTGAAATGTTACATCAAGATGAAAACTTGTGCTTGTGCCTTGTGGTGGTTAGACAGTACAACATTGTCTTCAATTTGGAACGAGATGGTATTTACCACTTGGTTGCATTAGCATACTTGTATCTGGGTTTGTGTCGGTAGTCTGTGTTTCATGTACTCTCGAAAATTGCGGTTTCAATATGGTGACTGAATAGGATGTCACGATTTTTTCAGTGGGATAAGTTCATCAGCATCTCCTGGGCGTGTGAAGAAGCTTGGTTTTGTAGCAAAAAATTATTGAATATGGCATTGAGGCGCTACTTGGGGTTTTCAGATGGTGAGCTGATGAGGTCGGATTGCAAACCGTGTTCCAGATTGATGAGACAGACTGCCGGGATTTTCACAGTTGGAGGGGCATTTGGATTCTGGATTCTTTGTAGATTGCATTATGGTATGCTACTTCTACTAGACCACACTCGTAAATACTGATGTTGAGTGACTTGAGTCACATATATCCTTGTGATAAAACGCCAAGTTTATGCATAAACACCTGTGCACCTGTTCTTCCCCGTTAGATAACTGATAATATCTGTAATGTCTTTCTGTGAACAAAATTCATGGCATTTGTGGCTCTATGCCTCTGCAGGTCCCAGAATTACAATTCCTAGGGCTCTTCGGTGGGGAGCTTGTGGAGCTTTATCTGTGAGCTCTTCTACTGCTTTGTTGGTTCGCTTGCTTAGTCCAGAATGTGAGCCCCAAAACATAGAAGCTTATGACAAGGAAAAGTAGCACTTAAGCATGAAGATTGTATTGCTGTTTTCGGCAAATTCTGATTGTATTTAGGAGTTATAGATGGAACTCTGATCTAAACTAGATTACCTAGATGTATTGCTCTGAAATGGATGTGCCATTTATAGGAAGTGAAAATGATAAAGGTGTTGTTCGTCTTCCAATCTTTTATGGTTATTGTATTCCTACTTTTGAGACTCGAGACAAGGATGGTTTTACTCCAAGAGATCCATCAGTGATTCAGTGTAGTTTAGCATTTTGTATTTCAGCCTATGCAAAAGTAAATTCCTTTTACCTGATCATGTATTACAATTTTTTTTAAATGATGATGTATTACAAATTTGATTCGTTCCTTAAAAAAAAAGATTCAAAGTTGTGGCCAAAACCAATGTATGTTATGAAAATAGCACACAAAGGAACAAAATCAAATCAGAGTTCAAAAGTGTGAGTATAAATAATATTACTATGGGGGATTTTACGTTCATGTCATGTGGTGTAAGATTTCAGCCGATGAATCTAAAGTTTCAAAATTAAATCCGGAATATATAAACTTTTTAAAATCTATACACGATCAAACTTGTTACTTGTGACCATATTCCAAATGAATCTTAACGGCCTTTAGTTGTCGGTGTTGGTCTGAAACCACAACTATTAAGTGGGCTACTTGCGTATTCTTGTGGTTGTACCCCAATTTAGGAATAGGAGTTGGCCACCATGGCACCATGTATCGGAAAATAGTCGCTAACCCACCACCAACAATCGCAACCTCCGTTAATGTATTAGCACCAATGTTGCACATCATAAATAGTAGGGTTATCGTTAAGGGATTTTAATACAAGATGTCATTATTATTGAGGTCGAAAGCTACTACACCAAAACCAGCACTTGAGCGGCTCCATTCGGTGATCAATGAATTTTCTGAAACTATTTGGTCCAGAACCAGAAAAGGTGTGTATCATACACCACTACCGAACTCTATTGCCAACATTGTCATCTTTCAACTCCCAAATTTTCAGTTCTTTCCTTAAGTGTTGAATATCTCTATCATCTTCATACCTAAACCTAAAGCCCCATCACAACCGAAGATGACCCTCTTGGCTCACACTTATCAATCCCCTCTCCTTATTATCAGGAAGGACAACAACATGAAAATATTTATTGTACGAGAAGGATTCTATCCGATCATAAAAGATCCATGCACCCAATACAACTTTCCCTTGTAAGCAATACCTGGATACTTGAAATTCAAATCTTCAAAATCAGAACACAAGTATGGTGGGCATGAAATTATCAACTCTGTCCATTTACTAGTCTCAGATGAAAAGATCTCCATGTTGAGTTTCGATGAAGAATACAAGTTCGAAGATGGTCAAAGTAAGCGCACAATTGCATACTTGAAGTCAACAATAAGCTGGATGGTGTCATTACTATCTTTTTCACATTGGCCAACATATTCCTTGTAGTAATAGTAGGGCTCGCAAGTGAACCCAACTCTTCCTCCGACGTGGCACGTAAGGGCTCAAGGAAGAGCAGTCCATTACTTAGTGTGTGGATTATAGATGAAATAATCACAATGTAATATATTAGATGCACACAATAAAACCAAGTCATTACACGATGCTACAACAACTAGAGAATCACCTTCTAATAGTTCGTTATACGTAGAATGATAACAAGGGAGAAAATCAAGAGAGAAGCTGCTTGTTTTGGATCTTGGAAGCTCGAAGGTGGCTAAAAAACCTTTATTATCCGAAAAGATAAGAGCAGGCTCCATGGGTAAGGACTTTCGTTTATCACGTTGGAGACATAGAAACTGAGAAAGAAAGTATGATAGTTATATTAACAGCCAAAAAACGATAGGTCTCATTTCGTTTACAATCAAATGTCTTGCATAAGTAACATCCTAAGCATTCTTCAAAGTAGTACCAGTGGTGTTCTCAACGAAGAGATACTAGACCAAGTTCCTGATTAATCTCTGCAACATTCATAGAATCTGGAAGATCTTTTTTGTTGGCAATCACAAGCACTACAATCTTCCTCAACTTAGTCTGTAAATTCGAGCAGCCACATTAATTGAACAGAGTACCAGATGAAGATACCCAAAAAAAAAACTAAACATATAGTTGGTATACCTCTTTCAACAAGCGGTGCAGCTCATCCTTAACCTCATTCACACGATCACAATCATTGCCATCAACCACAAAAATGAGCCCATGTGTGTTTTTGAAAGTAACGTTTCCATAGATGTGGAATATGCACAAAAGCACACTAATGACATTATTGCATAATGCTGATCAAATATTTGACATATAAGATAGCATATCTTGGTAACCATATGAAAGAGAAATGAATGTGCAAAATGCAGCTACTAGCATAGTATTAAACATCTATTCACTAGAAGACTATTTACAAACAAATTGTCGCCAACTAGTGACATTTACACACATGTAAACATAGATGTAAAAAAATGTGAAAGACAAGGTGACACAATACTGCAGTGAAGTCAATGTCGTGCGCTAATGTATCAAATCTTACCAACATATTTATTTACAAACACACAAACCTCAAGAATTATAACAACAAATTCCTGAAAAAATATCAAAAAATAAAAAAGTCGTCACAATCAAATCTCAGACTAAGAAAGCTAAAAATTGATACCTTGTCCTAGGCCTCGACATCCCATACGGTATATCTTATGTTCCTGTACTCCAATGATTTGACTTCGAACCCTAAAAAAAATTGACCACACATTACTTTTAAAAATCTTTAAATAATCAATAATATTAGTTACATAACAACTACTCTAAGCTGAAATATAAAACAACAAGAAGATGTTAAAGTTAATGTATTCGCATGAATGTTGCACATAAAAATTATATCATTGTCGCCCAAAGATCTTATAAAATGTCATCATTGTTGGGGTCGAAAACTATTTCACCAGTAAGATCACTTGAGTGGCTCCATTCGGTGATCAATTGATTCTCTGATACCATTTGGTCGAAAGAATAGGTATTTATAATACAATGCCACTTCCCAACTCTACAACTAACATTGTCATCATCAAAAGTAAAATCTCTTTACTTGATTGCCTGATTGTGTATTACAAATTTGATTCTTTTCTTCTAAAAAAGAAAAAAATGAATCTTTTGATCGTGATCATGAACATAACAAAACCATAAAACAACACAAAAAGCAAATCAGAGTTCAAATGCGTTTCTAAGCACTTGATAATACTGGTGGTACAAAATATATTGTTGGGAATGCACGTGTGGTATAATAAACAAATGCATTTGAACAACTAATGCACGTGTTGTATATATTGATTAAACTTGTTAGATATAAGATGAATAACTAATGCCAAATAATGAACAAAATCCCAGCTTATAAAGAATTGTTCATAAATGAATTTTTCATCACTTAAGATAATGAACTCAAACACTTGAAATTGCATAGTACACCCCAATAATGATAAATCATCGAGATAGGTCCATCCAATTGACTCGTCATAAATCATAAAATAAAATTTTAGTGATTTAGTAAAAGGAAGCATATGAAATTGTTTTCAAATATGGTTTATAAGCCAAGATATGACTTAATACCACCATCAATGTGGTTGTTGTTGTTGGGGTGGGTTTTGCGGTTTGGAGTTGATATTGTTGGCGTTGGACAACTTATTTTGAACAATGGTAGATCTCCATCTTCTCCCCACTCGAACACAATAGCCGCTATTAGAATTTCACAAAAGATAAGATAAGGAAGAGTGTCAGCCGATATTTCTTTCCATCCCTCATTTTCATCAACAATGCAAAAGATCAACCGCAAATCTTGAGTTGGATGATTTAGGGAGTTGTGGATCCAGCCATTATAGGTTGCCTTAACCGCAACAAAGTATGATCAATTTCCAAATTCCACATATAACAATTAATCTAATAAACGCATTAGCATATTAGTGTTGTGAACTTTTTTACCTTCAGTAACTAATGGTCATTAGTCTTCCCCAATATCTGAATGAGTCTTTATAAACAAATATAAGCTGTTCTCTCCAGCGTCAACCTACAGAAAAAACATACAACATCAAAAACTTTATGCAAAAGTATCGCATTCTATGCTAAAACACCACACTATTATAATGTAAGTGTGTAACATACCTCAGAAGATGATGAAGTATCCAAAAGCTTATTTACCTCAGTCCTAGATTTACTGGGAAGTAATTATACCAATCTAAGTGCCACTTCACGTACTGGCCGGTACTTCCCATTTGAGGAACGTCGACTGTTGTAACACTATCATAGTGTCACTATGTAGCGGTTCCACCTATATATACAATCGATTGAAGTCCAATTCACTACATGACCAATCTTGCGAGTAACAACTCTCTTGTTTGTAGATATAGTATTCACGTTGTAACGTTTTGGATGCGCACTACAAAATCAAGTCATTACATGATGCCACTAATGATGAATCACCTTCCACTCCTTTCTTATGCTCAGATTGATAAAAAAGGAGAAAATCAAGTAAGAAGCTGCTTGTTTTGAATATCATAAGGTCGGAGGTAGCATGGGCAAAACATGCTTCTTCATCCACAAAAATAAGAGTAGGTTCTATGGGCAAGGGTTTTCAATCATCACATTGGAGACATAGAAAACGAGAAAGAAAAGTATGATGGAGGTGAGACCGAACCAACACATTGATACACATTTAAACCAAGTAGTGGATTTTACCGAAAGTCGAAGAAGAATTTCAAACAGTAAATGGTATGAGAGAACATTAATATTAAACGTGAAATTTGAGTAATGTGTTGGCGTTGATGCTTTTGATTTTTTTTTTTTATGGACCAAAACCGATGAGGGTCAGACATGGATCATGGATGGTTTTACTCCGAGAGATTCATCAGACATCATCCCCCCAATTTCTTACTTTGGAAGCACTGTCACCAGGTCTCATGACACAGCGAGATTAAAATCAATATGCATCAGAGGAGAAGAGAATTATATAAGGTCAACCAAATCCAATTCGAAAATGTTTCCTATTAGAATCTGATTATGGACACCAAACGTGCATATCACGTGGTGCTAAGATGCTGAGGACTAGTGTCTCGTTTGGCGCCACCTGACTAGTTAACTCAGTTAATTACTCTCCATCACGTGAATCAACCCCTTAATCCTCCCTAATTAACGCAGCCTAATTAGAATTAACCACTCACCCTCAAAACCCCCAATTCCAAATCACTCCCACTCTCTCTCTCTCTCTCTCTCTCACATTTCATGCTTACTTCTTCTTCTTCTTCAATTTCATTGCCCCCTTTCAAACCCTAACCCTAATCCCCAATGGCCTCCTCCCCCAACCACCATAACGGCTCCGCCTCCAAAAAGCCCAAGCTCACTTTCATCACCCCCGACGAAATCGCCGCCGAATTCTCCCACCACGACCCCGCCGTCGCCCGCATCAACAACGGCAGCTTCGGCTCCTGCCCCGACTCCGTCCTCCAATCCCAGCGCCGCTGGCAGCTCCAGTACCTCTCCCAGCCCGACGACTTCTACTTCAACCACCTCAAGTCCGGCATCCTCCGCTCCCGCTCCATCATCCAACGCCTCATCAACGCCGACCACGTCGACGAGGTCTCCCTCGTCGACAACGCCACCACCGCCGCCGCCATCGTCCTCCAGCAGGCCGCCTGGGGCTTCTCCGAGTCCAAGTTCGAGAAAGGCGACGCCGTCGTCATGCTCCACTACGCCTACGGCGCCGTCAAGAAATCCATCGAGGCTTACGTCACCCGCGCCGGTGGCCACGTCATCGAGGTACCTCTCCCTTTTCCTTTGAATTCGAATGAGGAGATTGTTTCCGAGTTTAAGAAGGCCTTGGAGAAGGGCAAGGCCAATGGGAGGAGGGTTAGGCTAGCTGTGATCGATCACATTACTTCGATGCCGTGTGTGGTTATACCTGTTAGGGAGTTGGTTAGGATTTGTAGGGAGGAAGGTGTTGATCAGGTTTTCGTCGACGCGGCGCATAGCATTGGGTGCACTGAGGTTGATATGAAGGAGATTGGGGCTGATTATTACACTAGTAACCTGCACAAGTGGTTCTTTTGCCCGCCGTCCATTGCGTTTTTGTATTGCAGGAAGTCTCCCAAGAGTAATGTGGAGTTGCACCACCCGGTGGTTTCGCACGAGTATGGGAACGGATTGGCTATCGAGAGTGCTTGGATTGGGACCAGGGACTACAGCCCGCAGCTGGTTGTGCCGGCGGTTTTGGACTTTGTCGAGAGGTTTGAAGGCGGAATCGAGGGAATTAGGAAGAGGAATCACGACGCGGTTGTGGAAATGGGGCAGATGTTGGCCAAGGCTTGGGGAACACATTTAGGGTGTCCGCCGGAAATGTGTGCTAGCATGGTCATGATTGGTTTGCCGGTGCGTTTGGGGATTTCGAGTGAGAAGGATACTTTAAAGTTGAGGACGCATTTGAGGGAGAAGTTTGGTGTTGAAGTCCCTATATATTTCCGGCCACCCAAGAATGGGGAGGTTGAGGTGGTGACTGGGTATTGTCGGATTTCGCACCAAGTGTACAACAAAGTCGATGATTATTACAAGTTCAGAGACGCGATCAATCAACTTGTTTCTGATGGGTTTACTTGTGCTCTACATACTTAATTGAGGAGGTATGCTTGGCTTTCATCCCTTTAATTGATCTGTAAGTTGGATATACTATGAATTGCAATTACTTTAACTATCGATGGCTTTCCCACTTTTTTGTTAAAATATGCTTTTCCAATGCGTCGTTCAGTTCTACTATCTTCACATATAGGAATTGAAATGCTAGTAAATTAAAATGATGAGCCTAAGTGGTATAGCTGATTACTTGCTTCAGTAGTCAATATGGTTGTCTGGACTTGTAGCTAACTGGCTATGGTAGCAAGACAATCCAAACCCCTCTGTTTCAGGACATTATCAATTTAGTATAATTCTTATTGGCCCAGATATGAGACTAAAAGATTAACAATGCTCGGATTAAGAGCTTCCTAGCCTAGATTTGCCTAATGATACAGTATATGCTGGTGGTTAATTGTTCAAAGTATGGAGGAGAAAGCCTTATTTCAGTTATTGCAGGACCTTTCATAGGCTTTACTTGATGAGGCATGTTGAGTTGACAAGTGATTTGGAATTTAGCCAATGAGATTTATTCAGTATGTAGTGATTGGCTTTTCCATCATGTGCAAGTTGTTTTGACATGCAACTTTCTGTATACCTGTAGTCGGATGAAGCAACTGAAGAAGTTCATTTGATGAATAAAGTCCGGGGTTATCTCCCTCTCCTGCATGCCTCAGTAGTTGCAACGGTTTCAGTACCATATGTTCAAAAGAGTAGTTGAAAACAAGGTAGCAAATTGCTAAGTGCATGAATCATAGCAGGAACAATTTTCGACATGGTTTGTAGTGTTTAGACTTCCTGAAGATGTTAACTTGTCTGTGCCACAGTTGTTGTATATATTTGATGACTGTCAATTGCATGGTTAATGAACTTTAGTTGACTTTAGGCTGCGCAATTAATCTTTGGTTCTGATCCATTTTAGCTCCATTTGCCTAGTTATGCATCATTAATCAAGTATTCTTAAATGCCTGTCTTTTGTTTCAGATAAGCATGTTAGCATTTGTATCCCTTGTTAGTGGAAATTTAACTGCTTGAAACAATAGATTGATCACAGCAGGGTGAAGAAATTTGTGCTACAGCTGAATATAATAGAAGTAACGTACATAGTCATGTATTGATGTATATGTAAGATATAATCATAAAAAAAAACAAGATTATTCTCTTTCTTCGTTCGGTAGAACGACAAAAGTCATACTAATCTTTTAAACCAAGTTGAATAGGAAGCACTACTGATGCCCTCGTCTCACACGTAAACGTGAATGCTCATTCTCACTCATTGGGGACAATTTCATGATGAGATGATTCAAGTTAAAATTAATCTCAACCAAATACTTTATCTGCTTCAAAATTGAAAAAATAAATAAACAAATGGCCAAAATTGGCAGTAATTGGACCGTTCCATTTTTACAAATCATTCCACTCATGGCAAGGTTCAGTTCAACTTAATAGCTAGATGGACTGAAATCTCCACTAGCCGCAGTTCAGGCTAAAGAGAGTTTCATGTTTGTTTCCCCCCTGTGAATTCATATTGTTTGCTTGTGTTAAATTGCGATGGATAAGATGTGGAGTGTTATTGAGTTCGTGAGAACATTACCTCTGAATTCATCTCAGGTGCCACACCAGCTAACACCGTTAATAACGACATGCACATTTAGTATGTCACGGTTATAACTGTGTACTAAATTTTATGGGAACTTGTGCATTTGTGATGAACAGAAAGGTGCCTGCAGCTACAGACATGTATATGGTTCATAATCATGATAAAAAAGAGAAGAGTGGCTTGTATATTCTTCACAGTAACCCACCGGACATGATTATATATGAAGAGAGTCTCAGTGAGTATGAAGAATGTCAAAGGTCTCTAATCATATACGTCCCACAAGCGTTGATAATGCTGAGATGAGGAGGAATGTGTGTGGACTTGTCTATGAAGCAATGTTGCATGGTATGCAACGGGATCAAGGAGCTCTCTTGCTTGACCTTCTCTCTTTTTACCTATGGTCCTCACAGCATGCAACATTGTACTATCCCTTTTATATGTTCTAGTCTTTTGCAGTAAAAATTCAAATTTTGTTGTTGTTGTAGTATATTCAAGTTTTCTTTTTTTGCACGGAAATCATAAGGCCTATAGTTTAAACCGGAAGAAATATTTCACTGGTTAATTAGTTCAATGCAATTCGTATCTCTACCAGACAATGAGAAGGAATTGAAAAGATGGCAAAACAAGAAATATGATACATGATCTTTGCTTTCAAGTTTCAACCTGAAAAGATACAGAAAATATACAAGGAAAGGAAAAGGGTCTACTCCTCCCCATATATAAATCCATCGATGTCAATTGATTTTCCATCAAATACTTCCCACTTATTGCTGCTATGGTACGGTGCTGGGCACACTCCTTATCAGTTCTTCAAACTTATATTATTTTAGCTTTGATTTGGCCTCTTCATGGCTTTTGCTGCTTTTACTCGGCAGACAATGTGGAAGAAAACAGATGACAAAAGGTGAAGTTGCATACAGCTGATGGAACATATACATAAATATTAACTGGGATACAGTTTTGGTTCATCAGTTCATGCATAACGAATACTGTTACAAATAAATATGAATGAAGAAAACTACCGTCTTTTGAAAAGATAAGAAACAATTGTAAATCTGTGGAAGATCTGGGTAAATGACAATGTTAAGAATAAAGAACATAACGTTGCGAAGTGGTAAGGAAGAGTGAATTACACAATTCAAGTCCTACCCACAGTTGCAGCTTAAGCTTTGAAGTTCAAACCAATAAAGTAATTGACAATGAAAAATGCATTACACTGTCAATCCAAATACTCATTCAGGAAAAATAAAAATGCAGATAGGTTTCAGTGCATGCAACGATATCTGTAATAACCCGATTTTTCGGGACAAGTTAAAAGACTACTTCTAAGTTTTTAAGTTCTCAAAAATATTAAATTGTGTTCGTTCCGTGTTGTGACGTCGGAAGTCGAAAACGAATACGTATTAGAATGTTTAATTCGAAAAACGTTACGTTTCCGAACGAATTTATCGACTTTTATTTCGTCGCTCGGTTGTGAAAACTTTCTTCACGGAAGTTGTAGAGCTCGTCGATACGAGTTCGTGGATATGTGACGCGTTCGAATCGGACGTCGGAGGTAAAAGTTATTAACGTCGGAAGTTAGTTTCCGATTTGGAAACTAGTATAAATAGGTAATTATAGGATTAGGGTTTCCTTAATCAGAAACCCTCATCTCACTTCTCTCTCTCTTCACTTCCGCCGCACATCTTCTCTCACCCTCGGATCTCTCTCTCTCCCCCGAAACCCCATCTTCCTCTCCTTCACAACCCGAGCTCTCTCCCATCTTCCTCTCCTTCACGATCGAACACTCTCACCCACTCTCTCTCTCTCTTTCATTTGCTCTCTCCCCGAAACACTCCCCCTCACCTCGAAGAATTGCCCCGGCGATCCCCCACACAGGGCTGCCGTGACGTGCACCGCTCGGCTCAACCACGTCGCGAGGACCACAGCTGCCACCCTTCAGCTCGCCTGCTCGAGACTCGCCGCCGTGAGGACGCCCGACGTTGCCAAGCTTCTGCAAGTTTCGGCAACGATCTTCATCTCCACCATCGAGCTCCAAACGAGCTTTCCATCATCAAATTGAGGTGAGATACGTGCTAGGATGGATTGTGTGTTTGTTGTGTCATGTTTTTGGTTGATTTGGGAGGTTGTTGGTGGAGATCGGAGGGAGAGATGGAAGGGGAGGTTACCGCCGCTTTAGGCGGCGCGTGAGGTTAGTAGGAGGGGGTACGAGGCGGCGTTAGGCCGCGGAGAAGAGGAGGAAGAAGAAAAGGAGAAGAATGGGGCGGCGGTGGCATCACACGCGCCTTGGTTGGCGTCGGCGCGTGGGCCCCACGCGCGGCCGGCCGGAGGTGGCGCGTGTGCCACACGCGCCGCCGTGTGAGGCGGTGTAATTAGTTTTGACTGAAAGGGTATTTTGGTAATTTACTGTGTTACGGTAAATGTAAATGTAATTTTTATTTACTACGGTAAAATGTAATTAAATTTTACCTTCGGTAAATTTAATTATAAATTACTTTCAGTAAATGTAAAAAGTAATTTGTAAAAGGGTAATTTAGTAAATTTTATTTACTGAGTTTGTATTTACATTTAAATCGTACGTATACGTACCGAAATACGTATTAATATTTATACGTACCGAAATACGTATTAATATTTATACGTACAGAAATACGTATTAATATTTATACGTACATAAATACGTATTAATATTTATACGTACATAAATACGTATTAATATTTATACGTACATAAATACGTATTATTATTTATACGTACAGAAATACGTATTTAATATTTATACGTGCAGAAATACGTATTAATATTTATACGTACATAAATACGTATTAATATTTATACGTACATAAATACGTATTAATATTTATACGTACATAAATACGTATTATTATTTATACGTACAGAAATACGTATTTAATATTTATACGTACAGAAATACGTATTAATATTTATACGTACAGAAATACGTATTAATATTTATACATACAGAAATACGTATTAATATTTATACGTACAGAAATACGTATTATTATTTATACGTACAGAAATACGTATTTAATATTTATACGTACAGAAATACGTATATAGTACTTATACGTACAGAAATACGTATATAGTACTTATACGTACAGAAATACGTATTAATTGAGTATTGTACAGTAACCGTGAATAGTAACAGTGAACAGTAATTTCGTAAAACCGAAAATTGCTGAACAGTAACCGATTATTACTGTTTCGGCATTTAAAGGTTTACGAATCGATTCTAAATGCTTGTCTTATCTTTTTAAGGTGATCGCTAAATCGAGGAAAGGAATTATCATCGGAAATTGTGGATTTACGCTCGAGTCTATAAGGTGAGTAAAATCTCACTGAATTACGAATCTACCCTCGTGGTGATTCAACATTTTTGCGAGTGTGTTTATCAAATGAATTACAACATGTATATAATTTAGTGGACTACATATATACAGTATAATGGTAATAAGTACATATATATATATATATATATAGTTCATTAAATTACGTACTGTTATTAATTCATTAAAAATAGTCATTTTCGATGACGGAAGTTTGTGAATTGAGCATGTGTGATGAAATATGACATGTATAGGATATAGTGGACTATATATATATTGTATAAATGGTAAATAAGTACGAATATATATAGTTTGCTATATAATATACTGTTATGATTTTATTGTGATTCTATTGAGCATGTGATTTGAATTGTACAATATGATGTGAGATTATTGTACGTGATTTTTAACATTGAGATTGTTAAAATGTGAATTGTCTTCGGACCTGATTTTTGGTACAATATGATGTGAGATTATTGTACGTGTTTGGCAAGTCGAAACCTAGCCTTTGGCCGGGCGAAAGTTACGATACAGTTAGAGCTCTAGTCTGTCTGCCATAGTACTGCATGAAGGTAACGGGTGGTTATCTGCTCATGGGTACTCAGCTTGTTGTGGATGTTGGGTGGCGGGTGGTTACCCAACATCAGCGGTATACTAAGTGAGGGGTAACAGATGTGTACCAGCGCTCATTAGTTACCATTTTGTGAAAGTATTAGAGTAACCAGAGGGGTTGCTCGTTTTCTCATGATTTTCATTATACTGTGTTGATGTGGAGTCGTGTCTTTTATGAGACGAGAGTTATTTTAATATTTTACTCATACGAGCTGTAAAGCTTACCGGGTTTGTGTTGCAATCCCGGTGCACCAATTTCAATGGTGCAGGGGATACTTCCGCAGGTGCTGAGTAGTGGTGATTGAGTGACGACTCCGAAGACTCGAAGTCGATCACATCCAGTCGTGGTGAGGTTCCAGCGTGGATTGTGTGTGAGATTTGGTGTGATTTTATTTGTGAGGATTATACAATTCCATTTGTTATATGTTGAATTATCATTTGGGGTTGTAATAATCGGCTTGACTGAGTTATATTTTAAACTCAGATGTGATCCGCTGCGACATTAAAATGATTTCGATTTCATTGAGATTATTTTGTGTTTAACGATTTTAAGATTTTGAGTTTTTAAGCTCGAAATTTTAGGGTCGTTACAATATCAATGTACGCTTGTCGAGAAAAAGAATATCAATGTAAGATCAATACTACAGAACTATAACTCTAGAAGCAAAATGCAATCTCTCAATAGCATACAAACAGCAATAGGCTTGTGGTTAACTGTTCAAAATATGGATAAAAGCCTTATTTCGGTTATTGACCTCTCATAGGCTTTACTTGCTGAGGCATGTTGAGTTGACAAGTGATTTAGAATTTAGCGCGCCAATGAAATTTATTCAGTATGTAGTGATTGGTTTTCCCATCGCGTGCAAGTTGTTTTGACATGCAACTTTCTATATGCCTGTAGTCGGATAAAGCAACTGAAGAAGTTCATTTGATGAATAACATCCAGTAGTTGCAATGGTTTCAGTACCATATATATGTATCAAAGCAGGAACAATTTTCTACATGGTTTGTAGTGTTTAGACTTCTTGAAGATGTTAATTAACTTGTCTGTTGAACGCCGTCGGAGTTGTTGTATATGTTTAACGACTGTCAATTGTATGGTTAATGAACTTTATAAACTCACATTGATATATCATACCATGATCGAGTTGACTTAAGGATGCACATTCAATCTTTAGTTGTGATCCACTTTAGCTCCATTTGCCTAGTTATGCATCATCGATCAATCAAGGATTCTTTGTCGATCTTTAATTTGTTACAGATAAGCATGTAAGCATTTGTATATATTGATATTTAGTAGGAAAGTATATTACAACTCTAAGACGCAACAAACTGAAATGCTCTGAAGTGGCACTTTAATTTGTTTCGCCTTGTGGTGGCTGATGATTCTTTTCCCTTGTTAGTAGCTAGGGTTCATATGGTTTTACTTATGGTCATGATGGATACAGCTTAATTAAACTCACCTAAACAATGAGCTACAGTAAAGTAATCAATCTGCCAGTCTTATGCTTCTTCACCATGACAATTCTAAGACGATTCAAATACTAGAATCTGACCTGTATTAATCTTCTGAAAAATATCGAGAGAAATGATCATAATAAGCTATTAACAACTTGACCATGCCAATTATTTTATATATCGCAATTAATCCTATTTGAAATAGTTCTAGTCTTTTAGAATATTATTGACGGTGTGCAATACTCATGATCAACAATTAATGAAACCAAATTAACCATTAGAAGTTTAGAACAATTAATAGTGTGACAAACTGAAGTACTTTCTTTTGCAGTTTTGCACATTAATAAGAGTTGAGAAGGATCTCAAGTGCCATACGTATCAAATAAGCCTGAAAATAGTATCTCCATCAGTGATCGAGAACCCTAAAACGTAATCATCCACCCATATAGAATGATCGACGTGTGAACATATATAAAAAAAAGATGACAGAAAATAGAAAGCGAGTTTCAGTTTCTCAGTAGCTAGATGGAATGAAATGAAATCACACTAGCCGCAGTTCAGGCTAAAGATAGTTTCTAGCAGCGAGTTTAGTCAGCAAAAATTAAAACACCAGAAGCCTGCAATTCGTCTCATTTTCTCGCTTTATGTAATTCATTGTATGTCTGCTAAATTTTTGCATTTTGCCTCTTGACACAGATAATTAAGTTTCATCTAAATATATACGTAATTGAAATTGAGACGGCTTGAGCTTACCATTTTAAGTGGTCATATATACGTACCTATCCAGACATGCCCTTAAGCTGTGTTTTAGCAAGCTCCTATAAAACACCTCCTCCCCCTCCCCCCAACACACATTAGTCTCAAGTCACAACTCAAAACTATGGCACAATTGAAGCTCAATGTGTCGCTCACCTTGTTTATTGTTGGTTTCCTATGTACACTGGCCTCCTCACATACAGCTTACCAATATCTGATGTTTGTTACTCAATGGCCTAAGTCAGTATGTTATAGTATGTCGGTGCCCTGCAGTAAAACTCCCCCTATAGTTTTTACGGTTCACGGCCTTTGGCCGTCAAACTATACTGGTTCTACCTTGACGTGCTCCGGTGCGCCATTTGATGAACCCCTGGTAAAATACATGATTAATTATGTGCTTAATTGGTAATTATTTATCAATAAGCAGCTTTAATTAGTTTAGTTTAGATTCTATTTGGCATAACTAATGTTTGTGCAACATGCGTGTAGATGAATCAACCGCAACAAGCAGCACTAAAAGCACACTTGGAACAACATTCCTGGCCAGATGTGCTGCAGGGAAATCATATGGGCTTCTGGAGGCATGAGTGGTCGGCTCATGGAAGTTGCTCCGACAACGTCTTTGCACAGACAGAATATTTCAAATGGTGTGATGAGATGTGGAAGGAAAAGCCGATCAACGAGATCCTTGGCAGGTCGTCGATCGTACCAGGACGCAACAAGTACTATTCCCGCCCTGACATTGAAAATGCCATCAGAGCTAACACTTCACATACCCCTGACATCCGCTGCACCCTGGTTTCAGGAACATACATGCTGTTTGAAGTAGTAATTTGCGTTGATTATTACGGGAAAAATATTGTTGATTGTGTAGTTAGAAGCAAAACACCTGCCATGAAAACATTTTGTCCACCTTCTAATCCTTCTATATTATACCCCAACTGATAGAGGTAGCCCGGCCTTAATCGATGTAATAATAAGTGAATAAACACGTACGTACGTACTCAGTACGTGACTCTGACCTTGTTGTTAATTGGGCTTATCAGATAATGAATAAAAATTGTGTTTGCTAATCGATCGACTTTTCTTTATGCATGTTAACTTATGCACTATGCTGTCTATGCATGTGTGTATATCTTCTGGCTTTATTTAATTACTAGCTAATATTCACATTTTGTATATCGGATTTGATGGTTAAAATGGTTTCGAGAGTTTGAGCATCTCGATCACTACCTAATCTCATGCATGGGCAAGTATCTTTTTGCTGATTGCCACAGGCACATAGATACGGCTGCACGTAGTTGAATAAGCCAATGCATAAGTAATAAAACGTAAAGGAGAAACTGAGCATCTTGTACGGGCTAGTGTACGGGGAAATTCTGTTGTGCATCTTATAAAAGTCCTTCTATCCATCATTCAATATTGTATGTATAGCATGCAGCTGTGCAACAGCAGCTGAACCCAAGTGTATGTTGTTGTATTCTAATAAGCTTTAATTTTCACCATAATGTAATTAAACTAATATAGCCCTATGTACCTACGTTTCTACTACTTTGACCTTGATCTTGATGCCGAATTTTTGGAAATTTTAAGATTCTACTAGGGCAAAAGAATTACCGTTGCAGAGGAAACTTAGCAATTGCAAATTTGGTGAATAAGAAGAAGAAGATCGAGGCACACAAGTAGTGGTGAAGTATATGATTTAAATTTTTGTCATCGAAAGTAAATTAAGGTTTTAGTCATTTAAAATAATTTAATTTAAATAACTGAAATGTGTAATTATTCAACAAAATATAAAATCCACCTCACTCAAGGTATATGACACATTTTCAATATATTTTGTACTATATAAAATCCACCAACGCATGCATGCAATAGTGGAAATTGTTTGTTATGGCTTAAGCAAGGTCTTAAGTTCGAAACCTTGTGGATGCAGCATCATGCGCTATAACAGTCACGTCAAACACTTGAAATGGTGACTTATAAAGGGGTAAGACCCAGTATCCCAAAACGCTATATATTTTTTTGTACTATATTTCGGTATATGTAGCACTATTCCGAATTCTTTTCATTTTGAAATTAATTATGATGGAAGCAAAAATCAAGATTTCAGTTACCCACTTGGAGAGGATGAAGACTTGAATTTTTTGTTTCCAAGGGTAAAACGGGAAATATAAAGGTAAAAGGGGAGGAAGGAAATAGCCGCACCCGACTTAGTTACTCGGTCTCATCATTTCTTTACGTCTGAGAATTTCAAGCAATTTCATCGCTGTGTATCTCTTTGGACTGAGGTAACTCAAAAACCTTGTATCTCGTGCTGTTTAATTTCAATTGTCTGAATCATTTTCTCTGTCTGTCTCAGTCAGGTGTCTCTTAATAATGTTTATCAGATCGAATCCCTACTCCTCTGTCTCTGTCTCTGTCTCTGTACGTCTACATCTTGGGAAGCCTAACTGTTAATTTACCCTGTCTGAATATGCAGCCAATTTTATATATGTCATATACACGGACCTGGATCCGACGTTAGAGTGTCTTGTGAGTAGAAAATGGAGAAGTTGATTGCTGAATTTTCAGAGATTGGCAAAAATAAAAATATAGATGAAGATGTGGTGGAGCAAATCTTATCAACTCTGCCTCCAAAATCTCTTATGCGATTCAAATGCGTCTCTAAGAACTGGTATGCCCAGATCACCAGTCCCAGGTTCATTGCTAAGCACCTCTCCCACTCCATGCACAAAAAACAGTACTCTTCTACTAGTGTTCTTTTGAAGCGTTTGGTCGGAAAGGACACCAACACTGATGAGACTGAAGAAGTTTTCTCATTGCTTAATTTTCACTATGACAATGATCATGATGGCACTGATAAGATAAATGAATACAGCTTTAGTTGTGAGGACGTCAAGATTCCTCATTCTATGAGTCAAGAGACTAGGGGCGAGTCACTTAAGATTATAGGCCATTGTAATGGGATCATTTGTCTAGCTACGGCTGATTCTTGGGAGGTGCTTTTATGGAACCCAGCTATTGAGGAATTTAAGCTTCTTCCCACCATGCCACCATCTCCAGCATGTAGATTGCTGATGCCGTATGATCCTATACTTGGATTTGGTTATGATCCTATACTTGGATTTGGTTATGATCCTAAGTCTAATAATTACAAAGTTGTTAACGTCTACACTGGACTTAGAGATTATGAGAAGTCTGAGGCTGATGATTGTGACATTAGTAAACGTCCCACAACCGAGGTATACACACTGGGTACTGATTCTTGGCGAGAGGGGAAGAACTATTCTTTAGAAACACAGACTACACTTCTACAGCCCGAGAGATTCGAGATGTACTTCCAGGGATTCTGCTTTTGGTTTGGATATGAGCAACTCAAGGAAATAAATGTGTATGATGCAATGGAGGAGTCGGCCATCAGGGATGTGTTCATTTTGTTTGATATGGAGAATGAGGTATTTGATGGTATGCCATTACCCTCTAGTTTATATGATTATGTAGGATCTTGTGCCTTTGAGCACCTTCTAGTATGGAACGAATCTATTGCTTTTTCTGTAAATTATCATACTTGGGACAATATTGGGGTTCATAGTTACTATTTGGGAATATGGGTCGTGGATGAATTTCATGTTGATAGTGAGTGTACCTGGAAAAAACATTTTACTATTGAGATCCTTGAGAAGCCATTGGCATTTTTGAAGAGTGATGAAATTCTTATGGCTGACGCAAATGGATGTCTGTTCTCCTATAACATTGGTACCAAAATTCAGCAATATATTCCAATTCAAAGAGTTCCAAGTCGTGATTCAGCAGCTGTTGTTTATGTAGATAGTATTGTTCCACTGTTGGAAGGCAACAAGACCGGAGATAATTCCACCAGTGTATACTTTCTTACTATGCTTCGTACAATATGCGTCAATAAGGATTTTAAAGATACATATTATCTATCAGTTCAAAGTGTTTCTCTGTGAAAATCATATATAGTTTTGTGCTATTTGCAGGCTGACTCTTCTATCTTCAAGTATCTTCCAATTAGTCGTTCGATGGCAGACAACCAATGGTACTCATATTCAGTATGGGCCTTCCCACCAGATGATGTGTCTCTTAGAATAAAAAGTGTAATGGACGGCCTCAGGGCGGAGTTTGGTGGACCGGAGATTGAGCCTCACATCCCCCTTGTAGGATCTATTCGTATGACGCGTGACGAAGTGCTCAGCAAGTTCAGATCTCTTCAGTCCCATATTATTTATTCATACAAGGCTGAAGTCGTTGAGGTGGTTACTAGGGAATTTTATTACCAATCTGTTTCCCTCCTCATTGATTCAAACAGGGAGAATTGTGGGAAGGTACTTACTTTTCCTCTTCTTGTCATCGTTTTCATGTCTTCTTTCTTCTAGACTTGATTTTGTTTATATATTATATATGCAACATTTGAATGCCTGCACAGTTCTGTGAAACCAGTAATCTAGATGATATTCAATTAGACATTGTAAGTGAATACAGTGAGTAAATCAGCACAGGGGACAACTATGTGGTAGGAACGAAATAATGAGCAGTTGCCATATATGTCGGTTTCAATACGCGTCAAAACATAGGCTTATAACTGTCAATTATTTATCAAGCTAGCTACTAGGACACCAAGGTGCTCCAGTAACTCTTGATGAAAACTATGTATTTCTCATCTGTTTAACAACCCCCCCCCCCCCCCCCCCCCCCCCGTCCTAATAATAACATTTTCTTTTTCTAATTCTATAAGCCATTGATCTATAAACTTGTCCTTTCAAAAAAAAAATTATATATATATATATATATACCCACAAACTTGTTTCAATTTTTCTTTTTATTCTCATTCAAGCTGGGTTTGTATCAGTTTTAGTTCCTCAGATTTCATTAATTTGCAGTGTTTATACAACTTTTCAGCCTACGTTGTAATTCAATTACTGCCCATATCTAAAATTTTCATGCAGATTCTCTAATAATTTTAACCATTTTTTTTTCTTTACTCAGTTGTTTCATGCAGCTAGAACTTCCAGCATTCATTTCGGCATGCACATAGGTAAGGAGTTCTTTACTTTGCAGAACTACTTTGTTTGGGGGTTAGTATATATGTATCTTGCTGTTTTGGTTTAATAATTTAAGAAATACAGATCCATGATGAAAAGAAAATGATGAGTACATATTAACTAAGAGTAAAATGATTTTTAGTTTTCTTTATCAGGTCTGGTAATATTCTTAAGGAAAAAATGAGAATAACAATATATATAAATACTAATTCTTGAATTGAGACAGGAGAAAGGAGAAAATGGTTTTGTCCCAGCTTTTGTTCTTCATGTACTGTTTAGTACTTTAGTTTAGGGGTGTTAATTGAAAACCGAAAACCGAAAAAAAACCGAACCATAACCGAACCATAACCGAAAAAAACCGAAGAAAAAAAAAACCGCATCAAACCGCAAAAAAACCGCACCAAACCGAAAGATTTGATGGGGAGGTTTGGGACGTTTGGAAACCGAAACCGAACCGAAAAACCGAATATATATATATATATATATATTATAAAGAAATTATATTATTTATAGATATTTTTAATATACATAATTAAATATGTTATCGATCGAGACCCAAACTTTATCAAAATTCGGTGAATTTTTTACCATATCTGTATTTATATATGCTGATCACATCTGACGGTCGAAATTTCATAATTTGAATTTTAGATATTTGAACCACAACATGTCTACTAATGTGGTATAACTTGTTTAGTGGTCTTTTTGCAAATGTATGTAGTTGTGAAGCAACTATATCTTATAAATAGAATTTTGCAAATTTGTCCGCATGATGCGTTACGTATAGTGAAATATGGTTATGGTAAAAAAATCACATATTTTCGATAACGTTTGTGTCCCGATCGAGGCGGTCAACCCTTTTTACGCTTATTATCACCTATGGGTAGCCTTATCCATGGAACGTAAAATTTTTGAACATTTTACACTAGCTGCTACATCACATATATGTGAGAGTGTGTGTATGAAAAAATCCACCAAAACTAGTCAAGAAGGAGGGGGTAAGAACAAATTCACTTAATTAGATGAAATTAAGTTAATGTTGACCACATCGATCGAGATCCAAATATTATCAACATTAGATGAATTTTTTACCATATCCTTATTTAAATATGCTGATCACATCTGACGGTCAAAATTTAATATTTTGAATTTTAGACATTGGAACCACAACATGTCTACTAATGTGGTATAACTTGTTTAGTGGCTTTTTGCAAATGTATGCATTTGTGAAGCAACTATATATTATAAAAAGAATTTTGCAAATATGTCCGCATGATGCGTTACGTATTGTGAAATATGGTTATGGTAAAAAAATCACATATTTTTGACAACGTTTGTGTCCCGATCGAGGCGGTCAACCCTTTATACGCTTATTATCCCCTATGGGTAGCCTTATCCATGGAACGTAAAATTTTTGAAAATTTTACACTAGCTGCTACATCACATATATGTGAGAGTGTGTGCATGAAAAAATCCACCAAAACTAGTCAAGAAGGAGGGGGTAAGAACAAATTCACTTAATTAGATGAAATTAAGTTAATGTTGACCACATCGATCGAGACCCAAATATTATCAACATTAGATGAATTTTTTACCATATCCTTATTTAAATATGCTGATCACATCTGACGGTCAAAATTTAATATTTTGAATTTTAGACATTGGAACCATAACATGCCTACTAATGTGGTATAACTTGTTTAGTGGCTTTTTGCAAATGTATGCATTTGTAAAGCAACTATATATTATAAATATAATTTTGCAAATATGTCCGCATGATGCGTTACGTATTGTGAAATATGGTTATGGTAAAAAAATCACATATTTTCGATAACGTTTGTGTCCCGATCGAGGCGCTCAACCCTTTATACGCTTATTATCCCCTATGGGTAGCCTTATCCATGGAACGTAAAATTTTTGAAAATTTTACACTAGCTGCTACATCACATATATGTGAGAGTGTGTGCATGAAAAAATCCACCAAAACTAGTCAAGAAGGAGGGGGTAAGAACAAATTCACTTAATTAGATGAAATTAAGTTAATGTTGACCACATCGATCGAGACCCAAACTTTATCAAAATTCGGTGAATGTTTTACCATATATGTATTTATATATGCTGATCACATCCGACGGTCGAAATTTCATAATTTGAATTTTAGATATTGGAACCACAACATGCCTACTAATGTGGTATAACTTGTTTAGTGGCTTTTTGCAATTGTATGCATTTGTGAAGCAACTATATCTTGTAAATATAATTTTGCAAATCTGTCCGCATGTTCTTTTTATTTCGTTAAGAATCAAGTAGGTAGACAAGGAAAGAAACTCCGATTTTCTTTACAAAATAACCGAAAGAAAAACCGATATAAACCAGAGAAAAACCAAACCGAACCAAACCGAACACAATTGGTTTTTTTTTAAAAAAGTGAAAAACCAAACCGAACTAAACCGAATAAATAGAACGGTTTGGTGTTCGGTATCACCTATAAACCGAACCATTCAAAACGATTAACACCCCTACTTTAGTTAACTAATTAAAAGTTTAAGCTCGTCTAACATTTAGTCCCAAACGAACAGTTTGTAATTGTTTGAGCGTGCATCAGTATTTGTCCCTTATATATTCATTATATATACAACTATGATCGACCGGTGCCTTCTATCAACCAATTCAAAAGATTTATAAAGCATTTTCCTCCCGTATGAATGTCTCAGTCTCTAGGAATTGGCATGCATATATAATTCTCCTTATTCTCTCTCTCTCTCTCTCTCTCTCTCTACTTGGGAAGTCTAGATAATGTTACTATACATCAATTAGATAGCTAAGTAAATCAGCTATTATATTTATATTCCATGAATTAAAAACCAGCCAAATGAAGTCCCTTATAATAATATTGATATAATTTATTTTTGGAAGCAAAGTCTTGTTATGGATCGCTTGAGCATTTAGACAACAAATACTGGATTGCTGCAGAACTAACTCAACTAAGCATGAGACTTTATCTGTTGCTTCGCAGAACATAGGCCTCGTTTGAGCCTTCTTTGCGGTAATCTGACAGGAGAACAGAGGAAGATAGCTCAAGAGAAAGTCAGTATTATGGATGAAAGCATTACAAGTCTGAGCTTTCCCATAACTCGACTTGGATTGTACGAGATCAACTACAGAGATACCACTCTCAAATCGTGGAAGAAGATTTCGGAGTATCCTCTGGTCTTGAATTAGTGGACATGATGCGTGCTACTTATTTTGATATACTACTTGTCTGAGCAATTCTGTGCTTCAATTATTGTTTTTCTTTATTGTTATAGTCAAAGACTGATACTCTGATAGTACACAGTGGCTCATCTTTCGAATTCCTACCGATCCATATCTCTCAAGATTATATATACTTCATACATCTAGGCCCTCAATCACCATAGGATATTAATATGTTCTTCACTGCTATTCGTCATGTATTGAGGATTTAAGCCATTTAGGAAATTAGTTTTTAATAATATTTCTTTTAGTTTTTGCCTTAAAGAACTTATTTTCATAAATACACGTTGCAAATTAATGTGATCTACCGCCACATACCATGCATGTCATTAATATGGGATTCACTTTTGGTCTTTTGGTATAATGCTTTGGTGTCCCTAGCACTGCTGAGTTGCTAAAGAGAGGCCGGGTTGATAATTTATCAAGTTTATCAACAAGACAAAAAGAGTTATTTAAACTGTAATTAAGTCTGGTTAATCACCTAGCCCAAAGTTATGGAGGATCTGCGCGTTATGCAATTATGAATTCTTGTCGGAAAAAAAAAGCACTTAATGAATTATTAAAGTAATTATGGGGCATTTAGGGGACTAATGTCTCATAATTCTCATTTCGAAAAGAAAATTAAATTTAAAGGAAAATATGACACGCAATTGTAAAGAAAATACGTAGAGGAATGATGTCAAAGAACAATCCCTAAATGATCTCTCCAGCTCTCGAAGTGGCTGTGCTGCTGCCTCTTGATCTAATATCTCCCCGCACATCCTCTGTCCATTTGTTCCTTCTGCTTAGGGCCAGTCCTGGGCCAAGACAAAACAGGCCCACGCGCCTAGGGTCCGAAAAAATATGGTTTTTTTTACATATAAATATAAAAATTAATAATAAATTGATATGTAATTAATTATTAGGTCCAAAATTAACTATTTCTTCACATATTCTTTAATTATCTATTGAATGAAAATTTAATAGATATTTCAATTATCAAATTTTATGGGCTTAAATCATGATCAAATGTTTTTTTTTTCATTTTTGTAAATATAATTTGATATTTGACTCTTGAAATCATAAATTTAATATATAAATAATAAATTATATTTTATTATGAATTTGAGGGTCTTAAATTTTATTTTAATAATAAATATATTTTTTAATTAATAATTTTTTACTTGTTTCGCACAGGGCCGGCCCTGCTTCTGCTATTGGGACTAATTAAGGTAATTATGATGCAATTTTATCTTCTGTCCTGCTTTTGATTCAGTTTCAGTTTGATGTTACACAACTTGAGAGTAAGGTCAGAATCCACTTGACTTGAGTCTGCGTATTGTCTTTTGATTGTGTTCATGTAACATCGAGAAGGAGATCATGACATCGGTTTTTGGCAAAACCATTGATGAGGATGTGGTGGAGCAAATCCTCTCAATTCTGCCACCCAAATCATTGAAGCGATTCAAGTCCGTCTCCAAAAGGTGGTATGCTCTGATCAGCAGTCCCAGGTTCGTAGCAAAACACCTCCACAATTCCATGCACAACAATCTCACCACTAGTGTTCTTATGCAACGTCAGATCCCTAAGGACACCAACACTGAGGAGACACGAGACTTGTTCTCATTCCTTTATTTTCGAAATGATCAAGATAATGGTGGTGTGCCTGATGATGAGCATAGCTTTGTTAATATCATCCAGGAATTCCATATGCCCTTTCCAACCGGCCTAAAGACTCGGAACGACTCACTTATTATTACAGGCCATTGTAATGGGATCATCTGTCTAGCTCAAGCTGCTGATCCTGTGGAGGTGATCGATCATCTTATGGAACCCAGCAATTCATGAATATAAGCTTCTCCCCCCCATCTTCATACCTTTCGGGTTCAGCTCACACATCTTGGAACTTATTCGAGTTCAGTAAAGGTCTTGGATTTGGATATGATCCCAAGTTTAATGAATACAAAGTTCTTAGCATTGGATATTCTGATCCCAATAAAAACGATATATTTAAAATTTATAGTCCTCCCAAAGCAGCTGTTTACACAGTTACACTCTTGGTACTGATTATTGGAGAGAGATCAATGCTGATCCATTAGAAACAGAAACTACTTATATATGGCCCGAACCTTTCCAAATGCATTTCAAGGGTATGTGTTTTTGGCGGGGACAAGAGCAACACAAGGAATTGGACTCGTGGGATGACTTCAATGGAGAATTCATTAGGGGAGTTATCATTATGGTTGATACTGGGAATGAGTTATTCTATGATATATTGTTACCGGATGAATTTGACTATCCATCGATGAATTTGACTATCCATCGATGAATTATTGCCTTGGCTAGAAGGGCATTTTTGTGTGGAAGGACTCCGTTGCTCTTTTGGGAAGACATCTTCGTGATGAACAATCATGTGCTATATGGGTGCTGGATGAACTTGGTGGTCCTAATGGTGGTGCTTGGACAAAACACATAACATTTGATCTCCCTGCAGAGCCTGTGATATTTTGGAAGACTGACCAGGTTCTTTTGATTGAGTATAAAAGGACTGATTGTAGCACAGCCGTATTCTACTCTTATAATCTGGGCACCAAGAAGCTTACAAATCTTCCCATTTAAAACAACGGGACTCACTGTGATGCTATTGTGTATGTGGACAGTATAGTTCCCCTCTTGGGAGGCAAAATCTCAAGAGCACAGATAGTCTACACCCGAAGTATGAGTTTTTACTCTCTTTTTTTTTTTTCAAATGTTTGATCAAATGTCACATAATTTTTCAGTATGCATGTTGAAATATATTGTTGATAACTTGATATTATATATATTCACTTTACTGGTTCAAGAATGTAGAACTGTTGCAGATTATAGTTGTTTCATGCTCTTTTACAGGCTGAGGCAGCATTCAAGTACTGTTCTCCGCCACTAAGTCATGATATAGTTCACAAGAAAACTTACTCATACTCGGTGTGGGCTATCCCATCAGAGGAAATGTCTCTAAGGATTAAGAAGGTGATGAAGGGGCTGCAGGCCGAGTTCGGCGGCCCTGACATTGATCCCCACATTGCCGTTGTTGGATCCAATCATATGGCGTATGAGGATATGCTCCACAAGTTCAAAACTCTCCAGTCTTGTGTTAGTTACGAAGCTAAAGTTGCTCAGGTCGTTACCATGAGTTCCTATTTCCAATGTGTTTCCCTCCTCGTTGAGTCATCTTCCGAGGTGTCACTCGAGGTATATATTTGTATTAATTATTGTTCTTTTTCTTTTGTCTGATTTGTTACTTACGAACTTTTCAGTTCTCTTTGGCTTCTTAATTTCAGCGTATACATGTGTATATGCTGATTATACAGCGAATAGTATCAAACAAGTAAAATTCTTTCATGCACCTTTAATAATCCAGTTTCTGTCATCTTGCTTTCACTTTAGTTGAGCCTAGTGTTCATATTTATCAGACTGTACATTCAGATCAACTTCAGAGTACTTCCCATGAATTAAATTTTTTTTCTCAGTTAGACTATGCGACTGGAAAGTCTGGTGGAGTATTCGTTTTCATGAATGGTAAGTTCTTTTCATTATAAAGCTGGTTTGTGTATGATTATTGAGATAATTCATCTGTTCAACCGTAATTCTATCCATAAGCTATGTGAGAAAGCAAATATTTTGTAAGGTTAGCTAGGTTTGATATATAATGTTGTCCTGTGAGAGTGAGTGTGAGGCGACGATCCATTGATTCAACTAATTCTTGTTTTCTGCATGTCAAACTTGTTACACTATCCTTTAGAACAACTCAGGATCTTTCAGTTGTTCATCATGGTCTCTGATCTTTGTGAGACAGACATCTTGATATATACAATCTATCTATAGAAGCACATCGAAATGCTGTTGATCGATTCGGTATGATTATGTTCATCTGATCTGAAGTGTGAATCATCAAATGGACTTCCATTCCCTAGGTAACATAAGATATCATAGATGCGAATCCTTGCAATGGCAGGGTTTTCTGTGCATTTTGACTATAAAGATTAGATTGCAAATTATATGCTACTCTATCAGTCTAACTTCACTCCACATTTCAATGTACTGATGAACCAAAACTGTCCTGCGCAGCTGTTAGGCCACATTTGAGCCTCCTTTATGGCTACCTGACAGAAGAAGAGAGAAAGAAAGCTAAAAAAAAAAGTCGCTATTCTGGATGAAGGCCTCAGCAGCTTGAGCTTCCCTATAACTCAATTTTCCTTGTATAAAATAGACTACAAAGATAGAAGTCTCAAATCATGGGAGAAGATTGCTGGATTACCCCCCCCCCCCCCCCAGTTTGAGTAATTCTCTCAAGTCATGCTTATATTAGCTTCCATTGAACATTGTGTCACTGCTGTAGTCTGTGACTACTCCCTTACATTATGAGTTAATTTGGATTGCTACACACGTGTCATGAAAATCTTTTATTCCTTGTTTCCTACACCTTCATATTGAATAGTTGGTTTAGTTTTTATCTTTAGTACTGATTGTCCGGTATTATTCCTTAGCCAAAAGCTAAAAATCAAATAATTTTTGAACTTATTGATAGAAGCAAAGACAAAACAGATAGAAGAAAAGAGAAAATAGGCCTCTCTCACCACCCTGATAGTGACCTTAAACAATAAAAGTTGTAATTATCAACACTCTTCGCATCTAATTTGAATAAATATAGCTAAACTAGACATATTGCAGTGGTAAACATAGAATTTGCTCGTGGGATAAATCTGAAGGTGTTTGTTCTCTGTTCAGTTGGAGTGGGGATGGTCATGGCTCTTAGGATAATCATGTTCTACAGGTACTATGTTCCTCATCTACTTCTTCGTCAACAAAATATCCAAATCTTGGGTCCCAAGCTTTCATTTCATCTATCAAGGGCATCATCTTACAACTATTACCGCAACCTTAACCATACTGACACTCAAACCAATTTCTCCATCAAGCCAAAATTCTCTTCCTTCATTACAGACTCTGAAATTCAAATTGAATTCTCTCATCATGATCCGGGTGTTGCCCGGATAAACAATGGCAGCTTTGGTTGCTCCCCTGCTTCTGTTATCGCTGCATTGCAACAATGGCAACTCAAGTGGCTGCGCCAGCCGGATCATTTCTACTTCAATGAGCTCCAGAAGGGGATACTCAAGTCAAGAAAAGCAGTTAAAGACCTCATCAATGCAGAGGATGTTGATGAAATTTCCATTGTAGATAATGCCACCACAGCAGTTGCCATAGTCTTGCATCAGATGCAGTGGGCCTTCTCTGAAGGCAAATTCAAAAAAGGAGATGCTGTCATCATACTGCAGTGTGCTTATGGCGCAGTGAAGAACTCAATCAAGGCCTATTTTTCGCGTGCTGGAGGGTATGTTATTGAAGTTCCATTTCAATTTCCAGTGAAATCCAGTGAAGAAATTGTTAGTGAATTTCAAATGGCTTTGGTGAAGGAAAAGGCTGGTGGAAGAAGGGTTAGGTTAGCTATGATTGATCATGTTACCTCCATGCCATCTGTTGTACTTCCAGTTAAGAAATTGGTTGAAGTTTGCAGGAAGGAAGGTGTTGATCAAGTTTTCATAGATGGGGCTCATGGTGTTGGGTGTGTAGATGTTGATGTGCAAGAAATTGGGGCAGATTTTTATACTAGTAATTTGCACAAGTGGTTCTTCTGCCCGGCTTCGGTTGCATTTTTATATTGTAGGAAGTCAGTCACACATTCAGAATTGCATCATCCTATGGTGTCTCATGATTATGGTAAAGGTTTGGCTATAGAAAGTGGCTGGATAGGGACTAGGGATTATAGTCCTTCTTTAGTTGTTCCTTCAGCTGTGGAGTTCACAAATAGGTTTGAAGGCGGCATTGAGGGAATCAGAAGGAGGAATCATGATGCAGTTGTTGAGATGGGGAACATGTTGGCAAAGGCTTGGGGAACTAATCTTGGGACTCCACCGGATATGTGTGCAAGCATGATCATGGTGGGAATACCGGCTTGCTTGGGGGTTTCAAGCGATGATGATGCTTTGAAGTTAAGGACACATTTGAGGGAGAATTTTGGTGTTGAAGTCCATATATATTACCAGATGCCGAGACATGAAGAGGTTGCAACACCAGCGGGGTATGCACGAGTTTCTCATCAAGTCTACAACAAAGTTGATGACTATTATAAGTTTAGAGATGCAATTAATCAACTTGTATCTGATGGGTTCACCTATACTTGATCTTTAGGTGTATATATAGTCTGTCTTCAGCCTATTAGACTTTTCATGCAGCAGAAAACCGAAAATTATGCATTATAAACTTCTGTGGATCTGTTTACGTTACTTGTATTAGAAATGGGTTTTCATGTGAATCAATCTTCAGTTCAGTGAAGCCTGAAGAAGTCCATAGCATGGATTACAGGAGCTATTACCTCTCGGTATCCTGCATGTTGCTATTCGCAATGGTATTAGTACCATTAATATTCTAGAGTCATTTTAGAAACAAATTGCTGCAGAAGCTGCTTGTATGAACAGAAGAGATACTTTTCTCAGCTTTGACTATTGTTGGTTTGATTCCATTGAGCTGTTTTTGATCTGTATGACTGTATGTTGCTTATTCTTGCTACCATGAATTGGAACATGGCATCTTCATGGCACCAAAATTAATGGACAAAAGAAAATGATTACAGCCCTAGTCATAATTGTAAGTTAAATCAGGATTCACATCCATTCCTTCATAGCTACCCTGCTAAAAACATCAGATATTTGAAGACGAGTTACAGGTTTGCTGACAATAGTGATAAACTAGCTCTGTGTTTGCCTTAACAGGTATATGGAGCTCTATATCGCACAGTAAGTAACAGAAAAATGCAGTAACTAATTAGAGGTCTACTTAGACTGAAACAGCATATTATATTGTCATATTGAAGCAATTTTCTAGATCACAGTATGGCCACCAGACTGGAGTTCTAGCAAAACAAAGTTTCACAGCAAGTATGTTATTTTTATCGAGTTGAATATACTTGGTAAGCACATTCTTCCTCATCAAGGCATTAGACTCTACACCTATCTTTTAATGGTGATGATGTGATGCTGCACAAAGTGCACATTGTGTCAATGATGATCAACAAGTTTTAACTTTAAGTCTGATAATACATAAACATAGAGCAAATCAAAAATTTGATTGCATCCGTTTGGGGTTTTAAACTTATTAAGCTTTGAAATTTATTTAGAAATCATAAACTTAGTAAATTTGTGTTAGCCGAAACAGAACATCATTACATCATTTTATAACTCTCTATTTCTCTTGGACGGACTATTTAACCAATAATAAAAATGGACCCCACTACGTTATTAGCTGACAAACTCAATTGATTTTTATAAGATCTATAAACCTAACATACATAAATTCGTTAATAAAAGATGCATCCTTCCATATAAACCTAAAAAAAGATTCACCTTAGACGATGTAAGTTATTGAAGAAAGTTCACTATTTTATATATGGTCCGGTCCAATGGGGTCCAATGGAGAGTGAAGCCAAAGGCGCTATCCGAATGAAACACGAAGAGTCTCTTCCCTTCCTCTCTCAGCTTTTGATCGTGTCGTGGCTTCCCTAAGTTCAAAGGTGAGTGCCCAAAAGCCAAAGCCCCAAATCGAAGTGGGCACTGAGGGCTCAAACCTCAATCTCAATTCCTCAAGGTAAACCATCTCAATTCTTCACATCAATTGCACAAAATAGGGTTTCCTAGATTATCTGACGTGTATGTACTTTGTTGAATTTCTGTAAATTTCGTGTTCGTAGCTACTGCAATTGAAGATTCCAATGCGTTTTGGATTGAAATTTAGGTACCCAATTACTAGTATTTGAGGAGCGTAACACATGGTGGCTTTAATCAGTTTGATCTTTGATAAAGTTTGAAACTTTAACTGGTTAGGATCTCTGCTATGAATTTATTCCTTTGGGTTCGGATATTGAATTGTTTGGTTTTGATGATGTTTGGTTTGAAGCATTTAGTTGAAAGACTGAAAATTTAAGCTACTTTATCGATCGATTTGTGAGCAAAAGCTACTTTATCATAATGCTCAGGTAAAAAGAGTAAATTAGAAGTCAGGGTCCTGCAGTTTATGTCTTAGTATGTATTGGGTTTGAGCTCCATTTGATTTAATAAGAATGAGCTAGTTACTTTCTGGTAATGTTGTGAAGTGAAGATAGATAGTAACATAGTATTGATAGCTTGACTAGCTTTGATATAAGGTTTTGACTTTTGAAAGAAAGTTGATTATTCTTTTTTACTGATGCAGAGCATGGAGGGGAAGAGAATTATAACAATTTGTCAGTCAGGGGGTGAATTTTCTTCTGAGAAAGATGGTACATTGTCATATAAAGGCGGTGACGCTCATGCTATTGACATTGATGAAAGGGTGAAGTTTAATGAGTTCAAAATGGAGGTGTCGGAGATGTTTGGTTGCAGCAGCAATAATATGTCCATCAAGTACTTCCTCCCTGGAAACAAGAAGACCCTGATCACTGTTTCAAATGACAAGGATCTCATGCGCATGATCAAATTCCATGATGACTTTGCAACAGTCGATATTTATGTCATGGAAGAAACAATTGCACCTGAGGTCTCAAACATGCCTGCCAGTAGGTAGTCCTCCTGATATGTAAGCTAGTACTTAAATACCTTCTCTGTGAGTATTCCTTATGGTGAATTTTCAGAATTTCTTGGATTTCTTTTGTAGGTCAAGCAGAACAACTTTGTCGGAAACTGTGGTTCCAGTTGATGTATCTCTGGATGTTTCAGAGTTTGTTGGTGATACCCCCCAGCCAGATATCCCACTAGATGCCTCTCTTGATGTTATAGATGATACCAGCCATATTGATACACAAATTGATCTACCCACTGAGATGTCACCCCTTTTCCCTTTTGTTGGCTCCATTGACGAGAAACATGCTAAGGGTGCACAGCAGTGGCAAAATTCCATCACGGGCGTGGGTCAAAGATTCAATAGTGTTCATGAATTTCGTGAATCATTGCGTAAATATGCCATTGCACATCAGTTTGCCTTTAGGTATAAGAAGAATGATAGTCATCGTGTGACTGTTAAGTGCAAGGCTGAAGGCTGCCCTTGGAGAATTCATGCATCAAGGTTATCTACAACTCAGTTAATATGTATTAAGAAGATGAATCCAACACATACATGTGATGGGGCTGTTGCTACAACGGGGCATCAGGCAACAAGGAGTTGGGTGGCTAGTATCATTAAGGAAAAGTTAAAATACTTGCCTAATTACAAGCCCAAGGATATCGTCAATGACATCAAGCAAGAATATGGAATCCAGCTGAACTACTTTCAAGCCTGGCGTGGTAAAGAAATAGCAAAGGAGCAGCTTCAGGGTTCATACAAAGATGCATATAATCAGTTACCCCTTTTCTGTGAGAAGATAATGGAGACTAATCCTGGTAGTTTTGCTTTATTTACCACCAAAGAAGACTCCAGTTTCCATAGGCTCTTTGTCTCATTCCATGCCTCATTGTCTGGATTCCAGCAAGGTTGCAGGCCTCTCCTTTTTCTTGACAGCATTCCTTTAAAGTCAAAATATCAAGGCACATTGTTGGCTGCAACTGCTGCAGATGGGGATGATGGGGTTTTCCCTGTTGCTTTCGCTGTTGTGGATGCAGAAAGTGATGATAACTGGAATTGGTTTTTACTACAGCTGAAGTCCTCATTTTCAACTTCTTGTCCAATAACTTTTGTGGCAGACAGACAGAAGGGGTTGAGGGAATCAATTGCTGAAATATTCAAAGACTCATACCATGGCTTTTGCCTGCGATACTTGACTGAGCAACTTATCAGAGACTTGAAAGGGCAATTCTCACACGAGGTTAAGCGACTCATGGTTGAGGATTTCTATGCTGCGGCTTATGCACCTACTCCTGATAACTTCCAAAGGTGTCTTGAGAGCATCAAGAGTATCTCATTAGAAGCTTACAATTGGATAGTACAAAGTGAGCCTTACAACTGGGCGAATGCATATTTTAAGGGTGCCAGATATAATCATATGACATCTAATTTTGGAGAGCTGTTTTACAGTTGGGCATCAGATGCACATGAGCTACCAATAACTCAGATGGTTGATGTGATTAGGGGTAAGATTATGGACTTGATCTACAAAAGAAGAGCAGATTCTGATCAATGGTTGACAAGGCTAACTCCATCCATGGAGGAAAAGCTAGAAAAGGAAACCGTTAAAGTCCAAAACCTCCAAGTGCTACTCTCAGCTGGTAGCACATTTGAGGTTCGTGGTGACTCTATCGAAGTTGTTGATGTAGATTGCTGGAACTGTAGTTGTAAAGGGTGGCAGTTAACTGGTTTACCATGCTGTCATGCAATTGCTGTCATTGGTTGTACGGGTCGGAACCCATATGATTATTGTTCACGATTCTTTACAACTGACAACTACAGATTGACATACTCAGAGTCAATACATCCCATTCCACAAGTAGACATTCCTGTGACAAAAACTACTTCTCAGGTAGCAGTAACAGTAAGCCCTCCTCCAACCCGCCGCCCACCAGGACGGCCAACTACCAAGAAATATGGACCACAGGAAATGAATAAGCGTCAGCTCCAGTGTAGCAGATGCAAGGGTCTTGGGCACAACAAGTCCACTTGCAAAGAAATACTACTAGAGTATTAACCGTTGTAAGTATAACTTTCTTTGAAAACGTTTAATGCTTCAATTGTATGCAATTATCACGTGCTGTAATAGCAATTGCCAATAAGCTAGTAAAAACATGGTTGTTTAACTGCCTATGTGATTTTACTGGCTTATTGATTTGTGTCTGTTCTTTAGCAACATACAAACTCATTTTGCAGGTCTGGCTTCTATGTTTAATCTTGTAAATTATCAGGCTCTCATACAAGTTGGTGTGAGAGCCTGATAGTAAACCTCTGTTATTAATGGTAAATGGTCACAGTGACATGCTGAATTGTTGATGTGCATTTGTAGGCAAGCCGTTGTGCTGTATCTTAAGTTAGAGTTCCCTGATGTTGGTCTGTGACTCGAAGGCGTTTACATATCAGATTTGACCGTGTGTCTTTTTATATCATATGGTGTAATTGGATGGGATATATATATATATTAATGATTGATGTGCTTCCTTTTCCTTGGTTCATGTTAATAGGGGATTGTATCAGAGAACAAGAGGCACCCCATTCTGAACCAGCGTCAAGTGGAACTGCAGGGAGCTGGTTACTCAGTTTTAATAAGAAGTCAAGGAATGTATGTAATACTTGTACTTTTGTAATTATCAGTTCTTTTGAGTAGCTTTGCTAAACTGGGTTTCCAACAAAGTTGAAAAGCAGTAGCGCGTCTGGTAAATTATCAGTGTTAGTTGAGGTAGTATGTTATAGTTTAGCTTAAGGTTATGAAAGTTGGAACTGTGGATGCGAAACATCTGGTACATGTAGTCTTACTGTCATAGTATTGTGAATGCCGCTTCTGCAGCTGAGATATATTAATCTTAGCTTGCAAATTATAGGGTGTACCATATCTTCTTTAAGACTTTATATGAACTTTGAATACAGTGTGAGTGAATTTTTTCTCCAAGCAACAGCAGATTTAGACTTGTTACAAACTTGATTAACACCTTGGTTTACAGTGAATACAGTCGCAAGAGGAAGCATCCATAGAACCATTGCTAGCATCGTCGAGGACAACGTCTAACAAGTTTGTAGATGAACTCCTGAAGGACGTGAATCAGGCAATCAGCCGTAAAAAGTGAAAATCTGGAACGAACATGATCATTGGAGGTCCGATCAGTAAAAATAATTACTAGTAAGTAAAGAAAGAAAACGCTTTCCCAAGTATAATTGATCACTGATTGGTGATTTAGCTACTATAAGAAGACTTTGTGAATTAGTAATAATTTGTAAAGTAAAGAGCTTAGCATTACTCATAGGTGAAACTCACCAGTAATTTCTAATCCTGTAAGATTAGTGATCCCTCTTGCATTTTTTGAAACGGAGACTTTCTACAACTGTTCTGTTAACGAGGTAAAATAATTTTACCGCTTCGGAGATTCTGAATTTCTGATAACACGATACGGTACTTTTTCCGGGCCCACACATCCTTATTACTTCTCGGAAAACCAAACAAAAAGACTTGGCTTCCAACTTTGACTACTTCACCTCCTTCTTCTTCTTCTTCTTCTTCTTCTTCTTCTTCTTCTTCTTCTCTTGTTTCTCAGTTTCTCCCTCCAAAACAAAAACACAATGAAGAAGAACCCTAATTCCAACAACCCCACTCCCAACGGCACCGTCGTAGCCCCACCGGGGTCAGCCGCAAGAGGAGAAGAGTGCAGCAACTGCGGCACCAAGAAAGGCTGGATCCTACACAACGTCCGTTACCGCGCCGTCCTCCGCCGCCTCTGCACCTCCTGCGTCCTCCGCCTCCACCCGGGAAGCTTCTGCCCCTTCTGCTTCCTCTTCCACCAAAATCCCCAAAATGCCCCCAACCTAGTCTCGTGCTCAAAGTGCCCCTCCCTCTCCCACCCCGACTGCCTCCCTCCCTACGCCGCCTTCTCCCCCTCCCCCTTCCTCTGCCCTCCCTGCTCCTCCTCCTCCGCCCCCAACTTCTCCTTCTTCCGCCTCGATACCAACAACAACACCCTCGACAAGCGCCTCGCCGCCGTCCTCCTCTGCGCCGCCACCATCGCCGCCAACTCCATGTCCAAGGCCGTCGCTTTCGCACGCGCCGAGGCCGACCGCAAAGTCCGCGAGGCCGCCGCCGCCAGGAAGCGCGCCCGCGAGGCCTTGGACCGGTTTGTGATACTCTCCGCCGCCGCCGCGCAGCCTAGACCGGCGGCGGACCAGGTGTCTGGTTCCTCCAATGGCGCGCCGACTGCATTGTCTAATAAAGAAGCTAATGGAGACTTGGATTCTAAGCAACCTCATTAAGGCTGAAGAGTGAGAATTTGTTAGTGGATTTTCGACTGTGTATTTTTTTTAGCCTGTGTTGTTTCAGCTGTTTATGTGTTTCTATTTGAGGAGATATCATTCGATCTGCAGCAATTTTATAGCATTTGTAGAGTCTGATTATTAATGTATGGAAACCTCTGGGTTCTTCTGGATTATCATTTTTTCTTTCTGCACAAGGCTGGTTCTCAAGTTAAGAACAAGAGGTATCTCTGAGGCAAATCAATAAGTACGAATAGATCAACCAGCTAATCTTTATTGAAATCCCAAAGCAAAATGGATCGTTGCTCGCAAGAGGTCCATACAAACAGAAATAGTGTAACAAGTGAAGAGTAACAAGAGAGAAGAGAAAGATAATCCTACTGTGAAACAACTGATAGAAAACAAGTACCAGATGCAGTAACCAATCCATTACAGCATCCAAAAATTGCTTGCCAGGTCTTTGACCTTGAATTGAAGAAAGCAGAGTAACAAGATGCAGTATACCCTTCAAAGTATAACCATTCCAAAACCGTATGCCTTTATAACCTACTACTAAGAAACCAGGAAGAAGGTGCAAAAGGCTTAAAATGTTCAGTAATGGTCCTTCTGACTTAAAACTTCATATATGCATGTGCAGAATATTTAATGAAGCATGAAGAATCAAACTGCTATCAACTTCATTCACAAGGCAGACTTGGAGGTTCTATTGTTCGCAAAAATTATGGTTCTAGGAGTAGTCACAAATGGTAGCCTTCTTGACCTCTTGGCTATTCTGTACCCTAGAAAGCATAAAAACCAAAAAGAAAATGCAGTTGCAGACTGATAGTGGGTTATAAAAGTTAGCGTATCCCTTGATTATACCATAGACAATAGAAAGAAAATGGGAACTCAACGATGCCAACATAAGGCCAAGAACGTATCAAAAACAAAACATAAGGCGAAAAAAACAACCAACTGACTCAATCATAATAAGTTGATAGTAAATTTCAGCACAGTTCTATCTGAACTTCTGTGCTATAATATTATCAAGCAAAAAGACAAAACGCTAGCAGAGATGCAACCCTACTATTGTCAAACACTGCCTGAAAATAAAATCAAGCCACACATTAATCACATTTACAAAGTAGAGTTTCTGAAGAAAATATGAGCAAGTACAACCTATATAGACCTGATTAGTTGATTCTCGTCAATATCTCTTTGAGTGTCCTACCCCAGAATGTGGATACCACAACTCCAATAGTAGAGTGTGGATTGATGAAGACAAATGCACTCTGTACTCTGTAGACTCCATTAGTCACTAGAATGGCAAGAGTTTCTCATCAGAGTTCAGGGCTCGTGTATTATGTCCGGATTCTGGTTAAGTAATTTGGCTGAGGATGGCTGACTTGAGTTCAGAATGACAACTTCCCATGCGACTAATGGAGAAGTAATCCTCACTACCACATGACAAGAAAAATTCTGTCATGTTGCATCTAAGCCCTCTGCAAGGATATTGTCAACATTATCTTGGACACTAGCAGTATCATAGTTCAGTGGTTTCCTGTCTACTTCATCACTAACAACAGACCCAATCAACAACGCATGGGTCTTGGCATCTGGCACCCAACCCTTTTCAAGCATTATATCCAAGAATTGGCTTGCGTCATGTCTATATCCCTCTTTCCAGAGGCCATAAATTAGGATGTTGTAGGCTGTTGAATTTAGAGCTTCACCATCGGTAATTAATTTTTGAATTGAACCTAAAACTCTGTGCAACTGAGAATGCTTGGCTATACAAGATAATAGACTAACTAGTCTCCCCGAATCAGGTACGAGACCCTTACTGACCATCATGCTGAAAAGCAATGCACATTCCTTTACTCGATTCTGCACACTCATACTTTGAATGAGGATGCAGTAAGCGTCCAAATCAAGATTGCAACCCTCCACCATCATTCTTGATAGGATAACCAGCTGCTCTTTTGTCTCGTCAAATCTTGATAATCCTGCCAATATAGTGGAGTAAGTTGAGCTTGTATAGAAGGTACCAGAATAGTAAGCCTGTTTCTGTAGTCTTATTGCTTCAACAACCTTTCCTGTCTCACAAATACCCTTGATCATCATATTGAAGGATGGCAACTGGAGAGGGCATCCATTACTAGACATGTAATAGAACACATCAGCAGCCTCACAAGCCAATTCCACAAGGCAAAGACCTTTGACAAGCTCAGAGTAAGATGTGGGATCCAAAACCCAGTCTTTGGCTCGAATGTGAGAAAACATATCAAGAGCTTTTCTGTAATTGCTAATTCTGCAGTTGCCAAGAACAAGAGCTGAGTATGTAGCACAATCAGGAATAGAAGATGGCACCGCCATTTTATCAAGAAGTTCAGACACTTCCTTCATCCTTGCATTCTCACATAGGCTTCTAATGAGAATATTCCAAGAATTACAATCAGCCAGATTTCTTTCGGACATTTCCACAAGTAGATCTTTTGCTATGATAATTTTACCAGTATTGCAGAAACCTTCAAGCAACACATTATAGGCAGAAGTTTCAAGGATATGCTTATCTGTCAAGAACTTCAAAGCATCATCTATCCTTTCCAGTGTACAAAAGACATTCATTACATCCACAATCACATTACTGGGTGGCATTGTGCCAGCTTCTATCATGTCTTCTAAAACCTTTATCGAATCATCTAAACATAGGTGCTTGCATAAACACTGTAATAGAACTTCATAGATCAGCAAATTTGGCATAACATTTGAAGCTCGCATCATTTCAAACAATCTGATTCCCTCTGCTGTTTTATTTTCCCCACATAACAAAGGGATAATGCATGTATAGAAACTCATGTCAAGCTGACATTCAAGTTCAAACATTTCACTTAAAACAAGAACAGCTTCATCAACACGACCTTTTGTAAAAAGAGCCTGTATAATTATCTCAAATGTTCTACTATTAGGATTGCAACCCTTCTTTTTCATTATCCTATATTGATCCAAAGCCGACTCAATCCGATCAGTCTCCAACAAACCCTCCATCAAAAAGTTCAAAGTCTCAACAGTCGGCAACACCCCTGCCTTCACCATCTCCTTATAAACAAGCACCACCTCTCGAAATTCCCTCTTCTCCTTCACAAGAGCACCCAATACAACATTAAATGTCTCAACTGAGACCCTAATTCCACCTGCTTTCATATTCACAAGTACCCTTATTGCCTCACTTAGCCTACCATTTCTAACAAACACATCAATCAATTCCAAAAGAGTTTCTTCAACACCAGGACATCTATCTTTGACCATATGGTGACAAAACCCTTCCATTTCCTTAACATTTCCAGCCAATCCCAGTTTCAAAACTATCTTATAATACGTTTCTGCGGTGTGGCTAAACCGTTTTTGGAGCGAGGCCCATTTGAACAGCTTCACTGCCGAGCTCAAATCATCAGTGTTATCCAAAACCCGGACCAGGTTTTGAGGGACAAGCTTGTTCCTCAAAGACTGAATATTTAGCTCAAATTCAGATAAATTAGGTGGGTCTGGATTGTTTTCTGGGTCAGTTTCAATGGTTTTGGCGCATGAAATTGAAGAAAGGTAAGAACGTGAAGAAACCCAGATGGGGATTCTCTTAGAAAAAGCTAAAGGCCGGAGCTTTACAGCCATTGCAAGAAATCATGAACACTTTGCTATGCTATTGTAGAGGGTTATAGCGGCTTAAATGCAATGAGGATGATCACTGACCTGGGGATGAAGAACCAAACAGGAAGTTTGTGTAGAATCCGAACCTTCTTTGTTTTGCCGTGATGAAGTGCCAATATGGTTTTGTTTCTCGGCGTTCTCAACGAAACGACTTCACTGACCAAATAGGCAAATACTTGTGCAAGTGAAAGTGATTTTGACCGAGAATATAGGTTATATTTGCCAAGTAAAATTCGAATAGAATATCGGTTAAATTTTTAACTGTAAGTTAAATGAGAATGTGCAAGTTCAATTCGATGAACTCTTAAACAAGACTGGCTACTTGTACTCTCTTCCTTTGCGATGACGGCAAACCTATTCACTGCCTCGTTCCTCAAGTAGATGACGGTAGTGCTTGCTTTTTGTTTGTATATCAACTAGTTCCAACTGCTCCACTCTCATATTCCCAAGGATTGATTCCAACTCTACAAGTTAATAACTGACTACCGATCCGAAACAGGTAGAGGAGTGAATTGTACCTTGGCGGCATTGAAGGCCTCCTCGGATTTTTGAAGAGTGAAATTCTTCTTCTTCTCGTCGAGCGAGACGGTCATTTTGACGGTGGAAAACCGCCGGGAAGATCGTGAAATGGGTCTCTGAGATACCCTGGGAGTTGCCGATGAAATCCCGCCGGCGATCGTGTTGGCCATTTTAGCTTGTATATCTCTTCTTCTAATGGTCCTGCTGTTTCTTTCGTACAACAAGAAGAAGAAAAAAGTGTCGATACCGATTATGTACTACTAAGCCTTTGGGTCGGGTCGGGTATTATAGGCTGGGCCTGATAGCAGCAGTATGCATTACACAAGAGTAAAAAAGTTTTTTCGCTAACTAGAGAGAGCGTATTCGTCACGTTCTCGGCTCGTATTCATTCTTTTCCGACGCATTTCCGAGCGAATCCGATGAATATTAGAGCTAATAAAGTTTCAATAGTCCCGGATATGCTCGGATATACGTAAATTACTGATGTTTTGAAAATAAAGATCCGCTGAAAAGACAATTGTACCCCTCTGTAGATGATGGTTTGGGTTTTTGAGTGGGCCATTTAATTACAGCAAATTGAATAATTAGAGATTTAACTACATGATCGGCAACTCAACTTTTGTAGTAGTTTAGAATTAGCTAATCTCGTCCATTTGAAGCATTTTATGAATTGATGAACCTACATTTTTTCTGGAGCAGAACAGATATTTCTCAAAAAAAAAAACAAAAGAGCAGAACACATTTGAAGCAGAAGATACGCTTTTGTTTCTCACCCAAGTTTGAAGTGTCACTTTGTACAAATAAGAACCCCATTCGTTGCATGATTTTTTCTTCATATAGATAGCTCTTGCTAAATTGAGTGTAGTGGAGCAACAAGATAAATACAAAATCATATAAGGCATCACTGATAACTTTGGTGTGTTTTTATTTTGTTCATATTACCCTAATATTTCAGACGAAACATCAGAATGGAAGATTTTAGCAATGGCGATTTTGTTGATGCTTGGAAGTAATAAAAACAGTCCCGTCCAAATTGCAACGTGTATCAGCGAGGCCAATTTGTCCAGTAAGGAACGAAAGGATCAAGTCAAATAATAGAAGAGTAAAAGATTGAACTTGTCCCGTAGGGGTCGAATTTGACGTCAGACTACACAAAATAGGAAATTAAGAATAGACCATCCCATCTTTCTCTCATGTACTTGATTTTGTCCCAGAAAAGAACATATTAAATCTACTGATATAACGTTACCAAAGACAAACATGACTGCACTTGATAAAAATTAAGTAACAGTACTATAGTCTAATAATGATGCATGGAAAAGGAACATGCATATGTTGATTGAATACTGGAAACAACTATTTGACAGGTAAATTTTTATTCTTTTAGCGAAGATTTTTATCATTAAACAACCAAACAGAAGAAATTAAACACAAAACGGAACGGTAATTATGAAGCAAGATAGATCCAACTGACCTTCTTCTAATTTTAACTGTAGAAACACCGCTCATCACTCTGTCAAACATGAAAAGAAACAATTTAGCAGATGCGATGAACAATATAAAGAAAAACTTTTAGTTTTCAACTTTTTATAAGAATAAAATCAATATAGAAGCAAACAGTATCAATACTCTCGAATCAAACTCACAGTTGAAAAATGACCATCACAGGTGGATCCCTACAGTAGAACACCAAACCAAGTAAAAGAACTCAAATTTTGTGTAATCACAACAAAACAGAATCATGCAAACAAAAGAGACCCGGCAACAACGGTGAAAATCAAACTCGAAGTACCAAGACCGATATAGATGCATTCAAATTGATATATAAGTATCGATCCATAATATAAAAGTTGGTGATTGACTACTAAGAATATCAATTAAACACTAATTCATGCCCCAATTGAGTTCTGACACCAACATAAACGTATATGAGATTCTACTGAAATCATGTATTCGTTTTTCCCTTTCAATAAATGTCCAACGTAATATTATCAAATGCTTATATATATGGTGTTTCAAGGTCAACAGTAGTAGTCTAATGCCTCGTAAAATCGAGTTTGCTGATGGAAACCCCAACATAGGATTAATCCACAATCGATCTTAACCAACCGAAAAAAAAATTCAATCTAATTCAGTTCTGAAGACTTACCAAATGCGGGAACCAAACAACTTTTGTGAATAACTGGCGGAGAGAACAAACAAATCACGGAGTCTCCATAAAAAGGGAACTAAGACTCAAGAGATAGACCAAACTGAGAAAGAACAGAGAGAGAGTAGACAAATGGGTGAGGCGAACTTAATCTACCTAGCGCACGAACATTTTTACCCTTCCTGCTGCCTTCCATTATCTCACTTTTTTGCCCTCCAAAAAGTTTGGCCAATTTTACCTTTTGTGACACACTTCCCAGTAATCACCAAATGTTATGTAGTGAACTAGGTACAAGTTTAAGGAAGAAATAGCCGAATTTGATCTATATTCGGGTTCAAGTTTAGGTTTTTGAGTGAAGAGAAAATATGGATGTGTAGTGTAAATATGTAACATAAATATGCAAGACCAGGGCATGTTTACACTGCCTCTATAAGTAGCGCACCTGTTCTTTAACTGATCCGGAGTCCTTTTATGGGTGGTTATTGTAGAAGTGACCGAAGACAAGTAATGAGATCAGTGTCATCTGTTGGAACTTGGAAGATGCAGTACTCATCTTATTTTGTTCACCAAAAGTGACAAAACGCTAGTGTTTGAGTTCATGAACGATCAAAATCTTATATGGCATGCATGTATACTCTTGTGACTACAAAATCTGGGGGTCTTTTTTGCGTAGCTTGTATCTTCTTGGTCTGGTTAACCAGTAAATCCGAAGTTTATGTCAAGGACTAGCGGTGCGCCGGTCTATAATTCTCCGAAGCTTAAATTATGATCTGAGTCAAGACTTAAGCTTGTGAGTTAAAGACTTAGGGATACATTACCTTTTTTTGGGAGGTTTCTGGCTATCTTTATAGGCGCATTGGAGAAAGTGTTGCTTCCATTTCCCGATGTGAGAGAGTGCTCGTATAATATGTTTTTAATACTTTGGCAAACTACTTTGGCAGTGCCGGCAACGACGCCTGAGCTAGAGGTGGCGTGGCATGTCCTGCCAGCTCAATGTCCTGCAGTGCTAGGCTTACCCCGGCAGGCGTGGCAGCCGGAATGAGGGGGAATCCCGCCAAAAATTACCCCGTCCATGGGAGGTGTTAACAAGTCTCCAAGTCCCCAGTCAAGGAGATTTCTTGGGTGGGGAATTTAAATTTCCATTGTCGACGAATTCCCGAGTTGGAGCGACCTAGGATCTTAGTGTTAGGCCCGGAGGCTTACTAGCAGTCGGAGCATTCATAGATCTGGAGAAAATTGGCAGGTGACCTAGGATCTCAGTGCTAGACCAGGAGGCTGACTGGCAGTCGGAGCATCCATAGATCTGGAGCAAATTGGCAGGTGACCTAGGATCTCAGTGCTAGACCCAGAGGCTGACTAGCAGTCGGAGCATCCATGGATATGGAGAAAATTGGTAGGTGACCTAGGATCTCAGTGCTAGGCCCGGAGGCTGACTAGCAATCGGAGTATCTATGGATCCGAAGTAACTTGGTGAGTCCCCAAACTCCCACCGAAGCAACCCTTCTTCTTGCGCCAACTGTTGTGAGTACAAATTCGGGGGTCTTGTTTACGCAGCTTGTATCTTCCTGGTCCGGTTAACCTACACAAATCCAGGGTTAAGGTCAAGGACTAGTGGTGCGCCGGCTTATGACTCTCTGAAACTTAATTTAGGATCTGAGTCAAGACTTAAGCTCATGAGTTAAGGACTTAGTGATACGTTATCCTTTTTTGGGAGGTTTCTGGCTGTCTTTATAGGCGTGTTGGGGGAAGTGTTGCTTCCATTTCCCGATGTGGGAGAGTGCTCGTACAATATGTTTTTACTGCTTTGGCGAGCTACTTTGGCAGCACCGGCAACAACGCTTGAGTTAGAGGTGACGTGGTCTGTCCTGCCAGCTCAATGTCCTGCCGTGCTGTGCTCACCCCGACAGGCGTGGTGGATGGAATGAAAGGGAATCCCACCGGGAATTACCCCGATCAGGGGAGGTGTTAACATATACTACATTGTTTAAAGACAAAATTGACAGTCTACAATATATTGGTCGGCATTAAAAAGCAAAAACTCTTAAAGAATTGTATTTAATAGGTGAAGATGATATGATGATAATGTTCTATCATATGGGCATATATAGTTACACTTTACCCCCATTTACTATGTGGTTCGTTAATTCTTTGAAATATATAAGTACATAACTGATGTAACTGATGTTACTCATCATTCAGGCTGCTGTGCAACCAATGAAGCGCGGGAGCCGAGGTGCTTTGGGAGCTCTCTGTGAGTTCCTTGATTCATCCACCAATTTGGTTCAGTAAGCATGTAAAAATGTATATATTTTACTGCTTTATGTAGTTGTAGTGTTTGAACCATGAAACTATTTAGGAGATGATCGATACTAAATGCATCTTATGTTTCTTTGTTAATTCAGATCATGGTGACTGCCACAATCCTAATGCTGTTTGCTTGTTTGCTGTGAGATTCAGGTTGGCGCCATATGCAGATAGAATTAGAAAGGTAACAACAGGATTGAAACTGGAAATCAGGGACTCAGGTCTTTAGCAACAGGGTTCACCCTTACGTAGAGAGTTTAAGTGTAACAAGTTAATGAGCTTAAATGAAAATATAAACACTTACGTACAAATGATGGTTGAGTGAGCCGCCACCCTAGAACCGGGAGCAATTTACACATGCTCCTTACGAAAGATATAATTTTAAAAAACTATAATCAGCTCAAACCTCTTATTATCAACAATACTTCGGCAATATCCGCTTCACTTGCGACCTAACAGTCCTCACTACACTATGCAAAATAGAAAGAACAACTTTGGTTCATCAGTTCATGCAATCGTTTCAAATTTGCAATGTTTTTCTCAGAGAACATTGAGCATGAGTCTCATGACTCTCTGATAGGGAGTCATTTTCAAAAATAGAAAGATTCAAACGTGGTTCAAATGGTAACAGGTGGGAAGCCCTCATTGGTTGAACCCCGAAATTTGGATTTGCCGCGCGTTGGGTTTGACCCAAACTCACGAGGACCAACAGCTGGCCTCGGCAAGGCTCGAACCCTCCCCGAACCACAGCCTCGGCAACTAACCCGCTTCTGTCACGGCCTAGATAAGACAAAAAATCATATAATCAAGCAAACAAAATCCCTCATTAATAACCCTAATTTCTCGGCCCCATTGTCTCCAATCCTCATTCCACTCTCAGCCGTCGGATGAGTGCACCATCACCGTTGATCCAAAGATTATTAGTTCTCATCTTGCTAAAACAGTGTTTCATTTCAGATTTTCAGAGGTGTTTTTGTTCTGGTCTGTAAGTCATTTAGGTAAAACCAGACAGAGATTCCCCAAGTGGGTTTGGCTCTCCTGAAACTGGGTCTCACTCCAAACCTGGTAGCTCTCTCTCTCTCTCTCTGTGTGTTCTTTGATCTCATCTTGTACATCAGCTCATGGTTGCAATCTGCTCAGAGGCTTGGATCTGGTTTTGGGTTTTGTTTTGAACTTCTGGGAAGGTCTAGTTGCATGTGGTGGTTAGCAAATGCCAATTTTTAATTCATTATATTTAAAGTTTAGGACTTTTTCATGGTTATAGTTCATGCATGATTCTGAAAATATAATATTCTGGGTCAATTGAAGCTCAAATAGCTTAGAATGGTGGTTTTTATGGATCTTTATTTCATTAAAATTTGTTTGTTTATTTTTAGTGTTTCGGAAAATTAAAGATGCCATCTTTATTCATCTCAAGCTTCAAAGTTCGAGTCTTTGAGACTTTTCAGTTCAAATTTTGTTACATTCATAGACCCATTTTGAGGCTTCTCTCTCCTCTTCAGTCCCCACTATAATTTATTAGTTGAGGTCGACACTGACGACACAGGCTCGGCATGAATCTTTCTCTAAGCTTTCTCTCTCTTCATAATAGTAGGTTTGACGTTGAGAGGAGGGAGTGTATTATTTGCGTGATAAATATTAAATTTTGTGGAATTAGTATGCTTCAATTTTTCATATTCTGAAGCTAAATCCGTCAACTATTTATATTACTTTGAAAGTTACTTCTTTTTAATAATCATATTCTCAAAACTTCATTTTCTTGGAGACCATACACAATTTAATGCATATCTACCGCTTTTATGTGCAGCAGCAATGGTGGTAATGGCTTAGATCGCTGAAATTTGGCCCATATTGGCTTCATTGACTGTATTGAAGCAGCAAGGGATTGGTTCAGTGTCAGTAATATTGCTGTAATTTATGATGTCCATTTCGGAGAAATCTCGGCCGAGCTCATCTGCTTCTTCTTCATCGTCAGTTTCGGTCAATGAGTTTGATCCATTGCTGAAGGATTTGAATGAGAAAAAGCAGAGCTTTCGCCGGAACGTAGTGTCGTTGGCGTCGGAGTTGAAGCAGGTCCGGAGCCGGTTAGCTTCTCAGGAGCAGTCATACGTGAAAGAAACTCTCACAAGACAGGCATGTGTTATGTTGATTTTGGGATCTTGAAGTTGGTTCCTTTTGTTTGTAGGGTTTGTTTACAAAGTTTCTGAGTGATTTGGGACTTTTGTACAGGTAGTAGAGACAAAAGCTAAAAACATGGAAGAGGAGATTGGTAGATTGCAGAAGAGATTAGAACAGAGAAATCTACAGCTTGAGGCTTCGACATCTAAAACTGAGAAGGTCCCCACTCATATCTCAAGATTTTTTTTTTCATTAGTTTTTAAATCTGGGTTTAGAACCTTTATACTTGGACATGATTCAGTAATTATGGCTGCAAGTTCTTGTTGTTGTTATTATTTGATCTAATTTATTATTTGTTTTCTACTGCTATCTTGATGTTTTGAAATGATCAAATTGAGCCGCACATATTATGCATATCATTGAGGATGCTTTTTTGACCCTTTCTACTTTGTTTTTGGCGGAGCCCATAGGAGGAGGGGTTTTGATGATTTTCTATTATTGTTTCATTCTCTTGTACCGGACAATTCAAGTAAGTTTGTTTGTTATACTAAGGTATTGGAGAAGAGTTAGATATGGCCCAACTCATGAAAGTTTGGAACTTTTTGGAAATATATTAGGGTGTTAAAGAGCTGTCAATTTTGAGGTTTTTCCTAACCGTCTTTCCAATTGAAGTCTGCACTTATATCTCTCATTAGTGATATTGTTGTGTGATAGATCCAAATTATAACAACAATGTACTTCCGTCTAATCCTTTATTTGTATTTAATGCACGTGATGTTATTGAGTTTTCTATTTAGAGAAGCCAAGCATAGTCTCAGTTTGCATATCACACCTCATTATAGACTTGGCCTTCACAAGGGATATAAACCATCTTTAATAATGAGGAGAAGATCTATATTCCTTATTGAGTCTTTGCATATGGGCAAACAGTAGTATTAATGATAAACACACCTTCTAAGCATATAAGTATAACTACTTATACTTATGATGTCCGTGCCTTTTGGCCTAGTTTGTGGAACCACATTACTTTTTTTTAGAATAACTGTTGTCTGTCCTTTATGCTGTTCTCTTATTTCATAAATTTTATAAGTTTGCTTTTTCTTTGATTGTTATAGTGTTGTTAAGCGCTATTGTTTTCTATTCTCAAGGGTTGAAAATTTTCCTATAGAGGCCATAAAGTCCTTTAATTTTACCCTTTTTTTTTTATCTCGGTAAAGTTTTTTCCCTCATATAAATCTCTCACACTCCCAATCATGACTAAATTGCAAGACTTTGTCGGTATTTTAGCCTAACATTAGTAATGAAGTGTACCATTATGACATGTGCAGAAGGTAAAGAAATCTGAGTAATTTGGAGAGTTGAAAAGTGTAATTGGGTCTATGGGCTAAAATTTCCGAATTTCATGTCAGTAGTGGTCACTAGCTGCAAAAAGCTTGCAGCCTCTGCTCAAAGAGATTTGGCATTTTAAGGCGTCTTATGCAGATTAATGTTTATTTTAGATGATATCCTCTGTTGTCTCCAAACAATTCAATAAGTCACAAATTAATTGATCAAACTTTTTCTTTTTACTTTCTGCTAGTTGGTGTTTAGGGTTTACAAATTTCCTGACTATAATTTTTAACATTGAATGTAGTGCCTCTCGGAGTTGGATGGTCTGAGGTCACAACTTGCAGCCACTCAAGCAACTGCCGATACTTGTGCTGCATCAGCTCAATCAGCACAGCTCCAATGTCTAGCACTTGTAAAGGAAATAGATAAAAAAAATTGTTCCTTGAAAGAGCAAGATGAATGTATAATTAGGCTAGGAGAGCAATTGGATAAACTACAAAAGGATCTCGAAGTAAGAGAGTCTTCGCAAAAGCAACTCAAAGATGATGTTCTGAGAATTGAGCAGGACATTATGCAAGCTGTTGCACAAGCGGGGGTGAATAAGGATTGTGAGCTGAAAAAAATACTAGATGAGGTTTCTCCAAAGAATATCGAGAAGCTTAATAATCTTTTAATTATAAAGGATGAAGAAATAGGAAGGCTTAGAGATGAAATCAGTATCATGTCTGTTCACTGGACTCTCAAAACTAAGGAGTTGGAATCACAGGTAACTGCATCTGTTTTCAGTGTCACTTATTCCACTAATACATTGTTTGCTTTTTTTCTCCATAATGCCTTTTAAATTTTTTTTAACATTGAGCTTCGACTGTTTGTGGAAACAGTTGGAGAGACAACGGCGAGCTGATCAGGAACTCAAGAAGAGGGTATTAAAATTGGAGTTCTGCCTTCAGGAAGCTCGTGCTCAAACAAGAAAGCTTCAAAGGGTAAGCATTTGTTTCTTTATCGAGTGCTCCTTTCTTTTCAGCTACAAATTAAATTTTCACTTGCCTGCTTTTACTTCTATGCAATTAAACTCAAATCTAGAGCATGCATTCAATCAAGCTTTATGCCCTCATATGGAACTAGCATGAGCATGAAACTGTTAAATATGCTGTTCTCCTAAATATTTAGTTGCTTCCATGTATAATATATATTAAATCTAGACAATTATTTACTGTGCTAGATGGGTGAGCGAAGAGACAAAGCTCTGAAAGAGCTCAAAGACCAATTACAACAACGGGGAGTGAGTGGAGCTTCATCTGCTGAAAAACCAAACTTTTGGGAAACCTCTGGTTTTAAAATTGTGGTTTCTATGTCCATGTTCATCTTAGTTGTCTTTTCAAAGCGATGAAATAGTTGCTATGTATAAAAAGTATCAAACAAGTTTAGTCGAGGATTTAGGAATAGCTGCAGTGGGCATTTTGCTAGTAGAAATGCAAATGCACATTGTAGAGCTTCTCCTTGTGTATCAGAGCAGAGACGCATTTTTTTCTCCCGTCAAACCACATTGTTAGTGTATGTATGGATATCGAATCTGTGTATGGCATTGTAGCCAGTACGCTGTAGTCTGCAATATAGTTAGTTTCATGTTAAAAGATGATTAGGGGCTGCATCATGATCAGTCATTCTGCATCATAGTAGTAAGTTTCATGTTAAAGGATGATTGGGGATCCGCATCATTATCAGTCAAATGAGCCAGTACATATTTTAGTGTAAATGCATATTGCTTCTCGAAATGTTATATTTCGATTTTGCCTGTTCTTAGCTGTTTATAGAAACTGAATGGTCATCACTACTACTGCGCTGTCGGTACATGTCTGAAGCAATATTAACATTAAATCTACTACCCTGACCTCACTACATAGAACTAAAATACTCATACTCAACCAAAAGATATACAATATGACAAAACTCTATTGACACATCTCAAGTCTCAACCTCAACGAGTTTGTAATTTCGTACTTCCATGGCAGCCCAATATAGATGTAGAAGAGTACGCACCTTCATCTAGAACATGCTTCCTCCACTTGCTTTGCTTCCTTGCTTGCATACGTAGTTATCTACACAGCTTGAAGTAACCTTTCAGGGGAGAGGATATCATACTTCTATACGTAAATAACCATTAATTTAGTAACTAAGGCTGTTACTAAAAAGATAAAACTAACAAAGGGCCGCAAGCTCTCCGATGAGGATGTTGAGCTGTTAAAACCAGGAGAGCTGTCCATCCCAAACTGTGGCATGGTTCCTGATGATGCTGGGTTGCTTGAATTCAAAACTGAAGGTGGAGTCCCAGAGCTGCAAGTAGAGATGAAACTAGTTAGTGACTATAGACTGCTTAATATATTATAGCTCTGAAACTTATGAGATAAGACTTACCCTGATACACCGTCCCCTGGTGGTGGAAATGATGTAAATGTTGGTGCTGGAGGAGTTGTTGATGCTGGTAGCGGAGTTGCCGGGTCTGGAGTTGTTGGTTCTGGAGATGGAGTTGTTGATACCGGAGGAGTTAGAGTTGTTGGTGTTGGTGTTGGGGTTGTTGATGATGACGACGATGATGATAGATATGTACATGAACCAGTACCTGTAAAACGATGCGAGTCTCAAATAGTGTGGCTTTCATAGTAGCAAGCAAGCAAGGTTTAGTCACACACATGTAGCATGCTCATGTTCTAACTCTAGTGACTGTTAAGTGATTTAACCAAATTATGTGTAACACTAGCACGTAAAATTATCAAAACAAAAACGTATTAACAAAGGTGTCTTACTTGGATTAGTAGTAACAATTGTGGCAACCCCTCCAAAGTCGCAGCTAGTAGAAACTGGATTCTTCTGATAATAGGTGTTGAATGCATATGAGGCATGGTTTTGAAGAGTAACTGGACTGTAACAGCTCCCACCTTGCTGGAGCTGTGAACAATCTACCTTTCCACAAGCATAGTCCAAACCAGCCTGAACTGCTGTTTCTGATGCTCCAGTCTTGGCCACACACCAACTCTGCCCTGGAACTGCAGGAGCATTAGTACTTGTTGCAGGAGGTGTTACCGGATTAGTGACTGGTGTCGTGACAGGAACGGCTCCAGTAGGCGGCGGGTAAGTTGTGACAGGGTTGGTTACTACTGGAGATCCTGGAACTGTGATGGGGGGTGCTGTGGTTGGATTGGCATCTGGTATTGGTGAAAACACAGGGTTTGTGGAAGGCACAGTAATAGGTGTGGTGGAAGGTATAGGATTGATTGGAGCTATTGTAACCGGGTTAGTAGAGGGGACAGTGACAATAGTTGGTGTGGGAATGTATGGAGTGGTTACTGGTGGTGTTGTGGAAATGGGAGTTGTAGGGAAGATTGATGGGGAGTCATCTGCTTCATGTAAAGTGGTTTTGAGGAGAAAATTGCTTGAGAGTTCTCGGCGAGACAAAGGAAAGAGCTGTTCTTCTGCTCTTTTCATCTCTTTTTCCGCAAAATCTTCCATTGGAGATACTTGTGCATATAGACCAACTATGCTACTGGTAAGATGAGTGTTGTATTCTAAAGCTTTGGAGACCTCATTGGCGAATGCGGCTACTTCAGTGGCACTGGGAACTGCTGGACTCTTGAATGTCAAGAGCAAGGGGACATCATTGCAAGGAAAAAGAGAATTTGCAAGGCTGGCTTTTTCGATCATCGAATGGACAAACCTTTCACCCATACTCAATTCTCCATCAATTTTGGCTTCTACAATGACAGCAGATTTCACTTGTTTGATGTGGTCACAAATCCTATGCAGGTCTCTTCCATGTGAGATGCTGACATTCTCTAAAAATGACAAAGGAAATGCAACTGAGACCTTGGATCCGCGGTCAGCTGGGATACTAGAGAGGACTAACTGTATAGATTTCAGGGTGGATAAAAGCATAGGGAGAGCATAATTTCTTGTATAGTCACCACTAGTTGCTATGATGCTTTTGATCTTTACTTGTGAGAGAAAGGGCATTATATATGATTTAAGCCCTGAGATTGAAGTGGATTTGGAATTTATGATGTTTTGAAGATGGCCCTCATTCAAGTAGAGATCAACAGCTACACCAGTGTTGGACACAGTTCTTAAAATCCTATGATCTTCAACAAATACTCGAATCTGGGACGGGGCAATCTTGTTTCGCTTCAGAAATGATATTGTTCTACTTGGTGACGAAGTTGTAGTGTTTCCATTAGCATGGTAGGAGAAACCAACCAGAGTTCCTGCAAGGAGAGAAAAGAAAAAAGAAAAAAAATGCAGAAACTTCAAACTCTTACACTGACTAGTTCTAACCCAATTGTAGTAATTTGGTGTGATAGACATATAAAGATTTGGTTTCATATAAAGTAAAGATAATGACTGAACTTAATGTTAAGTGTTACTTACCTGAAGAACATCTACAAAGGAAAGACAGAAAGAATAAGAAGAGGCATTTAGAAGCTGATTTGGCCATTGTTGTGTGAGGTGCTGCTGTGATTCTATGGAGAGACACAGATGGATTTTTATTCCTATAATGGCTGAGATTTGAAAACATTACACATCAAATTGGAGTGAATATAAGCTCTTAGAGATGCTGAGGAATCAAATTGTTAAAGATAAAGGTGATGTGAGAAAAGGAGAGGCAAAGTGGTAAAAAGAAAGATGACTGGTTGTAATGATAAAGATGAAGAAAATAAGTTTACTTTGTCATGAAGGATTTGGAGAATGAAGACCATCTGTGTGTAAAACAGAAGAAAGAATCAACAATGCTTTTATGCTCCTTTTTCTTTCCCAAAGAGATATAAGCTCAGGATATAAAGAGGCCTAAACTAGTGGCTAAACAGATGCACATGAAATGTATAAACAGACCTTCCCCACTGCAAGTAATTCAAAATCTTCTGCATTTCTTTTTGGGGCTGAACAAGATCATGAGATTGGAATCCCCAGGCAATAAGAAATGCATATGCAAAAAGATGAGTCATGAGCATCAAAAACAGCTAGCCTCTGAATAAAGGCTGCTAAAAGAATGGGATTTGTTGGACCATGTTAAAGGATGCACAAGAAAGTCTAGCCATTTTGCTTAGATCAGCTAATCCCAAATATAACCAAAACTTAATGAAAAGTTGAAGAAAAGGTAGTGGAAAGGAAAATGTTCCTGAGATTAGGCAGAATTTCACTTTTAGGTTTTGGCACTTCCTTCTTAGATAAGGGTTTGGCACTATGAAGTGTGTTATTAACAGTCATACTGCTTGTGCTGCAGCAGCTGCTTCTTCATATTGTGGACTCAACTCTTTGTTTTCTTCAGTGATAAGTAAAAGTTATCAAGAAGATGCAGGATACCATATTCTCAAATGCTTGATAAAGACACAAGTTGCAGCGGTTTGATGTCGCTGTTTTAATTTCTAGAATCAGTGCTCTTCTCCCTCATGTGAAAATGACATCCAGTGATCCAACCGTCGATGGGGTATACTTTTCGACTATCTTCATTGACGTTTGAGGAGCATTGAGGTTCTAGAGAATTTTAGATTTTCCGGCATGCTAAATTACATTGAAAATTGATTATATGAAGTGTTCATGTGCTGCGAATGCATTTTCATTTTTCAGTAGCAAAGTCTAGCCGCAGCGTTGTTATAAAGTGGCCACAACGACCTTAAGTATATGATCTTGCTGCATCTGCTGATTACCATTTGAAGATTTGAATCAATAAATATCATTGGAGCCATCTTCTTTAAGGGGATTTAAGATAGAGTATGCAAGAGCTAGGGACACAACCCATGTGGATTAATCTATTGTGTTTCTGTGCATTGCATTCAAATTGCAAAGTAGTGAATCAAAAGCAGCTTGTCTGACCAAGTCTTTAGCCGAAAGCAAATAATACAGTCACACCAGTGATAAGTTTGATATTAATAAAAGAAAAACCAGTGATAAGCTTGATGGATATAATATGGATTTGGAAAAGTGGCCTCGTACGTTTTGGAATAGATTACAGGGATGTTAACTTCGTCAATTGAAACTATTGTATTTGTACTTACCTGTGTATCTTTTATGTTATGAATTGTAAAATCACATTTTGGAGTCCACGATCGGAGATTTCAAAAAAGGTCCATTTGGTTGATTTCCTTGTCATAATGCGAGACATAAGATAGGTTACACTACGGAAATCAATCCGAGCATTGGGGGTGGGCAAATATAACCAATGCCTACCTATGACTTGTGAGTTATGACTTATGACTCTACGACTATTACTTGAGGAGACGAGCAGGTAAAGTTTAAGGAATAGTCTAAATAGATGTTATCGACATCGTATCGGTTTTATAAAATAAGAATATAAAAAGAATATATATTGAGATATCAGATTATATCGGATTTATCGTTTTTACTAATTTTTAATTAAATTTAATATATTTACAAACATATACTTCAAAATATACCAAATAAACTTGAGAAATTAAAACTTATACGGCAAAATATACCAAATAAATTTCATAAAAAAATATTTGAATATTTTAACAATTAAAATACATAAAATAGTATTAATTAATAAAAAAATGTAATCATTCATCATAAACTCTCTCATCATCAAATGTTATCGACAGATATTTCATTTTATTTAAATTATTTATTCAAAACGACGTGGGTTTAAAAAAAACAAAAATAAAACATCAATATATCAGGTCAAACTCATTTACCTGATATATCATCATTTGACTTGATTTTTCTGATTAACCGATATAATAGACCGATAAACAACTTATCGTATCATTTTCTTAATATTAAGGATATATCGAGTATATATCAAGATATCTAGAACATTGCGTTTAAGAGATGTTTATATGTACACGGGTGACTGAGTCAGTGACATCTAGTCCGCTAAGTTATAAGCTTCGATTATCCTACCAACTCCTACAACTGATGATACAGAAGATTTGTGTTTCGAAACTTGTACAATACAATGTTATCCCTCAGTTAGAAGTCATTTATTAGCATCAACAAACAAATCGCTGAAAGAAGGATCGAAAAGTGCTTCTCTTGCTGACTGGTACTGATTCAGCCGTTTCTTCAACGAGCGCAACTCTCTCTCGTCCTTGGAAGTACGATCCTAGCACAGAATGGAGAAGTCTAACATTAGTCAATATATCATGGCATCGTACCATCAATATTCAACTACACAAAACATATTCTGACCCAGGTCGTGTATAAATAAAGACAGCAACAATGTGAGAATTATTATAGGGTAGCACCAACAGCTCAACAAACAAGAAAAACAACCTAATAGTTACATGATGATAGATATCCATCCATAGTTGCTTCTCAGCACATCTGTAGCACTAGTAAACTTCCAACATGCTTAACAAGTAGTTTGGTTAGAAGAGATACTCACAAATGACTTGTCCAAGAGTATTACGTCCACCAAGTAGAGCAGCCACAACACATTTGTTTTAGGGAAGCTGTAAGAAATTTGCAACAATGATAGCACCATATATGTACCAATTAAGCTTTAGCACAAAAGTTCGCATTCATAGAGAACAAATAAAAAGGTTTCAATTTTAATAGAAAATACCCAAGGGGGGAGGACAAAATATCCAATCTGAAGTTTGATTTTCATTATTATATGACCCACAGATGATTTTTTTTTACTTGAATAAATGTATAATACCTTTCCTTCCATTGGTCTTGTGTTACCTTCTTCATTTTCCGGTATGTTTCTGACTGCAAATGGTTTTACTATCAGCTTTTTTTTTCTGAGTAATGATAACTCAATAGTTAAGTCATATAAATGAGGATAAAGAAATTTGGTGATACAAAATTTAGTTTCAGTTCCTTCATTCCAGATATAAAAAAATCTTTAAAATCTTACTTGTTTATCTCCTCTCGGACCATCAAAAAGGTCGGGATCTGAAGATAGGTCTAGAAAGAGAATGGCTTCACCTGTGTTATCAAAATTGTTAAGCATGCTACACCAACAAAAATGAACCATTACCATAGCCCTCACATTCCAAAAGAATTTAGAAAAACTACTCACCAGTATTGATTCTTGAAAGAGTGAAATCAATGATTGATATTGCTAATCCAAATGTGTGTATGAGCATCTGCTTTCCATCAAGAGTGAACTGCATTGTAACTGAATTACTCCGACTCAAAAGTATGTTTCCCCTGTACCAAAACCATATCATCAACTCACAATCATCAATTCACATGTTGATATTACAGATAGAAAAATAAAAAAAGGGTACCAGTGGAGATCGCGGTGCTCAAATTCATATGCAGCTTCAGCTACAGCAAGTGCAGCTGTAACCTGGAAACAGTTCAATCATTTATCAAAAATCAGTAATCATCCAGGAATCACCTCAAGAATGCTATTTCAAACTTGATTTACCTGTACCAATAAACTCCTTGCCTCATTAAAGTCCAGAAGTACAAAACTTTCCAAATCTTCGCCACCATGCTCTAAAACAAACACGACATACCTCTGTATGCAAATTTGACAATTACATTAATTAAACCTCTTTGATATTACACACACCACATTAAGTAACTCATCTATGCTTCATAAAATCACCAAACATTATAGAAGCTTACTAAGACAACACATAGTTCATATACCAATAAGAATGAGTTATTATTCTCTTAAAATAGAATGATTACATACATTACAGACAGAGTGGACAACAAAAGAGAAGGAAACCTGGTTCTCTGGAAACATATCAGGATTATCATTTTGGGAAACATGCTTTTTATTCCAAGCTTTCCATGCTTTTATCAAGCCAGCATCATAACATCCTTGGCAAACCCTCAAACTGCAGCAGAAAAGATCACGGAAAGATGACCTGAGAATCTAGCAACTGATTACATAACAGTATAACGAGGATGATGGACGTATAAGTAAATACATACTCTTTAGTTTCTATAAATGTTGAGCATACATTCTGAACATTGTCATTATTTCCTCTCAAGTAATTTAGAGTGCGGGAAAGCACGACCTCCTCTAGCAATTCTTCAGATTTCTGAAGCACAATAGCCTCCACATCTCATCATCATGATATCAACAAACCCAAATACTAGAAGTCAAGGGATTTTAGTTAGTACCTTTTGCACTTCTCCATTCACTCGTAAGTCGCCATCAATAGGAACAATTTTGCAAACAAAGTTCCCAGCTTTGAAAGCTTCTCCATATGTCCCTTCGCCAATTTTTTCAATGTCCTTTGGATCACTGTTTCAAGCAAGTTTCCTCCTTCATTAACTTATAAGAGCAAAATCTATCTATGCATAGTGTTGCACAAAAAGGAAATTCAAGTTTGTGGAACGGAAACATTAGTGATGTAGAGGAATAAATATGAGTAAGAAACATACCAATACTTGGAGAATACATCCTGTAATATTGAGGGAGATGACTGGTCACAAACTTCTAATAGAGCATGAAATGGATCCAACTCCTCAGAAACTGATACCAAAGAAAGTTCTTTTACTGCAGCATCAATATCTTCATAACCTTCATCGCCCACACCAGGAAGTGATTTGGTGATGCTCTTTTCATTCACACTTTCATCAAGCAAATTCAAATCAAATCTAATTTGGCCAGAAGACAAGCGAGACTTGACTTTAGAAGATCTCTCTGGAGTTTTTAAACTTGAAGATTCAAAATTGATACCCCTACTGGGTGAGGACCGCATGGCTGGAGATTGTAGGATCCTAGCTAATGTGTTGGAAGACCTTAAACCGAAATTCAACTTCTTGGATAACAACCATTTCTCTAGTGCTGTGCACAACTTGGGTATCTCAACATTTCCTTTTGGGATACCAGCAACCCATGTGCGGGGTATGGGTGAGGGGCTCTCCTCTATCAATTCTTCTTCATCAACCTTCTCAAAGTAAGCTCGTTCCTTTTCAAAATTGTACTTGGCCTGGAAATTTCCAACACAAAAAACGGTGTAAACAATCCCAAGTACAACGCTTTCAGACACAAAAGTATACAATGTCTGACTCACTTCAAACTAAGAATGGTACATGCAATTCAAGCAATAAGTTAATAAGAACATGCAAACAGAAGCTGCAAGTTTTTTCAAGAGTAATAGTGTCTCACTTTGGGACGAGGAGGAAGACCTTTCCTTTTAGCCTTCTTCTGTGGAGGCTGATACTCCAAACAAGCACGAACAGCAATACTTGTCCTCCCTCTATTAAGCACCAAATTCAATCAAAGCTCGGCTGAGAATATCTCTATAACATTTATAGCAACAATACTTGCAGCACTAACTAGGTAATCAAGCTCAAACCATAACAACCAGAGAACCACAATGTATGCAAGACTATCACACATTAAGCACATTTTTGCCAACCAAACAATTCTACAACACTAACCAAACACATATCACAACACCCAGTTAGGAAACACAATACAATCATAGTAAACAGTAAGAACACTATAATGAAACCCAATTCCAACTTCATTACTTATCACAAAAGATATAGATAAAGATCAAACCTTGTGGAAAGAAAACGGTTCCAACTGATTCGCTTCGTTGGAGCAGCAGCCAAACTGGCCCTGAGCTTCTCTCTTCGACTCGAACTCGACACCTTTCTGAAACCAACAAAAATCAACAACCCATTAACAATTTCCAAAACCCAATAAAAGACACCAACTAAAGACTGAAACTTTGAACATACAAAGGCTCATCATCCGGATTGGGCTTTCTGGGTTTTCTTCTCCGGTAAACCTCCTCACCTGGGTGTTCTTGATCAGTGAATTTCCAGCCTGAAATGTAACTCAAATTTGAGTCATGGGGCAAAATCAGGTGAAGATAATTTAGGGGTTTTAGTGTAGGTACCTGAGTTGGAGCACATTTTAGAAGCTAGAGAAGTGGGTTGGTGCCTCGGGGTACGATAAATGCGAAACCCTAAACCCCAATTTGAGTTTGGATTTTATAGCAAATGGGGAACTGCGCGGGAAGTTGAAGTAGTTCAACAGTGTTTAACTGAACACGGTTCTAAAGAGGGTCGGGTCGAAATAGTGGGTTGTCCCGAGTCCCGACTTGATTTCGGTTAGAAGGCTGCTTAATTCTAATATTCTTCCAAATTTTGCTTAGTTTAAATTACTTCATTGTTCCAACTCTGATTGTGAAGAACCTTAATTATACCTTCTCATCATCATGATTTTTGATCAATGAAGTAATTTGTTCCTTTCTAAATATAAATACTGATAATTAAAATTTAACCATTATAAATTAATAGCCTCAGAACCGCTAAGAAATATTAATTAATTGAGATAAATTTAGTCTAAATTTTTCATTTTAGATTTTTAAAAATAATTAATTTATCGAGTTTCTATTATAGTTTGAAACTTTAAAGCTAGGGGGCTTTAATCATTTGATGTGCAAGCAATTAGCGAATATACATATGTCAAATCAAGCTCTAATTTTTTTTTGAAGGAAACTACTGGATTTATAAAAAAAATGAAAATAAGACTAGAATAGTCATTACATACCACTCCACTACCATCTACAGATAGACAAAAAATTGTGAGATACTCACGACAGTACATAGCATAGGTCTACTCATTCGACATGAAGCTCAACTTATTCAAATACATCTATTCTACGACTTATCTAGCATGGAAATAGACAAATAAATGCCTAAATAACAATTAAACAGTAAAGAATATAAAAAAAAAAACCAAACGCCTACGTCATGTCATTGCCCTTAGCATGGCCATCCTCAGCAAAAAAATCCAAACATGAGCCATGAAGAGCCCAATTAACCCATCAAAGCTAAGTCCAGATATGGGGCCAAAAGCCCAAAACCAAACCTGGCCCAAAGAGGCCCAACACACCATCCCGACTGTTGCTTTCACCACCATTTCGATGCGTAAGTTTTTCGAGAAAACTTTCTTCACGAAACTTGTAAGGCTCGTCGATACGAATTTGTAAACACGTGGCACGCCTAAATCGGAGTTTGTATAAAGAAGTACGAATCAATAACGTATTTGGGCATTTTTGGAAAATAGTATAAATATGGGTAAAAATCAGAAAAGGGGGGAGGAAAAATAGAAATTCGGGCCACTGTTCACTCAAGGTGAACCCCAAATTCGCCCCTACCGATTCTCACTCCTCCGGCCACCACTCCTTCGGCCACCGGTTGCGTTGGAAGTGCACGACCGACCCTGTCAAGTTTGTGGTGGTGGCGCATCCCCTCTCGCCACCTGGTGGCCGTTGCAACGACATGAAGCCGAGTGGCCTCATCGGCGCCGCTCACTCCTCCGGCCACCATAGGCCATGAAACTAGTCTAAAAATGAGCGCAAGGAGTCGTGTATCATACCCTCTAAAGAAATCAGGCCAATTCGCATCGAGGTATGAGAATCATCGATTTGAAATTCTAGGGTTTCATGAATTGAGACTTTTCTATTTGTATTTAATTGATCTGCTTAGACTTTAATTTGACATTAGTAGTGAATTAAGAAGTTGTTAGAAATGTTGCGTAGATTGTGTTGATGAAATTTGGTGATGATCGGAGACCGCCGGTAGAGGCGGCGATGCCACTGTTTCGGCGCCGGCCGGGTTGTAGGGTTCAAAAAACCTTCTCAGTGTAAGGAATTCATGAGTAGATTATGAGATTAAATCGATGAAGTTAAGAATCGTTAGGATTTATTGAAAATATTACATCTCGAACACCAACGCCATCCCTCGACGACGCCAATGCAGACAACAAAACTACACTCACATCCGCAACAGTCCATGGCCACCGCTGGAGCATAGAGATCCCATTGGTCTGAGTCCCGACACTGCCTCTGAAGCTCTTCGTCGTGAAACCACCAGCACACGGTCTAGAGAGATATAATCCCACCGCCGGTGGCACGAAACCTAGATATAATCACTCCGCAGAAGCCGGAGCCCCTTCATCATTATCCCTAAAACCATCAACGAAGTATATAATAATTCAAGCTCTAATATTGTAAAAGCCATGCAAGATCAATAATTTCACTCTGCAAATCCAACTGGTAAAAGCTATGCAATATCAATGATTCCACTATTTTCTGTCCCACCTCTATGTCAAATCAAGCTCTAATATTGTATCAATCTCACCTTAATTAAAATTGGGATCGGTTTTAGAAGTTGGCAAATTAGACATAACACAACCACGTAAACATACATACCAAAGGATTAATAAAGCTGCGTCAACCATTAGTTAATATATTTTGACAAGTCACATAATTATAAGTGTAAATGGCTATATCATATATATATGGATGCCGAGATAATGTTACGTTTTATTTGTCTTCAAGTATCCAAGTTCCCGTAACATTCAATCAAAAAAAAGAGTTCCCGTAACATGTTGACATGTCGTAGTACCAGCTAACACAAAAGCTTTATTCGAATTTAATCCTAATTCGTAAGTTAGGTTATCCATACATATATTGAACCCTCAACTTCAGGGAAGTAGACGAGATCTTCCCAATCAATTTTGGTTAAGGTTTCTCTATCAAAGTATATATGGATTATGCAGACTTACCAACCTATATTAACTGCTAGATGTTTGTTAGTTACTGAAAACTTAATTGTGACCTATCTTAATTAGTTCTCTCCATTTTTTTATCGTACGTGTCTGATACCTTTTGATCGAGAGTTGCCATTAGTCGAAACAAATCAAGATAATCACATATTCACATGCATGTGTAATGTGTTTTGAACTAACACAATTTTCCCATTGAATTCAATCTTTCTAGCCAAGAAACTCTATTAGTTCGAACTTCAAGGAAGTGAGTACGTTGCTCGCTTAATCAATAGGAATATCGATACGTACTTCCAATCCTTGCCGATAGACTAAAATGATAGAACCTCTTGAATTGCAATAGTTGAAAGAGGTGAGACATTATTTTGTTTAGTCTATCACATCATGTATTCATCTGGGAGCGAGGAATATAAGTATATAACATCTAACTAGCTACTCGATATATTCAGACTTCAGATAATATGAAGAGGTGGAGGTTACGAAGGTGTTTTAGTAGGTTGAGGACTCAAAATAGTACTTTGATCCATATAGAGTCCCACAAATTCTCTGCATGGATTCTCCTGAATCAGCTCATGCAAATGATGCAATTAGCGATATCATGTTGAGATATCATGTTTGAGGGACCTGGCTGAGTTTGCCCTAAGTTTTGCATACATTATGGGCTTAAATTCTCAAATAATTTAACTAAAGTGTTTGATGAATCAGCTTATTTTATAAGTTCACGAACTCTAATGTAATTTTTAGTTAGATTATGAGAGCTGCAAAATAGAATGTTTAAAAGTAGTTGTTAATTAAATCTGCAAATGCATATTTTAGAAAAATCACCTCAGGGCCAAACTGTCCCAGAGTCATGTCAGTACTATTACGCGCGCTGACTTATAGGTTCCTTAATAAGAACATAAATAAAAAATGCAGGAAATAAAGGATCAATTGAAGGAAATAAACTTGTTGGATGTTCATCGATGAAGATTATGAATCAGCTTATTTCCTAAGTTAAAAAACTCCAATGTAACTTTTAGGTAGATTATGAAAGCTGCAAAATAGAGTTTTTAAAAGTAGCTGCTAATTAAATATGCAAATGCAGATTTTAGAAAAATCACCTCGGGGTCAAACTGGCCTAGAGTCATGTTAGTACTATTATGCGCGCTGACTTATAGGTTCCTTAATAAGAACATAAATAAAAAATGCAGGAAATAAAGGATCAATTGAAGGAAATAAACTCGTTGGATATTCACCAATGAAGATTATAATTGCAGCTGAGAGAATATAAACCCTCATATCAGATCTAAGCACTCTGACCACGTGTTACCAGATGATTGGACACTCCAAAACAGACTTAACAACCTTAACGATGCTTAATTAACCCTAACTGAAATACATAACAACTCACGTGCAAGGCACGAGCCAACTTAGACACCACACTCCTAATACAAACATGAAAACATAGATTAAGATGTAATTCATAACATTTTGTCCCTCTCAAAACAAGCTTGTCCTCAAGCTGCTTTAAAATTTGGAAATCGATTCATCAACTCAGCTACATTCTCCCAAGTGGCAACTTTTTCTGCAAAACCAATCCACTGTTAAGCCATGTAGTCACACCTCGATTTTGTTCCTTAAACATCCATCTCTCCAAAATCTTAGCCAAATGTCTTCTTTTTAAGTAGAGAAACATGGAATACATGATGAATCTTGGCAGTAGTTGGCAGCTTCAACTTGTAAGCAACGGTACCAATCTTCTGCTCAACCATATGTAGTACTTAGGGGACAACTTATGAATTTTTTTTCTTGATTGAATGCTGCTTATATGGCTGCAGCTTCAAGTATACCAATATTTAATATCAAGGACTCTTTCATTGTGCCTCCTATCATAATGCTGCTTCATTCTTGACTATGCTACTGTCAAATTCTTCTTGAGTAGAACAAGCAACTCATCTTTTTTGCTTCAACTAACTATCAACAGCCTCAATAGATGTAGAACCATGCAAATAAGACTTCACTATTGGTGGTTCATATCCATACAAAGCTTGAAAATGGCTCATCCCAATTGAAGAATGGAAAGCAATATTGTACCAGTGTTCAGCCTATGGCAAAGCATCAACCCATGAGTGTGGCTTTTCCCCAATCACACACCTTAAGTACTGCTACAAAGTTCTATTAAGGTTTTCAGTTTGACCATCAGTCTGAGGATGGTATGCAGAGCTCTTATTTAAAGCAGTTCTTTGCAGCTTGAAGAAGTTACTCCAAAAAGCATTGAGAAAAATAGGGTCCATGTCAGAGATAATTGATTCTGGCATTCCATGCAGCTTGTACACACCTTTAATAAACTATTGAACTATACTGGAAGCAGTGTAAGGATGTGCTAAGGGTAGGAAGTGAGCATATTTAGTGAATCTGTCAACAACTACCATGATCACCGTCTTTCCATTGGAGTTGGTAAACCTTCAATAAAGTCCATTGCAACAATCCTAGAGGTAGCACTGTCTCGTTATGATTCTGCTAGCACACGTGACATGAAGCTACAAATTTCTTTACATCACCACTCACTCCTGGCCAAGCAAATGACCTTGCCAACCTCTTCAGATTTCTATGCATGCTTGCATGACCACCATGATACCCATCATGACATTCACTAATGATTTTACTTCTCCATTCCCCTTGACTTGGAACAAACACCTTCCCTTTGTACAACAGCTGATTGTTCCCCAAACTAAATTTGGGGCATTTGGTAGGATCATCATGAAGTTGTTCCAGAATTAACTTGACCTCATCATCATCATTACAAGCGTGCTGAAGCTCTTGCTTAAAAGTATAAACCGGTGATGATATGCTAGTGTTGGGCTACAAAGCAATGTATTTGTCAACAATCTGAGAATCTCCATTGTCCATACTCTTTTTCCTTTATAAAGCATCTGGGGTAGTATTATTTTTCCCAGGTTTGTAATGAATCGAATAATTGTAACTTGCCAGCTCCAAGAGCCACTTTTGTTAAGTTGGTGTAGTGATCTTATGCTCCAAAAAATGTTGAATTGTCTTATGATCTGTGAATATCTTAAAATGTCTACCCAGCAAATAGGGTCTCCAATGTTGGACTGCCTTCTCTGTATGCTCAAGAATTTGGAAACTCATGTTTGAACATGAACCAGCGATCTGATGCCTTCTCTGTATGCATAGTAGCAATTGATAATTTCTTCTCCTTAGGAATGTGACAACAATCAAAGTATTGTTATGCTTTGTTAATCTACTTTACTAGATCCCCTCCCCCAAAAGAGCTGAACTCCAAGTACATTTGTTTCATGCTTGGTAGGTTTGGATCAGTTGGAGGACTAGTTAGTAGTGTATATGGGTAGTAGTACTGTGGTGAGTAAGGGTATGTGTATGATGGAATGTATATCCCTTGTAGAGAATCTTGTTGATAGTGAGAATGCATATAAGTGCTTGTAGGGTAAGTAGGGTTTGTGGTATGTGTTGTGGTTGTGGTAGCAGTGGTTTATTGTGGCTTGGGTGTGAGGGTTTGGGTAAGGGTGGCTGTTTGAGTAGTAGGTACTATGGATGGTCTGGGAGGAGGTGGTGTAATAGGTTTAGAGGCATCAAAATAAGGTGGAGATTGTGGGGGTGGTTGGTAGTAAGATCGTGCACCATAATATGGTGTCATTGGCATGGTCTATGTAGCACGGACACGCTGTCTGGGCTCCGTATCGCATGTCCGACATGAACACTCCCCAATACGCTTGGACACGCAATTTGAGATCGAACACGGCTCGGACACGATTGAATACGGCAGGGACACGCGTGTGTCCAATGTGGACACACAAATAAGGAGGACACATGGGGTGTATTTTTGTCAACTTGTTTTCCATAGACCTAAGTCCACGCAGTCTCACCTTCATTCCTTCACGCAGTTGACCCCTTCACTCTCTCAGTTGACCTCTCGCAGTCTCGCTTCTCACTCTCTCAACCAACTTCAATCCCAACAAGACCTCCGACCACTTTGCTCCCACATCGTCGACCTCTTTCTCATGTCTCTACCACTACCAATGATGATCTTTTTGGCAAGGTAAGTCTCTCTCTCTCTCTCTCTCTCTCTCTCTCTCTCCCTCTTCTGTTGATTGAAGTAATAAAGATGAATTGAGTTATGGGTGATGCTGTCAGTCAGATTTGAAAACTCATTTCGGAATAAAAGCTTATGTCGTTTTGTACGATCAGAATGTCCGACACCTTAAAGCATAGATTTTGATTTCAAAATTGTAAGAGGGTGATGCAATGAATGTTTGGTTTGTTGATTTGGAATGCATTAGATATCAATCAGTGAGAAAAATTGTTTGATTTGTGAAATCTCTGTAAATTGGAGAAAATGGGTGCTCTGCTTTTCTGGTTTGGTGGGAAAATGTAGCAAAAAATAGAAGCAATCAGGCAGTGTGAATCTAGAGTTGGATGCTAGAGTTTGGTTTTGTTGTACTTAGTTCTCATGCCTCTAATTTGTAATTGCAATGTAAAGTTGATTTCATTTACCTGAAATTTTGTAGTTTGATGATGGTAATTTTTACTTTTAGTGGATAATAGTGATTAAATTTGTTTTTCTGAACAAGATCACATGTGTTGTTGTAATATTAGGTTGCTCAAAAGTCACAGTATGCCTGGTAATACTCAGGAGATCATAGAAGGTAGATCAATCAAACCCACAAGAACCAACTTTAAATTATGCAAGGAGCTTCTCATACAATGATGCTGAAACAAGTGTTAGCATATCTAAGGCATTGGAGGTTCGATTTGATGTGCTTTTGGTTTTATAAATTTTGGGAATTACAGAAGTCTTAAGTGTGTTATGGGTGTTTTCAATTTCGTGTCTGTTTATTACTAGTTTAGGCTCTGATCTAGGACTATGGGGCAAATGCAAGTTCTTTCCTTGACTTTGATTATGTTAAGTTTGTGAAATATGTGGTTGGAGATTATGAAATGTTTGCTTTGATTAAGAAATTTGACATTGCCAAAGAGGCCATTAGTTCGTTTTCAAGTTTCTGCAATATGTCTACATTCACAATTTGACAGCTTGCTTGTGGTGTCATGACCTTTTTGTTTTGTAAAATTGTTGTTAGTTGTTATAGGTTAGACATCGATTTGGACTTCTTCATAATAGTGTAAACTTTCTTGTTGTACAGTAGGTGTCTGTCAATGTCCATATCTGATTTTGATTATGACTGAGCTTGTTGTTATAGGTTAGACATTGATATGGATTCTTTCATAGTACCACTTTATATGTCTGAGCTTAAGTTGGGTTTTATGTAATTGAACATATAAACAGAAATATGTCTATAAACTACTGAGTTTGATCTTTTCTTTTTTCTTTTGAGGAGGTATGAGTACAGGAGGATCAACTCCTATTAGTTCTAGTGCCGGATCGTTAATGTCAGTGGTAATATTAGGTATATATATTAGGTTTTTTATGTGCTGTATTTAGTAAAAATATTGGAATGAGAATTGAAATATGTGGTGTATTAAATATGGGTGTGTATTAAGAGATTTGAGGTGTGTATTTAAAATCTCTTAAATATAAATGTTGTAGTTATCTTACATCGTCTAAAATTTAAAAATAAATATATTTTATGCATATATATATATAATTCGTGTGTGCACATACATATTTCAAGCATATTTTCGTAATTTCAATTTTTTAAATTATATTGTATAAGCATTAGTGTGATGAAAAAAAAATGATAAAAAACAAAAACAAAAATATTTTTATGACTTTTTTAACGACATTTTTATGACATATCGTTGGAATAATAACGATATAATTGTCTTTTCATTTAAAATAATATTTTTATATAACTTTAATTGTTAATATGATAATATAACGCAATATTATAGCGCTAGATTTGGTGCCAATAATCCTCTAGTAAATTGATATAGCATGAGTGACATCGATGTAGGCTTCGTTACGTACAGTGAGAAGAAAAAATGTTAGGTATTCTAATAGCTCCATCGGTGGTGGCGAGCTAGCCTGTTGCGCAATAGGACATGGTCTGCGTCGGCATTGTGCATCTATTAGTTGGTTCTACCTCAACCCAACGCTCAGACTAGCTTTGTGCACATACACAGTACGTACGTACATGCATGTAATATTGCAATTGATCGATCGACCACTTCAAAATTCAAATTACATGAAACCAAGAATAATCAACAACTTTTTCATTGTTGTATCTCATGTTTAAGGTAGGGCTGGGCATCGGTTCGGTTTTTGGTTCAAACCGAAACCGAAATACTTTAATCGGTTTTCTAGAAATTCAAATCATTTATCGAAACGAATTAGATTTCGGTTTTTTAAACTGAAACAATCGATTTAACCGAAATTTGGTTCAGTTTTGGTTCGGTTTCGGTTCACATCTCATATGTAAATTTTATAAAATTTTCAAGAGATGAGACTCGAACTCCTACCCAAAGATGATGCCACAAATCACTACATCACACACACACACTTCTCATTAATAACTATGTAAAGATTATTTTTATTCTCATTTTGATAAATATTTTCAATAATACATCAAAATATCAATGTTGGGATTCAAACTCTTGACCTAGAATATAACAACCATACGTTCTACCAACTGCGTTAGACAACCTTTTATGTTATGTTTTGTTATTTGTTGTACTAATACCCATTATTTATTATTTTTTAAATTATTAAATTAAATTCGGTCGGTTCGGTTTTAAATCGGTTGGTTTGATCATGTAAACTATTTTCAAACCGTTTAAACCGGTTTCGGTTTGGTTTTCTTCATTTTCTAAACTACATCTCTTCGGTTCGATTATCTGGACTACATTTTCAGTTCAGTTCAATCAGTTTTTCTTATTTAATTTGGTTTATGCCCACCCCTAGTTTTAGCTAGCCTCAACTACTTCCGGATTTGGGTAAGTTTCAAAGTACCGATACTTCACCGAAAAACATACAAGTTCACGTAAGGCTTACGTACGTTTCCTTGTTGTTCATCAAGAACAATATCCAATATCAACCAATCGAGAGGACCACATTAAATCACGTACGGCCGCACGAATTTAATTTTGACAGTTGTAGCTAGTTGAGCTCAATTGTAAGGCTCGATTTAATATACACGGATGAATTAGTCCAATGCTGTGTGGTAATCAATAATTACATTCATGATGATTGATCATCTGAAAATGAGGCTATGTTTTTCTAAACTGGGCAAGAACGTGATCGGTCAATCAGCTTTAACTAGAGGTGCATGGCTGCAACAAAACTAAGGAAGCTTAATAAATCGAAACTATGAACTTGACATCTTGACACTAATTATCATTAGCATATAGGCTGGCACCTGCCTGTTAATTACTGTTCAGGCTTACTCAGCCTAGCTGGTCCATGCCTGATTGAACTTAATTGCTTATTGAGGCTTCATAGTTTTCCAAGTTATGAGCAATATGCCTGGTACTGTACGTTCTCTGTGCCACTGCATAAAACTAGAGCTATATATATATATCAGCATGTATATATGGTTATTAATGCATACATATGATCGATGACTGTAACTTGCTTTGGTAGCTAATTCATGAGAACGAGCTCAGTCTAACTCTCTTTGGTATTTAATATGAGAGTTGAATCTCCAACAGTGCCGATCGTACACCAGCAAAGAAAGAAATATTGATTATTATTTCTAGGGTTTGTTGATACCTGCGTGCAAAATACTGACTTACAGGCACAACATTTACGCCTCTACGGTGGTATGTTACCGGCCGATCACACAACTACGTACACAGCTATCAAACATCCAACCGATCAGATCATCACATATATATTTCTTTCCGAAAACACTGATCGAGATATATACAAGTACGTACCGGTAGTACACAAATTAATCACTGTACAATCTAATAGCATTCCAATTTCCAAGTAATGAAGTACATTACAGTACTGGAATTTGATCGATCCGTCGACATTGAACTTTCGATCATGGAACTCTTAATGTCTGCACAAGTGAATGGACCCCTTTACAGATGGATGAGATCAATGAAACTTACAGTATTATATTTTTGCTGTAACCAAACATAAAATCTTCCACGTACATATTGATGGATAATAACTCACTGCGAGTCATGAAAATTTTGCAGCTTGTTGACAGCTTATATCAGATACCATCATACCAAGTTTTGCCACTTGAATTGCCAGCAATCTCGGGCCAGAAAATCCGAGAAATAAATTTCCCAGCACTCATCTATGGTCAAATAAAATTTGCTTATTTTGCCAGTTTATGTAACTTATTGAGGATGTTTTCTTCTTTAAATATTATTCACAATCTTCAACTTCCATCTTTCTCAATGCAATTTCTTTTGGCTTTCTGAAAAGTGCGTTAATTAATGAAAAGTGAATATCATGCGAGAATCATATAAATTATTTTTCGATCTTTTGCTTGAGAAAGATGCTAGCTAGTCATGCTACTGTTTCAATATTTCATTACTAGCTAGTATGGAGTTTTGGTGCATTACATCATTACACGCATTTCTGTTTTCATAGTTTTTGTGAATTGTGTATTCAGTATTTATGGTGAACCAAATTTCCTAGTTGTGGCACCACATGCCTTATTGTCTCGTGACCCACCCTTTAGCTGTCTAGCTTTCTTGGTTGGTTGAGACTTGAGAGATTGTACGAATAGCTCTTTGATTGACAGGTTACAATTCTCTCTTATCTAGTGTGATTGCCAAAGAGTAATACAATGACAATATACGTATAATGAAGCGACAATTATATGCTTATCATTTTGGTGGTTATCATTTTGAGACTAACAATAACCCGTACGAGCAATGAATCCTTTAATTAGTTAATTTAATCGTTATATAATCCATCCATTTAAAAGGTAGAGAGATCGAGGCCAACAAAACCACAACACACCACAGTTCATCATTTGTTTATATTAATTGATCTCACTAACATAAACAACACACCATAGTTCATCATTTGTTGGTTAAATTGGTAGATTATCTATACTATTATAACTAAAACAGTTTTTGTCAACCAAAAATCACGTGAAGTTGCAGATAAATCTTTACAGCATATGCTAATTTAAAAAAAAATATATATATAAGGGATAAAAATGTAAAAACAAAAACAAAAATAAAAACAGAAAAAGAAAATTATTTTCTTTTCAAGATAACTTCCATGTAATGCAACCAACCCACTATCTCCACTATTATTAGTAAAATCTCTATTTGTTCTGAAAAATAAAAATTTATCACATCTATAGGGTGTGTGTTTGTTCTAGTCTCACTAATCTATAGCGCAAATATATATACGTACAGTTACATAATTATAATTTTGTCAGTGATCAGGTCCTAGGTGAAAAATATTTGTCATGGATCTAAATAATAAAAAAAGTCTCGGAATATATTAATAGAAAAGAAGACATCTCGAATTTGATCTATAAAATTTGTTGTGATCAATGATAGAAATGGAACAACGTTGGCATTTTTCATGATTGATGACTCTACCATAAGAGGAAACAAAAGCTCTAAATGTTTATATCTAGACGAGTCAGCTATGAAACAGAGGCCAGGGCCACAGTACTGATCATATTCTTCAATCCACTGGGTATCATTTCCCATTATATGACCTATATTTCCAGCAATTTTTAACTGTTTATTTCTCACCCAAGACAGATATAATTTGACGCTTTGTGAGATTATAGGTCTTTTGCATGTAGATGTAGTAGTCGACGTAGCAACAATAATGCTAAACGTTAATTATGATTAGATTTGACGAGTCGATCCTAAGTCCTAACATTCAATCTGAAAGAGCTAGGGTACTCTTCCCATTCCAAGAGAAGAATATTTCCACCTTACAATAAGGGTATAATGGTTCAGTTTTCTTGTATTTTCCTCAGGGTAAAATTACTTCACATTGTCACACCCGTTTAATTAACCTTTAATATCATCAATTACAACTACGACTCATCAGAATATAAACATATTCAAGCAATTATATCGGGAATATAATTGAGAGACTAGAATCTCACATCCATACGTAAATCAATAATAGAGAATAATTCATACATGTATCAACAATTTATGAAAAGAAGTCGTTTAAATCTACAATTTTTACACTGAATCGAGACAAACGAGTAGGTTTATGAAATTCTAGTGGCAAAAAGCCGTCATATGCACCAAGACAGCTGGAAACAGTTTGCATTCCTATCCTTTTTTTGATCTGATTTTGCATTCCTATCCCATATCTCACTAAATGCCTTGGCCTGAACGGTTGTAATCCTTCATAAACCTCAACAGAGATGTTTGGCTCGACCATTTGACCAAGTAACCTACCAAGAATCACATCTTCCAAAGGCAGAGCTGTGCCTACAGTGACATCAACAATGTATATCGCCCCACATAAACACTACACAAAGCCAACAGGAATACCAATCAACAGTGTACCCATCACCAATAGAGTAATCACAAATCATAATAATAATACTCAAAAAAAAAAGTGGGGAGGGAAAATAATAAAGTGAGATGACTGATAATCAGTCATGTTCATAAACCGATCAAGGAAATCCCAATGAGTACATGACAGAATTCCATGCTTGTGTTTTACTGTATGTTCTTATGTTCTACTTGTACAAGGCATTATCATCTATCTATCTAATATCTATCTCAGTTTGAACTCACCACCTAACCACTGATAACTCCATCCCTTCTTCTAGTCTCTCAATTATATCCCCACCATTCACATACCCAACTTCTCTTTCCATGTTTGCAAAACTGAACGATCTCACTTGTTGTTTTTGGATTTGGGTTTTCGAGAAGGTTCAAGGCTGGTGCTTGAAAGCTCCATCTCCGCTTAGATTCAGATTTCAGAAGCACATTTGACCCACACAGAGGAAACCTTTGTAGGTCTTTGTGTTCTGTTGGCTATATATGTTATTTTTAAGTCAAGTGGGCTCATTTGGGTTTGTTTATTGAGGCTTACCTGACATTGGTTTCTGGGTTTCTTTTTGTTGGTCAGAGATCTGGAATTGCGGGTTTGATACCTTTTTAATTGGATAAGGAATGTCGAACTGGTTTCAAAGATCTGGCATTTCAAGGTTGCTGTTTTGAGACTCATTGTAAAGAGGTAAAGAGATGAGTTTGTCGTTTCAATTATTGAGATAGGATGATATTGTTCGTGTTGCTGTGAAATCTAAGCTGGTTCAGTTCATGATCTGATCTGTTCATGTGTTTGTTGAACTGCTTTGGTTGCTTTTCTACTTTGGTTTCTGGGCTTTTGGTCTTGATCCTTGTAAATTGGTTTATGCGGTTATTGCAAATTCACTCCTTTATTGTTATTGGTGGAATTGATGAAAAAAGATTGTAAATTTATCATTGCTAGAGAGTGATGGATTTGGAATAACAGTGTTTGATATGATGCTATGAATGATGAAACAGAAGCAATGTTGATGTGTAATTTGGCTATATGTAGGGATCTCAGTATCTGATAGAATGGCCTCTGGTCTCAAAGCAGAGTTGTCCAAGGAAGTTGTTTTTGGTCTGAAGGTGTGGGAAGTGATCGGAATAGCTGTTGCATTGTTTATCATAATAATCCTCACTGTATTATCACTGTGCCTCACTTCACGTAAGAAATCAAAAAAATCTGGGGCCAGGATTCCTACCAGTCAAATTCCAACCGTCTCAAAAGAAATTAAGGAAGTTCGAGTGGAGCAAATATCTACCGGTGATTTTGTTCCTCGTGATGGAATTCTTCTTACCATTCATGACAAATCCAGCGACAAAGAATCAGATAAGGTTATGGTCCATCTGGGTATGGGAAAGTCAAAGAACGGAGAGAATACTAGCCGGTCAGGTTCATTTAATCATTTAGAAAAAGATGGGGGAGGGTCGCAGTCTGGAGAAGAAGGAAGTTCTACCAACGGTACAGTGTATAAGCCTTCTTCATCGTATCCCATAACTGCTCCATCTCCCTTAGTTGGTTTGCCTGAATTCTCGCACTTGGGTTGGGGCCACTGGTTTACATTAAGGGACCTGGAGCTTGCAACAAGCAGGTTTTCAAAGGAAAATGTCCTTGGAGAGGGTGGATATGGAGTTGTATACCGGGGAAATCTCATCAATGGGACTCCTGTTGCAGTTAAAAAGATCCTAAATAACCTGTGAGTCAACTGTTTATGTCTTGATTCAATTGTGGGATGCCACTCTTGTTTCCATGTATTGTATTAACTCGAACTGTAATTTTTGTAGTGGCCAAGCAGAGAAGGAATTTAGAGTGGAAGTTGAAGCAATTGGCCATGTGCGCCACAAGAATTTGGTTCGTCTCTTGGGATACTGTGTGGAAGGCACTCACAGGTACCGCTTTGTTTTAAAGCAAACAAGTTTATACAATTTATTGAATTCGTAAATGGGTTATTGAAGTACATATAATTCACTGGACTATTTGTGGGGGGGGGGGGGGGGGGGGGTTAAAGAATTTTTTGTGGCATTCTCTTCTTAAAATTTATATGATAACTATCAGTTTGATGGTCATGCAAAGTATTAGTTGCCCTGATTTCTCTTCAAAACTTCAGGATGTTGGTTTATGAGTATGTCAACAATGGAAACTTGGAACAATGGCTTCATGGAGCTATGCGTCACCATGGATATCTCACATGGGAAGCCCGTGTAAAGGTTCTCCTAGGAACAGCAAAAGCGTAAGTCGAATTAATTTATGTTCTTTTAATGCCAAGTTGTTGTTCTTACTTAACAAAGATATACTTTTTCCAGTCTTGCTTATTTGCATGAGGCCATTGAACCAAAAGTGATACATCGAGACATAAAATCAAGCAATATATTGATTGATGACGACTTCAATTCCAAGGTATCCGATTTTGGCCTGGCCAAGCTGCTGGGTGCAGGAACGAGTCACGTGACAACTCGTGTTATGGGAACATTTGGGTAAGTATACATTCTATAGCATGGCCACTTTTACCCTGATAAGTGATAAGTGATGTGCTTTCAATTTTGTATGTCCAAAACATACAATAAAAGACTGATTAGAGAATCATTCCTCATTTCTGATCCCTAACCCGATTTTTTTTTCCTGAATTTGTTTTTTCAGATATGTGGCCCCTGAATATGCTAATTCTGGACTTTTGAATGAAAAGAGTGACGTTTATAGCTTTGGCGTTTTGCTCTTAGAAGCGATCACTGGAAGAGATCCTGTGGACTATGGTCGCCCTGCTCCTGAGGTATTTGCAAGCTTTAACATGTGCTATATCAGAAGTAAATTTATAATCCTACTATACCACATTTGTTTAAGCACAGATCATGAAGGCACAAGAGGGAAATTAGATTTAGATATAGTAAAACCATCAAATAATGAACAGTTACGGTTGGAAAATATAATTGGAGTGCAGATTTATCTATGCCAATATCGGTCCTTGTTAACCTAATCATTTCTGTTGGGTATAAATGGCCTGGTTATGGAGTTATGTATCAAAGCTTAATTTATTTGCCTGACTGAAAGTGAGCCCACCTGACTAATATGGTGGCATTAAGTTTTGATTTCCAAACTAGACTTTAGAGGAAGAAATGTACTATGGCATCTATATATGCATTTAAGATCCGGTTGTGCATAGAAAGCTAGAAACAACCAATCCACTGAATGGTTTACTTAGACAACCCAACTATCACCTTGACAAAACCCCAGTTGTCTAATACTCCTGACGACTTTTTAAACTGCTTTGTCCTGATCTCCTTACCTGTTTTAGCAACTCCAAGTTCTACTGTAGTTTGTTGACAAGTGCAGTTTAATATTAGAAGAGGTATGCACAAGTAGTTTTTGACATAGCTAACTAGATATGGATATCCACAACAGGACTGTGAGGCAAATCTTATCTATAACTGTATGCATTAAGTCAAAAATTGCACTGATGACTTGCTTCTGAGTTTACTCATGTAGCTTGTTCCTCTTTTCATTTATTCTTTTGATCACTTTTGTGTTTTGGGTCGGAGAACTGTCTGGAAGTTTTATAATGCTGACGCTGAACTTTACAGGTAAATCTTGTTGACTGGCTTAAAATGATGGTTGGAAGCAGAAGATCAGAAGAAGTAGTTGACCCGAACATTGAAGTCAGACCATCAACAAGAGCCTTGAAACGAGCACTCTTGACTGCTTTGAGGTGTGTTGATCCAGATTCTGAAAAACGACCCAAGATGAGCCAAGTTGTCCGTATGCTTGAGTCCGAGGAGTATCCTATACCAAGAGAGGTCAGTATCTAATTGTTTAGAACACTTGCTTACATGGACTGCGAGTTTAATTCATGTCTGGGTCGAGAGAATCAACCCATAATATTACCAATGAGGTTGGGCTACTTTTGAGTAGAAATCTGATTGAATTTTCTCACCAGTTTTGTTTATATTTTAGCCTTGTTTCATCATCTCAATATATCACCTACCTTGGTGTTCCCTTTCAAATGGACGGGACTGGAGAAATATCCTCCATTCATCAAATACGTCAAATCTTAATCTATGACCAAAATGCTTTCCATGCAAAACATAACTGATTCTCTGCTCCTTTTCATTCTCATCCAGATTCTATCCCATTGCTCTCTGATCAAACCATTTCTTTTCTTAGCTTAGGATTCAAAGCGTTTTAACTTGTACTAATCCCCAATCAGGTCTTTTGATTGGGGAAAGCTAGCTAATTACTGGATATTGAGTATTAGAAATTTGGCTCAGCAAGATATTTTCAGCTGTTATCTAAGAATAAGTTTTTCTTGCTGCCCAGGATCGAAGGAGCCGAAGAACTCAAGCAGGTAGCATGGAGATCGACTCCCAAAAGGAAAATTCAGATACTGATCGGAGTGATTATCCTGTTTCAAGATCAGAGAGTAGAGACTACCAACAGCGATAAATACCAGTAATTGATTTTTCAGGATCTGAGGGTAATTCATAAATATTTTTTTTCTACTCTTAAAATTCTTGGGTTTGGCGAGCTCGTACTATCTAGGACTTGGAGGAAGGGGCTCATTTGGGAGGGGAGACGGTCCTCGTATTCTATGTTCTTATTTATCTTTCCCTTGCCCCCAATTTTCTTTTTTCTTGTAGATTAAGAGATATATATTGTTTGTGTATGGAAGTGGTGGTGTTTGTGGATTGTGGACGGTGGAGAAACGCTAGACAATGAGTTTGTACAGAATGGTGATTGATCTTCAAATTTGTTGGATGCAATGCTACTGTTTAGTCTGATTGCTTAATTTGACTAACTCCAATGCTGTTCACTTTGGATCTGTCTGAAAGCTACTGCATGTAACTTTTGCTGTAGATCAAATATGGAAAAGATAGATGACAAACTAAAATTTAGAAGCATCTACCTCTGTTCAAGCTTCAGTCATAAAATAGAATGAGAAGTTGAATATCTGTTGCTTTCAAAAATCAGAACGATGAGCTTGTTAATGACGCATCGAACTCTCACTTGTCTAGCCCGGCCCATTTTAAGTGGGTCAAAATCGTGTTTGTGCCGGTTTATTTATTTTTCGTACCGGATTCGGGCCGGTTTATTTGTTTAAATATTCAGCCCGACCCGGTTACGGTCCAAGCTCATGTCGAGTCTGTGCCGGGTCAAGAAGCGGGCTGGCCCGATCTATTAGCTTTATAAGACAAAATTAACATAAAAAAATTGTGTAATTAGAATATTTGTTTTATATAACTATTTAGAATATTAAAATAAATAAAATACTATAACATATTTGATAATCTTAATTTTAAAACGTTATATATGTCAAAACTATGACTTTTTAATCATTTTTTTGATAATATTTGTGACATAATGTAATTAAAATAATTAAATAATCAAGATGTTTATATTTAAAAGGTCTAATATTCAATTCTCATTATTATAATTATTTAAATATTTATATAAATAATATAAAATTATGTGTTTAACGGGCTGACCTATAAATTTATCGTGCGGGCCGTGTCGGACTAAAAAGGGGCTCGGACCGGGCTCATGAGCTAAAATATCTAGATTCATCCCGGCCCATTACAATAACAGGCTCAGACCAGGCCGATTTTTAACGTGACGGGCTCGGGCTTTTCGACCCACTGGACACCTCTAGTTTCAAATTACATTTAAGTATCCTTAGTGGTTGTTGTCGTTGAAGTAAAAATAACTGTAACTTGTAGCAATATGAGACTAAAATTTACTGGGGATACTCAGTCAAGGGTTTAAGGTTAATTGTAAAAAGCCATAAATCAAGGTCATGGAAGGTGAACTTTAGGAATGGGGTGTTGATTATAAGTTTTACAGTCATGGTTGCTTTTTGGTCTTAGTACTCGATTTGTTCAAATTGATTGCATGATGAATGCTGAGAACTCGTCCCAGAAAACCTAGCAATTTTTTTTCCTACTGAGTCTCTTTTTGGCTGGCACTTCTTTTTAATTATGTAAAAAATTCTCAGCATTATGAACTTTCACCGCTATATGGATCAATGCGTTTACCTGTTTGGTTGCAGGGAGTATGATGATCACCAGTTCAGCTGTGTTCCGAGTCCAATAACTTTAACTCTTTAAGGTAACAAATCTTAAATGCAACTTTTCCCTCTACATAAGAACATGGTGAGCTACAATGTATGAAGAAGAGGGATGTAGCAATTAAGAGTCAAAGATACTGACAGATAGGCTCATAATACACAAGTCATTCGGAAAAAAAAAAAAAGCATGGTTAGCTTGTATATCTTGCCAAGCAAGCAATGTTTTGCTAAATGGACTTCTCTTTGTTTAGTCAGATTGCTAATGATATATAAGTAAAAATAGATCCACATCTCTCTGTTTAATAATTAAAATGTGGTGCGTAAGCAAGGGTAAAGTGATGCAGAACCTCTTGCCATGCTTATTTCCCAAGTATTCTTCTCTATTAAGATTTATTGAAGTAGTCAGCATAATATTATATCATGCTGACTTTGAACTAGTGATTAGCCAAACCTAAACCCAGGAACAACTAATTTTGATTTTTGAGATATGGCAAGTTTGATCCTTCGCAGTATTACATCGTTACAACGGTAACATGGCCTGCAGTTATATAATTGATAAAAATTCAAAATTACTTGCTCAAACTGTGTTATTTGACCGAAACCATATGCTCAAGCAATCAAAATGCAGAAATATGCTTATGAAGGGCTATGAACATAGAGCTAAACAGGGTATATTCACTTACTGAATCTGAGGATTAGAAAGGCGTGAGAATAGATAATCTCATTGACTAATCCAGATCCTGATTGTACATAAAACTATTAGTTAACTAATCTAAATACCATGTAGACTATTTGAGATCAATACAGAAAAGGTCAACAATTCTCCCTGTAGAGCTATGAGCAACATACTAGCTCACATGTAAATTTCTGTATTTAAATTCTCTGTTTGGAATTTCCCCCATTGGAGAATATATTATAACAAGCATCATTTTCAACTTGCTTGGGCACTAAGATTAAGGGGAAACCCAGCTTAGGAATCCTGCATATTTATATACTCCTCCAGTCAGTCATTCTACAAGTTGTCTCATAGTTAACAACTATGGCTCAGATAGTTGGCAGAGATGACATAGAGTCGTTAAGAACTGAGTTGGAAGAGATAGGAAGAAGCTTTAGGTCATCAATTCAGAGTCATAACTCTAGTTTCCGAGCCAATTCAGAATTGAGTTCTGCCAAAGGTGATACTGATGCTCAATATGCTGTGCAGTGGGCAGCCATTGAGAGACTGCCAACGTTTGAACGGCTCAAATCATCTTTGTTTGACAAGGGTGATGATGGAAGTGAACTTGATGGTGAAGAAAAGCGGGTGGTTGATGTCACCAAGCTTGGAGCTATGGAAAAGCATGTCTTCATAGAAAAGCTCATTAAGCACATTGAGAATGACAATCTTCGTCTCTTGCGTAAAATTAGGAAAAGAATCGACAAGTAAGCACTTCCTTCTCTTTTGCCTTCTTATTATATATGTTTCTATTCAAATGAAGCTGATGCTGCACTTACTCATGTATGCTTCAACAGTCTACTGTTAGCCTACATGCCAGTGGATATATGACTGCATTCATTATGCATGGAGAAATCTTAATAATCAAGTCAGACAAGGTGTTCTTGAAAAATATGATATTTTGTCATAGGACTCATATCTCTGTTTACCTAATTTCCATTCTGATGTGCTGATAGTACGTGCGATGGTTGTACTTATCCTGTTAGTTTGTTCATTCATGTGGTAAAAAATGTTTCCTTGGGGTTCATCCCGAACTATTTTTGTAGGGTTGGAATCAAATTGCCCACTGTGGAGGTGAGGTATAAGAATCTGAGTGTGGAAGCAGTGTGTGAGGTAGTTCATGGAAAGCCCCTCCCAACTCTTTGGAACTCTGTCAGAAGCACGCTTAATGTAAGTAGAAAAAGTTCGCAATATAATTAGGAGTACGTTAGCTTACAAGTTCTGTTTATTTGTTCAATTCGACTTCAGGACTTCTAAATATGGTTTTGAATTTTTCTGCATAGCTCTTTACCAAATTTCCAGGTTTGAAAACACGTGAGGCGAAGATAAGCATAATCAAAGACTTTTGTGGTTCAATAAAACCTGGAAGGTAGTCTAGCATCATTCACTTTACTGTATTGTTTGACTTAACTGATCCAGTTTTCCTTGTAGACTTGTAGTCTTTGTTCATGTGGACCTTTCAGTTCTTATTCATTCTATTGCAGGTTAACTTTACTGCTTGGCCCCCCAGGATGTGGGAAGACCTCTTTTTTAAAGGCTCTATCAGGGAATCTGGAAAAATCTCTCAAGGTTTTGTAGTATCTCTATAGATAGTCTATACTACTTGAATGTCTTTTTAGTTTTTATTGATTTGGTTGTGAGTTGTGACATGTTTATCTTCTTATTTCAGATTGTTTTTTTTAAATGACTTTTTCTTCTACAGTTCTCTGGCGAAGTTACTTACAATGGACAGAAGCTAGCAGAGTTTGTTCCCCAGAAAACATCAGCTTATATAAGCCAATTTGACGTGCATATTCCTCAGATGACTGTCAGGGAAATACTTGATTTTTCAGCCCGGTGTCAGGGAATTGGAAGTCGAGCTGGTACTTTTGCTGAGTTCTACATTATTGTTACTAGTTGAATGCAACCTCTTAATGCAGGATAGTAATGGTTTTTTTTTTCTGCCTACAAAGATATTATGCTGGAAGTCAGTAAAAGAGAGAAAGAGGCAGGGTTTATTCCAGATCCAGATATAGATACCTACATGAAGGTCCTTCAAGCTTTTCTGATATCCTTCTTTCCTTGTTTAAAAGTTCATTTGTATCATGCACCTTCTGTTACCATTTAAGGCTATGATACCTTTGTTGATTATGACAATGAAATAAATCATAACAGGCTATTTCTCTCCAAGGACTAAAAAGAACCCTCCAGACAGACTACATTTTGAAGGTAATTCTCTTCAATTTTGGCTCTCTTTTCCTATAATGTGTGTCTGCAACTCTTCATAATTTCTTCTTGGTCATTGTTTTGCAGATCCTTGGACTTGATATATGTGCTGACACTCTAGTTGGAGATGCAATGCTAAGAGGTATCTCTGGTGGTCAAAAGAAGAGGTTGACAACAGGTATTGCAATTAAAGATTGGTTATAACTAACATTTGCTTGTTGTACTGAGGCTACTAATTTCCGACATCTACTTTGACCTACCTTATGGATGTGTATGGTAATATTCCAGCGGAGATGATCATTGGTCCCACAAAAGCTTTGTTCATGGATGAAATCACAAATGGCTTAGACAGTTCAACTGCATTCCAAATTGTGGCTTGTCTTCAGCAGCTGGTGCATATAACAGATTCTACTCTACTAGTTTCTCTTCTTCAGCCAGCACCAGAGACGTTTGAGCTCTTTGATGACCTTATTCTAATGTCAGAAGGGAAGATTGTTTATCACGGTCCCCGGGATCATGTGTTGGAATTTTTTGAGGGTTGTGGGTTTAAGTGTCCTAAGAGGAAAGGGGTTGCTGATTTCATCCAAGAGGCAAGTAAATTGCAGCTTGTGATGTTTTTTGTTTTATTTAAAGCAGAAATTTTAATATCTTAATTCTGCAGGTAATCTCTAAGAAAGATCAAGCACACTATTGGTACGGCACAGAACCTTACAATTATGTCTCTGTTGATATGTTCTTGAAAAAATTCAAGGCATCTTCTTTTGGAAAGAAGATAGATGAGGATCTTTTAGAGCCATTTGATGAACTTCAAGACAATAACAATGCTCTTTCCTTTAGTGTGTATTCTCTTTCGAAATGGGAACTTTTCAGAGCTTGTTCGTCAAGAGAACTTCTTCTCATGAAGAGAAATTCTTTTATCTACGTATTCAAGACAGTTCAGGTCAAAGTTTGTGATATTAAATTAATACCTTAAAACTCATTTAGTGGTTCAACACTTAATTTCTAGTTCAATTGTATTTTTAAACATGGTAACATTTTCTCACTGCAGCTTATCATCATTGCATTTATCACCATGACTGTATTTCTGAGAACTCGTATGGATATTGATGTTCTTCATGCAAACTACTACATGGGTTCCCTATTCTTTGCTCTTACCATACTTCTTGTTGATGGAATTCCTGAAATGTCTATGACACTTCAAAGGCTAGAAGTTTTCTATAAGCAGAGAGACCTGTGTTTTTATCCAGCTTGGGCTTATGCAATTCCGGCAACACTTCTGAAAGTACCTGTTTCTTTTGCGGAAGCCCTGGTTTGGACTTCTCTTACTTACTATGTCATTGGATACAGTCCTGAGTTCCAAAGGTGAGTTCATCTGAATAATAAGCGTATGCTATCTATACTTTGAGCTTTCTATGGATCATCATTATCTTACTGACTTGTCATCGTAATTTTTAATTTGGAAGTTAGGTGCACAAGATATGTTACATAGTATCTGCTAATTGTGGCTGAACTTTTGTTATGATATATTTCTTTCAGATTCATCCTCCAGTTCTTTCTACTTTTTGCTGTTCATTTAACATCAATATCCATGTTCCGATTCCTGGCATCATTCTTTCAGACCATTGTTGCCACAATGACGGCTGGTAGTTTTGCAATATTGTTCCTGTTACTGTTCAGCGGATTCATTATCAAAAAACGTAACGCTGTTCTACCTTTTCTTCCCTATTATTTTTAAAAATTAACCAAAGACATATACTCAATCAGTAATGTTGGTGCTTGCAGCTTCCATGCCTGGTTGGTTAGGATGGGGATTTTGGGTTTCCCCACTGACATATGGGGAGATAGGTCTTTCAGTGAACGAGTTTCTTTCTCCAAGATGGCAAACAGTGAGAAATATACTGTCATTTCTGTTCATTTCTCTTATTTGAGGCAACTGAAAGTGCATTTTCTGGCTTACAATTTATATTTCCTCAGATGCTATCAACAAACATTACTGTCGGGCGTGAAACACTTGAAAGCCGTGGTCTAAACTTCAATGGATATTTCTATTGGATATCACTTGGTGCCTTATTTGGATTCACGTTGCTTTTCAACATAGGATTCATCTTGTCATTGAGTTTCTTGAAGTGTAAGTTAACTTCCTTTCTTTTTCTCTTTTTCCTTTCTGTTGTTCTATTTCAACTCGAGAACTGGAACTTGAAACACATCGGTTCCTCCTTTTCTCTAAATTCAGCTCCTGGATCATCTCATGGTATCATTTCACATGAAAAGCTTGCCCAAATTCAAAGAACTGATGATACCCTCGATGATGCCCAAGTGAAAGAAAACTCAAGAATTTATCCTTCTAAAACCACCGGTAATGCTTACAAATTTTACTATAAGCTTTTAGTTCCCTTAATTGTCTCCAATGATTCTACAGATCCTTTACCATGCCTTTTCTTCGATGAGCAGGACAGATGGTCTTACCTTTTACTCCATTGACACTGGTGTTCCAAGATGTGCAATACTATGTTATTCCCATGGTAACCCTGTGTTATTTAGCATAAAGTTTAATGTGTTTGTAGTGCTAACGTGTTTTTCACATCTCATGACATTGATGATTGCTAATTTTCATATTAGGAAACCAGGGAGCCCGGATTTAATCAGAAGAAACTTCAACTTCTAAATGACATTACTGGGGCATTTAGACCTGGTGTTCTTACAGCATTGATGGGCGTCAGTGGTGCAGGAAAAACTACTCTCCTTGATGTTCTTGCAGGCAGAAAGACTACTGGCTACATTGAAGGGGACATAAAGATTGGTGGATATCCTAAGGTTCAAGAAACATTTGCTAGGGTATTGGGTTACTGTGAGCAAACCGATGTTCATTCTCCACAAATTACTATAGAAGAGTCTCTGATATTTTCTGCTTGGCTGCGTCTGGCTTCTCAGATTGATTCAAAGACAAAAACTGTAAGACTGATATTTGTAGATGACATGATCAAATGTTTCCTTTAGGTTCATATCAGGCTAAAATTACTATCATGTGTTGCAGGAGTTTGTCAATGAAGTCCTTGAGACCATTGAGCTTGATGGAATAAAAGATGCCTTGGTTGGAATACCTGGAGTTAGTGGTCTGTCAAATGAGCAGCGTAAGCGGCTTACAATTGCTGTTGAGCTAGTTTCGAATCCCTCCATAATCTTCATGGATGAGCCTACAACTGGTTTGGATGCAAGAGCTGCTGCAATAGTCATGCGAGCAGTGAAGAATGTAGCTGATACGGGAAGAACAATTGTTTGCACCATTCACCAACCGAATATTGATATATTTGAAGCATTTGATGAGGTAAAACTAAAAATATTTCTTTAACAAGGTTGATACAGTTACTTGTGTTACTTGTTGCAACAACTATCATCAAATCTTGATAAGTAATTAACTATTTTTCATTTGAAGCTAATTCTTTTGAAAACTGGAGGGCATATGATATACTCAGGACAGGTGGGTCAGCACTCAAGTAGAGTCATCGAATATTTTCAGGTTAGTTTGCTTCTGTCATGGATTGGGACATACTAGTTGCTTTAAGCAAAATAAGTTTATTTTTTTTGTACAAATGTAAACCTTTTTTTTTGGTCTGAAAAATTTAAACCTTCGAACTTCATGGCACAGAGTATTCCTGGGGTTCAAAAGATCAAAAGTAACTACAATCCAGCAACCTGGATGTTAGACATCACTTCTACATCAGCTGAAGCTGAACTTGGTGTTAATTTTGCCCAAATTTACAGAGAATCTAGTTTATATGAGTGAGTACAGTAACATAATTAATTATATTGAATTGAGCATTGATTGAGTAATGTTATTTTTTTAAAGGTTTCCTTGATATGAAAGCTTTCCTATATAATACATTTACATTTGCAGGAACAATAAAGAGCTTGCAAGACAGTTGAGTACTCCCCCTCATGGTTCCAGAGATCTGCATTTTGCTACCCGGTTTTCACAAAATGGCTGGATGCAGTTCAAATCTTGCCTATGGAAGCAGCACTTATCTTATTGGAGGAGTCCTTCGTATAACTTGATGCGCATCATGCATACTGTGGTTGCATCTCTAATTTTTGGAACATTGTATTGGAACCAAGGGAAAAAAATGTAAGCCCCCTCTTATCTGTGCCTAGCTATGTAGTTTCACCTAATGGAACAAGTGTTCAAATATGTTCTATTGTATTGTCAAGTTACAACTCAAACCTAAGTACCTAACCACCTTCTTTTTCCATTTCAATGACTTTTGTTAGAACCGACCAGCAGAGCTTATTCAATATATTTGGTTCTATGTATGCCGGTGTCATCTTCTTGGGCATAAATAACTGCGCAACTGTTCTGCAATATGTTGCAACAGAGAGAACTGTCATGTATCGAGAAAAATTTGTGGGGATGTATTCACCATTGGCTTTTTCAGTTGCACAGGTACACTTTCCTTAAATGTATACATACTTACAAGTTAGTACCAGTAAGAAGCTTAAATTTGTTGTGCTGCTAAAGTTCTTGATTACTGTAGGTCGCAGTGGAACTTCCCTATATATTTATCCAGGCAGCCTTATTTATGATCATCACATATCCAATGATTGGATACTACGCTTCAGCCTATAAGGTTTTCTGGTATTTCTACGCCTTATTTTGTTCACTGCTATACTACAACTACATGGGAATGATGCTCGTCTCGTTGACACCAAACTTCTTGGTAGCTGCAATTCTGTCCTCAGTGTTCTACACATTGTATAACCTATTTTCTGGTTTTCTGGTTCCTAAGCCGGTAAGCCTTAGGCCTTAGCCTACCCTTTTTCACTAACGTGTATGAGCTGAAGTAGATAGCTATAGTAAGATGACGAAGATCACTTTGATATTCTATTCTTGCAGGAAATTCCGAAATGGTGGATTTGGTTGTATTATTTGACTCCCTCATCTTGGTCACTAAACGGTTTGCTCACTTCACAATATGGAGACATAAACAAGGAGGTAATCGTATTTGGTGAACCCAAAACAGTGTCTGCCTTCTTGGAAGACTACTTTGGGTTTCACCATGATCAGTTGCCTCTAGTGGCAGTAGTTCTCATTGCATTTCCCATAACTTTTGCATGTATTTTCGCCTACTGTATTGGGCACTTGAACTTCCAGAGGAGGTGATTGAAATCTCCTGTTCATGTATATATGTATATTATAGCGAGGAAATTAGTTCTTTGTAGTTTCTGTCACTGGTAGCATACGATTGTAACATTATGTATTCATACTCATCAATAATAAAAGGTAAATAGCACCAACTAGTAGTGTGAGCTTTGTGCTTTATCCTCTTGTCCAGCTAAATAGCTAGACTCGACATAAGCGTACTATAAACAAAAACATTAGGGTGCACAAGCACAGTTTAGTCCTAACAGAGAAGCTAGAGAGCTATTTTTCTACTTGTTTCATTCACCAAACTCAAAGCTCCACAATCTTCTTCTCGATAAAATTCAACGTGCCAAATGAAGCTATTTGATAGAACAAAGAAAAGAGAAACACACGAGCACACCATCAGATGCAAGCAATAGCAAGCGTCTTCTTGATATGGAAGAAGCAAATCAGCTGCTATTAAGTAGAGAGACCAGAATCACACAACAAATTACATGACATATAAATTATAGTATTACTATTAGGTTCCTGCCACAGAGGAAATACTTCCTGCCATGATGTCACAGACCAGTCCCATACATGTCACATAGAATTATAGAAAAGGAAGCATACAACTTATAGGATTGAAAAGCTCAGCACTGCTTTAATTTGTTCATGAATTTATTCGGCCATGTTTCATACCAATTGAAGGCCCGTCACTGTAGCTTTCGAAGCTACTGTAGCTAACATGACCCCTCTATAATATATAGTAAATAATAATGGATGAGACTTATATAATACTATAAACTACTCACACTCACACTTTATTGGATGTGTAAGAATAAATAGTTATTTATTTGATAGAGTGAGCGGTTAATTTCCGGAAAAAAAAAACTTCATTGATTTATTCAATTGAGAAAATTGATTGTTATACACATGTCTGTATAGTATCAGTTAGCAAAGAGATTTGCAATTTCAGCAGTTCACATTTTGGTGAAACTTTTGGCTGCCCGCTTTATAGTAATAGGGATGCATACATGACTTTGGGCCGGGTCTAAAACTTGGGTCAAACGATGTTCTTCAATGTCACTCAACATAGTTTAAATTGAATATTATGTTACTAAGGAGTTTACAACGAATGTTAATACTTTAATCAATAATGGGGCTTCAGTGAGAAAACCGTACTGAGAAATTTTTCAAATTGTACAAAGAATTACATGGCAATGTATAGTGGTCTTTCTTTCCAATCTGTAATATCCCGATTTTTCGGGTTTGCGTTGTAAAAATTCGTGTAAGTCATTTAACATGAGAATTGAATAAATCACATTTTTTTCGTTTTCTCGCCGATGTCAGACGAAACAAGAATCGACTTCGGAAATTGAAATTTAAAACGTTACGTTTCCGCGACACGGGAGTCGACTTTTACTCCGTCGCTCGTCTCTGAAAACTTTCTTCACGGAAGTTGTAGAGCTCGTCGATACGATTTCGTGGACACATCACTCACCTTAATCGGACGTCGTATGTGAAAGTTATTGACGACGGAAGTTGGATTCGATTTTGGAAATTGTATAAAAGGAGATTTTTAGAAACTCTAGTTTCCAAAAACAAAAATTTTTTAGAACCAATATTTATTTTATTTGAGCAAGAGTCTCTCGGTTGTTGTACAATAACATGTGAGGATTGTATTGTACGTGGTTTTAACTTGAGTCATGTTAAAACGTTTTTCTGTCTTCGGACCTGTCTTCAGACGTGTTGGTAGTATCGGAACATAGCCTTGGCCAAGTGACAGTTACGATTTAGTTAGAGCTCTAGTATATCTGTCGATGTACTGCATGAGGGGTAACAGATGGGTTACCTATGTCTCATGAGTACCCATATTTGTGTGATATTGGGTAACAAATGGGTTGCCCAGTGTCTGACGGTGTACTGCATGAGGGGTAACATATGAGTACCTAGGTCTCATGAGTACCCGTATTATAAATGTAATTTGGGTAAACATATGGGTTGCCCAATGTCTCATGAGCACTTATATTTTCAGATATTATTGGACATCCAGATGGGTCGTCCTGTGACTTATAAGTACATTTATAATAAAATATTTTCAGTATTTTTCTCTTGCATACTATGCATGTTATACTATTGATTTACTCATACGAGCTGCAAAGCTTACCGAGTTTGTGTTTATAATCCCGATGCACCTATTCGATGGTGTACGTGATAGTTCTGTAGGTATGAATTAGCGAAATTGGAGGGTTACTCTGAAGATTTCGAAGTTCATTATTTCTATTTGTGAGGATTGAGCGGATTTTGCATTTCCATTTGTTATAATATTTGAATTATAAACTCCTTTTGTAATAATCAAATCGATTGAGTCGTACTTTGAACTCAGTTCGATCTGCTGTAACTATAAGATGATTTCAAACTAATTAAGATTATTTTAGAGTTTTTCATGGCTTCAATTTCGAGTTCTTTCACTTGAAAATTCGAGGTCGTGACACAGTCACAATTTGACACTTAAGATTTGATTTAAAAAAATCATATTTAAGTTATTTTATCAAAGACTATTTTGAGTTTCTTTTGAAAATCATACACCTTACACTCTAATATCATAAACTCTAAAACCATATATTATAAACCCTACACTCTAAAACCCTAAACCCTAAGCTCTATACCTGAAATTCTAGTTCAAAATCATTAATACTCATAAATGTCATTTCACAAATAAAATATGTAAAATTATAATTTTAGTTTAATAAATACACGTGTCAAAATATAATAAGTGAGAAGAACCACTGGACATTCATTCTAATCACCATTGGACACTCCAGATTTAATATAAAAAAATCATATTTAAGTTATTTTATTAAAGACTATTTTGAGTTTATTTCTAAAGCTCTACATCTTATACTCTAATACCCTAAACTCTAAAACCTTATACCCTAAACCCTACACGGCTACACTCTAAATTCTAAACCTGAAATTCTAGTTTAAAATCATCAATACATATGAAGGTTATTTCACAAATAATACAAATATGTAAAATTATAATTTTAGTGTAATAAATCCACGTGTCAACATATAACAGGTGAAGAGAATTACTAGACATTTATTCTCATCACCATTTGACACTCAGAATTTATTAAAAATATATATATTTAATTTATTTTATCAAATACTATTTTGAGTTTCTTTCTAAAACCCTACAACTTATACTCTAAAATCCTATACATAAACCCTAACTCTAAACATGAAATTCTAGTTCAAAATCATCAATACACATGAAGGTTATTTCACAAATAATAACAATATGTAAAATTATAAAATTAGTGTAATAAATTCACGTGTCAAAATATAACAGGTGAGAAAAACCACTGAACATTATCACGTGATTCTCCAAGATGACTGAAATTTTTTTCAAACCGTAGATTAGATTGATTACATTGATTACGAACTCTGGTCCCATTAGCAAATCTGGTTTATTATTTAGGTGTAGATTAGCTAATTTGAATTATCAATTTGATTAGTTTTTTTTTTGTTGAGAAGAATCAGTTTGATTAATTTCTTCCATGGCCTAGGAACAATTTAGATGGAAGTATTTGCCAAGCTATGCTCACAGTTTATTTTCTGGAAAACACCAATCAATCTACAATCTGGACTACTTTGTAAAGCTGCGATCACAACAGGAGTAATTTCTTTTGAAAAAGCTTAGACTCCAATTCGAACTTTTGTATGAAGGCCCCAATCCACTGTTATTGTCTGGAAAACACCCAAAAAGGTTGAACATATGTTTCCACTGAATGAGGATTGAAAGCATATCCTATGGCTTGTGAAAGCATTAACCAACACATTGGAGAACCAAAGTTCAACTAAAGTCTCATTCAAGTCGTTAACACTATGAACTTCAAACTCCCATTGGTCGTTTTATGCCAAGGCATTAGGCATATATAAAAGGCAACAACATATAACCAAAAACTAACACCGATGTCGCAGCTGAGCGAGCTTTCTCTTAGCTCTGCCCCTAGCCGCACATTTTGCAGTCTTCATATCTTCCCATGGTCTGAGACTCTGAGTCATAAAAAAAAATAAAAAACAGAAAACTTAAGTGGACGGAATAAGAGGGACTCCAATATATACAAAATTAAGGCTGGCTATTAAAGGAACTCGAGGTGTGAGGCAGCAACTAACATCGACCATATTTCTTATTTTTGTTCTAACTGTTTCATAGTAGTCGCAATCCAACATTCTTCAGATTTCACATCTTCAAATTCCCTGAGTCATAAAGAAATCAATTAGAAAACATAACAAAAAGACAAAATTAAAGGGACATCGTATTACAAAATAATGCAGAAAATTACAACCAAGCATGCATAGAGGTTGTTACGGGAGCTTTGTATTTCGGTGTGTCTGCTCAGTGAGACCTACACATAACAAGTCAAATTCAAAGGGCAAGCGGTGTGCCGGCCTTCGACCCTTCGAAACTTAAGTTATCATTCGGAACGGAATAAGTTCGAGAGTTAAGAACTTAGGAATGCGTTACCTCTTTTAGGTAGTTTTGACAACCTATTTATAGGTGCACTAGGGAATGTGTCTGGTACTTCCCTCGATGTGAGAATGTGTGTCAGTACATTGTATCTATCTTTGAAGATGACCACCGTGGGTGGAGTTAATGACAATACCCGAGCAAGCAGAGAGGGGTTGCCGAATCGGCATTTTTGCCAGTTGGGTTTTTCATGTCTCCGGCCACCGATCCGGTGACCGGAGCAGAAGGAAATTAAGCCGGAGATCACCAACAAGGGTCATTCAAGAAACTTACGGCGGTGTGAGGCAAATTTCATCTTGTTCTGGAAGCATAAAGGGTGTCCCAATATCAGATTCAAAACCACGCTCTCTGAATCGTAAATCAGCAATAGCGTCAAGCAGAATAAAAGATACTCAAATTTTATTAAGAAGGAAAAAAGTCAAAGAACCATAAAATTGCATAAGGTTTTGCAGGAGGAAGTAACAACTCACCTTTTATCCTGTTTTGACTGGTTCACAGGGGTAGCAATACCTTCCTCATTAGTTCGTTCAGTAATCTTTTCCAACTGTATCATGCAAATCAAAGACACTTTTATAGTATGATCCAACAATGACAGAATGCAACAACTTTTCGCAACCTCAGAAAAAAAAAAGTCTCACAAGTAAAAAAACTGTAGGATCAATATAAAGTCCTCACAAGTAAAATACTGTTTACAAGGAAACAGCACAAGAAAACTGGGTCACAAATCTAATAGACAAGAAATATCAAAGAACCTTATTAATGAAGAACGTCATTCTGTTAGATTTTAACTAAAAAGGAAAGAACCTTATAAATGTTCAATAACTGGTCAGAATTACTAAAGGATCAGGTCGTTATAACTTAACATCGCATTCCAATTGCAAGAATTTGCAGCGCATTGGCAATAGGTACACTTAGTAAGATAATAGATAATCAGAACAATCGACCAGCACAAAGCTCAAGCATAACACTAGACCCCAAAACACTCGAGGTATGAACCACATAGCTATCAAACAGCAGTACGAAAAACACTTCAAGGGGAACCACATAGCTAAGAACAAAAGAATATCCTTCAAAATAAAATAAAAATAACAAAAGAACATAATATAACTCAGTATATGTCAACTTGTACTGGCAGTCTGGCATTACCTTATCTAAGCACATTTTCGTATCACTGTACGTGTAACATATAGACGTCACTCACTAATTAAGTCGCATTCGGTAGAAAAGCTTGTCTCCCATTGCCTCTATACCAGTTCTTACTTAACTTTGTGGAGGAGCTAGTATATAACAGTTAACAACTTAACCTAGACGACCATTATTTTGCAATACATATAACAGTTAACAGCTGCACTCTAGTGTCCTTATTTAAGTCGTGAAGAATCGTTTCTTCTTCCTATCGAGTTTGTGAGTTTCAATCGTTCTACGCCAATAGTTATTGAAAAGTACGTCCTTCTGCTCGTACTTTCACAAATGTACAAGCACATTTAAAAAAAAACAAAAAAACAAAAAAAAACCCAAATTTACACACGGTAGGTCAACAAGAGCAAGATCACTGTATACATTTACCGAAAAAATGTTGTACTTGATTTGGGGTCAATGTTAAAGATATTTCTCTAAAATCATGTACACACTATTTGGTTGGAAAGCAACATCGAGCGGCATTCCATCATTTCCATGCTTCAAGGAAATCCAATGTTTTAGATGTTGTACATTCTAATGTGTGTGGCCCCATGCCACAAGTTTTCTCAGATGTGCAAGATACTTTGTTACTTTCAATGATAGTCATTCCCATAAGGTATGGGCTTATGCACTAAGGACTAAAGATAAAGTGCAGGAAGTATTCAATCAATTTCATGTTGGAGTTGAACGAGAGACTGACATAACTCTGAAATACATTTGCATTGATAATGGGGGAGAATACATGGGGGCGTTCAGACACTACTGCAAAAGTAACGGAATTAGGCATGAACGATCTATTCCGAAGACTCAACACAACGGAGTGGCTGAGAGGATGAATAAAACTATTGTTGAAAGAATCAAAACAATAGTATATCATGCCAAGTTGCCTAAGAGTTTTTGGGGTGAACCTCTAATGATTGCGGTTGTTGTGATCAACCTTTCTCCCTGAGCCCCATTGAATGGTGACGTGTCGAATAAGTTTTGGACCGAAAGGGACGCCTCATACAATCATTTGAAGGTATTTGGCTGCAAAGCATTTTTTCATATTCCCAAAGATGAAAGATTGAAGATCGACAGTAAGACAAAAGAATACATATTTTTTGGATATAGAAATGAAGAATACAGGTACAGGTTGTGGGATCCTGTCAATAAAAAGATTGTCAGAAGTAGAGATGTTGTCTTCTTTGAAAATCAGAACATCGAAGATACTTAGTAGATTGAGAAGCCTAAGAAACCTAGAGAATTTCCTATAAGTTCGGATAAAGTTCCTCCGTCAACAAAGCAAGATAGCAGGAGAGAAGCCAGAGATGCCGATGATGTAACAAATGATGCAATGATTGATGGTTTAGTTGATGATACAACTGATAATGAGGAAGATGCACCAGGCCCTCGCAAATCAACCAGGGAACACAAAATCTCAAAGATATACCCTCCAAATGAGTTTGTTACTCTCACATATGGAGGAGAACCAGAGTTTTATGAAGAGGCTATGACCGATGACCACAAGGGGGGAGTGGTTGGAAGCCATGCAAGAAGAGATGCAATCCTTGCATGAGAACCAGACTTATGACTTGGTGGAATTACTGAAAGGTAAAAGAGCACTCAGAAACAAATTGGTGTATAGGCTGAAGACTGAGGATAATAGCACACGACCTAGATTCAAGGCAAGGTTGGTCATTAAAGGTTTCAGTCAGAATAAGGGAATTGACTTTGAAGAAATTTTCTCGCCCGTGGTGAATATGACATCTATCCGGGTGGTACTTGGTTTGGTTGCAAGTTTAAAGCTAGAGATTGAACAACTTGATGTGAAGACGGCTTTTCTTCACGGTGACCTTGAAGAGGAAATTAGATGGAGTAGCCAGAATGATTCAAAGTCAAAAGCTAAGAAAATCTAGTCTGCAAACTGAAAAAGAGTTTGTATGGACTAAAGCATGAATGGTACAAGAAGTTTGATTCCTTCATGATCGAGAAAGGATATCAGAGGACAACTTCAGACCATTGTGTATTTGTGAAGAAATTCTCAGGTGGTGACTTCATCATACAACTCTTGTATGTTGATGACATATTGATTGTAGGACCAGATGGTGACAAGATTAGCAAACTGAAGAAAAAACTCAGTAAGTTTTGCCATGAAAGACTTGGGACCCGCAAAGCAGATTCTTGGTATGAATATTATTCATGATCGTGAGAATGAGAAATTGTGGTTATCACAAGAAAAATATATCGAGAACGTGTTGAAGCGGTTCAACATGGAGAAAGCAAATCCAGTTGCTACTCCACTTGCTAGTCACTATAATTAAGCTCAGTTCAAAGTAGAGTCCTGCAAGTGAGAAGGAAAAGCAAGAAATGACGAGCATGGCATATGCCTCAGCGATAGGAAGCCTGATGTATGTTATGATGTGTACAAGACCAGATATAACACACGTAGTTGGTGTAGTTAGTCGGTATCTGTCTAATCCAGGAAAAGAGCATTGGAATACTGTGAAGTGGATTCTCAAATATCTCAAAAGTACTTTCAAAATGGGTTTACGTTTTGGAAGTGGGGACCCTAAACTGATTGGCTACACATATATAGATATGGTCGGAGATGTTGACTCGAGAAAGTTTACATCTGGATACCTGATTACATTTTCAGGGGGAGCTGTCTCATGAAAATCAAAACTACAAAAATGTGTTGCTTTGTCAACTACATAAGCCGAATTCATAACAGCTACAAAAGCCTGCAAATAAATATTATGGATGAAGAATTTCTACATGAATTGGGCCTGTAAGCAACAACAATTTGCTCTGCATTGTGATAGTCAAAGTAAAAACTCGAGTTTTCTAGTAAGCTGCTTGTTTGCAAGTGTTTTCCGATTTTTCTTGTCACTGTTTGCTCCAAAAAAAATTTGTTTTTGAGATTATTCATGGGAGTGATGGGACTCTCATTCCTAATTCTATCACCCTTAACCCTAAATCCCTAATCCTAACCATTTACAGGAGGCATTCAAAAATCACAAGCATATATATCCTCCACGATGGAGAGAGACTTGAGCTGGTCGTGGAAAATCGAGCCCGATGTCCTGTTTGAGAATCTCGAATAGACACGGGCGGGAATCAAACTTGAGGATTCTGATCGCCAAACAACCCCATCAGACTTATCGAACATGTCCTCAAAGAAACCCAGCAAGATGAAAAGGGACGTGTACTGTTATTAATCGCTCACGCCATCCAACATGAACTCTTTAAATCTAAGGAGATAGACGTGGAGGAGACAGTAAACAAACGTACTCACCGCTTGGTACCCAGTACCCACTGGCGGATCCAGCCTAGGTGAGTTTTTGAGAGGTTAGAAAAAAAAACTCATCATATGTATACAAATATACACTAATATAATTGGTATTCTCAATTCTTACTATGTACGAGTAGTTGTGATTGTCTCTGAAATGCTATTTAAACTTTACCACAAAGTATAAATACTACTGCATTTGGCTAGAACAAATTATTAATAATTTCGTATTCGAATCCTTTTGTATTAGAACCAATTAGCTAAAAAAGATAGTATAATTAGTTGATAGTGCCAATAAGATTTCGTTTGAAACTCAAAGATTAAAAGTCTAATGTTGATGATGATGTAATATGTACGAATTAGTATATAGTAGTTCACAATAGTTAGTGTATAATCTAATTTTTTTGTGCTTAAAAATATGATATCTTGTTCAGATTCGTTGAAATTTTTTTCGTTACAATTAACTCAGGTTACAATTTGATCCTGGATCCGCCACTGCCAGTACCCACGATGCGTGGAGGTTGACAACAACGATATAGAGCATTTCAGCTTGGTGACTGAGTATGATGATTTTAAACTTTCACCGGATGAGAATGAGGATGAGGAAGAGAATAATGAAAAGGTGGAGAAGGCAGAGGAGGAGGAGGAGGAGGAGGAGGAGGATGCTGATGCCGATGCTGAGAATGAGGAGGAGGCAATGCTGGATGACGGGGTTGATGATTATCTTGAACAGAAAAAAAACAGCCATGAAGAAGTTTGAAGAAGCAGGCATCAATGAATTAAAGTAACAATGCAATATTATGGGATGCACTCTTGAACAAGGTCAAGAGCAGGAAATATTAAATGCAATGGTTTCATTTTTACTGAAAATAATTTCAGAATTGAATATGAATACCGCATGAAAGTGTTAGTTAAAGATTTCATGTCACGTGTCAAAGGTTATATTTCTAGTACTTGCGAGCTGAAAGAATTGGGGACGGTGTGGGAAGGAATCCGAAGGATAGACCGATAGAGCAAAACGTTCGAAAAGGAATGGGGAAAATATAAAATAATTCTTATGCGGTGAAGGTGGATCGAACACCTGACCTTCAGATCTTCAGTCTGACGCTCTCCCAACTGAGCTATCCCCGCATGTTTGACTAAGAAGCTCATCTTTAACATTTAGACTGTTCTAGCACGATTTCTACAACCGTTGCCCGAGAATTTTTCTTCGAGAAATTCTAACCAGCAGCCTCAATGCTCCTAGACTTTGTAGTTCCCGGTAGATAAGCTTTGCATAAGAAAACATCAGAACTCAAAATTCGCTCTTGCAATATGGGAGAAAGATTGTCTAGCGATACTCATTCAATTGTCTAGCTACCGCAAATGTACCTGGGCACTACTGCGGAAAACACAGACCATATACAAGCTTTCATACAAAAAGAAATGGTCGATCTGGTGCCATCCCTCTTAATACTAACTGGTAAATATTGCGCTTAGGTCAGAAAACTCCCCGTTTCGGAGTGTTTCTCATGGTCATTTTCACAAGTTTAAGGCCACCTCCATTTTGCCAAGCACCGCGAACGGGCAACCCTTCAGGGGGATCCTTGTCTCTATCTGTTTTTTCTTCAATCAGGCCAGGACCAATTTCAGCATCACCTATTTCTGCTAGTGCTACAGCATCATCACCGAGGCGGTTTCTGAGAAACTTGGGAACCTTCTTTTGTTGCTTGTTAGCTACTTTCTTTGAGCTGCCACCAGCTGACTGAGAACCATTCTGACCTATAGGCACATGATTTCCCAAATCCAGGTTGATCTGTTCATCCTCAACTGATATCTTCGACTTTCCTTTGCTAGAGCGATGGTCATTCTTCAGTACGACCACTGCATCTTCAACAGGGGGTTTACAATTCAACTTTAAAGCATCATTCGAACTAGTGATTCCATTATCTGTGCATTTCTCCTTGCCTTTCTTAGAACTGCTCTTTGACTTTCCATGAGAACCACTGCTCTTCATATTGAAATTGTAAGTCTCAACAAGCTCTCTTCGCTTCTCGGCATCAGGACACAGTTGAGCTAGCTCAAGAACTAAGTGTGACAGGCCAAACTGATCCACAGAAGCCAGATATTCCCCTGTATTAATTAAATCCTTGCGGTACATTCCAGACAATTCTTTAAATGTAGTGAATTTGTTCTCATCAAATTCTAATGCATCACGGATTTTTTCTACAAGGGACTTGTTGGCAGTCTGAACGTCTCTGACCTTGGGAATAATTATCCTACTACTTGCAGGTTCCCTAATAGTTTGAGTAGCAGATACAGAAGGAAAATCAGAGTCTATCGATCCTCTCACAACAAGGTTTGGGGCTGAAGTAGAGTGGCCAACCTTACTAGTGCTAGGTGACTTCCCTGTACTAAGAAAATTGGAAGATACAAGACCATTAGCTGCAGCTTGTCTAACTGGACCAGGAGTTGTATATCCGGAAAGCATAGTCCTATTACTTGTTGCAGTATTACTCTGGGAAACTACAGGAGAACTAGATGATGATAACTGCTGAGAACTACTGACAGATGATTTAGGTTGACGACTTGCTGTGGGCCAAGCTGAAGAAGAATTCAGGACATGTACAGTATTAAGGCGACGAACGCGAGAAGCCATTGTGCCACCATCCTTCCGTTCAGAACCATTTCTAAACTTCTGTTGCCTACTACTTCGAGCCAGAGGAAGTGGAGGGAAGGCTGATTCTTCTGCTAGTACATTAGGAGAGTTTTCTCTTAAAGCATTAGAGCATCTTACAGATGACTCAGTCTCTGTAGTAGCTAATGACTCAAAACAGCTAGCAATAATCCCAGAGGAGGATGTATTACAAAACCTTTCTGCATTGGCTGTATCGACACTAGCTTGAACAGTCAGGGAAAGTTGATTATCTTCAGCATTAATATCACCATGTTCTCCACCAGGGGGTCCATGATGAGTCTCCTCATCACTTCTCCTACACCAGAAGCCTATTGGTATCTGGTTTAGACAAAAGAAAATACACATGATCACATTGGCATCCTAAGAATGAGTAAAGCTTAAAGAATGCAGTAGATACAGGACATGGCTTCAAAATACCTAGAACCATTAGGAGACAAGATAAAGCAGGCAAAAGTGTAGAAGAAGTTATCAGCTAAGACTGAAATCAGTCATATTATACAAACCTGAAGAGCAGCGCTACGCCGGGAGCGAGACATGTTCCCTCCATGTTCTATGGCATTATGCCTCTACAGATATAAACTGAGTCAGAGCCATCTCAACATAATAAGTAAAACACAAGTGTATTTACATAATGTATTAGAATTTAGAAGTCCAAATTTAACAGCAGACAAGAAGGAAAGCAAAGACCAAGTTTTAAAGTATCACCTTCATTTCAGATTCGGTTGCAAAAACAACAAATTTTTTTGTCAGGCAGGCATCATCCTTGCATAAGAAATGCGCTTCTTGAAAATGAGCCTGTAAAGTAGACTTTATATCAACTACTGAGCAAGAGTATAAAATTGTACTTGCAACAAGTTATTCCACTTATTTTAGTATTCAGAGTTATGAAAACTGACCTCCAAGTTGTCATAGTCACTGTAGTGTTTATACTGGCCTGGACGCTGCCTACATCATAGAACATAGAAATTACAGTCTGATAAAGGTCTGCAATAGGCACTTACCCTCTCATAAACAAAGAAACTTACCTTTGGCATATATGACAAGTAAAATGCTCGGTAGTCATATGCATGTACAGCTCATTTTCTCCATAAAATGGAATTTTGCAAAACTCACACATAGGGTGTCCACTAAACCCACCTCTTTCACTCTCACTGCCATCTACCTCGGAATCACCTGTCGCTGTATGCCATTCCAATTGTGCTTTAGTGTATAACTTTTGCTCACAGATGAATATCTGTATTACAACTTAATGTCAGAGACATCAGGGTGCAAAAATTAAGTGAATGAAAGAAGAGTTTTGGCAAGACATAAAAATAAGTATAAAGACTCCAAAACAAGATAGACATATGACAAGTATTGACAACATTAGAATAATATCTCATGTCTAAAGCAATATCAACCTAAGTATAAACCCTTCAAAACGAGATAAACATACAACAAGGTTATGATGATGCATTACGTCTAAAGCAATACATGTCAAATGATCATAATCAGAATCAGAAATGCATATCCTGAAAACCACATTGTAATTCTGAAAAAGATCTATTTTGAAGTACCACATAATTTGATGGAAAAGATATATTATGAAAAGTTTCATAAAATATGTCTCACCTTCCTTCCCTCCAAGCACAGACTGCACATGAACAGCCTATGCCGATGAATCAAATGACTTTTCAGCTGCTCAACATTTTTAAATGCCCCTTTTTTCTTCGACACTTCACTCCTTTGTTCAGTAATCTTATTACAGAGACTACATGATAGCCTGCACATGGCCTTTATCATCTTGTAATGATCAACATCATCAAAATAGGATTGTGTCCCTTCATGGTACCAGTAAGGTCCAAGTTGACCCTCCACTAGAGGAGCTGGAAAAGTAGAAAAGTCATTTATCATCCTTGTATAGTCCCCTAACGCCTGGAGACATGAAACAGACACAGATGACATCATGTAATAGCATCAAAACACATCCAAGATATGTACATAACATGTAAAATAAAATAACAGCAATCAACTGTCAATCTAGCAGTATCTTCACATCATTTATAAAAAATTTATTTAATCTTATATGCATACCATAATATTAGCACTCATCTTCTTCAGTATTCTCCACTACCAAAAATATGGAGACAGGAATAAATCATGGAATATAATTAACTTGTAAAATAAGAAACTTGTTATGAGGATTGATTGGATCCAACAAGATAGGTTACATAGCACATTATAACCCTGGAAAGTACATTAAACTTGTTTGGCATGGTAAATCTACATTGCACCAAACCGAAAACCATGATGCGCAGATCCTAACTTTCTACGGTAGCAGTGATGATGCCTGACCTTGGTGACAAAGACAATCTTAGATTCACTCTTGCAAAGGCAGCAACGGGAATCACCACAGATGAAACGGAGGCGAACAATGCAGGTGGAGCAGACCTCCCGATGGCCACAGGGCCCATAAGCAACCCATTGAAGTGTCTCAGCACAGACAGCACAGCTATCGTCCATTGTTTTTCTTCGCTTTTCTGCCAAATAACATGTATAAATTTCAATAATGTCATGCAGTGTCCTAAACTATGGCCCAGAACTCAACATAAAAACTCACTTAGAACGTATAATCATCAGTTCATCACAATAATCCATGTCATCCCAAACCTATGCAATGAGCTAAAACCCAACCTCATTAATCAACTAAGCTTATCAAAACCACATTGTATAAACCTCTATCACAAATTGCTTATATCCCACGTAATAAAACAGTAATGCACTTCAATACAAACACAACCAAATAAAAAAAGAAACAACTAACCCCAAAACCCTTAAACAAGCTCATTCCTAAATCACCCAAACCCACATTTTCCATTTCAAGCAAAACCCACAAAAATTCCAGCTCTTCCAAACATGCCCAGATCACAAACATCATAAAAATCCTATCTTTACAGCTAATTCTCAGAGATTGATAGAGAAAACGAACCTCAGGACCCCTCTGTGGACTCTTTGAGAACAGCCCAACGATTTGTGAGAGTAAAAATATGGGATCACTATTCAATTCACCAAAGCAAGAATTTGAATCCGAGTGAAATTGGAGGTTTGATTTTTCTCAGCAAACAAGGAGATCCATGTGATTAAACCTAGGGCACTCTCTTGACTCTCTCTCTCTCTCTCTGTTTCTCTCCGATTACAAATTATTTGGGTTGGAATCAAAAGGGTCTAAAACGACGTCGTATAGGGTTTTTCCATTGGGATGAAACGACGTCGTTCAAGCGTGGCATTTAAATTCCTTTTTGCGCCGTACTAATTTGGTTTTCCCTCTAAAAAAATTGTTCTCCTTTCCTACTCTATTTTTTTCTTATCAAAAGTTTTTTCATTTTCTGTGGTCAAAATATCTCATACATTCATAAGGGTTGAATGAATTACCCGTTTTAATAATATTTATCTCCACGACATTCGAATTCGTCCTTTGTATGCTTCAGATATCAAGTATACGATGATGCAACCTTTCAATATTTGACATACGACAACCCTTCGAACCATTGTATAATATCTTGTGAGATATCGGTGTCGATGAATAGAGAATGACTCTGTTTTCTTGCATATTAAGTTCGATCTCACAACCATGTATCAACCGGTCAAAGGACTATTGCCACTACTAGTCTACTACTGTCTGGTTTAGAAATGATTATGTTTTTGTTAGCAAGAGTCATACATTGGGAATAAAAGTTGAATTAAAGCACTTCAAAATTAAGAAAAGTTTGGTTGAAATTTAAACCTAATGAGTAAAATTTATCTGTTTATACTTCTCAATTCTCACTAAACCATAAAACGTATGAATTTTATGAACAAGTGTATATGATCATTTTTCTTGTACGTGAAGTCTTCAAAATAATTTGCAAGTGCATGTGGTCACTTGATGTACGTATTGTTTCTGATTATTAGCCAAGTTTAAAGACTGGTAACTAATTAGTGTAACTAGTAAAGAGTAAGTGCCACAGGGCCACAAGGACAACGTACTATCTTACTATCTTAAGCTTGGAATGACTAGAATAGGAACATTTTATCATTCATATATATGGTCTCAAGGCTTGAGACATTGCTTAACATATTCTTGTGTGATTGAGACCTAAAAACATCGCCCATGTGAAATCTTGAAGAAGCGACATCAATGAACCAACGTACAAGTTTCGAACTCCCCAAAAGCCACTTGATTGCTTCATTTACGTTTCTGAAGCTGGTTGGTGACCAAACTCACAATTGCTTTGAAGATGGACATGCATAGACGGACAGTGTTAACCGGCCTAATTACGCTAACATGATCGTACTTCAGATCTTAATTATTTAATGACCAAGTGACCAACAAAATCTTATAATTAAACGTCTATCGTACATTCATACTTCAGTCTTCATACTTCGGATGCCTGGTCAATCGTTACAAACTTGGGAGTCACTGTTCTTGCTACAAGCAGGCTAGCTAGGGCTACATGTTTGTCTCTTACGTACGGATCTTGGTATTCAACAAGCTAGATGTGTAATGTACTGGGTTTAATTAACTTACTCAATTAAGTTGAATGAATTATTCGAACACCAGATCGATAAAAGATCTCTCAGGCATGAACATAACATGGCCATTTATCATATTGAAAGAGGATAATCAGCTTACTCAAACTTTTCTCTGGAATTGCGCGCTAGTCTTTTTGAATTTTCAACAAGATCATGATTCTGAGTTTCAAGAACAAAATCTCAGAGAGAGAGAGAGAGAGAGAGAGATCACACCAAATATGATTTGATTAACACATAATAACTTAACCGTAACATATATTTCTCAAGGACTAGTAGATCTGTTGATGCACTTCGAAGAAGAGCATCAGTACTAGTCTTGACTCTAGACTTACCAATGCTTAAAACCCGAAACCCTAAAACAGATACACCGACTGAGATCAGGAACCAACTAAAAACATCACCACTAAACCAAACACAGAACCATAACTACTTAAACACCCCAATTACTAGACCAGTACCAAACTCAAGACCTTTTTCCATCCATATCCAGCCAGCCAAATCAGTTATGTGGTACAATTGGAACTGAACCAGAACCGAAAGAGCTACCAGATCCTATACCGCCACCAGGAATAGTGGGGAAACCACCGGCAGTAGGGATACATCCACCAGGGATTGTGCAGACGCCTGATGGGCTGAACCCAATTCCAGTAACAATGCCTGGACCTGAGCCTGGGAAGAAAGCACCTCCAGCTCCTCCGTAGAAGTTCTGTGGATGCTCAACTTGCTCTTTGGCCTTCATCACTCTCCCTTCAGCACCCAAAGCCAGAACCACTGCAACAGTGGTCAGGATCACCAGAAGGACCTTACTCACTCTCTCCATCTTAAAGCACTCGAATCTCTCTTAGCAATGACAAAGCTAGCTCTCACACTCTTTGTTACACGTACAAGGAAGAGTTGTTTAGTCATATGACGCAAGGGCCGCTTCTTTATAGTGCATAGGGTTTCTATTTCCGGAAAAACTTACTAACACTTGGCTTACCCTTGAGGGAGGGTTTAAATTCCTTGATATATATGGATCGGAACACAAATGCAGGCTTATAACATTACAATTACACATATGACCTTATCAATGACCTTGTTCTTGCCCTTCTATTGATGATAAATTGATAACCCTAGCATTCCATGATCTGAATCCGTAATTTCAACCTTGGCTATTCCTGAGTGTTTACCATCTAAATTTGTAATATTAACGTGATATAATGCTAATAAGCGCGCTAGGTTGTAACAAACCATAGTAAAAATGGTAACAAACTAAGAGGATGCATAATTAAGGACCGTCATCAAGTTGCCAATTCACTGAATTCAGCATATTAAACTTCTGTGACTAGGGTAGATTTGGGAATAGCAGTGTCTTTTTAAATTGGGCAGTTGGAATTGTCGAAGTCTCCCACCCCTGTAGTAAAAATGGGGTTGTGAACTGGTGTAGAATTTATGATGGTAATACTGTCATACTCATACCTAACAAAAATTGGAAGGACTAAACCAGCTAGCAAAGCAATGGCCCTTAAATCCCAGGACACTGACCTTCACCCTTTACTTTGTCTTTATTAACTTTCCAGTCCCATGCTAAATCGTATATTTACCCCGTACAGCTGGCTACTGATACATTTCTATATATACAAAGGAGGAGCCTCAGACCAAAAAAAAAAAAAAAAAGAGGAGCCCTTTTGTAACGACCCCAAAATTTCGAGCTTAAAAACTCAAAATTCTAAAGTCGTTAAACACCAAATAATCTCAAATAAATCGAAATCATTAAAGCGTAACAGCGGATCACATCTGAGTTTAAAATATAACTCAGTCAAGCCGATTATTACAAACCCAAATGATAATTCAACATATAACAAATGGAATTATATAATCCTCACAACCTCACAATTTAAAATCACACACACAATCCACGCTGGAACCTCACCACGACTGGATGCGATCGACTCCGAGTCTTCGGAGTCGTCACTCAATCACCACTACTCAGCACCTGCGGAAGTATCCCCTACACCATTGAATTTGGTGCACCGGGATTGCAACACAAACCCGGTAAGCTTTACAGCTCGTATGAGTAAAATATAAAGACACAACTCCACATCAACACAGTAAAATGAAAATCATGAGAAAACGAGCAACCCATCTGGTTACTCTAATACTTTCACAAAATGGTAACTAATGAGCGCTGGTACACGTCCGTTACCCCTCACTTAGTATACCGCTGATGTTGGGTAACCACCCGCCACCCAACATCCAAAACAAGCTGAGTACCCATGATCAGATAACCACCCGTTACCTCATGCAGTACTATGGCAGACAGACTAGAGCTCTAACTGTATCGTAACTTTCGCCCGGCCAAAGGCTAGGTTCCGACTTGCCTCACATGTACAATAATCTCACATCATATTGTACCACACATCACGTCCGAAGACAAATCACAATATTTCACATTTTCCGTGATAAAATCACGTACAATAATCACACATCATATTGTACGTTTTAAAACTTTCACGATATATCCACAATAAAAATCATAACAGTATATTATATAGCAAACTATATACATTCGTATTTATTTACCATTTATACAATATATACATAGTCCACTATATCCTATACATGTCATATTTCATAAACACCTGAAAAATTACGTACGATAATCTCACATCATATCGTACCATTGGAATCACATACGAATGCACAATTTTCCTGTCACCGGAATGACTATTTTCAATGAATTAATAACAGTAAGTAATTTAATGAACTATATATATATATGTACTTATTACCATTATACTGTATATATGTAGTTCACTAAATTACATACATGTTGTAATTCATTTAATAAACACACTTGCAAAAATGTTGAATCACCGCGAGGGTAGATTCGTAATTCAGTGAGATTTTACTCACCTTATCGACTTGAGCGTAAATCCTCAATTTCCGATGATAATCCCTTTCCTCGATTTAGCGATCACCTTAAAAAGATAAGACATGCATTTAGAATCGTTTCGTAAACCTTTAAATGCCAAAACAGTAATAAACGGTTACTGTTTAGCAATTTTGGTCTATACGAAGTTACTGTTCACGGTTCACTATTCACAGTTACTGTGCAATACTCCATTAATACGTATTTCTGTACGTATAAGTACTATATACGTATTTCTGTACGTATAAATATTAAATACGTATTTCTGTACGTATAAATATTAAATACGTATTTCTGTACGTATAAATATTAATACGTATTTCTGTACGTATAAATATTAATACGTATTTCTGTACGTATAAATTTTAATACGTATTTCTGTACGTATAAATATTAATACGTATTTCTGTACGTATAAATATTAATACGTATTTCTGTACGTATAAACATTAATACGTATACGTACGATTTAAATGTAAATACAACTCAGTAAATAAAATTTACTAAATTACCCTTTTACAAATTACTTTTTACATTTACTGAAAGTAATTTATAATTACATTTACCGAAGGTAAAAATTAATTACATTTACCGTAGTAAATAAAATTTACATTTACATTTACCGTTACACAGTAAATTACCAAAATACCCTTTCAGTCAAAACTATTTACACCGCCTCACACGGCGGCGCGTGTGGTACACGCGCCACCTCCGGTCGGCCGCGCGTGGGGCCCACGCGCCGAGGCAAACCACGGTGCGTATCACGCCACCGCCGCCTCCAAACTCTCCCCCTCCTTCCCCTCTTCCTTCCTACGGTCCTAGGCCGCCTCCTACTCCTCCCACGCTCCTCCACGCGCCGCCTCTAGGCGGCGGTAACCCTTCCTCCTCACACACCTCCGATCTCCTCAATTCGATCCCAAAATTCATCACAATCACCATCCAACCATCAATAACAACAAATCATACCTTAATCGCAGTTAAAACCTCCGATTTGATGTCGGAAACGCTCGGATCGTAGGTGGACCTTCGATTCCTCGGGGAGGACTTGGGTGCCCCTGGGTCGATAGTGGAGGGCTCTAAGGGAGAGGATCGGCGTCGTGGAGCTCTCCCCCGTGCCCTTGCGTCGCCGAAGTGGTGCTCGATGGTGGCGCGATGCTTGCGGTCTCGGGTTGGAGCGCGGAGGTTAACGACATCGCGAGGAGACGCGTCGACCTCGGGGTCTGCAGAGAAGGGCCGTGCGGTGCTCCTGCGCTAGGCGGTGGAGGCCACGGTCGAATGGCGATGGAGATCGCCGGCGAGGTCAGTGAGGGAGAGAGAGCTCGGGGAGGGAGAAAATCGCGAGGGGGAGAGAGAGAAAAGGGAAAAGGGAGGCGGGGTGAAGGGTTTCCGAAAATGGAAACCCTAACCCTTCAGTTCTTTCCTTTTATACCCTTTTCCAAATCGGAAACTAACTTCCGTCGTTAATAACTTTTACGTACGACGTCCGATTCGAACGTGTCACATATCCACAAACTCGTATCGACGAGCTCTACAACTTTCGTGAAGGAAGTTTTCGCAACCGATCGACGGAATAAAAGTCGATATAAACGTTACTGAAATGTAACGTTTTTCAATTTAAACGTTCCGAGAACGTTTCCGTTTCTCGTTTACTAACGTCGCAACCAAATACGTTCATTCTAATAAAATTCAAAATTTTATAGAATTCCAAATCAAACTAACATTGTCTAAAATTTAGGGTTATTACAATCTATCCCCCTTAAAGGAATTTCGTCCCGAAATTCAAACTCACTCAACAAACAACTGTGGATATCTAGTCATCATGTCTGACACTAGTTCCCAAGATGCAGCACCCTCATCATGGTGACTCCACAGCACCTTGACTAGCTCAACTTCTCTCCTCCGAAGCTTCTTTGTGGATCTATCCAGGATACGAACCGGTTCGACAACAAAAGTGTCATTTTCCTTCACTTCAATGGTGTTATGATCGATCACATATGCGACACATCAGGATCATACTTCCTCAACATGGAAATGTAGAAGGCATTGTGAAAGTCCGGCATGCTAGTAGGCAAGGCTAGTTTTCCCGCCTTCTCGAGAATCTCAAAGGCCCAACATATAGGTGATCAACATGTCTACCTTAAGTGCCTCATAGGGTACCATGCCGATGCTGGAATAGTAACTGTCGTTGTAGGCTAACTCAATCAATGTCAAATGTTTTCACCGCTACCTTAAAACCCAGCACACAAGCTCTCAACCTATCTTCAGTTACCTCAAACTTCCTCCATCAGACAATCTGTCACATGTCCTAACCATAATAGTCGCATGTGAGCTACTCAAAATATAATCATCCTCCCGAAACCTAATGATGTTTTCAGCATGGAGGCGTCAACGCCCTCTTTTGTCTAGTTCACCACTCTCTTGCGATTTGACAGACTATCCTCACGTCATGAGTTAGCTCCTACCACTGAGCATGGTCAAAACTCTCAACATCTAACATGAGTCAACTCAATGATTAACTCATGCCTCCTACTTACATTACACATAGTGATTTGCAAATAAACATGCTTTATCACGACAATAACTTCATGACTTCACCACAATGCATCGCTAGAATAACGAATATACCAATCCTTCCAATTAACAAAATAATCTCATTTCAAGATCATCTTATTATAACCATGAAGTTGTCGTGCATGATACCCGCCCAAGTACCCTATTTGTATCGGTATCACGATAAGGAAATCTTAACTCGTCGAGTTCACAACCATCACGGGACACCATCTTGGACTATGAATTACTCTCAAACAGTTCACCAGAGAATCGACTAATATACGCAAAAGGCTGTAGAAAATTCTACCACCACCACAAGAGAGATGCATCACGCATCCTACCCCTCTCATCAAAACTTACCGTCGAAAATCAATTTCAGCTTCTTGCTTCCCTGAGTGGTGTGCCACAATTTACAAGTCAGACCAAGGTGGTATTTATCCCACAACGGTGAAACATGAAAATTAAGCGAATTTACAGCGCAAAATCCTACAAGACCGCGACCGAGATATACTTTACCCCCTGGTTCATACATGCCTCAAATTCATGACATACGGTCCCACACAAACGCCCCAGTGGCATCATCTAACATATTGATTTCCCCCACCGTCGTAGTACCAATAAGTTCTGCAATTAATTCAACAACAGAAGCTGGTTGTAGGGTCTATTGTCTCCTCAAAATCAACCCAAAAATGGTTGTTACACCACCACTCTAAACAGTTGTTTCTTTACTTTCATTAAGAACCCTCATGGTCAACGCATTCGGCCAAAATAACTTCTCTGCAAGCAGTAATATAATTGATTACTCTTTATTGTAAAATGTATCCCTTGTTGAACACTTCAGTCAACTTCCCCTTATCCAAAAATAAACAATCTGATGCATAGAGGAAAATGACCTCTAAGTCTCCAACACTAACGCCACTTGCAGTTGAAAAGAAAATTTAGTCCTCAACCATTTCTTTATCAGTTAGAAGGTACTTGTCACGACCAATTCGTTAAAACCCCACTAAGCTAAGGTCATCTCACACCTTACCTTCAACAGAGTCACTTCACCGCCATTGTGTCTCATTTGGACCTGTGGCATTGTGAAGTTCCAATCCCCAACACCAAATTAATTAAATCCTGAAAGGCCAGCGTTCTCATTTAAATGCTCATCTAGCAATTAATTAATTCATATCGCCACATTGATATTTCTCCATCACCTTATATTTCTCGCTCAGCCAAGAACAATGCGTAACATCAATTGTCTATAGTCGAACCAAAACAAGTTTGGAATGTCACGTCGACAAAAGTGAATCTCAATTCAATAATTGTATTACCACTTTATGGACGTATCATACGCCCTACCACTCTGTTACCAATAGAGTTAGAGATGCTAGTCACGAAAATTTTCGTTAACCACCTCCAACCTATGGTCTACACATCTCTAGATTAGTCGCACAACTAAAACCTAGTCCTCAACATTTAAACACTGAACATCCCTCAACATAGGGTCAACATTCTCCATCAAGTCTCCTTGATAGTTCTCTGCCCTGATAAGAAACTATATACTCAAACCTGTTAGCATCCCAGTATTTTGGATCGCATGTCAAACTCAGAGAGTATTGTAGCCTCTCTAAGCTGATCACTCTAGTCATTAAGTCTTTGAATTCATTTGTCCCGTCCATACGGCGTCTTCGTTATAGGGGCTATAACACAGTATCTCCTGAAACGTCTCACTTTACTCTGATATCACACGATGTCTGTGATAGCTTCTTCAGATCCACATATCCGACATATGCCATGACTCAAGCTCTCATGGCATTATCCGCCTCGAGTCAAAGATACGAAACTCTGCTTTCCTGGGTCTACGAAGGAACCCACCATGTCAAAACAATCAATCACCGCGTACTGCGGCCTCAACCAATCGATTCCTCAGATCACATCATAGTGTGGTCCGGAATCACTATCAAATAAGCAGAGAACTCTCTACTTCCAATCACTATAGGGTAAGCCTTTCATTGTCTCCAATTTCGAGGAACACTCCAAAGGTGAAGTGACACATAAAGAGTTTCCCATAGGCGTAGGAATCAATCCTAACCCCTCCACTGCCAACTATCCATAAATGAATGTGGCTATCATCGTCTTCTCTAACTCAGAGTACTCAATCATTACCAAGTAAGTCCCAATACTCTCGATCCAATGGTCCGCTACCATATGATCCAAGCGTCATGAAATGACAGCACTAGCAGCTCACTCAAGTCTGTGATCAACCTCAACACACGACTATCGTCTCTAATGATAGCAACAAGATCAACTTGTCTTTCCAGTGGAGCAGCCTCCTAATAAAGGTTCTATACATTGCGGACTCGGCCTGCAGCCCTAACTCGGCCTCGACCTCTCGTCCGTCCTCGGCCCTGTCCACGGCCATTTTCCAAATTCATCACCATTCAACAATTAACACTCAGTCATACATGTTAAGTCTCGAATTCGACAAAATAGATCCAACCAATATCAATCATGAAATTTCAGAAGAAGGTGAATCATCGGAGTATCGTCACAATACTCTCTACAGGACCAAACCATAAGGTATGGCTCCTAACACTCTCGCGTACCCGACAACATATCTATACCGAGGAGCATGTGATGGGAGCCCGCCTGCAGTCGGATCATCGCTCCTGGATGGTATTGATAATCGCCAAATACGCACTTAGGCTCTGATACCAACTGTAACGACCCCAAAATTTCGAGCTTAAAAACTCAAAATTCTAAAGTCGTTAAACACCAAATAATCTCAAATAAATCGAAATCATTAAAGCGTAACAGCGGATCACATCTGAGTTTAAAATATAACTCAGTCAAGCCGATTATTACAAACCCAAATGATAATTCAACATATAACAAATGGAATTATATAATCCTCACAACCTCACAATTTAAAATCACACACACAATCCACGCTGGAACCTCACCACGACTGGATGCGATCGACTCCGAGTCTTCGGAGTCGTCACTCAATCACCACTACTCAGCACCTGCGGAAGTATCCCCTACACCATTGAATTTGGTGCACCGGGATTGCAACACAAACCCGGTAAGCTTTACAGCTCGTATGAGTAAAATATAAAGACACAACTCCACATCAACACAGTAAAATGAAAATCATGAGAAAACGAGCAACCCATCTGGTTACTCTAATACTTTCACAAAATGGTAACTAATGAGCGCTGGTACACGTCCGTTACCCCTCACTTAGTATACCGCTGATGTTGGGTAACCACCCGCCACCCAACATCCAAAACAAGCTGAGTACCCATGATCAGATAACCACCCGTTACCTCATGCAGTACTATGGCAGACAGACTAGAGCTCTAACTGTATCGTAACTTTCGCCCGGCCAAAGGCTAGGTTCCGACTTGCCTCACATGTACAATAATCTCACATCATATTGTACCACACATCACGTCCGAAGACAAATCACAATATTTCACATTTTCCGTGATAAAATCACGTACAATAATCACACATCATATTGTACGTTTTAAAACTTTCACGATATATCCACAATAAAAATCATAACAGTATATTATATAGCAAACTATATACATTCGTATTTATTTACCATTTATACAATATATACATAGTCCACTATATCCTATACATGTCATATTTCATAAACACCTGAAAAATTACGTACGATAATCTCACATCATATCGTACCATTGGAATCACATACGAATGCACAATTTTCCTGTCACCGGAATGACTATTTTCAATGAATTAATAACAGTAAGTAATTTAATGAACTATATATATATATGTACTTATTACCATTATACTGTATATATGTAGTTCACTAAATTACATACATGTTGTAATTCATTTAATAAACACACTTGCAAAAATGTTGAATCACCGCGAGGGTAGATTCGTAATTCAGTGAGATTTTACTCACCTTATCGACTTGAGCGTAAATCCTCAATTTCCGATGATAATCCCTTTCCTCGATTTAGCGATCACCTTAAAAAGATAAGACATGCATTTAGAATCGTTTCGTAAACCTTTAAATGCCAAAACAGTAATAAACGGTTACTGTTTAGCAATTTTGGTCTATACGAAGTTACTGTTCACGGTTCACTATTCACAGTTACTGTGCAATACTCCATTAATACGTATTTCTGTACGTATAAGTACTATATACGTATTTCTGTACGTATAAATATTAAATACGTATTTCTGTACGTATAAATATTAAATACGTATTTCTGTACGTATAAATATTAATACGTATTTCTGTACGTATAAATATTAATACGTATTTCTGTACGTATAAATTTTAATACGTATTTCTGTACGTATAAATATTAATACGTATTTCTGTACGTATAAATATTAATACGTATTTCTGTACGTATAAACATTAATACGTATACGTACGATTTAAATGTAAATACAACTCAGTAAATAAAATTTACTAAATTACCCTTTTACAAATTACTTTTTACATTTACTGAAAGTAATTTATAATTACATTTACCGAAGGTAAAAATTAATTACATTTACCGTAGTAAATAAAATTTACATTTACATTTACCGTTACACAGTAAATTACCAAAATACCCTTTCAGTCAAAACTATTTACACCGCCTCACACGGCGGCGCGTGTGGTACACGCGCCACCTCCGGTCGGCCGCGCGTGGGGCCCACGCGCCGAGGCAAACCACGGTGCGTATCACGCCACCGCCGCCTCCAAACTCTCCCCCTCCTTCCCCTCTTCCTTCCTACGGTCCTAGGCCGCCTCCTACTCCTCCCACGCTCCTCCACGCGCCGCCTCTAGGCGGCGGTAACCCTTCCTCCTCACACACCTCCGATCTCCTCAATTCGATCCCAAAATTCATCACAATCACCATCCAACCATCAATAACAACAAATCATACCTTAATCGCAGTTAAAACCTCCGATTTGATGTCGGAAACGCTCGGATCGTAGGTGGACCTTCGATTCCTCGGGGAGGACTTGGGTGCCCCTGGGTCGATAGTGGAGGGCTCTAAGGGAGAGGATCGGCGTCGTGGAGCTCTCCCCCGTGCCCTTGCGTCGCCGAAGTGGTGCTCGATGGTGGCGCGATGCTTGCGGTCTCGGGTTGGAGCGCGGAGGTTAACGACATCGCGAGGAGACGCGTCGACCTCGGGGTCTGCAGAGAAGGGCCGTGCGGTGCTCCTGCGCTAGGCGGTGGAGGCCACGGTCGAATGGCGATGGAGATCGCCGGCGAGGTCAGTGAGGGAGAGAGAGCTCGGGGAGGGAGAAAATCGCGAGGGGGAGAGAGAGAAAAGGGAAAAGGGAGGCGGGGTGAAGGGTTTCCGAAAATGGAAACCCTAACCCTTCAGTTCTTTCCTTTTATACCCTTTTCCAAATCGGAAACTAACTTCCGTCGTTAATAACTTTTACGTACGACGTCCGATTCGAACGTGTCACATATCCACAAACTCGTATCGACGAGCTCTACAACTTTCGTGAAGGAAGTTTTCGCAACCGATCGACGGAATAAAAGTCGATATAAACGTTACTGAAATGTAACGTTTTTCAATTTAAACGTTCCGAGAACGTTTCCGTTTCTCGTTTACTAACGTCGCAACCAAATACGTTCATTCTAATAAAATTCAAAATTTTATAGAATTCCAAATCAAACTAACATTGTCTAAAATTTAGGGTTATTACACCTTTCCATTAAGGACCTCTTTGTTGAGGACTTAGTGAGGACCTTTAATTTATAAATTAAATCAGTGGCTGTTATCAGTTACACCAAAAAAAATTATGCACACCCAAATCACTCTCCATCTTCCTCCCCATCTCTGTTCTCTCCTCCCGTTAGAACCACCGGCCACGTTAGTAAATTTACTGAACACTTTTTTTAACTATTCTCATGACACTAAGATGTAAGTCACGTATTTTTTTATTTATTATAATTAATTTTTAAATTTCTTAAATTAATTATTATTTTTACTATATATTATTAATTTATATAAATAAATATAATTATAAAATAATTAATTTATGACACATAATTTTTATTTAAATAAGTGAGCATAAAAATAATAAAAAAAGGAACACTCTGATTTTCTTATTTTTCCAATTTCCTTCGCCCATAATTTCTCTCTAACTTTTTCCGATTACTGTTCCATCAGAGTCGATTGATTGCATCTCCTTACCAGTAGCTCTCTTCCAATTGCCATGATTCTCTTACTTATTCAAATTCACGAATGAGATAAACCTGACCACCCACAAATCAATTGACTCAACAAAACAGTAGCAACAACAACTGCAAGAATCCCTGCGGCAATAACTACGGCAAAGGAATCTGCAATCTGATGCCATTTTAGTTTATAGGAAGATTGGTTTCGTCTACAATCCGATAGGCAAATTTTATGTTTCGGTTTCAACTTTCAAGCCCGAAAATTTTGCGTTGATGATAAACAGATTTATCTACAATCTGATAAAAAAAATTAAAAAACAAAACTGACGGAAAAACTTAGAACTGGGATTATAGATTCACCAATTTTTTTGGGAGAAAAGAGAAAAGTGAGAGAAATTGGATAATGTAAGAGGTTTGATGAGATGGGTAATTGGTACAAAAGGGGGAGATTGAAGAAAAAAAAAACAGGGTGGTGGCGATGATGGTGAAGGTGGTTTCCATGGAGGTTCGAACGGGAGAGATAGAGATGAGGAGGAGGGTGAGACGATTCCGTGTGTACAGCTCTCTTTCGGTCTTTCCAATAACAACCGCTCGTTTAATCTAATGGTGTAAATTAAAGGTTCTCACTAAGTCCGTAACAAAGGGGTCCTTGATGGAAAGGGCTCCATACAAAGTATTTGACCAGCAGAGTAAAACCAGCAATATATATTGTTGCAGAAATTTAATTCGTCACCATCAAGCTGGTACCTACACTTATTTAAATTTTGAATTAGAAAAAGGAGAAAGAAGAAAAGAGAGGAAGCTCTGAGCCTCTGACTAAGCCACATGCAAATTTTAATACGATTGCATCGATCATGCAATCAAATATAAACAATTTTGAGTAAAAAAAATTACAGATATATATGATTATAGGGGTGTAAATTAGAAGAGAAGTTGGGGTGCTTTCGTACATTGCAGCATTTGCCACCTTCTACAATTACAGTTTGATTTGAAATAAGCGCATGCAGTGTAAAAAATTCACGTTGCATGGCACAAAACATATTTGCAGATCAGCAAAAAGCATATATATGATGCTCCTATATATATATACTTGCTGAAACCGATCACTTGCAAATTGCAATTGTTTTATTGACATGCGTATGTTTTAGTTGGCCTAGTTATCTAGCTTGAAACTGTATACATTTCTAAAGATTGAATCCTTTTCGTATTTCCGAATCATAACTGATAGACATGTTGCTCCATGAATCTGAAAGTAATAGGTAATCAAACAAAGAGATCGAATGATCTCTACGATGAACTTACTAAATCACCGCCAGATGTCCGTCTTTGCGGTTTGAGAGAGTGAAGCTTTACCCAAAAAATGTAGCGAAACAGATTTCAGAACGATTAGGGTGTCTTTAGAATTCTAGTGCTTGTAGACGACGTCGTTTGGATTATTAACCCCCATTTCACCAAACACGCGCGCACGACGTATAGAAACTTTAACTGCTGGGGTATGTTTGCAATCATTAAAGCGACAAATCCGTTGCAACACATCTTAATATCTTATATTATGGATCCATCCATACGTACGCACACATTCCCAAAAACTGTTCGTACCAAAATCTGTGCAACAATCAAGATCTAAATCCATATTCAGTACAACCAAAAATATTCACTTAATCCAAGACCAAACACGGATAAGAAATTTTAACCTAGCTCATTATTTTGTAGCATATATATCTTTGAAAACTGAAAGTAGAAGAAGTTCACATGTTCGTGAGACACAGAGAGTGAGAATACGCAATCTGGGAAGCTGCACCCTTATCTGGAATTTTGGGTGCATGCATAATGCATGCGTGAACTGATGAAGAAGATGAGGGTACGCACCAGTTCAAGGCGTTGCATGTGGAAACAACATCAACGTTCGCCGAGAATTCTGCTGCCACTGTGGATCACCACCTTCGATGGAATCCCTCAAAATTTCGTTTCCACGAGTTGCATTCGGGACCTGTAACTAGCATCAATATATATACAGACCAGTGACCTTATGCATGTTATGTCTGGTTACCAGCTGATTGTATGAGGGAGTTGGTATGGTGAAATAGATTAGAAACTCTTGCAAGTCTTTAAATAAAGTAGTATAAGATGGCATACCAGTTCAGATTGCTGGGCAGATATTATTGTCTGTTGAAAACTCTGCTGCACCTGTGGATCATCTTCTCGGGGGAGAGCCCTCAAACTTTTATTTCCGCTACTCGCAGGAGATGCAGCCTGTGAAGTTTATATAATGACAAATAAGTGACTCGATAATAATCATGCATACATTGAGCTCTTGTATGATACCTTATTAGATGACTCTGCATTAACCCCAGGGGACTTCTGAGAGCGGATTAGCGTATAAGCGTGTACCAGCTTATCAATCTTGTCAGCGATTTCCCATATTCTCCCACCTTTTGGCATCAAAGGTATATAAAGCCAAACGATCTCTCTGATGCATCTATCTGTTTCATTTGGTTTAGATGGCTGCATATCCATCAGCTCGTTGATGAATTTGTGTACCGTGTATTTACAACCCGGAAAACATGGAGCCTGAGCTTCTTCCACAAGTTTGATCAGCTCCGGGGTTAGTTCATTTGGCCTAACTTCTGGGTGTTCAGCTGTTGGTTCACCAGTTGCAACAGATTTTTCCATCTTTTCTGAGAAAGGTAAGACGATCTGAGATTAAATAAAATAACGGATCACTTAAGTGAAGAGCTTAATTATCAATTGTACAAGGGAAAGATTATAAAGAATAGTATACGTAAGTCAAGCACGATTGCTATATATCAGTAACCTATTTATATGATCTTCCACATGAATTTGTCTGCAAAATGAGATCCATTTCGATTCAAATACCAGTTATCATAAAAATCATTATACAGTTTAAGTGAATATATGTGGATAACCGAGCAATCTAGTTTACTAGCTCCCCAATTTGAACATTTGGGGGAAAATCATTACTTTGGAGTCTCGGCCGAATCAAAGTGTTCAGCATCAACTACTTTAGGAATGATCAATTTTCTTTACTAATCATGAACTTGGACGAAACACCAGTCTAGCTTGAAAGGGTAAAAGAAAAAAAAATGCAGAAGATGGATGTTTGGGACTAGAGAGCCACCGTACCATTGAACCCTAAAGTAAAAGGAAAATCCATGCTAAAAATTTCTGGTCCTTGATTAACAGAACTGACATCCAGAAAATCAAAATTCAGAGCATAAGTTGCTTACACAATTTGTTGGTTTGAATATATACCACTTTCGAAGTTTTTAAGACAAGTAGTACGAAATCGCATATACATACCATCAAACAAAGATACTCTCATAGTTGTCCATTTCACCACTACTGCTTACTTGATCGTCAATTTGTAAAGTTTCAAGTTCAATTCCTACATAGACTGTAGTTTGATCACAACGTACTATTCAGATATATATATAGTATAAACCATGCACGCTCAAAGGAAAAGCCGAACTTCGGAACTCTCACCAGTAAGAATCATAAGTAAACCGAAAGAGAAGTAGATGATTGTTTGGTAATGAAGAGAAGATAGAAGATGTTAGTTATAGACAGCTTACTGAATCAATTAAGGGGCACAGCTCGAGAAGGTAATCAAGGGGCACAGCAGATCAGAGATCGACCTTTCCTCGGCAACGAGTGGGAGTGGGAGTGGGAGTTGCAGTGCGGGGAAGCCACCTAACAAGAGGTTTTGTACAAATTGTTTACAGTACCGAGGAGTTTTTTTTTTTTGGAAATATCACATCATTTCTAACCGCTTTATATTGCTAAATAATTAATTACTCTTCATAATTTAAAACAAAAATGTTCAATTTTCTGATATAAAAGCAAAAACAATTAAAATAGAAAAATTAATATATTATAACTTATTCATATGTTTGGATCCGTAGACCAGTCGTTGTACGTGCTCATCACATGGCGTTTTAAGAGTCCAAACATGTTAAGAGTTGTAGTTCTCACTCAATATGACTTTGAGGAAAAAATGCAATCCAATAATTCATGGAACTTGTTAGCTAAAAGCCTAAACTCAGTCTTTGCCACATGTTTTCATTATTTAGAATATTAGAATAATGTTAAAAGTTTTAGATTTTAAGACATTTTTTTTCGTTCCCACCATCTCTTTGAAGGTTATGAATAGTTATGTTACGGACTTAACTATTTAGCTGCCACACTTAGTCAATGTGGCGTTCTATTACCTAGGAGCCAGCGTTATTTAACATGACAATAGATTGCTTTCGTTATGCTTTGGACTCATCAGGTAATCGGCTCTAGACCCTGACAAATTTGTGTTGGAATGGTATAATCTCTTCTTCGGCGTCAAGTTCTTAACTAGCGACAAACTCCTTAAATTTAACCGGATCGGCCTGCCTAAACTCCAAAGGACATCACACATGCTCTCACACTCTTTGATCTTGGAGCAATCAGATAACATATGCATGAGGCTCGTAAAACCAACGATGTCCACGATAGACACTCCCAAAAGTGGGACGTAACATCCTCCCCCACCAACATACACCTATGATGCCTAAAAGATGAAATGAGTTCTCAAAGATGGCTCAACAAAGCTTTGCGCTGGATTTCTCGTCCAGTCTTTCCTTTAGAGGCGCCCTGCCTACTCGACTCCACTCGTGGAGACCCCCCGTATCTAGGGACATGGCGATACGTGTGAGTGCTTGGTGACATAACAACAATGGTGTTGGATTGGCTATGATCTCACTTATAACGGACCTAGTCATTCGGCTGACACACTTAGTCTATGCAGCGCTTCATCACCTAGGAAAGTTATTAAATAACGATAAACTCCCTAAACTTAACCGGGTCGGTTTACTGAAATTCAGAAAGTCAACACACATATGCTCCCACACTCATTGATTTTGGAGCAATCCCACATATGTATGAAGCTCATAAAATCAACGATGTCCACGATAGACACTCCCTAAAGTGAAATATGACAACTAGCTCTATTACACTGCATATAACCAAAAACATGTGTAGTTACTTAATAACAGGCGCATATCTAGGGGGTTTGTGGGGGGACTCAAGTCGCTCAAAGAATTTGGGAAATAATTAACCAAGTATATGTCATATGTTCATATGGTGTAGTTTTGTATGTTTGGTTTTGAAGTTTTGTTAATATTAAGCCCACTCAAGATCAAATCCCAATAAAATATATATTTTTGTGTCTATTTTTTCATTTACTTCTAAATTTCCTCGATTTCTTTAACAAGTAATTAGTCTATTTTATTTTCATTAGGCATTAATTGTAATTAAGCTCTTTGATTAATTCTAAATTTCTCTTTGCAATTGACTAAACGTATAGTAATTATGAATGAATTGTTATTTCATATCAACAAGGTATATATCTAATACATTATAGTTAAATATTTTATGCATTATAAATTTATATCACTTTGGTCGTTGAGAAAAAAAATTCAAGTTCCCCGAATTTTGAATTATGGATCTGTCACTGCTTAATAATACTAATAATATATATGATTTGATAAAGGAAAACTACAATTAACCGACTACGCAAAATCAAATTCTTGAGATACGAAAAATGGCATTCCGCAATCCGCATTGCAGCTTCTCACTTCTTTATTTATTTAAAATTATAAGCATAAAATTTAATCAAAAGAAAGAAAACTCGGAATGAAGAAAAAATTCAGGGCTAAATTATACGTTCTTTTGTTCCCCGCCATGATAATCCTTGTAGCCAATCAGTAGTGTACTATTACGCGTCATTTGTACGTGCACACAGTAGAATTTTCAAGTGTAGATTTGGATGGAACAATAAAACAATATATACAGTACGTAGAAATGACTCGAGCACAAGGAAACCATGTGATGAATGACACAACTGGAGAAAGAACGAGTACGTTTGAATACAATAGTGCCCACTGCCCAGTAACGAGAGTGAACAGTCATGAGAGTGATGGCACACTCATCAGAACATCGACAACGCAGCATGAACCCCTACAGTTTTGTGGAAAGACGTATTGAACAGTCTGATCAAGCTGCAAAGTTTCTGCTTCTTTTTCCTTTCTTATACATTTAACTTCTCCCAATACGTTTGATTAGACAATACATACCAAAATGACGATGACACAGTCCTGCGTATGCAAAAGTTATGACAGATCAAATAACCCTTCATTAAGATTTAGTTAGAGTGGGTACGTATTTGAATGGTTCTTTAGGGTTTCTTGTGTGTATCGCATGATCCGATCTGAACCTGTTCTTAACTAGCATTCCGTACTCTTTGTAATTTAGTTGGAGAAGTTCAGCCAGATTGCCAGAAAGATCAAATCGATAAGGGTTTATGGCAAACAGAGACTTCAAAGTTCAAATTACTAGACAGAGTACGTGGTTCGCGGGTTCGAGATGATAGCATCAGGGGCGTTGCTCTTTGTGATTGGCAACTGGATTTCACATCGCAGCATCGATTCCTGCTGTGAGAACTGCAGAGAGAAGGTGTGCAACTTCTGCAAGCAATTAAGAAAGGATGAACAGTGTCCGTAGTTCCGTACACCACAAACTAACTAGTGTTTGGGGTGGGGATGGGGTGGCAATCACTAATTAGGGGTATGTAAACAGAAATTTGTCCATGCTAAATAGACGTGTAGATATTGTTCCTCTTGATTACAGTCATTTGTAATTTACTCACCTAGTAGAACATAACTCGGCTCCAATGCTCCATTGTCAATGTAGTTTCTTTCTATATCGAAATTCAAAAGTGATCAGGACTTTTCTGTGGTTTTCTTGATAATGGGTGTACATCTAGGTAGGAGGATTTGAGTTCTGGTTTCTAGTGGCTGTGCTTGCTAAGTTACGATTAGCTATCCATATATTAGCTCAAATTTCTAATACCTAATTGTATAGTCTAATGGTCATTTGTACATGTGATGTTACTAATTTAAGTTTCCATGCCACCTAATGATCGTATGATCTCTACGCGCAACTTCACAACTTCAAAAAAAGAAAAGAAAAGAAAAAAGAGATTAACCACTTACCTTTAGCTTTTATGAGAGTCTTGCAAAGTTGTAAATATATTTTGAAGTCTGAATCTACGCACTTTCTAAATGATCATTGGGTATGAACAAGGTGATCGATCAAAGAAATGGACAAAAGAATTTCATATATTAATCTAACGTAATGTAAAAGGGTGACAACAAATAAACAATTTCAATAAGACAAACCCTTTGCATTTCTGCTAGCTACAGTAGTTCACAACTCGATCTCGCAATCATTTTAGTTAGTTCACAACCCCGCACTTTTTTCTGATCTCACCTTGTTGTCCTGTGAGGACATCAAGGGAACCCATTTTTACCATAGCGGGTGCAAACTTCTTAGCCGAAGCTGGACCAAATCTAGCATTATTCCTCACCATCCCTGCCGTTGAATGGCTGCTAAAAAGAGTTTGATCCGACGAAAGTAGGCCGCGATGGTTCATCAAGTTAGTGTAGTACTTATTGTCTAGCCTGTTTGGTGTAAGACCATCAAGTTGGATCACATTGTTTGATGAGGATGGAGGGCACTTGGCTTTCAAGTCCCGAGCAAACTTGGGATCCAAGGAAGGGTCTTGTGGATGAGTTTCATTGAAGGAATACAAGCGGTTTGAGAAGGAAGAACAGTGTGACACACCAATGGAATGTGCTCCAGATAGTGTGACCATTTCATCTAAGCTAAAGCCTTTGCGTGCGAAACTGGCTCCAAGCTCCTTAGCATTCGAAGAAGGAGAGGGAAGATGTTGCGAAGGCTCGTCAAATAGTGAAGCCCTTCCGTCACGCCGCCCTGAAGGCACTTGGTAGTTTATGCCACCAACTGCCAAGGCACCGTCACGAGCCGCAAATGTAAGAATGTCAGCACATGACACAGTTCTCGGGCATAGAGTTTCAAGTTCCGCCTTTGCCTCATCAATCACTTCAAAGCCTCTTAAGCTTCCTTTGTTTTCTGGATGCTCTTGTTCGGATTGCTTTCCAGGAGTTGATTCAAGTAGGACAGATGCATCACAACCCTGTAAAATTCAGACATTTGATTACGTTCTATGTAATAACTTCGTCACGAATGAGAAATGAAGATGTATACATACCTAACAAAGCAATCATGGAAATGCATTCTAATGAGGCCAGCAGCAATGCCAGGATTCCTCGGCTTTGATCACCGCTTTTCTCACAATTGCTTCTGCAGAAGGACAAGTTGTTCTATAGAAGCCAACTCTGAGAGTTACGGCCGATGACATTAAGACCGTCATGGACATGGTTAGGAATATCAAACACAACCTTAACATTAAGTTACTCATTTCAAACTTCAAAGTATAGTGAAGCCGGTGGGACTACGAAGGACTGATTAATTGGAATTGAGTGAAGTGGTGAAGATTAAGTTAACAGTTGTAATTACATTAGTATTTATAGTTTAAGAAGAAAGGTGAAGTATGGTTTTGGTGAAACGCGTATAGTTTCAAATGCAGGTTCTGCAAGCTGTCTAAGTTTGAAATGTTTAAATATAGCAAAGTTTCACTTATATTTTGAAGATGTCAACTGGCAATCGTTGTCCATTTTGGTAATGTTGTCCACTTCGTGACAAACTGGCATAGCTAGCATTGTTTCTAACGTTTTCTTATAATATTTTTTGCAAATCGTACACTAAGATTTGTATCGTATTTAGTTGGCTAGCCAGTAATGGCTTCTAGTTTACACTCAAACAGAACATAAGTTAAGCGGTAATGAACAAATGAACTTGATGTGCGTTGAGAACCAATAACAATGCATATGTTTTTGGTGTTTGACCGTGCACCAATTGACTTAGCAATGGCACTGAGGCTTCTTCCTTGGACCTTGGTATTATTAATAGCTCAAGGTGTACGACAGAGATCTAATTTGTGGTTGACTTGGTAATGAAGCTAATTACTTTAACAACAATATTAGCCTCTAGACATGCATGACAAAATAACCATGGCATTTGCGGCAGCCCTTCTTTTGTTTCGAGGAAACGTGGACTTAATCCTATAGAACTATCCAGTATTAACTACTGCTATTTATACATTTGGCATGTCATGGATTTCTGGAAATTAACCTTCTTCCTGGGCATTTCTCAATCTAAACACTTAATTAGGAGACTGATCGATGCAAGAGAACAAGAACAAAAACTTCAGCTAGATCAAGTCTTAGGCATATTATTAAACTACCTAGCTAAGGCTACACAGGTCATCAGCCATACCCAAGGCTGCTCCAAGAGGGCATGAAAACTGAAAAGACCTAGCTAGCTAGAAGCCTAGAATGAGGGTATATGATCATAGCAAGGAAAAAGTCTTGAATGGGGTTGCCGACTTCCGTTCAATATTCCAACTTTAACACAAATCCCGACTCTTCATACGACGTATCAACGTATCTTACTGAATGTTGTTAACGACTGTCCAAATTAATCTAATGGTGGTACGATATTCAAATCCAAAACCTTCTCCTTAACTCCATCGAACATGCACTGATGCTCCCAATCTTCAACACACCGGAGAAATGGGGAGATTTGTCCTAACTTTAACAATAGCGTCGGCAGTTTACTCCATTGATCTGACTATTTGAGTGATCAACTTCAATATATGAAAGTTACCTAGGTGAGTCACAATGTCTCCTTTCGAGGTGTCAAGAATCACATTAGCTTTCGGGATTATGTCTAATTATCTATACTTTTAAGGGGGAAAACAGGATAAAATAGAAGCCCAATGGAAGGCCCAGAAGATAAAACAGAACAGTTTTCCTATATCAGCACAACATTGGAGCAGTGAAAGGACTCTCCCGAGTCTCCTTCATTCCCAAATCACAATTAAAGCAAGCCATTTGTGGCTCTCTGAGGGCAAATGGAGCCATTCCAGGAGCTTTTCTTTTTAGGTCAGGTTTCATCTTTATTGCTTGATTTTTTAACTACGCTTTACATTTACAATTACAGGTAAATCGTTTCAAAGTCTGATTAATTTGGATGGTTTGTGTTAGGAGTTTGCTGAAAATGTGGCTGCAAATCATGTTTTAGTCTCTGTACTGGGTTTACAAAGCTGCCGAGGGGCTTGTTCTTCAGTAAGCCTATCAATCACTTTGCTTAATGTTATTGATTTACATATTGATGAACCCATTTGACTGTTTAGTAGTTTGTTTGATTTCAGTTGTCATTTCCTAGTTTACTGAATTCTTACTTCAGTTAATTACCATCGACATGGTTCACTTCACTTAAAAGTATTCATACATCGTAATAATTTTCTCTTGTGTTCTTGATCATTGACTACTTTTAGGTGTGTAAAGTGTGTTACAAAGGAAAAAGGAAACAAAATAGAGGTATAATTTCATTTTAGTCTCGATCAGACAATCTAATTACATATCATCAAATCAAAACCTCAGTTTGATGTTGAAGGATGCAGTATGGCCACTATATTGATATGTAAAACTCAGAATATTGATCTGTTTTGGTCAGACTCATGATATGCCCTTGTTCTAGACAACGTTAGTTGTGTAGAGCAATATTATTGTGTTTATGACTATTAAAATTTTGAATTGCAGTAAGCATGCGCATAAATACGCATCCACAATCTGGTGTATGGCTGATTACATATAGGCTTATGTAACATAGTTGATTACAAGTCCAGTTGCGGAAAAGAAGAAGCCATTCTTAGAACTCGCAGGAATTTTGAAGAGTGAGGAAGATGTATCAGAGCTTGTTTCTCATCCTAGTGGAGTTTGGTGCAGCGCTGCATACCATACATACCGAATTAGACGGTGGATAGAAGGTGTCTTAAAATGCACATGGGATTTGTGGGGTGTATGAATGGTGGATTAGAAGCGCTGCACTCATGCAGCGCTGTACCATAGAATTTTCCGTTTCAGTAGTACTGTTTCCTTGTTTTGGGTCTAGATGGGTCTTAATTAAACTAAGACTTTCCAGTTTCAACTGATGTTGATTTTGACCCAAAAAAATAACTGATGTTGATTTTCATCATGTCTTAGTTAATTTTAATATCATCGTCTAGTTCTCTTCTCTTATCAAAATTTGACGTACAATCACTTAATTAGAAGAATCAATAAACCTCATTGTCTTTTATTTTGCCGGTAATTCGAGTATAGAACCTCCGTGACGCAGTAATACAAAGTTGGATACTGCTATCACGAACGACCTTGCAATTCAAGATGAATCTTCAATCCGAATCACAAATCCAGATCCTTATTGAACCCTAAACAACTAAGCACAATCTTTCCCGCCATATTTTCAACAGAGAATAATAATTTTCCCGCCACCGTCCAACTTCCCAAAGCCCAAGCCCAATCCCCCCACTTCTATTTCCCTCTCAACTCCAACGACGCCGTTTGGCACATATTCCCTTGCACTGACAAACCCCACCCCAAAACCCCAAACTATCCCTCTCAAAACTCCCAATGACCGACACACCACACGAAAACAAGAAGTCATAAACCCAAAGGTCAGGCCCATTTTCGTCACTCCACAAAAACAACCCCTCCTCTTCTAGAGCCCTTGAAGGCAAAAAAGCCTCATTCTCTCACTCTCTCTGAATCGAAACCCTTTCTCTCTGTAAATTTCTAATGGAAAACTGGAAACCCTATAAATACCCACCTCGACTTCTCCCTCTTCTCTTCTAAAGCTCCCACCTTTCACTCTCCCCTCGCTTCTCTCTCTATTGGGTTTTCGTTTTGGTTAGAATCGGGGGACTTGGGCGCGCCGCCAGGGTTGCATAGCGAAACCCTAACCCTAGTTCGCATTGTGGGCGCCGCGATATTTCGCCGGAGAACAACCGCCGGAGGCACCGAAAGGTATGAATTCCACTTGGGTGATGATATCTGTGGATTCATTGAGTAGTTTTGTGCTGTAATTTTGGGTTGTATGAAGCAGATGAAGACCTAATTAGGGTTTCGAGTTTGGGGATTTCGAAAAATTGAAAAGGGGTTGTGATATTTTGGTACTGTAGCTTTTGAATCTAGCGATTTGGGGTCGGGTAAGCACTTTGGGGAAACCCTAAAATTCTACTGTATATCGATTTTGAACTTTTTGGTATGTGAAATTTTAGTACTAAAATGATCAATCAGTAAATGAGACGGAAGATTGCTTTTTTATTTGTTTTCTCTGCATATTAGGATTGCTAGCTACTTCGATTTATTATGAGAATGTATTTGTTTATGAATGTTGCGAATTGTTTCGTTTGATGCCGATTAATGTAGTAGAGGGACTATGTTTGCTATGCAGAGTGAGTTTGTAATGGCTGATAATCGAAATGGAAATAGCAAGACACCTACGAAGGGTGGTGGAGCAGGAAATAACCCCTATGCCATCGATTTGAATGTCTTCAGTCAGAGATTGAAGGCCTTCTATTCGCACTGGAATGAGCACCCTGAGTTGTGGGATTCTAGTGATGTTGTTGCAATTGCAACTCCGCCGCAATCAGATGAAATCCGGTACCTTAAGTCTTCGGCATTGCAGATGTGGTTGGTTGGTTATGATGTTCCGGACACCATAATGGTTTTTATGAAGAAGCAGATTCATTTCTTGGGTAGTCAGAAGAAGGTGTCTTTTTTCCAAGGTGTGAAGAAGTCTGCGAAAGAGGCGGTGGGTGTTGATGTTGTGACGCACGTGAAGGCAAAGAATGATGATGGCAGTGCTCTGATGGATGCTGTTTTGGGTGCAATTGATGCTCAACCAAAGGCTGATGGTCATGATACTGTTGTTGTGGGAAGGATAGCGAGGGAGGAGCCAGAGGGGAATCTTTTGAAATTGTGGTTTGAGAAGCTGAAGAGTGCAACTGTTCAGCTTGGTGATGTAACAAATGCGCTGTCTGACTTATTTGCTGTCAAGGAGAAAGAGGAACTCGGTAATGTCAAGAAAGCTGCTTACTTGAGTTCTGTTGTCATGCAGAAAATGGTGACGAAGCTTGAGAGTGTTATTGATGATGAGAAGAAAATCTCTCACTCTGCTTTGATGGATGAGACAGAGAAACTTATCCTTGAACCTTCTAAAGTTGGTCTGAAGCTCAATCCTCAGAATGTTGATATCTGTTACCCTCCGATCTTTCAAAGTGGAGGAAAGTTTGATCTCAGGCCTGGTGCTGCCAGTAATGATGAAAGCCTTTATTATGATCCTGCCAGTGTGATCATATGTGCTATTGGGTCCCGTTATCACAATTACTGCTCGAATGCTGCTCGGACTTTTCTGATCGATGCCAATTCCCTTCAGAGCAAAGCATATGATGTTCTTCTCAAGGCCCATGCTGCAGCTATTAGTGAGTTGAAACCTGGCAACAAGGCCAGTGCGGCATATCTAGCTGCATTGTCTGTTGTAGAGAGGGATGCTCCTGAACTTGTTCCTAATCTGACAAAATCTACTGGGACAGGCATTGGTATTGAGTTCCGCGAATCTGGGTTAAATCTTAATGCAAAAAACGACAGGGTGGTGAAAGCTGGCATGGTTTTCAACGTGGCACTTGGTTTTCATAACTTGCAGAGTGGTATCAGTAATTCAAAGCACCAGAACTTCTCCTTGCTGCTGGCTGACACGGTTGTTGTCAACCATGACAAACCAGAGGTGCTGACAGGAAAGGTCTCTAAAGCTGTTAAGGATGTAGCATACTCCTTCAATGAAATTGTTGAAGAAAGGCCTGAGAAAGGAAAAGGTCTGGCTAGTGGAACTGAGGCCTTGATATCTAAAACCACCCTGAGGTCAGAAAACAATGAAAAATCAAAGGAGGAGCAACGCAGGCATCACCAGGCAGAACTTGCCCGCCAGAAAAATGAAGAAACTGCACGCAGGCTGACGGGTGATGCACCTGGATCAGGTAATAATCGGTCCACTGCAAAGTCTTTATCTGATTTAGTTGCCTACAAGAATGTAAATGATCTCTCTCCCAAAAGAGATCTGATGATTCAAGTTGACCAGAATAATGAAGCTGTTCTTTTGCCTATATATGGGAGCATGGTCCCTTTTCACATCGCCACCATAAAAACACTAAGTGTCACATCGGAGTCGGCCAGCGCCTATCATTATATCAGAATCATCTTCAATGTTCCTGGGACACCCTTTAGTCCCCACGATTCAAACTCACTGAAAAACATGGGTTCTATATATCTAAAGGAAGTTACATTTCGCTCTAAGGACCAAAGGCACATGAATGAAGTTACACAGGTGATCAAGAACCTCCGGAAGAAAGTTGTGTCCAGGGAGAATGAGAGAGCTGAGAGGGCAACACTTGTTACTCAGGAGAGACTCCAATTAGCTGGTAACAAATTTAAGCCGTTGAGATTGAGTGACCTGTGGATTCGACCTGTTTTTGGTGGACGTGGCAGAAAGATTCCGGGTACTCTTGAAGCTCATGCAAATGGGTTTCGTTATTCTACCACCAGGCAAGATGAGCGAGTGGATGTGATGTATGCAAATATTAAGCATGCTTTTTTCCAGCCAGCAGAGAATGAGATGATCACTCTTCTTCATTTTCATCTTCATAATCACATAATGGTGGGTAACAAGAAAACCAAAGATGTGCAATTCTATGTGGAAGTTATGGATGTAGTTCAGACCTTGGGAGGTTCAAAAAGATCTGCCTATGACCCAGATGAAATTGAAGAAGAGCAGCGAGAGAGAGCTAGGAAGAATAAAGTCAACACTGACTTTCGAACCTTTGTGAGTCGAGTACAGGATCTTTGGCAGCAACCCCAGTTTGAAGCCCATGAACTTGAGTTTGATCAGCCCCTCAGGGACCTTGGTTTCCATGGTGTACCTTATAAATCCTCTGCATATATCGTCCCTACTACAAATTGCTTGGTTGAACTGATTGAAAATCCTTTTCTAGTTGTCACTCTTGCTGAGATTGAAATTGTGAATCTGGAAAGGGTGGGGCTTGGACAGAAGAATTTTGACATGGCAATTGTGTTTAAGGATTTTAAAAAAGATGTTCTTCGGATAGATTCGATCCCATCCACATCACTTGAAGGTATCAAGGAATGGCTTGACGACACAGAGATCAAGTACTATGAGAGTAGAATGAATCTGTCGTGGAAACCTATACTGAAGACAATTACTGAGGATCCACAGAGCTTCCTGGATAATGGAGGTTGGGAGTTCTTGAATTTGGAAGGAACAGATTCAGACTCTGATCAATCTCAGGAGTCAGACCAGGGTTATGAACCATCTGATATGGAGCCCGAATCAGAATCAGAGGATGATTCTTCTGATAGTGCATCTTTGGTGGAGTCTGAGGATGATGAGGAGGAAGAATCGGAAGAAGTCTCGGAGGGTGAGGAGGGGAAGACATGGGAGGAGTTGGAGAGGGAAGCAAGCAATGCAGACAGGGAGAAAGGCAATGAGTCGGACAGTGAGGAGGAGAGGAAGAGAAGGAAGATGAAAGCTTTTGGCAAGGCTCGAGCCCCTCCTGCTAGTAGTATCCCAAAGCGGTCCAAGTTTAGGAGATAGATATGTGGTTGTTTCTTTTCTACCTTAGTTATTATGTTATGCTTTAATGGTGGCTGATCACATAGCTTGGAACTCTTATATTTAATTTCTAGTAGTTTGGTTTTCATTCTAATAGGTTATGTTGAAGTCTTCGAGATTTTTATTTTGCTTGTAAATTGGTAGCATCCTCGCTGGAAGTAAAAGATCCATGGTTCTTTTTCCTATGGTTTTCGCTTGTTCTCTTGAGTTTTGTTCTTTTGGTTTTAAGCAAAACAGTTTATGATCTGATGAGTTCAGGTTTGAGTAGCTTCATTGTCCAAACTCCATAGGCTCTGGTTTCATCGGACTCTACTATCATCTTGCTACCTTCTCTTTTATATATCAATCCTGTATAAGCCTCTCATTTTGGTTTGAATCGCAGATTTAGCTTCTACTTTTCTAGTTTGGAATTTCATGTTCCAAATTGGCTGTCACATGCGCTGATGCACTACTGGATTCGTAGCCAAAACTCGTAATGTACTCAATAGTGTTTTGTGACTTGTCTTTTCATAATTTGAACACTTGAGAGCCGAGGAGGTTATCATGAATCGGATGCTTGCTTCTGTTTGAGTTGAAAAAGTGATATTCCAATCAGGTACCACAATTGCTTGATATTCATTCTTTAGAAGCTCAAGAAGCTGGAATTTGTAGTCGTGGGGACAAGTTTTTGCTTTCCTGCCAAGCTCTACCCTCAGTAGCTGAAGACTTGACACAATGACATAAAATGAAGGCGAAAATCAACTCAGGAACGTCTTGACTTCACGTCAAATGCAAACAAACAGGTACCTACAAATTTATGATCGTTTTTTTTTTCTTTGATGAACAAAAGATATTACAACGAGAAATCTCTTTCACATCCTACATTTACAAGATAAAAGAAAAAAAGAGATGGAGGGGCTGGGTATCACATTCAAAGACAGAATTGGTCAACAATGCATAAGCCATTTAGACAAGTAACTGTTTCTTAACCTTTTCCAATATGCAGAAAATAAATATTCTGTCCATTGATAATGAAAATTGCATATGGAGCTGTCACAAAGCCCCAAGGAAATCTGGAAATGTGTGGGAAAATTGAAATTAAAACTACAGTATATTTTTACCGTGCAACATTGGAATAAAAAAAATTAAGAAAAGGAAAAAGAAGCAGACAATACAACTGAAAACACACATGATATCAAATTCCTAGCAGAGTTATAGTAGGCACTAGCCTGGAAAGCAAGGTGACAATGGCACCAGCATCAGCCTGGCGATACATCGGTCTCAGATCTGTAACAACAGGTACTGCTGCTTTAAGTAATCTAATACACCTTTCTTCACAACATTTTATGCCCCTCTAATTTGTGAAGGACACTTGAGTCATTAATAACCTTCAAAGTACCTGTGTGGCATTTCTCCTTAAACTAGAGTCAGAGATTCAGAACAATAAGATAGAGTCCTATGTATTGTTATGCAGATAAAGAACAGACTTATTACCACAGTGGAAAGTTAGGGATATGTAGAGATTACATTAGTAGTGTTAGTAATTGATACGAACAGGACGTTAATGAGATTTTTCTTTTGGTTACACAAGCACGATAATACAGGCTGTCTACAGTCTTAGTGGAGCTTAAATAAAACAATGAAGCTGAAGAAGGATACAGGAAAGAAAACTTAGTGCTGGCCTTTCACTTTCACCAATAGTCTCCACAGGAACACAATCCATCCTTGAAATGATGGAAACGTTTTGCATCCCTGACAACTATCTCCCTGTTGACAAGCTTAGATATCAGCTTAGTTGCTGCATGACAATTCACACATGCACGCAGGTTTTTACTTATCCTTAGTGTAGTTCCAGGAGCCGTACTGATGAGGCCATAAGCAATTGCCAGCCTTTCACTATGATTGCAAAGTGTCTCCTCTGTCTCTTCATAATTTAAATCATGCAGTACGATTCCGTATGAGGAACAAATCCAGCCTCCTTTAACCTATTCTCTAGACTCTCGAGCTCTACATAGATTTCCTCAGACCTTGGATGCGACTTGTCTCCTACATGAAATGCCTGTAGTTTTCCATTGATCTCAATCAAACTATGTCCAATGCCCTTAACCAGTTCTTTCTCCCTCATCAGAACTCGCACCTGTGCAACGCGATCCCATATTCGGGCTGAAGCAAAGAGATTTGACAGTTGTACATAATGTCCTATCTCATATGGATCTACTGAGAAAAGCTTTTCGGCAGCAAGTTCTCCCAAAGTCACATTGCGATGAATACTGCATGAACTTAGAAGTGCTCCCCATACACTTGTACCAGGTTCAACCGGCATCTTCTTTATAAAATCATAAGCTTGTTCCAACTGGCCTGCACGTCCCAGAAGATCAACCACACAACTATAATGATGGGTTCCAGGCTCAATCCCATAGACTCTCATGCGATGGAAAAGCTCCCATCCCTCATGTACAAGACCTGAATGGTTGCATGCAGTAAGGAGTCCAAGAAAGGTAACATCGTTTGGTACCACCCCAGCCTGCTGCATAGAATGGTAAACATCAATAGCTTCTCGTCCTCGACCGTGCAATCCATAGCCCACAATCATTGCACTCCAGACAACAACATCTTTATCAGGTGTTCTATCAAAGACCACGCGAGCAAACTCTACGCTACCACATTTTGCATACATATCAATTAGGGCTGTGTTAACAAAAACATGATTTCCATACTCACTTCTGCTGATATAATCATCCATCCATTTTGCCAATTCAAGAGAGCCGACCTGGGCGCACGCTACAATAGCAGACCTCAGAGTAATTGAATCAATCCTAACGCCTTTTCCTATCATCTCACGGAATAGCTCCACAGCTTTCTCAGCATGACCATTCTTCACATAACCAGAAATCATAGCATTCCACATCATCACATTTGGTCTTCCCATCCCATCAAACAATAACCTAGCAACCACCACCTGCCCACATTTCGCATACAAGGCCATAAGCGAAACCACCAAGTCAGGTTCAAATTCAAGTCCCAACTTAACCAAACAACCATGAACACCCCTCCCCTGCCCCAAGTCCTCCACATCACTATACCCTTTCAAAACACTAACCAAAACAACCCAATCCGGCTTGACATCCGTCTTCCTCATCAAACCAAACATCCTCAGAGCCTCCAAAGCATCCCCATTCTGCGCATACCCTGAAATGATCGAGCTCCACGACACCGCAGACCTCTCCCCCAACCCATCAAACACAATCCTAGCTCGCTCCACCCTCCCACATTTGGCGTAAAACGCCACGAGGCTGTTCTGCACAAATGCATCCGACTGAAACCCACGCCGAAACACCTGTCCATGAACCCGGCAGCCCAACTCCAGCCCCTTGACTCCCCCACAGGCCTTAAACACATGCGGGAAAGTAAAGCCGTCCGGACGCACACCCCTCTCTTGCATCAGGCAATACATTTCGACGGCCTCAAAGAACTCGTTGTGCTTCGAGTAGCCCCGAATGATTGCGTTGTAGAGGAAGACAGTTGGGTCGGGGAATTCATCGAACAGGTGGCGGGCGTAGGAGATGTGGCCGAGATTGGAGGCGGCGTTGACGAGCTTGGTGGTGAGAAAGGCGGAGGGGGGGAAGCCGAGGACGAGCAAGTGGGCGTGGATTTGGTGGAGGTGGGTTTTGTGGGCGGAGGTGTCGATGAGAGAGGCGAGGAGGGAGTCGGAGCCGGAGGTGAAATGGAGGGTGTGGTCGCCGGAGTTGAAGATGAGAGGAGAAGAGGAATAGGGATTGGACAGAGGAGAATGAAGTAGAAATGGAGGAGGAGAGGAAGGTGGGAATTTGGCGGGAAGAGGAAGCTGAGAGACTCTCTTGATCATGAGAGTCAAACTCACCGCCATCACCGCGCTTCAGAAATCCGCGGGTTCAATTGTTTTAAAGTAAAAACATATATTTTTTGGGGGGTAAATTTTGTTCATACTTCATATGTGGTACTTTGGTAGTGTTGGTATTTTAGGAACTTAAGGTCCATGGATACTTAGCAACAAATTAATTTGTATAACTATGTAGTATAATGACCCGAAAAACGCTCTCATTTCAAATTGTTGCGCACTTTTGTTCGTCTTCTTCTTCATTCTCGACATATCTTACTGATATTACGAGTTATATGACAAAAATTATTAAATATGGACTAACGTGAATTTTTTTTTCTCTAACAAGGAATGAATTATCCTACATTGTGAGCATAAAAATTGGGGTAAAGTGATATGGAGTAAAGCAATTCAACCCCGCAAAACTCTTGTTGTTTGGAAGGCTCTTCATGGGCGTTTACTAACTGATGATGCTTTACAATGACGAGGTTTTTCACTTCCATCTCGTTGCTCTTTTTGTGGAAGTCATGCAGAATCGGGTACACATCTTCTTTTGCATTGTTCTGAAATTGTGGTTTTATGGAAATAAGTTTGCCTTCTATTTTCTCATTCATTCTCGCCTTGGGATACCCTTGATGAAGTGTTTAATAGTGTTGGTGTTTCAGCGTTCCCAAAACCTAAACGTCAACTTTAGTTTCTAGTCTCTTGTAATCTAATTTGGTTTATTTAGATCACTAAGAATCTGGTGCGTTTCGAATGTAAGATTTTTAATATGTTGGAAGCCCAACGTCATATTTTGGAACTGTTCAGAGAATTTGCTTTGCATTCTTTTCATCCTTACAAGATGCATCACGAGATGTCTATTTTCTTTATTCTTGGTATCTCACAACTATCTGTCAATGCTACCAGCTTCATCCCGTCCTTTGATTAAAGATTTCTTGGCTGAGGGTTTGCTATTTGCTAGGGTTTTTATATATATGGTTTTGCATGTGTGAGTGTACACATGCCGGATTGAGCTTTTGTTTATCCTCTTTGTTGGAATTTATCAGACATAGGAGTTCAGATTTTTTTCCCTCCTCCTTTGTTAAATAAATTATTTAATTAAAAAAAATGATATTGTAATTTTTGTTTTCAAAGCGTAGTAAGTTGAACTGATTTTTGTATTACTTAATTGCAAGGGTATTACCAATGGTCTTAGGACTCTTGAAACCGCGTTCATCCGTTCTTACATATCGCCTTTATTAAGTTGGTGTGTATCCGCGTGTCCGAATCGAACACTCGCGTGTCCGGGTCGTGTCCAAAGTCAGTTCGCGTGTCTAAGCCCGTGTCCGTAGCTGTGCTTCATAGTTAAAGACGTATGAGCTTAGCTAATTACTAATGAAGTTGAGTTGCAAGGTACCTTTTGGCAAAGTTTGATGCGCAAAACCTGAGGCTAAACTACTTTTTTTTTTCCAGTCTTTTTTCGAATTTGGTAATGTGTTGGTTTCTATTACATGATCGTGGAAGCGAACGAATACCCAGATCCGCATCTAGTTGACTCTTTCTAAATCGTAGATTCTTTAATTGTGGCTAGTTGAATCCTCGTACAAGACTACAAGCTCATATAGTGTATCGATCTTGCTTTCATTGTTGTTATCAATCACGTCCCCATCATCTGTTTCGAATTCATTAGTGCAGTATATTTGTGTAAGAGAACGTTATATATCATTATCAATACAAATAGTAGCTAGCTACCTGGTTAGTAAATGGATGAACTGGCTTGTTAATTATTACTGGAATTAGAAATACCTATCTAGATATACAACTAGAGATATCAACGAAGTTTGCAATATTCCAGCTAATTAATTGACATCAAATCCCTCTTCTTTATCGTGGTCTCAATCATTAACCCATAATCATTATCACTCGATCGATCGAGGTCCAATCTCTCAAATTAATCTTCTGCTTCTCGATCTCCCTTTCACTATTTAGCAATAATCAGCTGTTCCATCGATCAGATAAAATCTAGTGGATCGGACTAATACATTAGTTGAACAAGCAAACCTTTGTCAACAATTAAGGACGCTAACATAAGAGCTGATCGAATAACTAGCTAAATGCATGAAGTATAGCAGAAATTTCACGTACGCACTCATGCGCAGGTGTAGTGAATAATGTGAATATGGGTGTGTATCGATGTTGAGTGCACAATTATCATGTATATGTACAGACTATATAGACTATTTTCCCTTTGGACAATTTCTTTGCTCATTTCGTACATGTACATATGGCATGTAGAGACGAGATTAGCATCCATTCACACAGACATGTTACTTGTAATATGGCATAACTCAATACTAAAAGTCACCATATATATTAATTATAGCATGCACAACCCCTAATAATGTTATAAGCAATTAATTAACATGGCAATCAGTTGCATGTCATTTTCGATCACAACCAAACCACTCAAGCACTATGCGTACGTAAACTGCAGAATCCTTGATTTCCAGGGCTTATTTATACCCGGTCGTTTTGTGCCCTAAGTATCTCATTCCAATCTGAACAAAAATTGTGTTGGTATCCTTAATAACAATATTCGGTCATGGCTATATTCGTCCTACTGGTCATGCTGTTTCTCTCTTCGAGTGGAGCAGCTAATGCTGCGAATACCTACGATTACATGCAGCTAGTTTTGCAATGGCCGGCTACCTTCTGCTATAATAATCCAGATTGTAGCCCAAATTTCCCGCGCGGTACTTTTACAATTCACGGCCTCTGGCCCAGTAACTACTCAACCCTTGAATATAAATGCGTTGGCACACCCTTTGATCCTGCTGAGGTGAGGTATATTGCACATTAGCCCCACTATTGCACGCATGCACGGATATGTATCTGCATTACTTAGGGCCTATTTTTCATTTCATTTTCCAAATTCTGTTTCTGACGAAATGAATCGAACTTGATTAGATGTTCGCTGCCGAAAACCATGGTCTCAGAGACTATTTTCTGCCGCAAGCATGGCCGCAGTTGAAAGCTGGTTATACCAACTTGGGCTTCTGGAGCTACGAGTACAACAAACACGGGACCTGCTCGGAGAACAATCTGAAGCAGATGGACTACTTCAGGCAAGCTTACTGGGGGTGGATTCGATTCAATCCCTATAATCTCTTTGGAGCCTCCCCTAAGCAAATCTACCCTGGTAATTATTACTATACAGCTGACATTGAAGCAGCCATTCAGATGGTCACCACGGAGAAGCCTCTGCTTATGTGCAAGAAGGTAAAAGTAGGTCCCGTTTATAATTGGCTACTGCAGGAAGTCATCATCTGTCTTGATCGTTGGGCAGTCCGAGTGGTTCCTTGTGGCCCACGACGGTCATCTTGCGACGGTCCAATTCTACATTATGGTTACTGATTACGTATGTAGTTACAACAGTGTGATATTTAGCTTCTGCGCTTATAATAAGGATCAGAAATGTCATGGGGATCGAACACGATGATTTGTGGATAAATCCCTCCCATTTCCTTTATATATAGTTTTTCTCTTATGCATGTACGTAATAATTAAGAATGATGGTATGAATAAAGCTAAAATTATTCCAGTCAGTAAGTATTGCACTAACAAAGTTGACAAACTGATCATCGATTCTAATACATGATTGCAACAGATCGAGACACTTAAGGCTGATACAGTCTAATCATATAACAAGCTTTGATAAGCAGGTGATTAGGAGAACTAATCGAGATATCGCAGGGTGTATTCAGCAATCTTCTCCCACGACTTGAGAGTCTTATCTTTGTAGTCAATTTTGTACAATGCAAGTCGAGTTATGGGGAAGCTCATGCTGGTAATGCTCTCATCCAGACTTTTAACCTTTTCTTGAGCTTTTCTACTCTCTTCTTCTGTCAGATTTCCATATAGCAGACTCAAATGTGGCCTAACACCTGTGCAAATAGCACACACAAATCGCATTCAAGGAATGATTTTTACTAACAAAACCAATTAATCAAGCTAAAGCTCGAAGTGTACTTTAATTATTAGATTTTCAGGTTTTGCAGAATTGTAGAGTAATAGCATTGGAAATTCTAATATATATTGTCTAAATACTCAGCAAGTCAGCAACAATTAATTAGTTTCTCTAAAATGCGCCCTTAATTGGTTTATCTTACTGTATCCCATATTTCAGAGGACAAGGCATATGAATAAACTTCATATTTAGCAATTTAGCATCAGATTTAGGGTAGCATTGTGATGCAACACTAACATATGGCATTTCTGCTTCAAGAACTATGTCATAATCAATTTAAGGAGAGCATCAAAGGCAGAAGGATTGACATCTTAGGGAATAAAAAGAACCTTCATCTAAGTACAAACAATTTGCTCGGGGTTAAAGTTCCATCATTATAGTTACAGGTCGAGATAGTCTTCATAGATTTCATAAACAAAAACGAGATTAAAAGCATAATGAATTTATAAAATCTTTATGCCAGTGGTGCTCTTCAATTAACACGCAATTGAAATTTGAAAGAATATTGGCAACTTAATTAGATTCAAGACTTCAGAATGCTGTATAAAACCACTTTCCCCGTCTCTTTCTCTCAAACCCAACAGATAATCAGATATTGAACATGAAAAATAATTTTATCTTTTATCATCTTCTTTTCGTCATCTACTATATTTTCAATCAGTTTTGTTTTGCATTTTTTACATTTTTTAAAAAGTAATACATTACTAAACACATTAAAATTGTGAAACTCATTTGAGATAGTTATATCTTTTTCTGTCTTTGGTCTGACTTCTTTATAACCAAAAAGTAACATTACTAAACATAGCAACATGATTCGTCTATGGTGTAGCGCTGCATACCATACATACCGAATCGAACGGTGGATAGAGGATGTCTTGAAATACACGTGAGTGTGTGAGGTGTATGGACGGTGGATTAGGGGCGCTGCACGCATGCAGCTCTGCACCATAGAATTTTCCCCAATAAAAAGAACTTACCATTCTTGAAACCAAAACAACTACCGCAGGATCCCGTTGCTGTCCATAACTGAGATAAAAAAATTAAAAAATGTACCAGTAAATTGCATATGAGAAATAATAAGATGTTTGAACAAAAAGTTTCACAATTTTAACCAAATCTCATGCACATAATGCATTTATTCCCAGACGCCGGAATATAAATAGACATTTTAAGTCATCAAAAGATCAGAATGATATCCACTCACAAAAAAATATATCAAATTGATATGAAAGTGGAAAGTTGAATACCTGATAGGACTCATCATCATTCGAAAATGAGGAATCAATGAGGAGCGAAACACACTGGTAATAGAAACTCCTAATTACCACACTGTTAACTTTAGCTTTGTAGCCAGAAGTAACACAAGACTGAAGAGATCTAAACTTGTTACACACATCCTCATGTGTCATTCGAATAGACCCCACAACAGTAATATGCGGCTCAATTTCCGGGCCACCAAACTCCGATCTAAGGCCCTGCATCACCTTCTTGACCCTGAGAGACACATCATCTGGTGGTATTGCCCATACTGAATACGAATGCCATTCATTGCCTACCACAGAAGATGGGAAAGAAGAGTACTCCCAAAAACAAGAGCCATCCTATAAAATAGAGTGAAACAACTATAATTTGGATAGTGCTCCATATCTGAACTATAGAAATTATTTATACATCGTGATTGATGCATATATATTTGTGTCAAGGACTTGAACAGAAAACATAGTACGAAATAAAAACTTACCATGGTATAATTATCCGTTTTCTCCAGCTTGTTGACACCCAAAATTGAAACTATACTGTAATTGTCATAAGCAACAACTTTAGAGTCATTTTGCATGCTTTGAATGGGAAGATACTTGCGCTTCTTGGTACTGAGGTTATAAGAGAATATGTTTCCCTTTGTGTTCATTGTGTCGGCCTCCGCCATAAGGATCTCATCATGCTTCAGAAATGCTAATGGCTTTTCAATGAGCTCGAAAGATACATGTTTGATCCAAGGGCTCTTAGGACCATCAAATTCATCTCTCACCCATATTCCAAAAGATTCACCATATAGTGATCCATCATTTTGCAATCCAAAAAGAGCAATCGATTCATTCCACACTAGGAGTTGATAGCTAAAACAATGTACGAAGGGATCATATAGACTATCCGGCAACAACATCTCATGAAATACCTCCTCAGCCATATCAAACAAAATGATAATGTCCCTAATGATTTCCTCATTCATCGCGTCATATATAAGTATTTCCTTATGCAATTCCTGTCCAGACCAATAACACATTCCATTGAAGTACACCTGGAAGCGTTCAAGCAAAAGGATAGTAGATTCTGTTTCCAAAGAAAAAGTCTTCATCTCTCTCCAAGAATCAGTACTCAATGCATATACAGCTGTTTTAAGAGGAAGCTTAATATCATATCCATCACGAAAATATTCCACACGAGGAACTCCGATGTTAACAACTTTGTAGTCAGTAGACCTGGGATCATAGCCAAATCCTAAATTATCCATGTACGTCCTATGTATAGTGTAGGGAACATCTTTAGGGTAACCCGGCGGCAGCACAACTATTTCTGGGGAATCAGGAAGGTATGGCTGAGGGGGAAGTGGCTTAAATTCATGAATTCCCGGGTTCCATAAAATCACCTCACCGGAAAGGGCTGGAACTAGACAGATGATCCCATTACAATGGCCTACAATATGAAGTGATGAGCCTGCAGTCCTTAGACTCAAAGAAAGAGGAATGTCAATGTCCTCTACCCCCTTAACAAAGCTATGTTCATCACTATCATTATCAACATCAATATTGTTGCGAAATTTAAGCGATGAGAACACCGCTCGAGTCTCAGTATCAGTGTCAGTGTCTTTAGAGACTAAACGCTTCAAAAGGATGCTAGGAGTTGAGCGATTGTTGAGGTTGGAAATGGACAAGTGCTTAGCTACGAACCTGGGATGGGTGATCAGAGCATACCACCTTTTAGATACGCACTTGAATCGCATCAAAGTCTTGGGAGGCAGAGTTGAGAGGATTTGTTCCACCAAATCTTGTTCAATGTTTTTCTGAACCTCCATTATATTCAAACGTCTTCTCTATCATTCACACAGAAACGAAAATGCCAGCCAGGTCAGAAGAGACCATAGTTATATTTGATCAACTTGGACACAAGACTCCACATTTCTTATATAACCAAACAAAGATTACAGTTTGATGATATCAGACGAAATCAAACAACAAATTAAGGAGGTTCAGAGTTCAGAGATTTCGGCAAGTTACCTGAAACCTTGTGGAGGAACAGAGAGAGACAGAGACAGAGAAGTGAAAACAACAACGTGACTGACAGTGAAGAAATGGTAGAAGCGAAATAAGGGATTAAGAATTGGGACGGGATGATCAGAGTGGTTAACTAGGGATTTTATCTTCTGTAGGTCTAACGGTAAGTCGGTAACTGTAAAATTTCTGCAGCAAAAACTAAATTTGGAATTATTAAGAAAGGAAAGAACCTAACCTGTACATATGGTAATCCTCTCCTAAATTTGGGTTTAGTTTCATGTAATTACCAAAAGATAAGAAAACGGACCAAAGTCAACAACACATGTCCAATGTGATTCGGTGACTTTGGTCTAATGGCATAAGTCTCGGTCTGAATTCACCTCACTACAGAGAATTCTTATAGCATAAGAAAACGAACAGAGGAGGTCTATAGTTCTGAATCTTTTACGGTCTCGGATCCTCTATCAAAGAATTCAGTCCTATTGTTCTTTATTGCTTCCGCTGATAATCTATGGAGCTTCATATTCATATTATTTTGCTTCTTCCGTCTTGTACCTTAGCACAAGACTGATACTTTTGAGAAGGGTTCAGACTTGAGAGAGCTGAACTCACACGATCCGTCAATAATATTGAGCAAGATGTGGAGGAACAAATCCTTATAACTCTGCCCAATCTCTTATGTGATTCCAGATTTCCAGTCCATCTCTGGATGCTTATTTCGAGAAGAAATCTGTAAACTATTTCAGTTGAGCCGTAGCCGTATGCAGGAGTGATGCAATAACGAAAGCTTTACGGATTTATATATTTTCTTCCTTCTGTTGTATCAAAAGGCAAATTTGAGATTTAATAATGTACAAAAAGTATTTGAGATGGGTAAGTCATACATCAAAATGGGAGGTCATTATAAAACTACTTAAAAAATATAATCAACTGTAAACACTTGGAAGGGAAAAAATTGAAGGATATCACATACAAAAAATTTCTCAACAATCGGCACAAAGATATGGAACTAGAGTACATTTTTAAATATCGGGTCTTGTGATGAACAAACAGTATATCCAAACTGAGCACGGCGACATTCTAATCTTCAGCTCCTTTTACCAGACTCGTGAGGGAATGTTGTTATGGCTTAATTATTGATTCATCACACTGAACAAATTATATGCTCCATCATTTCACAGATGCGGCATGCAATAAGTTTAAAAAACATCCTGCTGCATTGGAAGTGAGACAAAAGTCAAAAGGGGCTCATCTTTCACAGGCACAAAGGTAACTTGTACGGACATGGATAGTTTTGGTTATGTACTATGAATTTATAGAAAGATAATATTACCTCTATATTACGGATTTTGCTGGACTTGCCGGTGTACTTGAATCATCCAATCAACATAACCGTTGGTTCCCCCCATCTGTTCCTCCACAAGGTTGGCAAGTAGAAGATGACCTTCTCGAGGCTGTTCACCTTGTCTTACAAGATAACACAACTGATGATATGAAGGATCACTTTCCCTGAATTTCTTAAGTATCTGCAATAGCTTCTTTGACATCTCATTATCACGCTCACAAAGGGTCACCTGATTGCCAAAGATAATGAGAATAAAGCAAAAAATATGAGAATCTGATCGGTATTAAGCTCTCTCATACACAGAAAAATAGAGCTCTTTAAACGGCCGTCTTAGAAAATTCAGGAAATTATTAAACCAAAAGCAAGGGCTAGTTATTCTAGCAGAATAGAATGCCGCATAAATAAGTGGAAGCTAGATGTGTAAACTGGGTGAACTTGACGTTCCAAGTGCATCATCACGAATCAGACCACTTAATACAGTAGTTAAAATGTTGTTATTTTCCTTCTTATAATTTAATTTTCTCCCTACCTTTGATAACTCGGCTGCAAAGTCACTCCCAAGAAGATTCTTCGCTATATCAGGCGGAAGAACTCTACCAAACCATAGTACAAAGCGGAACCCATCATCATATATATAAAGCCCTCTGGAATCCAAGCTCTCAGCTACTAGTGGTAATCTATTAAAGTCATTAGCATCAGCAGAAGGCTACAAATACAAGAAACAGAAATGAGTTAATTATTTGTCCAAGGATATTACCCTGGAAAAAATTGAAGTGTATGGATATTCATACCTTCAAAAGATGCTCATCGAGCCGTATTAAACTAGGGTATAGAAGTTTCATCAATTTTTTAACTGGTAAAGTCATCATTATGTGGCCGGCCGCACACCGTTCATCAAGCGATACATCTGCATAACCCCCACGAATAGCTGCTGATTTACAAAGCGCTAATCCATACATAGGTAAAAGCTTCATAGACTCTGGATATATCAGCTTTCCACCCAAGCGATGTTGTACAGCATGAAGATTTCTAAATTCCTTGAGGGCTTTGACAATTCTTAGCTGCAAAGAGTTCCGAGCATCTTCCAACTTGCTCGACAAAGTCTTTTCTATAGCTGCAATTTTCAGCAACAGTAATAAGAAAACTGAATACTCACATATTTACAACATCAACAGCATAGAGTTTCAGGTACCCACCAAGCCTTAAAAGCAAGGTGACAATAGCACCAGTGTCAGCCTGGCGATACATCTCAGCCAGATCTGTAACAACAGGTACTGCAGCTGTATGAACTCTAATACGTCTTTCTCCGCAGGACGCAGTGTATCTTTGATTGTATGTTAAGGACACTTCACTAGGCATTCGTTATGCCATTCAAAAAAAAGGTTGACTATAAATTGGAACTTCAAACAGAAGCAGAGTACAAAAGTAGTGCTAGCAATGGGAAGGATAGCACGATATGTGAATGAGCAGAAGAATAACAAGCACCAAACAGGCCTGTCTATACGTGTACCTTAAATAAAAATAAATTGAGCTGAAGGATACAGTAAAGCTACTTGGAAGTATACTGTCTGAATAGTTAGTAATGTATCTTCAAGAGAGAGCTGCATTGCGAATGCTTTATCACAATCTACAGCTGGAAGTGCTAACAAATCGGTGGATCTCAGCATAAAGTTCCCATGATAAGATGAAAAACGGACTCCTGTGAGTGTAAACAAGTAACAAAACATCAGCATATTTCCACCACAGACAAATATGTACGTATGCGTATACAATGGAATATCTTCGGACAATCATCTATGGCATACCTTTTCCACATCTTATGCGCATGACTGCTTCCCAGGCAGTTTCCCTAGTAAGGTCTCTGGCTAACTCATGTCTCAGCTTTTCTCCATGAATGGTAGATTGAAAGTTTGGGTAATAGTACACCTGACCCCCGGTATATTTTGCCAGAGTACCTACATTCGAAAGACCAGTGAGAATCATAACATTCAAACTTCTGCAGCATTATAAACAAAATTCAGTAAAATAAGATTGTATGTTGAAAATCACAACCATTATCTGCAGGTTATACTGAAGAGTAAAGACTCAATCCATCATATACGCACACTGACAGTCTTTTTCCAAAACAACTAAAGTATTGGATAAGCGAAATAACAGTTGGTAGGAAAAACAGTTAAATGCAAGTATGCCAAACAACATAAAACAAGTTTTTTTTTCACAACTGTGAAACTTGTAGTTAATTTAGAAGTCGTCAATTTATTGAATTTACCAAACTGCAAAAAGATCATATATATATATAGAGAGGGAGGATCGAGAGCGGATGTCTGCAGTGCACCAAAAGTGTGGACGTCGGCGACGCGCCACGACGGCGCGGATGGTGCCCGCCGCACTCCCCCCCCCTCTCGGCGCTCCTGTCTGTGCCGGCTGGAGCTCCAGGGCCAGCCTACGGCAGCCGGAATCTGCAAATTTCAAGTTTTGGGGAAAAATCTGGA